>NC_071332.1:3860747-5128590 GCF_010183535.1 Caenorhabditis remanei
GCATTTGTTCCATTGTAAGGGAAAGCGTAATGTGAGATGTACTGAGGTGAGAGGGATAGAGCACAAGACAGAGCAGCACAAAGAGCACCACAAATTGTAGGTCGAGTGCGAGGTGGCCTCCCTCAACTTGGGCGACGTCTTCATTTTGGATCTCGGAAAGGATATCTACATCTGGATGCCACCTGAGAGTGGAAGACTGGAGAGAATTAAGGGAATGGCTCGTGCCAAGAATATCGCTGATGTGGAGAGAATGGGCGCGTCGAAAGTGCACATTTTGGATGATGTTGAGTGGGATAATGATCCGACGTTTTGGAGTTATTTTGGAGGGGTTAATGCGGTGAAGAAGGTGTCGAAGGGTGCAGATGATGATGATAACTATTGGAAGCGCTTGACCGAACAGATCACCCTCTGGAAGTAGGTGTCAACGATATAGAAGTTGCGGCAACCACTGAAATTGAAGTTTTTCATAAAAACCCATACATGCAAACCGGGCGTAACTTGCTTAAAGGAGGACTGAAGTCATATTTTTTTATTTCAGATTCTGATACTTCAGAAAATTCTGAACAACTTTCATCATTGGAGCATATGCTAAAAATCGCTCTAAAAACCCTAAATTTACGTTTTCCCGGCTCAAAAGGAGCCTAGGTGGAAGAGTTTTCCCATGCGAATTTTTGCCCCCGTGTAGTCCTCTCGGACAAAATTATTTATTTTTATTTCTCGATGTTTCGTTTTCTTGCTTTTTTCAACAAAATTTCGTGTTCTTGTCAACTTATATCGTAAAAAAGAAGAAAAAACACGATAATTTGTTGAAAAAAGCAAGAAAACGAAAAATCGAGAAATAAAAAGAAATAATTTTGTCCGAGAGGACTACACGGGGGCGAAAATTCGCGTGGGAAAACTCTTCCATCTAGGCTCCTTTTGAGCCGGGAAAACGTGAATTTAGGGCATTTAGAGCGATTTTCAGCACATGCTCCAATGATGAAAGTTGTTCAGAATTTTCTGAAGTATCGGAATCTGAAATAAAAAAATATGACTTCAGTCCTCCTTTAAAACGCAATATTATAAGCTAAAAAATATACCAGAATGTAGATCTCGGCGAGTTCTATGTTCCTGACTTACAACGACCGAATGGTTCATCGTTAATATGCCGCGAGCCGGGAAAAAGTGCCGAAAACGCAAAATTGGCCAAAAAAGTCATTCTAGCCCAGTCCGTGGCAGGTGACAGACATAGAACTCGCCAAGATCTACATTTTGGTATACTTTTCAGCTCATATGAGGCATGTTGTACAAGACCATGTATTTTTTAAATAGATTATTAACGCTGTTTGTCAGATATAGGAAACAATGTCGGGGACACAGTCGATTAGATGTTTGTGATGAAAAGCAAGCAAATCTAAACTGATTCAAAATACCAGTTTTTTGAATACACTTGTCTAAACTAATCTGTTCTACGTTCTAATCCTTTTTCAAAACTTTATACTCTTTTTTTTGAAAAAACAGAGTAAATTTAAGTTTGAAAGGTTGTAGGTTCTTTTTACGCTAATGGAAAGCATATGGGCAGCACAGACAATGAGATTTTTCATGAATCTGATAGTTTTATGTTTTGAAAATTGGTGGAGACACTAAATCAGACATTACGAACTATAATATGCAATACATTTCATAAGTTGATGAGGCTGTTCGCAGGTTATGACGAGTTGTGTCAGAGATTCGATATGTGTATCATAAGTGGTGAGAATAGAGTTGTACTGACAATGAGTATAAGATTTCTCGAAAATTTATTAGCGAAAAATTTCAAATATTCGCAGAACTACTAAATAAATAGAATATACAAAAATTTCATAAATTGGTCGGCCTGCTCGCGATGATTTGCTTGAATGCAAGCCTTTACAGAAATGATAGCCCCGATTTGCTTGTAGTTATCTCATTACAGTGTTTTTCCTAAGAAACCGCATTTTCCTTGTTTTCCAGGGTCTCCGACGTCACTGGCGCCGCCAAAGTCTCCATGGTTGCTCAGGGTGAAAACTTGAGAAAGGAGCAGCTGGACTCGAAGGACGCCTTCATTCTCGACGCCATCAATGGTGGAATTTTCGTTTGGATCGGAAAGGAGTGTACCCTTGAGGAACGTTCAAAGGCTCTCATCTGGGGACAGAACTACCTTAAGCAGCATGTAAGAAAACTAGTGGGACTCTGGAATTTTGATTTTTGAAAACTTTCAGCATCTTCCCCGTTGGACTCAAGTCACCCGTGTCTTGGATACAGCTGAGAATACTCAGTTCACGCAATGGTTCCGTGATTGGGTTGATGAGAAGAAGAAGAACACTTTCGAGCCGCTTCTCTTCCAGGTTTTGTGACAATGGCCTAGAAAACTCACCTCGGCCACCTCCAATTTTTGTAGGTCTCCGACGAAAGCGGACTCCTTCACGTTGAGGAAATCGCCAACTTCACTCAAGAAGACCTCGACGGAGACGATGTGATGATTCTCGATGCGCGTAACTCGATCTACGTCTGGGTTGGAGCCAATGCGAACCCGAATGAGAAGAAGGAGGCGTTGAATACTGCGAAGGCTTACCTGGAGAAGGATAAGATGCCACGTCATAAGAAGACGTCCATCGACACGATCTATCAAGGTCAGGAGCCACCGACTTTCAAGAAGTTCTTCCCCAAGTGGGATGATAATTTGTTCAAGAATGTGAGTGGGATGGGGAGTGTATCTTTTAGACTGTGCGTCGCGTGTCGGCGATCTTAAAACATTTGAATGCGACGCGTATCTGTTAGTCCGGGCACAGGTAGTCTGAAAGCTCTGAACAGTGAATGGGGTGTCTGGGAGCTCCTGACCCCGCGTTTCGTGTCGGAAGGATCCGGTCTATATGTGATAACAGGTAGATGATTTTCTAGACTGCGTGTGACGGTGATCTACGGTGCGCGTTTTGTATGTACAAGCTCAGATACTAAGTGTCCCATAACGGGTGGCTTAGACACGTGGTGGTCCGATAATTTTGAACAGTGCGTAGCGGCCAATAAGGTGCTCTACACCGCCCCCCAGAGGTAGCACGTCGCGTTTTTGGAGGCTCACGGTCACGTGTCGCCTATCAGTAGGCTTTACTATTAATCAGTGCGTGAGGTTTAGGCAATATCAAGACTTTTGTCATAATTTAATAAAGCGTCACGTGTCGGTGATTTTGAACGGTGCGAAGCTGCTCGGTAAACTTACAGTCATGATAAAGTGGGCCTATAAGCCAAGGGTACATCGAAAAATGGTACTGTAACTCTTAGGGTACATCGAGGAGCTATGGCCATGGGGTACATCCATGGGGTTAATCGAGTCAGAATTTTCATACAATTTTGAAAGTCTTATAGTTTTCTTCCTTTTTTGAGAAAAGCTTAACAGACGGAGTTTCTCGATGTACCCTACCCTTCGATGCAATGTACCTTATGATCACGATGTACTCTTTTTCGATGTACCCTTGGATTATAGGCCGATAAAGTGTTGTACACGGTTCGCCTAGGTATGCCTAGGAGCTTCTGACACCGGACATCCCTTCCCTTAAACAATATTCAATCATTTCTCATTTCAGCAAGTCCGCTCCGTTGAGAACATGCGTCGTCTCCTGTTCCACTGATCCCTTTTCTCCTACCGGATGGATTCTCTCCGATTTTCTTTTTTTTTTCTTTCAAATCTGTAAAATGACTCATTCATTGAAATAAACACTGCCGCCATTTAATGATCACTCAATTTTTGTAAAAATGGAGGAGGCGACGACGTCTTCAGAAGTCTCAGAAAAAGAAGACCGTAGCCAACACAAGATTCTTATCGAATCGTTCGCCCCCTTCCATTTTCGCTTCTTATTTATAAAAAGTGAAAACACACACATCGTTTTCGAAACGGACGCCGTCATCTCGTTTTCATTAGGAGCCATCCAACAGATTTCCTTGATGACCTTGAAACGGTACCCCTCAGTTCAGAACACACATTAAAAGATACCGATCTGTATCTGATATGGCATGTAAGACATCTGAACATTTACACATTGGCAGAAGGAAAAGAAGAGGAAGAAGCTATAGACGGAAAACTGGAAGACGTGGGATGAAGGTACATATACGATGCTTAAGAAAGCTTTTGATGATGAAAATTGTTTAAAATTTCTAGAAATACTTGATTTCCTTGGAGAAGCTTTTGAATTTTCGAAATTCGACGGTTTTGAAGAGAGTTTGGGTGAACGGTGCAAGTGCGCTCCACTGAACTTTTGGTGTAACTTTGTGAAAACGCGCCCCAGTAGACTTGAAAGTTTCAATGATCATGTCTCTAACACAAACAAATCCCCTACTATGAGACCCAAGATCTCTGGTCACACCACACGAAAACTGGATTCACTTGGAAGGAGAAAACAGATTGTTTATGCAAATGAGATTGGCACGCAGGTATCTGATTTTCACAAAAAATGATTTTAAAAAAACGCTCCATTGCACACAAAAAATTCGGGAAAAAAAGTAAAAAATTGGCTATTTTTGACGATTTGTAACTCAATCAGAAATTGGTCACATTCTATGAATTTATGATTTTTATATTGATCAGACCTAGATCTGAATTTTTGTAGTTGACAACTTTTTGCTAGCTCTTCACCCTATTGATCTATGAGCCTTCAAAGATTGCAAAACAAAAAAAACAGTACATTTCGAGAACGCGGTACGGCGCATCACGTAGCACCAGTGCTTCAAAATTATAATAGTTTTGTAGATCAAATCTAGATCTTCATTTTTTCAGTTGTCAACTTTTTGCTAGCTCTTCACCCTATTGAGATATGCGCCTTTAAAGATTGGTAGGCAAGAGAGAGAGAGAGAGGCCGCGAGACGCAGAGAAACGAGACACTCTAGCTTCTCTGCGTCTCTCACTCCCGCGGCGGCACATACCAATCTTTGAAGGCGCGTATCTCAATAGGGTGAATAGCTATCAAAAAATTGTCAACTACAAAAATAAAGATCTAGATTTGATCTACACAACTAATATAATTTTGAAGCACTGGTGCCAGGCCGCGTTCTCAAAATTTACTGTTTTTTTTTTGCATTCTTTAAACTGTTATATCTCAAAAGCGTGAACAGCTATCAAAAAATTGTCAACTACAAAAATGGAGATCTAGGTTTGATTTACAAAATCAATACAAATTTCAAATATTTTGGCATAGTTATGGCATAGTTTATAACCAATGAAGAAAGGAAGTCATGCGTTCTCAACGATCATGTCGTTAAATTCAAATTCCGAATTCCCTTATCGAATTCTCGAATCTTTATTAACCTTCAACCCACCATTGTCCTTTTTACATTGTAATCCCCCCCTATACGTCACCAAGCCATTTATAGCCTCCTGGTCCCACCTCCTCGAAAGAAAATGTCCGGTTCACCTTCCACTTTTCCTCTTTTCAAACAGTCCGCTTCGTTTTCTGCCAATTCGGCGCAGAAGCTATGGTATTCAGATGCGACGCGAAGATAGTGGTGGCGTCAAAAAGGCTTAGTACATCTCTCCATTTCCTTCTTGCTTCTTTTCTCATTATTTTATCGATTTTTCCCTTTTCTACTTGTTACTTTTTCCAGAAAATGGAGCTCGACTTGGGTACGATATCAGCCTCACGGCTGTTCGCCATGTACACCTCTAATCTAGTTTGGTCTCTGTTTTTGACGTCAACCGCTCTTCACGCAGTGGCACTTATCACTAGTCCTGTGTAAGACTCTTTTATTTGGCTGCGTAGCGATTCCTGATACGGAACAGTTCGAAAATTTCGAATTCCAAGGTTTTAAGGATCCTTAAACATTTCTTTTCACATTTTCAAATTTTGAATCAGAGAGGCTTTAAGGGTCTTTAAGCAGCTCTACAGTTTCTTTTTAACTGGCGCACCTTTGACGTTTTTGACGTTTCTTTTCCAGACAAGCAGTCTACAAATGGATTCGACGCCAGAGCAGCGACAGTGACACCCCCATACCATATATTTGTGCAGTTATTGGGTAAGCGTTTTTATAGATACAGTAAACCAAAAATTAGAAAAAAAAAAGAAAAAATCCGATGTTAGATTTTCCGCAGAAGAAGGCTTTCTTCTACATAGATTATTATCTTTTTTTGCCATTCCTCACGTATTTTGCTTCGAAAAATGTATCAAAAAGAAAACAAAAAAGATTTGCGGTAGTAGGGAATCGAACTTTGGTTGCGTGCGTGGCGGTCTGACTTCTTACCGGGTAGGCTATGAGAGCAAGATGCGGCGCGGCGACTCAAGGTGGTGATAAAAGGAATGTTTCCCCGGCCGCCACCTCTTGTCCACAGTCTCTACGCGAACAACCAGGGTTCGATTCCCTATACCCCAAAAAAGAGGTTTTTGGCATTTTTTAATTTTTTGCATTACTTAATTCCTAATAGTTATCATATTCAGATCCTCCTTATGGCTCCGATACTCTATATTTCTCCGTGATACAAAACTGATTCTCCTGCAGACTTACGCAGTATCAATGCAACTCTTCTTCGTAGTTGCCCTGATTTTCTACAGGACTAAACGAGTAAGTCTTTTTTCGAAAAGATCAGATTTTTAATAAAAAATTAATTGAACCCAAACTAATTAGTAATTAAAAAATTAATTTTGTTATTATGTTCCAGCGAAAGCTAATCCGTTTAATGACTGGAATCGCAGCAGCAATGTCACTTCTCTTCCTCTATATAGACAATCTAAACGATGAGGACGGGAAGGAAGTAAGTGTCTGCGTCTCTCCATTCTCCCCACTCTCTTCTTTCAGTTCACTGGCCGCATCGCCTCTGGCGCTCAAATCGCTGGGTCTCTCGTCTGCCCCTACCTCATAGTAAGTCGTCGGTTACTCCTCGGCCGGCGGGGGTATAGCTCAGGGGTAGAGCGCTCCCTTCGCATGGGAGAAGTCTGGGGTTCAATTCCCCATACCTCCAAATCTCTTTTTTTCTTTTTTAGTATACTTTTGGTTTTCAGTATAAAGCGGTAACATCGAAATGCATCGACTTTGTACCCCTAGCGCCGGTGGTTTTCACATGGGTTATGGAGTTGCACGCGATAGTGTACAGTATTGGGATTGACGACTTTTATATGCTGCTTGCCAACGTGATATTCTTCTGCATGGACGGCTCACTGCTCTCCATGTTCTTCGTGTACCCGACAGAGAAAAAGAAGAAGAATCTGAAGTCACCGATTCCGACGGTCATGTAACAGTACTGTATTTTGTGTCTTGGTCTAGACATCTCAGGGTTCCAATCATTTTCTCTACTATACCATTTTCGTTTCGTTTCTCTCCTCTCGACTTAATGATTTTTTCGAAATAAACGGGTACCAGTTTTCTGTTTGATTGATATTTTAATCAATGAATTCCAAAGAATAAAAAGGAGAATTAGAAATATCAGAAAAAGAAAAAGAAGAAAAAGAAGAAGATGTGACACTGCACGTTTATCATTTCGTCGCGTTAATCGGTCATTTACCGCTTTGTTTCAATCAACCCCTCCATCCACTTCTTCTTTTCCCTTCCTTTTTTTTTTGGTTTTTCTTTTTGTGATCTACACATTCGTTATTATGAATTGCTTCGCCAATAATAAACGCCATAGTATTTGTAACGACAAGTTGTATAAGAAGTTTGGTTTGAAGGTGAGAGAAGTTTATTTTGGCTGTTGTATGATTGTAACTGCGCTGTGATTTGGTACAGCATTTCAAATTTACATTTGTTGTGTAGATGAAGAATAGAGCTACATTTTCGTAGTTCAAAGTTTTTAGATAGCTATTCACGCTTCTGAGATAAGCGCCTTTAAAGATACTAACAGAGGGAAGGAGACGCAGAGAAGCGAGGGTGTCTGTCTTCTCTGCGTCTCTCTCACTCTCTTAATTTTCATTGAATTCAAATAAAAAACAAGAGATTTGCTGTAATTTTCAAGGTAGAAATTTCAAAATGTTTGCAAAGAATTTATGAAAAATATTTATCGACTTTGCAAGGTCGCCACGTGGCTAGTACTTTTGCTACTGGTTCGAATTTACATTCTTTCTGTAGATCAAACTTAGACCTTCATTTTTGCAGTTGACAGCTTTTTGATATCTCTTCACCCCTTCGAGATACGCGGCGTTAAAGATGGTAACCGGATATAGGGAGAGGGAGAGGGCGCCGACAGTCAGACGCTCTCGTTTCTCTGCGTCTCTCCATTTGGCAAGCGTTACAAGATGCGTTATATCTCAAAAGCGTGAATAGCTATGAGAAAGTTGTCAACTGCAAAAATGGACTTCCAGGTTTGATCTACACACCGATTGAAAAATTTTGTAGTTAGGACTGTTTGGAACAGAGTTACAGAATGTAAAACATGACCAATTTTTCAGCTGAAAAGTATGAAAAACGCAGTTTTCAAGCTACATTTTCACACTCCGAGAAGGGTGAAACTTGTTCTTCCAAACCAACATTTCCAGAGATTGTTTGTTTTTTTTCCGCATTACTTCACATTTCCATTCTTCTGCATAATTATAGAGGTCAAAACTTTCCCTCCATTCTGCCATTCATCCCTTTTCCACATTCAGTTCCATTTCTCCTTCTTCCGTACTTTTCTTTTGTACGAATGAGCTGTTTCACCTCCACTAAACTATTCGTTTCGCATCAGGAGCAACTCGTTCGAACCACTTCATTCGTTTCCTCCGAGGAGCATCAGAAGAAGATTCCAGAAGCTCCAGAAGCCCCCAAACCACTATCGGTAGATCAAACCGTAGATCACAAAATGGCCGGTGTCACCGCTGTAGAGATTCCACAATGGATTCAAGATAATCAGGGAGACTTCGTGCCGCCTGTCTGCAATAAATGCATGTTCTCGGATCAGCTGAAAGTGTTCTATGTCGGCGGACCGAATCAGAGAAAAGATTTCCATTTGGAGGAGGGAGAGGAGTTCTTCTTTCAACGAAAAGGAGATATGGTGTTGAAGGTGATCGAGAAGGGACAGGTTCGAGATTTGGTCATTAAGCAAGGTTGGTTTGATAAGATACAGAAGATGCTAATTGCAAAAATTTGATTGGAAAAGTTTAAAAATAGTTGGAATGTGTTCGAATCATGATAAAAATCAGAAAATAAAAATTTGAAAAAATGTTTCAACTTTGAGGAGGTGCCGTATGGTTCCAGTAGATCAAATTTATATTTGGCTGTGAGATCAAAAATAGGGCTACATTTTTCTAGTTGACAACTTTTTGATATCTCTTCACGCTTTTGAGATACAACGTTTTCCGTAAACCGTGCTAGTCGCTTACAAGGGTACCCTATCTTTGAAAGCTTATATCTCAAAATCTTGTAGACGTGCTAAAAATGATTCAACTACAAAAATGTAGCTCGAATTATGATCTACATTTTTCTAGTTGAAAACTTTTTAATAGCTCTGCATGTTTTTGAGATATGCGCCTTTAAAGATTGGTACCTAAAACGGCGCGTGGAAGAGACGCAGAGAAGCGAGAAGCTCTCGTTTCTCTGCGTCTCTCTCACCTAAATTTGCTATTTTTTAGTTAAAACGCAAAGTTTAGAGTACTGTAACCATGAAAATAACTAAAACCGTCAAGGAGCGAGATAGTGAGAGAGTGCAGAGAAGCGAGAGCGTCTGACTTCTCTGCGTCTCCCTTCCCTCGATTTCTGCAAGGTACATATCTTTAAAGGCGCGTATCTCAAAAGCGTGCAGAGTTATCAAAATGTTGTTAACTACAAAAATAAAGCGATATTTTTGATCTACAAAAGCTATATAAATTCAAATCTGAAAGTTAACATATTGGACCAGTTATCATTCATGGAAGTTGACCAAAATCTAGATTTAAATTTCTCATTCTTTTTATGTTTCGTAGCCCTCACTTCACAAAGAGGTTTGTAGTTTGTAGTCTAGGCTACAGTATACCATAAGACACTGCATGTAGCCCAGGCTACAAAATGGCAAATTGGACAAAAACGAAATTCCATTCACCATAAAAACGAAAATGAAAATTAGCACGGTACCCTTCTTACAACCGCGCTCTACCGAAATTGAAGAAAATTTTATGCGAAATTGAGAGACTCAGAGAAAAAGAGACATTTTCAAGGACATTTCGGTGGAGCGCAGTTGTAAGAAATGCACCAAACTAATATACTACGGTGTGTAGTACCAATAATACCAAATGATTCCAGGCGAGATGTTCATGCTGCCCGCCCGTGTCGAGCACTCTCCCCAACGGTTCGCCAATTCCATCGGACTCGTCGTGGAACGTGAACGAAAGAATACCGAGTTCGATTGTGTCCGATTTCTTGTCGGCTCCTCAAACGTCACTCTTTTCGAGAGATGGTTCTTTTTGACTGATGTGGTCAAAGATCTTCCGCCATTGATAAAAGAGTTTTACAATTCGAATGAGTTTAAGACAGGTTAGTTGTTGAATGAAGCAAGTACGCTCTACTGAACATTACCGTGGGGCACGTTTGCGCTACATAGAACCATCTCAGAATGTACAAGTTTTCAGGTAAACCGGGAAAGGGAACATTCGCTTGTAATGCTCCTTATGAGGCGAGATGGACGGATTTGCCTGTGCCAATCAATCGGAAAGAATTCATTTATGATCATATCAGTGAAGTCAAGTAAAACATCTAAAAGCTGAAAATTCATCTGAAATTTTAATTTTCTTGTAGAAACGGCCCTGTGAAAATCTACGGCGCCCCGGAATACAAAACAGAAGTGATGCTGTTGGGAGAGGGGTCTTATGACTTGGAAGCGGGTGCTGTGGAACTGTTGATTTGGTTGCAGGTAATAGTTTGAAAACTGGATCTACATTTTAGTAGTTGACAACTTTTTAATAGATGTTTTTGTTTTGGAGATATGAAGCTTCAAACTTTGCAAAGAGTGCGCGGAAGCGCCCTTGAAAAAGTGAAAAAGTGGACCAACTTTGAAGATGTGTGACAAAGTTGTTTATTATCCAGTTGGTTCAAATTTATATTTGTCTTGTAGATCAAAAAGAGTACTTTATTTTTGCAGTTGACAACTTTTTGATAGCTATTACCGTTTTTAAGTAATGATGGCTCAAAATTTGGTAGCATTCGGCTGGGGGAGAGAGGGCGCAGACAGTCAGACACTCTCGCTTCTCTGCGTCTCTCGTCTTCTTCCCGCAGTTTAGGATTAAAACTGTTCAGAACTTAGAAATAAAGTGATGAGCCCAATTTCAGAAAGATACTGAATATTTCTGTTAAAAAAATTAGGCAACTATGATAGCCTTTCCTGAAGTTACTTTTTGTCTCAGTTTATAAAAAGTTATATGGATATGTAGATCACAAAATGGACTACATTTTTGTAGTTGACAACTTTTTCATAGCTATTCACGCTTTTGAGATATAAAGGCTCAAAGTTAGGTACCTCCAACGGCTAGAGAGTGGGGGAGGGAGACGCAGACAGTCAGACACTCTCGCTTCTCTGCGTCTCCTCTCCCCGTCGCCTAACTTCAAGCCGTCGTATCTCAAAAGCCTGAATAGCTATCGAAAAGTTGTCAACTGCAAAAATGAAAGAATAAATTTGATCTACAAATTCAATTCATTTTCAAACTTTTTGGCTTCCATAGAAAAAAGTTATAAAGCTGTAAACTTTATATTTATATTTTTGTGAAAATTTAAAAAATTTTGTTGCTTCCAGGAAAACACGTTCGCCGTCGTGGAGGAGAGCGGTTTCACCTACGCTCTCAAATCGGAGACCATGGTTCGAATAAAACCCAATACCAAGTAAGACACCCTCCATCTATTATAACGGCACCCTCCAACCTTTCAGATGCCTTCTCAACGTCAAGGGAGGCTTCGCCATCACCATCCGTATGCCCGGATAACCTTTGCCCTGTTTTCACGCCCCAATTACTGCCAATTTCTGAAATTTAGGTTGATTGAAATGATTGTCTCTCTGTTTTACCCGTGATTCTGAATTCTTCTCCTCTGTCTTCTTCTTCTATTTCCTATTTTCTTCTTCTTTCAATTTTGATTTACAATGAAATGAATGACATGTGTGTGTCTATCTCCACTGATAACACTTACCCAATTCCGTTTCGTTATCATCACATTTTTCATGAAAAACGTTTTCTAACAGAATTTCTGACAGAAAAAAGAGAAAAAGTCTTGTCTCCGGGACAGCGTCCGGGAACGGCTTCTGCATATATACGATGTATAACCCGATGTTTTCAAATTTAATATATTTGTGTAGATCAAAAGTAGTCCTACATTTTTACAGTTGACAACTTTTTGATAGCTATTCACGCCTTTGAGATACGCGCCCTTGAAAGTTTGTAGGCCGTATCTCAAAATCTTGAAGCGATTTTAAAAAGTTGACAACTACAAAAATGTAGTCCTATTTTTGATCTACATTTTTGAAGTTAACAACTTTTTGATAGCTCTTCACGTTTTTGAGATATGCGCCTTTAAAGATCGACCTCTTGGAATGCCGAGATGGATGAAGAGACGCAGAGAAGTCAGACACTCTCGCTTCTCTGCGTCTCTTCCACACGCCGTTGCAGGTATCAATTTTTAAATGCGCATATCTCAAAAGCGTGAAGAGCTATCAAAAAGATGTCAACTACAAAAATGTTGATCAAAAATAGGGCTATATTTTTGTAGTTGACCACTTTTTGGTTTCAATGCGAGATTTGGAGAAACGCAGCTTCAAAGAAAATGTCTGAAAAACTGAAATTTTACTTAAAATCCAAAGATTTTTCAATTTCCTAAAATACTTTTTTCATAGTTTGGAGCTCACATAATTCCGTTTGTTTGAAGTTCAAACTACCAGACCCCTCCCTCTATTTTCTATAAGCCCTGTCACATGCACTCGACACTTTTTTTCTAATTTTGAAAGTGTTTGAACTAAATTTATACTCTTTCCTTTTATTTTTCTTGCTGAAAATTTGAAAATAAAAATGTTTTTACTGGAAAACTAGTGCAATTTTCAAGAAGTATAACTATTTCCACTTTTACTCCAAAGTACTGAATTTACATTGGTTGTGTAGATCAAAAATAGGGCTACATTTTTGTAGTTGACAACTTTTTGATAGCGTTGTGGGCTTTTGAGATATGCGCCTTCAAAGATAGGTACCTAGAATAGCGAGGGTGCGAGACGCAGACAGTCAGACGCTCTCTCTTCTCTGCGTCTCCTCTCCCCGTCGCCTAACTTCAAGCCGTCGTATCTCGAAAGCGTGAATAGCTATCAAAAAGCTGTCAACTACAAAAATGTAGCCCTATTTTTGATCTACACAACCATATTAATTTTGGAATGGTGGGATTATTCAGGGAATCCAAAAACACTTTCAAACTTATCCTATTTTTCAACTGTGCTATGACCTATTCTTTCCTTTGTTCATTTATGATCTGTCCCCCTAAAATGACACTTTTTATGTTCAATAACCATCTTATCACCTCTGTACTTTCTCTCAAGAAGGATTATAAGAAACGAAACTTGATAAACCCCACCGTTACACTATCACATGGTCTCGCCTAACACGCTCCGGAAACCCAAACCAATTCCTTTTTTTAAAATTTCATAGCCTACACTTTAGAAGGACCATAACTATGTCTTTGGTGTCTCTTTATCTTATCAGTGTCTCCTTGTCCTCTAAATTGACCAATGGCCACAATGTAGTCCTCCGTTCTTATTGTTATTTCCTCCCGGTTTCCTCATTTTTCCACATATTTTTTTTCTTTAAAGTCATTTTCCAGCCTCTTCGAAAAAAAAGATGCCTCACGAGTCTCCATACGCACCAGTGAAGATTCCGGAACGTCCGTACCATGAGCTTCTTCTTGACGCTATCGATAAAACGATTGCGGAAGGAAAGAATAAGATTGCATTCATTAGTGGAGACAACCCGAACTACACGTTGAGTTATGAACAGTTGAGAAAAGATGCGTTCGCTATCGCCATGTACTTGCATAGTATTGGATTTAAGGTGAGTTACAGTTACAGAGAAAGCGTTTAAATTTTCTACATTTTGAAGTAAAGCTGAATTTTCTAGCTTAAAATCTTATCGAGATACGGGCTGAAAAGGGGAAGGATAACTTTGAAGAGGCATATCTCAAACATTAGTCTAGCTACTGAAAAATAAATAACAGCAAAATTAATTAACTTAACATTCTCTACATATTGGTATACATTTGCAAACATTGACTTAAAAACGGGGTGAGCTACGGGCGGTCGAAGTTTGCCTACCTTCATAAGAAGAAAACGTTTTCCAAAACAAATATCTTCGAAACTAGCAGGGATAATAAAATGTTGTTAACTGCAAAAAATATTTACATAAAATTTCCTATATTTTAGTATATTTTGCAAAACTTTAGCTGTAAATTGGACAGATACGGGCGGTCAAAATATTCGCTTTTGACAAAACCATTTTTGAAAGCGCATATCTCCAAAAACTAGATTACATATTAATTTTTTATATTTACAATTATAATCTACAAAAAATTTCCTAAATTTTGATATATTTCACAAAATTTTAACTGTAAATTAGACTGAGATACGGGCAGTCATAATTTTCACTCCTAAAGTAAAGAGATTCTGGCAAGACCATTTTTGAAAGCGCATACTTCAAAAACTAGATTACATTTCAAACATTTTATACCAACAATTATGATCTACTTGAAATTTCCTACATTTGGGTATAAAACTCGAATTTTCTAGTTGCACAATAGTAGGCAGTCTAACTAAGTCTTGCTTAATGCAAATTTTGAGCCAGTACCGTCTCTAATCTTGCAGGAAGCGTAGGTCTGAAATTTGATAAAATTTAACAATTTTATTTTTACAATTTTATAGAATTTAAAGTTTCCTGCATTTTGGCATAAAAATCAAGTTTTTACCTAAAATACACGTCGAGATAGAAACGGTCAAAGTTTAGATGTGCAACAATTTTCGCTACTAATCTTTCAAAACGGATATCTCCAAAACTATAAAAGTTTACAAAAATTTGTAAATTACAAAATCAATACGCGTAAAATTCCCTATTTTTTGGTATAAAAATAAATTTTCTAGCTCAACTAGATGCTGAGATACACGCTTTCAAAGTTTACCCCTACAAAATCCAGGAAAGGGAGGGAGAGAGGGGGTAAGAGGGCGCAGAGAAGGTAGACAGTCTGACTTCTCTGCGTCTCCTCTCCCCGCCGCCTAACTTCAAGCCCTCGTATCTCGAAAGCGTGAATAGCTATCAAAAAGCTGTCAACTGCAAAAATGTAGCCCTATTTTTGATCTACACAACCATTTGTCCGTTAGGGCGCGTTTGCGACATCTTTCCATTATTCCAGAAAGACGTCGCCGCCGTCGTCCTTCCCAACGTCTTCCACTACGCCTCCTTCTTCATCGGATGCGCGATCAACGGTGGCGCCGTGTCAGGAGCCAGCGCTCTTTTCACGGATTGTAAGTTATCAGTGGAGCGCGTTTTCTACTTATCGATGCTTCAGACGAGCTCCAACGCCAATTCGTGGATTCCCGCGCGAAAGTAGTGTTGACCTACGAGGACTTCCTTCCAAAAGTGTTGCTCGCCGTCAAGCAATCGCCCAACATCCAAAAAATCATAGTGATCCCGAAACCAACTGGCTCCAACCTTCCCGCTGGAGTCGTCTCATGGACTGAGGTGGTCTCTACGCCAGTCACTGCCCCACCACAAGTCCCTATCGACGTTCATAATGATTTGTTGGTGCTACCGTACTCCAGTGGAACCACTGGACCACCGAAGGGAGTCATGCTGTCGCATTATAATTTCACATCGATGATCTCTATGTATTTGGCGTGAGTTTTGACTGATAAGAAAGGGTGTCAAAGTACGAAGTATGACGTAGATGCTGGTTTGATGTCATAAACTGTGCGAAAGTGGGCGGGGCTTAAAAGCTTAAAGACCTGGGGGATCAAATAAAGGAAATTTTATCTATCAAGAGCTTACAAACTTTTAAAAAAACTTTAAAACTCATAAAAAAGTGAAAAACATTTTTTTTAATTTGAAAAAAAAAAGTCAAGTTTGAAAGTTTGTAACGGGACTCCTTATAGTTCCACAGCGTCAATTTTATATTCCTTGGATAGATCAAAACTAAAACTCCATTTTTGTAGTTGACAACTTTTTGATAGCTATTCATCCCGCTGAGATACAGCGTTTTCCACTTTTTCAGTCGTTTACAGGGATATTCCAACTTTGAGGACGTATATCTCAAAATCTGGCATAGCTACTAAAAATGTGTACACTACAAAAATGTAGCTCTAGTTGTGATCTACATTTTTGTAGTTGACCACTTTTTGATAGCTATTCACGCTTTTGAGATACGCGCGTTTGAAAATAGGGCACTGGAGCAGCGAGGGAAAGAGAAAGGAGACGCAGAGATGCAGGCATTCTCGCTTCTCTGCGTCTCTCATTATGGCGCAGCAGGCTCGTGTTGCGGAAACCATCGTATCTCAAAAGCGTAAAGAGCTATCAAAAAACTTAAAACTACAAAAATGTAGGGCTGTCTTTGATCTACACGCTCATATAAAAATAAAAACTGGCTGACAAGTTCTAGTGAATATATGCTATGTCAAAGTTTATGAATTATTTGGAAATTTTTGGTCAAATAATCATTCCAGCATCGACAAATCCCACAACTTAGACGTCCTCGACCCCAACTGGGATTGCTACAAGGAGAAAGCCCTTCTCTTCCTCCCATTCTACCATGTCTACGGATTCGGTCTGCTCAATCACTGCATCCTCAAAGGAATGACCGGAGTTGTCATGTCTCATTTTGAGCCCAACAACTTCCTGACCGCAATTCAAAACTACAAAATCCGGGTGCTCTGCCTGGTCCCGCCCATTATGGTCTTCTTGGCGAAACATCCGATTTGTGCCAAGTTTGATCTATCATCGGTGCAAATGATTATGGCGGGAGCGGCGCCTGCTGGAAAGGATTTGATTGAGGAGTTGAAGAGAAAGTACGCGAATCTGAGATATATTCAGCAGGGGTACGGTATGACGGAGTGCTCGATGGCGAGTCATTTGCCTGATTTGAGAAATGATCAACCATTTGGGTCCGTCGGAAAGTTGGCGTCAAATTTGGTGATGAGAGTAAGTGGTGTATAGTGGGCGGAGCCTCATTGCATGAGTTTTAGATTGTGGAGCCAGGCACCGACCGTGAGCAACCTGTCAATCAGCGAGGTGAGATTTGTGTTCGTGGACCTACAGTAATGCTGGGATACCTCGGAAGACCGGAAGCCACTGCGTCAACTATCATCGATGGATGGCTCCATACTGGAGATATCGGATATATCAACGAGGATGGAAACCTTTTTATTGTTGACCGTCTTAAGGAGCTCATCAAGGTCAAGGGATTGCAAGTACCACCTGCGGAACTGGAGGATCTGCTTCTGAGTCATCCGAAGATTCGGGATTGTGCGGTGATTGGAATCCCGGATGCGAAAGCCGGAGAGCTGCCGAAAGCGTTTGTGGTTAGAGCGGATAATACTTTGACGGAGCAGGAAGTGAAGGATTTTGTGAAACGTGAGTTAGCAACATTTGATTTTTGGTTTAAGATTGGTTGAGATCGGTTGAGATCGGTTGAGATCGGCTACAGTTGAGATCCCGTCACGGCCTCCCTTATTATTCGATTTTAATCAAAAATATGTAGATCAAATTCCGTTCTCCATTTTTGTAGTTGATAACTTTTTGATAGCTTCTCACCCCTTCGAGATATGCTCTTTTGAACTTAACTAGTTGTTACTACACTCTTCAAAATAGGGGTACTTTGACATCCCGCCACGGACTTTTTCTTACTCGATAATAACAAAAATTATATGGTTGTGTAGATCAAAAATGGGGCTTCATTTTTATAGTTGACAACTTTTTGATAGCTATTCACGCTTTTGAGATACAGCTGTTTAAAGATCGAACGTCTAACCACGACGCCTGTTGAGAGACGCAGAGAAGTCAGACAAGCTAGCTTCTCTGCGTCTCCCCCTTCTACCAGCCTATCTTCAAAAGCGCGTATCTCAAAAGCTAGAACAGCTATCAAAAATTTTTTTGCTACAAAAATATTTTACATTAAATTTTCAACATTTTGATGTAAAAATCAATTGTTTTACTG
Source organism: Caenorhabditis remanei (assembly GCF_010183535.1). Taxonomy (NCBI): domain Eukaryota; kingdom Metazoa; phylum Nematoda; class Chromadorea; order Rhabditida; family Rhabditidae; genus Caenorhabditis; species Caenorhabditis remanei. The sequence goes on from NC_071332.1 coordinate 3,878,820, forward strand.
CATTGAATGTGAAGATACAAGCGTTCAAACTTAGCTATTCTTAAAATCCAGGATAGTTATCAAAAAGGGTAAATATAAAAATTTTCTGCTTTACATTTTCTATATTTTGGTATAAAAACCATATTTTCAGCTTTGTGCGAACCTGAGATAAACACGGTTAAAGTTGGTGCCTGATGAGCGCAAGAGTGTGGACAACTATTTTTGGCGCCGCCCATCTTGAAAACCTGTACAGCTTACAAAATGGCACAAAATACTAAAATGATCTGCTTTAAATTTCCTACATTTTGGTATAAAAATCAAATTTCTAGTACTACAGTACCCTAAGTTACAAGGGTGTGAAGTTACAGATCAGAAAAACTACTATATCTCCAAAACTTAGAAGGCAATTAAAAACTGTTAATGCAAAAACAATCCACTTAAAATTCTCTACAAATTGGTATAGAAATCACATCTCTAGCTGCAATAGCCACTGAGATACAACGCTTCAAACAAGCAGAGAGACGCATAGAAGGCAGACAGTCTGGCTTCTCTGCGTCTCTCTCCTCCTCCTACAACTTTAAAGACGCATAACTCAAAAGTGGGCGGTGCTATCAAAAAGTTGTCAACTACAAAAATGTAGCGCTAGTCTTGATCTACACGCTCATATAAAAATTTGTTATATATTAGGTTGTCCCATAAGTTTTCGAACATTATTGAAATCAAATTTATTCAAAGCCAGAATATTACAAAAATCAAACATAGTGACCACCTTTATCCACGACTGTTTGCCATTTAGTAGGTAGAGATTCAATACCTTTTCGCCAAAACTCAGGCTGCTTCGAGTCAAAATACTTTTGCACCCATTTCTGGACCTATGACTTTGTTTTGAAGTCCTGCCCTTCAAGGGATCGATGCATGTCGCAGAACAGATGGTAATCCGAAGGAGCGAGATCAGGGCTGTACGGAGGGTAAGCAAGGACTGTCGAGTGGAATGTATCCAGGAGAGACTTGGTCGTCTTTGCGGTGTGTGGTCTTGGGTCGTCATGGAGGTTGTGGACTCTGTGACCGTGTAGAGGGGAGGTTTTCAGTTTGGACTTCACCTTTTGTAATTGAGAAGAATAGTAGTCGGCGGTGATAGTTTTCCCCTCCGGAAGCAGTTCCCAATAAAGCACTCCATGAACAGACCACCAGACGGAGAGCAATATTTTCTTAGGGTGTATCACCTGTTTGACGACATCCTCTGGCTGTTTATCAGCATCAACCCACTGGGCTCTCCTGTGGTGGTTTTCGTATAAGACCCACTTCTCGTCCGACGTAACCAAATGATCCAGCCAGTTGAAATTAGGATGGAGGGTTAGAAGTTGCAGTGACATGTCCACTCGGTGCTCAAGGTCAAAGTTAGGCAATTTGTGTGGTATCCATCTTCCCATTTTTCTAGCTTGCCAAGAGCTCCCAGTCCTCTTTCTACCGCAGAGTGAGTAGAGCCCATTACTGTTGCCAGTTCACGAATGGATTGAAGTGGGTCACTTTCCACTACCTCCCGTAACTTGTCAATGTCGAACTCCACTGGTCTTCCAGAACGTGCTTCTTCGGCCAAAGAAAAATCATAATTTATGAAACGATGGACCCAGCGGCTAATTGTTTGCCGTTGAGGGGCATTATCCTTTTAAACTTCAACCATACGTTCTTCAATCTCGTGATTTTGGAGTTAGATAGAAATAAAAATAAAATGACATGACGAATATGAAGTCGGTCGGGGACAAAGATTGGTGCCGCGTTCATTGAGAGGAGGCAGCCAAAAGAAATGAATGTTATTGTTAATACACCCGACGTCTTATATAATGGAAAACATGTACTATTTGGTTTGATTCTTGCTCTCTGTCCTATAGAAGAACAGCAAAACTATGTTCGAAAACTTTTGGGACAACCTAATATAACAACTGCTAGTCAAGATATACTATGTCAAAGTTGTCAAATCTGACTTCTCTACGTCTCTCCCCTCCCTCTCAATAGAGCGCGTTTTCAACAGTAATCTACTTATTTTTTTCAGCCAAAGTATCCCCATACAAACAATTGGAAGGAGGTGTCGAGTTCATCGAGGAAATCCCCAAGTCGGCGGCCGGAAAAATTTTGAGACGATTCCTAAGAGATCGATCGAATGCTAAGCTTTAGATATGTCTATATATTGTGTATTTTTGGTTTATATACAAATAATTCATTCAATTTTTTTTAATCTTTTCAATAAATTTATCAAACAGGAGTTTCACAAACATTACAAGTGACTGGACACGCGTACTCAATTCTCAATTTATCATCGGTCTCACATAATCCGGTCAACTTGTATTCCCCACAATTCGACAGACGATCCACACAACTTCCCGCCTTTTTTCCACAGAATTCACAGGTTTGAGCACAATTATACTTCATGATGGGCTGTTGGGAGGCGGAGCTTGTGCAGAGGTCGAGGGTCTTGAAGAGCTCACAGTAGGGGTGTAGATCACGACATTGGGAGGTCGTGAAGGGGATCAGGAGAGGGAGAATGAGAAGAAGACGATGCATGTTTAGGAACGGTATGAGAAGTTTAGGTCTTCTTCCTGGTTTCCTATGAATGTATTTAATGACCCAAAAACAAATATTTGGTTGGTGGTGTTCAGAGCGCATAATAACTTTTTATGGTGTCATACAATAATGGTTGTGTAGACCAAATCAAGGGCTACATTTTTGCAGTTGACAACTTTTTGATAGCTCCGCCCACTTTTGAGATACGCGCTGTGAAGGGGAGGGAGAGACGCAGAGAAACGAGACACTCGCGCTTCTCTGTGTCTCTCCCTCTCCAGGTGTCTATCTTCAAAGACGCGTATCTCAAAAGCCTGCAGAGTTATCCAAAAGTTGTCAACTACAAAAATGGAGAGCTTGGTTTGATCTACAAAAACAGCTAAAACTTAAGGAACTGGAACTATCATGAGCCTTAGGATAGCCTCTCGAAGCTCGGTGTTTCAGGAGTGTCTCAGTCATTATTTTTGAGATTCTTCAAAAAAAAAATGTTTTGAACATCTGAAAGAGGGGAGTTGTATGAATTTGAATAGGGGGAGTATTACGGTTTATCCGATTAGTTTTGCAACGAGTCCTTTATGTAATATTGTGAAATGAAGAATTTTTGATTTTTTTCAAACATTTTATTGCGAAATAATTTTTGTTTCTTGCGAAAAACCCCCGTTTAATTTATAGATTTCATTCGTAGACCTGCCTGCACAAGTTTCACGTCAACAGATTTACTGACGCGTTTCCGGATCTGCTGACGCATAACTCGTTTTTGCAATATTTTATTGATAGAGTGGGAAATCCGCATTTTCTGTATTTCTAAAAGTCGATTTATTGTATTTCTGTGTTTCAAATGTCTGAAAAATCTAAGGAGAAAAAACATCCGGCTGATAAAATTAAGGTTTGGATTTAAATCGTTGGATTTTTAGTTTAAAATTTGCAAAATATAGTAAAAATTGCACTTTTTTATTGAAAATCAGAGAAAAGGGTTTGAAAAAATCTATAACACAATGCTAATGATTGATTTGCACCATTTTCTTGTTAAAAACTACATTTTTGAGACCAAAAATGTTTTTTTTTTCTAATTTTTTCTGTTCCGCACCATTTTCCTTCTTTCTAATTCAAATTTTCCACTCAAAAATTCCAGGAAACGTTCGATAAACTGAACAACGAGATCAAAACGCTCGGAATGATTCTTGGTGTCAAAAATAATGAGAATCCGGCACCGCCGGCGGCTTCTGGATCCCCGAAAGCGTCAGATGAGGCGCCGAAAAGTGAATATCATGTAAATTTCTTTAGAATTATTGATTAATGACAGAAAATTTGAAATTATAGAAAGAAGTGACTGCCGAGGACAAAAAAGCGCGAAAAGCGGCGAAAGCTGCGGAGAAAAAGGCTAGAGGTATGGGAAAATAGCGAATTTTTAGCTAAAAATTCAGTTTTTTCTTGAAAAACTACTATTTTCAGTGGAAAAATCTGATTTTTTCACGAAAAACTACCATTTTCAGCCGAAAAATCACAAGCGAATAAAGCGGCGGCAGCATCTGGCGCTCCTGCTCAAAAGCAAGAAAAACCACAAAAATCCGCTCCAAAACCGTCAGAAAATACTGAAAAAGAGCTGATTGAGGAGAGAGATCGTCTGAAAAAAGAGACGGAGCAACTGGATGCACAAATGGAAAAATTGATAATAGTTGAGGATAATAAAGTGAACGGAGATTTGAAATCAGCTATCAAGAAATCGAATGGAGTGGAGAAGAACGTTGGACACGTTCATAATGTTATTATGCCATCAGCTGTCACTTTTGGTGAGGGATTGAGCTGAAAAAAGCTGAAAATTCGGCAAAAATCGAGATTTAGACCATTTTTATGGACAAATTTATAGATTTTCAGCATATAATTGCTCGTTAATGAATTGGAACAAATATTTTTCATAAAAATCGCTCAAAACATTTGAAAATTGTCTTATTTCCTTGAAAATCTACAAAAATTGAAGTTTACTTTCCAAATTTTAGATTTTAACACTTTCAAACACGCTGATTTGAAAAATTCGAGCGACTTTTAGCGAAAACTTCGGAATTTCTCGATTTTCAGTTGTTTTAGCTGAAAATGGTTCGGATTTTCGAAGATAGCAAGCTGAAAGTGTCTAGCAACAGATTTTTAATGTTTACACTAAAATTTCAAAAATTTCTCCAAAAAATCGCAAAAAACATGAAAATTGACGAATTTTTTCGATATTCCACAAAAATTTTTTTTTTTTTTCTTCAAAATCTTCAATTTAGACACGTTCAAATACACGAAAATTTATCGCTGACAATGAACCAGATTTTTGAAGTTAGCGACTTGAAAAGTGTAAAAATAACGTTTTCTGAACAAAAATTCGCTGAAAAGCATAAAAAATCGTCGATTTTTTCTCGAAATTCAGTAAAAGATCGGGGTTTTTCCCAAAAATTTGGATTTAGACACATTCAAACACGTTGATTTCAAAAATCATATATTTTCATCAGAATATTCTAGGAATCGATACTGAGACTATTTCAGAGGTGAGATTTCTCGATTCTCAGATTTTCAGCTGTTTTTTGCTGAAAATGGTCCGGATTTTTTGGAATTGGAGAGTAGAAGACAAAGATTCATAAAATTTCTACCAAAATTTCCGTATTTTCCCATGAGAAATCGCTGAAAAACATGGAAATTCAACAAAAATTTGAGTTTTTCTGTCTTAATCGCCGAGTCAGACACTTTCAAACACGGGAATTTCCAATTTAGTGTGTAAATCCAAGATTTGGTCAGAAAATCTCCAATTTTTTGTTGAATTTCAAGAAAATATGACAATTTTCATGTTTTTGAGTGATTTTCCATGGGAAACCACCGAAATCTTGATAGAAATTCTATGAATCTTTGTCTTCTACTCGCTATCTTCCAAAAATCGGACCATTTTCAGCAAAACCAGCTCGCCTCTGAAAATCGAGAGATCTCATCTCTGAAATAGTCTCAATATCGATTTTCAGTTGTTTCAGCTGAAAATAGTCCGGATTTTTGAAGATAGCGAGCTGGAAAGTGTCTAGCAACTGAAACACCAAAATTTCAAAGTTTTCTCCAAAAAAAATCGCTGAAAAACAAGAAAATTATCGAGTTTCTCGAAATGCAACAAAAAATCGAGCTATTTTCCAGAATCTTAGATTTAAAAAATTCGAGTTTTTCTCAGCAGAATATTCTAGGAATCGATATTGAGACCTTTTCAGAGGTGAGATTTCTCGATTTTCAGATTTTCAGTTGTTTTTGCTGAAAATGGTCCGGATTTTTGGAGTTGGAGAGTAGAAGACAAAGATTCATAGAATTTCTATGAAAATTTCCGTATTTTCCCATGAGAAATCACTGAAAAACATGGAAATTCAACAAAAATTCGAGTTTTTCTGTGTAAATCGCGGACTCAGACACTTTCAAACACGGGAATTTCCAATTTAGTGTGTTTGAAAGTGTCTGAAGTCCAAAATTTAGGAAAATTTCGATTTTTAGTTGTATATCAAAAAAATCGACAATTTTTTATGTTTTTCAGCGATTTTTTCATGGGAAAACACGAAAATTTTGATGGAAATTCTATGAATCTTTGCAATTTACTCTCCAACTCCAACAATCCGGACCATTTTCAGCAAAAACAGCTCGCCTCTGAAAATCGAAAAATCTCACCTCTGAAATTGTCTCAATGTCGATTCCCAGATTCCTAGAAGAACCTGCTGAAAATAACTCAGATTTTTGAAATCAACGTGCTTGAAAGTGTCTAAATCCAAGTTTCTGGAAAAAACCGCCGATTTTTTACGGAATTTCGAAAAAAAATCGACAATTTTTTTTATGTTTTTCAGCGAATTTTTGTTAAGAAAACGTTATTTTTACACTTTTCAAGTCGCTAACTTCAAAAATCCGGGCCATTTTCAGCGATAAATGCTGAAAATCGAGAATTTTCAAAAAACTCTAATTTTTCTTTCAGATCTGCCCAAAAATCAAGTAAAAATAGTGGCATCCGCATCGGATTCAGATGAAGGCGTCGCTTCGGAAATCGAATCCACAGCCATCTCTCAACTAGACGATGCCACGTGTCTTGCACACATTCATCCCGCATTTTTGACACTTTTGGCGACAGCTGAAATGGAGAAAATTCCAGATGTCGAGACTGTCTGTATCAAGTTTATTCAAGCGTTTAAGGAGGTGATTATACCGAAATGAGCCGAATTTTCAGACTTCCAAGTGAAATTAGCACCTGAATCTGAAAAATCTGGAATTTTCAGCATATTTTGGAAAATATCGGCATGTTTAGATAGCTGGAGACGTGAGAATTCTGGACATGAAATTTACAGTTTTTTCGGTTTGTTTAAAGTGCGATTATAACGTGAAACTGATCCAGATTTGGTCAAAATCTCATATATATGAATTCTGATGTAATTTTCTGAAGTTTGTGAGAAAAATGAGTGGAAAATCAATTTTCCTAAGCTGTATACAGCTAGAAGCTAAAATTACCGTCTCTATACCGAAATTAACCGAATTTTCAGAGTTTTCCCCGTGAAATTAGCCCCTGAATCTGTTTCAGATTTGTTTAGAATCTCAATCAATCAACATTTATAAGTTTTCAGTGTGACTACATTATTTCTAATGCAAATTTCTGAAAATTGTGAGAAAAATGAGTGGAAAATCAATTATCATAAAACTGTATGTAGAAAGCTGAAATTACGGAGATTCTGAATTTGTGATGTTTTGAATCAAACTCCGTAATTTCAGTTTTCTAGTCATATACAGTTTTTGGGAAAATCGGTTTTCCCCACTCATTTTTCCTACAAGTTTTAGAAAATTGCAGAGAAGAAGTAATCACACTGAAAACTTATAAAAGTTGATTGACTCATATTGAGATTCAAATCACATCTGAAACAGATTCAGGTGCTAATTTCACATGCAGAAAATGAAAAATCTGAAAATTCGCCTGATTTCGGTATAGAGACGGTAATTTCAGCTTCTAACTATATACTGTTACACAGATCCCGATTTTCTAGTAATGTTTGTCGTAAATTTCAGAAAATTGCGTTAGAATTCATATAAATGAGATTTAGAACAAATCTGAAACAGTTTCAGGTCATAATCGCACTTTAAACAAACCGAAAAAACTGAAAATTCATGTCCAGAATCCTCATTTCTCCAGCTTACTAGAACGATCGATATTTTTCGAAAAACGCCGAAAATTCCATATTTTTCTTCGTAAATTACATACTTGTCAAGGCCCGGGTACTTGGAGCCAAATTTCAAAATTCAAAATTTTTCGAATTTTTTGAATTTTTTTGCAAAATAGTGAAATTTTTGACTTCGGAATAAGAAGAAATTCTGAAAAATCATTGAAAATGTGAACATTTAAATAAATTCGATAAAAAAGTGAAAAAAATTTCAAAAAATTGGTTCATTTTTTGAAGCCTGGCATTCGGGCCTTGCCGCGCCGGACCGAAAATTTGCAAGTATGGAAATAAGTAGTCACACATGAAATTCGCAAAAATTGACTGATTTTGAGATTTGAACCAAGTCTGAAACAGTTTCAGATCATAATCTTATCTAAAAAAAATGACCGAAAAAACTGAAAATTCATGTCCAGAATCCTCATTTCTCCAGCTACAAAAAAAAATACTGAAAATTTCAGTTTTTTCTTCTAAAATTACATACTTGTCAAGGCCCGGGTTCTTGGCGCCAGATTTCAAAATTCAAATTTTTTCGAATTTTTTGAAATTATTCGAGTATTTTACGCGAAAAAGTCAAATGTTCGACTTCAGAATTAGAATAACTTCAGTAAAAATCATTGAAAATGTGAAAATTTTCAAAAAAAATTTCAAAAAATTGGTTCATTTTTTGAAAGTTACAAATATTTCCATTTCCAGTTCCTTCGCGATTGGTCTGCCGAACGCGAGAAAACGCATTCGGACGTCTCGACGTACGGTCACGACCTCGACCTAGCCATCCGCCCGCAACTCGCCCATTTGACACAAAACGGTCATTGGCCCCTCCCATTTGCTCTCGGAAATACAGTAAGACTGCTGAAAAGAACCATAAAACGAGTGGAAGAGGAGACGACGGCCGATTGTGAAGAGGCACTTCAACAGTATCTGGAAGACACGTTGGCTATAAATTTCAGTCATGCTTATAAAGCGATCAGTCAACTTTTGGTCCGAAAAATTCGACAATTCAAAAAAGTTGTCGTTTTCGATTGGTGTCCCGTGGTGAATTATGTGCTTCTTGACGCGAAAACTCAGATTTCTGACATGCAATTGTCTGTAATTGATGCGAATAATGGGGGACGGGGTACCCGACATGTGAAGAGTTTTGTGGAGAGAGGATATAATGTGAAGTATGTGACGATGAAGGGAGCGTCGTGGGCTTCGCAGGATGTGAGTTTAAGAACAGGGATTTTTGATTGAAAATTGAGAGCTTTTAGCAGTTTTAGTCGGGAAATTCGGTTTTTTCACAGGATTTTTGCTAAAAATTGGTTGGGCGGGATTCCAGCAAACTGAATTTGTTTCAAAATCTGTGAGAAATATATGCGTTCCTGATACTGAAAAGCCCTGAAAAATTAGAAATTTCAGCCGGAAAAATGTCCAAAAGTGGTTGGTGGCCGAACTCTTTGTTTTTGTGTTCCTAGGCCATGGGAAGCTCGTCTCCCGGTTGTTTGCTATTATCCTTTAAACTTAGCCGGTTTTCAATACTGATAAAAGGACGAGGAAGAACTTTGTGTGGCCTATAAACACAAAATCAAAAAGTTCGGATATCATTGACCAGTTTTGACCATTTTTAGGCTGAAAACTTACTGTTCAGGATTATTTTCAGGGTTTTTGGGCAAAAAATAGGGAAATTCCTATGATAATACTCAAAAGATTCCCAAAATGCAAATTTTCAGCTCTTAAATGCTCAAAATTGGTCAGTGGCCGAAATTTTTCTGTTGGGTTTCTAGGTCAGCGATCTCAACTTGAGATTTTGAATCGCTGGCCTAGAAATCCAACAGAAAAGTTCGGCCACTGACCACTTTTGAGCATTTTTCCTACTGAAAATTTGTCCTTTTTGTATTTTAAGAGTATTTATCCGAATTTTCACTAAAAAAATTGTTTTTGTTTTAATCCACCCAAAACCTCAAATATCTCTTCCAGGGCGCCGTCCTGATACTCGGATGCTCTGCAATCTTCGCCAATGGAGCAGTCGCCGCACAAAAAGGAGCACTTGCTGCGGTGCTCTGCGCTAATCACTACAATATTCCAGTCATCGTTGTCGCTGAGCATTTCAAGTTTATTGATAAGGTTTGTTCTTGATTTTCAGACTTTTTCGCTTAAAAATTTCAACAATTCACTAATTTTTACCGAAATTTTTTGAAATTTTACGAAAATTTAGAGTAAAAATGCTTAAATCATCATGCAAATCATCAAAAACTCATAATTTTTAAAAACGGGCCGGTACGTTTCAATTCAACTCTTTTATTTTTTGCACTAAAAATTCAGTATTTTCAGGTTTTCAGACGTCAAAATGGATGAAAAAAAAAATCCATCAGAATTGTAGAAAATAAAATTCTCTATTTTAAGAGCCAGAAAACGTGAATTTTGGTCAAAATTTGACTTTTTTGATATAAAAATCTAGACTTTCAGAAAAATGAGATTTCCTGCCAAAAAAGTTAAACTCATTTTTCTGAAAATCTATTTTTCTGCATCAAAAAAAGTCAATTTTTGAACAAAATTCACGTTTTCTGGGTCATAAGATAGAGAATTTCATTTTCCACAATTCTGATGGATTTGACTTTTTTTCATCCATTGGGACGTCTGAAAACATGAAAATACTGCATTTTCAGTGCAGAAAATGAAAGAATTGAATTAAAACGTGAAAAACTTGGCTTCACGTTTCTTGCAGTTCTTTTTTGAGGACTGGGAGACCGTGCCTTCTAACTAGGGAAGGCCCTCCTTGAGTCAGTGTGGAGATATGGGACGTGATTTGTGTCATTAGAAAGCTGAGAAAACGCTGATTCCAAATATATATTCAGTTTTTGCCCTCGAGGTCTGGTATTCGAGAAAAACGAGGTCAAAGTTTCGAGTCCTAACAAGTCGTTTACATGAGTAAAATATCGGCAGCGTGGTGTAGGTGGTAGCATAGATGGTCAATGCACAACCACTTTTTGGTTCAATTCCGTCCGGTCACCAAGTTTTTTTTTTGGTTTTTTGAATTTTGTTATTTTTGGATCGGGAATTGTTTTTTTTTCAAAATTCTGTTCAAATAGATAAAAAAGAGAAATTATAAAAACCAAAAAAAAAACTTGGTGACCGGACGGAATTGAACCAAAAAGTGGTTGTGCATTGACCATCTATGCTACCACCTACACCACGCTGCCGATATTTTACTCATGTCGGTAAGATAACGACTTGTTAGGACTCGAAACTTTGACCTCGTTTTTCTCGAATACCAGACTTCGAGGGCAAAAACTGAATATATATTTGGAATCAGCGTTTTTTCAGCTTTCTAATGACACAAATCACGTCTCTCATATCTTAAAACTGACTCGAGGAGGGCCTTCCCTAGTAAGAAAAGCAAAGATCCCCCCTCTAATTAGTTTAATTGACCAATTAAACAGTTTCCACTCGAATTGTTCAATGATTTGATAGTGTGTATCTGAATGTACTCTCATCTGAATCACATGGTTTCAATTCGGTTGGCACCACATTGTTTTTGGTTTTTTGTTTCGACCTGATGTGTTATTCGATCAGAAATAATAGAAAAGGAGAGGAATTCCGTGTCCAGCCACCAGCCGACCAACCGGTCCGGTAGCAAGGTTATGACACAGAGAACGGATAGAATGGAGAGAAATATTAGTGAACTGATTGGTCTTTACGTGCAGAATTTAGGTGGAAAAAGGGTAAAAAAGAGACATTTTTAGACTAGAAATGTTGGTTTTTGAGTGGCTGGCGTGCAACTGGCGCGGTTTTTCATAGAATAGCCAAAAATCGATGAACTTTCTGGAATTAGAATGTTTGAAAGTGTCTATACCATATTTTTCGAAGAATTCTGGCTATTCCAGTGTTGAAACGTGCAGAATTGGGAAGAGAAAAATATGGTTTTAAGTGGAAAAAAGTGAAAAAAACGAGATTTTTTTATTGTTTTTTTAATAAAAAACTGACAATTTTAAGATCTGGGGTGCCTTTGGCGCGGTTTATCCAGAAATCGCATAGGATTTCTACTCATAACTTTGAAAGCGATGAGAAGTCTGGCGCACCTTTGACGCGTTTTCTGAAAATGTGAAAACAAGAGAATTCTTGCTAGTTTTCGGGCAAAATTCAAAGAGCTGGGGTGTTTTTGACGCGATTTTCGAAAAAAATTCTTTTTTTTTTGAAATATAGCCTGAAATTCTGGGTCTGAAACGCCTTCACTGTTATAAAATCCAATGTTCCGATATTTTTTGAGTTTTTGACCCCAAAACATAAATTTTTATCAAAAAATTCAACAAAATAGAAAAATTTGCAATGTTGCAGAGTAAAAATCCTAGATTCTGGGTAAAAAATCTCAATTTTGACAAATTTTTACTAAAAATCGATGGGATTTTGTAGAATCAGCATCTCTAAAAGTGTCTATATATCATCACATTTTCAGAAAACGCGTCGAAGGTGCGCCAGCCTTTTCAACTCTTTCAGAGTTATGAGTAGAATTTCTATGTGATTTTTGGCAAAAATCGCGCCAAAGGCACCCCAGCCTTCAAAAATTGTCAGTTTTTCCAGAATATCTCGTCTTTTTTCGAGCAAATTCTGGCAATTCTAGGGTAGATTTTAAGGAAAATCACTAATTTTCATCTATTTCTGACTGAAAATTCATTAAAAAATCTTCATTTTCAGGGTCATGTCTACCAACGCGTCGCACTTCTCGGCCGTCAAAATATCGAAGTGATTCAATCGGATCTCGTCTCGGCCGTCGTCACCGATTTGCGGATTCTCGGACCGACGTCGGCGCCGGCTGTGCTCAAAGCGAAGGCGTTGACTGATATGGCTTAGGGGGAAGGAATCTTGTTGGAATTTAATTTTTTTTTTAATTAGAGAAATTGAAATTTTAGAGACTTTTTTTGCTGTAAAAACGACGGGTTCCCTCTCACGTTATTGTGTTTTTTTTTTCGTTGCATGTGTTCATTTTTCCATTTTTCCGTTAATAACCTGTTTACTGCTCTTGAAAATCTGAAATTATGCTGAAAATGAGGTTGTTAGCTAAAAAGCAGCTGGTGGCCGAACTTTTTCATTTTTTTGGTTTCTAGGCCACGAGTCGAAATTTTCTTCCATTTTGAGGTTTACTGCATTTTTTTAACGAAATTTCTAGATTTTTTCGTCTGAAATTCCAAAAGGTGGCCTAGAAACCCAAATTATGAAAAAGTTAGGTCACCACCCGTTTTCGTCTGAAAATCGCGTTTTTTCAAATTATTTTGACATAATTTCAGTTTTTTTTTCCCTTTTTTCGTGCTCCTCGTTTTTGAAAATCTGGATTTTTGGCCAAAAAACGAGAAAATCACGATTTGCAGGCCAGAAATTTTATGTGGCCGAACTTTGTGAGTTTCTAGGCCACCAGAGCAATTTTCTCCATTTCAAGTTTTACTGAATTTTAACGGATTTTCTCGAAATTTTCGTCTAAAATTCACAAAAGTCCACTAGTGGCCTAGAAATTCAAGTTAAGAAAAAGTTAGGCCATCGGATTTTCAGATTTTCAATGTTCTTGTCCCCATACGCAATTTTTTTTCCGTGTTCACTCATATCAAGTTATAAAAGTTTATTGTATCAAAAAATCAAAAAAAAAAAGAAGAAAATAACAAAAAACCCGTAATGTTATAGAATAGGTAAATAGAGGGACTATGTACAAATACAAGTGGTGTCTAGAACTTGAAAAAATCTAAAATAGGAAAATCACCGGGATTACGGTAGCCAAAAAAATCGATAAAACACTTCCAGCTCTAACAAGTGGTGCCTGTACTAGTTTAGGGTGGGTGATCGGGTGATCCGCCACAATATTACTCTGAGCAACGACATTGTCGTCTTCTCCTTTGGGCGGAGCCGATGGAGTCGGCATACGGTAGGTCTTGACGTCAGCACAGACCTGGGGCCATTTGGCGACCGCATTTGTATCCAAAGCCATCTTTTCCATACTGGCAAAAGAGCGGCGGGTTAGGTCGATGACGAGTTGCGCGGTCTCCGAATCGCATTCATGAGCAATGGTTGGCACGTCACAGTGCAATGTGCACGTGATGTATTCACAACCTTGAGCCAAATACTGCTCCGCGCGTGTCGTATCTCCACTGAGCACCAGATTCTTAAAGTTTTCGGTCATTGAGGAAACGGCGTCGTGGTGAGGGGTACAGGTTTTCACGCAATCCTTATTCGGCTTCATTTTGATAAGGCAGGGGAACTTCTCGCGGATTTTGTCGAAATTGTAGACACAATAGTGGTCGATTATCTCGGAACTACGCATTAGAAGTTGGTGTAGGAAGCCTGGCGTGCATTTTGATTCGCAGCTTTGGAAGTTGTGGTAGATTCTGGAAGAATGCTTTCTTAAGAAAAATGATTTTTATTTGCGGATTTTGGAGCAAAAAAATTTGAATTTCCCGCGGAAAAGTACCGTGGAGCGAACTTGCAATCGCAAAATTTTGAATTTGGCGCGAAAAAGTTCGATGGAGCGAGCTTGCAATCGCAAAATTTTGAATTTCGCGCCTATCGGTAAAGCGGCGCGGTTGCGTAGCGATTTTTTTTTTGGAATTTTGGGATTTTGAACCTCCCGCGGAATTAAGGATTGAGGATGCGACGCGGTCGCGTAGCGGTTTTTCGATTTTCTGGCGATTTTAGTGATTTTTTGAAAATTTTGAATAGTTTTGAACGAATCTCTATAGAGCGCTATTCGAAATTCAACTTTTTTTTTTGAAAATTTTAAATTCCCGCCAAAACGGTAAAAGTCCAATAGAGCAATCTTGCATCTGACCGAAGTTTGAACGCAAATTTTAGAAAATAATAACGTTTTAAAGTCAGCAAATACGCTCCATTGGAAATGAGCGAAAATTCGAATTTCCCGCGAATTAAGGGTGCGAGGCGGTTCATTTTTTCAAACATTTTTTAAAAGTTCGATGGAGCGCACTTTCAACTTTTTTTTCAATTTTTTACAGAAAAATTCTGAGTGCAATGGAGCGAACTCGCTATAAATCTTTATTTTCAATGTTTTTTATTGTAAAATCGTGTATTTTTTGCGGAAAACTTGAAAAAGTCCAATAGAGCGAATTTGCATACAAACACAGCGAAAAAATAAAATTCAATTTTTTTTTGAAAATTTTTTGAAAAATAGTTTCCGATGAATTAGTGGAAAAATATACTCATTTTTATGGAAATTTCAAAAAAAAATTGAAGATTTTCATCTAAAATCACACAAAAATGGTAAAAAATGGAGCGAATTTGCGAAAAAAAAAATTCGACTTTTTTTTTCAAATTTTTTATTTATTCTTCACATCAATTATCAAACAATTTTCCCCAATTTTTCCTTCATTTCCCTCAAAAACACATCAATCTAGTTTTTGTTAAGAGCCGATGCACCATATTCGTACCGAACGCACCACCGACGCGCCAGCTCCCAATAAACTGATAAACTCACTTGCAGAACTTCTCAAAGAAAGTAGTATTCGAGAAAGATGTCAAAAAGTCGTTGAAATTCAGTTGCATAAGAGAAGAAGCACGGTCTTGGCCGATTTGCGAACGGATATTGTCCATGAATTGGAATGCACACTGACCGGCGCAAGAGTCGGCGGATGAGTCGGTGGTATGAGGTCTGGAAGTTAATTGGGTAATTAACTCTGAAGGTAATTAGTGATAGTTACTTACGCCACTGTCGGGATAGCTGGGTCCAAAGTGTGGGTCGCTTGGGGGTCGAAGGCGAATGTAGTGGTGGAGAGGATTAGGAGCAGTCCTAGCAGAGCGGCGGTTTTCATGGTTGGGGGGGTCCTAAACTGAAAAGTTAAGAATATCTTGAAAATCGACGTCTTCTTATTCTGGTTCAGAATCCCTCCCCTCTGTCATTTTTTCATGGAGAACGCCCACTTTTTTTCTCCTTCTCCCCCGCCGAGAAGACAATGGTCGAGAGGGAAAAGAAGAAGAAAAAGAAGACGTCTTCTTCTTCAGAAGTTGTGTAATGAGAGAAAGAGGACGATGATAATGATTACAAGGTTACACAAGACATCGACACAAAACCTCTTCTTCTTGTTTGTTCGAGAATTGAATGAGGAGGTCAAATGATAAGGGACACGGAAAGAGTGGGAGAGATGAAGCTTGTTTAGGAAAATGGACAAAGATTCTGAAGGTGTGATGTGACATGCATTGTTTCAGATTTAGGTGATTGATGTCAGACAACCAAGTAGCGGAAAACCAAAGGCTATCGCCTTTGGTTTTTGATATTGGTTGAGATCGGTTGAGATCGGCGGTTACATTCGAGATCCCGTCACGGTCTCCCCTTTTACTTCATTTTTATCAAAACTACATAATCTGGTAGATCAAATCCCGTTCTCCATTTTTGTAGTTGACAACATTTTGATAGCTTCTCACCCCTTCGAGATATACGGCTTTGAAGTTAACTACACAGTTGAAACCTCACTCTTCAAAATCAGAATACTTTGACATCCAGTTACGGACTTTTTTCTTTGTTTAACTATAACAAAAATTATATGGATGTGTAGATCAAAAATAGGGCTTTATTTTTGCAGTTGACAACTTTTTGATAGCTATTCACGTTTTTGAGATATGCGCCTTTAAAGAGTCTAGCTTCTCTGCGCCTTCTCCCCTTTCCTTCCAGCTACCTATCTTTAAAGGCGCATATCTCGAAAATTTGAATAGCTATCAAAAAAGTTTTAACTACAAAAATGTAGCCCTATTTTTGGTCTACACAACCATATAGGTTTCAAACCGGTGGCAATAAAAGAGAAGCCCGTGACAGGATGTCAAATAGTTGAAAACTCACTCTTCAAAATTGGAGTGCTTTGACACCCCGTCACGTACTTTTTTCTTTTTCAACTATAACAAAAGTTATTTGGTTATGTAGATTAAAACTAGTATTATATTTTCGTAAAAAGTTTCGATTGATTATCGGAAAAAATTGAGATAAAATAGTTGATTTGGGCTTCAAAAAACAAATTTTCTTTTAAAAATTTTAGTAAAAAATTGTCTAACTTTGAAGTTGTATTACAGGTTTTGCTTCAGCCCTAGCTTTTTTATTTTTAGTTAAACTTATAGGGCAGCTCAAGGGCTATACTTTTGTAGTTGACAACTTTTTGATAGCTATTCACCCTATTGAGATATGCGCCTTTAAAGTCTAGCTTCTCTGCGCTCTCCTCTCATTCCTCCTTCTAGCAACCTATCGTTAAAGACGCATATCTCAAAAACGTGAAGAGCTATCAAAACGTTGTCAATTACAAAAATGAAAATCTAGATTTGATCTACAAAAAACATATAAATTCAAAAGTTAAAACCTAAAATTCAGCCTGTGACAGAATCTCAAAGTTATTATATTTTTCATCAAAAACTCAGAACTTGACTAACTTCAAAGCTCCATATCTCAAGACTCTATCTACGGTGATACGATGAAATAATTAATTACAAAAATGTAGCCCTATTTTTGATCTATTCAAAACATGTAAATTTGAAAATGTGGGAAAAATTCTGATTCCGTGAGAATAAGTCAAAGCCAGTCAATTTTAGGAAAAAAAAATTATTTTAATTTTTAAATTTAAATTCTTAAAATTTTTAATAACTCTGATCATTTATTCAAAATCAGTGAAAACGACCTCTCAAAATACCGAATTCAAAATTTTCAAACACTTTTCAATAGAACGCGATTGCAAGACCGAGAAATATACTGTAAAGCAAATTTCCAACTAAAAACTCAATGGAAAAATGTCAAAAACAGAAAAGAGCTCCTCCTGCTTACCCACAAAAAACAACAAGATTAAAAGAGAGGATACCGTAATTACTGTTTTATAACGGCACCTGTAATAGAACGGCACCTGTATTATAACGGCACCCCATCTATACTCAGAATTCATGAATGTGATCATCCCGGTGTCTTTTTTTGGTTATGATTATAAGCAGCGTGATTAGTAACTTCTTGATCGGCCGATAGAACTCCCAAAAAAATTTTTCCGGTAAATTTTCAATAAGTTTCTGAAACCACAAAATTTCTCTGGGACCCGGTTGAAAAATATAACGGCATGCCGTTATAATACAGTATTTACGGTAATAATGAAATAGAAAAAGAAAGAAATTTGAATTGAAACCGACTAGTGTCTAACCACCCATGCCCTCCCTCCCCCACTCTTTCTTCTCTTTTTATAAAGAGAGAAACTGGAAATTCAGAGAAGCTTTTCGGGTCATTTACTACTTTCTCCTCATCTCTTTTGTTTGAAAAACAGCGACTAAAAAAGAAAAAAAATGATTTGGTGGGGACAAAACCTGAACCACCGACCTGTTGGGTGAAAAAGCAGCGCACTGCCGACTGCGCCACCGATGCACACAGCTTAGTGGATGGGGAGGGCGTATAGAAAAGCAGTGGATTTTGATGGTGGGTCGCGCGGCGAAGGTGCGCCAGTCCAGAAGTAGATGAGGCGAAAGATTATGAAAAAAGCCTTTATTATGAAAAGCGGAAGACGTGATTCGATTTCTATGTAATACTGATGTCATATACATTACTTTTTTGACTGACTGACAACAGGAAGAAGAAGAAGAAGTGGAGATCAAAAAGAGAAAGGAGAGGGGATCGATTCATACAGAAAATCTTCAATACAGAATCTTTTTCAATTATTCTCCTCCAAACATTTTGAAATATCCGAGTTTCACACATAGATGGACTCCTTTGTTGGCTGCCGAGACGTCACAGACATGGTCTTCTTCACAGAGACAGGAGCGGGTACGACCCACACGACACGGTTCGTTTTCTTCGCAGGCTGGAAGAAAAAGAAAAAAATTTGGAAGGTTTTGATTGATCATCGGAATTAATTAAGGTGAAATAGCTGATTTGAGTTTTAAAAAACACAAAAAATTAAAAAATTTTGAGAAAAATTGACCACTTTGAAGGTGTGTTACAGCTTCTCTTTCAGCGCCAGCTATATTATTTTTAGCTGGGCTTATAGAGCAACTCAAGGGCTACATTTTTGCAGTTGATCACTTTTTGATAGCTACTTACGCTTTTGAGATACAATCATTCAAATATAGGAACTTTCGAGGCAAGAAAGGGAGAGAGAGAGCGCGCAGAGAAGACATCCGCTCTCGTTTCTCTGCGCTCTCTCCCTGCCCCACGGTGGAGTTACTCACTTTAACCCTTCATATCTCAAAAGCGTGAATAGCTATCAAAAAGTTGTCAACTACAAAAATGTAGCCCTATTTTTGATCTACATAGCCATTTAAAAATGGAAATGCGGGGTTTACAAGGAATTAAGTTACAACCTATTGAAGTTGACCAATTTTTCAACTGGAAATCAATTTTTTAGGTTCACCAAAACCATTATCTTCTAATCTTTCTGTTCTTCAAGTCTAGACAACCATTTTTTCTCAAGTACAGAACAATCTGGACCAATTTTTTTTTGTTTGAAGGAAAAAACCTGTTTCAGCCAAGTGGTCTTTTTGACCAAAAGTAGAAATTTATGACTTTCGAAACAAAACATTGACAAGAACGTTCCAGAACACTAGACTACGGCTTATCGTGTTTTTTGGTGTCTCTTTTCTTCGGGAATGAAAATTATTTTTTTTGCAAAAGAAAAGATGAGTAGATCAAAAATGACGTGATGATGGGTTGCTGTAAAAAAACAGCAAGTGAACCAAAAATGGGAAACGTTGACTTTTATAAAGGGGAATTGTTAAATATTGGAAAATTGGTTAACTTCAAAGCAGTGCAGCAGACTTCGCTATATTTCAATTTTGAACATTTTTATATGAACTGGTAGATCAAATCTAGGGCTATATTTTTGTAGGTGACAATTTTTTGATAGCTATCTTGGCTTCTGAGATATGCGGCTTCAAAGATTGGTAGGTGAGAGAGCGTGAAAAATGAGGAGGCAGTCTAGCTTCTCTGCGTCTCTCACCTTCACTCCCCCTCTCACAGGATAGGTTGTCACCTTTAAAGACGCATATCTCAACAGCTAAGATAGCTATCAAAAAGTTGTCAACTACAAAAATATTAAGCTATTTTTGATCTACAAGAAAAATATAAATTTAAAAGCTTCAGACTAAAACTGAGTCTGTGGCAGGCTCCCAAAGTTGTCCTATTTTTCACCAAAAACTAATAATTCGACTATGTTTGAAGCTCCATATCTCAAACTCCTTAACCGCTACGTTAAAATTGTTAACTACAAAAATACAGCCCTGGGTTTGATCTACACAGCCCATAAGAATAAAAATATTTTCGGATAACAAATAGTGTCCTGGCACACTGTCAAAATTAGGCTATTTCCGCTTCCGCTAGAAAAAGTGAATCCAAAGATCTCTCAAATCGTACATGACTTTTTGCTTCAAAACCAATTCCGTGACTTTTCGAAACCTATCCGTATCACAAGATCAAACTAATTTATCATGTTTCGAAACCCATCTCTTTCCAAGTGGCCTTCACTTTTTTCACGTTCACCGTTTGACGGTCAGTCTTCTTGTACCCCCAACGTCATCAGTCACTTACTATGTACTCCGATAACTTCGTAGGCACTCCGTTTCTTATGTAGATTTGTTTGGATTAATGGTTTGAATAACGGATCATTCTTTAGAAGATGTTTAAGATTGCAGGCGACACTTTCCTCGATTTGGTCAGAGAGAATGGCGATGATTGAACCTGAATTGAGGGAAATTAGCATGGTTAATTGGCCATTTAACTGTATAATTTGTTTTGTTTTGTTGTTTAAAAAGGGAAGATTGAAACCAGGGGGTTTCGTCGAGTTAAGGTTGTAGGGATCGGTGGAGATCGGCTACATTTAAGATCCCATCGCGGTCTGACCTTATTCTTCCATTTTTTACTAAAATTATATGGTTTTGTAGATCAAATCGCGCTCTCCATTTTTGTAGTTGACAACTTTTTGATAGCTTCTCACCCCTTCAAGATATGCGCCTTCGAAGTTTACGGCCCGTTCAAAATTGAAATACTTTGACATCCCGTCACACACTTGGTTCTTCTTCTATTTTTACAAAAATTATATGGCTGTGTAGATCAAAAATAGGGCTTCATTTTTGTAGTTTACAACTTTTTGATAGCTATTCACCCCTTGGAGATATGCACCTTTAAAGTTAAGCTTGGAGATGCGCGCGATAGGGAGAGAGGGTGAGAGACGCAGAGAAGCGAGACTGCCTCCTCCTTTTGCACGCTCTCTCGCCGCTACAACTAGCCTATCTTTAAAGACGCGTAACTCAAAAGCGTGAATAGCTATCAAAAAGTTGTCAACTACAAAAATGTAGCCCTATTTTCAGTCTACACAACCATTTAAATTTTAAACAGGTGGCATAAAAGAAAACGTCCGTGACGGGATAGAGAGATTTTGATCTACAAAATGGGTATAAATTTGAACAGGTGTGATAATAGGAGAAAGTGTAACAAGGCTTCAAAGTTGACTAACTTTTGATTGTAAAAATGGTTTAATTGCCGATCACTGGATATTCTGCATTATATCTTAATACCGTATCCTTCTTTTGCCATTTCAAGTTTTAACTTTTTAACTTTCTCAACTCTACATTCTCATTCCCTTAGCTAATCCATCACCTTCTCAAAAACTGAAAAAAGTTCTGGGGAACTTTTTTTTTAAATAAAAAATTTCCAGTGACTCTCGCGAAAGATTAATCGAGCCCCAGGGAGCATATCGTCACTTTTAAAGAAAAAGAACTAAACTCACACTCAATTTCTTCCATCCGCGAATCATCAACGTATGAGCAGGAGGCAATTGTAATGATGGATAGAAGAATGAGCAGCAATTTCATCTGAAATTATTTTCAAAAATTGAAAAAAATTTAATTGGTATAGAGAACGAACAGAAAATGTGGACTTAAATGGAGGAAGGAAGGTCGAAAAGCAGGAAAAGGGGAGCAAAAGTGGGCGGAGCCTCCTATTTCCCGGAAAACGGATATTTATTATAACGGGGGAGTCGAAAATTGTGGGGAAAATGGGAAAAGATTTAAAAATGGAAAAAAAAAGATTTTGGAGTCTTGAGGGTGTGAAAATAGGGATGGAATTGAAAAATGACACCTCTCTATTCAAGGAGAGGATAGGAAGGCGTGGGTTTTGACCTTTATAGGAATATTTTGATGATATGGAATGTGCGCTTTATTGAGAATGCTCAGGGGGAGGTGGAAGCTATTTCAGTAGAGCAGATTTGCATAACCCGAGGGGTTCTGAACACAAAAAATGACAAACGTTGATAACCACGTCCCGTCGTTTTTTGTTATTAAATTTGTTTTAAAATTATATGACTGTGTAGATCAAAAATAGGGCTACATTTTTGTAGTTGACAACTTTTTGATAGCTATTTACGCTTGCGAGATATTCGACTTCAAAGAGAACCAAAAAACTGATTTTCAGTTGGGAAATTGATCAACTTTAACAGGCTGTAACTTGCTTCTTTGTAAACCCAGAATTTCCATTATTAAATAACTATGTAGATCAAAAATAGGGCTACATTTTTGTAGTTGACAACTTTTTTATAACAATTCGCTCTTTCGAGATACAACCGCTCAAAGTTTGGCTATTTGGAGCGGCGAGAGAGCGTGCAAAAGGAGGAGGCAGTCTCGCTTCTCTGCGTCTCTCACCTTCACTCCCCTCTCGCCGGATAGGTTGCCATCTTTAAAGGCGCATATCTCAAAAGCGTAAAGAGCTATCCAAAAGTTGTCAACTACAAAAATGAAGATCTAGGTTTGATCTACACAGCCATATAATTTTTTGTTGTAGTCGAGTAAGAAAAAAGTATGTTACAGGATGCCAAAGTACTCCGATTTTGAAGAATGAGGTATCAACTGGACTGGTTAACTTCAAAGCCGCATATCTCGAAGGGATGAGAAGCTATCAAAAAGTTGTCAACTACAAAAATGGAGAGCGCGATTTGATCTACATAATCATATAATTTTGATTGGAAAGGAATAATAGGGGGAGACCGTGACGGGATCTCAAATGTAGCCGATCTCAACCGATGTCTAAAAGCAAAGGCGGCAGCTTTTGCTTTTCTTTTTTTGCATTAAAATGTTAATTTCACAGTTTTTGCGGCAGGTACACATAAGACGGTTACAGTAAATATAAAGAATAATGAACAAGTATTATTTAGAAAGCAATGCAAAAATGTGAAGAATGCCGATGCAGGAGGTTCACAGTCCGCTTTTCGACTTATTCCTCGACCGACTCTTCGGCAGAAAGAGAAATAAGCCGTTTAGGTTTAAATACATCACGAAAAAAGTCAAAGACTCATGATAACAAAGTTAGCATTTTCAGCCAATGGGCGGTGGTTTAGGCTGCTCGTTTGATCTACATCATGTTTTGAGTCAATTGAGTGGGTTGGTTGACGTATACGGTTGCGTAAAGTGTCATTGACACAGGGTGTGACCATTTTTTGAATAATTTTGAAATGTTGAGATGGCGGAGCGCATTGTTTACGGTAGATTTTAAAAAAGTTAGTGAAAACTGTTCCGCTCTTACTAATATGTAACTGACGACGATAAAAATGTGTTTGGCAGGCAATAAATCAATTATTTTTATGATAAGAGAGGTGGATTATGTGTATTTGACATGATCATAGTACTAAGGTACAGTCTAGCAAAAATGAATTTTATAGAAAATTTCGAAAAAATTGGTCGACTTTGAAAGCTTACCACAGCCTCAAAACAGTTCCAGCACTAACAATTTTTTAAATGAGCGTGTAGATCAAAAATAGGGCTACATTATTATAGTTGGCAACTTTTTGATAGCGGTTCACGTTTTTGAGATATGCTCCTCTAAAGATGGCAACCTATCCGCCAGGGAGCGAGAGAGGGGGAGACGCAGAGTAGCTAGACACCCTCCTCTTTTGGCGCGCTCTCTCGTCGCCTCTCGCCGCCTCAACCATCCTATCTTTAAATGCGCGTATCTCACAAGCGTGAAGAGCTATCAAAAAGTTGTCAACTACAAAAATAAAGATCTAGACTTGATCTGCACAACCATATAAATTTCAAACAGGTGGTGTTGCGAGGAATTGAGTGACACGCTTTCAAAGTTGACTAATTTTTAGTAAAATTTTGAAATTTTTTATGGAAATTCGAATTTCAAACTAAAATTGTTGCACCTGACCACAATAGAAAAGCACAAACGTCTGCATCAAAATTTCAAATTGAATGTGAGCGCATTCGAAATGAAATGTGCATAATAAAAATGTAGTGTGCATAAATGTGTCAACCTAAATTTTTATTAAAGTGCGATGGAGCACGTTTGTAATATATTATGAAAATTCATGAGAAAGGAGCAAGTGCGCTCTACTGCACAGAGCTCATGCTACTTGTCATTTGATACCCAATAAGACTTCCACTTCAAATTTTTTTTATTTGGTAGGTCAAATAACTATTTCCGCTTTCACCACATTCCATTTTCTTTTTAAAATGTCCAATTCCAGCACGTGACTCACAAAATTGTTTGCAAGCTGTTATTTGCCCCTCTCTCTCTGCATTTTCAGCGTCATAAAGATAGAAAATTGTTTCGATTTCATATGTTTTCTCGTTTTTTCCCGCACACTGATAACAATGGACTGCCCCTTCTTACACTCACTTTTTTTCGACGGTTTTCGAAAAGGAGAAATTTCAGCAGTGCTTATTGATAACATATACTTAGTTTCAGCACTATGCACATCTCGAATCTTGTGGTCAGAGAGCTCGGATTGACGAATGTCACCGAGTTGGAGCCGTTTGCGACGATTAATGGGGTGACTGTGGTGGAGTTGGATGTAAGTAACTTCAAATAGTTATAACTTTGTAAAAAAATCACTTGAAAAATTTGCAGTTAAACGCATTTTGTAGATCAAATTCAGCTCTACATTTTTGTAGTTGACGGTTTTTTGATAGCTATTTTAGCTTTAGAGATATGCGCTGTGAAAGGAAAAAGCTAGCTAAACTTTGAGCCACCGTAACAAGATCATCTGCTCATTTGTCATTTTCAAAATTGCATTTATCTTGTAGATCAAATCTTGCTCCACATTTTTGTAGTTGACAGTTTTTTGATAACTACTCACGCTTTTGAGATATGCACCTTTAAAGTTGAGTCAGCGAGTGGAGAGAGGGGGAGAGGGCGCAGACAGTCAGGCACTCTAACTTCTTTGTTCGCTCTCTCCTCTTAACTTTGACCTACCGTATCTCGAACGCGTGAAGAGCTATCAAAAAGTTGCTAACTGCAAAAATGAAGCTCTGGGTTTGATCTACACAAAGAATCTAAATTTATCATTTTCTGAAATTTTTAAAGGTCGGAGAATATCTTCAAAGTTAGTATATCCTATTTGCACCAAATTTTCTGATCTTCGCTCCAAAAGGGTGTGCCTATACCTTCCGTTGATAAAAAAGCAATAAGAAAATGACGAAACAAATGGACTGACGTCAAATTGTTTATAGTTTTGTTGATAGTTTCGAAAAAGCGAAAAGTGAAATTGGTCAACTTTGAAATGATGTATCTCAGACGTATTAAGACGAAAATGATTATAGTTGTAATGACTGTGTAGATCAAATCCCGTTCTATATTTTTGTAGTTGGCAACTTTTTGATAGCTATTCAGGCTGCCGAGATATGCGCTTTTAAAGATAGGTGGATGAGAGGGGAGAGGGAGAGAGACGCAGAGAACGCAGGCGCTCTAACTTCTCTGCGTCCCCCTCTCTCGCATCCATCTTTAAAGGCGCATATCTCAAAAATGTGAAGAGCTATCGAAAAGTTGTCAATTACAAAAATGTAGCTCTATTTTTGAGCTATCCAGTCGTGTCACAATTTTTCTGAAACTCCCAATTATAAATACAAATTTGGTGGTCACAAAATGAAATTCCAGGCAGCCGAGGGTCACTTCCGAGTGCACTTGGTACGAGACTCCCAATATATGAATGTGAAATTGGAGGAGGGCAGCAAGCTGGCCGCCTACTACAATTCTCTCTTCTGGCATGAGATATCCACGGCTGAGAAGATCTCGGTGCCAAGTGGACACTTTATAAATAGATTCCGTGTCAGTGATGGGGATGTTCAGCACTCGGTGTTCATTACAAGAACCGATGGGAAAGGAAGTGTTCGAGAGAAATTGGGAATGGAGGAGTTGAAACAAGTGGCCACTCAGATCGCACACTTACACGCTGTCAACTCGCGTGTCGTCAATGAGCAATTCGCGATTAATGTGGAGGAGAACTATCGGAATATCAAATCGTTCAGGAAGAAGATTCAGAAGGATGTCGTCGAGGTTCTGCAGTTGGCACTAGCCAACGAGGTGTCTCAATTCTTTATAAATCCGGCGGCGATCCTTCAAAAAGTGGGAATTCTGACGCATCATTTGGAGAATATTCATGAGGATGAGAGGGAGATATGGAATAGACATCGTGTGATTACTCATGGAAGATTGTCAGCTGAGACGTGTAAATTTGATGAGGAGGGGAACTTGGTGGAGATCACCGAGTGGGAGGTGAGTAGATCAAAGTGAGAGCTTCATTTTTGAAGGTGAAAGTTTTTTGATAACTCTGCAGGGCTTCGAGATATACGCGTTTGAAAATTTGAAGAGACGCAGAGATGCGAGAGTGTCTGACTGTCTGCGTCTCTTCACTTTGCTGCTTGTCTTTAAAAGTGCATATCTCAAAAGCGTGAATAGCTACCGAAAAACTGTCAACTACAGAAATATAGATCAAATCTAGAGCAACATTTTTGTAGTTGACAACTTTTTGATAGGGATTCACGCTTTTGAGATACACGCCTCTGAAAATGGGCACTTGGAGCAGATAAGAGAGAGGAGATACTTTGATTTTTATTTCGATTTGTAGATCAAACCAAGGGCTACATTTTAGTAGTTAACAATTTTCAGATAACCCTTATAGCTGGGAAGTTATATTCCTATAAAGATATGTAGTTGAGACAATGAGAATGGGAATACGAGGGTGAACTAAAGCTTGGGTGTCTGTGAGACGGGCGGTATCAAAATTTTTGAATTTTATATATTCCAATAGAACAAGTCAAGGGCTACATTTTTGTAGTTGACAAGTTTTCTCTAACTTTAAACGCTACCGAGATATAACGGTTTGAAGAAAGGCATCTAAAGTCCCGAGAGAGTGAGAGACGCCGAGAAACGAGGATTCTTGAAGATGACAGAAGTTCCACTATATTGATTTTTATACCGTTTTGTAGATCAATTTAAGGGCTACATTTTTGTAGTTAACAACTTTTTGATAGCTCTTCACGCTATTGAGATATGCGTCTTTAAAAATATCAATCACGAAAAGAAGAGAGGGAGAGACGCAGACAGTCAGACACTCTAGCTTCTCTGCGTCTCCCCCGTTTTTACCACCCCATATTTAAAGCCGTTTATCTCAAAACCGTGAAGAGCTATCAAAAAGTTGTCAACTGCAAAAATGTAGCCATGTACATTTGCAATAAAATGAATATCATTTTGTCATGGTAGGAAATTTCAAGACTTGCGAAAAGCGATATTCTTTGTCATAAAAATGTTTTAGAACATCCATCTCGGAAACCCGGTGGAGGATCTGACCAACTTGCTTGTCACGTCAGCAGATGTGGAGATTCGAAGAAAGAAATTTATGAAAGTGAGTCAACTTTTTTGGGACCATATGCTATTGGGATCAATGAAACAAATTCCAGATCTTTCAAGTCTACTTCTACGCGTTGGTGGACCTTCAACCACCGAATTATCAGCTCTTGGATTTGAAAAAGTGGTTTAAGGAGTACGAAGCGGAGGCGGTGCTCAATGGGTAAGAGTACAAAGTGTATAGCTATACTACTATACATATGTATATGTGTACAACTACAAAATTCTAGAAACGGGAAAGGAAAAAACACCAATTTTC
Organism: Caenorhabditis remanei; assembly: GCF_010183535.1. Classification (NCBI taxonomy): domain Eukaryota; kingdom Metazoa; phylum Nematoda; class Chromadorea; order Rhabditida; family Rhabditidae; genus Caenorhabditis; species Caenorhabditis remanei. The sequence continues at coordinate 3,906,397 of NC_071332.1, forward strand.
TCCTCCTCGTCAACCTATAATTTTCTTCCGTTTTCTTCCAGAATCGAGGCACTTCTCCTGACTCTTTCCGAGAACCCGGATGACAAAATCAAACGTGCGGCGGCTCACCGATGGGAGACGTCGCTGGACGACACCGTGGATTTTCTGACTGGAAATTATGTGTCGGATGATGAGCACACGTTCTTCGCGCATAAGGAGGATGAATAATTGGTGTACGGAGAATAAATCTTTCTTTTTTTGCTTTTTGGGGGATTGAGTGACGTATAAAGATAGGTAGTTGAGACAATGAGAGGAGGAACTAAAGCTTGGATGTCTGTGAGACGGGCGGTACCAAGTTTATAAAATTTATATATTTGAATAGATCACGTCAAGGGCTACATTTTTGTAGTTGACAAGTTTTCTCTAACTTTAAACCCTACCGAGATATAACGGTTTTGAGATAGGCATTTGAAGCCACGAGAGATTGAGAGACGCCGAGAAACGATGATGCTTGAAACAGAAGGGTGGTACCAAATTTTTCAAATTTTATATATTCGAACAGATCAAATCAAGGGCTACATTTTTGTAGTTGACAACTTTTTGGTAGCTCTTCACGCTTTTGAGATACGCGTCTTCAAATATAAGTCTGAGAACCACAAAGGGAGAGATGCAGACAGTCAGACCATTTAGATTCTCTGCGCCTCTTCCACTGCGGGTAATTTTTAAAGGCGCATATCTCGAAAGTGTGAATAGCTATCAAAAAGTTGTCAACTGCAAAAATGTAGCTCTAGACATTTGCAATAAAATGAATATCATTTTGTCATGGTAGGACAAAATAAAGCGTGGGAGACGTCGCTGGATTTCCTGGAAATTATGTGTCGGATGATGAGCACACGTTCTTTTCGCATAAGGAGGATGAATAATTGGAAATACGGAAATAAATCTTTTTTGGGCTCTTGGAGTGTTGGCGGGGTGACGTATAAAGGGGGAACGGGGGAGATGGATCATTTTGAGACGGGCGGTTGTGACAATTGGGCGGATGACGTGAATACGAATGAAGAAGAAGAAGAAGGCAAACACTTGAGAAATGGGGGTGGAGATGAGAAATTGAGAAATTGGTTTTTGGATTGGGATCTACTGCAAAAATGGAACATTTTTGGGCATTTATTGGAAGAGCCCTTGGAATCTAGTTTTTGAAAGAGGTTCTTACAGCCGCGCTCTACCGAAACCGAAGAAAATTGTGTGCGAAATTGAGAGACTCAGAGAAAAAGAGACATCTTTCAAGAGGATTGCCATGACGCTGAAGTTACGAGGAATCTGGATCTGGTTTTATATTTTGCACAAAGACGATTTGAGCCGAGATGCATTAGAATTATGATGAGCCTTATTAGTCATTTTTCCCATTTAATGCGTAGTGTTCAAAACCTGAAGTTTTTAGACATTAATTATATAAATGAAAGCTGAAATCACAAGGATAACAAATCTGTTTTCAAAATTTCTGTAACGCCAAAATTACCCAAGTTACGCTCCTTTACTAACACGGTAGGACACCAAAATTTTCAAAAAAGTGGTAAACTTTGAGAGCTTTCCATAGCCTCAAAAATAGTTCCAGCATTCAAATTTTTTAGATAAGCGTGAAGGTCAATCCCAGCTCACTATTTTTGTAGTTGACAACTTTTTTATAGCTATTCACGTTTTTGAGATACCCGGCTTTAAATATAAGTGCTTGGAAGGGTGAGGGGGGAGAGAGCGCAGACAACTAGAGCGTCTAACTGTCTGCGTCTCCTTGCGGTGACGTCATCAACTTGCAAGCTAACCTATTTTCAAAGACGTATAACTCAAAAGGGTGAATAGCTATCGAAAAGTTATCAACTACAAAAATGGAGAATTAGGTTTGATCTACACAAAAATGAAAACGTGGGTTTGTGGGACAATCTGGGACGGAGCTACAGTATGTCAAAGTTGATCAATTTTTCACGAAAAAAACCATAAACCACCTACATAACCCCTCTTTATTCATTTTCTCATATGCTACTAAAGTTAGAGAGAGAAAGTAAAGAGAGCGCAGACAGCTAGAGCGTCTAACTTCTCTGCGTCCTCTCCTCCTCTCCTTTACTTTTTCTACCTGCAACCACTATCACCACCACCTACCGATTCATTTTGCACAGGTTTCCATTATTTACGACAATAACCGCCCAGGGCTTTTTATGATCGAACCCATAACTTTTCCCTTCCATCCTTCCGCTTCTTTTTGTTTCAGTCCGTGTCAGAGACTATGACGTCTCTAACAATATTCCTTCTATCCTTACAACTAATATCTATATCTGCATTTGATTTCATGCAGAATTTCGAGAACTCATTCTTCGAAATCCAAGTGGATCGAGATCATCCTGACAATTTGTACAAAGAATTTGAAGAGTTTCAAGTGAAATATAAGAGGCAGTATAAGGATGAAATTGAGAAGAAGTTCCGGTTTGAGCAATTTGTAAGGAGTCATAATCAAGTTGGCAAGTGAGTACTGTAGAGCAGGAAACGCGCTCTAACGAAACTTATGCAGAAAAATTGAAAAATTGACCAAGTTTGACAGTACGTCACAAAATTTTCCTAGACTCCACCTGCCCAAAAATTATATATCTGTGTAGATCAAACCTGCATCTCTATTTTTGCAGTTGACAACTTTTTTATAGCTATTTACGCTTTTGAGATATGCGCCTTTAAAGATAGAGGAGAGGGAGAGAGACGCAGAGAAGCGAGAGTGTCTGACCTCTCAGCTTCTCTTCCTCGTCCCGTGTGTTTAAAGGCGCATATCTCAAAAGTGGGCGGAGTTATCAAAAAGTAGTAAACTACAAAATTGTAGGGTTAAATTTTGTCTTTATATCTGTAAAAAATGCGACTTTTCGGACGGCAGGGTTGCGATCGAAGTCAGCCAAAATACGCGACGCAACCGCTCCGCCTCCCTTTATTACAACTTTCAAACACTTCCAGAATGAACAAAAAGGCAGAAGCGTCCGGTCATGACACGAAATTCGGAATCAACAAGTTCAGTGACCGTAGTAAGGATGAAATAAGCGTAAGTTGGTATCCCCCAACTGCTCCCCCACCAATCATTTCTTCCAGAGCATGTTCTCAAAAGTCGGACCGTCCAACATATCACAATCGAATATTCCAATGTTCGATATGAAAAACTTTCGTGTTAAACGACAAATGGAGGGACTTCCGAAAATGTTCGATTTGAGAAATAAGAAGATTGGAGGGAGATATATCATTGGAGATATTAAGAATCAAGGTATCAACTTGAAATCTCTGACAAAGTTTCCTGAAATTATGAATAACTTTGCAAGTGAAAATTTATATTCGTTAAATAGATCAAATCTGAATCTCCATTTTTGTAGTTAACAACTTTTTGATAGCTATCCACGCTTTTGAGATATGCACCTTTAAAGATAGCAACCACAGGAGGGCGTCTCGCTTCTCTGCGTCTCCCCCTCCCTCTCTCTCTGGCGCGTCTACAAGACTAACTATAAAGGCGCATATCTCCAAAGCGTGAATCCCTATCAAAAAGTTGTCAACTACAAAAATGAAGATCTAGATTTGATCTACAAGAAAGATGTAATATCAAAAGAGTGGGACCATTTTTGCGACAGGGAGAGACGCAGAGAACTTAGGGTGTCTGACTGACTGCGTGTCTTCCCCACACTGCATAACTTTGAGCGATAGTATCTCAAAAGCACGAATAGCTATCAAAAAGTGATCAACTACAAAAATGAAGAGCTTACATTGATCTACACAACCATATAAAACATATAATGCTCATACCAAACTACAGCCTGTTAAAGCTTCCAAAGACTAACTAACTATTTTCCAGGCGAATGCTCGTGTTGTTGGGCGTTCGCTGCAACTTCCCTTGCTGAAGTGGCGTATTCGGTGCATTTGAAGAAACCAGTGGTTCTATCCGATCAAGAAGTATGTGACTGTGCTGCGAAAGAGAGGCCAGGATGCTCGGGTGCATTACCGACTGACGGACTACATTACATCAAAGAAATGGGATTGGCGAAAGAGAATGAATACGAGTACTCTCAAGAAAGATCTACTGAGTTGGGAAGATGTGATGCAGAAAAACATGAACGAGACCTGAATCCGTTGATGCTTGATTATTATTTCATTGATCCATTCAATGCTGAATATATCATCACCCACCATCTCGTTCAACTGAATCTTCCAGTATCTGTAGCATTCAAAGTTGGAGAAAGTTTGACAGTTTACAAAGAAGGTATTCTCGAACTGACGGATTGTGAGGACGCTAAAGAACAACACTGGCATTCTGCAACGATCATCGGTTATGGAACTACAATAAGTTCGACGGGACGGAAAGTGAACTATTGGATTTTGAGAAACTCTTGGGATACTGATTGGGGAGATTCTGGATACGCAAGAATTGTGCGCGGAACCGATTATTGTAGCATGGAATCTCATGGAAATGGAGCACGAATTCCTGATGAATAACTTTTTTTCAAAAGAGGAGATTTCCTTGTTGTGAATGATTTGATGAATAAAGAGATGCGGTTTGTTAAGAAAAATGTGTTAATTGTAAAAAGAAAACAATACCGAAGTGTTGGAAACTTTTTCCGAAGCAAATCTGTGAAGCTGAGTTGCGCGGAATTCCGACTTCCGACTTCTGGGCATTTTTTCATTTCCGACTTCCGACTTCCGCATAAGGAGTTTTACTTCCGACTTCCGTCATTTCAACACTGTGAAATTTAGGAAGAAAACATTTCGCAGAAATACATGAAAAGATGGTCAAATAGGATAGAAAATGGCTTTTCTACAGCCAAAAACCAATTTTCCAATGATTTTAGCGAGTTTTATGATTTTTCTCTTGGAGTTTGGAATATTTGCGAAAAAAAATCTACTTCCGACTTCCGACTTCCGACTTCCAACTTTCAACTTCCGACTTCCGGGCGTTTTTTGAATTCCGACTTCCGACTTCCGACTTCCGGATTAGAAATTTTACTTCCGACTTCCGTTTTAGAAAAAATCACTTCCGCACAACTATGATGTGAAGTAATTATTTAATCTACTTTCACAGAAAGTTGTGTTTAAATCTTTCTCAATGATTCTTGACTTTTTACGTTTTTCGAAGTTATACCCAGAAAGTAATCCTTTTTTAAATCTTAGAATTTGGTGTCTACTCCGAAAATTCGAAAAACTTTTTTCAGGCAAACAAACTCATACCAGAGTTGCATGGAAGTGATTCCGGAAGTCGGAACTCGGAAATCGGAAGGCGGAAATCGGAAGTGAAATGTTCTTATCCGGAACTCGGAAGTCGGAAGTGAAATAACGCCCGGAAGTCGGAAGTCGGAAGTCGGAATTCGATTTTTTCTCAAACTTTCAAAAACCATTTTTCCATGCATTTCTGCGAAATTCACTTCTCGAAAATTCCACAGTTATGGAATGACGGAAGTCGGAAGTGAATTTTCTTATCCGGAAGTCGGAAGTGAAATGTTCTTATCCGGAACTCGGAAGTCGGAAGTCGGAATGGAAAAAATGCCCGGAATTCGGAATTCCAGGCAACTCTGACTCATACTGACCGAAAATGTGTGAACAAAACTTTAAGATCTGAAAATTTGGTGGAAAATGAATTTTTAGCACGGAATTGGTAATGAAAAACGGATAGAGCATACAAAAACTATAAACTAGCACAAAAACATAAAATTATGTCATGAGTATACGTTTACTTTCCTCCCATTTCCCCTTTCATTATCTGTTCAGTTTTAAAAAAAATCGTGACCTTTCAATGCACCGCATGGCCCACGTGTTCGTAGTAGCAGTTTGTTCTATTAGGATTTCTTATTTATTTCGATTTATCCATGACTGCTGAACGGCTCGAAAGACGATTAGGGATAATTAGGGGTAAGTAGAGGTAATTGTGAACTCTATTGGGGGTGGAATCTCGGAGTAGTTCCACATCCGTTCGCCCACATTTTCAGCCTTTCAGTTTTTCGACAAAAAATTCCACACTTTGAAATACTTCGAAAACTGCATTTTCAGTATAAACATTCGAGAATTTTTTAAAACATTTGGTGTGATGCAACTGCGCTCTTTTGGACTTGGGTCATTTTTTCAGCTAATTAGAAATTTTGAACACCGTGAGTCTAGGAAAAGATTCAATAAAGTTGATATTTGATCTACCTTTTTCAAAATTGAAATCTCGAAAATTTTTCATAATTTTTGAATTTCGAAGAATTTGATCTACTTTTTAGCTTTCAAATTTGAGAGTATTTGTCATCATTTTCGAATGTTGCTTTTTTGGCTAGTCTCCTCGTCTCCTATTCTGCTATTCCCCTAAAATCTGCGACTATTGATAGAACCGAGGTACGTGTTGGGGTATGGAGATGGGATTGGGAAAATCAGTAAATTTAACCGGCGGTGCTGTCTTTGTTCAAGTTTCAGAATCCCTTCATATCGAGGAAGACAACATCGACTTCAGAAGAATGACGAATTCAACGATCTTCGTCGTTTAACGCGAAGGTTTTTCATGCCGAACATTAGAATATTCGATGGCGGTATGTTGGACGGTCCGACTTTCGAGAACATGCTGTGAATCGGATGAAACTTTCGGTGGTGCTGGGGGATACCAACTTATTGCTCGTGATGTCAACACGAAGTCAAATTGGATTCAGATGAATCGAACAAATCACAAGTTTCTCTCTTCATAAATGTCGGATGAGTTTCACCATATGGTGGAGGTTTTGTCCCGCCTCCTAGTCTGATAGCAAGTAGTTGAGAAATATTTAAAACCCAGATTATTTTATTGATATGTTTTGAGTGTTGGATGAGCAAAAGAGGTACACGATAGTGGAAAGACGGGCTGAGAAACCAGTTGAACTGGGAAGAGAGATCGGGAAAATTAGTGAGAACGAAAAATAAATAAACAACAATAAATTGGGGAAACGGACACTTTTCGTTTGATTCCAGCCCTTGCTGTCCATCCCCTTCCCCTTTTGTCTTCTCCAGCTCTATTGTCATCCCCACCACAGAAAGACAACGAGCTATTGAAAACAAAGTGGATAACAGCAAGAGGGGAATCAAACGAAAGGCCGAGTAGTACTAGTGACTTTCTGGAAACTAAATAATCCGTGGGGAGCTAGTTTTCTGTGGATCGATGTCTTCAATTCGATATCAGGGACCCGGATTTTCTACGAAAAAACGAATTGTAGACATTCGATTTTTGGGGTCTGAGGGAAGGGATCAGACCTTGGAATTCACAGAAAACAGCTCACCACGGATCAGAAGGAGACCAGAAAATTGCTAGGAAAAGGGGGAAAAAGGGGGAAATGACAAGAAATAAGACTAAAATGAAAAATTACAGAAAAAGAAGAGAAAATCCATGGAGAGAGGGGGGTACAAGAAAGGGAGAGGAACAGCACACGGTCTCTCAGCGATGCGAGTGGAGGAATCATCACGCTGTCTGCCCTCACCCCTCCTCGAATCGTCGGAATGGAATTGCGAGATGAAAAACGAAAATCGAGGAGGCGACAGCGACGATTGGCATCGAGAGAGGCACGTGAGTTGATGAATTTCTAGAAAAGAGGTGCTCCGTGCTAGACTGTTCGTCTGTGCGGATGTTATCAATTCGATATCAAAGAGGAGGATTTTCTACGAAAAAACGAATTGATAACATCCAATATTTCAAAGTCTGGGGGTGAGAACAGACTTAAAACCACAGAGAAGAGTCTAGCACGGAGCATCTGAATAATAGAAATTCACCAAGAAAAAAGAGAGAAAAGAAATTAAAAGACAAGAAGAGGAAAAAGGTACAAAACTCAACAGACAAGAAGGAAGAAAAGAAAACAGAATGTAACAGACAGAGAAGAGGAAAAAGGTACAGAAAAAAACACGGTCCCCTGCCGATTGTCATTCGAGATAACGAATCGCTGTCAGCCCCCACCCCTCCTTGAACTTCAAATAAAGACTACACAACAAAAAAAACGAAATGAAATTCAAGGAGGTGACAGCGACAATCGACAGGGGACAGTGGAATGGTGATACTCTAGAAACCAGATGCTCCGCGGAACGCATTTCTCTGTCAGGATGTTATCAATCCATTATCTGGAAGGAGGATTTTCTATGAAAAATGGAATTGATAACATCCTATATCTCAAAGTCTGGGGGTGGGCGCAGACTTGTTGACACAGAAAAAGCGTTCCACGGAGCATCTGGAGACTAGAGAATCACCATGGAAAAGGTGAGGAAAGAAGGGACGCAGGGGGAGTAATCACACAATGTCGGCTTCTGGTCGGATTGGCTCTGGTGTTCTAAAAGTATGTTTGATATGCATTTTTCAGCACAAGTGATTACACATACCTAATTTTCAGTTCCAGCGTTTGTATCAAGTACCAACAACTAATAAACACAGAAGAAAGGGCTATTCCAATGCTCCCCACATGCACCGAACACTCCACGAAAGTTATGAAGTCATAAATTACGACTGCCATTGCACATCCCAAGTATCCACTTATAATTTCCAATCCGCTTGCAAGCCAGTCCAAGTGGATGCTGGCTCTTGTTTGTCCCATACTTAAAAAATTAAGATGGCTTAAGTTGCATATTTACTTCCAATAATTTTTGAAATATGACACTCGATAACTACGATTTCTCCCACTTTGGGAGGTTTTGTGTTTTTTGAGAAAATCGTGTTTCAATGTCGGTGATTTTTTAAAAATGAGAAAGTAACGCGGGCAAGGAGAAGAAGAATTTGCCTTTTTAAGGGGATGCCATCTTGGTGTGTGTGCATTCGATGAATTATCTACACAATCTTTTCGAAAACTGTTGAGTTTTCAAGTTTGTTTATGGTACAGGTTTGCTGTAAATGTGAATTAATGAACTCAACTTACTATATAGAATTGAGTAGCCTGCATTTGTTCCAATGATTCCTCTACTTACTGCTCCGAAAAAAACAGCGACGAGGGCAACACAACACACGAATTTTGTTGTCCGGTCGAGGGAATGGACACGAATCCTTGGCTCACCCGCGATTTGGTACTGTAAGAGAGAAAAGTTATTTAGTGTTTGAATAAGTCACCAAACCTTCAGCCCCATCATCAACAAGGTGAGGAAGAATGTCGGAAGAGTAGAGGCTGAAGTACCACTAAACTTCAAGGTTGAATTATTTTGTTCTGTAAATTTTTAATCTTACTTTACGAAACTGGGATACTGCCAAATTGTCGGTGAAGTGGTGTTTGCAATATTCTCGTATGCAATACCCGTTATGGACACAATCGACAACACACTCCACTTTCCAATACTGGAAAAATCACGATTGGGCTCATTCATGTACTACATACGACACTCACGATAGAATATATGGAGCTAAAAGCATCAGCGCTCTCCTAAACATTTTTCCTGTCTCCAGAAAGTCATTCAACATCGATTGAGCCACTAGTGCGCGTATGTCTCGTGGTGGTTGTCGAAGATCCGCTACTACCAGGGGTAAGTTGTCAAATCCTCGATCCATTTTTTGTTATTTTTGGTTGAGGTAGTCTGAAATATTTGTGATATCAATGAAACCATTGTGTAGTGAATCAAATTAGAAAACCGAACCAAAATCAGGAAAAATAGCTAATGCGCCGACCAACAATAAATGCAGTACCGACCGAAAAGTGCCTGTTGTTTCCCATTCCCAGTTGACCAGGTTTGGATGAATATCACAATCTCACTAGTTGCTTCTAGTTCTCAATTCTCTCAAAATATGGTCAGCAAAATTGGAGCTTCATTTTTCTAATTATTACCTTTTATGTACAGTACCGGCTAGAATAACATCATATTTTGCCTTTTCAGTTGAAAATGTCCAACTTTGAGAGTATGTCATAGGAAAACTTACTGCCTTACAGAATAAGTTTTTATGGATCATACAAATAAAAAGTAGAGGTTCATTGTTGTAGTTATTCGCTTTTCTGTACGGTCACTCTCTAAAGAGTTATGGTCATTTTTATGAAAAAACGCACTATTTTGCACTAAAATGGGTCGATCTGATGAAGAAATTATCTTGTCGATATGTAACTTGCTAGGGAGCGTCCGTACAAAAAAGTTGTCAACTACACAAATGGAGTTCTACTCTTGGTCTGTTTGATATCATAAAGAATTATTATGTGGGACAGTTAATTTTACTATGACACACTCTCAAAGTTGGGATTTTTCAACGGAAAAAGAAAATATGATATCTTTTCGGCTGGTACTGTATACATATGTCCTTAGAGATTTCCGATAAAAAAAGTTTGAGTTTGAGTAGTGAACCACTTTGACAAGTAATTTACTAAGAAATTACAATTCAAAAAACTATCAGTTAGGAAAATGGAGTTCTATGTTTTTTTTTAACTTCTACCAACAACTGCAAACTATAACAAATTTCTTGTGATATCTACAGTACCCTGGCAACTATTTACAACTCAACACTTTGGAAAATTTTTTTCAACAAAGTGAAACATTCGTGATTTTAATGAAAAGTGCAGAGACACGTGGAGTTGAATTTTATCAGACTTGCAACGGGCTGGGCCGGAAGTTCAGTACTGAAAAATTCAAATTTTTGTTGAAACTCTTCCAATTTTTTTGAAAAATAATACTTTATTGTAGGTTTCAAAGGATTTTGAGTAATATACTTGAGAAAAATACAGAAAATTTTCAGAACATAGATTTTTGAAAAAAATTTGTTGTGAAAGTTTCGAAAATTCAAATCCGGGCATTAACTTTCCGACACCCGAAACAAGTCTGATTTTCATCCCAAAAGCTGAAAAAAATTCAATAGTTTTTCAGTGTCGACAGCCGAGCTTGACCAATAGAAACGTGGATGTATGTAATCTCAAACAGGTGTTTAATTTTCAACTCTTCACATTGTGTTAACTACAGTTCCGTTTTTATAGATTTTGAGAAATGTTTAGAAAACAAATTACTGTGAGAGTGAATAAGGGTTTTAGATTGCTCCATAAAACATCAAAAATGTTAAAATTGTTTTGTGGAAATCAAAAAAATGTTGGAAAATTTTTTTTTTTGAACCTTGCCGAGCCGGGCCTTGACAGTCTACTCCCTAGTGAGTTATTACCAAAGAATGTTTTGATCCGATCCACAAACGTCAGAGATATTTTACACTATGAAAAATCCGAGACGACAGTTGAACATTACATCGGAAGAACAAAATTGACCCCCTCAGTCCATAAGGTACTCTCAAAATTTTTAGATTTAGATTTTTTCCACTGATGAAATGGAACGATGATAACAAAATTGTTCATTAGAGGTACTACATTTCGAATTCAGAATCAAACTTAGTGTAATGTTGCCAGAGTTATGTGGATAATTTTCACAATAAATTCAAGGTAAGAAAATAATTGCCGTAAGAGATTATAGAAACAAAACAGTCCAGACCGACAATGTTCACTGCAAATAGATTTTTACATATGCAATATGCAGGTAGATCAAAAAAATTTTCATTTCTGTCTTGCCCGCCAGACCTTTTAAACACATATTCAACGTTCGACGGCCTCCGTTAGAGATATGCGAAGAAACATTTGATCTATCCTCACCAAACAAATAGATAGAAAAAATAGCAGGTCTACAAATTTCTCTCAAATAATAACATTTTCCAAATTTCTCTTAAAAATAACATTTTCCTGAATGTTACAAATAGAAACAACAAACACAATATCTTCATTTATTATACAGTATGAATAAAAGTTTTAAATGCCTGTGTATGGTAACAGTTCTCATTTTTGTTAATCAAAAATGCACATTAAATGTTTTGATAATGGTCATAAAGAATGCGACACGTGCAGTTTTTTTTTGAAAACGACCAACTTTGTGACGGCCTCCTGATGGTATTACAACATCAATTGTTTATCAAGTGTATAGAATACAAGAAGAGCTTCATTTTTGTACACTGCTCCATATAATGATACGATCAGTACTCAAAAGTTCGAAAACATCAAATGTTTCGAAATTTTCAAAAATCGTGAAATGTACAAACACCATATTCAGTAAGTCCATAAAAGTAAGGGGTATCAAAATTTTGAGAAGTTGGAGCCATACGAGAAAAATCGAAATTTGTGAAAATCGCTGTTTTTAAATTCCATACGATCAGCTGACATAAATTGACTGAAACCGTCCAAACTTATGTAAAAGTAAACTTTCAGTCGATTTTCAGATCAAACAAGCATTCTAAAACTCAAATTCTGTGAAAATTTCAAGCTCGTCCATTTTTTAATGAGCAGGTGTCAAACTCGGATTTGTGATGCATTAAATGACAGAATTGACAGTGTTGAGCTCATGAAAATTATTTTTTCCTAAAACACTTAGAAATTCCGATAGACAGTGAATTTTTACACATCTGACATCAAGTTTCTACTTCTCTCGCGTTTTTAAAGAAAGTGAGAACAGATTTCAGGATGACAAGCTAACACCAGTGAGGGGAAGAAGGTGATGTTTGGGTTCGTGCGGGCCTTTAACTCGAATTTTATGTTTGACCTCTCTATGAAACTGACCAAGAATGAAACTTTAATCATTTATTTACAAGTAATTCAATTCGGGAAGACAAGAGATTTCACCCAAACGATTGGGACAAATTTGAAATTTATCCGGACACTACGAGGTTTCGAGTGATTTTTGAAGATTCAAAAGAAAACTAGGCATTTCTAAAAGTTTTTTGACTGTTAAAAGTTTGTTTTAAAAAATGGAAAGTTGTCCTCTAACTGTCTTGCCTCATAAACAGTCAATCATCCAGGGATTCTTCGGACGTTATTTTAATTAAGTGTGAATGTTATGTTCTGAATGTTCAATTCCAAGTTCCCAAACATTCCACTTACCTTTTTGCCTAAATAAATGATTAAAGTTTCATTCTTGGTCAGTTTCATAGAGAGGTCAAACATAAAATTCGAGTTAAAGGCCCGCACGAACCCAAACATCACCTTCTTCCCCTCACTGGTGTTAGCTTGTCATCCTGAAATCTGTTCTCACTTTCTTTAAAAACGCGAGAGAAGTAGAAACTTGATGTCAGATGTGTAAAAATTCACTGTCTATCGGAATTTCTAAGTGTTTTAGGAAAAAATAATTTTCATGAGCTCAACACTGTCAATTCTGTCATTTAATGCATCACAAATCCGAGTTTGACACCTGCTCATTAAAAAATGGACGAGCTTGAAATTTTCACAGAATTTGAGTTTTAGAATGCTTGTTTGATCTGAAAATCGACTGAAAGTTTACTTTTACATAAGTTTGGACGGTTTCAGTCAATTTATGTCAGCTGATCGTATGGAATTTAAAAACAGCGATTTTCACAAATTTCGATTTTTCTCGTATGGCTCCAACTTCTCAAAATTTTGATACCCCTTACTTTTATGGACTTACTGAATATGGTGTTTGTACATTTCACGATTTTTGAAAATTTCGAAACATTTGATGTTTTCGAACTTTTGAGTACTGATCGTATCATTATATGGAGCAGTGTAGTTGACAACTTTTTTGTACGGACACATCCAGGGTGCTCCACCGATACTTCAAAACCGATTAAAATCGGTTAAAATATTCGTCTGTTTTTAGAAAAATAAATCGATTTTTCACCGGGGAAAAATCGGAAGAAATCGATTTTCTTCGATTGTGTTTTGAAAAAAACCATTCGGTTTCGGTTTTCATCGATTTAGAAACCGATTAAAAAACCTATTGTTAGGGACCGCAATGAACGTGGGCGGAGTTATTCATTTTCTTCTCTTGGGACGTCATGGGGAGCTTATTGAAATGTTTCAGACTTGCAAGATTCCGGGCCGGGCCGAGAAAGCTCCGGCCCGGCCCGGCCCGGTCGGCCCGGATTTGAATTTTTGAACTTTTTTCACTACAATTTTTTGTCCAAAAATTTATTTTCTGAAAATTTTTCATATTTTTCCTCAAGTATATTTTTCAAAAACCTTCGAAACCTACAAAAAATTGTTTTTAAGAAATATTTTTCAAAAAAAATCGGGAAATTTTCGAAAAAAAATTTGAATTTTTTTCAGTACTGAACTTCCGGGCCGACCGGGCCGGGCCGGGCCGGGCCCTGGAAATTTTCATTCCGGCCCGGCCCGGCCCGGCCCGGCCCGTTGCAAGTCTGAAATGTTTGACAGTCTGCCCTAAGAGCCCAGAACGCTAAAACAGAATGAAAACTTTTGACCCCTATGTAATCGAGTACGTAGAATCCGATGAACACACTTTCGTTTCACCCAAATGTTTAGTTTTCTCAGAAAACTCAAAAAACGTTTTGATTTTTTCAGAAAAATGTCACGTTGAGATCGTTGTAGGTCAGACTCGCATCGTTTTTTTACTGTTTCTAGTAGTTCTGGACATACCCTAATAGGTTTTGAAAGAAAATTCAATTTTCGTGTTGTAGAATTTTTTTGGGAGCCAGCTGAACTTCGAGGCATCACTTCAAAAAATTTACAGTGATTACCTATATATTTTTGGACATATTGTTTTCGGAAATCTCTTCAGGTATCTGGGGTCAAAATTTGGAAGCTCATTGATTTGTAAAATGTGATTTTTTCGATGTCAGAAGACAACAGATTGAAAAAGAAAATCAATTTTCCCGATAGTTCAGGTTAATGCAAGTCAGACTCGCATCGTTTCTCGACGGAATCAGAATCTACACAAAATTTCGATCTAGACCCATTTAGAAATAAAAAAATCCGTATTGTAGAACTTTAGATATTTGATGATTTATCTCGAAATATGCTGAAAACCCTTCAAAAAATTCTCCTGAATTAAAAAAAAATCACGTCAATAATATATTCTCCTATTATCATCGTCACTTTTGTGTTCGTTTAGTTCAGTGGATAACACTCGGGTGTTTTAATCAAAGGGTTTCTGGTTCGAACTTTCCTAAATTTTACAAAAATTCGACGGATTGAACGTGAAAACAGAAAATATTTTTTGCGTGGTCAGGAAAACGAAAGAATTCCTCAAGAGAATTCAGTAGAAACCATGGCTGACTAAAAGGTCCTGTAACTTCGGAGAGTGTGAATATTTTCGGGAAAAATTTTGGGAATGTACTTCCATTTACCTGAAGAACAGGTCAAGATAGAAATTTTTATGAAAAAATGAGTTTGAAAAAAATGTTGCGGTCTCTACCTATTGTTCTTCGATTTTTACCGATTTTCATCGGTTTTTTTGAAAGTTTAAGTTCTACAGTAGTTTGCCACGTTTCTATCATATTTTGCACTGTTCTCAATTTAGATTGTACGTTAAAATGGTTAATTTCTCATCTTTTTTCAATTATTCAATAAAAATAGAAAAAACGTATGAAGTTATTGAAACGTGGCAAACTACTGCAGAACTTGAACTTTCAGAAAAAAACCGATGAAAATCGGCAAAAATCGAAGATTAATCGGTTTTTTAATCGGTTTCTAAACCGATGAAAACCGAAACCGAACGGTTTTTTTTTCAAAACACAATCGAAGAAAATCGATTTTTCCGATTTTTGTTCTGTTTCAAAAGTCACGTCTATTCGGGAGTATGCATCGGTGGTTCAGTGGTAGAATGCTCGCCTGCCACGCGGGCGGCCCGGGTTCGATTCCCGGTCGATGCACCATGTTCCGACGAAATAGGGATTTTACCCTTGTCGGGATATGGAGGCAAGAACAGAACAGTAGAAAGGGAAAAACACTTTATTCAACAATAAATACTGACCAATGCGGGGCACTTGAGGCTTCGATGCCTTCGTAGGGACGGCTGGAGCGGACGACGCAATTGGCGGAGGTGGAGCCGGAGTGGAGGGGACCGTTGGATCCACTTCCATGGAGAGCTCGGTGTTCGACATTTCGAGAGGAGACGATCGGCTTGTGATTGACAAGAGTGAGATTTTCCGTTGATTCCATTTCCTTATATGCACTATAAGTAAGGCAGATTGTTATCGGAAGGTCAGATCGTTATCAGTAGGGGAACCAAGGTCACGTCTATTCTTGAGTATGCTCGAAGTTGAAGAAGTCCAAGAGAAAGGTTGAAGGGTCACGTGGAATCGATCAGTATTCTTATTGAATTGATGTAGTCTAGTGTAGACTGTTGTGTGTGAAAGAGAAGGAGTGTAGTGGCTTTGGTAATCTTGCAAGGTCGTGGATTGGTGTTCCACTAATTCCGCGACACGGTTTTTGTTTTTGAAAAACCGGTTGAATTTAATCGGTTGAGGAAACGATTTTCACCGGTTGAAAAAAACCGGTTTTTCTTCGATTTTACCGCCGGTGGAGCACCCTGGACACATCCTAAGCAGTTACATATCGACAAGAAAATTTCTTTTGAATGGGCCCATTTCCATGCAAAACATAGCAATTTTTGAATTGTCAACTATATAAATTCAGATCTTCTTTCGTTTTGGATAATCTATGTATGACAAAAGATACATTGTGAACCAATCAGTATTACCATGGCATACTCTCAAACTTGGACGATCTCTACTTAAAAATACAAGATATGATATCTTTTTATATATCATAATACGGATATCATATTATTTGACTCACATTATTTGACTCACACAGTCTTGCCTATAATCTTATTTTGCAAGAGTTTTTCAACCATAATTTTTTTCAAATTGACCGGATTGACCTAAAGCTTTTGGAAAACATTTATTTAAAAGTTCACAGTCTCCCAGACTCCGAGAAAGAACTGCAAGGAAACTTTTGATCTACCCTCATGAAACGAAATATTTGAGAAATTAGCAGGTCTAAAACGTTATTACTTTAATTTTTAGCGTAAAGGTCAAGGTCAGAAGAAAGAAAATTTCAGTTTTAGAATCGTTCTGAGAGCATTATCCAACCATTCAATCTAAAAAATCCTGGTTTCAGGTACTTTTTCAAGTCGAAAAGGCAATTTTTCATTTTGATTTCGGAAAAATCTACGGGATTTGTTCATTTCTCAATATTATCCAACGAATGATAGCTCAAATCGTTCTCCGGAGATTTTTACACATTTCTGTAGGACGGTTTTTTAATTTGTTCATTAGTTTTTGAGAAGTCGATCAAATTCCGAATTTCTTTCAGTTTTTTGTTATTTTCTCGAAAACTAATGAGCAAATTGAAAAACCGTCCTACAGAAATGTGTAAAAATCTCCGGAGCACGTTTTGAGCAATCATTCGTTGGATAATTTTGAGAAATGAACAAATATAGTAGATTTTTCCGATCTCAAATCAAAAAATTGCCTTTTCGAAAAATTGCCTTTTTTTCCGATCTCAAATCAAAAAATTGCCTTTTCGACCTTTTCGACCAGGATTTTTGGATTGAATGGTTGGATAATGCTCTCAGAACGATTCTAAAACTGAAATTTTCTTACTTCTGACTTTGAGCTTTACGCTAAAAATTAAAGTAATAACGTTTTAGACCTGCAAATTTCTCAAATATTTCGTTTCATGAGGGTAGATCAAAAGTTTCCTTGCAGTTCTTTCTCGGAGTCTAGACAGACAAGTCTGGGAGACTGTGAAGTTTTCGTTATTTTTAATCAACAGGTCGATTTGATGGAGAAATTACTTTGTCAATACGTAACTCTCTAGGAAGTGTCCGTACAATAAAGTTGTCAACTACAAAAGTAAAGCTCAAATTTTGATCTATATGATCCATCAAACATTTACTTTGTGGGACAATCAAAATTACTATGACACACTCTCAAAGTTGGACAATTTCCACTGAAAAGGTCAATGTTTGTAACCTTTTGACGGATACTGTAATTTAGGGCTTCCATCCAGATAGAAGTCTTACCAAAACGATGTTCTACATTTTTCTTAATATTTTCACGAATTTTGATACTGTTTTCTACAAAAATCCAAGTTTTACAGATGTCTGAAGATCAAAACTCGATATATTTTAACTACAAAACTTAGACAGCCCTGAAGATATGGGTAACAAGTAGATAGTAGTGGTCCAGTGGTCAAAAAATAAATAAGAGTGTTTTCATTAGCAAAATTAGTATAAACATCAATTACACGTTCTATTTTTGATACACCGGTCATGGAAATATAAATATGCGATTTCTCGAGTTTTCGTGATTTTCGAAAATTTAAGACTTGTGAAACATGATTTTTCACCTAGAATGTTGATTAAATATAACGAAAACGCTATAATAATATGTTTTCCCAAAGTTTCCGATCCGACCAATTTGAAAAAAGTTATGGCCCAAAAACCCTTGCGGAATAAGATTATGGCCAGCACTGTATTAGGTTGGCAAGAAAGTTTTTCCAAATTTGTCGAATCTCGGGCCGGGCTGAGATTTTCCTTGTTGAAAAAATGGTTGATGCCATTCGATCCGGCGTCTCAAAAAACCTATAATGGGAAGCTTTTTTGAAATTTTCAAATAATGTCATCTGCTCTATCACAGGTTTTCTGAGAATCAGCAGCGTCAAAATTTTAGCGTGTTTTTCGATTTTGTGGCTAGGAGCTCAAAAAAAATAAAAAGAAGGCGATTATAATCAGTTGTCGCTGACTTAGTTCTGATACTTACTAAAATCAAAATTTATCTGAGAAACAGATTTTCTCCCGCTGAAACAGCTCAATTTAGCAGACTATTCTATGTAAGACATTTCCATGATTGTTATCTACTGGTAATTTTGTAAAATTGGGAATCCGATACTGAGCACTTATCAAAAATACACTTCTGGACTTTGTGGTTCATATTAGTAATCAATCAACCACTTTGAGGGTCATTTTCCATCTACCTGGCTCGATCAGCGTGGCTCCTTGAGATATGATTTAGGCATCAGATGGGAATTATGGCTGACAGCGGAACAGACCTTGACTTTATGGAACAGAAGGGAGTTTGGATCACTTCTTCTTTCAGATCATTTCTCAAATTGTTTCTGAGATCAGCAGTTATTCCAGATTTATTTTTCTCGTTTGATTTGCAAACCCCTCAAAACATGCATAGACTGCCTTTCTCAATTCTCAATATATTCTCAACGGATGCGACAGAGCGCGACTTCCTCTGAGAAAGGAGACGGGTCCTCTTGTGCAGCCTCTTGTGTGTAGCCTCTTTCTTACACCATCTGCCACCACCGACACTCATCGATTTTCCCCTCTAGCAAGGCCATTCTCCCTCTCAACCATGCTCAATAACCTCCGTGTCGTAGAAAAACCGTCCGAGTCCAGAGACTTTATTGCTAGAATTCTGTCAGTGGATGTCTCGATAATTGTTTGGATGTTCATCATTGGAAAACAGTATCTGTTGTTTTTCATTTGCGCATATTATGCTTTTAACGTGTATGTTAGTGAGAATCCACCACTAGAAGAAATTCGATCGGTTGGCTATTATAAAAGAAAAATAAGAATCGCAATTATCGGATCAATTCTCTATATAATCTCCCATGTTATCATTTTGAATTCGCTAGATTTGAGTGGATGGGTTAGTTATTTTCAAAATTTTGAAAATATTTGATCAATTTATAACAAATTGCAGACTTATTATACCATATACTGTCTTCTCAATGTGTTTTATCCGGTATTTTATATTCGATACACGTGGAAAGTTGTGGTTTTCAGCGGATTCAATTTGAAATATGGATATGGTATTGGACCTGTCATTTTTGGGATAATCGCTATTGTGATTCTTTTTTATCAGGTTAGTGGTATGTTTGTGGATTTCAAGCTTTGAAGAAGCGTCTCTCCAAAACTAGCAAAGCTCTCAAGAAACTGTCAATTGCAAAATTATAGAGCTAGTTTTGATCTACGTTTTTGTAGTTGACAACTTTTTGATAGCTCTTCACATTTTTGAGATAACCGGCTCTAAAAATAGGTTGGCAGAGGCGGTGGAGCGACGCAGAGAAGCTAGAGTGTCTGACTGTCCGCGTCTCTCCGTTTGCGGCTGTAAGATCCATTTTTAAAGGCAAATATTTCAAAATATGTAGCCATAGCTTTGATCTACAACACTTTTAAAAATTTCATCTTTCCAGAATCCCCAAGGCGGGCAGCAAATCCATGTCTGCGCATTGCTTCATTGTATCTACGATTTCTGTCTCACTTTCAAATATTTCTGTATCGAATTACCGGGTCCTGAAGAAACTTTATTGCAACGAATTAAAACTGAATGATGCATTTTTTGTTGATTTTGTAGAATTAATAAAAGATACAGTAGCGAGCATAAGTGAGCACCCCTTCATACTTTTATGTGTAACTCTGCTCAATCGTGTCCGTTTTGCAAAAACTTTTTTTTCAAAGGTAGCCAAAGTATTCATCAATAGGGATATATGTTTTTTGAAAAATTTCCATCACTGATTTTTTCGATAATCGATAATTCCTGATCTTGATTTGAAAATCCGAAAAAAAAACTTTTTATTTTTCTCTTGGAGTTATTGAGTTTTTTGTTTCAAAATGTTGGAAATAATCAAAATAAAATAAAAAATTATGTTGAATCGGTTTCTTAAACTCCGACCATCGTGCCAGAGCTCCAGATGTCAAAAGTAGTGGTCACGGGAAAGTCTTTATAACTCATCAAAAAATGCTCCAAATGTGTCGAAACATGTATCAAAAGACGTGTCTTGAGTTTTTCTACAAACCATCATCAAAAAGTTTTAATTTTGGAAAAAATAATTTTTCTAATTTTTTTCACTCAAAAATGATTTTATTCTTATTTTCTGATCAAAATAATACAGATATGTGTTTTATTATGTGTGATAAAGCACTTTGTATGCAGTTTTTGAAAAGTGTGCTCGTTTTATAGTCAGAAAATATCGGGAAATGGAGAGAAAATAAGAATAAAATCATTTTTGAGTGAAAAAAATTAGAAAAATTATTTTTTCCAAAATTAAAACTTTTTGATGATGGTTTGTAGAAAAACTCAAGACACGTCTTTTGATACATGTTTCGACACATTTGGAGCATTTTTTGATGAGTTATAAAGACTTTCCCGTGACCACTACTTTTGACTTCTGGAGCTCTGGCACGATGGTCGGAGTTTAAGAAACCGATTCAACATAATTTTTTATTTTATTTTGATTATTTCCAACATTTTGAAACAAAAAACTCAATAACTCCAAGAGAAAAATAAAAAGTTTTTTTTCGGATTTTCAAATCAAGATCGGGAATTATCGATTATCGAAAAAATCAGTGATGGAAATTTTTCAAAAAACATATATCCCTATTGATGAATACTTTGGCTACCTTTGAAAAAAAAGTTTTTGCAAAACGGACACGATTGAGCAGAGTTACACATAAAAGTATGAAGGGGTGCTCACTTATGCTCGCTACTGTATAAACTTATAAGTTCGGTCATACCTACACCCTCAAACCTTCCAGCTTTTCTACTTTTCTAATGTTCTTCTATTTCGGTAGAGCGCGGTCGTCTTGTGTGTCTTCTATCGGACCATCTGCCACCATCTGCTCCTCATTGATTCCCCACCCAATTGTCTAGTACGACCCTTTTTCTTGACCCACAAAACATGTTCAAAAAAATATTCGACCACTTCGATAACGCTCAATTTTTGTCTCGAATTTTTCACTGGATATCATTTTGAGTGTTATGTTGTTTATGCCTTCTGAAAAAGTGATCGATGGTTATGGTATTTACTCGCTGTGGCTAGTGTTTGCATACTTTGGTATCAACGGATACTTGACATTTAGTATCGAAGAAAACGCGATTCGACCGGTGAACTATTATAAGAGAAATGTAAGAGTGGCTATAATTGGGACAATTATCTATTTAATTAGTCACTTTATTATTTTGTACTCACTCGATCCGGATGGATGGGTAAGTTATTAAGTTATTTATATGTTGTAGAAATCGATAATTAAGTTGCAGACCCACTATACCATATTCTGTCTACTCAATGTGTTTTATCTATTATTTTATGTCCGATACACGTGGAAAGTTAAGGATATTAGTGGATTCAATTTGAGATATGGATATGGTATTGGACTAGCTGTTATCGGGATGATAAGTTATGCGCTTTATTGTTATCAGGTTAGTTTTTCTCAAAATCTGGAAAAATTATCAAAAAGTTGTCAACTACAAAAATATAGAACAAGTTTTAAGCTACATTTTTGTAGTTAACAATTTCCTAGTAGCTCTTTTAGTTTTTGAGATAAGCGACTTTAACGGTGCAGACTTCCGTCAAGTGTGGTTCATTTTCAAATCGTCCTATCTCAAAAACGTGAATAGCTATCAAAAAATTGTCAAGTACAAAAATGTAACCCTTGATTTGGTCTATATTTTTGCAATTGACATCTTTTTGATAGTTTCTCTAGATTTCGAGATATGCGCCTTTGAAGATGCGCCTTAAAACCACAAAGGGAGAGACGCCGACAGTCAGACACTCTAGCTTCTCTGCGTCTCTTTCCCCGCTCACCGTTTCAAGCAACCTATCTTTAGAGTCGTTTATCTCAAAAGTGTGAAGAGCTACAAAAAAGTTGTAAACTGCAACAATGTAGCTCTAGACATTTGCAATAAAACCAGTATACACATGTCATGGTAGAAAATTTGAAGACTTGCTGAAAACGGTCGGAAGACGCCAACTAGAGAAATCACAGCTGTTTTTCCAGAATTTCAAAACTATTCACGCACTCCAATTCTACACATTGCTTCATTGTATCTACGATTTCTGTCTCACTTTCAAATATTTCTGTGTCGAATTACCGGATCCTGAAGAGACTTTATTGCAACGGATTAAGACTGAATGATGCATTTTTTGTTGTTTTTGTTGAATTAATAAAAGTTATAAACTTATAACAATTGTTCTGTCATACCTACGCCCTCAAACCTTCCAGCTTTTCTATTTTTCTAATGTTCTTCAGTTTCGGTAGAGCGTGGTTGTAGAGCTCTATTGTGCGTCTTCTATCGGACCATCTGCCACCATACAATCATTGATTTTCCCCTCTAGTGAAACCATTCCCCCCTCTCAACCATGCTCTATGTTGTAGAAAAACCGTCAGAGTATAGAGACTTTATTGCTAGAGTTGGCTCACTGGATGTCATATACGCTATTTGGACAGTAAATACCGCATACGGAAATCATGAAATAATGGGTTATTTGCCGTTCTTAGTACTCGGTTATCTTGGTTTCAACTTGAATCTTTCTATCAAAATGCAACCAGATACAATTCGATCGGTGGACTATTATAAGGGAAAAATGAGAGTGGCTATAATTGGGTCAATTATCTATTTAATTGGTCATTTCATTGTTTTGTACTCACTCGATTTGGATGGATGGGTAAGTTATCTCTATGTTGTACATAAAAATCGATAATTAAATTGCAGACCCACTATACCATATTCAACCTTCTCAATGTGTTTTATGCATTATTTTATATCAGATACACATGGAAAATTGTGGATATTATCGGATTCAACTTGAAATATGGATATGGTATTGGACTAGCTGTTTGTGCACTAGTCACTATAATTGTTTGCTGGTATCAGGTTGGTTTTTTTTTGCTTTAATCTTTGAAATCGGTATATCTCTAAAGCTTGACAAGTTATCAAAAATATTCCAACTACGAAATTATAGAGCAAGTTTTCAGCGACATTTTTGTAGTTGACAGTTTTCCAAAAGCTCTTTTGGTTTTACAGCTATGCCAGAGTTGCATGGAAGTGAAAATTTCTTATCCGGAAGTCGGAAGTCGGAAGTGAAAAAACGCCCGGAAGTGGGAAGTTGGAAGTCGGAAGTCGGAATTATATTTTTTCGCAAATATTCAAAAACTCCAAGAGAAAAGATCATAAAATTGGCGGAAATCAGTGGAAAATTAGGTTTTGGATGAAGAAAAGCCAATTTTCTCTCTTTTGAGACCATTTTTTCAAGTATTTCTGCGAAATATACTTTTCGGAAATTCCACAGTTAAATATGGAATGACGGAAGTCGGAAGTGAAATTCCTTATCCGGAAGTCGGAAGTCGGAATTCCATGCAACTCTGAGCTATGCGCCTTTAAAATGACATGTTTTGTCAAATGGCGGTTTTACCCATCTTCAAACCGTAAAAAACCTATGAAAGCTATCAAAAAGTTGTCAACTGCAAAATTAGAGAGCTAGTTTTTTTCTACCGTAATAACAAAAATTGCAGACAAATGGTTGTCTACCCGTACTCTAAAACTAACATGCATTTTCAGAATCTTCGAAAAATGCGCATATATGAAGTCTACGCATTACTTCATTGTATCTACGATTTCTGTCTCACTTTCAAATATTTTTGTATCGAAATACCGGGTCCTGAAGAGACTTTATTGCAACGGATTAAGACTGAATGATGTATTTTTTTTGTTTTTTTTTTGTTGAATTAATAAATCTTTGATAATTTATTGAAAATATCCGGGCTCTCGATGTAATCATTCGGTTTAAAGCCACAAGTTTCTCATATCTTGAAGAGAAACGCTGAGTTCACATTCCTTCAGAGCTTTTTGAAATTTAAAGAAAAAAGAAAAACTAAAATTCAAAATCCCTCGCTTTTATTTTCCTGGCCGAACGCCGTGGCCGAGTTTCCGACATCCGTGTACTCCTCGTGGACAACTGGTTTTTATTTTTATTTTGCATTTTTCATGGAGCCAATTCTATCAGAATGGGATGATTCTCAATCAATTGTCAAGTCAAAAATTACTAATCGAGTAAGAAATTATCGATTTTTAGAGAAAAATAGATTTTTTAAATAGATTTTTGCATATTTCAGGCTTCAATCCGAATTTTGGAGCGATATCCACTGAAAGAAACTGATGTGGAGACACTTTTCGAGGCGGAAGAGATGACCGGTGGGGAGCCCGAAGAGCTCTATAAATTGGTAATTGAGAAGAAAAAAGAAAATTAATTTTTTTTTGAAAATTTGGAAAAAAATTATTTTTCAGTGCCGACAACTTCTAAACGTGTGGAAGTACGCGATATTTTTTCAGCCGAAGCCGGAAAATTTTGTGGAATTGTTGCAAGAGGTGGGCGGAGTCGAAAAATCAAGAAAAATTGGGAAAAAGGGGAAAAATCGCTGAAAAATCACTTTTTTTTTCTGAAAATTGACATTTTACATGTAAAAATCTAGTTTTAAGTATAAATATTGATTTTTCGGACGAAATTCTGGTTAAAAATTGCTGGAAAACCTTATGTTTATATTTACTTTTTCAAATTCAAAAAATATGCTTAGAAATTACCAAAATCCAGCAAAAACTTCCCGAAAATCGCTAAAAATGTGCGAAAAGTCGATTTTTCTAGCATTTTATGCTGAAAATTATCAAAATTCTCTTTTTTTTTTAATTTTCGAGACAAAATTCCGGTTTTGGGACTCAAATTTGTCAAAAACGCTGGAAAAATCAATTTTTCCAGAATTTCACGCTTCTTACAACCGCGCTCTACCGAAACCGAAGAAAATAGTGTGTGAAATTGAGAGAATCAGAGAAAAAGAGACATTTTTCAAGGGCATTTCGGTGGAGCGCAATTGTAAGAGCTGTGTCGTGCTAATATATTATTTCAGCTACTTTATGCTCAAAAATTTTTACCCTAAAATTGAAAAAAATGATCGAAAAATCAATTTTCAAAGTATTTTATGCTAATAATCATCAAAATTCTCATTTTTTGACTAAGACCGGTTTGTTTGATAAATTTTTAGCCAAAAACGCTAGGAAAATTAAATTGTAATTTTTCTCGAATTAAGATGGTTTTCTCAATTTTTCAAGCGTTTTATGCTGAAAATCCTCGAAATTTTCCAATTTTTGGCATAAAATTCACTAAAACACGTTTTTAAATTAAATTTTTGAGACACAATTCGGATTTAAAGACTCAAAATTACCAAAAACGGTAAGAAAATTACTTTTTTTACGCTTTTATCCAGAATTTTTCCCGAAAAATTAATTTTTCTAGTATTCGAAAGCTAAAAATTATCAAATTTCTCATTTTTAGTGGTTTTTTTAACACAAAATTCAGGTTTTGACACTCGTATTTGCCAAAAACTCTGGGAAAATCAATTTTTAACGCTTTCATCCAGCTTATTTTTCTTGAAATAAGCTATTAGCACGACATGCCTCTTACAACCGCGCTCTACCGAAACCGGAGAAAATAGTGTGCGAAATTGAGAGACTCAGAGAAAAATAGACATTTTCAAAGGCATTTCGTTAGAGCGCAGTTGTAAGAACTGGGCCAAGCTAATATTTTTCAATTTTTCAAGTGTTTTATGCTTAAAATCTTCAAAATTTTCTCATTTTTTCCAGAAAAACTACCCGCCACCGGTTATCAAGGGTCTCCTCGAAGCGTACACATCCGAAACGACGGCAGAAATCGTCGAGCACCTCGCCACCGCTTCTCACTCTGCCATTCCACGTGTCTTGTCAACAGATTGGAGTTGTCGTACAGTAACCCGACGGAATGACGTGGCGACGTCCGATCGAGAAGCAATTTTGACGTTTTCCACTGTCGACGGCGTGAAACGAATCGAATTGAGTGGGCGGGACTTGGAGAAGTTGTATTGGAGTGTGAATCGAGTGCAGACGTCGTTGGATTCCTTGTTGGAGCGATGAGAATGGAGAATTATTGATAAACTTTTTGAATTTTATGTAAATTTCACTGGGGCACACTTTAATAAGCTCCGCCCCTTTTTGTTCCATTGCGATAGCTTGAAATATTTTTTTTAAATGTGTGAAATGAGACCCGCCTACAATTATAGAAATAGGTGAAAGGTCGAAATTTCTGATAGAAAACTCTCAAAAATCGAGAAAAAACTATGATTTTCGTTAAAAATCGCAGAAAAATTAGGCTTTTTGAAAAGAATTTCGAAATTTTCTGTTAGAATTTTCGATAAAAATTGCTAAAAATCGATTTTCTAGCAGAAAATTGTCAAAAATCGGGAAAAATATGATTTTCGTGGAAAAATCGCAGGAAAATCAGTTTTTTTTTTTGAAATTCTAGAGCGAAAATTAAATTTTTCGAAATTTTTCGTTAGAATTTTCCTATTTTAGATTTAAAAAATTGAAAAAAAAACGCTCAAATCGACTTTTCGCTCAAAATGCGTATATTTTTCTGATAACAATCATAAAAATCTCGATTTTCTACGATTTCCAGTAAAATTTTTCTAAATTTGGCTTCAAAAATTACAAAAAAAGACACAATTAACAACAAAAACACTCAAAAATTAACAAAAAACTACAAAAAAGTGAACTAAGAATTCCTCAAAAATTTATCATAAGCAACGGGGAACGTCTTCGCCGCCAACATCGCGAATCCGGCATCAGAAGCATGAAGAAAATGTTCCAGTTTCACTAAATCAACGTGGGAATCATCTGAATCCTCGACGATGACTTCAGAAGCATCTTTCCGAGATTCTTTTTTCTCTGCCAACTGGTAGTGAGCCCTTCCCAATCGATTCAAAAAGTCGTGACGAGATTTGATGACACTCAGCGAGCAACGGAGGATGAACGGGTGCTCCAGAATCGTTTCGTTGTTGATTCGCATCACGTCACGAACGTATTTGTAGGTACGGGACACTAGTTTGGCGTCTGAAAATTTTGAAATTTTTTTCCAAAAATCCGTTATTTTTTGCTTGAAAATGCAGAAAAATCCAATGAAAACTCTCGAAATTCCTGGTACGGTAATCTGAGCAAGCGCGCTCTACCGAAACCAAGCAAAAATTGTTTGGAGAGACGCAGAGAACACGATTTCGATGGAGCGCATTTGTGAAAAGCCGAACTTTTTTTTACAACTGCGCCCCACCGCAAATCTCGCGCGCCGACACAGTTTTTGACCAATTTTCGCTATTTTTCATAATAATTTACCGGAAAAAAATGAAGAAAATAGCAAAAAATAGGTCGAAAACTGTGAAAATCTGTTCGGCTTTTCACAAACGCGCTCCACCGAAATCATGCTCTCTGCGTCTCTCCACACACAATTTCTCTCAGTTTCGGTAGAGCGCGCTTGCTGTGTGAATCTCAGATTACTGTAATCCACCTCACCTACCCATCATAAAAAGCCGCGGATCTACCGTAACCAAAGTCTTCAACTGTGTCTGACTGAAATTCAACTCTTTCGTGAACATTTTCACCAATCTCTCCAATGGACCCGTTCCAAACATTATGATTCTCGGCTCTTTCACAATTATCTCTCGTGTCGTTTTCGCATTTAATTTGAACTGTTGTTGGAGCCATCCGAGTCGCGAATCAATCAATTCCACGTTGCAATTCAACCAGTATCGATACTCTTTCACGATCTTTCGTCGCTCCGGTTTCGTGAATTTCTGGAGAAAGAAAATCGGAGAATACATTTTTTTAAATAAAAGTTTTCGGATTTTACATTTTTCTCGAAATCTTGTGAATCAAAGACGGTGTTCTGGCCTAGGATTCGTCAACTCGGCCATCGTGATCAGGGTTGGGAAATCCCGGGCCGAGGAAATGTCCGGCCCGGCCCGGCCTGGTCGGCCCGGATTCAAAAATTGTGCATAATTTTTTCACATATTTTTTCGAAATTTTCAATAAAAAATGATCAAAATGCTCCAAAATTCTCGTACACTTCAGTTTTTATCGATATTCCAAAACATTGTCGAAAATTCGACTTTTCTGCGAAAAATTCAACAAATTTTCAACAAATTTCAAATTTCTACTGTAGCCGGGCCGGGCCGGCGGGCTGACCGGGCCGGGCCGAGGAAAATTTTTTGGTCGGCCCGGCCCGGCCCGGAATTCCCCAACCCTGATCGTGATACTGTGAAAAAATAAAGTTTCGACAATGATTTTCAAACAAATTTTCGCGGGCTAAAACGCAAGGGGGATCGTGGGGCGGAGCTTAATCTGCAAGCGGCGCGGATATAATTCCAGCTGATTTTTAAACGAACAACAATGAATTTCAAGATAAATTTGGGTTTTAATTGATGTTTTCAACGTTTTTTGCATCGACTAAAACCCAAATTTGTCTTGAAATTCATCGTTGCTCGTTAAAAAATCAGCTGGAATTATATCCGCGCCGCTTGCAGATTAAGCTCCGCCCACGATCCCCCTTGCGTTTTAGCCCGCGAAAGTTTGTTTGAAAATCCTTGTCGAAACTTTAACAGTATCTCGCCACATTGTGCTACCGTAATACTTTGAGGGAAAATTTGAATTTTATTTCATTTTTCGTTTTTCTGCGAAAAAATATGATGAAAATCGCTTGTAAATCGCAAACTACTGCAAAATTTCCCCCCAAAACATTAACTTCAACCCATATTACTTTCATCTCCAAATAATTGAGTCTCGTCCGCATATCATTAACATCTTGTATCAAAAAGAACGGATTTCTTGTCAAATACGAGCCGATCTCCTCGTTTTCGAATCCAATTTCCTCCTGCATCAACTCGATTTTCAGACGGACATCCTCCATTTCAAGTCGTAACAAGTGCCGTCCGATACTCGTTGTATTCTCAATTTCAGCCAAATCCACTCCGATATCAACGAGAAATCGGAGAAGTGGCGAATGATTGACGAATGGAACGAGAGTTAGAGAGTGAACAGGAGGGAGATCCGATGGGTCGAATGGATGAGGATTCGATGGAGACGGCGGTTCGGAGAGATTCGAATTCGACAGTTCTCCACAGGAATAGTCGATGAGACGGTATCGAGGATAGCCTGGAAAATGGGAATTTGCGAAAAACTAATTCGATTTTTTTCGAAAGTGAGTATCGGCTGGGGTGCCTGCGGCGCTAAAATCGGCTGGGGTGCCTGCGCCGCTAAAATCGGCTGGGGTGCCTGCGCCGCTAAAATCGGCTGGGGTGCCTGTGGCGCTAGAATCGGCTGGGGTGCCTGCGCCGCTAGAATCGGCTGGGGTGCCTCCATCGCAAACGAGAGAGTATCGGCGCAGAGAGACGCAGAGTTTTTTTCTTTTTTTCTCGCGCCAACTCTGATTTTCACAGTTTTTGGCCTATTTTCGCTGTTTTTCATAATTTAAAAAAAAATTGTGAAAATCTCGTTGCGATGGGGCGCAGTTGTAAGAGAGGGGGGGGGGCTGCTAATATTAAAATTCTCAATTTTTCACGGATTTTCCGGCTAAAAATCCCATTTCTCCTCTACGAACCGGTCTCCCTCTTCAACCTCCTGGCCTCTTCGAAGACTGGAGCTGAAATTGTCTGCGTCTCTCGCATCATCAACTCTCTCTCATCCTTCAGCTGAATCTCCTGTTCGAATCTCTCGATAATCTCTCGATTCGTCTCGTTTTCCTCTTCTGAAAGAGCATTCTGAAGACTCGTCTCACTCAGTGTCTCCACTTGTTTTGATGCATATTCTGGCGGTTTTTTGGGTGTCATCTGGAAGAGAATGGAGCACTTTTGGAGCATTTTGAAATGGAAAATTTGGAATTTTTGGTTAAAAATCATATACAGACTTCTTACAATCGCGCTCTACCGAAACCAAAGAAAATTGTGTGCGAAATTGAGAGACTCAGAGAAAAAGAGACATTTCTCAAGGGCATTTCGGTGGAGCGCACTTGTGTAGTTTGAACGGAAAAAAGGAATTTCATAGCGTTTCTGACCGAAAAACACAAATTTCTATGATTTTTATACCTCAAAATCAGTTTTTTCAAGAAATTTGAAGTTTTTCAATAAAAAATAAACAAAAAACCAATTTTTCCTGCAATTTCCGTCAAAAACTTTTTTTTCAATTCTGGTGTATTTTGAACGAAAAATTGGGGAAAAAAAAGGAATTTCTATGATTAAAGTGAGAAAAACACCTATTTTTCTGTCTGAAAATAAGATTTTTTGAAGGAAATTTAAGCTTTTTTCGCACTTTTTTTAATGCACTTTTTCGGCTGTATAGGTTAAAAAAGCTCAAAATTTCACATTTTTATCAACATTTTCCAGTGAAAATTCAAGGTTCTTATTGAAAAATAGAATTTTTTTTCAGTCTAAAAATGCTGAAAACTCCATTTTTGTCTGAAAATCAAGATTTTTTCGTGTTTCATTACCATGACTACACTCCTTTGCTGTAATAATATCATTGCATTCCTCCGGAAGCATTGGACGATTCTGATGGGTGTCATTTTGTCTGAAAACGCTTTTTTTTCTGGAAAAAAGTGAATAATCGATTAAAAATAGCAATAGACGATGAGAAATCACAATTTTTCCATCAAAAACAATGATTTTTAGAGTATTGAATCATTTTCATATTACACGAAAAGAGGGAATTTGGGAAGGCATTGTTATCACAATTGAAAAAATAAAATACATCGGGGAGCCAAAAAATGAGGAATGTCGGGGGGAAAGTGGACAAAAACCGGAAATTCTAGCGAAAATAAGGGGAAAACGGAAGAAATTAATGAATTTTAGTTTTTTAGAGCGATTTTGAATGAAAAAATGAGCTAAAAATCGCATTTTATGTCGATTTTGAAGGTAAAAATTGAGAAAATCAAGAAATTTTCCGCATTTCTAGATGATTTTTGGAGAAAAATGGAAAATTTAAGCGAGTTTCCAGAAAATATTGAGAAAAAAAGGTTACAATTGGGGGATTTAAGTGAAAAATGCATGATTTTTGATAGGAAAATGCAAGAAAATGGGTCAAAAATGCGAAAAAAAATTATCAGAAAACCACTCACAGTAACTGCGCTCCACCGAAATGCCCTCTTTTTCTCTGAGTCTCTCAATTTTGCACACAATTTCTTGGGTTTCGATAGAGCGCCGTTGTAAGAAGCAATTTGGGTGGAAACACAGTAAAAATCTCATTTTCAGCCGATTTTAATGGAGTAAAATGTGGAAAAATGTGGAAAAATCATGAGAAAATCAAAAATTTAATGAATTAAAGAACATCTCTATCCAACAATTGATCCAACACGAATCCGATGGCATAATAAGTGGTCGGAGGTCCAACCAAGTGTTGTTTGTACAACGAAGCCAAATCATTGAATGGAATTCGAATCTCCTCGACGTCTTCGTCCTCTTCTTTCTCACACACTCTCGCCTTACTCACGTCGGCAGTGTAAATGAATTGAGTGTCACCGGATTGTCCGATTCCTGGAATACATTTCGCCTGAAGGTGGAATGATTCCTCTGGGAGATCGTAGCCGAGTTGTTTGACGGCGATTCGCACGAATTTACGCGGGTCCTCGTAGTCGGGGACACGATTCACGACGAGTTCCAGCTGAAAATTGTACAAAAATTGCAAAAATTGCCGTTTTAAAATCATTTTGGAAGTGATTTTCACATTTTCTGATCAATTTCGAATATTAGCTCAGAGACCCCGATTCCGAGGAAGAAAAGTTCACGGGAAAATGGGCGGAGTTTCAACTGCAACATCGCCGCGCTCTTTTTCAGCGATTTAACGTTTTATTTCATGGACGAATTTCAGTATAGTTTTTTCCGCAAATATATAGAATCACCTACTAGAAATCTTGTAAAAACGTTTTCAAGCCTCTCACTTCAAGAAATCGGCACATTTTAGACATCTAAAGAACCATACGGCGAAATTGCAGTTGAAACTCCGCCCATTTTCCCGGGAATTTTTCTTCCTCGGAATCTGAGGGGGTCTCTCAGCTCGACACTGTTCTTACAACTGCGCCCCACCGAAATGTTCTTGGAAAATGTCTCATTTTCTCTGAGTCTCTCAATTTTTTCACACTCTCTCTCTCTCTCTCTCTTCGGTTTCAGTAGAGCGCGTTTGTAAGAAGCGGATAGTTTTGAGCATTTTCAAACGAATTTCGACAATTTTTAAAGTCAATTTGAAAAAAAAAATGATGCAGGTCCAGCTCGCTGACCGAACTTTTCTAGTAGGGGTTTCAAGGTCACGGAGAGTTTTTTATTTGAAAATTCACTCAAAAAACTCTCAAAAATCGTTAGAAAATGGTAAAAAATGCTCAAAATGAGCTAAAAAATCTCGGAATTGGATTTAAAAATAGCTCAAAAACATCCGACACCTACCGTATACGCCATATTCGCATCATATTTCCAGAATTGAATCTCCTCCAACGATTTTCCAGTGTTCTCAGGCATTGCACGGCTTCGACCAATGAATACCGCTGGAAATTGGGGATTAGTAATACATTAAGCTCCGCCCACTTTTTAAAGAACTTTTCTAAGGAATCGTCCAAATTTTGGCTGTGAAAATGAGGTGTTTGAGCTGAAATAGTCTGAAAATTAGGTAGAAACTCGGTTTTTCACTGAAAATCGAGTTTTGGGCTCAAAAATTGGCTAAAAATGCTCTGGAACTTCACGAAAATTTGGTTTTCATTTGAAAAATTTGCCGAGTTTTTGGACGATTTTTAGATGATTTTCAGCATTTTTCACTCTAAAAATAATATAATCTATCGAAAAATGTGAATTTTGGCTTATTTTTGAGTATTTTTCGATCTGGATATGCTGAAAATCGCAGAAATTCCTTCTGAAGCTTCGTTTTTTTCGGTCAAAAATCAAATTTTTCAGTCAAAAAACCAGAAAATCAAATTTTTTTTCAAGCAGCTGCGAAAAATGGGCGGAGTCAGCCATCTCTTCTTAAATTTTGCCATTTTTCGTTCTGGAAATGCTGAAAATCGCTGAATTTTCTTATGAAAACTCATTTTTTTCAGTCAGAAATTCGATTTTCGACTTGATAATCATATTTTTCAGTCAAAAAAACGTGCAATTTTTTGCACGATTTGCGAAAAATGGTCGGAGTCAAAAATCTCAAGTCTCTTTGAATTTTGACACTTACGAGCTCTCATTTTCTGCAATAAAACGAGATGCTTCTTGGCCATATCCACAAGAATACACGTGGTGGTATTCGGACATAATGCGAGATCCCAGTTTCGAGTTATTCCGTTCTAGAATTAAAATAATTCAAAATTTCCGATTTTTCCTTCAATGAGGGGGGAATACCATAGTGAAAGTCATCCGTTTCGGATTGAATCCGTACTTTTTCTTGTCGAAATCCGTTGAGAATTCGATGCTGTGAATGGGTTTCGGATTATACGGTTTCCACTCGTAGTCGGTTGGTGGGCGAGCGATGAGACCTTTCTGGAAATTGTTGGATTCGGTCAGTTTTGACAATTTTTTTTGAATTTTTCACTAAAATTTTTGTGAAATTCCGACGATTTTAAGACATTTTCATAGGATTTAGAGGGGGAAAACTGCGACCCGAACCTCCGGAACTCAGCTTTTTAAAATAGGTGAAGAAACTTCAATTTTCAGCGAAAATAAGCACAAAATCGGAAAAATCTCGAGAGAAAGTTGATTTCGAGGCGAAAAATGATTGAAAATCACATGCTTCTCGCGTTTTTTTCCGGCAAAAACTGGATTTTCGATGAAAAACCGTCTCAATATTACATTTTCTACCGAAAACTCATCAAAAAACAAGACTTTTCACTTTAAAATCGTCTGAAAATCATATTTTTCATTCAAACTTCAAATGAAAACTATAATTTTCGTTGAAAAACATTCTAAAAATCCGATTTTTCCACTCAAAATTTGTGAAAACTCAAGTTTTTGATTTGAATTTCCGGGAAATAGCACAACTTTCCTATTGAAAAGTATCTTAAAATATATTTTTGGTCTGATTTTCAGATAAAAACTCAATTTTTCCATTAAGAACAGTCTGAAAAACCCAAATTCCACCAAAATTCAGATAAAAACTATTTTTCGATAAAAATATTCTTAAAAAACGGATTTTTCCACTCAAGTTTAGTGAAAATCATGATTTTTTAATGAAAAACCGTCTAAAAATCACATTTTCCACTTGAATTTCAGATAAAACTCGATATTCCGATAAAACGGCTATTCAATGGAAAACTGTCTGAAAATCACATTTTCCACACAAAATTCAGATGCAAAAAATCGATGAAAAATTGTCTGAAAAACCACATTTTTCCGTCAAATTTCATGAAAAAATGTTAAAAATCTGATTTTTTCTTTGAAAATTTGTCAAAAAACTCAATTTTTCGGTGAAAAACTGTCTGAAACCCCATTTTCCACTCAAATTTCAGGGGAATGACACAACTTTTCTATTAACAAGTATCTGAAAAACACGTTTTTTGCCCGATTTTCTCAATTTTTCAATGAAAAACTGTCTGAAAATCGCATGTTTCAGTTGAATGTTTCAATTCCTTGATTTTGAGCTTTTTATCCGAAAATCCTGAATTCCACGGTCATTTTAAGCCAGAATTCGAATTTTTTGCCGATTTTTGAGCAAAATTACCCCAAAGTGCTTTATTTTGCTCAAAATTGTGCTAGAAAACTGCTTTTTGGC
This sequence comes from Caenorhabditis remanei, assembly GCF_010183535.1. Classification (NCBI taxonomy): domain Eukaryota; kingdom Metazoa; phylum Nematoda; class Chromadorea; order Rhabditida; family Rhabditidae; genus Caenorhabditis; species Caenorhabditis remanei. The sequence continues at coordinate 3,941,477 of NC_071332.1, forward strand.
TCAAATTTTTCACTTGCTCTCACCTTGGTCGGATCCAAAATAAAAAACCACCACTGGAATGCGAAGATGACCCCCGGGGGTCCCTTGACCTCAGCGTGTTCTCCTCTTCCCGGTCTTGCAATTCTCATAGCGTCTTCCAGAGAATAAAATACTTTAGTGATGACTTCTCCATCCAGAATATTACCTAGGTTATTATTAATTACCTTATTATTAATTAATTAATCACTAATTACCTCCTCCCTCACTAATTTTCATCGTTTCATCAATCTCCGCATAGAATAAATGTTGAGAATTTCCAGATTGATGAGCGCCCACAATGAATGTGACAATATGAATGAGATCATCTGAATCCACTCGATATCCACATTCCTCTGAAATCTCTTCCGATGCGATCTGACGAGGTGTCAGACCCTCTTTATCGATTAGACCCGCACACAGTTCAATGGTGAAACCGACTTCTGTATCGTAGCTTGTCCATTCGATATCCGAGAATTCTTTGCCGTGATTCTCGGGAAGATTCGCGATGTGAGAGGTGAATATTGCTGGAAATGAGGGGATTTTTCTGGATTTTTAGAAAAATTTGCTGAAAAATCAGGAAATTTTTCAGGTGTTTTAGAAAAAATGCATGGAAATTGGCATTTTCTGAACGAAAAAATAGACTTTTTGATCGGAAATTGATAGTTTTCAAAGTAATTTTTACATTTTGGTCAGTTTGAAACGGAGGAGAAAACACGATTTTTTACTAGTTTTTAGTGAAATTTTCTGAAAAAATGAGCAATTTTCAATGTTTTTTGATGAAAAACAAAGAAAATTGCTGTTTTTCGCGTAATTCCTTAAACTTTTCTTTTGTAAAATGTGTGTTTTTCGTGAAAATATCTGGAAAATAGTTTTTTGTTTGTATTTTTAAGACAAAAATATCAATTTTAGAACAGAAATTGAAGATTTTTGAATGTTTTTAAAACAAAAATCAAGAAAAATAGACATTTTTTAATCGAAAATATATATTTTTCAAAGAAATTTCAACATTTTGGTCTGTTTTAAGTCCAGATAGCTGGAAAATGGGTAAATTTTCCACGTTTTTTAGCGAAAATTGGGGAAAAATGAGAATTTTTCAATGTTTTTCAAACGGAAAATTGAAATTTTTTATCAAAAATTGGCATTTTTAACTAAAATTCGAATTTTTGTGAATTTTTAGCGAAAATGGCTGGAAAAGTGTCTGTTCTCCGTTTTTAATGATAAAAATGAGAAATTAGACTAAAAAATCAATTTTAGAACAAAAAGTGCATTTTTAAATGATTTTTGATGAAAAATAGACATTTTCGATCGAAGAATGATATTTTTTAATAAATTTGATTTTTCCGCGCAAAACATTTTTTGAACAAAAAATCAGTTTCCAACCGAAAAATTGCAAAAGTGAGGCCACCAATACTATTTTCTGCCGATTTTCAGCAAAAGTCGCTTCAAAAATGATCGTTTTTCGCAATTTTTCGACAAAAATCAAGTTTTCTTCCTTCAAAAACTTCAAATTTCCTGGTACCTGGTCTAAACTGGCGAACCAACAAGAACTGATTCCTCTCCTTATGAAACAAAAGGATCGCCACACTTCCCATTTTTTGATTGAACTCGCACACTCTCGACTTCCCGTCAATCACAAATGACATTTCCATTCCTTTCTGATATTTCGAAACGAATTCAGAGATATAGGAGACGTCACTGATTTTTGGGGAAGATGATGATGACGACGTCATCTGGATTATGGTGAAAAATGGGGTAAAGGGGTTATAGAGAAAAGATAATTATAGTTTCATGGATAAAACATTGAATCAGAAAGAATAGAAATTACAGATGGAGAGAAATGGGAATGAGAACGTTTATACACGTTTTTCAGTGGAAAAAATACGAGGAACAGTGGGGGGAAATAGTGTAAAAAGTGAAAATTTTAGCTTTTTTTTGAAGAAAAACGAATTCAAATGGACTAAATGATATCAGAAAGAGAAGAAATGGATGCAATTGAGTTAATCTTCGTGTAGAACACTGAAAGTGTGTGTCCTCTCGTGCATTGTCTCGTCGAAGTCTCGTTCTTGTTCCAAGTCAAGAGTCATCGCCGCGAGGAACGCCGGAATCGAGTTGCGTTCGCCAATGTATCTGGAAATTAGGGATTTTGATAGAGAGTGTAACCACTTTCAGACCTTTTTCAGAGAAAACCCTTTTTTGAATAAGATTTAAGTAAGTTTCTCTTTTTTTTTCATTTTTTTTTCAGATTAACACCATTATCGTCGAAAAAGGTAAATTATCGGCTAAAATAGTCAAAAAAAATTGAAATTTCCAGCTGAAAACACGTTTTTCTGAAAAAGATCTGAAAATTGTCAATAATCTCTATGTTTGTATAAAACCATTTAACAGAAAGCAGTTTTCACAGTTCCAGAGAAAAATCACAAAAAAGGCAAAAATAGGAATTTCTAGCTGAAAACACAAAAATCGCAAATAACTTCTAACTTTCAAATTGCTGTGAAAAACGGAATGTGCTTTCAGATTTTAAGCTAGATTATTATCGAAAATGCTATATTTTTGGTCAAAATTACCATTTTTAACAAGTTTTTCACTGAAAACTGGTTTTTCTACTTAAAAAAAATATGAATTTTTCCTCTATTTCAGATTTTCAGATCGGAAATTCTGAATTTGCAGCTGAAAACACAAAAATCCCAAACTTTTGTAATTTTCAACAGATTTCGAGAAAAATGTCGTTAAAACTGTGAAGACTGCGGTCTTTTCAATGTTTTCATACCGAAAAATGGAGATTTTTGACAATTTTCTGATCTTTTTTATAGAAAAAGCTTTTTGAATGAGATTTGATAATTTTTTTTTTCGGATTTTCAGCTAGATTATTATCGAAAAAGCTGTATTTTTAGTCAAAATTGTCATTTTCCTTCAGTTTTTCATTGAAAACTACGGGTTTCCCACTCAAAAATTCGATGTTTCCTTTATTTTAGCTAGTTTGGGTGCTCTCCCCCTCCCCCTCAAACTCACTTCTTCATCAACGGTTCCCACTTCTGAATCATCTCCTCCGACGCGTCACTCTTCACATCCAACATATCAATTCTGGGCGTTCCATAGAAGTATTTGAACACAAAATGATTATCCGAACCCCCTTCGTACTCACTCTGCACCGTACAAATACCCTCATCAGCGTCTTTCAGTTTGATCTGAAGACCAGTGAGTGCAATACAAGCTTGGCGGAATTTCGAAGCCAAATCTTTATGGAGATTGTAGCTATCTTCCAGAACTTTCTTCTCGCGAGTCACCAATTCCAGCCGATCCTCGAGCTCTGCCATCTGCTCTTCACGGAGTTGAGCTGCTCCATCTGGAGCATCCGTCAGTTTTCGTTTCTTGCTCTCTTGATACTCTGCCCGAGCTGCTTGGAATGGATTCATAGCCATATGGAATATCTTTGTGTTATCACCAGCGTCAGTCTCTTTGTCTCCTGGAGCCCCCAACGTCGTCGATGAGAAAGTAGGCTCTTCTGCCACCTTAACCGTTCGATTCATCACATCTTCCAGCTGCTCTTTGAGCCGTTCCACCTCCTCATTCTGCTCCGCAATCCTATCAGCCAACTCGTCTCTTTCCCTTTCCAACTCTTGGTTTTTTACCCGTTCATTCGAAAAAGCGTCCTCCAATCGCTCATTTCTCCGCTCACAATCCGTACTCTCTCTCATTATCTTTGTCATTCTCGACGTCGCCGCCTCGAAATCCTTCTCCAACTGATTATTCTTCTTGATGAGCTCTGTGATACGGTCGAGAAGTTGCATTTGTTTCGCAGAGTTGTCCGATTCAGTGGACACTTTTTCGTCGATTTTGAAGATGTCGCGGGCTCGGCCGATACGCAACGCCTCGATTTCTCCCTGGAAAATTGAGAAATTTGGGTTTTACGGGGTCAAAATTAGGATTTTAATGATATTTTTAGGGCTTTTGGTCTAATAAAACAAAAATCGTTTTTCATATCAGTCGAGCATTTTTATAGAAACTGCGCCCCACCGCAAACGAGAGAGAATCGGCGAGAGACGCAGAGTTTTTTCTTGCGCTGACACAGATTTCAACAGTTTTTGGATCAATTTTCGCTATTTTCTTCAATTTTTTCGGTAAATTAATATGAAAAATGGTGAAAATAGGTCAAAAACTGTGAAAATCTGTGTCTGAACGAGATTTTCACAGTTTTTGGATCAATTATCGCGATTTTCTTCAATTTTTTTGCTAAATTATTATGAAAAACAGCGAAAATAGGTAAAACTGTGTCCTCTATTAGGGCAGTTTTACAGCGGAATGACCAAAAAAATAACAATTTTCAGCTCAATAAGACCATTTTTTGGCCAAAATAAGTGAAAACTTTAGTTTTTGACGAATTTTACAGCTAAATGACTACTAATGAGCATTTATAGCTGAAAAAAGCGATATGAATGCTAATTTTCCAGTTTTCGACACAAATTCTATAGATTTTCATCATTTTTCTCATCCAATTCTCTCTGAAAACTAACAAAAGAGTTATCCAACTGCGATTGAAGTGTCTTCTTCTCGAATTCCAACGTTCTATTCTTCTCCTCCATCAACATTGACTTCTCCGCTCGTCCCATCGACACATTCAATCGGTCTTTCAGCACACTGTTCTCCAGCAGAAGACGTTGAATCTTATCGTCCTTCTCGTAATCGATAAGCGATCGATTCGCCGGACATCCGTCGGTCATCATTGTCTGATCCTCTTGCATCAGTGTGTTGTTGGCGGTGTCATCGAGAATGGTTTGGTTGGAATCTGGAAGGAAAATGGACGTTTTTGAATGGAATATTCGTTGAAAAAAGCTGTTTTTTATTCTAAAAAATCAGGAAAACTTCCATTTCCAGCTAATTTTAGTCAAAAATAGTCATTCACTTCGAAGTAATCCAAATTCGATGATTCTATTAGCACGACACGCTTCTTACAACCGCGCTCTACCGAAACCGAAGTGTTCGAAATTGAGAGAATCATAGAAAAAGAGGCATTTTTCAAGAACATTTCGACAGAGCGCAGTTGTATAAAAGAAACACTTTTCCAGTTGAAAAATCCTGAAATTTTTCTTGAACTTTGAATAAAAATTGCGAAAAATCTGAATATTTCCACTTTTTGGCAATTTTCAGCCTGAAAATTCAGTTTTTCAATAAAAACGTCCGTTTTTGGCAAAATTTCAATTTTAGCTGAAATGTCCAATTTTCTGAAGAGTTTTACTTGAAAAATTGGGTTTTTGAGTTGAAAAACCTGATTTTTTGTCTTGAAAAACGCAAATTGTCAAATTTTTCGTGAGAAAAAAACAGTTTTTCCCGGATATCGCTTGAAAACCGGTTTCAAACCTAAACAAATCTGTTAAAACCACATTTCGACCCGAATTTTTCGCGTTTTTTCCTGAAAATAACTTACGAGGAATAGTAAAATTCGCCGCCGACACATCCGCCCTTCTCACCGCCTCAACCACAGCTTCCGGCGATTCCGCACGTCTTCTAACCTCAAACTCGACGCCATCATACTCCTGAACACTTCCAGCACCCAACATTTCCACAGTCTCCTCCTCAAAATCAAAATTCTCCAGTGTTCTCAACATATTTCTAGGCATTGAGTTCAGCCGATGAATTTCCTCTTCGTTATCGAATTTTCCATCCGATTTCACATAAGTTTTGACGGCATCTAGCTGAGAACTGGCGAGATTGAACCATGTATAGTATTTCTTGCCGAATTGTGTCCAAATCTCCAAAGATTGATTGTATTCCTGCGCTGTTTCGTCCTTTTCCTGCTTCAAAAGCTCACATCTCTCTTGTAAATCGAGAATTCTCTCTCGATTCGCCTCGGAATCTATTGATTTCTCCGCCAGTTTCGCTTCTTTCGCCTTCAACATCTCTTTTAGCCTCTCGTGCTCTTCACGAAGAGAATTTAGCTGTCTTTGAGCGTTTTCTTTGTCGCTTTTTGCCTTGATAAGTTCGGAGGGCTCTTAAAATCGAAAATTTTGATGAAAATTGTTGAAAATTGACAAAAATCGCTGAAAATCCACGTACCTGGTGATAAAGTGATGTCGAAATTCAATTTTCTGGCCTCTTTCGGTGCGTGCCGCCTAAATGCCTCCTCTTTCCGCCGTTTTTCGGTTTCTGCCTTCAATGGGAACTCCTTTTTGAACTGTTTTTTCATTTCTGCTGCGAATATCATTGTCGCCTCCGACTCCTCGTATGAGTCCTCCTCTTCGATCATGTCATCGTCGGAATTCATGGCTGGAAATTTGGAATAAAGAGTTTTTGGATAGAAGACAAAAAATAATAATAAGAAAATCGATTTATTGAAAAAAATAGGGATTTTGAAGAAAAAATCGAGACATTTAGCCGGAAAAGAGGAATTTACGGGTTTAATCAAGTATTTAGAACAGTAAGAAACTTTGATAGAACGTAAATTGAAAAAAAAAAACATTTTTCTGAAAAAAATGATAGAATATCGCAAAAAAAGTGATTTCTGCAGAAATTTCTGACAAAAACTTAACGCATTCCATCGGTAAATATTGTTTTAAACGATCTCAACAATTTTCTCTCAGATATTCATGGTTTTTCAGCGTTTTTTTGCATTTTTGCAACATTATGCAATTTTTGCGACAAAAATCTGCATTTTTTGTGATAAATCTATTAAAAAACAACGTAAAATTGATAAAAACAAGAAAAAAACCATGAAAAAACCGCCAGAAACCGTCAAAAACAAATATTTTATTGAGTGAGAACATCATGAAAGTGTCGCCCCGCCCACTTTTCGCATGCGGCATGGTTTATTGCAAGCCCACCGCACACTCTCTAAGGCGGGAGTTCGGAGCGTCGTACTGGTGTATTTTCAGTGGAATAAATCGAAGAATTGACTCAAAAATAGGTTTTATTCCGGAAAAATGACATTTTTACAGTTTCAGACAAATTTTGGGATGACAAAAATATAAATTATTCAAAACAGAGTATCTTTCAAACGGGTTGTAAAGCGCCAACACATCCGAAACAATTATTCCTTGTCTCCAGCGGTCTTCTTTGGCAACAAAACGGCCTGAATGTTCGGGAGAACTCCTCCCTGAGCAATAGTGACTCCAGCCAACAACTTGTTGAGCTCCTCGTCGTTGCGAACGGCGAGTTGAAGATGTCTCGGTGCGATACGAGTCTTCTTGTTGTCACGTGCGGCGTTTCCAGCCAACTCGAGCACTTCAGCGGCGAGGTATTCGAGAACCGCCGCCAAGTAGACCTGGAAATCATATGAAATAGAAAAAAAACTCTATAAAAAGTCAGCTTACCGGTGCTCCGGCTCCGACGCGTTGAGCGTAGTTTCCCTTGCGAAGGATACGGTGAAGACGTCCGACTGGGAACTGGAGCCCGGCACGTGATGAGCGTGACTTGGCCTTTCCTCCGGTCTTGGCTTTTCCTCCCTTTCCACGTCCCGACATTATCGATTGATTGTTGATGGGCTGGAAATATGGAAAGTTCAAGAGAATTGGTTCGAAATTTCAAAAATTGAAATTTTCCAGCGAAAAGATTACGAAGATCTAATGAAGATGATACGCATTTGATCATCTTTGCGTCAGCTCTGGGATCGGTATCAGATCACTGGGCTCCCGAAAAACTGTGGTTAAAGACGCATAGAGACTTTTCCGGATATCAGTTTTTTACTGTCCCCGCTGAAAAAATAGAAGCTGGAAAAGATATACAGATCTCGGCGATTTCTCTGTCTGACATTGTTCGGGTCGGATGACTGGGTCCACGATTCGTCATCCGGCTCATAGGTGCTCACAACCATAGAGCTTTCCGAGATCTACGTTTTGGTATATTTTCAGCTCAAAACTTTTAGTTTTGAGCGAGTTAGGCACGTTTCAACCATCGTATTTCGCAACCCTATGATAGCGTCTTGCCATCCATAGCCATCTAGCCTGACCCGTGACTCTTTAACGTTCTCAGAGCCAACCAGGGATCAGATGAGTAGACTTCTACGTTTTGGGGTCTATTTTCTAAGCGAAAATGAGGTTTGTAAGCGAGTTTCTAGTGAAAAATAAGAGGAAAATATGTTTATTTTCCCTGACACCTCGAACATGTGAGTTGGAAGCGGAAAACTGAGAACAAATCGATGCAAAACGAGGTACGCCACGCGCACGCGCGCCCCGCTATTTATACATTTCGTGCGGTGGGGGCGGGGCCTGTTCTCCGGTGGCCGAGGGCGTCGCCACCGCTCGCCAGTATAAAAGCGGAGGGGCACGCGACGCGAAACGCGTTGTGTGAATCTAGCACATCTCATCGATTTCTCTCGTTCTTTTTCCCTTTTTGACCCAATTCAACTAAACTCATCATGGCACCACCAAAACCGTCTGCTAAGGGAGCCAAGAAGGCGGCGAAGACCCAAAAGCCAAAGACTGACAAGAAGCGAAAGCACGCCAGAAAGGAGTCGTACTCGGTGTACATCTACCGTGTTCTCAAGCAGGTTAGTTGGAAGTTTCAGACAACTTGTAGAGCGGAATGATGAAATATTTGACGAAACGTTTCGAAAAGGCGCGTTTACTCGCTTCAAGATGTAGATTTCAATGAGTTGAGTTCCAAGAACTGGAACCACAAATCGGAATAGAGCGGTCCAGAGCCGGCAGCTTTTTGCGGACTCGCGACTTTGTACATCGGGTTCAATCCCTCTAGCGCGATCTGTGGCTCAATAGCGAGACTTGCATTTCAGCTCATAGATTCGATTTTAAAGCCAAATTCCAAATTCTCCATTTCCAGGTCCACCCTGACACCGGAGTCTCCTCGAAAGCTATGTCAATCATGAATTCGTTCGTCAACGACGTCTTCGAGCGCATCGCTGCCGAAGCCTCTCGTCTTGCTCACTACAACAAGCGTTCGACGATCTCGTCTCGTGAAATCCAGACGGCCGTTCGTCTGATCCTTCCGGGAGAACTCGCCAAGCACGCCGTCTCCGAGGGAACCAAGGCTGTCACCAAGTACACCTCGAGCAAATAATTTTGATGCTGATGATCTTCATTTTGTATTTATTTATTCTTTGTACGTTTTTTGCACAATAAAAAAGCTTTAAAAATGTTGTGAGTCAAGTGAGACCAGCGGGTTTCGGAACTTTTTGCAGGATGAATGTTGGGCTAGAAGGATCAAAGGCTGGGTTCAATCTTATCGGATGATGAAGGGCTCTGTTTAAGGTAGTATAGAACATTCTAGATTTGTAGAGTCTATTTCTGCGTGAACGGAAGTAAGCCTTTTAGCCCGACGCCTTTAGCCTAATAACGATTTTGAACAAGATTCGGAGTTTGAGTTTTAGAATTGAAAATCTAGAACAAGTCTGCAAAAACCGATCCTACCCTCATCCGCCCTGACAGGCCTTTCCCAGACTCCGCCCAGCCACCGCACACGGCTATATAAGCGACGTCGGCACACCAGTTGTGCAACCAGTTCGTTTCTACACCAACCGCTCTTGCAAGAATGCCAAAAAACACAAAGAAAGGAGGAAATAAGAAGTTGCAATTGAGCAACAAACAATTCGAGGACTTGCTCAAGGAGGTAACTTATTTAAAACATTATTTTAAAAGATAATTCAAATTTTCCAGATCGGCGGCGGTCTTCCAGAAGGAATGGCTCTGGACCCGGCGCTTCTCGCCACCCTCCGCGAAGCCACCAACACTGAATTCAATAAAGTCGCTAAGGAGAAGTATGGAGACGTTCAAGTGGAATCTGATGACGATGGGGAGGAGCAGAAGTCATCGGAGCCGAAGAATGGGGGAGAGGGCAGCTCGAATAAGGCATAAATATCGGATTTTTATCGATTTTTTGGCGTTTTGAAGATCTCTTTTATCATTTTTTACCGATTTTTTTTCTTCTAAAAAAACTCATTTTGTCTGATCCTCACTGTAAATCTTTTTTGTCGATTTTTTCAAAAATAAATCTGTTTTCACTAAATTTACAGGGTTTTCGCTCATTTCAGACGGATTTTTAGAACTTTCAACCGATTTTTTCCGAATTTTACCATTTTTTTCCATCAGTTTCCTTCAAAAAATCAATCCGCCACATTCAAACTCTTCAATTTCCCGCGCTCGCCTCTCCCCTCGGCCACCTCGCTATTCGCCGTCCGTTTTCTCTCTCGATGTGTCCCGACAGGGTGGTTCAAACTGACTCCGCCCACTCCGCTCACTATAAAAGCTGCCCGTGTGTGACGTTTATTTACGCCATCTGCTCGATATCTCTTTCAGTTTTTGTTTCCCACTAATCCCCATCGCTAATACAAAAAATCGATAATGTCCGGACGTGGAAAAGGAGGAAAAGGACTCGGAAAGGGAGGTGCCAAGCGCCATCGTAAAGTCCTTCGAGACAATATCCAGGGAATCACAAAGGTGAGAAAATCCCGGGTTTCGTGAGAAAATTAGATTAAAAATAGCCTGAAAATCGACTTTTTCAACCCAAAAAGAGGTGAAACGTGGCTTTTGGGTCTCGCCACGATTTCGAGGGTTACTGTAGTTAAAGAATTTTAAAGAAGATTTTTCTCGAATTTTTGCGAATTTCCTGCCTAAAATTTCAATTATCTGTTCAATTCAATGTAAAAATTGATTTTAACTCGAAATTTCATCGAAAAATGACTGGAAATTAGCTAAAAATAAGTTATTTGGGTCTCGCCACGATTTCTCCGGATTACTGTAATTTTTTAATATGAAATTTGGATTTTTAGCCTATTTTATCGTAGTTTCAGCGAAAAATTGCCATTTTTCTTCAAAAATCATCGAAAAACTCGAGTTTTCAACAAAAAAAACCTCTAAAAACTCGATTTTTACGCTAAAAATCTAAAGATTTCCTATTTTCCAGCCCGCCATCCGCCGTCTCGCTCGTCGTGGTGGTGTCAAACGTATCTCTGGACTCATCTACGAGGAGACTCGCGGAGTTCTCAAAGTCTTCCTCGAGAACGTTATCCGTGACGCCGTCACCTATTGCGAGCACGCTAAGCGGAAGACTGTCACCGCGATGGACGTCGTCTACGCTCTGAAACGTCAAGGAAGAACCCTCTACGGGTTCGGAGGATAAGCCTCCAAGTTTTGTATTTATTTGAATCTCCACACGCTGTACTATACTTTGTCATATATTAATAAATGTTAATTACCAAAATATACTAATTACATTAAACGCTTAAAAGCCATGGCTACCTTATATCACACCACACATACACCGATTGCACAGGAAGAAAAGTGAATTAAATGCGAAAATCAATAATAAAAAATAGTTAGTTTTAGACGGATTCCTCTGCCTCTCCATCTCTTCCCAGAAGTTTAATCTCGTCGGATTTCGCTTGACTCGCCGGGGATGCTCCAGAATTCTTCTTATCCATAACTCGCTTCTGGACATAGGTGTAAGCTGCGGATCCGAATAGCACGACGAAGTTAGAAGTCCACCAGAGCATCGTCTTCACTTCAGAATACCACATGACAGCCATCACAGTCTGAGCGGCGGCTTTCGCAGTTCCAGATATATTATGAGTCAACGGAGACGTCGCCTGAATCTGCCACCCGGTGACGTAGCCCATCATGAATCCGAAGATTCCACCGAACGTCATCAGAATCCAGAAGGTAGTGTCGAAGAGGTTGTCAAAGTAGAAGACGGCGCCGAATTCTCCGTTGAAAAGCATCAGAGGGAGGAAGAGGACGAGGGCGTTCAAATTGTTGTACATCGTCAGACGCCACAGACAATCGCCGACCGAGGAGAGCACTCTGGAATTGATTTTTTTTATAGTGAAAAGCTGGAAAACTCAAATTTTGGAGTAAAAAATGGGATTTTCAGGGATATCCCATGGAAAAATCTGAATTTTAGAGCGTTTTTATTACGAAAATAGCTAATTTTCATGTTCTTGATGCTCAAAAATCTGATTTTCAAGATTTTTTCACTGAGAAAACCGAATTTTTCTATCGAAAATCTTCAGAAAATCGGATTTTCAAGCTGAGCATTGCCAAAAAAGTGGAAAAATCAGAATTTTTCAACTGGAAAAGTGATTTTTACTGAGAAAACGCAATTTTTCAATAGAAAATATTCTGAAAATCGAATTTTTCAGCTAAAACATTTTTCCGAAAATTCCCAATTTTTCACATTTTCGGAGTGATTTTAAAGCTGGAAATCGGATTTTTCAAGCAAAAAATTGCAAAAAAAAGGGCAAAAATTCAGTTTTTTAACGATAAATCGCATTGAACAATCCAATTTCCAGCTCAAATGTTTGTTTTTCACTCCGAAAATTTGAAAAATCACGAATTTTCGGCTCAAAACCATAAAAAAATCCGAAAAATAACGAATTTCTCAAAAAAAAAAAACGGGAAAATTTCAAGTAAAATCCGATTTTCTGAAGATTTTAGATTGAAAAATTGCGTTTTCTCGGTGAAAAAATCTTGAATTGCCAAAAAAAAAATGAACAAATCAACTCGAAATTTTGCCGAAAATGTTTGATTTTTCAAATTTTTCAATTTTTTTTCGAAAGCAAAACTAGATTTTTGAACTGGAAATTAGATTTTTCAAGCTGAAAATTGCTAATGAAAAGTGAAAAAATTCAGTTTTTAACGTTAAATCGCAATTTTTATATGACATTAAGATAAAAATCAGGATTTTCCTAATTTTGCCGTTAAAAAATGTGATTTTAAATCTTTAAAATGAGGTTTTCCAGGCTTTTCATGGATTTTTTCGAGCGTTTCATCTTGAAAATTGCAATTTTCATGTTCTTGAGACCGAATAAAACTAAGAAAACACAATTTTTCAGTTGAAAATCTTCTGAAAAACTTTTCATATCAGTTCGGCACAGTTCTTACAGCCGCGCTCTACCGAAATGCCCTTGAAAAATGTCTCTTTTTCTCTGAGTCTCTCAATTTCGCACACAATTCTCTTTGGTTTCGGTAGAGCGCGGTTGGAAGAAGCGTATCGGGCTTATACGAAAAAATTGCGTTTTTAGAGAATTTTTAAACAAAAAACGGTAATTTTTTAAAACAATTTTCCACCTAAAACCACTTACTTTCTTGTATAAATCGCGTTGAGCGCAACCGACAAACTAGCCAAAACTCCAAAAATGACACCAGTATACGATAAAGTTCCGGTGGCACCCTCCTGATCGACACCCAAAAAGAATCCAAATATAATCAAAGCACAACAAGCAATTGCCTGTCCGGACGTCTTCTGTCCGAGAATCAGATAAGTGCAGACGACGTTAAAGACGGTCGTCAGACTCCGACCGACATAGTAGAAACTGACACCGACATACTTCAAACACAGATTATTGAAAGAGATCATTGCGACGAAAACGACGGAGAGCGGAAGCACTTCTCGACTGATTTTTGCGTCGATTGGCATCGAGGGAAACTTGAAAATACCGTAGTTTTTAGAGATTTTTGAAAGAGCGAGACATAGGAAAACGGTGACGAGACATTGGTACCAGGTGATGAAGAGTGGCGCGTCGAGCTGAAACATGTTGGGAAAAATTTGACAAATTTTTGGTGAAAAATGAACAAAAATATGAAAATTGAGGCACCTTTCGTTAAATTTTTGAGGGTTTTCAACTTAAAAATCGGAGATTTAAAACATTTTTGGTTGAAAATAGACAGAAAGGAACGAAAATTGGTTTTTTAGCTGAAAAATCAAAGTTTCTATCGAATTTTAAAAGATTTTAGCAGTTTTCGACTGAAAAATCCAACGATTTGAGCTAAACATCACAAAAATGAGAGTAAATTTGACGACTTTTTGGTAGAAAATGAACAAAAATGTGAAAAATTGGCCATTTTTCGTTTAATTTTTCGCAGATTTCGGCTGAAAAATTCAAACATTTTAGCTGGAAATATGGAGGTGTTTTGGGAAAAATTCACTGGTGTCTTGTGAATTTTCGAAGTTTTTAAACTCTTTAAAAAGACCGAAAATTTGAAGAATTTGACGAATTTTCGGTTAAAAATAGACAGAAATGAGCGAAAATTGATTTTTTGGCTGAAAAATCAAAGCTTTCTGTCGATTTGTTTGTTTTTTTTTGGGAAAAATCAAAGTTTTTATCGAATTTTAAAAGATTTCAGCAGTTTTCGACTGAAAAATCCAACGATTTGAGCTCTTCATCACAAAAATTTTACAAATTTTTGGTGAAAAATAAACAAAAATGTGAAAAATTGGGCATTTTTTGATGAATTTTTGAGGGTTTTTAACTTAAAAATCGGGGATATGAAAAATTTTTGGTTAAAAATAGACCAAAATGAGCATTTTAATGTTTTTTGGCTGAAAAAGTGGAGTTTCCTTTCAAATTTTTTTTGTTTCTATCGATTTCAAATCGATTTTAGCAGATTTCGATTGAAAAATTCAACATTTTGAGATTGAAAATTGAGAAATTTGACGAATTTTTGATCAAAAATAGACAAAAATGAGCGAAAAATGACATTTTTCGTCAAGTTTCATCGTTCTTTGACTAAAAAATCAAACTTTTCTATGTATTTTTCGCTTTTTTCAACGAAAAAATCATGTTTCTATCGATTTCAAATCGATTTTAGCAGATTTCCGCTGGAAAATTCAAAAAATTTAGATTTTTATTTAAAAAATGCCGAAAAACTAGGTGATTTTCACTTATTTTCACTAGATTTGAACCGTTTTCTGTTTTTTAAAATTGAAATTTTTCAATCAAAATCTGAAAAGTTCGCTTTCGGCTGAATTTTTGAAGAAATAAAAGCATTAAATAGCAGAAAATTTGAATTTTTGATATTTTTTCTAGTTTTGCCTTTTATCCGGATAAATTTTCAGCTAAAAACTTTTTTTTCTGAAAATGTTAGTTTTCTGAATCGTTTCTAAAAGTTCACTCACCTTTACACTAGACAACAGATATTTGTTCAGGAACACCAACCCGATCGAGAATACCCTGCAAAATTTTCAATTTAGTCTTATTTTTCCAAAAACCAAAATTTTCCCCTCAAAAAACGCACCAATATGCTGAAACTGCGGTGATAACCTGTTTATAACTCTCCCATTTCGTTGGATTCTCTCGGTTTCTCATAATTTCAGCGGGGGATTCAGGAGGAACGGAGGAAATAATGTTGGCTTTCGACTAGGGAGGAGAGGGGAAATACACAATGCAAACACGCAAATGAACGTGGAAAACGCTGGCGGTGGAAGAGGAAGAGAAAATGGGGAAATGACGGCCAGGAGGCCATTGTTGAGAAGGGGGGAATAATTGCGCTGTGTAGCCTCTTTACTACCATGAGTTGTGTACACCTTTTGCTCTCGTCGCTTTATCGGCTTTTTTCCGTTTTCAAATGATTGATTTTTTAAAATTTTAATTTAATTTTGTAGGAAATTTCGTAATATTAAGGATTTTTAAGGTTTTTTATAGTTTGTGTTGAAATATTTAAATAATAACCGGAATACTTTTATTTCCCGTACTTTCCGTATATTTAAAAACTTTTCATTTTTCAGGAAAACTTTCAAGTTTAAATTGTAAAACGTGCTTAAAACACTAACTTCTTAGTTTTTTATTCAAAAATTTGAAAGTTTTAGTAAAAACTTGAAAAAATAAGCGAAAAATCGGATTAAATTGTTTTAAAGCACTTCTTCTTTTGCAAAAAGTAGTTTTTCTTCTGGAATAATATTAATTTTCTTGAGTTTTTCACTTTTCGATCAATTTTTTCTTTAATTTTTCCCCAAAAAATCCAACAAAAACCATCAATTCCACGCTGAAAAACTCTTTTTTGAGACCCCACAAATCGGGGAGAAACGTGGTGCGGGAAACACGAATCGGGGAGAAACAAATCGGGGAAATACCATTCGGGGAAATACAATTCGGGGAGAAAGGGGCGGAGTCGCGAAAAAACTGTGCGGCAGTTGCAAAATAACTTGCTCATGGTAATTTTTCCTCTTGAAACTACTGTAAAAAAATTTTTTTGCAACTGCCGCACAGTTTTTTCGCGACTCCGCCCCTTTCTCCCCGAATTGTATTTCCCCGAATGGTATTTCCCCGATTTGTTTCTCCCCGATTCGTGTTTCCCGCACCACGTTTCTCCCCGATTTGTGGGGCCTCTCTTTTTTTCTGAAAAAAAAAGCTGAAATTAATTTTTTCTCGAAAAAATTCCACGTAGCTCCGCAAACACCACCACGTACAAATACAGATTTCAGGATCTACCGTAGTCTATTTGTAATCGTGGGCTGTCGAAAAATAATTTTGTTCCGATTTTGCTCATTATTTAAGTTTTTGCTCAAATTTTTCCGATTTTTTAATGAAAAACTAAGAAATTAGTGTTTTAAGCATTTTTTATAACTTAAATGTTATGGATTTCAGGGGGAATTTAGGAGTTTTTATGAGAAAACACAAAAAAAACATTTTCTGACAAAAATGCGGATTTTTATGAATTTTCAAGTAACAATCCATGATTTTCTGCTGTTATTCGGTCTTTAAGTTCTATAAATCACTAAATTTCTCATTTTCAGCCGAAAAATGTCATTTTTGTTCTTTTTTCCCCACATTTTCTTTCCCTTCTTCACACTATTTTGTCTCTATTTCTATTTATCTCCATCACAAATATTCAGAGAGCACTTGAACTTTGACGGCAGAGTGTCGATACAATAGTGTAATGCTCAATGGATTGGGGCAGCTGACTACGAGAGAGAAAGCGAACACACTCGAAAAGTTGCAAAACCAGGCGATTTGAAGTAGAGAGAGACAGGCGGTGTCATAAATCTTTTTTCAAGTGAGACACGGTCTCTAGTGACCAATTTAACATGATTCGAGTAGCCAAACTGGGGATTTTAGTCGGAAAATGTGTCAAATATTTGTAAAAATCCAATTTTTGTCACTAAAAACTGTCGGATTTGGACTTTTCCGGCCAAAAACTCAAAAATTCGGGTAATCTCTGCTCCAGATTTCACATTGACAATAGAGCACAGTTGCATCAGTTATTTCTATAAGTTTTGCAGTGGAGCGCATTTGCAACAATTCCCCTTTCCAGATTTTTTCAATAGAGCGCAGTTTCATATCTTGAAAGTCGTTGATTCTTCTGGACAAGTTTAGATCAGTGATTCTGTGCAATGGAGCGCGTTAGCTTCTTCTAAAGTAGTCGGAGTCTGAAAGATTGTCGGTGGAGCACGTTTGCTCTGCTCGAGCTTATGGATTTTTAAATCAATTTTCAGTAGAGCGCGTTTCCAACACGGAGATCAAAAAAAGTTTTTGCAACTATTTTTCAGCCAAGTTTTGTAGTTTTCTAAGTCAAATTTTCCATTTTTTGAGTTTTTCGACCTAAAATATCGTGAATTGGGGAAAAATCTTAAAAAAACCAGATTTTTAGTGGTTTCAGCTCAATTTTGTCCAGTTTTTGACTGAAAAATAGCAAAATTGGACTATTAGCACGACACGTTTCTTACAACCGCGCTCCACCGAAATCTCCTTGAAAAATGTCTTTTTTCTCTGCGTCTCTCAATTTCGCACACAATTTCCTTCGGTTTCGGTAGAGCGCGGTTGTAAGAAGCGTGCCGTGCTAATACAAAATTCTAGATTTGATCTACAATGTGCATTAGAGCTTGTTTTTTCTTCTTTTGCTTTTGTCTTTTTTCATTCCGGATGCCATCCAATCCCCCTTCCAACACAGATAAATAACACACGCCTCACTCACATTCCGGAGCAGTTTCTCTCTCTCTCTCTCTTCTCTACCCACTCTCTCAATTCCCCATACTCTCTCGCCTCAATTTTATCAAATCTTCTCTCCGTCCAACCACCCTGCGCCTCCACTTCCCTCTTTCCTCCGACGCCTTTCGTTTTCTCCGCCGTCGGGTATTCGTCTTCTCACAGTCTCCAACATATATCCATTTCCGTACGAAACCACCGTGTGTGTCATTACTCATTCATTTCAGAGAGATGGCGGGTATTCTACGTCGATTGCGGCGGTCTAGCAAGAAGGCGGCCAAGTTTCGGTTCACTGTCACGCTTCAAGTGGGTTTTTGGTTTAAAGTGTGGTTTTACGGGCGTAAATCTACACAGAAAATGACTTATGGGCGTAAATCTACACTAGAAGTAGTTATTACCTCCGTAAATCTACACTGACAGGGAGCTTCGTAAATCGACATCTAAAGCAGTGCAGTGTAGATTTACGACCGTAAATCAACTTTTTGGCTTTAAAACAGGTTAAAAATGTGGTTTTACGGGCGTAAATCTACACATGAATCGGTTCATGTAGGATTACGCTCGTAAATCGACATCTGAACAGTATCCTGTAAATTGACGGTTGTAATTCAACTGTAGTTTTACTGGCGTAAATCTACACTGTCTTGAGTGCTTCGTAAATCCACACTGGAAACATCTCTTGTGTAGATTTACGACCGTAAATCCACATAGAAATTGACTATGGTGGATTTACGGCCGTATCTCTACAGAGACCTTGATTATTGTGGATTTACGGGCGTAAATCTACAATGTCTGGAGAGCTTCGTAAATCCACACTAGAAACACATCTTGTGTAGATTTACGACCGTAAATCCACATAGAAATTGACTATTGTGGATTTACGGCCGTATCTCTACAGAGACCTTGATTATTGTGGATTTACGGGCGTAAATCTACAATGCCTGGAGAGCTTCGTAAATCCACACAAGAAACACATCTTGTGTAGATTTACGACCGTAAATCGACATTTCTGAGCCGATTTTCTTCATTTTTCCACTGATTTTCTCTCACTTGTTTCCAGGAGCTCCAACTGTACACTGATGAGAAATGGAAACCCGAGAATCTCGTCGTGTCATTCGTTCATCGGTAAGCACGAAGGGAGGTGTCAATTTTCGCTTATCGCGGAGAAAATTGAACTTCTAAAAGGCTGTCAATCGGAAAATAGAGGCAAAATAGATTAAAAATCGGAAATATTAGAAAAGAAAAGATCGAAAATTGCTAATTTTTGGAGGAGAAGCAGAAGTTTGCAGAAAATTTCAAGTTTTCCGTCTGAAAATGTTAAAATTTGAAGAATCTTCAAAAATGCTTTTTTTTCAGTATAGAAATCGAGCGAGTACAGCTGAAAATCCCTATTTCGATCAAATTGTTATGATTTTCGACGAGAAAACCCTCAAAACCGTCAAATTTTCGAGATTTTTCAGATTTGAAAATGCTTTTTTACAATTTTCTGGCATCAAAAGTCATGATTTTCAGCAGTTTTTCATGGAAATTCAACAGAATTCTCAGAAATTTTCACATTCGAAAATCCAACTTTCTTCATTTTCAAGGCAAAAATTTCATTTTCAATTTTCCAGACAAAAATTTCAATTACTGATTTTCAGCGATTTTCAGAGGAAAAATTTTCAACAAAAGCTATCAATTCTAAGCCAAAATTAACAAAAATGACAAAAACCCAACAATTTTTGCGATTTTTGGTCTAAAAATGTGAAAAATAGCTCAATTTTTTGATATTTTATCTGAAATTGTCAGATTCCGCTTTAAAATCATCTAAATTCTTGAAAATCAGCCGAAAATCGTTAATTTTTGCTTTTAATCATTGAAAAATTACGAAAAATTACAGATTTTTCGAGATTTTGGTTATGAAATCAGTCAAAAAACCCATCAATTTTTGTGATTTTTGGTCTAAAAATGTGAAAAAGAGATCAAAGTTTTCATATTTTCAAGAATTTTATCTCGATCAAAGTTCTAAAAACCCAATTTTTAATAAATTCCAGCCGCCGAAAAGTGTCGTCCAAAGAGCGAAAATGGGAGCAATCGTACTCGGACGCGAATAAATGTGTGATAATGTGGCCGGAGCAAATGACAGAGAACGTTGATATCTTGACAACTCTCTACCGTATTCAAGATGATGACACATTTGAGGATAAGGAATGGACAATTGTCATCGAAGAGCTCAATTCGAAAGGAAAACGGAAATCGATCGCCGCGGTGCCCATCAACGTTCGCTTATTCATTCTTGATCTACCCGATCATAAAAGTGAACTGAAACTCAAGCTCCGCCCACTCTCACCTCATCTGAAATCGTGTAGTCTCATTATCCTTCTCGGCTCCACACTGATTTCAGAGGTGAGTGCTGGAGATGACGTGAGCATCACGTCGTCGGCTGCAAACTCGTCGTTTGTTGAGAAGACGCCGGTCACTGATGAGACTGATGCGACGAGTGATGTGAGAGGTAATTTAGAGGCAGAATCTGACAATTTCAGATAGGGAAACGAGTGGAAAATGGAAAAATGGAGCTATTTTTCTTATTTTTAGATCGAAAATCGCTAAAACTGATGAATTTTCTCACATTTTTATTACCACGACACACTTCTTACAACCGCTCTCTACCGAAATTGAAAAAATTGTGTGCGAAATTGAGAGACGCAGAGAAAAATATACATTTTTCAAGGAGATTTCGGTGGAGCGCAGTTGTAAAAACTGTGCGGGGCTAGAACAAAAATCGCAAAAATTGATGAATTCCTTACATTTTAGACCAAAAATCGCTGAAATTAATGAATTTTTGACCAATTTCCGAGCCAAAATCGCAAAAATGGATAATTTTTTCACATTTTTAAACCAAAAATTGCTGAAAATTGATGACTTTTTGACATTTTTCAGTTGATTTTGCTTTGAAATTGATAGTTTTTGTGGGAAAAACTGCTTTCTCGCCATTTGGAACCTGAAAAATATAAATTTTTTTTTTAATCGCTGGAAAAACATGCAAATCACGAAAACTGATAAATTTTGGCTCCGGGACATTTCGCAGCTAGACGTTTCGCAGCCGAGACATTTCGCAGCCAGACGTTTCGCAGCCAGACGTTTCGCAGCCAGACGTTTCGCAGCCGTGAGCTCCACAGCCTCAAATGGACCGTTTTTTCAGTGATAACTTGACTTTTTCAGATAATTAATTGTTTGAGAAGTTATATAGAACATTTTTTTGTGATTTTGAATAAGGGGACCACGAGAAATTTTGCCCAAAAAACCACAAAAAAAACTTTTGTTGAAAAATATGAAAAAATAGGTTTTTCTCGTAGAACTAGTCGTACAAACGGAAAGTTTAGTTTCAGAAAATGACGAAAACCACTACTTTTACGAGAAAACCCTATTTTTTCATATTTTTCAACAAAAGTTTTTTTGTGGTTTTTTGGGCAAAATTTCTCGTGGTCCCCTTATTCAAAATCACAAAAAAATGTTCTATATAACTTCTCAAACAATTAATTATCTGAAAAAGTCAAGTTATCACTGAAAAAAACGGTCCATTTGAGGCTGTGGAGCTCACGGCTGCGAAACGTCTGGCTGCGAAACGTCTCGGCTGCGAAACGTCTGGCTGCGAAACGTCTGGCTGCGAAACGTCTGGCTGCGAAATGTCTCGGCTGCGAAACGTCTGGCTGCGAAATGTCCCGGAGCCTAAATTTTGACCGATTTCCGAGCCAAAATACCGGAAAATCGGTCATTTTTTCGGGATTTTCTAATGATTAAAAACAGAAATTAATCATTTTCGGATTTTCGACAATTGAATTAGCTTGGTACAGTTCTTACAACGGCGCTCCACGTTGAAAAATGTCTCTTTTTCTCTGAGTCTCTCAATTTCGCACACTATTTTCTTCGGTTTCGGTAGAGCGTGGTTGTAAGAAGTGTGCTGTGTTAATATGTTGAAAAATGTTCCAGTTTTTCGCATTTTTCGTTCAATTTTTCCAGCGAAAATCTCTAGAAATCGGCCGTTTTCTCCTTTTTTCATACTCAATTTGGCATTTTTCAGCCGCCAGACAACAAATCGACTCCACGGCCATCAAAATTAAAGAATGGGCAAAAGAGAAGAAGGAGGAGGAGCCTCCTGTCATTCCATCACATCGAAAGCCGTCGGAAGAGGGCGGAGAACCAGGGAAAGGTAGGGTTTTAGATGGAAAATCGAACGAAAATCGTGAAAACCGGAAAATTCGAGTTGAAAAACCATGAAAATCGGCCGAAAATGGCATTTTTTCGGAGTTTTTGAACCGAAAAAATGTGTTTAAAAACTGAAAAATTGATTAGATTTGTGAGAAAAAGGGCAATTTTCAACATTTTCAAGCAATTTTTCAACGAAAAATAATATTTTAAACAATTTTTTGACCGAATTTTTCGTGGTTTTTCCCAACTTTTAAAATTGATTTTGTTCGTGTTCAGCAGGAAAAGTACTAGAAAATCCGAAAAATTTGCCAGAAAATTTTTGTATCTCAATTTTTCCCAATTTTTGACGTTTTCAAGCGATTTTTCATCGAAAAATGTGATTTTAAACCAATTTTTGACCGAATTTTGTGATGTTTCCCAACTTTTTGATTTCATTTTGTTCGTTTTTAGCGCGAAAAGTACGATTTATGTCGAGTTTTTGAAATTTTCTCTCAATTTTTTTTCTGATTTTCCATCTCAAATTCTCAATTTTCAGTCCGTCCCCAATGGAGAGTATCAGCCGAGGAGGAACAACGGACATCGGGACCCACAACTCCATCATCGGCTCCAGCAGTCCCCGCCCCCATCACCACCAATCGTCACAGTCGTTCCAGCAGGGCATCGACAGAAGAGAAGACGACAACTGAATTCCGAGTGGACGCCCACTCTCGGCCTATTCCAGTTACGGAGATGACTCCGATCAGGGCAACGCCTGCATATCTTAGTGGAGGGTCTATGAGTCGCGGGTGAGCATTTTTGAAAAGAAAATCCGATTTTTCACCGAAAAAATATTGGAAAATTTTGGGTTTTTTGAGCTAGAAATCTCAAAATTTTGACTTTTTTGTGCTGAAAATCGCAAAATTTTGAGTTTTTTGAGCTTAAGATCTCAAAATTTTGATTTTTTTGAGCTAATAATCTCAAAATTCTGAATTTTTAAGCTAAAAATCTCAAAATTTTGGATTTTTTGAGCTTAAAATCTCAAATTTTTTAATTTTTAGAGCTGAAAATCTCAAAATTTTGATTTATTTTTGCTAAAAATCTGAAAATTTCAAAATTTATGAGCTGGAAATGAGAAAATTTTGGATTTTTTGAGTTAAAAATGTGAGAATTTTTGTTTTTTCGAGCTGGAAATCTCAAAATTTTTGAATTTTTTGTGCTGAAAATGGCAAAATTTTCAATTTTTTGAGCTAAAAATCTCTTTTTCCACTAAAACTATGCTGAAAATCAGTTAAATGACATATTTTCAGCCGCTCCAATTCGCCGAGAGCTCCATCACGAGACGCCGTCCCTCAACCAGTTTCTGGAGAAACTCTGCTATCTTGGTGTCAAAGAGTCACTAATGGATATTCTCATGTCAAAATTCGTGATTTTACGTAAGTTTTTGAGGGGGAAAATTGAAATTTCAAAGCTAAATTTAGCATACTTGGGTGATTTCCAATTAAAAATGACCCAATAAATTGTGTTTTCTAGCTTAAAAACACTGAAAACACCATTTTCAGATACATCGAATCTCAGAAGTCTGAGTATTTAGCGCTGAAATTAGGCTCCGCCCACAAAAACTGAAAATTCCATCAAAATCAACAAATATTGCTTAATTTTCCTTGAAAAAACACTGAAAATGTCTGTTTTTGGTGCTTGAAACTCCGAAATTGAACGATTTTTACTAAATCCCATTTTTTGACACCAAAACCGTGATTTTCAGCTATTTTTCATGATTTTTTGATGATTTGATGATCATTAGAATCTGAAATTTTACCACTTGAAAAATCTGGAAATTTCACAATTTTCAATTATTTTAATTCGAAATTTTAAATCATTAAAAAATTATAATTTTTATATAAAAAATCGGCTAAATCTGTTGATTTTTTCATCGAAAATTGAAAAATTTTCAGATTTTTCAGTTCTACAATTTCAGATTCGGAAAATTAGATTCTGTTCATCAAAAAATCATGAGAAATAGCATAAAATCATGGTTTTGGTACCGAAAATTAGGATTTTTCAATTGAAAAATAGTAAAAATCATTCAATTTTTGGAATTTGAGGCATCAAAAAGAGATATTTTCAGTGTTTTTTCAAGAAAAATTGAGCAATTTTTGTTGATTTTTACAGCATTTTTTTGTTTTTGTGGGCGGAGCTTCATTTCAGCGCTAAATACTCGGACTTCTGAGATTCGATGTATCTGAAAATGGTGTTTTCAGTCATTTTTAATAGAAAACCACCCAAAAATCGCATTTTTGCCTTCAAAATTTCTCAAAACCCCATCATCCTTCTCTATTTCCAGAAAATCATGGGCAAACGGAAAATCCTTCAGTATCGTTAGAATCTGAAATTATAGCACTGAAAAATCTGGAAATTTCACAATTTTCAATAAAAAAATCCGCAAATTCAGACGATTTTAATATAAAAATCATGATTTTTCAACAAAAATGCCTAATATCGCATTTCTGGCTTTCAATTTCTGGAAGTTTTACAATTTTTTCAATGAAAAATCAACAGATTCAGACGATTTTAATGTAAAAATTATGATTTTTAATTGAGAAAATGTCGAAATATGCCTATCTTCGCTTCACATTTTCTCAAAAACTCAACATCCTTCTCTATTTCCAGAAAATCGTTAGTAAACGGTCTTTTTTCATGCATGAAACACTAATAATTTTCAAAATTGGATGAATTTTGGCTATGCTAATCTGGAAGTTCGACGTTTTTCTACAGGAAAAAATGGACAGAATGAGCCGATTTTTATATAAAACCCATACTAGCTCGGTGCAGTTCTTACAACTTCGCTTCATCGAAATTCCCTTGAAAAGTGTCTCTTTTTCTCTGAGTCTCTCAATTTCGCACACTATTTTCTTTGGTTTCGGTAGAGCGCGGTTGTAAGAAGCGTGTCCAGTTAGTAATTTTCAATAATTTTTGAACGAAAAATGCCTAAAATCGCATTTTTGCCTTCAAAATTTCTCAAAAACGTACCATCATCCTTCTCTATTTCCAGAAAATCATGGGCGAACGGACTCGCCCTATGCGCCGTCATCCACACGTACCGTCCAGAATTGATTGGAGATTACGAATCTCTTGATATCTCCAACAGTCTAACCGATCAGAAATCAAATATTCAAAAAGGACTGGACGCCGCTTCAATGATGGGTCTAACCGACATTCCCACGGTTTATTCGTTCGTCACGCCGGATCGAAAGGATATCGAACGTCTTCTACACGCTCTACGTCGGATTTTCGAAGGATTCGAGGATGGGACGACGCCCGCTTCCTTGTCGGATCATCGAATCTCTCGGACATTTGCAATCAATGAAATGGAGCAGAAAGTGGTCGCAGAGATCGCTGAGCTCCGGAATCAAAAGGATCTGGAAGATGCGGTGGACTATTCGAAGGTACCGGAAGAGGTGGCTCCGCCCCCAGTGACTCCTATTCAGTTGGCCAGTCGAAATGCTGCATTGAATCAACCCATCGATGGAGATGACGATGATGAGACGGCGAGTATGGGATTCGAGAGAAGTAATGTTCGGTTGACAATGGTTACTCCGGGAGTTGGCACTTATCGATCGTCGGTGGGTAGTTTTGTAGGGGGAAATGGGTGTTTTCCTGTTGGAAAATTGTGTTTTTTTAATCGAAAAATCCAGATTTTCAGCCGGAAATCGAATTTTTCGGTTGAAAACCCTCAAAATTCACTTTAAAAATGGAATTTTCCGACAGAAAGATTGTCAGAACACAGATTTCCAAATCATTTTTTGAAATTTCAGCATGAACTCGACATTTTCCGATTAGACATCCTATATTTTTATGACAAAAAACTGACTTTCAGCTTAAAAAATGGACTTTTCTTGATGAAAATTTAGTTTTTTAGTCAAAAATTGAGTATTCCAGCTTGAAAATATTGTTTTTTATCTCAAAAAATCAAGATTTTCAGCCGAAAATCCAGTTTTCCAGATGAAAATTTAGTTTCTGAAGGTAATTTCTATTTTGAGTTTTAAAAAAACGAGGTTCCCATTATGAAATCGACACTTTCGGGCTTAAAAATATTCACTTTTCTTGATGAAAATTTAGTTTTTTAGTCAAAAATTTAGTATTTCAGCTGGAAAACCTTGTTTTTTTAATCGAAAAATCAAGATTTTCAACCAAAAATCCAGTTTTTGAGCTGAAAATTTAAGCTCTTGATTCATCTGTTGAGACCCAAAAATATTATTTTGATTTTTTCGCAAAAAAGTCGAATTTTCGACTATGTTTTTACATATCGATAAAACTCCAGTATACATAGGATTTTTGACTATTTTTGATAAAAATTTCAAAAAATTTCGAAAAATTTTGTGAAAAAATTGTGCTCATTTTTTGACTCCGGGCCGACCGGGCCGGGCCGGGCCGGGCCGATATTTTGCAAGTATGGTTAAAAATGAGATTTTCAGCTAGAAAACTCGTTTTTCATGTACTCAACAACATGAAAAACGAGTTTTATAGCTGAAAATCGAATTTTTATCCCATTTTTTGACAAAAATCGACTTTTCGATCCAAAAAATTAAACAGAAAAATGATTTCTAAATCATTTATAAAAGTTCTACGCTAAAGTCCAGTTTCCCAGCATAAAATCGACAATTTCAGCCTTTTTTGATGTGAAAAACTTAATTTCAGCGTTAAAAGTTGTCTTTTCTTGAAGAAAAGTTAGTTTTTTAGTCGAAAATCAAAGTTTTCTATCGAAAAAATCGAGAAATGAAAGTTTTTCATCTAGACATTAAATTTTTGACTGAAAAAAAACACTTTTTTTGTTAAAATTTCCAGAAAGTTGATTAAAATCTCTTTTTTGGAACTGGAAATTAGAGTTTTAAAGCTAAAATAGGCTTTTCCACTCAAAAACAAGAATATCTGCAATAAAATGTGTGATTTTTCCATCTAGAATCGAAATGTCCGAACTTTAAAACTCAATTTTGGGTTTTTTGAGTTGAAAATTGACTTTTTCTGACTTCAAAAAGTACATTTTCAGTCGGATTTCAACTCAAAATTCTTAATTTTTACCATCTAGAACCGAATAATTCCAGAACCGTGCCTCTCCATCAAAACGAGATGAACTGCGTCAACGTGCTCGTGAGATGCTCGAAAAATCATCAGCAGCTGGAGGGAATTCCAACCAAATCACATCAACACCGAATGGTCGAAAGGGAAGTGATGAAGAGAGGCGACGCGAAGAGGTCAGACGACTTTTGGATGAGAAAAAGTCGACGGGTACGGTAGATTTTGTGATGGGAAGATAGCTGAAGGCGTGAGGATTCAGAATCAGTTTGAAAACGTTTTCTAGGCGGAAAATGAGCGGAAATATGGCATCTTTTGTCTGGAAAATGGGTATTTTGGGTCATTTTCCCCCGGATTTTGAACGGAATCCGAATCAGTTTGAAAACATTTTCTAGGCGGAAAATGAGCCGAAATATGGCATTTTTTGTCTGGAAATTTGAAAAATTTCCCAAAATGCCGGATTCTGAACCCTTACCGACAGTAGCTCTTGTTCTGTTCGGGAGCTGAAGGCGTGAGAATTCAGAATTCGTTTGAGAAATTTTTCTAGGAGGAAAATGAGCTGATATATGGCGATTTTTGTCGGATATTTTGGGTCATTTTTCTCTCGGATTTTCATTTTTTAAGTTAAATTTTTTTTAACGAATTCTGAATCCCCACGACTTGAGCTCTTTGCTGATTCCTTTTGTTGTGCAGTACAGTGTGAGTGTCTCCATCCCCCCATTTCAGCCATTCCCTCCACTTCATCCTCTCCCTATCCACAATTCCGTCGGCTGAATGGATCGAATACCGATTTGCGTCCGATTGGTTCGTGTCTTTTTCTTGAAGTGGTGGTGTGAATTTTAAGGAAAATCGAGTTTTTGGACGGAAAAATCAATTTTTAGACGAAATTTCGCCGAAAAAAGTTTATTTTTGACAAAGTTTAACCGAAAAAATCCATTTTCAGAGGAATTTTCACCGAAAAAAACCATTTTTAGGCGGATTTCCACCGAAAAATTCCATTTTTAGACCCATTTTTCAACGAAAAAGTCTGTTTTAAGACGAATTTTCACCGAAAAATCCATTTTTAGATAAGTTTTCATCGAAAAAAGTCCATTTTTCACAAAGTTTCACCGAGAAAATCCATTATTAGATGAATTTTCACCGAAAAGTTCCGTTTTTCGACGGATTGAAACGAATAAAATCCTCTTTTAGACCAATTTTCACCGAAAATTCCATTTTTAGACGAATTCAGACGAAAAAATATCATTTTAGACGAATTTTAACCAGAAAAAAAACCATTTTTAGACCGAATTCCACCGGAAAAATCCTTTTTTAAATAATTTTCATTGAGAAAATCTGTTTTTTTGACGAATTTCACCGAAAAATTCCATTTTTATAGGAATCTTCACCAAAAAAATCTGTTTTTAAACGGATTTTCACGGAAAAATCCATTTTTAGACGAATTCAGACAAAAAAAATCCATTTTTCAAAATCGTCAAAAACCAGATTTACCGATCGATTCACACCGTTTTTTTTTGTGATTTTTCCCTTAATTGATATAGTGAGTGCGTGCAGTGTTTTCTCATTTATTTCAGGTCTCGATGTGCACAAATTCAAGAAAAGAGATCCATCGCCGACGCTCGTCCGCAAACAATGTACTGTGTAGTGATGGTCGTTGTGCAGTGATTTATAATTAAAATTAATTTTTGAGATAAAATTCTATTTAATACATTTTCAGACGATCCAAATGACACACCACACGTACCGGCGATTGGAAGACGGACGAATGGAAATCGGGTTAGTTGAGAGAAGAAATTTTAGGCACGATTCTTACAACCGCGCTCTACCGAAACCCAAGAAAATAGTGTACGAAATTGAGAGACGCAGAGAAATAGAGACATTTTTCAAGGGGATTTCGGTGGAGCGCAGTTGTAAAAACTGAAAATATCGAAAATCAAGATTTTGGATATCAAAAAGGGGCTCCAAATTGATCTTTTTGATACCTAAAATCTAATTTTTTAGCAAAATTTGACATAAGCGAAAATAATCTGGAAATGTCTAATAGATGTCACTCATTCAACTTCTCATCAACGTGTTTTTTAATCATATTCAGTTGTACTCTGTTGTGTTCCTGCTTCTTCTTCTTCTCCTCTTTATTTCAAATAATTGTTGTGACTACTGAGTGAAAACTGAGTGAAAAACAGGATTTTAACAAGAAAAATCAATTTTTCGACTCAAAAATTTCTGATTTTGGTCGAAAAATTGTAGTTTTATACAAAAACACTAAACCTCGACTGGAATTTATAGAAAAAAACCTTGTTGGAAAAAATTGACTTCTTCAGATGGAAAATGTGATTTAAAGATATTTTATGGTTCTTCGGTTTGAAAAACACCATTTGCAGAACTAAAATCCGAAATTTTGGCTCCGAAACTCGATTTTTCCATATAGAGCGGATTTTTTAAGCTAAAAAAAGCAGTTTTTGAAAAAAGTTGCGCGAACAATATGATTTCTGAAAATTTCAGCCGATTTTTAATCGTCTATAGCGTAGATCGCCGATTTTTGGCCGGAGAAGGCCGATTTTGAAACGGACAGTTATTCCTATCTGCTCCTTTTTTCTAATTTTCTAGTTTCCATGGCTACTGTACCGGCAGTAGCCTTCTTTTAGTTTGATATTCGAATTCAGCGCGTCGAGAGCTTTCAGAAAAGTACCCACAAGCCAACATTCTGAGCGATTCGGGTCTCGACACGATTTACGGCGGGATTACTGTAGTTTTCGTCGTGGGACCCAAAGTGAACGGAACCAAGGCTTGTGGGTACTTTTCTGAAAGCTCTCGTCCTCCTGATTCCAATGCGTGGACTAGTTTTGGTTTTCTAGGCCACTGGACAGTTTTTTGTTTCTGCGTTGATCTTGTCGGCATCAAAATGAGCGGTTCTTGCTAATTCCTTTCCCAATTGGATCCAGTTCTTTGACGGAATAGGTGTAAGGAGTTTTCTAGTACTTCGACCGTTTCGAAACTGGCGGTTCTAACTCGAAACGGTTCTAGACCGTAACAATTCTAACTATAGAAATCTCTTCTTCTTCTATGTTTCTTCTTGTTTGTCTCTCTATCTCCACTGTGTTCGTGCTCTCACCGCCCCCAAAACATTTCAGACCGACGCTCCGCCCCCTCCTCCTGCTCCATCCACATTTGACCGTGTCAAAAGATACGGTAGTATGCGAAGTGCCGAGCTGAAAGAGTCTCTGCAATTGATGGCGAAACAATACGGATATATGGTTTGTGATGTTGTACTTTTTTGTAGTGTTTTGTGTGGTTTTTGTGTGTTTTCAGCTTTCATCCTAATCAACCTATATAATGTCTGAAATAATATCTGAAATTCTTTCAAAATTCTAACCAAATTTTTTCTGGGAAAAAATGGGGTTTTCACCAATTTAAACCCAATTTTTCCTAATTTTAGGGCGCCGACTTCGAGTCACAATCTTCGCAAGACGCTCTGTCGACACCGAGTAAAAAGTTCTCGTCTCAATGGGAGAAGGACGTCGACGACGTGCAGGGAACCGCCCAAGAGCTTGTTCGCATCGATGAACGCATTTCGGATATCACCGCACAGGCTGATGTGAGTTTGAAAGAGGAAAAATTAGGATTTTTGATCGGAAAATTGAGTTTTTGGCTTCGAAAATGCAATTTTTACTGTAAAAACGGAATTTTAGAGCCGAAAAGTGATATTTTTCACACAAAAAATGTAATTTTCAGCTCAAAATTCACCTCTTTAGGTTCCAAATTTGGATTTTGATTCTACAAAACGATGGCTTTTAAGAAACGAATTTTTTAAAAGGAAATTAAGTTTTTCCGGTCTGAAAACACCATTTCCATTACAAAAAACTGAAATTTGTACTCCAAAACTCGATTTTTCCATATAGAGCGGATTTTTTAAGCTAAAAATCATGTTTTCCATCAGAAATTCGAGTTTTTCAGTAAAAATTGCCCAAAAAAAAAAGATTTTTGATCGAAAATTTCAGTTTTTGACAGAAAATAACCTGAAATCTATCTCGATTTCAACTTTCTTAATCAATTTTTGCTTAAAAATCACTATTTTCAGCCTGAAAACCGAGCAATTGTTGTAATTTTCCGTCTTTTCTTGAAATTTAAGTCGATTTTGAATCGTTTATACCTCAAATTTACTCCCAAACCTCAATTTTATGATTTTTGAGTGATTTTTAGTCTAAAAAGTGAAATTCTATCTGCGAAATTGAGCAAATTTCGCAATTTTGTACATATGGTCTTAGAAAATGATTTTCTGAAAATTTCAGATAATTCTGAAATCCACTATACCTCAGTTTCATTTTCAGACTTTTTAATCAATTTTTGCTTAAAAATTGATATTTGTCGTTCTTTATTTTTTCTGGAAATTTCAGCTGATTTTGAATCGTCTATAGCTCAAATTTTCATGGTTTTTGAGCATTTTAAGCCATATTTTCTGAAAATTTCAGATAATTCTGAACCGACTATACCTCATTTTCCCCATTTTCAGGTAATCCAAAACAAGATTCGGGAGACAGAAGTTGGAAGTTCGGAGGAGGAACAATTGACCAATTCGTATCTCCAATTGACAAATGAGAGAAATACACTCGTCCATCGACAAGAATACTATAATATCATTGAGACGATTCGACAGACGACGTCTGAAATTGATGAGTTGAGGAGGCAGATCGACGAGGTCACACAGATTGCCGATGATATTCCGAGGACGAATGAGACGAAGACGGCGACGGATCG
The DNA here is from genome assembly GCF_010183535.1 of Caenorhabditis remanei. NCBI lineage: Eukaryota > Metazoa > Nematoda > Chromadorea > Rhabditida > Rhabditidae > Caenorhabditis > Caenorhabditis remanei. The sequence continues at coordinate 3,973,128 of NC_071332.1, forward strand.
GTTGATGGAAAGGTTGAGTGATGCGATGAAGATGAAGAGCAATTTGGTACAGAAGTTGTTCGCCACAGAGGAGGAAATGTGAGTTTTTGATGGGGAAAAGCTGAAATTCGAGCAAAAAAATGTACTTTGAATTGGGCTTCGGGACATCTCGAAACCGGGACATCCCAGAACCGGGACATCTCGAAACCGGGGCATTTTAAAACTGGGACATCCCAGAACCGGGACATTTAGAGACCGGGACGTTTCGAAACCGGGACATCTCGAATACGGGACATCATAGAACTGGACCAGTTAGAAACCGACACGTTTCGAAACTGAAAAGTCCCAATTTTCTAACATTTCATAACCGGGACATTTTATAACCGGGACATTTCGAAACCGGGATATCTCGAAACCGGGACATTTCGCAACTGGGACATTTCGAAACCGGGACATCCCCTGGACCAGTTAGAAACCGACATGTTTCGAAACTGAGAATTTGAAAAATCCCAATTTTGTAACAGTTCACAACCGGGACGTTTCGAAACCAAGTTTAGCCGTCTGGCGTACCTTTGGCGCGTATTACAGATCCGGATGGGAAAATTTAGTGTCTGGGGCGCATTTGACGCGTTTTGCTACGAATTTGGATGAAAATTTCCAAATTTACACCAAAAACTCCACGTTTTTCACTGGGTATCAGAACCGTGCCAGTTGGAAAACGGGTACAATTGGAAACCGAGATATTTCGATTTAAAAAAGAGGCACATCGGAAATTTCCCGCTTTGAGACGGAAATTCTGAAAAATACGAATTTCGAAACTGAGACGTTCTGAAACTGAACAGTCTGAAACCGAGACGTTTTGAAACTGGAACATCTCGCAACCGGGACGTTTCGAAACCGGGATATCTCGAAACCGGGACATTTCGAAACCGGGATATCTCGAAACCGGGACATTTCGAGACCGGGACGTTTAGAAACCAGGAAATTTTAGAACCACAAAGTTACCAGAGACATTTTGAAACCGGGACGTTTGGAAACCCAAAATTTTCAAATTTTCAACATTTTCTTTGCAGCGAGGAAGACACGGATCGCCTGAAAAACCTGACACTCGACCGGGCGACTCGCTTCGTTCGCGGCATCGATCAACCCGTTTCGGCGTCGAAACGACTCATTCAGTGGTGGCGGCGTTAGACTTCATTTATTAATTAAAATCTCCTTTTCCGACGGGTCATTTTTCCCCCTTTTTATTTGAATTTTAGAATGAAAATCTAAGCAATCGCGCTCTACTGAAGTTCTATTTCAGATTTCTTTTCCGTGGAGCGCGTTTACCCTCTCTCATCCCCGTGCGTCTTAATTAATTATTTTCTTAATTATCAATAATTGTTTCCTTTCCAATCAAATTTAAATTCCTAATAACCCGCGCTCTATTGCACTTTTTGCGGTGGAGCGCACTTTCCGTTTTCTTTTTTTTTCTATGTGTATATTTTTGTATTCAATTGTTTTCCTCCTCCTCCTCGTTCTGCTCGGTGCACACAAATGCTTTCAGCTTTCTTTTTATGAATTTCTTTACACGTGGATGGAAAAATATTAGAGATCAAAATACAGAGAGATGGGGGAGAGAAGCGAAGAAAAGCTCGAATTTTCAAAATTTGTTTTGGGTGGGAATGTGAAAAATATTGATATGGATTTTAGGGAAAAATGGGAATTTTTGAATTTTTACACGTAGGGAAGGATTCAGAATCTAGAATCCAGAAGTCAGGCGGTACGGTAGGAGATGTCGGCGAGATCGTCGTCGTCAAAAACTTCTTCGCACGCCAAGCTTACCAAACCGATTTCCTCGTCGGGCGTGCTTCCGGAGTGGCTGGAAAAAAAAATTGGCTCCGCCCACTTTTGCAATAGCGCCGCACGGTTAGAGAGTGTCTAGCTGTCTACGTCTCTACGGCGGCGGCGGCGCTCTTGATGTCATGAGAGACGCAGACAGTTAGACACTCTCGCTTCTCTGTGTCTCTTCTCCAGCCGCCTATCTTTGAGAGCTCATATCTCAAAAGTGTGAAGAGCTATCAAAAAACTTTCAACTACAAAAATGTTGCTTTAAGTTTGATCTACATTTTTGTAGTTGAAAGTTTTTCGATAGCTATTCACACTTTTGAGATATACGCATTTGAAAGATAGGTACTCAGAAGAAGAGGCGCAGAGAGAGTGTCCGATAGAGCGCACTTACTAGTATTCGGTGCTTTCCGACTGTGGTCGACAGTCTTTGAGCATTGGAGGCGGTGGGTTGAGACGGGCGGAGCATGTCGGCTTCGCGTCGGCGGTCGGTGACGTGGCGACGACGGCGGAGACCGTACGCGGACGAGACGATCTTCTAATGAATCTGGTTAGGAATGGGTGGGGGAATGCGCGCTCTATTGATAACGAGGGAGAGAGAGGGAGACGCAGACAACGAGAGAGTCTAGTTGTCTGCGTCTCTCTTGCTGGCGGCGTCTCTCTAGGCGATGGTGAGAGAGATGCAGACAGCTAGACACTCTCGTTGTCTGCGTATCTCCTCAAAGCTTCGAGAGAGTGTGCTAGACGGAGAGACGCAGGCAACGAGACTGTCTACCTGTCTGCGTCTCTCATACTTAGAATTCTGGATTTTAGGCCTTTTTGAACTGAAATTCGCATTTTTTTTCGGGTTTTTTACTGAAAAATTACAAAATTGTCTGATTTTTCACGATATTTCATCAAAAAACCAGAAAAAAACCACGAAATTTTCCATATTTCCGAACCACGAGAGACGCAGACAACGAGAGTGTCTAGCTGTCTGCGTCTCTCATCATTAGAGAACGCGCTGAACAGAGAGACGCCGACAGTTAGACACTCTCGTCGTCTGCGTCTCTCTTACTCAGGAAGTATGAGAAATTCCGGGTTTTTTTAAAACAGTAATCATGAAAAATCGGAAAATTTCACGTTAAAAAACCAAAAAAGATTGGAAATTTCAGTTGAAAGAGACCCGAAATCGAGAATTCTAAGTATAAGTATGAGAGGCGCAGGAAACTAGACGTTCTCGTTGTCTGCGTCTATCTCTCTCACTAACAATCTGAGCGATAAGGAGAGACGCAGACAGCGAGAGTGTCAAACTGTCAGCGTCTCTCATTCTTGAAATTCTGGGGTTTCGAGAGTGCGCTCTATTGATAACCGAGAACCGAGACAGAGACGACAAGAGTGTCTAACTGTCTGCGTCTCGATGGCGACGGCGGCGCTCTCAATGCTATGAGAAACGCAGACAGCTAGACGCTCTCGTCGTCTGCGTCTCTTTTCCAGTTGTCAATTTTCAAATGCGTATATCTCAAGAGAGTGAAGAGCTATCAAAAAACTTTCAACTACAAAAATCTTGCTCTAAGTTTGATCTACATTTTTGTAGTTGACAACTTTTTGATAGCTGTTCACACTTTTGAGATATGCGTCTTTAAAGACAATCAGCGAGGTGAAGGACGCAGACAGGTAGACACTCTCGTTGTCTGAGTCTCTCTTATCAATAGAGCGTATTTTCCTTCCTTCCTCTTCCCCTTTTCCATCCAAAAAACTCACTTGCAAGTACTAAACAGTTTACTCCTCACACTTCCCCTCGGCGACGATAACCACTCGGCGGCTTTCGTCAAATTGCTGGAACTCTTCCTCCGACACTCGGCCACCGCATTCGACTTACAGCAACTATGAACAGCCAGCCCACAGTCCTTACACTTAAATCCCTGCCTGAGTATTCCCCACAGAAGTTTATTACAGTGACTACACGTCGTCGGCGTGAGGAATGTGGTCTCGTGGAAGTTGTGTTTGAAACCTCTTCTCAAATCCTTCGTATTCTTATTCGCCGCCATAAAATACGTCTTCAACTCGTCCTTCGAAATCTGACCGTCCATATCCACGTCGATGTTCACAAAGGCGTCGATGAAGGGGAAATTGCCGGCGATTAGTTGGAATTCTTCCTGGGAAATGAAGCCGTCACGGTCGTGGTCGTAGTGCTTGAAGACGGCGTCAACCATGGCGCTGATGTGTTTGGATACTGTAGCGTTGTCGGGCGCCACGGACACGCCGGATGCCCATTCGGCGAAGACGACACCACGCGAGGGTTCGAACTGCAAATATAGACAGGTTACAGTAGGCACCAAACTACAGTAACCTGCTAAAGGTACAGTAACCCGGAATCCTAATATTTGAAATTACAGTAATCCTGGTTACTCTATTTACTATCGTAACCACTAAACTCTCGGATCCTGACTACAGTAAGCTTGATCCTGAATCCCAGAAATGTGTCTACAGTAGTCTGGGTGAAAACTACAGTAATCAAAGTACAGTAACCCGGATCCCAATGTTTCTGGATCTGATATTATCTACAGTAACCGGACTACTGTAACAGCTTAGATCCTGGATCCAGACTACAGTAATCCCAAGGATCCGAACTTTTAGGATTCTCCAAACTACAGTAGTCCATGGGAGCTACAGTAACCACTAGGATCCAATATTTTTAGGCTACAGTAACCCTCAGAACTACAGTAGTCACCTGGATCCTGGATCTCGACTACAGTACTCCCTAGGACCTGAAACATCTGGAATACAACAAAACTACGGTAACCTTCCGCATTAAAACGTCAAATTTTTCATATTTTTGAAAAGCTGACGTCTTCAAAATTTTCAACGCTTTGTATCTCTGCTCCCTCTAGCTCTATTCAAAATCTGAAACCATATTCAGAATTCCCACGTCTTCAGGTTCCTTACATTCATAAAAGTTTTCGGTTCCCTCCTCAACGACAGCTCATAGATATCATCATCACTATATCTGATATCCAGGGACACTTTCAACGTGTTAATCAAGTCCATATTCATCTCCGGCAGGTTGTGTCCTTTCTGATTGAATACCAGAAAATTCGAGAGCAAAGTGGCGAGTTTCACGAGTTTCTCACTGCTGATACATTTGGTTTTTTCGAAATTCGCACCCGAGCAGTTGATTGCGACGAGGTCTTTCAGATGGACACCTCTGAAAATATAAATTTAATATTCGAGTAGATCAAATCTAGAGCTTCATTTTTGTAGTTGAAAGTTTTTTGATAGCTTTTCACATTTTTGAGATACGGTTGCTCAAAGTTGTAGAGTGATGAAAAAAGACGCAGAGAATCGAGAGTGTCTAGCTGTCTGCGTCTCTTCTTCTGGGTACTTATCTTTAAAGGCGCATATCTCAACAGCGTAAATAGCTATCAAAAAACTGTCAACTGCAAAAATGTAGAGCTATATTCGATCTACACAACCAATATAAATTCGAACAAATTTAACGTTACTAGCATATCGAAACAGGATCTAAAAACTAACATAATAGGAATGCGGAACTTCTTGTTGCATGCCGCCAACGCCTTGCGATACTCGCTGAAATTGTGTTGAGCCGAGAGAAGACTCGTCAGTTGGTTCAATTCCTTCTTGATATCATTCGACAGCACCGCATAAGTCTTCGCCAGCCGTGCCACCGACGAGTGGGTGATCCCTCCGACCACTGACATCAATGTGTTGAAATTATTGATTTTTCGAAGGTGCTTTGCCACGTGGACGAACTTTACGAGGATTTCGGCCCTCTCTTTTGGAGTCGTCTTGTTGAGGATCATACATTGAACCCAGTTGGAGAGATTCTGCAGATTAGGGTTTTGATTAATATCAAGGAGATTAAGAGGAATTGGTTTTTGGTTGATTAGAGAGATCAGTTGGGAGGAAAGAGTCTATTTTAACATGAAGACGTGAGGATTCTGAATCCGTTTTCAGATTTTGAATAGGGCTAGAGGGAGCAGAGATACAGGGCTTTGAAAATTTTGAAGACAGATTCAGAATCTTGAAGATGTAGACGTCAGCTTTTCGAAAATGCAGAAAATTTGGCTCTGTTCCAAAATCGGAGGCCCATAAAAAAATCGGAGGCCCATGGCAGAATCGGAGGCCCGTAAAAAAATCGGAGGCCCATAAAAAAATAAGAGGCCCGTAGCAGAATCGGAGGCCCATGGCAGAATCGGAGGCCCATGGTAGATAGAGAATGTCATCGTTTATAAATGATGAAAAACTCCCTTATAAGCATCTGAAGTAGTGCAGAAGTCTGAAAACCATGTTGTAACTACATGATGCGCAAAGCTTATTTAAATTTTATTTTTTCATTCATTGCTAATTATAACAGATCTTTTTTAACACATTTATTTAATGAATAACATATATACAATTATTTACATGAAAAGAAATAATACATAATATACAAGTAAAAATACAATTATATACATGAAGTTATTCAGGTGTTTAAAAAAAAGAGTACTCGGTTACATCTACAAATCCTATTACACGAAATTGAGTACCTAATTTGAAGTCCATGCGATGAGAATAAAATTTGTTCCAGTAATCGTTTAAAACCTCCTCCACACCTCTTCTAACGACAAAAAACGACGTGGACACAGAACATCCGCTGTTCCCTCAGTCACAACCTCCTTTTCTATGACTCCATCGTTGTCTTCTTCCACATTCTCTCTTCCGCCAACATCTGCGACAACACTATCTACATCAAACTTACCCTCTCCGACAACAACTAGACGAAGTGGCTACAGATCATCTACTGTATCTACACCTACTATCACAACTCGATTGTCGTTTATATCTACATCCACTGTTCCATCTGCCGGCACATCTCCCACCACTACGGCCACTGCGTCTACATTTACTGTCCCTCTGTCATCCACTGCAACGTCAAAAGTTACACCAACAGCCACGACACCTTCCCAAACTACTACTAAGAAATCCATAATTCATAGCCCCACTAACCCGCCCACAAGATCAAGACATGTTACAACAGGTTGCCCCACAACGACAAAGAGAACGAAAACATCCTCTTCGGGTTTCAAATCCCCTACAACTCCGAAGCCTCCAAAACTTCCAAAGATGCATAAGGCACCCAAAGTACAAACTGGCAAAGGCGGATAGTTGCTTCCCATTTTTTTCTTTTAACAATTATTCACATAAATGTGTCACTTTCTTCGGGTAAACAAATGTGTTAAAAAAGATCTGTTATAATTAGCAATGAATGAAAAAATAAAATTAAAATAAGCTTTGCGCATCATGTAGTTACAACATGGTTTTCAGACTTCTGCACTACTTCAGCTGCTTGTAGGGGAGTTTTTCATCATTTATAAACGAAGACATTCTCTATCTACCATGGGCCTTCGATTTTTTTATGGGCCTCTTATTTTTTTACGGGCCTCCGATTCTGCCATGGGCCTCCGATTTTTTTATGGGCCTCCGATTCTGCCATGGGCCTCCGATTCTGCCATGGGCCTCCGATTTTTTTATAGGCCTCCGATTTTGGAACAGAGCCGAAAATTTGACGTTTTAGTCTGTAGGATTACTGTAGTTTTGTTGTATTCCAGATGTTTCAGATCCTAGGGAGTACTGTAGTCTGCATCCAGGATCCAGGATTCCAGAGGTTACTGTAGCCAAGCACCAATGACTACTGTAGTTTTGAGGGTTACTGTAACTTTAGAACATTGGGTCCTAGTGGTTACTGTACCTCCCATAGACTACTGTAGTTTTGAGGATCCTGTGGATGTTTTTGGATCCTAGAGGATTACTGTAGTCTAGTCTGGATCCAGGATCTCTGCTGTTACAGTAGTCCGAGGTTACTGTAGGTAGGATCGTAAATTCAGGAGATTCCAAAAGTATGAAAAAGATTACTGTAGGTTGAACGAGTACTGTAGTTTGGAAGATCCTATAAATTTGAAGATTTTTGGATCCTGGGGGATTACTGTAGTCTGGATCCAGGATCTCAGCTGTTACAGTAGTCCGGTTACTGTAGGTAGTAATTAGGTTACTGAAAGACTACAGTATTAGGGATCCCAGGATCCCAGGAACCCGTTACTGTAGTTAGGATCCCAAAAAGTACAGTAACCTGGATCCAGATTACTGTAGTCCTGTTTATTGTGTATCTCGGCACATTTTTAACTTTTTCAATATTTGAAAACAGATTCAGAATCCTCATGTCTTCAGCTTTTTAGTAATATAACTTTTTTGAAGAAAATTTTTATTCTATGCCACCCACTCACATTGAACACAGAAATACTCCTCTCCAGCATCGGACACGACTTCAAATGCCCATCTTTCACGTATTGTTTCAGTTCGGTTATCTTAAAATAAAATAATTTTTCAAAATCTCAAAAATAATTCAAATTCCCACCGAAATCCTCGACAAGACGCGGTAGTCAATATGGGATAGTGACGTGGAGATGTCGCTGGCCGAGGCTTGAACAAACGATAGGGAGAAGGCGGTCTGAAATTTTCAAGTTGATAACCTGTAGATCACAAAAAAATCGATTAAAAAAGTACGAGTGAAAATTTTTTGTGTGCAATGGGAAATGGTGGAGGGGTGCCTGGTGTTGGGAGGGTTTCGAAACCGATTCGTATGGTTATCTGAAATTTTTGTAATGTGGAGGAAGTGCGCTCTATTGATAACCAAGAACCGAGACAGAGACGACAAGAGTGTCTAACTGTCTGCGTCTTGATGGCGGCGGCCGCGCTCTCAATGCTATGAGAAACGCAGACAGCTAGACGCTCTCGTCGTCTGCGTCTCTTTTCCAGTTGCCAATTTTCAAATGCGTATATCTAAAAAGAGTGAAGAGATATCAAAAAACTTTCAATTACAAAAATCTTGCTCTAAGCTTGATCTACATTTTTGTAGTTGGAAGGTTTTTAATAGCTGCTCACGCTTTTGAGATATGCGTCTTTAAAGACAATCAGCGAGGTGAAGAGACGCTCTCTTTGTCTGCGCCTCTCATGGCATTAAGAGCGTCGCCGCCGCTGTCTGCGACAGCTAGAGAGTTATCAATAGAGCGCACTTACCATTAAATTCAGCAAATCAGGAAGCAACTTAACCAGCACACACCTTTCCACACAATTTTTTTTCACAAAACTTATTATTTCTCAAGCCCGCCACCAGACCAAAACGACCTACCTGCTTGGCAAGCGGATTTCTTACAGACACAGCACGAAGCCAAGCGAATGATGGTCTGAAAATCTTATTTTCAGTAAAAAGTTTTTTTTATCGAACAAAAAAAACTCACAGCGAGCTTACGTCCAACCCATTTCGGATGCTCTCGTTCACATCCTCGGCTATCGTTTTCAGACGGACGACTTGAGCACACACTTGTGGTTGAGCATCGAAGTGCATTGGGAACTTCTCGATCCAGAAGGCGACGGCGCGGCATACCGCCTCGCGGTGTTCGATGTCTCGGGTTTCCTGAAATTGTATAATTTTGAGGGGGCGTATTGGCTTAATGGGGAGTTGAAACTGGTTCAAAATTATGTTCATTTTGTAGATCAAAGCCAGAGCTTCATTTTTGTAGTTGAAAGATTTTTGATAGCTATTCACACTCTTGAAATACGCGTCATTAAAGATTGTTACCTACGAGACGTGGAGCGAGAGACGCAGAGAAGCAAGAGTGTCTGCCTTCTCTGCGTCTCATCTCCCCTATTTCTTGATACCGCCCATTTTTGACGTCGCGTATCTCTAAAGCGTGAATAGCTATCAAAAAGTGGTAAACTACAAAAATGGAGAGCAAGGTTAGGTCTACAAAAATCGATAAAATTTTTAAATTTTGGATCATGGAGAAAAAAATTAGACTGTTGCAAAGTTGAGCGATTTTCGTTTGTTTTTATATGCAAATGCGCGCTACGGCTACACTGATTACGCGGGAATAGTTAAAAAGAATTATAATTATATTTTCGCTGGAATTTTCCGGGTTCTCATGACATTTTTTGTGTAGAAATTTTCTTGAAAATACCTTTTTTGTTGACATTTCAAATTTTTCGCTGCCAATATAATTGTTTTAAACCTTTGGACGTTTTCAAGAAAGAGGTGCATTTTTAAGAAATGAAGAAAAGTTTTGGAAAATTCTAGAATTTTCAGACCGATGCACCATGTTGGGGTTTATTGGCTCGAAGCACATTTATCTCAACTTTCAAAATTGCAAAGCTGGAATAAATTTGATTTTTGAAATCTACGTGTCAAAAAGTGTCTATTCACAAGTTTTAGAAACTTTTCGGATAAGGAGCCGGGATTTTTTCAATAGCTTTTTGACCGATGCACCATGTTGGGTCAAAATTTTACATTTGCCATAAATTGAAAAAATTTGAAATGTTACTTGACAAGAATCAAAAAATGGTGCATCAACTTCGAATTTCATCAATTTTTTGCAGATAACGGGTTTTTTTTTCGATTATACTATTTTGGCCCAACATGGTGCATCGGTCTGAAAATTTTAGAATTTTTCGAAAATGTTCTTTCTTGAATAAGTTCAAAAGTTTAAAACACTCATATTGGCAGCAAAAAACTTGAAATTTCACCAAAAATGTCATTTCATGAAAATTGAATTTTCAGACCGATGCACTATATTGTGGTTTATTGGCTCAAAGCTCATTTATCTCAATTTTCAAAATTCCAAAGCAAAAATAAGTTTGATTTTTAAAATCTACGTGTCAAAAAGTGTCTATTCATCAGTTTTTAAAAAGGAAAATATTTTTTCAACAGTTTTTAAAAACCATTTTCAGACCGATGCACCATGTTGGGTCAAAATTTCAGAAATCGGAAAAATCTGCTAAAATTGATGAAATTTGAAGTGTCGACAAGTCATTTTTCAAAAAGAGAGCCGTTAGATTTTATGTAATTCGAAAAAATTGACTGTCGATGCACCATTTTGTGGATTTTCTTAAAGAGGGGGGGGGGGGGCTTCGGAAAAGCCGGAATTTGGAAATTTTTAATTTGTCACTCACAAATCAAAGTTTTCTAAATTTTCTTGGGGGCACCCAGAAAAATCAAGAAATCGCGTTTTCTAAATAATTCTGGGAAATTTCGGGAGTTTCATCAGAGATAACACATTTTTATCCAAACATCTATTTATTCTGTGCTCCACTCAATTCCTATTCATAATGAGGCAAGCATTATAATCACTCAACTCCATTGATACGTGAACTTTATTCGAATATCACAAACACAGAATCGGCAACTTCGCCAACTCTGTGAAAACAAATGAACTGGGGGAAAAATATAAAAACACGTGAACTACACAGGGAGGAAAAGGATTCCCAGAATCGGCAAGCTTGCGGCAAGCTTGCCGATACTGTTAATTAAAAAAGATATTCCAAAACATTTAAAAACGTGAACTCGGTGACAGTAGAGGGGGTACTTGGTGGATAGAATCATCGGTCTTCGAAATCGTGAAAACTGTCGATAAGATAAAGTAGATGCAGACGATATATATGAAATGGGCGTCATTCAAGTCTAAGTTGTCTGCAATGATAATGATTTATAGAAAACTTTGTTTTCTATTACGAACCTTTGTAAAGTGTTTTTCCAATTGTATCAAAATAATCTCAGTGATAAACCAACACTTATATTTATTGATTAAAAAACAGATAAGCAAACTGATAGATTGGGTCCTGCAATATGAACTTGTGTAATGTATATATCTTACCTGTCTGCGAGAAGGACGCTTTTCGAATAGTTTTCCATTCAAATAATACAGAAATAAAGAACATTGCTACCGCTGAATGAGAAATGAATTTTCTTCGACTTCAAGTGAGCATCAGGGAATAAAGATCGTTGGAAAAATATCAGCGTGCCCTAGATTTATAAAAACACAGTTCTAGAGCAATGTTCTTTATTTCTGTATTATTTGAATGGAAAACTATTCGAAAAGCGTCCTTCTCGCAGACAGGTAAGATATATACATTACACAAGTTCATATTGCAGGACCCAATCTATCAGTTTGCTTATCTGTTTTTTAATCAATAAATATAAGTGTTGGTTTATCACTGAGATTATTTTGATACAATTGGAAAAACACTTTACAAAGGTTCGTAATAGAAAACAAAGTTTTCTATAAATCATTATCATTGCAGACAACTTAGACTTGAATGACGCCCATTTCATATATATCGTCTGCATCTACTTTATCTTATCGACAGTTTTCACGATTTCGAAGACCGATGATTCTATCCACCAAGTACCCCCTCTACTGTCACCGAGTTCACGTTTTTAAATGTTTTGGAATATCTTTTTTAATTAACAGTATCGGCAAGCTTGCCGCAAGCTTGCCGATTCTGGGAATCCTTTTCCTCCCTGTGTAGTTCACGTGTTTTTATATTTTTCCCCCAGTTCATTTGTTTTCACAGAGTTGGCGAAGTTGCCGATTCTGTGTTTGTGATATTCGAATAAAGTTCACGTATTTATTTTATCAATGGTATGAAGTTTCAGAAAACCTAAGCTTTATATTAGGTGGAACTGGAAACATCTCATAGTTGTTATTTTACTGGAACTCCTCAACAGAATTATCTTCATTTGCTCTGATTGCAACTTTTTCTGTCCAAAAACATTGAATTCTCAGGTATAATACAATTTTTTGCAAAAAAGAAGTTTTCCTGTGAGCAGTCACAGAAATTTTTAAGTTTTTCGTATTTTGTTAATCAAAATTAAAAATTTCCAAATTCTGGCTTTCTTATATGCTCCAAAATGAGTTTTCCAATAAATTAAAGACAAAAATTCATACATTTTGGATTCAACAAGCAATTCAGAGAGATTTTTCTAGCCGATGCACCATATTGTGACCATTTTCAGAATTTCTTTCAAAATTAAAGAAAAAAGTGTTCCTTACCTGATAATAATTCACAAAATGTGTGATGAGACTCAAACTATCACTCAACCACTGGTGACTCAAGAACAAGGCGTCGGCGAATTGGATGTCATCAACCTCGTCGTCGGCGTCGATGTCTTAATTTCGGAATAAATTATCGCCTGGAATACAGAAACATTCTCTTACCAAAACATTCGACGCATCTCGCCACAAGTTGATCCTCCGTCAGAAGTTCTTGCTGTGGCTCCTCTTCCATCGTCGGTGGCGCCTCGACGTCGTCTGGAGCCGTCGTCTGGGAGCCGGAACGACTCTGGCGAGAGATCTGAAACTTTAAAAGTGAAATGAAATCTGAAAAAATTGTTCTTCATAAAATAAAATGAAATGGGGGGGGGGGGAGGGGGCAAACGAGAAGAGACTCTCTTTTTCTCTATTTCGTGTCGTCGATGCGCTGTCCGTCCCCCCTCACGCGCTCCTCTTATATGGTGGTAGAGCGAAAAAAGGGGAAAAAATTGTGGAGCAGCACCCGTAGAAGAAGAGAAGCTGAGAAATCGATAGCCTACGGCGAGAAAAAGCTCCGAGAAGAAGAGAAGAGAGACTCGGGGGGCACGACGCCTTCTTTCTTTTGGAGGCGATAGAGCGAAAAGGGGGGACGGATGAAGAAGTCCAAATTGGGAGAAGAGACTTGAAAGGAGAAATGGAATGGAAAAAGAAAATTGGGAGGAGATGGAGATGCACTAATATCAGATGCTAGGGAAAGTGCGCTCTACCGCACAACAGAAAACAGACAATGTGAATATCAGTAGAGCATACTTGCTATGGATACCAGAAGAAGATTTGAAAGACCCTAAGATGTACCAAGTTGAAAATTGATCATTTTGAACACGATGTAACTCTGCCAGTTTTGGTTAAAACTATTACTATTTACATTCAGTGTGTAGATCAAAACTAGGACTTCATTTTTGTAGTTGAAAACTTTTTGATATCTCTTTTAGGCTTTAAGATATAAGCCTTTAAAGCTGTGCGCGCCGACAAGAGGAGACGCAGACAATCAGACACCCTCGCTTCTCTGCGTCTCTCCTCTTTTATCGTTCTACGTACCCATCTTAGAAGCTGGATATCTCAAAAGCATGAATTACTATCAAAAAGTTGTCAACTACAAAAATGAAGACCTATTTTTGATCTACAAAATCCAAGAAAGAAAAATTGATTTCGACTTTTCCTGCAGCCATTATAAGCTCTCAAAGTTCACCTTTTATTTAAATATTTTTGGAACTGATCTCTTCGAAAATGGCTCAAATTGTGAGAAAAAGTGTGGAAACAATGAAATTCTGCACATTTTTAACTAAAAAAATATTTTTTCAAGACAGGTAACAAGAAAAACGAAGCCATTTTCCAAAATTTGAGATTTCTGATTTCTAACAAGTAAGGTCTTCTCTCTCTCCGCCTAGAAGAGGTGTCTGCTTGTCACAATAACTCAAAAATTAAATCGTACCTTGTTATTAGCCATCTCCACTGACCGAAAACCTAGAAATTTTTTCCTTGATTTTCGATCAGTGATTTAATAAATATGATAGTAAATGTTAGGTGGTGTCTAAGAAATTTCAGTTACCGAGACGGAAATTGTTGTTTAATTTTTGTTGGATTCTTATTTTGTATCCTGACGTGACTACAAATTGATGAAATTCGAAAATAATGACGTGAATAGGAAAATTGACCAGGAAATTCGAAAAATCGGTAATTTCAGAATTCTAAAAACATATAATTACTCTGTAAAAAGGCCAATTAACTCGATTATCTGACTTTCGACATGGAAATGATTGCGTTTTTTAAATTCAGCGTGCTTGAAAGTGCCCGTCCTTAAATTTTCAGACTACTCGGAGCATTTTTAGTCGGGTTTTTCGAGCCGATGCACCATATTGAGGTTTTTTAGATTCAATAGCATTTGAAGCCAATTATCTCGTTTTTTCAATTTTTGACAAGGAAAATATTGTGTTTTTCGAATTCAGCGTGTTTTGAACTGTCTATACTCAAAATTTCTGATAATTTGAAGCCGATGCACCATATTTTGCGATGGAGCGCGTTTACTGAGCCATAAAACTTCGAAAATTTTGAAAGCGCTGGTTTTGAAGAAAGTTAGCTGTGGAGCGCATTCACTCAAACCCAAAAATCTGGAAAATTCGAAAAAAAAATTTTTTATTTTTTGAAAAACTAGCCATAGAGCACAATTACCCTCCCACAAAAAAGCAAAAACACGAATTTTCAATGATTAGCGGTGGGGCGCGTTTGCCCAATTTTCGAATTTTTGGAAAATTGTCAGGTAGAGCGCGTTTGCTAATTCACAGAAGCAATGGAGCACATTCGCAACAATGTAAATTCTAACAGTATAGTGAGTATTCTCATTTTTTCAAATTTTGTTCAATAGAGCGCGTTTTCTTATTCCCCCTCCGAATTTTCCAGAGAATTTTCAAAATCGCGTCAAAAGCGCCCCAGAAAGATACATTTTCGAAATTTTTTGAGCAAACACGGCGAAAAATTCCAAAATTCCAAAAAAATTTGCATGAAAACGCGTGGGAGGCGCGCCAGACATGCCAAAAACTAACCAAAATGACTGATTTTCGAACGTTTTACGGACTACTGAAAACGCGCTGAAGGTGCGCCAGACAACGGATTGACTGAATTTTCAAACTTTTGGACATCTGGAGAAACAGATACACAAACAGACAGACAAACAAACACTGATGAAGAAAATGCGTCAAAGGCGCGCCAGATCTTGAATTTCCAAATTTTTCCAACGCATGCCCCATGACTAACGCTTTCGAAAATAAAGAAAATAAAATAAAAATTTGCATTTCCCCACCATCAATGTGTCGTCGTCTCAAATGCACAATAGGAACTTTTTTTCCAAAATTTTTTTTTCAAAAAAAAATTGGCACGTCACCCCCTCTCAAAAGTGCTTAAAATGGACCAACAAGGTAAAGTCAATCCCCGCCAAAAAATCCAAAAATCCGTGGCGTCGGGCGGCTCATCTGGGGGGCTCCGCCACACACCTGTGACGTCATCTGGAGTGGATGATGATGAGAAGATAGTGGTGGGGGGGACCGCCCGGAAATAGCCCCACCGCTTATTTTTGAATTCGTTCCCCCCCTTATTTGTGTGTGTCCTATTTCTCCGTCCCGTCCATTCCCCACGTCATTCGCAATGAAATTTGAGAGAGAAGACACAAAAAACGGGGGGCTAAAATGAAGAGGAGCATCGTCTTTTTTTTAGAAGAAAAAGATGGGAGAAGATTCGAATTGTGGAGCGGAAATGAAGTGGTGAAGGAGAAGAAAGGGGGCGTGGCCTAGGCAATCATGGAGAAGTTTCTAGTGGAGGGGTTCTTCAGACAGCCCTTGGTGATTTATAGCCTTTTACGTTTTTTTTTGCTGAAAAATTGTTTTTTTTTTGGGTGAACTTTTCGACTTTGGAAAAAAAACTGGGAATGACGTGATAATAATGATGATTTCGTTGGAGCACGTTTGCTCTAGGACTGTGATACTTGGAGTCGATGCTCAGCGAATTTGAAATTCTAGAAAAAAAACCAATATTTTGATGACAACCATCAAAATTTAAACAGTTGTAACTTTTTCCTCTGATGTTTATAATGTTCAAATTTTGTACCAATCTGTAGATCAAACCTAGATCTTCATTTTTGTAGTTGACAACTTTTTGATAGCTCTTCACACTTTTGAGATATGCGCCTATAAAGATTGGTACTTAGAACGACGAGAGACGCAGAGAAACGAGGGTGTCTGACTGTCTGCGCCTCTCCCCTCTAGGGTGCCTATCTTCAAAGCCGCATAACTCAACAACCTGTGAGAGCCAAATCATATTCCTGATTCCAAATAAAAACTGATTTTTTCAAAAATTTATAAAAATCTAAGAAAATAACTCCCAAATTTGAACTAGTATAACTCTGTCACCTGCTGTCATAAATGTTTGAATTTTATATATTCCTGTAGCTGAAATCTATATCTTCATTTTTGCAGTTGACAACTTTTTGATGGCTCTTCACATTGCTATGATACGCGCCTTCAAATAGTGACACTTAGAACGACTAGGGAGGAGAGACGCAGAGAAGCGAGAGTGTCTGACTGTCTGCGTCTCTCCATCTCTCCCTTCAACCTTCAAAGGCGCATATCTCAATAGCGTGAGCAGCTATGAAAAAGTTGTCAACTACAAAAATGAAGATCTAGGTTTGATCTACATGAAAAACATAAAATTTTGCATTTTCACAGCGGTTTTTAAAAGAAAAAACAGATGGTGTTTTTCGCGGTGCGATTGAGCTAATTTCTGTTAGTGTCCTACTTTGCCGAGGTTCTTTTCAAATCCATAAATTTCCAACTGATACACATAAGTATATGATGTCAACACAAAACACAAAACACATGACCTCCTCCTTGAATAACAGGAAATAAGTGGTAGTAATGGAAGAGGAAAGTTTCATGGAAATCCAATTAGTGTTTTTCTCTTCATGATATGTAGAAAACTGATGGAATCAGAAGATTTATGCAAGCAGATTGATATCGGAAACGGCGATGTGAAAAGGGGCGGAGCTTCATCTAAATACATGTAAATATATCAAAACTGGTCAAAGAAAAAGAAGAATTACAAAAAACCAGAACTTTTTTGTTCAAATTTCACATTTTCAGACATTTTAAGACAACTTTGTGAGATTTTATTTTAAAAATATTCAGAAGTTGTCGAACTTTGAGAGTGTGTAATGGCGTTAGGAAAAGTCGGAATTTATTTTTGTTTTTTGAATTCTGTAGATCAAATCTAGCTCTTTATTTTTATAGTTGACAACTTTTTGATACCTATTCACGCTTCTGAGATATGCGCCTTTAAAGATAAGTACATTTGATGCTCAAGGAGCGGAGAGAAGGAGACGCAGAGAAGAGAGAGTGTCTCGTTTCTCTGCGTCTTTCCGCTTGTTCTTTGGCTTCTCAAACAAACACCTGTGAAACAACTTGTAAATCTCATTTCCAATTCCAAATAAAAAATTTTCCAATTTTTTCAAAAGTTCATCAAAATTATAGGCAAAAACCCCTAGGTTTGAACTAGTATTACTCAGTCACCTGCAGTTGGAAATGCTTGAATTTTATATATTTCTGTAGATCAAATGTAGCTTTACATTTTTGTAGTTGACCACTTTTCAATAGCTATTCACGCTTTTGAGATATGAGTCTTTAAAGATGGACACATTTAATGTTCAAAACGAATCAAGAAGGAAACGCAGAGATGCGAGAGTGTCTCGTTTCTCTGCGTCTCTCGCTCTCAACGCTTAACTTTGCAGCGCTATATCTCGAAAGCGTGAATAGCTATCAAAAAGTTGTCAACTACAAAAATGTAGCTCTGCTTTTGATCTACACAACTAATATAAATTGTCGGTATTCTGTAAAAAACTGGAATGGATACACTGCTTCAAAAATGATCAATTTTCTACTAAAGCGAAGAACAAGGGATTCGAAATCCGAACAAAAACCAGTGGATAATGATGAGCTAACACAGAGTGAGACCCCTTAATCGAGAACGTACAAATACACAAACACACACACAAAGAAGGAATTCCATGAAAGAACATACAACAAGTTTGATGAGATGAGATGGGAGAAGGGAACTGAATAAACAATAATATATCTATGCACTCATATACCCTCAGGAGGATGAAAACGACGTAAATATTGGGAAGGGAGAGAGAGTGAAAAAGAGATGAAATTTGAGGATTTCTCTTCTCTCCTTTCCTCAAATGTGTTATGTTTATATCAGAGAAATTTGAGGCGAATTTGGACTCATTATAATCAAATTTTTCCCCAAACCCAGCAGGTTTGTGCCCCTAGATATATAATTGCATTTGTATCAATAGGTCACGGGGAAAAATTTATTGGGAATTCAGAAAAATTGAACCTTGAAAACCTAAATTTAGGAAAGTTTTGCTCCGTATCAACTAGCACCGCTTCAAAATCCGCGCTTCATGTGATTTTCAGTTAAAAGTGACCAACTTTGAGCGTCTGTAACATTCTGACCAAAAGACTCAGTTTATTGAATTTAATATCATTTTGTAGATCAAATCTAGGGCTACATTTTTGTAGTTGACAGTTTTTGGATAGCTGTTCACGTTTTTGAGATATGCGTCTTTAAAGTTAGACACCGGGAAGAGAGGGAGGAGAGAGTGAGACGCAGAGAAGCTAGAGTGTATGTCTTCTCTGCGACTCACCCCTTCTTTCTATGACGTAACTGTACATGAAAAATAGATTTAAAATGACCTGAAATTCGAATTTCGAAGGTTTTTGAGTAAACTCCAAATCTCCATAAAAATGCTAACTTCGGAAGAGTGTCCTGGGCCTAAAAAATGTTGCACCGTTTTGATTTTATATTGGTCATGTAGATCAAATCTAGCTCTCCATTTTTGCAGTTGACAACTTTTTGATAGCACTTCACGCTTTTGAGATACGACAGCTTGAAGTTAGGCGACGGGAGAGGAGACGCAAAGAAAGCAGACACTCTCGCTTCTCTGCGTCTCTCTCTCGCCCCCACCCTCTTGTTGTTTCAGGAACCTATCTTTAAAGGCGCATATCTCAAAAGCGTGAATAGCTATCAAAAAGTTGTCAATTACAAAAATGTTGCTCTATTTTTGATCTACACGCTCATATAAAAAGGAAACTTTATTTGAGAGATGAAAACACTATATGACGATCACTTTGCAGGCATCAGCCGACGTCTTGCCACCTTCTTTCTCGGGCGGAGCACCTGAAAATTAATCGATAATCTTTATTTTTGATTTTCAACTATCCCAAAAAACTCACCACAAACGAGCACACGAGTTGTCTGCTCACTTGCATCACCGCCGCCGCATTATTAAACTGTCCACAGTAGAACGGAGCCGAGAAGATAGTGACGAGACGACGATTCGCGAAAAACTCGTAGCCGTCTTGAACGACTTGATGAGCTCGAACGACCATGTCGATTTTCAGCTTTTTCAGCGTTTTCCATAGAGCGTGTTTGCCAAAGACTACGGAGACACCACGCGAGTTCGGTCCATAATCTTTTTCGAAATTCGATGGGTCACTCCAGAGAACATCCATAGCGAGGGTGCCGACTTGCGGGTTGTCGAATGGGCGGCGAATGATACGAAGGTCTTGAAGACTGTTCATCTGAAAATTTTCAGATTTTTATATGGATGTGTAGATCAAACCTTGATCGATATTTTTGTAGTTGACAACTTTTCGATAGCGTCGCTAGATTTTCAGATATGCGCCTTTAAAGTTAGGCGCTACTAGCGGCGAAAGAGAAGAGGAGAGGGAGACGCAGACAGCTAGACACTCTCGTTTCTCTGCCCGCTCTCTCGCTTCAGCTGGAATCTTCCAAAATTCTACTTTCACAACAAAACCATTAAGTTTGCACAACTTTTTATGGAAAAATAAAAAATTTTCTGGCTAAAAATTGGCTGACTTTAACATTCTACTGTGAAAAAAATAAAGTTTGGCCAAGGATTTTCAAAAAAAATTTTCGCGCCCAAAACACTTTAGTGCATTTGTGAACTAAAGTGTTTTGGGCGCGAAAATTTTTTTTGAAAATCCTTGGCCAAACTTTATTTTTTTCACAGTATAACTATCTAATTTTTGATCCAATTTTTAAAAACTTGAATGATTTTTGTAGATCAAATCTCGCTCTACATTTTTGTAGTTGGCAACTTTTTCATAGCTATTCACGCTTTCAATATATTCGTCTCTAAAGTTAGGCGCTTCTAACGACGAGAGTAAGAGAGAAGAGAAGTGGGAGACGCAGGCAGCTAGACACTCTCGTTTCTCTGCGCGCGCTCTCTCGTCTCGCTGTAGAAGTGGAAGGCTTATATTGTCGAAATAAAAAAAGTGATACCCGGTGTTTGCGTACTTAGTGGAAAAATTATTAAAATTAGCAGTAAGTCCGCAAACACCGGGTATCACTTTTTTTATTTTGACAATACGGCAAATAAGATACAACCTTATAACAATCTCAGAAAGTTATGCCGAGAACATTGAAAAAAGAAACAAAATTTTTAAATTCTGTTAATTGAAAAATGGTAAAGTTTGAAACGCTGAAACTATCTTATTTGTGATCCAATTTTTAAAAACTTATATAATTCTTGTAGATCAAATCTCGCTCTACATTTCTGTAGTTGACTACTTTTTGATAGCCCTTCACACTTTCGAGATATGAGCAATTGAAGTTAGGTACCTCCAACGGCGCGAGAGAGGAGAGGGAGACGCAGACAGTTAGCCACTCTCGTTTCTCTGCGCTTTCTTCTTCTAGCCCCCAATCTTTGAAGCTGTGTATCTCAAAAGCGTGAATAGCTATCAAAAAGTTGTCAACTACAAAAATGGAGATCCAGTTTTGATCTACACATCTAATTGACTCACCTGTTTCGAAATGCCTCCATGCATGCACAAAATCTTTCCCCCGACGAGAGCAGTCAACGGCATATGTGTGAACACTTGTTGGAACGCAAACCAGACACCAGGCTTCTTATAACGACGAACCACCTCATCATAGAATCCGTACTGCTTATTGATGTTGGGACATTCGTGATTTCCACGGAGAAGGAAGAAGTGGTTGCGGAAAATCATTTTGTACGAAAAAAGGAGGAGTATCGTCTCGAGACAATGTTTCCCACGATCCACATAGTCTCCAAGAAACAAATAATTCGCTCGATGCGGGAATCCGTTTTTGTCGAAAAGCCGTAAGAGATCACTGAACTGTCCGTGAATGTCACCGCAGATATTGATCGGTGCAGTGAGTTCAACCATTGACGCTTGCTTCCAAAATACCGTTCTGGAAATGTAAGTTCGCTCTACAGTCACAAAAAATGACTATTAGCTCAGGAAAGGTCTTACAACTGCGCTCTACCGAAATCCCCTCGAAAAATGTCTCTTTTTCTCTGAGTCTCTCAATTTCGCACACTATTTTCTTTGGTTTCGGTAGAGCGCGGTTGTAAGAAGTGTGTCGTGATAATAACTCACCGAACTTGAGCCAGAAAATTCATACATTCATCGGGCGGAATAACGCGAGTCAATTCGTTGTCTGGATGCTTTCCACTCTCTAGAACACGCATCAGGATACTGTAAGCCCAGCGGACCTGAAATTTTCAGGCTGAAAATCAAATTTTTTGAAGAAAAAAAAATTGTGGTCGAGAGCTGAAGTTATAAGATTTTTAAATCTGCTTTCAACTTTTGTCTGGGATGAAAATGATCCGAGATATACGCGATATGCGCCGCACGATTTTAACACTTCAAATAGACTTTTTTGGAAAAATATTTATATATTTGAGAAGCTGAACTTATGAGAATTTCGAATTAGTTTTCAGATTTGATCTACCTCTAAAACTGCCCGAGTTACAGCCCTTCAAAACTGGTCAAGGTCAGCGCCGCGCTGCAAGTCGTGTCTGTTGCAACAGAGCGCGATTTCAACCTTACGAATTTGAATTTCAAAGAAAAATTTTGTACGAATGGAAAGCTACAAGAATTTTGAATCTGTTTATAAATTTGATCTACCATCAAAACTGACCGAGTTAGAACGATTTCCGTTTTGTCGCTTCAAACCGCGCCCACAAAGAGAATCCGCGTGCGTAAAAGCTGTGTATCTCGGTCAGTTTTGATGGTAGATCAAATTTGAAACTAGTTTCAGAATCCTCAGGGTAGCAGCTTTCCAACAATATCAAATTCGCCTGAATTGGAGTAGAGTGCGACAGAGCGCAGTTGCATTTTTATAGGCATCGCGCTCGAACTTCAATATAGCGCATTTGGCACCACCCTTTCGTGTGACCTACATGCTTCTTATCCTGTTCACTCAAAACCGTCTTATTATTCTTGGTTCGTGTCGAGACCACCGTCGAACGGACCGTCGCCTTCGACTTGCTCGCTTTTGAGTTTTTCGATTTTTCTGAATATTTTTTTGGAATATTTTTGGACCTTTGTGAACTCACTTTTCTTCATAAACGAGGGTTTTCCCTTCATTACCATTCTCACCGAGTTGATACAATTTCTTTATTGAATTTTTTAAAATCGAAATCTTCGTATTGGCAAGCGAAGAAAATGTTAAAATGGGAATGAGAGGGAAAATCGGGGGGAGAGATGAGATACCGACAGAAAAATTATGGGGGAAAGATGGGGACACGTGGAGAAGACAAAATAATATTAATTATTGATTTTTCAAACAAAAAAAATGACGTGATACACAAGAAATGGGGGAGGGATATGAGATTCTAGTAAAGTGTCAATAGAGCGCAATTGTCACTACGGGAAATCAATCAATAAATTATCTACTCTGCAAACAAATCATCGAGCATTGGAACCACCAGATCCTCGTAGTTCTTCACCATATCTTCGAATCCTTCGCCTTCGACTTGATTCGCGTTGAACGCTTCTCTATAGGTGGAGAACACCAGATTACGGAGATCCGCCTCGGATTTTCCACTGATTGCTTGCTCGAGATGGAGTTTCAGGAACGCGAAGTTTACCTGGAAATTTGAAAAAAACATGAAAAAAATAAAATTTTCAGTTGAAAAATTGCCAACTTTGAAGCTATACAACTTTTTTCTTTGTTGTCACATCATAAATCTTTTTAGGCGGTTTTGTAGATCAAATCTAGCTTTACATTTTTGTAGTTGGAAGTTTTTTGATAGCTATTCACGCTTTTGAGATATCACGGTTCGAAAATTGACACCTCAAGAAGGTGAAGGAGAGACGCAGAGAAACGAGACATGCTGGCTTCTCTGCGTCTCCCCTCCTCTTCGTTAAAGTCACAATCTTTAAAGCACCATAACTCAAAAGCGTGAAGAGCTATCAAAAAGTTGTCAACTACAAAAATAGAGATTTAGTTTTGATCTACAAAACCATTGAAAATTGAAAAAGATTTATTGCAAACTGAAAAAGATACAGCAATTCAAAGTTGACAGTTTTTAACTAACCACTCATTTTCAAAGACGCATATCTCGAAAGGTTGAAGAGCTATCAAAAAAGTGTCAAGAACAAAAATGTAGATCTATTTTTGATCTACACACAAATTACAAATTTAAACACACTGCACTCTATATGTTTAAGCTACACCATGTCAAACTTGTATCATTTTTAATTTACTCACCTCCGCCTCACTCATTCCAATGACCTCTCCCAACAAGAATCTCTCTTCAAAATCAATCTCTTGACTCATCAAGAATCTCTTCGCAATCACACGAAGCTGATATACTTCTTGTGCAGTTTCCAGGTTTCTGTTGGCAATTATCTCCTCCGGAATCCCTTCGTCAGTGTTGTCGAACATTCTGAATGCACGTGGGATGCGTGGATCATCTTCAGGTACTCCAGGAATGAAGAGATGAACCCATTTTGCGCCTTCCTCGCTGAAAAATCATGATTTTAAAAAATGCAAAAAAAAAGTGGGCGCGGGGGCAAAACCGAACCACGATCTATCAGGGCGACAGTGGGGAGCGCAACCTTTGCGCCACGCGGGCAGCAAAGAGAGTTCAGGGTGGGGTGGGTATAGGAAACTGTTGGATTCGAGGATTTGAACAGGAGGTGGCGCGTCGCAGGCACGCCAGACTCAATCTAGACAAATAACGTACCGATAAAGAATAGGCCTCCGATGTGCGATAATTTCGCCGGCTGTGGAATTCATCGCCATCTCCGCCGGTAGATCCAGAAGACGTGTGATAAGAAGAAGCGTCAGAATCTTCGGTGGCGGATGCTCGGGCATCAATTCTGAATGAACACGTGGCTTACAGACACGGGGAATTAGGCGCCCACTCTTTGGCCCGTTCGCTGATTTCTTCTGTAGTTTGTGCTTCTTTGAATGCCTTCTGCCGCCACGTTTCAGACGACGGATTTGTGGGTGGAGCTTGACTCGGAGTGGGATTGGCATGGGGAGCTTCTCGGCACGATCCGCTTGTTCTTGAAGTGCTTGGATGAGGTCGTCGAGTGGGAGGATCTCATTGATCTGATCGAGATCCTCCAGGATTCTTGACATTCGTTGATTCTCGATCTCCTCCAGACGTCTCTCATATGCCGCGTGTTCCAGAGGGCGGAATTGGAATGGTGGTGAGAATTGCGATGATTTTTTGTGATTTCCGTTGAAAACCACACCGATTTCTGGGCACGGGACCAGTGGTGACGTGGAGAGCACTCGACGTTTTCGATGTGGTGTTGGAGCCGCGTTGTGCTTTTCGATCATTGTTTGAAGGGCTCGGTTGATGGTTGATGGAGTCATCTGGACATTAGAACATTAGAGAAGTAATAAGATAATGATAAGGAAAGTGAAAGTTACGAGAGCGAGAGCGAGAGAGACAAAAAAAGACAAAAAAGTGATAAGAAACACAATGGCCGTTGAACATGTGGTTGACACCAGGGGAACAGCCGAAATCAAAATCATCACATTTATATCCGCCCTGTGGTGTGCGCACCGGATTTGCCACAGATGGCTCAACTGGTAACAACCCAGGCTAGTAAAAAAATAGTCTGGGGTTCAATTCTTTTTGGTTTTATTATTTTTTGCATCTTTTTAGGAGCAGATTGGTATAAAAATCGTTGGGAATGGAGCGATTTCGGTTGAGATACAGAAATTCAATTTTTTAATTTTTCGAAATTTTTGAAAAAAAAATTATGAGGGGTTTAGAATTTAACAAAATTAAAAAAAGGTTCATGGGCATTAGATTCAAAATCTATAATAACAAAAATTTGTTGATTTTTTCAAATTTTTTTTGTTGTTTTTTTGGTTTTTCAAAATTTAACTTATTGTTAGAAATTTAGATATTTTTCGAATTCTTACTTCAAAGAATTCAATCGGAAATTGAAAAAAAAAATTTTTAAGAGAAAAATCTTTCGAAAAAGCCAAATTTCGAATTTTCCCGCTGAAAATCCGGGTACCAAATTCGGTGTTCCACCTCGCCCTTTATATCGGCCCTCGCCGCCGCGACTCGACTTTACCCCTTTTGGTGTAACCGGTAACAACTCCGTCCGGTAATCTCACCTCCGGGGTTCAATTCCCGACTACCCCAATTATTTTTTGCTTTTTAAAACAAGAATATTAGTACAGAAATTATTGAAAATAGACAGATTTTCGATGAGATATGGAGAAAATGTGTTCAAAAATGTGCAACGAGCTGGAATATCACTAATGAATGATATCTGACAAGAGAACACATATCGGAGAAAAAAGTAGTAATAAGTATTGACCGAATGAGAAAAGAAGAAGACAAACAATACATGTTGCACACACACACACACACACACACTGCTTATGGACGGGGCCCCCCCTACAGTGTCTCCCCTCTATCCCTTATAATGAGTCACGTGGGGAAAGTGATGTCATCCGATTCCAAAGGGCATTGTGATCTACCAAGGAATAGGAACATATTTTGAAATGTGTTATTCTGTCTAACCGGTATCTTGGATATGAATGCTTTTGTTGTTTGAAAGAGAGAGAGAGGGGGAGACGGAGAGAATTAGAGAAACAGAGAAAATAGAAAGTTCGAGAAGTTTCGGGGGGAAGAGGGGGTTCTGGGTACGAATGAGTGTTTACATAAATTTAAAATTTATTTGAATTCAAATTCAAAGATCCTTCATCCCTGACTGCCACCTCATTTATATCTGTCCTTGGGGTGAGACGCTGTTTTTGACTCCCGTGGCGCAGCTAGGTAGAGAAGTGGGTGGTGGAAAATAGGTTGGGGGTTCGATCCCGGGTGGGGTGTTCATTTTTTTTTTGATTTTTTAGAAATGGGTATGGAGGGATGGGAATAGTTTTGGAGGGGTTGGAGATTGGTTTTGTTTTTGCAAAAACATCGAATTTTCACAATTTGAATTTTTTTCATAAATTTCGGAAAAAAAGAAGAAAAATTCCAAAAAATACAAAAATGAGACTCGAAAAACGATAAAATATCAAATTTTTTGAAAAAATCTAATTTTGAAACATTTTTTATTTATTTTCCTGACAACTCAAAAATCTCCATTCTTGCAATTTTTTTTTGTAACTCAGAAATTTGAAAATTTATAAAAAAAGACCGGAAAAAAGACTACAACAACTACAACCACTTTATTTTTCAAAATTCAAAAAATTCAAATTTTTCAAAACTTTCAAAACTTTTAAATGTTAGGCTCCGCCCCTAAATTAGTAATGGTCCGGCCATTTCAGTTACATTTTGTGGGCGGAGCCTAAATTTCAAAACATCGAGTCTTAACCACTTTTTTTAAGGAGGTGCGCAATATCTGAAGCATAAGTTTTTCCAATTAAAAAAAAGCTTAGAATTTTTATTTTTTTAAAGTTTTTTTTCAAAAAATGTTTTCTTATGGAATGAAACTAAACCCATCATATCAAGTCCTATTATCACACTATACATATGACTCTGAGGAAATAAGTGGAAAGAAGAGATAACAGAGGAAAACTTTCATAACCCAGAAAAAAAAATGTGGAAAGGTGGGGAACAAAGGTCAATATCTTATCTCTTTTCACCTCTTCTCCACACAAGTAACAAATCAAAAAAAAAGAAAAAAATACGTGGCTTCCCTTAAAACATGATGTACTCTATAATGTTATTTCATGAAATTCCAAAAAAAAAAGTTTTCCGTGGAAAATCGAAAATCTCAAAAATTATGTACACAAGTTGTTGTCAATGTATGTTGAATGAATGAGGAAAAGAACTCGTGATCTATTCTAACTTTTTCTTTTTTTCCCGAATTGATAATAATAATATGGGGAAGCTGAGAGAAGAAAACATGAAAAGGTGAGATTCTTGTGATGATGATGATTAGTTTCTTTTCATGAAGAATATAAAGGTTTTGCTGGAAAAAAAAGATGTTTGGTGTTAGAGGGCTTACTTGGCACATTTCGGAGGAAAAATTTAAAAAAAAGAAGGTTTTTTTGGAAAAACACAACTTGTGGACGAAAAACACAACTTGTTAGAAAAAGTCAACTTGTTGAAAAAAACACAACTTGTTGAAAAATCACACACAAGGTGTCGAGGAAAAAAGAAAACACAACTTGTTGAAATAAAAAACTTGTGGAAAAAAAAACACAAGTTGTTCAAAATCTTCTGCAAAAAAACATGAAAACACATGATTTGAGAAAAAAACACAACTTGTGGTAAAACGCACACAAGGTGTCGAGGAAAAGAGAAAACACAACTTGTTGAAAAAAAAACACAACTTGTTGAAAAACACAACTTGTTGAAAAAAACACAACTTATGGATCCACAAAAATTGTGAACAGTGGTTTGGAACCGTATGTTAAAACTTGTGGAAAAAAAGCAACTTGTGGAAAAATCAGACACAAGGTGTCGGGGAAAAGAGAAAACACAACTTGTTGAAAAAAAACACAAGTTGTTGGAAAAAGACACAAGTTGTGGAAAATTTCCTAAACTTTTAGATTTTGTGGAAAAACAAAACCTTGGGATGACAAATTGCAAATTTATGGACAAAAACCACAACTTATGGTAAAAAACCCACGATTTCATTTTCCCACCTCAAAACTCTTCCAAAATCACATATATACAAGCCAACACATCAAAATCAGCATTTCATTATACTCGTTATCATCTTTCTTCTCTGGAATGACGAAAGAGAGCTAAATACCACCACCACCTCTTATCACCAACCTATCTCTTTTTACACAAAATGTGGGAGAAATGGAATTTTTGTTTTGTGGCACATGATGATAGCTCTGGTACATACATATGTATGAATGACTTTACAAAAAAAGTTGTTTTTCTGAAAAGATCTTTGAGATTTCAAAATAATAGAACTATATAGTAAATAACTCAATTACAGTGCTTCGTGCTCAGAAAATCTTTCATTTTGTCGAAAAACAAAATGACGAAATGAGTAACAGATTGTGTGGTGTTTATTATCAGTCCCCCTTTTCTGCTTTCCCTCCGTCTCTATGTTCGTTCAGGACACGACGGGATGTTGGAGGAGAAGGAAGAGGAGGGGGACGGACGGAGGTAAGCCATATACATACAAAGTAACAGGAAGAAAGAAAAAGGAATGAAAAAGAGGAGGAAGGGGAAAAGGTTATTGAGAAGAGGCTTGGATGTGAGAAACGTGAAATGGCCTATATAGGTTTCAACCTTGAAAGGTCCTATTCCTAATCAGACCGTATAATTGTCAATTGGGCCGAAACGGGCCGACACGGGCCGGCGCGTAACTCGCATCAATCGCACTGTTATGAGCTGAAACATATACCAAAATGTAGATCTCAGCGAGAGCTATGTCCCACGGCACCTTATTACTCCAAAATCTACTTTTAATGTGTAAGCGCAAGGGAAAATCGTCAGAAGCCCATCGTGCGCATAACGCGATAAAAATGCTTTGAAAATGTTTTCACCGGAAAAACCAATTTTTGGAGATTACAAATAAGTTTAGGGGCAAGGGGCATTTTCGAAATTTTATTACTATAAAACACAAAACCTTTACGGAATTCGGTAGAAAACGGCTGATTGAGTAATTTTTGTTTACTATATGAAAACTTTTTTTCTATGCGCCTTTAAGCTACAGTAAGAATTTGCGCAGCCAAAGCGTCAGCAATTCGTTGGGTCATTCGGGTGCGTAGGGTCTCGTGTGTCCGTGATTTACTACGAGCCAGATTCGTTAATGTACTGCGGGCCGAGATAAAGTGCCAAAATTGCGAAAGCGGCCAAAAAAAGCTTAGCCCGCAGTACATTAACGACTAGCAATCCGGCCCGTATGGGGTCAAAGACATAGAACTCGCCGAGATCTACATTTTGGTATATTTTTCAGCTCATAATACTCAGTTTGAAGCAAATTACAGGCCGGCCCGTGTCGGACCATAAGGTTCCAACTACTATCAGTTCTAAAACGGGCGGTTCTAATTCATAACAGTTCTAAAACGAGATAGGGCGTTTCCAGGTAAGCCTCACTTTTCTTACTCTCCATAAATCCTTTACAATCATAGTTTTTTTTAAATTTCTAGGGCACAGATGAGCATTGGAAAATTTGCTCATCTGTGCGTTCAAAACTATAATTAAACATCTCTCTATATTTCTGGTTCTTAATAAATGTAATCTACAATTTTCTATTTTTCTAGTACATATTTTGTATGATCACACATTTCTGCAATTCTAATACTAATCCTGGGACTACGGTACCTAAAAATTAAAACTACAAATCCTTATTCTGGGAACCGGCTCCAAATTCCAATTGCCTCCTTTTCAAGGCTCGGGGCTAATAATAGTTGGTTACGACGTCATTTTCTACATTCTTTCTTTTTCACAAGATTAGAATCTACATAGGAGGACAAATGAACCTGGGAAAACACGTCAGAATGTTCAGAAAGGGATTTGAATTGTTTGGTATTAAGAAGATCTCAAAAAATTATATATGGGATTCCTAGTAACCTTTTAAAGAGGAAAATTAGAGATTAGAGAAATAAGATAAACACTGAAAATTCCAATATCTTTCGGAGAGCGATTTAGATTTAAAGAGTGAGAGAAAAAGAGAGAGAGCGCGCAGAGAAGTCAGACACTCTAGCTTCTCTGCGTCTCCCCACTCCCTTCCTCTCGCGGCCAGCGGTTCCTGACTGTGAAGGCACATATCTCAAAAGTTATAATAGCTATCAAAAAACTGTAAACTGCAAAAATGTAGATCAAATCCAGTTCTTTACTTTTGTAGTTGACAATTTTTTGATAACAATTCACGCTTTTGAGATACAACGGTTTTAAGACGACAGGTTAGGTGCGCTGCGAAAAAAATCTTCTAGAAGCTGTAACTTTTTGGGGAAGAATGCTATGAAGAAGTTAACAACTATAGAAATGAAAATTAGTTTTTGA
This sequence comes from Caenorhabditis remanei, assembly GCF_010183535.1. NCBI lineage: Eukaryota > Metazoa > Nematoda > Chromadorea > Rhabditida > Rhabditidae > Caenorhabditis > Caenorhabditis remanei. The sequence continues at coordinate 4,003,620 of NC_071332.1, forward strand.
TCTACATAGACATGTTACTTTCAAGAGTCTGTGACAATTTTTGAGGCCGTGACGGGTTCTCAAAGTTAGGGAATTCCGATTATGAGAGCAAAAATTGGATATTCTTATTTCAACCGATTTTTATTAGAAGTTATTAAAATGTTTAGCAGTAATGTATCCAATATCATAACCCTATAGAGAGAGAGACGCAGAGAAGTCATACACTCTCGCTTCTCTGCGTCACTAGCTCTCGCCCAAGCTTTAAAGACGCAAAATAGTGAATTGCTATCAAAAAGTTGTCAACTATAAAAATGAAGGTCTATCTTTGATCTACACAAATATATAATCCCAAAAAATTGCAACCAGATAAGCAGTCCTAAAGCTGACGGATTTTCATTTCTCTGATTTCTCTGCGTCTCTCCCTATAACCTTTACTGGGATTCAAGACTTAGCAAGATTTCGACACACGCCTATTACTTTGAGATTGTAAATGCCAAATGTTGAAAAAACCGGCAAAGCCCCGCCCCCAAAAAGGTGTAACCTCTGTATCAGATTGACTGAAAAGATAGATGGACACGTAATGCTGACAGGCTAATTGGGGGGACCGAAGAAAAAAAGTGAAAAAGAAGAGAAAATGAGAGAAAAAGAGATGGGGGGAGAGCAATGCAGAATCATCTTTATTCCTCTCCTAAACAATGTTGAATCATATATGTATTGGTGGAGAGAGAAAAAGGGAACAAAAGGAATGGGAATATGTGTATTTCGAGAAGCAAACACGCACCACATTTTGAGATGAATTAGAAAAAAAGAGAAAATGAAATAGAAAAAGGAAGAGAGGACGCACTCTAATTTCCTGGTTTTGGCTCCATGACTTTTGCAGACTTTCTGCTCCAAATTTATACTTGTTGTGTAGATCAAATCCAGCTCTTTATTTTTGTAGTTGACAACTTTTTGATAGCTCTTGTAAGTTTTGAGATACGCGCCTTTAAAGATTGGTGGCTGAGGGGAGAGACGCAGAGAAGGCAGACTGTCTAGCTTCTCTGCGTCTCTCCCCTCTCTCCCGTCCAAGTGACTTGTCAACTACAAACAAAAATGTAGAGCGGGATTTGATCTACAAAACTAATATAAATTCGAAAAGATTGGGATTTTTTTCGGACTTCAAAATTGGTGTAATTTCGTACGGAAAATTCACTTTTTTTGGGATGCAATATGGAAAATGCACGCAAAAAAATGAACAAAATAAGACACAAAACATTCAACATGAACAATTTTTAAAAAGCAGGGCTTCAGGGCAGATTGGCTTCTCAAACAGATTATTCCAGACATCAATATCTCAAAATCCGATAACTTTGTCAAAAATCTATCAACTACAAAAATGTAGATCGAACTTAGGGCTATATTTTTGTAGTTGACAACTTTTTGATAGCGTTTTGGGCTAGCGAGATACGCGGCTTCAAAGGTAAGCGTTCAGGAAAGAGACGCAGAGAAGGCATGCACTTTAGCTTCTCTGCGTCTCTCCATATTACTGTCTTAGACACCGATCTTCACAGGTGCATATCTCAAGAACGTGAGTAGCAATCAAAAAGTTGTCAACTACAAAAATGTAGATCAAAACTAGGGCTATAACTTTGTTGTTGACATTTTCTTGATAGCTTTGCAAGGTTCCGAGTTACAGTAGTCACAAAAAGAGCTAAAAGAGAGCGGACGTCGATGAGACAAGCGAGGAAGGAATGAAAAGAAGAAGAAAAGAAAAGAAGAAGGAAGAAGCAGGTGTTCTTTTTTTTTGGGCAGCAGCCAAGACTACTTGGATTCTTGGTCGAAATGTACACAAACATAAAAGATATGAAAGTGTCAGAGGAAGGGGTCGTCGTCGACAAGAGAGAAAGAGTATGGGGAGAGTGAGAGACGCAGAGAAATTCATAAGAGACGCAGAGCCCCTCAGTCTCTACCGTATAGGTCATTGGACCTTTTGGTGTGATTCAAGAAATATGCTTGAGGAGAGAAGGGAAGAGAGAGAGAGTGAGAAAAAGATAAAAAGTGAGAAAATGCACGAAGAATTGGGAAGGAAAGAAGAATGGATGGGTTTACACTAAATTTTTTGGATTTTTTCTTAGTTATTTGACTGTCTAAGGATTTGCCAAGGTTGCCAAATGACTTGGTTTCAAAACGTCTAGTTTTGAAACGTCCCGATGTACCATTCTAGGTGGTGCCGATGCACCATAGGGTTGAAATAGCAGCTTGGACACATTTGGACATTCGAACATACAGATTTGAGGACAGACACTTGAAAACCACCCTAGTTACAGTACTTGCCACAGAGATTGAGCTATCAGTGTTCCTTTCAACGATTACATTTTTTTAGTGAAAAAACTGTTTGAAAAAGTCAAACTTTGAAGCGTTGTAACTCACGAAGAAATGGTCCCACTCTTTCGATATTATATTTTTCTTGTAGATCAAATCTAGGGCTACATTTTTGTAGTTGACAACTTTTTGATAGCTGTTCACGCTTTGGAGATATGCGCATTTAAAGTTAGGCTTGTTGACGCGCCCGAGAGGGAGTGAGGGGGACGCAGAGAAGCGAGACACCCTCCACTTTTTGCACGCTCTCTCGCTCTCCAAATTTGAAAGCGCGTATCTCAAAAGCGTGAATAGCTATCAAAAAGTTGTCAACTACAAAAATGAAGACCGATTTTTGATCTACACACATAACCAAAAATTTTGCCCATATGACAATTAATAACAGCAAGAGAGATTCTCGAAATTGGTCATGTTTAACTGAAAAATGGAAATCTTAAGAGTCATACTGTACCTGAAATTTTAGAAAATTTAAAATTATAATGTGGCCTAACTATCTCTCAAGTGAAATCCTAGGCCATTCTAGAAAAATCGGAGCAGAGATGGTCCATTCCAAATTGTGTAATAAACTCATTGTCATCAAAGTTCACAGGAAAAGAAGATATGCTCCCTCTCCCAGGTGTCCCCCCCCCCCCCCTTTTAACACCTACTTTGTTTACAAAGATTCAAATTCTTGTCTGTGTCTCTCACTCTCTCGCTTCAATTTGGTCCTTTCGAAAAAGCAACAGGAGTATACTTACCTATTAAACAACTCTTGATAAAAATAAATTTTCAGAATTTTTTCAGAAAATGACTGGTACACGAATCGCTGAGCATAATGTGGGTTGTCATCAGTCTAGACATTGTTTGAAAGTTTGGAATCTGGTGGGAACAAGAAGAAAGCAACAGATGACACATTTTGAGATAAATCAAGGTGTTGATGTTTGAGAATCCGTTTCTATATGATAGATTTGGCTGATCAATTTGAAATTTTATTATTTGGTAGATCAAACCTAGATCTTCATTTTTGTAGTTGACAACTTTTTGATAGCTACTCACGTTTTTGAGATACGAGCCTTCAAAGTTGGGGAGCGAGAGAGTGTGCGAAAAGAGGAGGGTGTTTCGCTTCTCTGCGTCTCTATCACTCGTCCTCCAGGTGGCTATCTTTAAAGGCGAATATCTCGAAAGTGTGAATAGCTATCAAAAAGTTGTCAACTACAAAAATGGAGAGCTGGATTTGATCTACAAAAATACTTTAAATTCAAAATGTTTGAATAAGGTATAAAAGAGTTATCGATGTTTGAAGTAGGTGATTTTTTTGGGCAAAACTCAATTTTCCAGAATTTTTTATTAAAAATCGCAATCATTAAAAAAAAAAGAATCACCGTATTTCAAAGTGTCCACATCATCAAATAACAACTCAATTCTGAAAAAAGATTTTCTTTTGGTTCTCCAAAAAAAAAGTCGTACATGTATTATACACTTTCTAGGAAAACAAGTAGTGAATGCTCGAATGAAATCTTTCAAAAAAAAAAAGAGAAAAGAGAGAAAATAATAGTAGACTCACTCTCTCTCTTTCTTTTGGAAAACAACAAATTGGTTCATTATTTCGTATTTTCAAAGAAGTTTTCTTTTTTCTTGTTAGTCTAATCTCGGAAAACGAAAAAAGACATTCTTAGAAATGTTGCTTTAATCCTGAGGATAGTGATTTTATTTGGACATTGATATCCGGATTTTGGGACAGACAGACAGACAGGCATACTCTAATTGAATAGATGGATAAAGGTGAAACGGTAGCTACAGTACTTTCCAATTTTCAGGTGATTCCAGTTTTCAATTCAAATTGTCTGTGAACCTATCTGTGTGTCCGGATGTTCAGCACATTCAATTTTGTCAGTCTGTACATAGCTCTCTTTGTCCATATGTCTCAGCACCATAGTATTGAACATCAGGATTCCGGACACACAGTTTTGTAAGTAGGGTGTCTTTGAAGTCGCGTATCTCGAAAGCGTGAGTTTCTATCAAAAAGTTGTCAACTACAAAAATAAAGATCTAGGTTTGATCTACAAGAAAAATATAAATTTTAAAAAGATTGAACTGTGTTTAACTATGTGGGGAGTTCACAAAGTTAGCCACTTTTTGAAAAACGAGAAATTACGAAAAAGTGTGATTCAACAGGCAACCGTCCAAATATAGCAAACTTTTTGAAATGATATCAAAACTTGAGGTTCGCTTTTGACGTTGACGTTTTCTAAACATAGAGAGAGTGCAGACAGTCAGACACTCTGGTTTCTCTGCGTCTCGCTCCCTCCCACTCACTCACTCCCGTACCTACCGTACTTCAAAGACGCATATCTCAGAAACGTAAATTCCTATCAAAAAACTTTCAACTACAAAAATGTAGCCCTAGGTTCGATTTACAATAAAAATGTAATTTTTCAAAAGTTTGGCTATATTTAATGCTGTGGCGACCTCTCAAACTAAAGCTATTTTTTTAAATAAAAATCCGAATCAACATCTATCTTTAAAGGCGCATATCTCAAAAGCGTGAATTCCTATCAAAAAGTTGTCAACTGTAAAAATGGTGCCCTAAATTTGATCTACAAACATTACTATTCAAAAACCTCAGAAGGCTCTCAAGAATACCATCGGACACTCTCAAAGTTGCTCAGTTTCAACTGGAAACTGCAAATGTCGTGATCTTTATGACAATTGACACCTGGATATTTGGGTACGCATTGAGGACACTTTAAAGCCGTGACATTCTGAAACTAAACATTCTGAGCTCCCGGTTTCCAGCTGTTCCAGTTTCAAATCGCCACAGCCTCTGAAACCGAATTCTAGACAAAAAACATCTGAAAACAGCTGGAAAAACAACTCAAAAAGCGACTTTTGTTGCCAGGAAACCCATTGTAAGTCTTTCTTCTTTTATACATTTTTAATATGCAAATTCACTTTTTTTCAGTTTTTCCAGAAAAGGTTACTTGCTCTATTGAACTCGTGGGATACGTCTATATGTATATACGTGGCAACAGTACAATAGAGCGCGATTCCCTGTTTGCTTTCCAATTTTTCCACTGTGTGGTCAGTTATTATAATAATAAGCAAATATTCTCTGTCCCTCCCCTACTGTCAGGGCACACATTGAAAATACAGCTCATTTTTTTGTATTTTTTTGTTGGATAGACTTACTGAAGTCAGGATTTTATTTGGAAACCATAATAATATAATTTTTTGATTTTACAGTGTCCCACAGAGCGTCTTTGCAACATTTATATTATTAAAAACCTTTAAAACATTTTTGGTGAAGAACTTTGTACCGCCCATAAAGTGTCAATCAAAATAAGGAACTGATAAAACAGCACCATCATTATTGTCACCTTATACTGATAATTTTATGAAAAAAACGAAAAAAAAATGAAAAAAAAACGACTGAAAATCATGAGGCCTCTTAAAATAGTCGATTGTGTGCTCAATTTAATATTTTTCTATTTTTTTCAGTTCTCAAAGATACCTGAAATATACCAACTCTAAAAGTTTGTCACTGATCACAGTGGTGTCCGATTTTTATACAATATGTTTCAAATTGTAGATCAAATCTTGATCTTTATTTTTGTAGTAGAGAACTTTTTGATAGCTATGTGAGGTTTTGAGATATGAGCGTTTGAAGACATCCTACTTCAAAATTTAGTGTAAAATTAACCAATTTCAAGAAAGTGTCACGGCTTTTCTTTTCAACAAATACTTTCAAATTTACATTTTTCTTATAGATCAAATCCAGCTCTCCATTTTTGTAGTTCACAACTTTTTGATAGCTATTCACCCCTTTGAGATATGCGCCTTAAAAGGTGGGGAGCGAGAGAGTGTGCAAAAAGAGGAGGGTGTCTAGCTTCTCTGGGTCTCCCCTCTCTCGCCCCCCTTTCTGCGGATAAGTTGCTGTTTTCAAAGGAGCATATCTCAAAAGCGTGAATAGCTATCAAAAAGTTGTCAATTGCAAAAATGTAGGGCTAGGCTTGATCTACAAGATAAATGTAATATTAAAAGAATGGGATCATTTCTAGATGAGTTACAATGCTTCAAAGTTTGCCTTTTTCTCAAATTTTTCACTGAAAAAATGTCTGTGCGGCTTCAACCCAAAATCCGCCACAAACAGTTTATTCCTCCCGCCAGTAGATTCCAGGATCTTTTTAGATTACAGCCTCTGAGTACTTTTGGCACACAGGACACCTGGAGGGGCGGAGTCTGAAAAGAGGGGATTACTGTTGCCCTATGAACTTTCGCGCCAATCTTATCAACATGTTTGCATAACCCATATCATCATCACCTCCTGTTATAAGTTCTCTCTCTCTCTCTCTCTCTCCATCCCTCAAAGATCAAAAAACCTCTTTCCCTTCCGCGCGGCGCCATTCCTTTTCATAGTTCTCTCTCTTCTGCTCGCGGAGCACACCCAACACAAACATCCGCTTCCGCGGTGCTCTTGCCACTTACTGCCCTACGTGTGTATATTTTTGTATGTGACGCGACGACGACGATAGAAAGTTCCAGAAACTATGCTGCCAATATTTCTATTTTTCTTCCTCCTGGTGGTATCAGCTGAACTTGACTACGGCTACCAGACCGGACATATTTCAATGAAAGATTCGGAGATTACTATCCTGATTAACTCCACTTTTGAGATTATTGAGGATTTTGATGTAAGTTGCTTTACTCTAGGGCACCCTCTTATTTTTTGGATTCAGAATGATACCGAAGTCACTTCCACGACTACAACAGGAACCACCACGCCGCCTGCCAAAATCCCAATGAGAATGAAAAAGTAAAAAAAAAAGAGATACCGTACTCTACCGTAATCCTTTCCCACATTTTTTAGACTCCGCCCCTCGAACACAGGTGCTCCCTGCCAAAAATACTCAGAAGCTGAAAAATATCAGCTCTTGGAATCCGCTGGCGGAAGGAATCAATTGTTCATGGCGGATTCTGTGGAGGAGGCCGCGCAAAACTTCGCGGACTCTTTTACCATCTCGAATCCTATTAGTGCTACTTTAGAGGATGCGGTTTTTGTGGACGGAGTGCAACAGGTGGGTTTTTGAAATTATATTTTTTGTGTAGATCAAAAATAGGGCTACATTTTTGTAGTTGACAACTTTTTGATAGCTATTCACGTTTTTGAGATATGAGCCTTTAAAGATGGGAAGAGGAGACGCAGACAGTCAGACGCCATCGCTTCTCTGCGTCTCCCCTCTCCACGTTTCAGCTAGGCGTCTTTAAAGGCGCATATCTCAAAAACGTGAATAGCTATCAAAAAGTTGTCAACTGCAAAAATGGAGATCTAGGTTTGATCTACACAAAAAATATAATTTTGAAAAATTTGGCTAAATTATTACTGTGTGGCAAGCTTCCAAAGTTGTCTAATTTTTTGAAAAAAAGAAGGAATTTTCGAAAATCCAGGCTGGTGTAGTGCAGCTGGGAATCATTCAAATCTAGCCAATTTTTTGAGATGGCATAACAAATTTGAAGCTTTTTTTGTAGTTGATGTTTTTAAATAAACACAAAAGTTATAGATAGATCGCAGACAGTCAGACACTCTCGCTTCTCTGCGTCTCTCTCTCTCTTTTACTCCTCCCTTTCTGTGTCAGTAGGGAATCTTTTAAGGTGCGTATCTCAAAAACGTGAATTCCTCTCAAAAAGTTGCAAACTGCAAAAATGTAGCTCTTGGTTTGATCTACACAAAACATGTAATTTCTAGCAAATTTGATCAAATTTGATGCTGTGGCGAGCTCTCAAACTTCAGTAAATTCAAATTTTTTTCAAAAAATCAGAAATTTTGAAAGATTGTTGTAAGATTCAGGAAATCGTAATCCTAAAGCTTTGATGTCATTTTTAGTTTGAAACATTGTGGTTACAAAGCGAGAGCGCAGACAGTCAGACACTCTCGCTTCTCTGCGTCTCTTTCTCTTTCTCACCGCTCTCAGCGTCAGCAGGCTATCTTTAAAGGTGCATATCTCAAAACCCTGCAGAGCTATTAAAAACGTGTCAACTACAAAAATGTAGCGCTAGCTTTGATCTATAACTTACTATAAACACTTTTTGAAATTCAACTCTTCCTCACATCCTGACGCCTTCTCAAACTTTCCAATCATTTCCAGCCATCCCCCAACTGTGACGCCCGTTGCCAAATGATAAAATCCGCCTTAACACAAGAGATCACTCGTCGTTCCAACCAATCCTCCACACCCTCCACATCTCCACTCCGTCAAGTTTTCAGCCGAATCCGTGCTTCAGTTTTCAGTGACGCCCCGCCCACCGGCGGTTGCTCACTGGGGAATTTCATTCCGGTGGGAACATGTACTGACTTGGGAGAGAGTGTCGACGGAGGGACACATGAATCGTTGTGTTCAGAATGTCGTGGATTGTATATGTTGAGTGCAAACTGTTTTCCGAAGATTTTCAACACGGTTCAGTGTAATTCACAGGAGATGGGATGCATTTTTGACACGTTCACAGATAAAGGTAAGGGAGTCGGAGGAGATCGATTTATATATGAAAATGTAGATCAAAACTAGTTCTCCATTTTTGTAGTTGACAACTTTTTGATAGCTCTTCACACTTTTGAGATACGCGGCTTTAAAGATAGCCCTCCTCCTTTTGCACACTCTCTCGCCCTCCCCATGTTTGGAGGCGCATATCTCAAAGGGGTGAATAGCTATCAAAAAGTTGTCAACTACAAAAATATAGTGCTAGATTTGATCTACAAAACTATCAAAAAATTGTAAAATATAAACAATTCTCCGTAGAGTTACACGCAAGCAAAATTGAGCAATTTTCAAATATTGCCAAAAACTAACTCTTTTCAACAACTTGTCAGAATGCTAAAAACTAAGAAACCTAAACATATTTTTATATGAAATTGTAGATCAAAACTAGCTCTCCATTTTTGTAATTGACAACTTTTTGATAGCTATTCACACTACCGAAATACGACGCTTTTAAAGTTGGGTAACCGGAATTTTGCGAGCGTGAGGTCACAATGTTTAAAGACGCATATCTCAAAAGTGGGCGGAGCTATCAAAAAGTTATCAACTACAAAAATGAAGCCCGAGATTTGATCTACAATTTGCAATAAAAATTTTGAAAATCGGACGTGAACCCACTAAATTACGTTTGTACCTAATTTTTTCAATTAAAAAAATTATTTTTGCTAATTACCTTTATATCTCCACGCCTAAACCAGCTATCAAAAAGTTGTCAACAACAAAAATACGCCTCTAGTTTTGATCTACAATTCAAAACAAAAAGATGCACCCGCGCTCTAATGTACTCTCTTAAAGTTACTAAAAAATTTCAGCCCATGGCCAATGCGGCGTCCAAACACTATCATTCAAAGTTTTGCGGAATAACGGCGACGAGAATTGCGAAGATTGGATAGTGGAGCAGATTCAGGTATAACGATACAACTGCGCTCTATTGAGAAAACCAAAATTTTTTTCCATTTTCAGCTCCCCGTCGCGTGTCAGTGCTCGCTGAGCAAGAGCTCATTCCTTCGAGCCAAACCGACAAAGGAGTTGTGATGATTTAGAGCTGAAAAACGCTGAAAACAAAAAAAAAACTCACTTCGCTGACATTCCAACCTACACACACACAGAGTCGGGTTGTCTCTATAATTATTGTTATTAATAAATTTTTTATATTTGACATTGTAATGAGTGTGAGAGGGGAGGGAGAGAGATTTCTAGAACAAAAAAAATTACATCCGTTTTAAGAAAATTTCAGCACGAGGATAGGGAAAAGGGAGTTAAAACATGAGAATGGGGAAAATTGGTATCACATGAAAACGAAACATTGGGAGACAAAAAATCAAAAAATTTTGTAAAAATTTACAGAAAAATGGGGGAAAAGAGTATCTGTTAGGAGAGGGAGTGATAGATCTGAAATTAATTGATTCGCTTATCTTTCTTTTCTTTATTACGATTTATTTTGAATGGTTTTGAATGGTTTTGAATGATTTTGAATGAATGAGAGTCAAATTGAACTGACTAACAACAACTTATTAGATTGATTAAAAGAACGAATGGAGAGGAGAATGGGGAAGGAATAAAACGAAAGAAGAAGAAGAGCAATTATAAGTAAAGGTGATACAATAATTAAATTGCAGACGATGAAGTTGACGGCACCGTGTTTCCGGGACGATTTGTGGCGGCTCTCGCGGCGGCGCCTCCAATCACAGCTCTCCTCGCTGCCTGCTCTTCGCCAACATTCTTCAACTTGTCCAAGTCGATATCCAAGTCGAAATCATGAAGACTCGACATAACGGGCGGCTTCTTCATGCCCATTGGCTTGGCAGGTGGTGGGAGAGTTGACTTCGGAGCCGACGATGGCGCGTCTTTTCCGGCTTCAGACACTGAAAAATTGAAGTTTTTGGTGAAAAATAGACGATTTTCAGGGTAAATTAGAGCGAATGGCCTTGTTATATCGAAATTGGCGGCGGGAATTGATAAAATTATCATTTTCAGCGATTTTGAGCTAAAAATACTGAAAATCACGGAAAATCAGACTCCCAGCAGTGTTAAGATCTATTTTTTCTCTAAAAAATTGCTTGAAAATGTTAGTTTTCCTATTAAAACTGCACAATTCTCGGAGCCGACGATGGCGCGTCTTTTCCGCCTTGAGACACTAAAAATTGGAAGTTTTTGGTGATATTTAACCGTGGAAAAGGCGATTTTCAACGTAAATTATCAGTTCGGCACCGAAATTCCCTAGAAAATTGTTTCCTTTGTCTGAGTCTCTCAATTTCGCACACAAAATTTCTTCGGTTTCGGTAGAGCGCGGTTGTGAAAAGCGTGCCGCGTATGGTCTCAATATTCATAAAATATGAAAATTGGTCACTGAAATTGATAAAAAATATCATTTTCCGGGATTTTGAACCAAAAAAAGATTGAAAATCACGGGAAATCAGACTCTTAAACCTATTTTTTCCTCAAAAATTGCTTGAAAATTTTAGTTTTTCTGTTAAAACTGCTCATGTCTCTCTGAAAAAACCTACAATTATTATTCGACGACGCGGCGGACGGTTTCCCGTCGAGTTTCGACTTCGATCCCGACACTACACGCATTCCACCCTTCTTCCTTGTGAACGGATCGTCCTGCGAGCTCTCCTCAATCTTCAACTTTCCACTCAACACCTGATCCTTGATCTGTGTTCGATTTCTGTGATTGATGAATGCAATCGCTCGGATCGATTTGCTTCTCTCCTTATCCAGCTCATCCGCGTGTCGTTCGATCTCGTCAATCTCCTTTTGAACTCGCTCCGCTTCTCGAATATCACCTCTCTGCTGAGCCAACTCCTTTTGTTTCGATAGTCCAGCCTTTGTCATTGCAAAGTTTCGAGTGACTTTTTGGAATTTCGACTTTTCTTTTATCATCAGGTCGACCTCCTTATCCGAGTACTTGTGATTTATGGCCTTTTCTATATCCGAATGCTTCTTCTCCATAATATCAACAGTTGGGACGGAGCCCTGAGCCTTCGTGGCATTACGCCATTCATCGAATTCAACTTGTTCGAATTCAGAGTTTGACACGAATTGCATACGGAATGGACGCTCGGATCGACCTGAAATTTTCAGATATAGATTCTTCGAAAATCATGATTTGCACACCAACCAAACTGGCACTTGATGCTCTTATTCGTCTTCTTCCCCTCTAAATCGTAAACCTTATTCGTCTGCTCCACACCGATGATCTTCCAAATTCGATACTTGCTCTGCGATCCACTGATCATTCCCTGTCCGAGTCGAACGTAACATCCGACGACAGTCGAATCGAAGAACGGCGCGTGAATCATCAGAGCCAATTTGTGTCGAGACAAACGAGCTTTTCTCAATTCTGCCAACGTCTCCACCTCCTTCTTCACCACTTTCTCCTGATCGGCATTACGTTCTGGAGACGATTCCCGAGAGCTTGACGAGGAACGAGAACTTTCGCTGGAACTGGAAGAACTCGACGAGCCGCTGTTCGCTCCGAACACCGCGTCGATCGAGAGCGCCGCGTTCTTCGCGTTTTTCTTCTCGATCTCCTTTCGTTTGTGTTTCAGAGCGTCCATCGCATTTTTCTCCTTGTGTTTGCGGTTTATCTGGAAATTTTCCGTGAAAAAATGAAGTTTAGAATGGGGTTTTGAGGGAAAAGGTATTGAAAAGTATTAATTTTCTGTGAAAATTCAGATTTTAGATCGAAAAACAAACAGATTCTTGGAATTTTGGGCTGAAAATAAAAATTTCGCGGATTTCCTACTAATTTCAGTGAAAATTCCGTTGATTTATGAAAAAGTGCTGCATCTATCAGCTCGACACAGTTCCTACAACTGCGCTCCACCGAAATGCCCTTGAAAAATGTCTCCTTTTCTCTGAGTGTCTCAATTTCGCACACAATTTTCTTCGGTGTTTCGGTAGAGCGCGGTTGTAAAAGACGAGCCGTGCTAATAACACTCCCGAAGAGGAAATTGACAAATTCTAATTGATTTGAGTGATTTTCTAAAAAAAAAAATTCGTTTGGAATCAGTGTGAAACCAAAAATTTTGATTACTTGGGATGGAAATTGCTAAAATTTTGATAATTTAAGCACCTCCAGATCAAAAATTTAACGAAATCGGAGAAATCAACTAGATTTCGAACAACTTCCGCTGAAAATGACCAAGTTTTTGAGTGATTTTGAGCAAATTATCTAGTTTTTTATGTGAAAAATCTCAAAATTTTCGCAATTTCTCTGTAATATTCGGTAAAAATTTGCTGTGTATGTCTCTCCTGAGGAGGATTTTGACAAATTCGAAAGTGGTTGAGTGAATTTGTTGCGAAAATCGGTGTGAAATCAAAAACTTCCGAATTGCACTGAAATTTGCCAGAATAGACATAATTCGGACTGTTTCGGTGAATTTTCATCAAACATTTCTTGAAATTGGAGAAAATCAACTTAGAAACCAACATTTCCGACTATTCGCGCTGAAAATGACTTAGATGACTTAGGTTTTGATTGATTTTGAGTAATACTTCGAATTTCGGCGATTTTGAGCTGAAAAAACGGAATTTTTTCACGACAAACTAACTTCACTGGGGTGATGGAACTCAGCGTCCATCTCGGAATCAGAATCCGATGATCCCTTCGCTTTCGGCGATCCCCCATCACTATTCATCTTTCGCCGCTTCTCTGTCTTCGCACCCTTCTCCGTGTTTTTCTTCGCCTTTTTCGCAAGTTGTTGGGCGATTTCCTCGCGAGCACGAGCACTCTCACGAGCCTCCATTCGTTCGAAAATCTCACGCTCCTTCTCCAGTTCGCTCAACCCCTTCCATCTCGCCTTGTCTTCTTTGTCAGTGAACAAACTGTCGTCCACCTGATCATCGTCGCTGCTTCCTGACGCCTTTCGCTTTCGCTTCGTCAACACCTTCTTTTTCGCAGGTTTTGCTCTGAAAAAGTGGGAATTATTCGAAAAATCGAAAAATTTTTGAAAAAAAACTCACTGTGGTTTCTCAACATCAGACCCAGAACCCGACGAATCGCTACGACCGCCACGTTTCTGGGTGGTGGGACCGCCCGTATCCGAATCGGAATCGGAATCCGACGTGGCGGGAGCTGGCGCCGGTCTTTTTTCTTCGTCTGATGAAGCCGACTCGGAGGAAGACATTTTTGATTGAACTGACCCTGAAAATCACATAAAATTAGGTTTCAAACATCGAAACACGATTTTTAATGTGGAAATTGAAGAAAAATGACGGAAAATCAATAAATGTGAGGCGAAAATTTATTTTTCAAGAATAGAGGGCACAAAACCTTAAAAATCATTGAAAATATACTATAAAACCTGAAAAAATCCTTATTTCTGGCAAATTCCACAATAAATTTACGAATTTCAACGAAAATATACGGAATTAATCAGCAGAAACTGAATAAACTGAGAGAAATTGAGTTTTCGAGTTTCTAGCATGTTTATCATGCAAAAATTTATATTTTAGAGCAATTTAATAATGAAAATACGTATAAAATCATGTTGAAAACGAGAGAATACAAAGAAAATCGAGAAAAAACGGTGAGAAACGAGCAAAATGAGCAAAATGACGTGCGCTCGATGAGAAAAATTGTCAATAACAAACGCCCCGCCCATTTTTGCAAGTGGCGCGCGCTCTTTTCGCAAGAATGCCGCACGGTTCTGGGAATTCGGAATTAGCGGGAAGTTGAAATAAAAGCTTTTTTTTCGTACGAAATTTTTCTTTTAATGATATTATCTTTTGGAAAATAGATATATCATGATACATATATATGTATAATTTCAATGATAATTCTGAAACTTAGAATAATCGCCGAAATTCTCAAAAAAAGTCGTTTTCTGGAAGGTTTGAGATCTAAATTTTTTTCCCAGTTCACGGTCTCCCAGACTCCGAGTAAGAACTGCAAGGAAATTTTTGATCTACCCTCATGAAACGAAAAATTTGAGAAATTAGCAGGTCTAAAGCGTTATGATTATAATTTTTAGCGTAAAGCTCAAGGTCGGATGTAAGACAATTTCAGTTTTAGAATTATTCTGAGTGTATTATCCACCTATTCAATGCAAAAAATCCTGGATTCAGATATTATTAGGGCCGAAATGGCAATTTTTCATTTTGATTTCGGAAAAATCTACGGGATTTGTTCATTTCTCAACATTATCCAACGAATGATAACTCAAAACGTGCTCCGGAGATTTTTACACATTTCTGTAGGACGGTTTTTCAATTTGCTCATTAGTTTTCGAGAAAATAACAAAAAATTGAAAAAAATTCAGAATTTGATCGATTTCTCAAAAACTAATGAGCAAATTGAAAAACCGTCCTACAGAAATGTGTAAAAATCTCCGGAGCACGTTTTGAGTTATCATTCGTTGGATAATGTTGAGAAATGAACAAATCCCGTAGATTTTTCCGAAATCAAAATGAAAAATTGCCATTTCGGCCCTAATAATATCTGAATCCAGGATTTTTTGCATTGAATAGGTGGATAATACACTCAGAATAATTCTAAAACTGAAATTGTCTTACATCCGACCTTGAGCTTTACGCTAAAAATTATAATCATAACGCTTTAGACCTGCTAATTTCTCAAATTTTTCGTTTCATGAGGGTAGATCAAAAATTTCCTTGCAGTTCTTACTCGGAGTCTGGGAGACCGTGCAGTTTTAAATATTAGCAGAGCATTTTTGTTGCAACTGCGCTCCACCGCAAACGAGAGAGTATCGGCGAGAGACGCAGAACATTTCTCGCGCCGACACAGATTCTCACAGTTTTTGATCTATTTTCGCTATTTTCCATAATTTTTTCGGTAAATTGAAGAAAATAGCGAAAATAGGTCAAAAACTGTGAAAATCTGTGTCGGCACGAGAAAAAACTCTGCGTCTCTCGCCGATACTCTCTCGTTTACGGTGGAGCGCATTTGTAAGAAAAATGCTCTGCTTATATGCTTTCAGAAAAATTTGAAAAATCTCTCAATTTTGTATGAATGCAGCCGCGCTCTATTGAGAAGGATGGCACATTTTTTGCGTCACGGTGAATATTCGAATTTATATAGCCGATGTAGTAACACGATCAATCGAAAGCTTATCATTCTTATATATAAAAGACAAGTGGTGTTTGTCTGTCTGTCTGAGGCACTGTCCGCAGCGGTTTTGGAAAGAGAAGAGAAACTGAGCCAGCGGGCAAAACCGAACTGTCGTGCTTTGGACAGCGACAGCCGCTTAAGACCACTCGGCCATGCGGGCACGTTTGAGAGAAGGTGGCCACGTGAATGAGGAGAGGCCAGCCGACTGAATCGCCGAAGGCGAGGCAGATAGGCTGGTCAAACAAATAATTCTTTATCGAAAAACATTCATTAAAACAGTAGTAAACGTATGAACCGATTCATTCTATATTTCGATTTCGTTGTATTCCAAAAATCCAAGAACAAAACAGGCACCAATTGCCATGAAGATGCTTGTCATAGGAATAACGACAATAGCAGAAATTATCTCATCATGGTTGAGTTCTTTGATAGCCTCCATGGTGCCGTAAAATGACAGGGTCCATGTGTTCATTAAGAAAATAGACATGCTGATTATAATCTGAAAAGTATTAAAACGGTATTTAGAAAGTATTTAGAAAATATACCAGAAGAAACACACGATTGTCCAGTGTTCTGGCTTCTTCCTTCAGTGGCATTACTTCTTTTGAATAGAAATCCATGCATTTTTCTAATTGTTCGCTATAATCATCGTTCATCTTTTCTAAGACAACCTGTCTTTCCGGACCAAGCTTTTTTTCCGATTGTTTTTCAGCTCTGGAAAATTAGTTTGCAATCCGCTACTTTTCATAAAAACTTACATGATTCGTCGACGGAGTTTCAGAATGTTGAACAAAACAACCAAGGAAACAAGTATCTCCATGATAATAACTAATCGATACCAAGTGTAATTCACCGCTAGAATTTGTGAAAAACAGATTGTGTAGACAACACAGAGGAATGTTAATACCAATAGCAAGATAATTTTCTGGAAAAATCTGTTGTAACCATCATGTATTTCAAAATAAGACTTACAGCATAACAAACATAAACCTCTCTGTCTCCAATCGAATCTCTTTTCTCTTTCCATTGGGTATTCAATGTATTCCTTAGATTCTCCAATTGCAGACTCTCTTCTTCAGTTGGTTTCGAATCTTCACGTAGTTTTCCGAACTGTTTGATAAGGAGTTTCGATAATGAAACTACTTGCTGTTGACTTCCTATTCTGGAATCATCCAGTGGGACCCTTTCAAATAGCGTGAATATCAGACCAGGTGCTTCTTCCTTCGGTGGTATCAGAATTTTCATGACGTCTACTTCTGTAAGTTAGAAAATACGGTGGCGAGTCTTGGTAAGGTTTTTGTGTATTTGGCGAACAAATCGATAGAAGACCCGTCCGATGAATGCCCTCCTCCAATGACCTCTACTGTTGTACGCATTAGATGGTCCGTTCGATAAATAGCTGGAGGCCCATTCTTGGGTACACAATACACGGTATCCTCCTCCCTCGTTCCCGTCACAAGGGCCTTCATTAGACGGTCTATCTGTCGGAACGGTCTCCATTTTCCCTTTTTTATGTCACTATTATCCACGTCATCTTTTCTCCTCCGTTTTTGAACAATTTAGGAATAAACCTCGTTACTTTTTTTTGTATATCAGCTAAACCGTGCCCGATTGATTAAATTTTTGAAGATAACGAAACCCACCAATATTTGTCACAATATATTCTAACTTACAGATCTAGAAGTCATGAAAATTCTTATACCACCCAAGAAAGAACAACCGAATCTTATATCCACGCTATTCGAAGAGTTTTTGCTGGAAGATTCTAGAAAACGAAGTCAACAACAAGTAGTTTCATTCTCGAAACTTCTTATCGAACAGTCTGGAAAACTACGTGAAGATTAGAAACCAACTGAAGAAGAGAGTCTGCAATTGGAGAATCTAAGGAATACTCTCAATACACAATGGAAAGAGAAGAGAAGTTTAATTGGAAAAAGAAAGATTGGCAAATTAAATGAGAAAGGAATAATATGTATTTAACAAAATGACCAGATGAGATAATTAATTAAAACCGGGTAATGGCAGAGTCAAGAAGATGTTCAAATTGGGAAGGGGAGAGGAAACTACTAACATTGGCAACGATGGCATTCCAGATGGGAAGGATAAAAGAGAAAAAATTGTCGGAGAGGGGGGAGAGATAAATGAGGGTCATGGGTCTTCGTGGAGAACTTGACAGTCTGATAAAGGAATTGAGATTGGGAAAATGAGACGCGCCAGCTATAAATTTATACAGGAGGAGTAATTGAGCTTTGAGTCTACGGTGTCTTATAGAGTAGATAGAGAGAAGTTCTAGACGATGCGAATAAGATGAGAAAGCGATATTGCATCGTTGGAGAGTTTTCCTAGAGTAAGTTCGTAGAGTGGATTCAAGAAGTCTGGAGAGGGATGAGGAGGGGGCAAGACAGAAAATGACTGAAGCGTATTCAAGAATAGGAAGAACATATGTTTTGAATAGAAAAGAGTAAAATGCCGGATTATTAGACTTGAAGGATTTGAGGATTTGGGAAGAGCGAAGACGAGCTAGAGATACTGACTTTTTAATGTGGGCAGAAAACTTGAGGTCAGGTTCAAAGAGAATTCCTAGATCACGAACCGAGTTGGAAACCAGAATGGGTGAGCCAACAATGTGAAACTGGTAGTGGGGGTTGAGAGCACCCAAGCGGAGTAAACTAAATTTTATCATTATCTTGGAGATACTTGTGTCTTTGGTTTTTTTGTACCGTCTTCTGAAACTCCGTCGACGAATCATGTAAGTTTTTATGAGAAGTATCGGTTAACAAACTAATTTTTCAGAGCTGAAAGTCAATCAGATGTAGAGCATGGTACCGAAAAACAGATTGTCTTAGAAAAGAGGAATGAATCTATGCTGTCTTACACCGAACAATTAGAAAAATGCGTTGATTTCTATTCAAAGGAAGTATTTCCACTAAAGAAAACAGCCAGAGCACTGAGCAATCATGCGTCTCTTTGGGTATGTCTTCTAAATAATTAAGTTCACCAATTCACCAAAAACTCTAATATTTTTCAGGGTATACTCTGCTTCTCTATAATCATACTAAACGTGTCGATCTTTCAATTTTATTTCATCATCGAGGCTCTCAAACAATTCAACAATGAATCGGCCATCGCTCTCCATGCACTTGCAGATGCTTTCCCAATGCTTCTTGGAACGAGTCTCATCACTGCAATAGGTTTCATTTTTGTTGGTGCGTTTCTGAGTAAGAACGAAGTGGCACTGTAGAATGGATCGGTTGATATGTTTCCTTCTATTTTTTTGAATGTTTTATTTCTCACAAATTCAATTGATGTAGTAACATCAAAGCCAAAGTATCCAACTTTGAATTTGTTTTGTAAACTAAATCTAATGAGTATATATATATTCCAACTGTTAATAACGTTTCTTTGTTAATTCAAACATTTTCCCGCCGATTTTCAACGGATTTTGATCTCACAAGAGCGTTGAATTCTTATTAGCCACCGTGTTGAATGAATGGGTTAATATGTTTACTAATATTTTTATGAATGTTTTAATTTAAAAAAATTCGTTCCAATTGAAACATTAACAAGTTATCGAAACAAAATAAATCGTGATGTCCACTTTGTTATCAATCATCACTTACAGCCAAAACAAATCTGTCCAAAGATAAAATATTGGGGGGAGCCAACTCCTACCGATTCAAAAAACTTTAGCATCACCGGCGGTTACAAACGATTGTCAGTCCCTGAGAAAACAACGGCATGCGTCAGAATGCATGGAAACAAGAAAGACATGAAACAACCATAATCAAAGTTCCTGACATGGGATTGACCCAAAATGAGATTTCTTAGTTATTTTGGGAAATGATAGGTCTTATCCCAACTAGAACAAAACGAAAATCGGCTCAATTGGCAAAGAATGGTCCCAACCGCAAAGAACGGTCCCAAAAAATAAAAGAACGGTCCCAAAGAATTACATGGTCCCTACCGCAAAGAATGGTCCCTCAAAATTGATACGAAAAACTTTTCACCATTCTCTTAGGCTTAGGTTTCTTAGAAATTGGGAAAAAATTGACAAATACGATTAATAACCGATTTTGTCAATTTTTTCACCAATTTCTAAGAAACCTAAGTTTAAGAGAACCAGTCGGTTCACGTCGCCTAACGGCGACTAAACCTCCTTCTCAACACCACCCTTCTAGGTGTTACAGTGGATCGTAATTAATCCGAAAACAGACGACACGTTTGGAATCTCCTGTTTATCTGACTCTGACGGTGACAAAAAATCATTCATATCGCCTCTGTGGATCAATCCGGAAACGGACGACACGCTTTGAATCCTCTTTTTTCTATATATATATCTGAATATAAGAAAAAATATTCCATGTCCCAACATGGGTTTGATACAACTGACTACAGTCAACGTTGCCGAAATTGACAGATCGGGTTCTTGAACGCACCGATCTTCGCCATTTGAAAGTCGAACTTAGCTTTGAAGTATTGCCCCTCGCAATATGAACAAATTTGATCCATCCTTCTGGTATAGTGAGAGCTCCTTTCTTCTCGCCGTTACACCATCGGGCTTTTCTGATCGTCTGGCAGCTGCCCGGGAAGCTACTGAAACCCTTCTAGATTATCTTCGGACTTTTTTCGCTGCTGTTTCCAATTTTTACTGTTGGTTCTGTTGCTGTTCGACTTCTCAGTGTCAGACTGTAGAGATCGTCTGTCTGCTGTATCAGCTGCCATGATTTTTAACCTCAATTTTGTGTCACCCTGACAGCTTTTTGTTTGGCTACCATGCGATTTGAATCAGCAGCTTCATTTTTCTGAAGTTAGTAAAAGTTGATCTTTTTCTCTATAAGCGAGGTTATAATAATAATAATAATAATTTATTACGTCCGCAAGGGTACGTGATTGATACCAATATGCATGAGTTCAATTTGCCCGTGTTCCAGTTTCTTGTATTCGTAGCACTAATTCAACTTTTTCTTTTTCTTATTTCTTGGAACAAATGCTTCTTCGAGGATTATTGGAGATAAATTTGCATCTTTGTAACTCTTAAACTTGATCCCCAACAGTTCAAGAGATACTATTTGACAGGGAAATATCATAACGAACTCTCGGAAAATTATCCATGTCCTGCGTCTATGTCTCTTAGTTTTCTTCTTACGATCTTTCCGTTGTTGTTTGCGTTGTTTCAGCTTCTGCTTTCTTTGCTGTTCTGCCTTTGCCCGCTTTTCAACCCATTCTTGAATCTGCTCACTCACATTATCCTTGACTTGCTCTCTTAGTTCAGCTATTCTCATCCGTTCGTGTTGTAGGACTTGTTCGCGAAATCGGGGGTTTTCACGACACGCCTTTTCCATAGCTTTCACCATTCCTTCTGCGATACGTCTAGCGGCTTCATCGACAAACTTTTCTATATTCCAATCATCCAGTCCCATTTCGTTGCTCGTTTGATTCCTCACGTTTTGCTAACAAATGCTCGCAACATTTGCCATGGATTCTGGACAATCTCAAGTCCGGATAGCAGTGCCCGACGTCTTCTTTTCGTCGTTTTTCTTCACAGACTCCTGTGTCATGCGTTGAATGTCCTGTATCCCATCAACTCCTCCGAGCTTCAATCTCACATCTGATTCTGAGCGATGGAGCATGAAGAGTTCAAAAGAATGTGCTTTACGTGGCCCCAATGTCTGGACTTCATGCAACTTCTGCTTTTCACTGTATTTTACACGAAAAAAAGTAGGCGGAGCTAAAACCGTGGTAAGAAGAAAAAGTAAATGTTGGAAATGAATCCATCCCCTTTTAGCTTGAATCCATCCACAACTTATCCATCCCCTTTTAGCTGTCCCCAGAAAACTGCCCGTATGTGTATGATATTGATCAATCTGGAGAAAAACGATACGGCTGGAATCATCAACTTTTCTGAATCTTATGATACCAAAACATCTTTCACGTCTTCGCTTTTTCGAACGCGGACCGTATTTTTCCTTATTGGAAACAGACGACACGTTCGGATATCTCTTTTTTCCGAATAAAAAAAAATATATATTAAAAATCTTTCTTCGCCCTCTGGATCGAACTAATAACTAACTGTAGTCAACGACGCATAACTTGCCAGATCGGACGCGTCGACACGCCGCCCTCAACCACGCGGCCCACACAGGTGAACCGCTGGGGAACACATATGGAACCGCGCGGTAGCGTATGTGCGGCTAAAAAGAATGAGGGTTGGACCCTATATGTGTCTACGTGGATCACCGCGCGGTCGGCCGAAAACGTGGGGAGCATATGGAACGCATATGGATAGCATAATCAGCATTAATTCTACCAACCGTATTTGGTTGATTATTCTGTATGAAACACTAGAAAGGCCTAATTCATTGTTGTGATTGTTATATAATGCTATCATGTTGTTTCACTTTTCTTTTTTCCAACTTGTTCACTTCCCATTTCTCGGACTTGTATATTTTTTTCTATTTTTCTCGAAGTTCTTTCCTTTTTTAAACAGATAATGGCAATACTTTAAAAAAATTGAAAATCACACACGATTTCCTATAAAAATCATATGTTAGCTTGGTGATTATAACACAATCTTTGATTCTCAAGCTTTTCTTTGAGCTCTGAAAGAAAATGATACCCGTCGAAGAAATTCGAAGTCCGATATTTTGACTTTACTTCGGTATGACAAATACTTACCTTCTTACCTTTAAATCAATCTGAAAAAATATAATTTCTTATCATACCGAAGTGAAGCGGAAAATGGGCCCGGACTTATAGAAAAAAAATGTCGCGTCGATTTACGGTAAACAACACGCCCACGTGTAATTCCGGAGTGTCGTTGCGGCGGCCGGCCGCCACCCTCAAATATGGACCATACATATGGGAGCTATATGGGTGCACGCGCTGCCAGTACACAGAAAAGACGACCGCACATATGCGGCACACGCGCGATCCACTTTTCATTTATGGACACACATAGGGCGCTATTCTGGCACCTTCACATATAGGATTCCCAGCGGTTCACCTGTGCACTGAAAATGCAAGCCGAAGAAAGGAAAGAAATGACGACGCTTAGGTCGACAGTTTCACGCCTCTTTTTCCGTTTTTCATTCCCCTATGCTTTATCAGTGTTTTTGGCTCAGAAGGTGTCATTTCGAGAATTTTGAAAAAAGAAAAAGACGGGCATCATGCGGGGGAAATTTCTGATCTTTTGGTCCATCTTTGAAGGAAATCGGTCCAGTAGGAAAGGCTGTGGGATCGGCGACACACACACAAACATACAGAATCTGGTGTTTGTTAATAGTAAAGATGGTGAAAAGTTTTTCGTATCAATTTTGAAGAACCATTCTTTGCGGTAGGGACCATTATATTCTGAGTTTCCAGAAAATGGCAGACACATTTTCCTTTTTTTTTCGACTTTTTTGAGTTGAACCACTTCGAGACATTATAGCTCAGCCAATTCAAGAGCTATATTCCCAAACTAAAGTGCAATCGCAAGACATAGACCAAGGCTACATAAGAGGTAACAAATTCATGTTTCTAGCTGTGACTCCCGAACTACTACAAATAAAAATGTGAAAATTTGCACTTCTCATTAAATCAGAAAGTGGTAATTTTCGAAAAAAGGTATTTGGGAGACTATGCCTATCCGATTGCCAGTGTCAAATAAGGTGTACATATGCATTCAAATATATGTCTCGCCTTTCATTCCAGAAACTTATTTTTTCAATTTTCATGTTCAACTTCATGTATAGGGTTACGTGTGATTTTTCAACTGCTGAGTTGATCGTTCATTGAGATTACGGTAGATCGAAAAGATGCGTTGAGGACGCGTGCGTTATTTACTTCTTTTTTTCAAACTCAAACTTCTGACATTTTTCCGATTTCTTTCTTCGTATCAAATTTTCTAACAAGACGTGTCCCTGTGTTTACTGAGAAATGACTAACGGAATATTCTGTGTCTCACAATATCTCTACCGAAAGACCTTACTCGGTTTTTCCGTCAGTCTTATTACTTAGTTGTCCTACCGGAATGGACAACATAAAATATTGTATATATCTGATTTCTATTAAATGCTAATATTTCCATCTTTTCTATTATTTGATTGCCTCACTGAAATGATTGATCTCTGTATTTTTGATTTTTATTGAACTCATAAAGGTATGTCTCAACATTTTCATTTTTTAACTAGGAAATTTTTATTTTTTCCAGTTTTTTGCCTTCATTGAGGAATACCTTTTCGGTGAATTCCATCGAATTGAATGCCGACAAGATTGGCCCTATTTTATCTATTGTCTTCTCATTTTTCTAAAAATTTTTTGCGGTCGGTCGTACGGTCAGCTTTCCGTCTTCCACTGATTCCTTTTTGATTTCTTTTTTGAGTCCTAGTTCCTCCTGAGTTTAGGTTTTGCCTTGATTTTCTATTTCTATGTTTTTTTTCCTTTTTGTTGCCTATCGTGCCGCGTCACCTTATGCATTTATACGTCATTCAGTGGGAGAAAGAGAGACGGTCCCAATACATGGCCACGCCCCTTGGGGGCGAGTGCGAGATTGTTTCATTCTTTCCTACCATTCTCCACCAGAAGCTGGTATCAAAAGCTTCTCCCCTTTTTCTCCCCCTTTTTCCCCCATTTTTCCAATTTCTAGGAAGTTTCATCAAGAAGCTTCCTCTTCACCTCACATCCAATCTCTCTGTGAGACTTCACAAGAAGTCCTCACAATTCTCATACCTCATCACCAATCTGGTGAGCTTCTCAAGAAGCTCACATCCTATTGTTTTATCTTTATTGATTAACTCAAATCTCTTTATCTTTTACAATCATAATAAATGGTTTAATTATTTGATTGACAAAACGTGATCCAGGAGTGGGAGCAGAACACCCTTTGTTACAAGTAGTAAATATATGAACCAATTCATTCTATATTTCGATTTCGTTGTATTCCAGAAATCCAACAACTAAAGCGACACCAAGCATAGTGAAGATGATTGCCCCAGAAAGTACAACAACCACAAATGGTGAATCATTGTTGAATTCTTTGAGAGCCTCGTTGATGCCGTAAAATGTCACGGCCCATAGATTCATTAAGAAAATAAACACGCTGATTATAATCTGAAAAGTATTCAAACGGTATTTAGAAAGTATTTAGAAAATATACCCAAAGAAAAACACGATTGTCCAGTGTTCTGGCTTCTTCCTTCAGTGGCATTACTTCTTTTGAATAGAAATCCATGCATTTTTCTAATTGTTCGCTATAATCATCGTTCATCTTTTCTAAGACAACCTGTCTTTCCGGACCAAGCTTTTTTTCCGATTGTTTTTCAGCTCTGGAAAATTAGTTTGCAATCCGTTACTTTTTATAAAAACTTACATGATTCGTCGACTGAGTTTCAGAAGACGGTACAAAAAAACCAAGGACAATAGTATCTCCAAGATAATAACTAATCGATACCAAGTGTAATTCACCGCTAGAGTTTGTGAAAAACAGATTGTGTAGACAACACAGAGGAATGTTAATACCAATAGCAAGATAATTTTCTGGAAAAATCTGTTGCAATCATCATGTATTTCAAAAAAAAAAGACTTACAGCATAACAAACATAAACCTCTCTGTCTCCAATTAAATCTCTTTTCTCTTTCCATTGTGTATTCAATGTATTCCTTAGATTCTCCAATTGCAGACTCTCTTCTTCAGTTGGTTTCGAATCTTTACGTAGTTTTCCGGACTGCTTGATAAGGAGCTTTGATAATGCAACTACTTGTCGTTGACTTCGTTTTCTCAAACCTTCTAGCGAACATTCTTCGAATAGTGTGAATATCAGATTCGGTGTTTCGTTTTTGGCTGGTATGAGAATTTTCATGGTTTTAAGATCTGTAAATTAGAATATATTGTGACGAGTATTGGTGTTAGTGTTCTTTCCGTGTGTGTCTCATTTGTAACAACTTCACAAACAAATGTTCGGCAGATAGCTAGAGATACACTCCTCAATTGTAAAGAAAATAGAGAAAAAGACAATCCGATAAATAGTCCGTCTGATGAAGGTCTTCCTCCAATGACCTCTACTGTTTTACGCATTACATGGTCCGTTCGATAAATAGCTGGAGACTACTGCTTTGTTCACTACTCACGGCATCCTCCTTCCTCGTTCTCCCGCCACAAGGACCTTCATTGGACGGACTATCTATCGGATCGGTCTTCCCTCTTTCTCTTTTTTAATGTCACTATTATACACGTCACCTTTTCCCTCCGTTTTCTTACAATTGATGAGTGTAGCTCTTTATTTTTCTATCTATCTCACTATCCATGCCCGATTAATTACAAATTTTGAAAGAGAACTGAAAATTAAAAATAATAGCTATGATAATTTGACTTCATGATTCAACTATCTGCCAATGACATTGTTTGCAAATAATCTTGGTTTTTAACAAGAAACACACAAAATGCAAGCATAAATAATCAAACTTATAGATCTAGAAGCCATGAAAATTCTGGTAATACCGAAGAAAGAACAGCTGAATCTAAATCTAATCTCCACGCTATCCGAAGAATTTTTGCTAGAAGATTCTAGAAAACAAAGTCAACAACAAGTAGTTTCATTCTCGAAACTCCTTCTCAAACAGTCTGGAAAACTAGGTAAAGATTCGAAACCAACTGAAGAAGAGAGTCTGCAATTGGATAATCTCCGGAATACATTGAATACACAATGGAAAGAGAAGAGGGATTTGGTTGGAAAAACAAAGATTGACGTTTGTTACGCTGTGAGTCTTTTTTGAAATACATGATGATTACAACACCTTTTCTCAGAAAATTACCATGTTGGTCTTGACGACGATAATCTATGCTAGCGATACAGTATGTGTTTTACAAACTCAAGCGGTGAAATACATTACAGATTTTATTATCATGGGGATACTTTTGTCCTTGGTTGTTTTGTACAACCTAATGAAACTTTGCCGACGAATCATGTAAGTTTCTATAAAAAGCGCCGGATAGCAAACTAAATTTCCAGAGCTCCAAATAAACTGGATGTCGAGAATGGTACCGAGAAGCAGATTTGCTTTGGAAATATGGAGTTGTCTTTCATGGAACAGTTAGAAAAATGCGTGGGATTCTATTCAAAGGAAGTAATGCCATTGAAGGAAGAAGCCAGAGCACTGAGCAAGTATTCCTCTCTTTGGGTATATTTTCTAAATACTTGAGAAGGGCCTTTCACCAAAACTCAAATACTTTTCAGATCAAAAGCAGTCTGATTGTTTTCGTACCGCAAGCTGTGGCTATGACAATTTACTGCATCATCGTGGCTTTCAAACTACTTGACAATGAATCAATAATAGCCGCTCCCCTCTTACTTCTTGGGTATCCCTTCATAGCTGCAACAGCTTTCATTTTTATTGTTGCGATTTTGGAAACAGCTACATTTTACATAACGATTAGTGAGGGTGCAACGCTCATAATACTTTGATATTTGGTGGAAAAAACGACTGAATTAACAAGCAAACGTTATTAATAGTTGGCACATATGTATTAGATTTAGTTTACTAAATAAATTTCAAATTAGATATTTTGGCTTTGTTACAAGTATTCAGACGTTCGATGACAAAATCGCATGTATTAAAGCCAAAGTATCCAACTTTGAATTCTTTTTGTGAACTAAATCTAATGAGTATATATATATTCCAACTATTGATAACGTTTCTTTGTTAATTCCAACATTTTTCCGCCGATTTTCAACGGATTTTGATCTCACAAGAGCGTTGAATTCTTATTAGCCACCGTGTTGAATGAATGGGTTAATATGTTTACTAATCTTTTTTATGATTGTTTTAATTTTGAAAAATTCGTTCCAATTGAAACATTAACAAGTTATCGAAACAAAATAAATCGTGTTTTCCACACTGTTATCAATCATCATTCATAGGCAACTTAACTATTCAAAAAATAAATTATTCGGGTGAACCAATTTCCACCGATATACTTATTAAATCGTGTCGAGACCCAAACTTCTAAATTTCAGAGATTACGGTAGCTCTGAAAGATGCGTTGCAGATGCGTGACTTCTTTTTCAAACTCGAACTTCTGACCTTTTTCAACAATTTCTTTCTTCTCTTTCACACTTTCCACGATTTCTCCTTGTGTTTACTGACATGGGAATCAGGGCTGTGCGAAGTTAAAGGTTTTTTTGGTGGTTTTCGAAAAGTTTGAGGCGAAAAATTTTTCGTGCCAAATTTTCCGAAAAATTTTACGGTCTAAACTTTTCGAAAAATTTTGGAAATTTATACTGAAATTTCAAAATTTAAGTTACAAAAATAGTGATTTTTCGCTTTTTCCTGAAATTCTGTACTCAAAAGCGGTTTCTATCAGTCTTTCTTCGAAATACTTACTGTTTTCACACAAATTCAAGATTTTTGGCTCGAAAAACACATTTTTCGGACATTTTTCTGGAAACTTTTTTTTTCGAATTTTTCGGTCAAAATTTTTCGAAAAAAAAGTTTTTCGATTTTTTTCGGTCCGAAGTTTTCGAAAAAATAAGTTGTTCGGTTTTTTCAAAAACTTTTTCGCACAGCCCTGATGGGAATGACCCAGGGTGTCTGGGATTTCTTAGATATTATGATGATAGCCTTCACCCCAACTAGAACAAAACGAAAATCTTACGTGCCCCTTTTGAGTTTCCAGAGAATGGCAGACACAATTCCATTTTTTCGAATTTTTCATCGTAACTCGGTCAATTCAAGAGCAATCTTTTCAAACTGAAGTGTAATCGCAAAATATAGACCAAGGCTTTATAAAAGTAAACAGAGTCATGTTTCCAGCTGTGACTCCCGAATTACTACAAATCAAAGTATGAAAATTTGCACTTCTCATGAAATCAGAAAGTGGTAATTTTCAAAAAATGTATTTGGGAGACTATGTCTATTCGATTGCCAGTGACAAATAAGGTGTACATATGCATTCAAATATATGTCTCGCCTTTCATTCCAGAGACTTATTTCATCAACGAGGCTCTCGAAGAATTCAACAATGATTCACCATTCGTGGTTGTTGTACTCTTTAAGGCAATCATCTTCACTATACTTGGTCTCGCTTTAGTTGTTGGATTTCTGGAATTCAACGACATCGAAATATAGAATTAATTGGTTAATGTGTTTACTACAATTTTTTGTGAATGTTTCTATTTCTGATAAATTCATTTGATGTATAAACAAATTTCCAAAATAACAGGCATTTTTATTAACAGATAGCTGAAGTATAAATAAATGCATAAGGTGACGCGGCACGATGGGCAGCAAAAAAAAAAAAAGTAAAAATAGAAAATCAAGGCGAAACCTAAACTCAGGAGGAACTAGGACTCAAAAAAAATCAAAAAGGAATCAGTGGAAGACGGAAAGCTTATCTTACGACCGTGAGTGTAAAGCAGCTAGTTGAAAATAGACGGTAAAATGTTTGAATGACACAGAATTTTCCGTTAGTCATTTCTCAGTAAACACAGGGTCACGTTTTGTTAAAAAATTTGAAAAATATAGAAGACATTCGAAAAACCGGTTGGAAGTTTGAATCTGAAAAAAAGTCAATAACACACGCATTTGCAACGCATCTTTCAGAGCCACCGTAATCTCTGAAATTCAGAAGTTTGGGTCTCGACACGATTTAATAAGTATATCGGTGGAAATTGGTTTACCCGAATAATTTATTTTTCGAATAGTTATGTTGCCTATGAATGATGATTGATAACAAAGGGGAAAACACGATTTATTTTGTTTCGATAATTTGTTAATACTTCAATTGGAACGAATTTTTCAAAATTAAAACATTCATAAAAATATTAGTGAACATATTAACCCATTCATTCAACACGGTGGCTAATAAGAATGCAACGCTCTTGTAAGATCAAAATCCTTTGAAAATCGGCGGGAAAATGTTTGAATTAACAAAGAAACGTTATTAATAGTTGGAATATATATACTCATTAGATTTAGTTTACAAAATGAATTCAAAGTTGGATACTTGGGCTTTGATGTAGTTTTTTCACCGAATATCACAGTATTATGAGCGTTGTACCTTCACTAGTCACCCTGGAACATGTAGTTTCGTCAGAAAACGCAACAATTAAAATGAAATCTATTGCAGCTGTGAAGGGAATCATAAAAAGTAAAGGGAGAGCGGCTATTGATTCATTGTCAAGTAGTTTGAGAGCCGCGATGATGCAGTAAACTGTCAGAGCCACAGCGTTCAGTATGAAAACAATCAGGCTGCTTTTCATCTGAAAAGTATTTGAGTTTTTGTGAATGATTCATCTCAAGTATTTAGAAAATATACCAAAAAAGACGCATACTTGTCCCGTGATCTTGCTTGTTCCTTCAGTGGAAATACTTCCTTTGAATAGAAATCCACGCATTTTTCTAACTGCTCGGTGAAAGACAACTCCATATTTCCAAAGCAAATCTGTTTTTCGGTACCATGCTCTACATCCGACTGATTTATAGCTCTGAAAAGTTAGTTTGTTATCAGTTACTTCTTATTAAAATTTACCTGATTCGTCGAAAGAGTTTCAGAAGGGTGTACAAAACAACCAAGGACAAAAATATCCCCATGATAATAACAGATGAATACCAAACAAAAAATATCGTTTGAGTTTTAAAAACAGATACTGTGTCGCTAGCATAGATTATTGTCATTAGGACCAGCATGGTAATTTTCTGAAAAAAGGTGTTATAAGCATCATGTATTTCAAAAAAGACTCACAGCATAACAAACGTCAATCTTTGTTTTTCCAACCAAATCCCTCTTTTCTTTCCATTGTGTATTCAATGTATTCCTTAGATTCTCCAATTGCAGACTCTCTTCTTCAGTTGGTTTCGAATCTTTACGTAGTTTTCCGGACTGTTCAATTAGGCGTTTCGAAAAGGAAAAAACTTGTTCTTGGGTTCGTATTCTAGAATCTTCCAGCAATAACTCTTCGAATAGCGTGGATATCAGATTCGGTTGTTCTTTCTTGGGTGGTATAAGAATTTTCATGGCTTCAAGATCTGTAAGTTAGAATATATTGTGACAAATGTTGGTGGGTTCAGTTATCAGCCAAAACATGTAAACAATCTGGCATGGTTTAGCTGATAGTGAGATACAAAAAAGTAACGAGGTTTATTCTTCAATTGTACAAAAAAACGGAGGAGAAAAGATGACGTGGATAATAGTTACATAAAAAAGGGAAAATGGGGACCGATCCGATAGATAGTCCGTCTAATGAAGGCCCTTGTGACGGGAGAACGAGGGAAGAGGATACCGTGTGTCGTGAACAAAGCAGTAGTCTCCAGCTATTTATCGAACGGACCATCTAATGCGTAAAACAGTAGAGGTCATTGGAGGAAGACCTACATTGGACGGACCTTCTATCGAAGTGGCCTCCTCTCTTTTTCCTCATTTCTTTACTGTCAATACCATAGACGTCATCGTTTTCTCTTCTTTTCTTTACAATTGAGGAGTGTATCTTTATTCACTTCTGTGCGTATCTCGAATCATCTGAATAATGTCCGTTTTGACAAACGTTTTTGGACAGGTAGCAGAAATAATTATATCTGGAGTTATTGAGTTTTTTGTTTCAAAATGTTGGAAAGCCCCTAAATAAACAAAAAATTATATCGAATTGACTTTTTAAGCCTAGAGCATTGTTCTAGAGTTCCAGAAGTCAAAATCAGTTCAGCTTTTCTACAGACAATCAGTGAAAATCTTATTTAAAAAAATAAAAGTTGTCAATTTTTTCTCACTCAAAAATTATTTTATTCTCCTTTTTCTTCATTTCTGGTATTTTTTGACTATAACACGAACAAGGAATACATATGTAAATGTGTTTTATTATGTTTTAAATAACACTTTGTATAGAGTTTTTAAAAGGTATATTCGTGTTATGGTCAGAAAATACCGGAAATACACTATCTACATATAGAAACGGTCTTCATTTTCCTTTTTTTATGTCAATATTATCCACGTCATCTTTTCTCCTCCGTTTTTGTACAATTGAAGAATAAACCTCGTTACTTTTTTTGTATCGCACTATCAGCTAAACAATTCCCGACGGATTACATTTTTTGAAGATAACCTTTTTAAAGAAACCCACCAATATTTGTCACAATATATTCTAACTTACAGATCTAGAAGTCATGAAAATTCTTATACCACTCAAGAAAGAACAACCGAGTCTGATATCCACGCTATTCGAAGAGTTATTGCTAGAAGAATCTAGAATACAAACCCAAGAACAAGTTGTTTCATTTTCGAAACTCCTTATAAAACAGTTCGGAAGACTACGTGAAGATTCGAAACCAACTGAAAAAGAGAGTCTGCAATTGGAGAATCTAAAGAATACATTGAATACACAATGGAAAGAAAAGAGAGATTTGGTTGGAAAAACAAAGATTGACGTTTGTTATGCTGTGAGTGTTTTTTGTCTGAAATATATGATAATTAAAACACATTTTTCCAGAAAATTACCACACTGGTCCTAATGATGATAATCTATGCTAGCGACACAGTATCTGTTTTTAAAACTCAGAAGATAATTTTGTTTTTTTATTCATCTGTTATTATCATGGGGATACTTTTGTCCTTGGTTGTTTTGTACACCCTTCTGAAACTCTTTCGACGAATCAGGTATGTTTTTATGAGAAGTAACTGATAACAAACTAACTTTTCAGAGCTACAAATCAATCGGATGTAGAACATGGTACCGAAAAGCAGATTTGCTTTGGATATATGGAGTTGTCTTTCATGGAGCAGTTAGAAAAATGCGTGGATTTCTATTCAAAGGAAGTATTTCCACTGAAGGAACAAGCAAGATTACAGGGCAAATATGCGTCTTTTTTGGTATATTTTCTAAATACTTGAGATGGATCATTCACAAAAACTCAAATACTTTTCAGATCAAAATCAGCCTTATTGTTTTCATACTGAACGCTGTGGCTCTGACAGTTTACTGCATCATCGCGGCTCTCAAACTACTTGACAATGAATCAATAGTCCTTCTCCCCTTACTTTTGATGCTTCCCTTCATGGTTGCAGTAGATTTCATTTTATTTGTTGCGTTTTTTGACAAATGCATTTTACAGGGTGACTAGTGAAGATACAACGCTCATAATACTTTGATATTCGGTGGAAAAACGATTGAATTCACAAAGAAACGTTATTAATAGTTGGAATGAACGTATTAGATACAGTTTACAAAAGAAATTCAAAGTTGAATTCTTTGACTTTGACACAGGCGTTTAGACGTCCAACACAAAAATCGCTAGTGCGGCGCAGATAGTCGACGTCGACTTTGTTCCCCTAACTTCTGTAGGGCGGTCCAGAGAGCATCGACCATGTTGTAGGTGATTAGCCAGGAAAATGAGAGAAAGAATGACTTTTGTTGATTTTGAACTGTTACGTGGCCAAATCTAGTTGAGAGATAAAAAAGCAACAAAAAATTCTTCAAAACCAAGTTTTGGTAGACCCTGAGTTGATTTTCGCTTTTCTACTGAAAAAAAAACTAATGAAGTTCTACCGTCAGATGTCACCGCGGCCATAGCATCGCAGTTTTTGAAAAAAAAGCGGTCATGGTCCTAGTGACGTTCTGGGGACCGCACAGGCGATGTGGTCAATGTGTGTCTGAAGGCCTGTATCAAAGCGAAAGTATCCAAATTTGAATCTTTTTGTAAACTAAATCTAATGAGTATACATACTCCAACTATTAATAACGTTTCTTTGTTAATTCAAACATTTTCCCGCCGATTTTCAAAGGATTTTGATCTCACAAGAGGGTTGATTTCTTATTAGCCACCGTGTTGAATGAATGGGTTAATATGCTTACTAATATTTTTATGAATGTTTTAATTTTGAAAAATTCGTTCCAATTGAAACATTAACAAGTTATCGGAATAAAATAAATCGTGTTTTCCACTTTGTTATCAATCATCACTTACAGCCAAAACAAATCTGTCCAAAGATAAAATATTCGGGTGAACCAATTTCCACCGATATAATTATTAAATCGTGTTGAGACCCAAACTTCTGAATTTCAGAGATTACGGTAGCTCTGAAAGATGCGTTGCAGATGCGTGACACTGACTTCTTTCTCAAACACAAACTTCTGACCTTTTTCAACAATTTCTTTCTTCTTTCTCGAATTTTCCACGATTTCTCAATGTGTTTACTGAGAAATGACTAACGGAAAATTCTGTGTCTCGCAATCTCTCTACCCAAAGACCTTACTTGGCTTTTTCGTCATTCTTACCTCTTAGTTGTCCTATCGGAATGGGCAACGTAAAATATTGTATTTATCTGATATTTATTAAATGCTAATATTTATTTATTTCTATTATTCGATCGCCTCACGGAAATGGCTAGTCCCTGTACTTTTGATTTTTATTGAATTCATAACGGTACGTTTCATCATTTTCCTTTTTTAACATGGAAAATCTTCTTTTTTTCCAGTTTTTCATGCCAAATGCCATCGTCATCCAGGAAAAGAAAGATAATTTCATTGAAGGACAAGACGAACACGGCTATCATCATAGACCATTGATAAATTTTTAGAATTAAAGGTCAGAAAGTCGGCGGCTTTCTGGCTTGCGTGTGTAAAAAAGTGTTAGTAAGCACCTTTGTCCTTGCCGCTAGCTGCTTTACACTCCATCCTTATTTTATCTATACCCTTCCCCCATTTTTTTATGAAAGTTCTTGCAGTCGGTCGTACGGTCAGCTTTCCGTCTTCCACTGATTCCTTTTTGATTTTTTTTGAGTCCTAGTTCCTCATGAGTTTAGGTTTCGCCTTGATTTTCTATTTCATTTTTTGCTAGCCAACGTACTGTGTCACATTATACATTTATTTTTGTCTATGAAAAATCAATTTTCACAATTTTATGCACAAAACACGAAACATCTGTACCATTTTTCGAACTAAATTTATTGTTTTTAACCATATAATTTTATTTACAAAATGATCAGCAAAATTCGAAATGTACAGAAAAATAAATAAAACATTCACACAAACAGTTGGAAACATATCAATCGATTCATTCTACATCGCCACTGCGTTCTCTCTCAGGAATGTAACAACGAAAATGAAAGCTATTGCAGCGATGAAGCTTATCCCAGGAAGCATTTGCAATGCATTTGCAAGTATTTGGAGAGCTAATGTCAAATCTTTGTTGAATTGCTTGAGAGCTTCGATGACGCAGAAAATTTGGAATATCGATACGTTTAGTATGAATATAGAGAAGCAGAGTATACCCTGAAAAATATTAGAGTTTTTGGTGAATTGGTGAACTTAATTATTTAGAAGACATACCCAAAGATATGCATGATTGCTCAGTGCTTTGGCTTCTTCTTTCAGTGGCATCACTTCCTTTGAATAGAAATCCACGCATCTTTCCAACTGCTCGGTGTAAGACAACTTCATGGTTTCTAAGACAATCTGTTTTTCGGTACCAAGCTCTACATCTGATTGACTTTCAGTTCTGGAAAATTAGTTTGCCATCAGTTCCTCTTCATAAAAACTTACATGATCCGTTGACGGAGTTTCAGAAGGCGGTATAAAACAACCAATGACATCAGGATCTCTATGATAATAACAATTGGATACCAAATGTCATTCACATTTAGAATATGTAAAAACCCCATTGTGTAGCAAACAGAGACGAGTGTTAAAATGATCAGCAAGCTAATTTTCTGGAAAAATGTGTTGCAATCGTAATTTATTTCACAAAAAAGACTTACAGCATAACAAACGTAAACCTTATTTTCTGCAATCAAATCACTCTGCTCTTTCCATTGGTTATTCAATGTATTCCTAAGATTCTCCAATTGCAGACTTTCTTCTTCAGTTGGTTTCGAATCTTCACGTAGTTTTCCGGATTGTTCAATGAGGAGTTTCGAGAATGAAACGACTTGTTGTTGGCTTCGTTTTCTGGAATCATCCAGCAAAAACTCTTCGAATAGTGTGGATATCAGATTTGGCTGTTCTTTCTTCGGTGGTATCAGAATTTTCATGGCTTCTGGATCTGTAAGTTAGAATATACTGTGGCGAGCAATAGTGATTATATCAATGGAACATCAGTTGGAACTGGTTTATACAGTTAACAAATAATTTTGAAACAGGTGGTTTTCAAATAAATACGGTCTAAAAACTTCAAAACGGCTCCTTTCGTAATAATGTTTTCATAGTAGTACCTATCTGTTGCCCGCATAAAATCAAATTATCCAGGAAGGTCTCTTTGGTAATAACACAGGTAAATTGTCAAAAAAGAAGAGAAAAAGGTGACGTGTGTGGTATGGACAGTAAACAAAAGAGGAAAAGAGAGAAGGCCGGCTCTACTGCTCTACTCTACTCTACCTCTACTGCTGTTTGCATTCGATGGTCCGTACGATAAATGGCTGCTTCGTTCGTTCACTACACATGGTATCTTTCTCCCTCGTTCTACCGTCACTGATATTTCTCGTTAACACAAATACAATGTTCCGTGTCTACAGAACACTACAGCAGTAGAGGTCCTTGGAAAAGAACCTTCATTAGACGGTCTACCTATCGGATCGGTTTTCCCCCCTTT
This sequence comes from Caenorhabditis remanei, assembly GCF_010183535.1. Lineage (NCBI taxonomy): Eukaryota > Metazoa > Nematoda > Chromadorea > Rhabditida > Rhabditidae > Caenorhabditis > Caenorhabditis remanei. The sequence goes on from NC_071332.1 coordinate 4,040,094, forward strand.
CTTTTTTTGCGTCATTATCTCATTATCTATTATATAACGTTCCATCTTTTTTTCCTTACAATGCAGGGGTGTACCTTTTTTAAATGTGCTTATCTCACAATCACCTAAATCATGTTCGATTGATTACATTTTTCAGTATATTTCAATTTACAGATCTAGACGTCATGAAAATTCTGATACCACCCAAGAAAAAAGCACCTAATCTGATTTCCACGCTATTCGAAGAGTTTTTGCTAGAAGGTTCTAGAAAACAAAGTCAACAACAAGTAGTTTTATTTTTGAAACTCCTTATCAAGCAGTCCGGAAAACTACGTGAAGATTCGAAACCAACTGAAGAAGAGAGTCTGCAATTGGAGAATCTAAGGAATACATTGAATACGCAATGGAAAGAGAAGAGAGATTTGATTGGAGAAAATAAGGTTTACGTTTGTTATGCTGTAAGTCTTTTTTAATAGATGATGGTTATAACAGATTTTTTCAGAAACTTGGCTTGCTATTCGTGTTAACATTCCTCTGTACTTTCACTATGGTCGTTAAACAAATTCTAGCTGTGAATTGCACATGGTATCCATTAGTTATTATCATGGAGATACTTGTTTCCTTGGTTGTTTTGTATCGGCTTCTGAAACTCCGTCGACAAATCATGTAAGTTTTTATGAAAAGTAACTGATAGCAAACTAAATTCTCAGAGCTGCAAACCAATCGGATGTAGAGGAAGGTACCGTTAAACATATTAGCTTTGGAAATATGGAGTTGTCATACACCGAAAAGTTAGAAAAATGCGTGGATTTCTATTCAAAGGAAGTAATGCCACTGAAGGAAAAAGCCAGAACACTGGACAATCATGTGTCTCTTTGGGTATAGTTTTTCAAAACTTGAGATAAATCATTTACAAAAATTTGAATACTTTTCAGGTCATAATCAGCTTTATTGTTTTCCTACTGAACGCTTGGACCCTGATATTTTTCGGCATCATCGAGACTCTCAAACTACTTAACTGTGATTTGTTATTCATTTTTTATATACTTCCTTCTGCAATCGTCTACACTGTAGCTGGTTTCGGACTTGTTTTTTGGTTTCTGAGAGAAAACGATGTTGCAATGTAGAATGAATCGAATGCTTTTATTTCCGACAAATTCAATTAATGTAGTAACAAATTATTGAACAAACGATTGATAGTTCCTGAGAAAATTGAATGAGATATAATGCAAGAAGACACATAGAATAGTTACAAACAATAGTTACACGTACTCCAGTTTGTGAACTTTTGGGTTTTGACGGTCATCAGGAATTGAAATGGATGTAACGATGAGAGTTGGTATCATGAGCTGCACCTCTCTACCGTTTGCCCCTCTAAAGACGGCTGAAATCACGCTATGGATGAGAGCGATCCACACAAATAGAAGGGATATTCGCGTTGCGGTTCTTTCCTGGAAATAAGATCAGTTTTTTTAAATTGACATTATTATGAAGCTGGGTCAAGCCTTCAAGATTTTCCCGGCGATTTTTGACAATTATGCCTTTCTCCCCATCGGTCACTCTCATCACCAGTATATTTGCTGAGGACAGTTGTTACAACTGCGCTCCAACGAAATCCCTCCGAGAAATGTATGTTTTCCTCTGAGTCACTCAATTGGGTAAGCAGTTTTCTTTGGTTTCGGTAGAGCGCGGTTGTAAAAAGTGTTTCGTGTTAATAAGTAGTATTACAAAAAAACTAACCCATAGGTACTTTTGATTATCCATCATTCTAATCTCTTCTTTCAAAATCGAAATTTCTTTTGATTTGGCATCGTTGAATTCCTTCAATTGTTCCTTATAAAATACCGAATATTTCTCATTTCCTGATTTTTCCAAATTGAAGACCACTTCTTTAATTTCTTCCCCAATTTCGATATTTTTATCATTCGCTTTCCTTTCTAATCTGAAATTGTAAGTTTATTTAAATCTGTAGATTCTAAGAATTAGATTCAGCTCACTTCTTTTTTAGTCGTCGCCATTCAAAATAGGACATTTGAAAAAGGAACATGAAGTAGAGAACGCAAAAAGCTGCTTTGATCGATCCATCCAGTCCGATACATTGTTCAACGGCTATAAAACATGTGAAGAACATAATAAATGACCAGCATATTTTCTGAAAATTTTGGTATTATAAACTTTAATAAAAAATCACAACTTACATCGTTCCGAAATTCCACTATCTCGTCTTCAAGTTCGTTCTTGTACTGCCTCCATTTCTCGATCAATTCTTTATTACTATCCTCCAACCGGATAATTTCTTTTTCCGTTGGTGTCCAAAATACAGAATTCAGGGGATTTTCGTATAGGGAATCATTTGAAAGCCGTCGATAATCATACATGGTTATTGAAAAGACTCTGAGAAATCGCAGAATGACAATACCGAACAAAAAGGAAAGATTGCGTTGCGTAGAAGAGACGCAGACACCTGGACCGCAAGATCTCTGGGCAGGTTTTCTATTTATACACTTCTTGAAGACGTCCGATACTGTATGTATACACGAGCGACCCCCACGGGGGGCAAAAGATACGCGGAGAGCGGAAGCAAATCTAATGGCAAAAAGGGGCGCCGGCCATAACTGTTGCCAAAAAGGTCGCTGAGGCCTGTCGCTACGCATCAGAAACAAAAAACCAGTTTTGAGAGTGTTTCATTGTAATACTGATTGCCTCATCAAAAATTGCACTATTTTGCACTGAAATGGGACGTTTTGAGAGAGAAATTATTTTTTCGATATGTAACTTGCTAAGGAGTTCCCGTACAAAAAAGTTGCCAATTAAAAGATGGAGTTATATTCTTGGTCTGTTCGATCCATAAAAATTTATTCTGTGGGACAGTTAGTTTTACCATAGCGCTCTCTCAAAGTTTGGCATCTTCAACTGGTAAAGTTAAAATATGATAGCTTTTTGGCCGGTACTGTACCATGAAGATGCCATTAAGACAAATATGTTATAACTATTCTTCAAACTGATTTTGAGACTCACAGCCGACAGAACATAGTCTACGCTATCGAATACAATAAAACGTGTTCTCTGTAAGACTCAAGCATCCCCTGTATGTAGGGGCGTAGAGCCCACAGGTAAGATAGTGTTTACCCAGTTTGTGTGCTTTACCCAGTTTGTGTGCGTAACCCGCTCTTTGCGTTTCTTCACCCTTTGACACTCTCTCGTCTAAACGGGAATCTCCCGAAAACCGTCTCCAAGTACTATATTCAGACCTGATTCCGTCTAGTTTTTGCGTCTCTTCAACGCATCCAATCATTTATTCTTGCCATCTATAATGATACATTTCCACTTTTTTTTTCGATTTTTTCAAACTATAATCATCAAAGTTTTCAGAACCAATGTTCGATTATCATCGGTTGACAGTTCTTGATTTACAACCTCTAGTACATCTAGATCCAAAGAAATTGACACCAATGAGAATAAAAATTGATCGGTTGGAATCTAGCAATGATAAGTTGGTCAAGGATTGGAAACGGTGCAAAAAAGAGGTTGGAGAGAAGATGCTCGATTTTTCGCTTTTGGTAAGTAATTTCATTTTGATTTGGAGGATTCAATTGCTGTAAATCCGCTATTGGGTCTGGCGCAACCAGGCTACATATTATTATATTTGGGGTCAGTAGGAGATTTGGGCCGATTTTTTTCCCGGAGCAACTTCCTTAGGATTAAAGCTAGAAGACTGAAATTTGGCGGGCATCTGATAGTGAGTTGGCCCACGATAAAACAACTTTACTAACAGGATTCTTTATGGGAGCCCCGCCAGGTAGGGAGGCGCAAAGTTTCCAGTTGACTAGAGTTATGTCTTGAAACTTTAAATGGGGATGGTGAGATAAGATTTGTTGTATAGTGTTCGAAAGCTATATTCAGTCGGCTGTGAGTTTGAAAATCAGTCTGAAGAGTGTTTATAACATATTTGTTCATGGCAATCTTAAAATTGCAGAAAATCTTCATGGCAGTCATGTTGCTATACACATGTATCGTGGTTACAGGAGAAGTAAACCTATGGATCAAAATAAGCCTACCGCGAATGCAAGCAGCTTTGGTTGCTGAGATACTCATTTTCCTTTTTCCAATAGTATATCTTATATTGCGCCGGCGACAAGTCAAGTGAGCTTTCATTATTAAAAAAACAATATTTGAAACTATTCCAGAGCAGCGATAAAAGCGAAAAATGAAAATATTGAACATGAAGGAGACATTTCAAGAATAATTTTTGATTCTGAGAGAGAAGATGATGAGCAATATATGATGTTTTATAAAAGACAATTGAAGGAGTTTAATTCTGTCAAATTGAAAGAAGTCAAGATTTTGGAAGAAGAGATTCGGCTATTGAGAAAAAGGAATTTCCTCTGGGTTGGTGTTTTTTTAGAACTTTTAGAAAAAAATTCTAACAATGGAAGTCTTTGGAGACGCCGCTTTCAAACGACCTAAAAAATTGGTTACAGGGATTTTCGACCACGAGAAATCCATTTCTGCAGTCAAAACCTGCTAAATGTCTCTGCAAGCCGAGTTATGAGCTCTCAAACTTTTCATATGGTCAAGTTTTTCACATGGTCAAGCCAAGTCGGCCGCATGTACATATGATACCGCGCTGATCCATTTGTGTTCCTCAGCGGTTTACCTGTGCTCGGGCGGTGCAAAAATGAGAAAATCTTGCGTATACTACTCGCCGATTTGAAATTGCATGTGGAAAAGCTAAACCATATGAAAAGTTTGAGAGCTTATAACTCGGCTCGCAGAGACATTTAGCAGGTGTTGACTGCAGAAATGGACTCCCCGTAGTTGAAAGTGCCTATAACCAAATTTATGGGCCGTTTGAAAGTGGCATCTTCAAAGACTTCCCTTGAAGTACATAGTTTTCTACTTTTCTTTTCAGGAAACTACCGGAATGGGAATACTCGTTTTATCTTTCCTGTTTCATGTCATTCATTTGGTAGTTATAGCTGTCCATACTGGCAAAGACGAAGACATTCTTGAGGTCAGGAGAAACGTGCCTTTGCTTTTTCCGATGTCACTTGTATGGATTGTTAGATCTTGCCCGTTAGTTCTATTTTCCCCTTGCTTGCTTTATGAGAAATGTTTTCATCGTCGTAACCGATATACTCATAAATCGGAGGTCGCATAGTTATTTTTTGTGATTATTTTTTTATGTTGTCATTAATTACGTCTCAGGGATTCATTTGTATTTGCTTGTAATAGATTGATTAAATAAAACTAACATTTTGACAGAAGGAGTAGCTGTATGAATACCGGGGGCTATAAAACAGGTGTTTTTTCAGTAAAAGGTTGACAAAAATGGTGAAATTTTGCGAAACTTTCTGATCCGGAAGTCGGAAGTTGATTTCCACGCAAACATTCAAAAACTCCAAAAGAAAAAATCATAAAATCCATGGAAAATTAGTTTTTGGCTGAAGAAACGCCTATTTTCTGATCTTTTACTAGGAAAGGCTCCCGAGTGATCGTGGAGTTATAGGACGTAACCGATATATTTGGAAAGCTGAGAAAACACTGATTCCAAATATATATTCAGTTTTGGTCCTCAACGTCTGGTTTTCGAGAAAAAAACTAGGTCAAAGTTTGGACCGTTGACAAGTCATAACCTTACCGGCGTGTGAAAAATATACGCAACGTGGTACCCCTTGACAGCGGTTCAAGCTTTGAGCTCGTTTTTCTCGAATACCAGACATCGGAGGCAAAAACCGAATAGATATTTGAAATCAGCGTATGCTCCACAGTTATGGAATGACATAAGTCGGAATTAACTTTCCTTATCCGGCAGTCGGAAGTCGGAAGTCTGAATTCCATGCAACTTTGTTGCTGGTGTTACAATGAATACCGACGATCATATTTGCTTGCTTCCGCCTCTGCGTCTCTTCACCCCTCGAAGCTCTCTAGTCTAATTGTATACGTCATTTCTCCAAAGAGGTCCTCCCCCCAAAGTATTTAATTCAAAGACCTCCCGGAGGTCTCGTACGCCATGTGTCTGCGTCTAATCTATGTCCAGCACTATTTCTTTTGTTGTTGCAACTTGTTATTATTATCGGTTCACGAATTCGTGCCGGAAAGTGTTAAAAGTGCATCTAGTTTATTGGGAAGTTCGCGGGATGGTCTCGTAGTTGAAAATGATCAAACTCTTTAAGCTTTGATGGTCTGAAAAGAACGGCAAATCAAGTTTTCCGTTTCGAGACAATTTCGTACAAATTAAATGCGTCTTTAACAACTAGATGCGCCTTTAATAACTCCGGACAAGTGTTAATTTACTACGATTATTCGTCTGCCAATCGATTTTAAAACTCTCAAAACTGATAACTTCGGCCAGCGTTGCCCGAGTTGCACCTCTTGTGCTCTCTGCGTCACCCCATCCCTCGGGAGCACTCTATTCTAAGGACGCCCTCCAATTCCCTCAAGACCTCGTGCCTCATGTGTCTGCGTCTCTTCTAAACATTGTACTATTTCTTTCGCAACTGTTTACAAGTTTACACTTTCCCGTAGAAATTTTCTACGAGCTTTTGTCTGTCATTGGATTTTTATTTCCAAAAGTCATACGATTTATTAAATAATTCCAAATTAAATCTTACTAAATATCTCACCCTCAACTTTCATAACTTCTAACATGTGCCCTTGGCATAAATTATAAACTTTTATAAACTTTATCTTGATGTAACATGTCAGTGTATTCCTCTTTCGTTTCGACCAACAAATAAATAAAAAATAAATTTCATATTTCCAGAGCCCATGTCTGATTATCAACGGCTCTCATCGGATGTTTCAGAAACTAAAAAGCCTCCAAATTCTGAAGAATTGACACCAAGGAAAAAGGAAATCAAAAAATTGGAGGAGAGCAGTGATGAATACATTAAAAAATGGAAAGAGCACAAGAAGGAAGTGGGAAAAATGACTGTTGATTTTTGGGGAGCTGTGAGTTTTTATGTTTTTTGTTTTTCAAAAACGAAAAGGATCCGAACCATAATTGTCAGGGTCCGGCCTTTGCCGGGAGTCGGTCCTTGACAAATATAATACAAACAATCTTGCAGAAAGTATACGTGTCAGTATGTATGATGGGCTTCTGTTGCATAGCTACAAAAGAAGTTTCCCTATTTGTCACCATGAGTAGCCAGTTGCGTTCAAGTCTTTTCGGCATCTGGATTGTCATTTTCCTATTTCCAATAATCTATCTTTTGATACGTCGACAACGAGTAAAGTGGGTTTTTATAGTTGGTATTCCTCATTTAACTTTTGAAAATTGTTTCAGAACAGAAAACAAAGCAAGAAATGAAGACATTGAGTGTGAAGGAGACATTGGAAAGGTTATTTTCGATTCTGAAAAAGAAGGGAATGAAGAATACGTGGTATTTTATATGGATCAATTGATGAAGTTTAATGATGTAAAATCGAAAGAAGTTTCGATTTTGGAGGAAGAGGTCCGGCTAATGAGAGAGAAGAATATCCGCTGGGTTAGTAATTTTGATCACTTTCTTTCTGAAAAATTTCAGAGATTTAAAATATTATGCGACTGAAAGAGTGTGTAGATATACAGTACCGGTCAAAAGTGTATCAAGTTTTCTTTTTCAAAAAAGTTGTTAACAACAAGAATGCTCTATCTTTCTTATGTATGATCCATTGAAAAATTAGTTTGTGGGACAATCAGAATTACTATGACAGGTTTTCAAAGTTGGCCGTTTTCAGCTACAAAAAACTATATTTTTGTCCTACACAAGCTTTGTGAAAATTAAAACTGTGTAATACAAAAAGACACAACCGAGAAATGTGATTTTCAGGAAATAACCGCAATCTCAATACTCGCGGCATCCTGCTGGATTTGCTCAATTCATATGGCTTTGATAGCACTCCACACTGGCAAAGAAAAGGACATTAAAGATGCGGAGAGTCAGCACGTAGCGACTGCTCAAGTTTCTTTATTAGCTTTGCAGAAAGTCATGCCTTACATCTCTTATATATGTTGTGCCCCTTGCTCTCTGTTCAGTGCTTGCAGTCGTTCAATTCATCGCTGCTGGACCCGTCGAAATCAGATAATTCACAAATTGCAGCATGTATAGTAACCTCATTATGCCATTTTTTGTAACATCATGCATTCTACCTTATCCAATATTCTACCTCATCAAATATTTTCTCAGGTAATGTAATTAAGACTCTCTTCTGTCTTTCATGATTTCTTACATTTTACCTCTTTTTCAATTTATTCTCAGGGACTATGAATCATTTGTATTTGTTTGTGATGTATTTTTCAAAAAATATGATAAAGTCTATATCCGTTAATTTTTTAATCTAAAATTGTTATGAACGGCCAAAAATGTTCGAAGACTATGAAGGCAAACCCTAAAATTGTTTTCCAGCAAAGCGTCGTGGTGGCCTAGAACTCCCAACGTTTTCGGCAAATGTCTAGAACCCACAGATCACAACAAGAGCGACCTAGAAATCATACTGAAAACTTTCGGCCAGCACAAATATTATTCAATTGTCATGAGAGACGCGAAGTTGAGAACTTCGGCCAGCATTGCCCGAGTTGTGCTCTCTGAGTCTCTCTAGCCCTTGGGTGCACTCTAGTCTATGCACGCCTTCCAATTCTTTCAAGACCTCGTGCGTCATGTGACTCCGTCTCTTCTACACACTGTACTCTTTCTTTTGCAATTCGTTACTAGGCTACACTTTCTACGAGCTTTCGTCTGTCAATCGATTTTTCAAAAGTCATACTATTCCATATTTTCAGAACCCATGCATGATCATCAGCGGCTCTCATCAGACGTTTCAGAGACTGAAAAACCTCAAAATCATAAAGAATTGACACCAAGGGAAGTGGAAATCAAAAAATTGGAGGAGAGCAGTGATGGATACATTAAAGAATGGAAAGAGCTCAAGAAGGAAGTGGGAAAAATGACTGTTGATTTTTGGGCATTTGTAAGTTTTTTTGTTTTTTTGTTCTTTAACAAAAAAAAATGTTGTGTAGGAACGCCTACGTAAAACCCTGGCCCTCTTTATTTTAAGTATTCATTTCCCGAATTTCTTCCACCGTGTAGTCCTTTCGGACAAAATAAATTCTTTTTATTTTTCGATTCCTCGTTGTTCAACAAAATTTCGCGTTTTCTCATTAATATCGTAAAAAAAAAGAGAGAAAAAACACGAAATTTTGTTGAAAAAAGCAAGAAAACGAGGAATCGAGAAATAAAAAGAAATAATTTTGTCCGAGAGGACTACACGGGTGCGAAAATTCGCGTGGGAACACTCTTCCACGAAGGTTCCTTTTGAGCCGGGAAAACGCGAATTTAGAGCGTTTAGAGCAATTTTTAGCACATTCTCCAATGATGAAAGTTACTCAGAATTTTCTGAAGTATCAGAATCTGAAATAAAAATATATGACTTCAGTCCGCTTTTAAAAAAGATATAAGTAAAGAACCACATCGAGCCGTCTCTCTTCGAATAGCAAAGTAGCATAATCCGAGCCAAAGTTGTCAAGGTCCGGTCCTCGACAAATATGATCCAAAAATTCTTGCAGAAAGCATGTTTTACATTCTGCATGATGCTCGTCTGTGGCATGGCTATAAAAGAAGTTTCCCTATGTATCACCATGAGTCCACGGTTGTTAGGAAACCTTTTGGTCGGCCAGTTTGTCATCAGCCTATTTCCATTTGTATATTTTTTAATACGTCGACGACAAGTAAAGTGAGTTTTTATAGTTGCTGTGCCAAATAAATCTTTTGAAAATTGTTTCAGAGCAGAAATTAAGGCAAAAAATGAAGATATTGAATGTGAAGGAGACATTGGAAAGATTCTTTTCGATTCTGAAAAAAAAGGGAATGAAGAATACGTGGTATTTTATATGGATCAATTGATGAAGTTTAATGATGTCAAATCAAAAGAAGTTTCGATTTTAGAAGAAGAGATCCGGCTATTGAAGGAAAAGAATATCCGCTGGGTTAGTTCTTTTAATCACTTTCTGTCTGAAAAAATTCAGATATTCGAGAATGAAGATCAAATCTAAAGCTCCAATATTGTATTTGACACTGGTGATTCCTGTAGAATTATAGTAACTCTCCAGGAAAAAAGATTTCAGCTACAAAAAAACTAAATATTTGTTCTACTCAAATTTCAAGAAAATTGAAACTGTAGGATATAAATATACCCAACCGAGAAATATGATTTTCAGGAAATAACCGTATACACAATATGCGCTATAACCTTGTGGATTTGTTTCATTCACGCGACGTTGATTGCTTTCCACACTGGCAAACAGGAAGACATTAGAGATGCGAAGGGTCTTGTCCTAGGGACTATTATGATAACTTTTATGTTCTTAATCAGAGTTGTTCCTTACATTTCTTGTGCTCCTTGCTCTCTGTTCAGTGCTTGCTGTCGATCAATTCGTGGGTACTGGACCCGTCGAAACCGGATAGCTCACAAATTGCAGAATCTATAGATATCCCTTGTAACCTCTTTATACGATATTTCTACCTTGTTCAATTTATTCTCAGGTTATGTAATTAAGACCCTCTTCTGTCTTTCATGATTTCTTACATTTTACCTCTTTCAATTTATTCTCAGGGACTATTTGTATTCAGTTGTGATGCATTTTTCGAAAAATATAATAAAGTCAACATTGTGAATGTATACATTATGCATAAAGTTAGGGCATAAAGTCATGCAAGAAAAAGCATGTATTTCAAGGGAGTATTACTAGAGAACAGACAATTGGACCATTAAAATATGTAAGATAAGAGATAGTTACAATGAAAAGACCGGGCTGAAAAAACTAAAGAACTGTGCCAGGATGACTAACTTTTTAGAATTTCATAGTTGAAAGAGTTCTGTTAATAAGAAAATGATTTAGTTTTTTAGTTTTGTTACATTCGTTTATTTTTCAATCTAAAATTGTTATAAACGGTCAAAACTGTTCGGAGACTTCAAAGCCAAAACTACAGGTATTTTTCAGCACAATCAAAACTGTTCGCGCCTCATTTTGCCTCACTATGTATCAGATTTACCCCCTCTTTTTGCGTATCTTTACCCCGCGGGAATCTCTCGTTTACACATTAAGTCTAGGATATCTCTAAGGTCTAAATGAATACAAAGACCAGTACGGAGACCTTCGTCTCCGTCTCTTCTACGCATTACAATCTTACCGTTCAATCTGGACCACTTGTTATTAGTTTGTATACGATTTCTCACAGTTTATTTCAGAATCCATGTATGATTATCGACGGTTTTCTTCCTCTTCTTTATCATCTAGTGTTTCCCAATCTGAAACTTCTGTGATCTCTGTATTTCCGACACCAACGGAGAAAGATTTCTTGTTGTTTCGCTTGGAGAATAGTAATAAACGATTGATCGAACAATGGAAACGGTGCAAGAAAGAGGTTGGCGAGAAGATAGTGGATTTGTGGTCGTATGTAAGTTTTTTCTCGAGGGTTTTATTGCTGTAATTAAAAATCCGATAATTGGCTTGAGTTACAGCTCGGGGCTGGGGGAGGTGACATAAGATGTGTTGTATAGTATTCGAAGACTTTATTATGTCGGCTGTGCGTCTCAAAATCAGTTTGTAGAATGTTTATAACATATTTGCCCATGGTATATTTAAATGATTTATGTATAAAACATGTATGCCAAATACTAATTACTAGGGAAGGTCATGAAGTCAGTTTGAATTTATAGAACGTGACCTATATCATTGGAAAGCTGAGAAAACGCTGGTTCCAAATATATATATTCAGTTTTTGAACTCGATTCCTGGTTTTCGAGAAAAACGAGGTCAAAATTCGGATCGCTGACAAGTCATTACCTGACTACCGCCCACACCACGACTTGTCAGCGCTCCAAACTTTGACCTCGTTTTTCTCGAATACCAGACATCGATAACAAAAACTGAATATATATTTGAAATCAGCGTTTTCACAGCTATCCAATGATACCGGTCACGTCCTAGAACACCACGGTTACCTGGAGCCCTTCCCTAGTTAGACACGGCTCAGCAAAGTATTACCTGTTTCTTGACTTCGCCATGTTGAAACACCATCCTTGTCAACAACTTAAAGTTTAAAATATTAAAACTTGCAGAAACAATGCGTAGCAATGTGGACGTTGTTCACATGTTTCATGGCTACAGTAGAAGTTTATCAATGTATCGAAATTCGCGGAATGGATGAAGCGTTACGAAACTCAGCTTTTGTTGTTGAAACAATTATTTTCCTTTTTCCAATTGGATATTTGTATTGGCGAGAACGACAAGAGAAGTTAGTGGTTTTTACTATAAACTCCCATGCTCTAAATAATTGTTTTAGATCAAAAATGAAAGGGAATAACAAAGATATCGAAAATGCAGAAGAAATTAAGGAAGTGCCCTTCAATTTGGAAGAAGCTGAAAATGAGGAATATTTGGAGTTTTATAAAGATCAATTGAAGAAGTTTAATTCGGTCAAATTGAAAGAAGTTTCGATTTTGGAAGAAGAGATTAGACTGATGGATAATCGAGGGTATCGCTGGGTTAGTTAATTGTAAAATTCTCGAATTCCCTGCCAAAGATTTTTTTCAATACCATTATATTAGCTCCGAGCAATTCTTACAACTGCGCTCCATCGAAATCCCTTGAAAAATGTCTCTTTTTCTCTGAGTCTCTGAATTTCGCACACAATTTTCTTCGATTTCGGTAGAGCGGGGTTGTAAAAAGCGTGTCGTGCTAATATGACAGTGTCTCGTTTCCAGAATATAACTGCGATGGGATTATTCGTTCTATCTGTCTGGATTGTCTTCATCCATAGCGTATTAATTGATCTCCAGTCACCGCCATGTGCAAAAGTCAAAGTGGATCCGTTGCCATTCTTCTGTCTAACTTTTGGTTTCACTCTTGATTTCTGTTCTAAAATTTGCATTCGTCGCTGCGGATACCATCGAAACCAGAAAGTTTACAATTTGGAGAAGTTTTAGTAATTAATTATTGCGGTAATGTAATTAAGATTCTCTTATGTCTTTCAAGATTTCTTACATTTGACCTCTTTTTCAATTTATTCTCAGGGACTACATATTAATCGTTTGTACTTTTTTGTAATGTATTTTTTTAAAGATACAATAAAGTGCTCCTCCGTTAATTCTAAAATTTCATGAGCGGTCAAAAATGTTCGGTGACGATAAACCCAAACCCTAAAGATGTTTTTCAGCAAAGCTAGAACCTCTAAATGGAATTTTCGGCCAGCAATTCCCCAGTTCTGAAAGATATAATGAAAATTTCCTTATATCAGCAAAATTCAAAAAAACTTTTTAATACGTTTGCAGAAAATACACGCAACAATATTCGGTCATGTCGAAGTTGAAGTTATGGAAGCCCCATGCTAACCTCTCACAAGGGAAGTTCATGACGAGTCGAGTTGAATTTTTTCAATAAATTGGCCCTCTGATACTTTCGACCATGCTGATTCCGTAACTGCAAGAAAAATCAACCAAATGCACACGTGGACCGGGTTATGAGCCGTCAAACTTTTACTATTGAAAAGTACTTGAAAAGTAATAAAGTATTGAATTGAAAAGTACTACATATTAAATAAAATTGCTATTCAAAATAGCTTTTCAATAGTAAAATTTTGACGGCTCATAACTCGGTCCACATGTGCATTTAGCCGATTTTTCTTGCAGTTTTGGAATCAGCAGGCTCGAAAGTATCAAAGGTCCAATTTATAGAAAACGTTCAACCCTCCTCGTCATGAACTTCCTTTGTCAGTTAACTTTGTGAAACTAACTAACCAGGAAACTTTACCGAGTCAGTGCAGAGATATGAAACGTGACTAAATTCATTAGAAAGCTGAGAAAACGCTGATTCCAAATCTATATTCAGTTTTTGCCCTCGTTCCCTGGTATTCGAGAAAAACAAGGTTAAAGTTCGGAAAACACACGAAAATTGCAAAAAAAATGGTTTTCGCGTGTCTGAAAGGTAAAAACTTGCCATTTTTCCTAACTTTGACCTCTTTTTTTTTTTGAATACCAGGCCTCGAGAGCAAAAACTGATTATATATTTGGAATCAGCGTTTTCTTAGCTTTCCAATAATATAGGTCACACTCTACAACTCCAAACTGACGCCATGACCTTCCCTAGTAAACATTGCCACATATTTTGAACCAGGATTTGCAACAAGGCATCTTCATGGTACAGTACCGACCAAAAAGGTATCATATTTTGCCTTTACCAGTTGAAAATGCCGAACTTTGAGAAAGCGCTATGGTAAAACTAACTTTCCCACAAGATATAATAAACCAAAAGTAGAAATCCATTTTTTGTATTGACAATTTTTTTGAACGGACACATTCTAGAGAGTTACATATCGACAAAGTAATTTTTTCCACAAATCCGATGTATATTTATTTTGATTAGAGATGAAGGGCATATCCACTGATACAACCGAAGACCCATTTCAGTGCATACTAGTGCTTTTTTTGAACTGTCCACTTGAAATTACTATAACTCTCTAGGGTGCGTCTCTACAAAAAAGTTGCCAACTACAAAAATGAAGTTCTACTCTTGGTCTATTTGATCTCATAAAAAGTTGTAAGGCAGTTAGTTTTACTATGACACACTTTCAAAGTTAGCTGAAATGGCAAAAACTTAATACATTTTTCATCTAAATATGGCAAAGCTTTATACATTTTTGGGCGGTACTGTATACCAAAGTTGCATGGAATTCCGACTTCCACTTTTGGATAAGAAATTTTCAGTTCCATGCAACTCTGAAATATACAAATCCTGGAAAAGGAATTTCACCCAAGAGTTGGAACAGCATAGCTGTAACTCTCCAGAAAAAAAACTTTGAGCTACAAAAAAACTCTATTTTTGTCCTACAAAAACTATGTGAAAATCGGAACTGTGGGATATAAAAAGACACAACCAAGAAATATGATTTTCAGGGAATAATCGCAGTCTTAATATGCACTGCATCCTTTTATATTTGTTCGATTCATATGGCGTTGATAGCATTCTACACTGGCAAAGAGAAGGACATTAAAGATGCGGAGAGTCAGCACGTAGCGACTGCTCAAGTTTCTTTATCAGCTTTGCAGAAAGTTATGCCTTACATCTCCTATATATTATGTGCCCCTTGCTCTCTGTTCAGGGCTTGTCGCCGATTAATTCGTAGCTGCTGGAAACGTCGAAACCAGATAATTCACAAATTGCAGGATGTATAACCTCATTATGCCATTTTTTGTAACATCATGCATTCTACCTTATCCAATATTCTACCTCATCAAATATTTTCTCAGGTTATGTAATTAAGACCCTCTTCTGTCTTTCATGATTTCTTACATTCTACCTCTTTTTCAATTTATTCTCAGGGACTACGAATCATTTGTATTTGTTTGTGATGTGTTTTTTGAAAAATATAATAAACTCTACATCCGTTAATTTTTTAATCTAAAATTGTCATGTACGGTCCAAAATGTTCGGAGACTATGAAGGCAATCCCTAAAATTGTTTTTCAGCAAAGCGTCGTGGTGGCCTAGAACTCCCAACGTTTTCGGCAAATGTCTAGAACCCACAGATCACAACAAGAGCGACCTAGAAATCATACTGAAAACTTTCGGCCAGCACAAATATTATTCAATTGTCATGAGAGACGCGAAGTTGAGAACTTCGGCCAGCATTGCCCGAGTTGTGCTCTCTGAGTCTCTCTAGCCCTTGGGTGCACTCTAGTCTATGCACGCCTTCCAATTCTTTCAAGACCTCGTGCGTCATGTGACTCCGTCTCTTCTACACACTGTACTCTTTCTTTTGCAATTCGTTACTAGGCTACACTTTCTACGAGCTTTCGTCTGTCAATCGATTTTTCAAAAGTCATACTATTCCATATTTTCAGAACCCATGCATGATCATCAGCGGCTCTCATCAGACGTTTCAGAGACTGAAAAACCTCAAAATCATAAAGAATTGACACCAAGGGAAGTGGAAATCAAAAAATTGGAGGAGAGCAGTGATGGATACATTAAAGAATGGAAAGAGCTCAAGAAGGAAGTGGGAAAAATGACTGTTGATTTTTGGGCATTTGTAAGTTTTTTTGTTTTTTTTGTTCTTTAACAAAAAAATGTTGTGTAGGAACGCCTACGTAAAACCCTGGCCCTCTTTATTTTAAGTATTCATTTCCCGAATTTCTTCCACCGTGTAGTCCTCTCGGACAAAATAAATTCTTTTTATTTTTCGATTCCTCGTTGTTCAACAAAATTTCGCGTTTTCTCATTAATATCGTAAAAAAAAGAAAGAAAAAACACGAAATTTTGTTGAAATTTTGTTGCTGTTTGCATTCGATGGTCCGTACGATAAATGGCTGCTTCGTTCGTACACTATACATGGTACCTTTCTCCCTCGTTCTACCGTCACTGATATTTCTCGTTAACACAAATACAATGTTCCGTGTCTACAGAACACTACAGCAGTAGAGGTCCTTGGAAAACAACCTTCATTAGACGGTCTACCTATCGGATCGGTTTTCCCCCCTTTCTTTTTTTGCGTCATTATCTCATTATCTATTATATAACGTTCCATCTTTTTTTCCTTACAATGCAGGGGTGTACCTTTTTTAAATGTGCTTATCTCACAATCACCTAAATCATGTTCGATTGATTACATTTTTCAGTATATTTCAATTTACAGATCTAGACGTCATGAAAATTCTGATACCACCCAAGAAAAAAGCACCTAATCTGATTTCCACGCTATTCGAAGAGTTTTTGCTAGAAGGTTCTAGAAAACAAAGTCAACAACAAGTAGTTTTATTTTTGAAACTCCTTATCAAGCAGTCCGGAAAACTACGTGAAGATTCGAAACCAACTGAAGAAGAGAGTCTGCAATTGGAAAATCTCAGGAATACATTGAATACGCAATGGAAAGAGAAGAGAGATTTGATTGGAGAAAATAAGGTTTACGTTTGTTATGCTGTAAGTCTTTTTTAATAGATGATGGTTATAACAGATTTTTTCAGAAACTTGGCTTGCTATTCGTGTTAACATTCCTCTGTACTTTCACTATGGTCCTTAAACAAATTCTAGCTGTGAATTGCACTTGGTATCCATTAGTTATTATCATGGAGATACTTGTTTCCTTGGTTGTTTTGTATCGGCTTCTGAAACTCCGTCGACAAATCATGTAAGTTTTTATGAAAAGTAACTGATAGCAAACTAAATTCTCAGAGCTGCAAACCAATCGGATGTAGAGGAAGGTACCGTTAAACATATTAGCTTTGGAAATATGGAGTTGTCATACACCGAAAAGTTAGAAAAATGCGTGGATTTCTATTCAAAGGAAGTAATGCCACTGAAGGAAAAAGCCAGAGCACTGTTCAATCATGTGTCTCTTTGGGTATAGTTTTTCAAAACTTGAGATAAATCATTTACAAACATTTGAATACTTTTCAGGTCATAATCAGCTTTATTGTTTTCCTACTGAACGCTTGGACCCTGATATTTTTCGGCATCATCGAGACTCTCAAACTACTTAACTGTGACTTGTTATTCATTTTTTATATACTTCCTTCTGCAATCGTCTACACTGCAGCTGGTTTCGGACTTGTTTTTTGGTTTCTGAGAGAAAACGATGTTGCAATGTAGAATGAATCGAATGCTTTTATTTCCGACAAATTCAATTAATATAGTAACAAATTATCGAACAAACGATTGATAGTTCCTGAGAATAAACTGACTGAGGTAGAATGTATAAAAACATGAAAGACGTGAAAAACCATAATTGCAGTTCCTGAGAAACGATTGAATAAGATACAATGTAAGAAAATATGAAAGACATAAAATATTAACAAACAATAACTACACGTTCTCCAGTTTGTGAACTTTTGGGTTTTGAAGGCCATCGAAGAATTGAAATGTATGTAATGAGGAGAGTTGGTATCATGAGCTCCACCTCTCTACCGTTTGCCCCTCTAACGACGGCTATTATCACGCTATGGATGAGAGCGATCCACACAAATAGAAGGGATATTCCCGTTGCATTTCTTTCCTGGAAATAAGATCAGTTTTTTTTAATTGACATTATTATGAAGCTGGGTCAAGCCTTCAAGATTTTCCCGGCGATTTTTGACAATTATGCCTTTCTCCCCCTCGGTCACTCTCATCACCAGTATATTTGCTGAGGACAGTTCTTACAACTGCGCTCCAACGAAATCCCTCTGAGAAATGTATGTTTTCCTCTGAGTCACTCAATTGGGTAAGTAGTTTTCTTTGGTTTCTGTAGAGCGCGGTTGTAAAAAGTGTGTCGTGCTAATAAGTAGTATTACAAAAAAACTAACCCATAGGTACTTTTGATTATCTATCATTCTAATCTCTTCTTTCAAAATCGAAACTTCTTTTGATTTGGCATCGTTGAATTGCTTCAATTGTTCCTTATAAAATACCAAATATTTCTCATTTCCTGATTTTTCCAAATTGAAGATCACTTCTTTGATTTCTTCTCCATTTTCGATATCTTCATTACTCGCTTTCATTTCTAATCTGAAATTGTAAGTTTATTTAATTCTGTAGATTCTAAGAATTAGATTCAGCTCACTTCATTTTTAGTCGCCGCCAATCAAAATATAACATTCGAAAAAGGAACATGAAGTAGAGAACGCAAAAAGCTGCTTTGAACGATTCATTCAGTCCGATACATTGTTCAACGGCTATAAAACATGTGAAGAACATAATAAATGACCAGCATATTTTCTGAAAATTTTGGTATTATAAACTTTAATAAAAAATCACAACTTACATGGTTCCGAAATTCCACTATCTCGTCTTCAAGTTCGTTCTTGTACTGCCTCCATTTCTCGATCAATTGTTTATTACTATCCTCCAACCGCACAATTTCTTTTTCTGTTGGTGTCCGAAATACAGAATTCAGGGGATTTTCGTATAGGGAACCACTTGAAAGCCGTCGATAATCATACATGGATATTGAAAAGACTCTGAGAAATCGCAGAATGCCAATACCGAACAAAAAGGAAAGATTGCGTTGCGTAGAAGAGACGCAGACACCTGGACCGCAAGATCTCTGGGCAGGTTCTCTATTTATTCACTTCTTGGAGACGCCCGATACTGTATGTATACACGAGCGACCCCCGCGGGGCAAAAGATACGAGGAGAGCGGAGGCACCGGCCATAACTGTTGCCAAAAGGTCGCTGAGGCCTGTAGCTACGCATCAGAAACAAAAAACCAGTTTTGAGAGTGTTTCATTGTAATACTGATTGCCTCATCAAAAATTGCACTATTTTGCACTGAAATGAGACGATTTGAGAGAGAAATTACTTTTTCAATATGTAACTTGCTAAGGAGTTCCCGTACAGAAAAGTTGCCAACTAAAAAATGGAGTTCTATTCTTGGTCTGTTCGATCCATAAAAATTTATTCTGTGGGACAGTTAGTTTTACCACAGCGCTCTCTCAAAGTTTGGCATTTTCAACTGGTAAAGTTAAACTATGATAGATTTTTGGCCGGTACTGTACCATGAAGATTCCATAAAGACAAATATGTTATAACTATTCTTCAAACTGATTTAGAAACTCACAGCCGACAGAACATAGTCTACGCTATCGAATACAATATACCACATCTTATGTCACCTACACATTTACAGCCTTGAGCCAAAAAAGTATCGAGCAGTCCGGATAGAAAAATATGACGGGGACATTTACTTTTAGCACCCCCCCCCCCCCCCTAATTGAAGAAGCACCCCCCAAAAAGCACCTTAGAATAGCCCCCCACCGCGAATATCAGAAAATATGACCTCAGCATAGAATAATAAGCCCCCATCATTGAACAATTGACCCCCACCATAGAATAACGGACCCCCACCATTGAACATTAGCCCCCCCCCTCCATTTTATTTTTGCAAAAACTGATTCAATATTCTCCAAATCTTCAGGCTTAGGTAAAAATACTGGAGAGATGCGTTCTGGGGGCCTGTCATTCTATGGTGGGGGCTTGTTGTTCAATGGTGGGGGCCTAATGTACAATGAGTGGGGGACGGATGTTTAATATTGGGGGACGGATGTTCAATAGTGGGGGCTGATGTTCAACAGTTCAATGATTACAGTTAAATGATTTCCTCACGTGGTGGGGGGCTCTAGGGGTGTGGGGGCTATAAGTAAATAAATAATACCAAATATGACCTTCCCAACTCAACATCACCTCCTTCTTCCGATAACCTGCGTTTCTTCACTCTTGGACACTCTCTCGTCTAAACAGGAATTTCCCGAAAACCGTCTCCAAGTACTATATTCAGACCTGATTCCGTCTAGTTTTGCGTCTCTTCAACGCATCCAATCATTCATTCTTGCCATCTATAATGATACATTTCCACTTTTCTTTTCGATTTTTTCAAACTATAATCATCAAAGTTTTCAGAACCAATGTTCGATTATCATCGGTTGTCAGTTCTTGATTTACAACCTCTAGTACCTCTAGATCCAAAGAAAATGACACCAATGAGAATAAAAATTGATCGGCTGGAATCTAGCAATGATAAGTTGGTCAAAGATTGGAAACGGTGCAAAAAAGAGGTTGGAGAGAAGATACTTGATTTTTGGTTGTTGGTAAGTAATTTCATTTTGATTTGGAGGATTCAATTGCTGTAAATCCGCTATTGGGTCTGGTGCAACCAGACTACATATTATTATATTTGGGGTCAGTAGGAGATTTGAGCCGATTTTTTTCCCGGAGCAACTTCCTTGTTAGGATTAAAGCTAGAAGACTGAAATTTGGCAAGCATCTGAGTTGGCCCACGATAAAACATATTTTCTGATGGGAGCGGCGCCCGGTAAGGGGCCTAAAGTTTCCAATTGGTTTGAGTTACGGTTTGGGGCTTTAAACGGGGAAGATGAGATAAGATTTGTTATTTAGTATTCGAAAACTATATTCAGTCGGCTGTGAGTTTGAAAATCAGTCTGAAGAGTGTTTATACAACATTTGTCATGCTATCTTTATGACATCTTCAAATTATGTATAAGATATGTATCCCTTGCAGAAAAAACTTTCATAGTCAAAATAGTTTTATCTTTGCTTTGTAGCAAACAATAACTTTAACTTGTCAAAAAGTCTATAAAATTGCAGAAAATCTTCATGGCAGTCATGTTGCTATACACATGTATCGTGGTTACAGGAGAAGTATACCTATGGATCAAAATAAGCCTACCGCTGATGCAAGCAGCTTTTGTCGCTGAGATACTCATTTTCCTTTTTCCAATAGTATACCTTATATTGCGCCGGCGACAAGTCAAGTGAGCTTTCATTTTTACTTCAATTTCATGTACAAAAATGTTTGAAATTATTTATTTCAGAGCAGCAATAAAAGCGAAAAATGAAAATATTGAACAGGAAGGAGACATTTCAAAAGTAACTTTTGATTCTGAAAAAGAAGGAGATGAGGAATATATGATGTTTTATAAACAACAATTGAAGGAGTTTAATTCTGTCAAATTGAAAGAAGTCAAGATTTTAGAAGAAGAGATTCGGCTGTTGAGAAAAAGGAATTTCCTCTGGGTTGGTGTTTTTTAGAACTTTCAGAAAACAACTTCTTACAATGGAAGTCTTTGGAGACGCCGCTTTCAAACGACCTAAAAATTAGGTTACAGGGATTTTCGACCACGAGAAGTCCATCTCTGCAGTCAAAACCTGCTCAATGTCTCTGCGAGCCGAGTTATGAGCTCTCAAACTTATCATATGGTCAAGCCGCATGTATGATACCGCGCTGTTCCATTTGTGTTCCCCAGCGGTTTACCTGTGCTCGGGCGTTGCAAAAATGAGAAAATCTTGCGTATACTACTTGCCGATTTGAAATTCCATGTGGAAAAGCTTGACCACATGAAAAGTTTGAGAGCTTATAACTCGGCTCGCAGAGGTATTCAGCAGGTTTTCACTGCAAAACTGCAAAAATGAGCGCCCCGTGGTCGAAAATACCTAAAACCAAATATATAGGTCATTTGAAAGTGGCATCTTCAAACACTTCCCTTGAGGTACATAGTTTTCTACTTCTCCTTTCAGGAAACAACCGGAATGGCAATGTGCGTTTTATCTCTCCTGTTTCACGTTATTCATTTGGTAGTTATAGCTGTCCACACTGGCAAAGACGAGGACATTCTTGAGGTCAGAAGAAGCGCGCCCATGCTTTTTCCGATGTTACTTTTATGGATTGTTATAATCCTAAATCATAGATCGCATAGTTATTTTCTGTAATTATTTTTTATGTTGTCATTCATTGCTAATTTTTATCTCAGGGACCACATACCACGTCTCAGGAATTCATTTGTGATTGTTTGTGATAGATTCATTAAATAAAACTAACATTCTGACAGAAGAAGTAGCTGTATCAATGCCGGGGGCTATAAAACAGGTGTTTTTCAGTAAAAGGTTGACAAAAATGGTGAAATTTTGCAAAATTTTCTGATCCGGAAGTCGGAAGTAGATTTCCACGCAAACATTCAAAAACTCCGAAAGAAAAAATCATAAAATCCATGGAAAATTAGTTTTTGGTTGAAGAAACGCCTATTTTCTGATCTTTTACTAGGAAACACCTCCGAGTGACCGTGGAGCTATAAAACGTAACCTATATAATTGGAAAGCTGAGAAAACACTGATTCCAAAGATATATTCAGTTTTTGCCACCGAGGTCTAGTATTCGAGAAAAAAACTAGTGTAAAGTTTGGACCGCTGAAAAGTCATTGGTATCCCTTGACCTCGTTTTCCTCGAATAGCAGATCTCGAGGGAAAAAACTGAATAAATATTTGGAATCAGCGTCTTTTCAGCTTTTCAATGATATAGGTCACATAATATAACTCCACGGTCACTCGGGGGCCTTTCCTAGTTAGACACGGCTCAGCAAAGTATTACCTGTTTCTTGACTTCGCCATGTTGAAACACCATCCTTGTCAACAACTTAAAGTTTAAAATATTAAAACTTGCAGAAACAATGCGTAGCAATGTGGACGTTGTTCACATGTTTCATGGCTACAGTAGAAGTTTATCAATGTATCGAAATTCGCGGAATGGATGAAGCGTTACGAAACTCAGCTTTTGTTGTTGAAACAATTATTTTCCTTTTTCCAATTGGATATTTGTACATTCGAGAACGACAAGAAAAGTTAGTGATTTTTACTATAAACTCCCATGCTCTAAATAATTGTTTTAGATCAAAAATGACAGAGAATAACAAAGAAATCGAAAATGCAGACGAAATTAAGGAAGTGCCCTTCAATTTGGAAGAAGCAGAAAATGAGGAATATTTGGAGTTTTATAAAGATCAATTGAAGAAGTTCAATTCGGTCAAATTGAAAGAAGTTTTGATTTTGGAAGAAGAAATTAGACTGATAGATAATTGTTTCTTGTATTTCTCCGATATGTATTCTTCCTAAATTCCACAGTTATGGAATGACATAAGTCGGAATTAACTTTCCTTATCCGGCAGTCGGAAGTCGGAAGTCTGAATTCCATGCAACTTTGGTGCTGGTATTACAATGAATACCGACGATCATATTTGCTTGCTTCCGCCTCTGCGTCTCTTCACCCCTCGAAGCTCTCTAGTCTAATTGTATACGTCATTTCTCCAAAGAGGTCCTCCCCCCAAAGTATTTAATTCAAAGACCTCTCGGAGATCTGGTACGCCATGTGTCTGCGTCTAATCTATGTCCAGCACTATTTCCTTTTGTTGTTGCAACTCGTTATTATTATCGGTCACGAACTCGTGCCGGGAAGTGTTAAAGGTGCATCTACCGTAAATACTGTAATATAACGGCACCTGTATTATAACGGCACCCCATCTATATTCAGAGTTCATGAATATAATTATCCCGGTGTTTTTTCTTAGTTCTGATTAGAAGCAGGGTGATTAGTAACTTCTTGATCAGCAATTAGAACGTCCAAAAAAGTTTTTTTGTTTAATTTTAATGAGTTTCTAATATCACAAAATTTCTCTGGGAAACAGTTGAAAAATATAACGGCATGCCGTTATAATACAGTATTTACGGTAGTTTATTGGGAAGTTCGCGGGATGGTCTCGTAGTTGAAAAAATTATGTTTATTTAATTTACTACGATTATTCGTCTGCCAAGAACTCTCTAAACTGATAACTTCGGCCAGCATTGCCCGAGTTGTGCCTCTTGTGCTCTCTGCGTCACCCCATCCCTCGGGAGCACTCTATTCTATGCCCTCCAATTCCCTCAAGACCTCGCGCGTCATGTGTCTCCGTCTCTTCTACACTTTGTACTATTTCTTTTGCAACTGTTTACATGCTTACACTTTCCCGTAGAAATTTTCAACGAGCTTTCGTCTGTCATTGGATTTTTTTTCCAAAAGTCATATTATTTATTAAATAATTTCAAATTAAATCTTACTAAGTATCTTACCCTCAACTCTCATAACTTCTAACCTGTGCCCTTAGCATAAATAATAAAATTTTATAAACTTTATCTTGATGTAACGTGTCAGTGTATTCCTCCTTCGTTTCTATAAACAAATAAATAAAAATAAATTCCACATTTCCAGAGCCCATGAATGATTATCAACAGCTCTCATCAGATGTTTCAGAAACTGAAAAACCTCTGAAACATGAAGAATTGACACCTAGGGAAAAGGAAATCAAAACATTGGAGGAAAGCAGGGATGAACACATCAAGAAATGGAAAGAGCACAAAAAGGAAGTTGGAAAAATGACAGTTGAATTCTGGGAAGCTGTAAGTTTTAGTGTTTTTAGTTGTCAGGGCCCGGCCCGGATAATCGGCGCCAAAATCCGGGTCTTGTCGGGCCGGTATTTGACAACTATGGTTCAAACATTCTTGCAGAAAGCATACGTGTCAGTATGTATGATGGGCGTCTGTTGCATGGCTACAAAAGAAATTTCCCTATGTATCACCATGAGTAAACAGTTATTTAAATACCTTGTGGTCCTCGAGATTCTCATCATCCTATTTCCACTTGTATATTTTATAAAACGCGGACACCTAGTAAAGTGAGTTTTTATAGTTGGTATGTCTTATTTAACTTTTGAAGTTTGTTTCAGAACAGAAAACAAAGCAAGAAATGAAGACATTGAAGCGGAAGGCGACATGGGAAAAATAATTTTCGATTCTGAGAAAGAAGGGAATGAAGAGTATTTGGAGTTATATATGGAACAATTGAAAAAGTTTAATGATGTCAAATCAAAAGAAGTTTCGATTTTGCAAGAAGAAGTCCGGTTGATGAGGGAAAAGAATATCCGCTGGGTTAGTTATTTTTATCCGTTTCTGTCTGAAAAATTTCAGACATTTAAAAAAATATGTATGTAAATATACACCAGAGTTTCATGGAATTCCGACTTCCGACTTAAAAGTCATATTTTTGACCTAGACAAACTTAGTGAAAATTTTAACTATTGGATATTAACCATCCGCCGATGGCTGATCGTTTGCTCAAAGTTCGGCCCGGGGACGCGTTCGGCCCGGTCGGTCTCGTAGCGAGTACCGTAGTATTAAAACTTCTTAATGGCTAAAGTACGATAGAGAGCCGCGGTAAATCGAAATTCCGCAACGAGACCCACTCCGCGTCCCCGGGCCGAAATTTAGCCTGCGGTCAGCGACCTGCGGATGGGTAATATGAAAAGACACAACCGACAAGTATGTTTTTCAGGGAATAATCGCAGCCGTAATGTTCGCTTCATCCTTCTGGATTTGTCAGATTCATATGGAGTTGATAGCACTCCATACTGGCAACAAAGTGGACGAGGAAAAAGCGGAGAATCAGCGCGTAGCGACTATCCCAGCAAGTTTAGTGGCCCTTCAGAGAGTTGCGCATTACATCATCGATTTTATATGTTGGCCCTTTTGCTTTCTGTTCAGTGCTTGTAGTCGATTAATTCGTAGCTGCTGGAAACGTCGAAACCAGATAATTCATAAATTACAGCATGTATAGTAACCTTTATAGGCCACATCATACAGTAGCGGTCAAAATATGTAAACCTTGACCGTTTTCAATTGTAATTGTCCAACTTTGAGAGTGTACTTGACAGCTCAAAAATCGCACTATTTTGGACTGAAATCGGTCGATTTAAGAGATAAATTACTTGGTCAATACGTAACTTGCTAGTGAGTACTTGTACAAAAAAAGTTGCCAACTGCGAAAATGGAGCTCCACCTTTGTTCTGTATAATTCATTAACAATCTACTTTATGGGACAATAAGAACAACCATGACACACTCTTAAAGTTGGATAATTTCAACTGATAACGGCCAAAGTTTACAACCTTTTGACCGGTACTGTACAAGCTACCTCTTTACTACTTTTTGCTTTTGTACATCCCACCTTATCCAATATTTTCTCAGGTAATGTAATTAAGACTCTCTTCTTAAGACTTCTTTCATGATTGCTTAAATTCTACCTCTTTTTCAATATATTCTCAGAGACTATGTATGAATCATTTGTATTTGTTTGTGATATATTTTTTGAAAGTTACAATAAAGTCTACATCCTTTCATTTTCTTAAAGCCAAACCCGACAGGTATTTTTCAGCAGGACCTAGAAACCCATACTGAAATCTTCGGTAAGTTTAATTGTATCACGTTCGTCAAAATCAGATGAAACTTCCGACCACGCCTCATTCTGTCTCACTATCAGATCTCTCATCAGATGATTCAGAAACTGAAAAATCTCTAAATCTTGAAGAATTGACACCAAGGGAAAAAGAAATCAAAAAGTTGGAGGAGAGCAGTGATGAAAACATCAAGGAATGGAAAGAGCACAAGAAGGAAGTTGGAAAAATGACAGTTGATTTTTGGGGAGTTGTAAGTTTCGGTATTTTTCTGTTTTTCAAAAACGAAAATAATCCAAACGTTCTTGCAGAAAGGAATCGCGACAGTCTGTACGATTTGCGTCTGTGGCGTGGCTATAAAAGAAGTTTCCCTATTTATCACCATGAGTAACCAGCTATATGATTACCTTATGGGTGCCGTGATTGTCAGCATCCTATTTTCATTAATATATTTTGTTGTACGTGAAAAACTAGTAAAGTGGGGTTTTATAGTTTTTTGTGTACTGCTTCATAGAAATCGTTTCAGAAGAGAAATTTGAGCAAAAAATGAAGACATTGAATGTGAAGGAGATATTGGAAAGATTATTTTTGATTCTGAAAAAGAAGGAAAAGAAGAGTATTTGATGTTCTATATGGATCAATTGAAAAAGTTTAATGCTGCCAAGTCAAAAGAAATTTCGATTATGGAGGAAGAAATCCG
This sequence comes from Caenorhabditis remanei, assembly GCF_010183535.1. Lineage (NCBI taxonomy): Eukaryota > Metazoa > Nematoda > Chromadorea > Rhabditida > Rhabditidae > Caenorhabditis > Caenorhabditis remanei. The sequence continues at coordinate 4,067,331 of NC_071332.1, forward strand.
GCTAATGAGGGAGAAGAACATGCGCTGGTTAGTTCTTTTGATCACTTTCTTTCTGAAAAATTTCTAGAAATTTGAGTATGAATCGCTGTAACTCTCTTTAGAAATAAGTTTTAAACTACATAACAGAGAAACATGTTTTTCAAGAAATAACCGCAGTATTAATATTCACGGCATCCTGCTGGATTTGTCCGATTCATATGGCGTTAATAGCACTCCACACTGGCAAAAAGGAAGACATTAAAGATGCGAACAGTCAGCACGTAGCGACTATTCAAGCAACTCTTTTCACTTTTTTGAGAATTGTACCTTATATTTCGTGTCACCCTTGCTTTTTTTTCACAAATTGCAGCATGTATAGTAACCGTATAATGCCATGTTATCATACATTGTACCTCATCCAATATTTTCTTAGACTCTCTTATGTCTTTCATGATTTCTTACCTTTTACCTCTTTTTCAATATATTCTCAGCGACTATAAATCATTTTTATTTGTTCGTGATGTATTTTTTGAAAGTTAGGTATAATAAAATCGTAGTAAATCGGCTTTTGGAAAAAAGGAATTTCCACTGGGTTAGTGTTTTTTTTAAATAATTGTTAGAAAAATAAATTGTTTTCTACTTTTCCTTTCAGGAAGCAACCGGAATGGCCATATGCGTTTTATCTTCCCTGCTTCATGTCATTCATCTGGTAGTTATAATTATCGGTTCACGAACTTATGCCGGGAAGTGTTAAGAGTGCATCTAATTTAGTGTTTTTTGAGCCTTGACGGTCTGAAACGAACTGCAAGTCCTGATGATGAATTATGTTTATTTACTCGGCTTCTTTCCGCTACAGTTCCACCGCAATAACGACCAATCAGAACATATGCAACAGTTATGCAGCTTTCACGGCATTGCGACAGCACCCAAACTGAAAAACTTCGGCCAGCATTGCCCGAGTTGTGCTCTCTGCGTCTCCTCATCCCTTGGACGCCTTCCGATTCTTTCAAGACCACGTGCGTCATGTGTCTCCGTCTCTTCTATAATACTCTTTCTTTTGCAATTCGTTACTAGGCCACACTTTCTACGAGCTTTCGTCTGTCAATCGATTTTTCAAATGTCTTACTATTCCATATTTTCAGAACCCATGCATGATCATCAGCGGCTCGCAGCAGATGATTTAAAAACTGAAAAGCCTCTAAATTCTGAAGAATTGACACCAAAGGAAAAGGAAATCAAAAAATTGGAGGAGAGCAGGGATGGATACATCAAGGAATGGAAAGAGCAAAAGAAGGAAATTGGAAAATTAACTGTCGAGTTTTGGGAATTTGTAAGTTTTTTTGTTTTTTTTTGTTTTTCAACAGAAGACAGTGTTGTGTAGGAACGCCTACGTAAAACCCTGGTCACGTGCCCCGGTGATTCTAAGTATTCACTTCCCTTATATGGTTATTCACCTTCGGAAAAAATGTTTTTTCCATCAATTCATTCGCCGAAAAAACGGAAAAAAACAGTTTTTTCCGGTAAATGAATCGATGGAAAAAAACGTTTTTCCCGGAGATGAATAACCCCATTAGAATCTTAAATAAAGATATAAGAATACTTGCAGACCGCGTCAATCCGGGCCGACACGGGCCGTCTCGTAACTCGCGTTAAACTCAAAATTATGAACCGAAAAATATACCAAAATGTAGATCTCGGCGAGTTCTATGTCCGTGACCTACTACGGGCCGGATGACTATTCGTTAATATGCCGCGGGCCGGGCTAGAATAGCTTTTTTGGCCATTTTCGCGTTTTTGGCACTTTTTCCCGGCCCGCGGCACATTAACAAATGGCCATCCGGCCCGTAGTAGGTCACGGACATAGAACTCGCCGAGATCTACATTTTGGTGTATTTTTCAACTCATAATATTGCTTCGAGCCGTCTCTCTCCGAATAGCAAAGTAGCTATACAATAAAAAAATTCCGAAACTGTCAAGGTTCTGCCCTGTTGATCGGCGCCAACATCAGGGGACTTGCCGGGCCGGTCCTTGACAAATATGATCCAAAGCATTCTTGCAGAAAGCATACTTGACATTCTGCATGTTGCTCATCTGTTACATAGCTACAAAAGAAGTTTCCCTATGCATCACCATGAGTCAACGGTTGCTTGCAAGCCTTTTGGTCGGCGAGATTGTCATCTTCCTATTTCCAATAATATATTTTATGATACGTCGAAAACGTGAAAAGTGAGTTTTTTTAGTTGGTATGCCTTGCTTCAAATAAATTGTTTCAGAAAAGAAATTAACGCGAAAAATGAAGATATTGAGCGTGAAGGAGAAATTGGAAAGGTTATTTTCGATTCTGAAAAAACAGGAAATGAGGAATATTTGGAGTTGTATAAAGATCAATTGGAGAAGTTTAATGCTGCCAAACTAAAAGAAGTTTCGATTTTGGAAGAAGAAGTCCAGCAAATGAAGGATAGGAATATCACCTGGGTTAGTTTTTTGTGGGATATAAAAAGACACAATATGATTTTCAGGAAGTAAACGTAGTCTCAATATACGCTATATCCTTTTGGATTTGTGAGATTCACATGATATTGATTGCATTCCACACTGGCGAACAGGAAGACATTAGAGATGCAAGGGATCATGCCGGAATGACTATTTTCGCAACTTTTTGGGCATTAATTAAAGTTATGCCTCACATTTCTGACATTTCTTGTGCCCCTTGCTTCCTGTTCAGTGATTGCTGTCGATCAATTCGTCGCTACTGGACCCGTCGAAACCGGATAGCTCACAAATTGCGGAATCTATAGATATCCCTTGTAACCTTTTTATACGATATTTTGAAATATCATGCTTTCGACCTCTCACAATATATTCTCAGGGACTGTAATTAAGACTCTCTTCTGTCTTTCATGATTTCCTACCTTCTACCTCTTTTCAATTTATTCTCAGGGACTATGAGTCGTTTGTATTTGTTTGTGATGTATATTTTTGAAACAATAAAGTCTACATCCATTTTATACTAAAATTCTTATAAACGGTCAAAAATGTTAGGAGACAAAAAAGGCAAAGGTGTTTTTCAACAGGACAAGAGCGGCTTAGAAACCCATACTGTAATCTTCGGTCAGGATGGGTATTATTCACCCAAAATATGAGTAATTTCCGACCACGCGTCATTTTGCCTCACAATAAGATTTACACGATGAGGATAGGACTACCAATGCTGCTGCACTCTATTGACAAGCATGGTACATTTTTTGCGTCCCGGTGAATATTCAAACTTATGTACGTACTATACCGGGGCTATATAAGTTCTAATGCTCACCGTGACGCAGAAAGTGCACTATTCTTGTCAATAGAGCGCGGCTGTATTGGTAGCCCTGGCCTCATCGTGGATTTGCCCCGCTCTTATCTTTACCCCTCGGGGATCTCTCGTTTTCACATAAGGTCTTGGATGTCTCCAAGGATGAATAAAGAGACCTGTACGGAGATCTTCGTCTCCGTCTCTTCTACGCATTACAATCTTACCGTTCAATCTGGACCACTCGTTATTAGTTTGTATACGATTTCTCACAGTTTATTTCAGAATCCATGTATGATTATCGACGGTTTTCTTTATCTTCTTTATCATCATGTGTTTCCCAATCTGAAATTTCTGTGATCTCTGTATTTCCGGGTCCAACGGAAAAAGATTTCTTGTTGTTTTGCTTGGAGAATAGTAATAAAAAATTGATCGAGCAATGGAAACGGTGCAAAAAAGAGGTTGGAGAGAAGATAGTGGATTTGTGGTCATATGTAAGTTTTTTCTCGAGGATTTTATTGCTGTAATTAAAACTCCGCTAATTGGCTTGAGTTACAGCTCGGGGCTGGGGGAGGTGACATAAGATGTGTTGTATAGTATTCGAAGACTATATTATGTCGGCTGTGAGCCTGAAAATCAGTTTAAAGAATGTTTATAACATATTTGCCCATGGTATCTTCAAATGATTTATGTATAAAATATCTATACCAAAATACTAATTACTAGGGAAGGTCACGAAGTCAGTTTGAAATTATAGGACGTGACCTATATCATTGGAAAGCTGAGAAAACGCTGATTCCAAATATATCTTCAGTTTTTGTTATCGATGTCTGGTATTCGAGAAAAACGAGGTCAAAGTTCGGATCGCTGCCAAGTTATTACCTGACTACCGCCCACACCACGACTTGTCAGCGTTCCAAACTTTGACCTCGTTTTTCTCGAATACCAGACATCGATAACAAAAATTGAATATATATTTGGAATCAGCGTTTTCTCAGCTATCCAATGATACCGGTCACGTCCTAGAACACCACGGTTACCTGGAGCCCTTCCCTAGTTAGACACGGCTCAGCAAAGTATTACCTGTTTCTTGACTTCGCCATGTTGAAACACCATCCTTGTCAACAACTTAAAGTTTAAAATATTAAAACTTGCAGAAACAATGCGTAGCAATGTGGACGTTGTTCACATGTTTCATGGCTACAGTAGAAGTTTATCAATGTATCGAAATTCGCGGAATGGATGAAGCGTTACGAAACTCAGCTTTTGTTGTTGAAACAATTATTTTCCTTTTTCCAATTGGATATTTGTACATTCGAGAACGACAAGAAAAGTTAGTGATTTTTACTATAAACTCCCATGCTCTAAATAATTGTTTTAGATCAAAAATGAAAGAGAATAACAAAGATATCGAAAATGCAGACGAAATTAAGGAAGTGCCCTTCAATTTGGAAGAAGCAGAAAATGAGGAATATTTGGAGTTTTATAAAGATCAATTGAAGAAGTTCAATTCGGTCAAATTGAAAGAAGTTTCGATTTTGGAAGAAGAAATTAGACTGATAGATAATCGAGGGTTCCGATGGGTTAGTTTTTTGTGAAACTATTATACTCAAATGCCCGAATTCCCTGCTGGCTTCTTTTCAAACTTTTTTCAAAACCATTATATTTGCTCGGCGCAGTTATTCCAAATGCGCTCCACCGAAATCCCCTTGAAAAATGTCTCTTTTTCTTTGAGAATTTCGCACACTATTTTCTTCGGTTTCGGTAGAGCGCAGTTGTAAGAAGCGTGTCGTGCTAATATGACACTGTCTCGTTTCCAGAATATAACTGCGATGGGAATATTCGTTCTATCTGTCTGGATTGTCTTCATTCATAGCGTGTTGATATATCTCCATTCGCCGCCATGTGCAAAAGTCAAAGTGGATCCGTTACCAGGCTTCTATCTAACTTTTGCCTTCACTCTTGATTTATTTTTTAAAATTTGCATTCGTCGCTGCGGTTACCATCGAAACCGGATAGTTCACAATCTGGAGAAGTTTTAGTTATTAATTATTGCGGTAATGTAATTAAGATTCTCTAATGTCTTTCATGATTTCTTACATTTTATCTCTTTTTCAATTTATTCTCAGGGACTATGAAACGTTTGTATTTATTTATGATTTTTTATATAATAAAGTGAAAATCCGTTGATTTTTTAATTTATGACTGGTCAAAAATGTTCGGTGACTATGAAGCCAAACCCTAAAGATGTTTTTCAGCAAAGCAAGAACCTCCAACTGAAATTTTCGGCCAGCAATTCCCCAGTTCTGAAAGATATAATAAGAATTTCCTTGAACTTCAGCAAAATCCAAAAAAAGTTCGAGTTGAACTATAAATTGGGCCTCTGATACTGGCGACCATGCTGATTCCGAAAATGCAAGAAAAATCAACCAAATGCTCATGTGGACCGAGTTATGAGCCGTCACACTTTTACTATTAAAAAGTACTTGAAAAGTAATAAAGCATTATTGAAAAGTACTACATATTCAATAAAATTACTATTGAAAATAGCTTTTCAATAGTAAAGTTTGACGGCTCGTAATTCATTTGGCTGATTTTTTCTTGCAGTTTTGGAATCGAAAGTATCAGAGGTCCCCTTGATAAAAAAAAGTTCATCCCTCCTCGTCATGAACTTCCTTTGTCAGTTAACTTTGTGAAACTAACTAACCAGGAAAAGTCATCGGGTCAGTGCGGAGATATGAAACGTGACTAAATTCATTGGAAAGCTGAAAAAACGCTGATTTCACATATATATTCAGTTTTTGCCCTCGTTCTCTGGTATTCGAGAAAAACAAGATTAAAGTTCGGAAAAATGACAAACGACTGCCTCTTTAACACACGAAAATTGGTAAAAACTTGTCATTTTTCCTAACTTTGACCTCATTTTTCTCGAATACCAGGCCTCGAGAGCAAAAACTGAATATATATTTGGAATCAGCGTTTTCTTAGCTTTCCAATAATATAGGTGCACACTCTATAACTCCAAACTGACGCCATGACCTTCCCTAGTAAACATTACCACATATTTTGAACCAGAATTTCAACAACAACATCAAGAATATATTTTGTGCTCCCAGTTTCCCTGTTTTCATTGAAAATCAACACAGCCATTCACAATTCCCCCTCTATGAGCAACGTTATTGTCTTCTCTCAATAAATTACATTCATTTTGTACATTCCTTCTCCCAACACTGTTTACTCTCAGCTCCCTTCCTTTGTTTCAATCTGTACGCAGGGGGACACTGACATATGTTTCATCGAGCTTTTTTTTCATTTCATTCATATTGGAAATGACGTTTCTTTTTTTTCATTCTATTAAATAGAGTGAGCCCATCCCTAAACCAATTTTTATCAAATTCTGTGACAAGAAAGTACGAAAAAGTGGGGGGAAGTGGAATGCAAACAAGGTCGAAGACGTCGTTTATTCCAATTGATGGACGTCTTCCTCCCCTCTCTCTGCTCCCTCCATCTCCCTCCTTTTCATCTGTTTTCACACAGATCAATGCATAGAGAAAAGAGAGAGAGAGAGGTTGTGAGTGCCTGCGTCTCTATTAGAATACACACTCTCTCGGGGGGTCCCTGGCATTCGAGGGAGGCTCTAGTTACGTTGAAAGCTTGTGTTGGGGTCCCGAGGAACATTTTGATTTATTTCATCAACTTTTTTTGTGTCAGCGGGATAATTAGCTCATGTTTTCAAGGTACTATAATTTTTAAGCCGTATTTTTAATTTACACGACCCATTTGTTATCTTATATTCCAATTATATCTCATTATTCTAATTATATCTTATCAACTTTGGTTTACTATCTTTTCTAGAACCGTTTTATTGCCAGTTTGATGCCTCTGGCATACAATCTGCCAAATTAACGGTCCCATAATTCTGGGTCACACCGATTTTCCCCACATTTTTTGTATTCCCACAGTTTACTACCTTACCTCTCCAAACTTTTCCCATATTTCTTACCCATTTTCTTACCATTTGTTCCCACGACCCTTTGATTTCTTTTGCTTGTTTTATCATTCTCACTTTCATCTTCGAATCTTTTCACTCAATTCGAAAAATAATAGAGTCTTGTGGACACTGAGGGACAACAACAGGTGTTAGGGATTACTTTTTCTTATTGAAGTTCTCAAATATAGATAAATTTTGGTTTTTTACAAGATTTAGCTCAAAAAGGAACATTTTTAGCAAGTGAAAGCGCAGAGAAGCTAGAGTGTCTGACTTCTCTGCATCTCTCACCATCTCTGCTCTGGAAGTCTATCTTTGCAAGCTCATATCTCGAAAACGTGAAGAGCTATCAAAAAGTTGTCAACTAAAAAAATAGAGATCTATTCTAATACAATATTTTTGTAGTTTTTAACTTTTTGATAGCTCTCATAGTTTTTGAGATACGAGCCTTTAAAAATAGCTAGCTGGATATGCGAGAGAGGGCGCAGAGAAGCGAGAGTGTCTGACTTCTCTGCGTCTCTCTCTCTCTCTATTTTCTTTTTTTTGTTACAAAAATACAACAAATCGTGATTTTAGAGTAAAGTAACTACTTGTTTTTCTAGAAAATATCACATTTTTCGTAATTTTTACCGGAAAATGTATTTTTTGGTTTGAAAATTTATTGTTAGGGTTTTTGCATTTTTCCCATATTTTAACAATTTTACCAGTAATATCTCTAACTATTTCCAATATTGCCAGTACCATGTAATCGTGCTCCACCGAAACCCTCGCCAAGCGTTTTTCCAGTTTGAATGGAGCGCAGTTGCAACAACAGCTTTTTACAGTGAGACCCTGCAAATTCCGTGGAAAATGGGCGGATTCTGTTTTTGCAACTGCAACATAAAATGCGAATATTTTTTTATAATTCTGCCGGCATCTTAGCAGGTACACTTATTTGTAAAAAAATTATAGCGAAATCCCTTTGCATGAAAAAAACATAATTCGGGAGAAAACTATGTTGCAAAGCAAACTCCGCCTATTTTGGGATCTCAATGTTCAGAATCTTCCAGAAAATTGATTTCATTTTATTTCAATTTTGATTAAAAACCTTATTTTCAATGATTAAAGTCTGGAACGTTGTTTACATGATGTTTTCAAAGACCGCCCATGTTTTCTCGAATTCTTTCATACAAAATTCATGAAAACTGACCTAAGCCTGTCCCCTACGTGTTAATCCTTTCCGTTTACCTACTTCTGTTCTTCACCGCCGCTTCTTCTTCTTCTTCCCTTTGTTTGCTCTTTCTTTGGTCCTTCTCCTCGCCGACCGTTTCACTCTTTACATTTTTCTCAAGTCTCACTTTTTCTTATATATTTTTATATATTTAAGTATTCTTTTAGGTTATGCAGTTCAGTGGGACCTAATCTGGCACAAAAAAAAAGAATAAAAATTCAAGATGGTGTTGGCCGCTGTACTTTCCATGCTACGCTATGTAGCAGGTAGCGATGACCGTGATTTTGTCGATAGACTTCACTCGTATTTTACATGTAATTTGTTAATTGGGTTATCAGTACTAGTATCCTTTAAGGTTTGTTAATAACTTATTTAATTACCCACTAATTTCCATTCCAGCAATTCGGTGGAAAACCGGTGGAATGTCTGGTACCCGATATCTTCAGTAGCAGTTGGGAACAATACGCGGAGAACTATTGCTGGGCCAGTGACACGTATTATGTGCCAACGAATGAGCCGGTCGCAGGGCTCCATATCGATGAAAAGAGACAGAGGAAGATTAGTTATTATCAGTGGGTGCCGTTTTTCTTGTTGCTCGAGGCTGCCTGTTTTCGATTACCCAGTTTGCTATGGAAGTATTTGGCGGGGCACTCTGGTAAGTTTTGTACTTTTTTTTACAAAAAAGTTGTGTAAAAATAAGTTTCAAAGAAATTCAAACATCAATTTCACAATTTCACAGTGATGTTACGGTGTTTGCACAGTTGTTAGCTTCAAAAATATTTATTTTGTGTTAGAGACTTTTTTATGGGGACAGCACAAGGTATGAAAAAAAAAGAAAGTTTTCTTAAAAGTTGGAACTGGAATTGTTAGATTTATAACTGTTTATAACTAAATTTAAAAAATGAGGATAAAACGCGATAAATGACAAATTACTGAGTGCAGAACGATAATGAATGTCTGGCGCGTCGTTGAACCGTTTTGAGATGAGCAGTTAGGCTGTTGCTACTGTAGAAAAATTCCACTTTTTGGCATTTTCCGGTTGTAAAAAAAGGTCAACGAGAAAAAAAACAAGATTTTCTCTCTTGATTTTCTGTTAAAATTGGACAGTTTGGATGGTGCGTCCCGGCATCGCAAATAAACTAAATATCTAAAATTTTATATGTTTCATATTTATCAAATCTAGAGCTCCATTTTTGTAGTTGCCAACTTTTTGATAGCTATTCACGCTTCTGAGATATACGACTTTAAAGATAGGTACCTACAGCGGTGGACAAGAGGAGACGCAGAGAAACAAGAGTGTCTGCTTTCTCTACGTTTCTTGCCCTCACCCTCTGGTCTTAGACAGCGCGTATCTCGGCAGAGTGAATAGCTATCAAAAAGCTTTCAACTACAAAAATGTAGCCTTTTTTTGATCTACCCAACAAATATAAGAATAAAACTTTCCAATCAATCGTAAGAAAGTTACGGGGTGTCAAAGTTGAGTAACTCTTTCATTATGTGTTTCCAGAGCTTCGTTTCAAAAGGAATTGCTAGAGCTGTAATGTTAATGCTTGTGTAACGTCGTATCTTTAAAACTAACAAAGTTAATAAAAATTTGTCAACTACAAAAATGTAGACCTTGTGAGAGAGAGAAAGGAGATGTAGAGAAGTCAAACGTTCTAGCTTCTCTGCGATCTCCCCTTTTCTCGCTTGCAATCTTTGAAGGCGCAGAACTTCAAAACTCGAAATGTTGTTAAAAAATTGCCAATTACAATAAGAAAATTTAATCAAAACATTTTTCCAGGCATCAAAATCAACGAGATCGTAAAACTCTCCTCCGACCCGAACAACATCAAACCCGACATCAAACGAGCCAACATCAAATCCCTAACCGTCCATCTCCAAGGAGCCCTCCGATTTCACCGTCGTCTCCAGAAGAAACAAATCCGACCGCATCGTTTTCTATGGCTATTCAATTTACCGTACTCTGCGTTCTTCGTCACTTCCATGTACCTCTGCACCAAGTTCTTCTACCTTGCGAATGTCTGTCTCCAACTTTTATTTATGAATCGCTTCCTGGAGACCGATAAGTACAAATGGTACGGGTTGGGTGCTCTCGTGGATTTATTGAATGGCACCACTTGGGAGCAATCCGGAATGTTCCCTCGTGTATCATTATGTGATTTCGATGTACGCGTTATGGGAAACATGCAAGAGCATACGATTCAATGCGTGCTGGTCATTAATATATTTAATGAGAAGATATTCATATTGCTTTGGTTCTGGTACCTGGCTCTTCTAATTTTCACCTTTGGATCTTTCTTCTACTGGTTGATTGTCTCATTATGGGGACACTTAAACCAGCGGTTTATAATAAGGCACCTGGAAATGAGTGACATCCAATTTGACTCTTCAGAAGACGGTGCCCCGGAGAAAGTGACAAGATTCATTGATAACTATTTGAAAAGTGACGGTGTCTTTGTGATACGAATGATGACGTTACAATCTGGAGTGATATTCGGCACCGATTTGGTTCAAGAGCTCTGGCGGAATTTCCACGGAACAGAACCCCAATTAAAACGAAGTAACTCTGCGCCTCGAATCGAGGAACGGGAGCAATGGTGGCCAGCTCCCCCTTTAGTGAATCCAATCAACCCGTGGAGATATCGAGACGAGAATCAGGCGAACGCGTTGAGATGGCGACGGGCTCTCGGAGCAAACGTTGATAACACCATTGCGACGCAGGATTTGATGGAGAAGTTGTTGCCGCAGAATGCGCATTTGAGACCGTCCGACGATGAGTTGTTGTGAGTTTTTTTTTGAGCGGGGAGGGAAAAACAGACTTGCAAAATATCGAGTCAAAAATGTGCACAATTTTTAAACAAAATTTTTCGAAAAAAGTTTTTCAAAAAAGGCAAAAATCCTATGTATGCTTGGGTTTTTTATCGATATAAGACGGTCAAAATTTCAAAATTTTTTGCTAGCGATTATATTTTATTAAAAATTGAGAAACTCTGTACTAGCACATATTCATTTCTCAGCTTTGATTCCGTTGAAATATGTGTGAAAAATATCATGTAAGCACAAATCTGCTTCACTTTTGTCTGTTCACGTCATTTTCTGTTCTTTTTTCAAAGTTTATTCGAAAGTACAGAATCGGTATGGATACCGGTTCTGTACCAAGAAACTCCTCCAGAATTGGTATTCATACCTATTCTGTACTCTGCATAAAAGATCACGTGAAAAAAGTTTTTTCTCCAAGTTTATTCGAAAGTACAGAACCGGTATCGATACCAATTCTGTACCATTGTAAGTTCTGTATAAAAGGTCACGTGAAGAATTGAAAATCCACAATTTCAAAGTGTCAAATTTTATTTATGATTATTTTCGCTTACGTGGATTCAAATTTGATGTTCAACTAGTGGATAAACTGGCCAAAATGACAATTTTTGAGGAAAAGTTACCTAGATTCTGTAATTTGATTTTGATCAACTTCACCTTTTCTTATTCAACAACATTAAAAACGTCCTTTTAATGAAATTTGCATAAAAAGGTTTGAAAATGTGTTTTCTTTTTAAGTAAGAGAAGGTAAAGTAAGTTGATCAAAACCTAATTACAGAATCTAGGTAACTTTTCCTCAAAAATTGTCATTTTGGTGAGTTTATCCACTTGATGAACATCAAATTTGAATCCACGTAAGCGAAAATAATCATAAATAAAATTTGACACTTTGAAATTGTGGATTTTCAATTTTTCACGTGACCTTTTATACAGAACTTACAATGCTGTTGTTTGGTACAAAATCGGTATCGATACCGTTTCTGTACTTTCGAATAAACTTGGAGAAAAAACTTTTTTCACGTGATCTTTTATGCAGAGTACAGAATAGGTATGAATACCAAATCTGGAGGAGTTTCTTGGTACAAAATCGGTATCCATACCGATTCTGTACTTTTGAATAAACTTTGAAAAAAGAACAGAAAATGACGTGAACAGACAAAAGTGGAAAACTCTGTGCTTCACGTGCAACTTTTTCTAGCAATTGCCAGTTTATTGCAAAATCGTTCAAATTCAGGGAAATGCTGTATTTTCAGTACAGATTACTCACAGAAAACCATTTTTCAACTAGCTAGCAAAAAATTTTGAAATTCCAACCGTCTTATATTAATAAAAATATTCGAAATTTTGAATTTTTTGGAAAATTTTTTTACTGGTAGTGAGACCCGGTCCGTTGCAAGTCTGGGGAAAAATAATTTTTCAATAATGTAAGATTTTCAGAAAATTGAGTGTATTAGCTCATCATACTGATGTAAATAACCGAGATAATCAGTGTAAGGGATTCGATATGTGGAATGTTGTGGTGTAGTTGTGAAAATTAGGCTCCGCCCCTTTTTGCAAATTTTTCACACGGTTTTCAGGAAAGTTTCAAAAAAGTGTGCGTCGGAATTGCAAAAAGTGGGCGGAGCCTGAAAAAAGAAAATTTCTGAATACCTGTGCAACATTGTGGAAGCTGTTGTGCATTTAACAGAATTAGGCTCCGCCCCTTTTTATTTTCGCCCCACGGTTTTAAGAATTGATGAAAACAATGCGAAAAATCTCCTGTGGCGAAATTGCAAAAAGTGGGCGGGGCCTAAAAATGGAAATTTCTGAAAGGCTGTGCGAAGTTGTGGAAGTTGTGGTGCAATTGAGAGAACTAGGCTCCGCCCATTTTCGCCAATTTTTCGCACGATTTTAAGAACTGGAAAGCATCTTTAAAAGTGTGCATCAGAATTGCAAAAAAATGGGCGGAGCCTGAAAACTGTGAATTTTGGAATGACTACGACGTTGTGGAAGATGTGATGAAACATTAAAAATTAGGCTCCGCCTCTTTTTGCATTTCTGCCGCATGGTTTTAAGAACTGGAAAGTTTCAGAAAAGTGTGCGTCAGAATTGCAAAAAGTGGGCGGAGCCTAAAATGGAAAATTTCTGAATGACTGTGCCCTTTTCGTTGTTTTTGAGATCCCCTTTGTTATGTAAATGGCCTAGAATTCCCCGTCGTCAAATTCTAGGCCACCGATTTTGAATGCCCATGCATGCCCTCGTACGTCCTAAAGCATCTAAATTTTTTCAGAAGACGTTATCCGATTGCCGTGAAAGCGTCCTACATCGACGACGACCAGGAGAGTCAGAAGACGTCAACGGAGCAGAAGAATCAGAATTCTGGTCCGCCTCCTCAACAGCCACCGTCTAATCAATATTCCACTTATTATCGATCCCCCAGTTTTTCAAAACCCCCGGATAGCCGCCCGGTCTCCACGGCCACAGAAAATAACGACACCGCTAAGAAACCCCCGATGAGCACGTTTAAGTAATGCAAGTTTAATTTATGAGGAATTTGCGCTAGAGCGCATTTGCTAACATGACCCATTTTTTGATCATCTGCAGTTAGGCAGTCTAAAAACTACCTCACGTTTCCCTTTTTAGTGCCTTTTTGTTGTATTTGATACCTTTTCCCCGGTTTTTTTGTGTATTCATAATTCATAATCCGTTATTGATTTCATATCTCAAAAATTTTCACTTGTTAATATTTTATGCATAATAAACATAATAATAATTACTTGGATTGAAGTGACTTGGCAAATCCGACACGTTGGGTTCCAACATCGTAGATCTGAAATTAAAATTATGAATAAAGAAACCGCGGCTCTACATTTAGACGCCCCAAAAAAACATTTGGATGCCCCAAAAAACATTTGGACGTCCCGAAAACCACCGTTTAGACGTTTCAAAACCCGTTTAAACGTTCCAAAAATGTTTAAACGTCCAAAAATACATTTAGACGTCCCAAAAAACGTTTACAACGTCCCAAAAAACGTTTTGACGTCCCAAAAAACGTATAGAACGTCCCAAAATACATTTAATCGTAATTTTGGCATCCAAAAATGCTCAGAAAAGTTTAAACGTCCCAAAAATGTTTAAACGTCCCAAAAAACGTATAGTTCGTCCCAAAAAACGTATAGAACGTTCCAAAAAACGCGTACACGTCCCTTGAAACACTGAGACGTCCCTCAAAACATTCAACGTCCTTTGGGGTTCCAAAAATGGTCAGAAATGTTTGGACGTCCCAAAAAACGTTTAGAACATCCCAAAAAACGTATAGAACGTCCCAAAAAACGTATAGAACGTCCCAAAAAACGTAAAAGAACATCTAAACTGGAATAGAGTCAAAACCGCTTGCGAGCCCAAAAACTCACATTACAATACTGACGGATGAATGGATCTCCGAGAATCCATGATGGTCCGAAGCCTCCGCTGCTGAATGGGAAGATGGCAAAGATGCAATTGCTGCTTCCATCTCCCAATGGGATAATCGTATTGGAGGAGTCAATATTGTACACCTGCGCTCCGATAGTGATATCAACAGTGTTGATCTTGGCGTTACATGGGATGATGTACACTCCATAGTCGTCTCTCCACGTGGCTCCGACGGCGTCAGCGATTCCTTGCACAAAGGCTTTTGGTCCTCCGATCAAAGAAGTTCCGGTGTCGGAGATAACCTGCCATCCCTTAGAAGATCGATAGCTTCCTGATCCGATAGCACTCATCTTGAATTGATAATAAGTGGCACTGGACAATGGTTGATAAGCGATCACTGGTCCGCAGTTTGTTGTGTCAATACCTCCGTAGGTGTAGATTCCTCCTTTCACTCCGTTTTGATCTCCCTCATGCTCCAAGAAGACGGTGAAGACTGGAAGGTCGACAAGGTTTTGGTTGATGGCGTTGATGAATGGAGGTGTGATTTGATCTACAGCAATCGATTTGAACGCGAGTCCAAGGATTCCGTCGAGTGGTTGACCCTCGAAGAAGGCAGCCAAAGAGGTTGCTTGTCCGAAGATGGTGTTTGGCACGGCGAGTTGTGGCTCTCCGATTCCTCCGAAAGTGATGGTGTCCTGTCCGAGGAATCCTCTAGCGGATCCAGTACCGTACTCGATGATGAAGCTTCTTCCGTTGGATTTATAGGAGGTCGATTTGGAGGCGTCGAATTTCGCCTGGAGGAGACAAGAGTCGGTGTAGTTTGGTCCGGCTCCGCAGCATGCTTGGTCGTCGCACTCGAATTGGCACAGGACTGAAATAAATTGTGTTGTTAGTGAAACAGGAAAATCATTAGCTTCTTATCTTTACTATTGTAATAAAAAGTTTCGTGAACAGGATTCGAAAATTTTTATTACGACTGACCGAAAATACATTTGGGTGGGCAAATACGTCACTATCTACAAATTTTATCGTTAGAACCGGAGCTATGTAGATCAAAATGTCAAATTTTGATCAATTAATGAACAGTTAAATGGTCAGAAATCTCTTTGTTTTGAGAAAATCACAGTATCTGTGGAGACGCGGAGAAGCTAGAGTGTCTCGTTTCTCTGCGTCTCATCAAGTTGCCTTGTTGTCGGATAATTTGATATTCTGTCAGTGTACAGAACAGGTGTAGGTCTTTATTTTTGTAGTTGATCACTTTTTGATATCTCTACTAGCTTCCGAGATACAGGCCTCTGAAGCTACGCTATCGAGGCAAATAGAGTGAAGAGACGCAAAGAAGTTAGGGGGACTCGTTTCTCTGCGTCTCCTCGTTTAACGCTGTTGTCTGATAGCGTTATACTTGGTCAGTGTACAAAACAGGTGTAGCTCTTTATTTTTGTAGTTAATCACTTTTTGATATCTTCGCTAGCTTTCGAGGTACAGGTTTCAAAACAAGCACACAGAGAGGAGACACAGAGAAGTTAGAGTGTCTCGTTTCTCTGCGTCTCCTCAGGTAGCCTTGGTGTCTGTTGGTTTCATATTTGGTTAGTGTACAGAACAGGTATAGTTCTTTATTTTTGTAATTGATCACTTTTTGATATCTCTGCTAGTTTTGGAGTTACGGACCGTAAAAGTTGACTGACAGAGCACAGAGGGGAAGGAGACACAGAGAAGCTAGAGTGTCTCGTTTCTCTGCGTCTTTTCTCCTCTCGCTCCACTCTTCAATACCGTGTATTTCAAACCCTAGCAGAGTTATCAAAACGTGGTCAACTACACAAATGTAGAGCTATTCTTTATCTACAAACTCACTTCCATGGCAAGTTGGAACAGCGGAGCAGTTCTCTGGCTTTGTTCCACAAGTGATATCAGGAATCCACAAGTTGGATGATCCAGTATCCAAGATCACCTTGAACTGTTGTTGTGGGGTACCAATGGTGATGTTTCCGACGTAAGCCTCATCCTCATAATCGTTAACGTATTGTCCGACGGCGGCAGCGACTTGTTGCTTATCCATCATGAATCGACGGATCTCACGCTCCTTACGGTACTCAACCCATCTTCCCTCACGGATCAGACGGTTTCTGTATGGCTCGATTTTCATGAGAGGGATTTGGACGACGGCGGCGAGGGCGCATGCCACAAGGGCCGCTAACAAGATGAGGTTCTTCATACCTGGAAATATACCGTCTTGGATCTTAACAATATAAAAAAAAGAAAGGAAAAAGAAACCGGAACACAAAAAAAGTAGTAAAAAGAAAAGTGAAATCGAAATGAGTTGATGCTGAACTGAAATGAAATTGCATAACGCAAGCAAAATTGGTTATCTAAATTAATAAAGACGCTATTAAAATTGGTGATAAGCGCTTCATAATGTGTACGATAAGGGTGCCGATTCCGGTGTCTTACAAAGTACAGTGACACGCGAGGAATCATATTAAAATGATATCAGTTTTGGCATTATTGGTGGGTGAACAAATGTACATTAGGTTTGATGGCTTGTATCAGAAAGAGAAATTGTCGGATTTGAGAAATTGTTTGGCTCATTGTATAGGAATGATCTGGATATTCATTTTTGTAGTTGACAACTTTTTAATAGGTCTTCAAGATTTTGAGATAGGCGCCTTTAAAGTTAGAAAGACGGAGACGTGAAAGAGACGCCGGCAGTCAGACACTCTAGCTTCTCTGCGCTCTCTCTTTTGACCTGACGTTTCCAAACTTTGTAAGTATATAGTATTGATCCATATCTTTATTTTTGCAGTTGATAACTTTTTGATATCTCTTCTAAGTTCTGAGATATGCGCCTTTAAAGTTCGAGGGATAGAGTGAGAGAGGGTGCAGAGAAGCTAGTGTGTCTTTTTTTCATTTTTCATGACGGATGTTGGGAATATTGAATCACAGAGTTGTTTTACCACAGACTTCTCAAAAATCGGCTCGGAATCAAAGATAGCTACTAAAAATAAGATTTTTAACAATTTTGAAATTTATCGAAAATTTTGAGTAAAAGTGCCGGACCGGACCGGCCGGTGACATTTCTTGTTTTTTTACAACAAAATTCTTCTAAAACTACCTTACAATTAGTCGATTTTGAAGACATATAGTCAGATGTGTCCTCATATTCAAAATTCTTGACTTTGTATTTTTCAAGATCAGATCTTCATTTTTGCAATTTACAGCGTTTTGATAGCTGCTCTAGGTTTCGAGATATGCGCCTTTAAAGTTAGGCAATTTTAGGAAAGAGAGAGCAAAAGAGAGAGAGGGCGCAGACATCTAGAGTGTCTGGCTTCTCTGCGTCTCTCTGACACGTCTCAAGTTTCAAAGCGTTATATCTCAAAAATGTGAATAGCTAATTAAAAACTGTCAACTACAAAAATGTAGAGCTAATTTTGATCTACACAACCAATATAAATTTGGAGCCACTTGAAGATTAATGTTGCTTGCAATCTTTATATGAAAACTATTATTTTTAAACAACAACTTCAATTCATATGAGCCGAGAATCCCATTCTCTGCCTTCCCATATCATACAACGAGCAATATTCCCGATGGAACGGGTCTCCAAGAACCCAAGACGGTCCGAACCCATTATTCGACAGTGGAAGGATAGCGAACATGCAGATATATCCAGTTTTGTTGGCTGAAAATTGGAAATCACTGGTATAATACAGGATACAAAACTTACGATAAGGCACAATAAGATTTTCAGCAGTCACCGGGTAGATCGTCCCACCAATCGTGAAATTCACCATTTGAGTTGTGACCTTCGGCTCGCAAGGTATCCAGTAGGTGTCCGTGTAGGTGTCCCATTTAGCACCCACTGCATCAGCGATCCCTGCGATAACTCCAGCGGGTCCGGTGATGAATGAGTTTGCGGTGTCCGCCAAGGCAGTCCATCCTTTACTAGAGTAGTATTTGCCAGCGGAGACCAGTGTCAGCTGAAATTATTTATTTTAATTTTTAGTTTTTTGATTTTCCGGAGTATACTCTAGTCTCTTACATAAAACTGATAAGCGGCGTATGTAGTCATCGGGTGGTATTCATTGACCACTTTACAATTCGTGGTGTCACGTCCTCCATACGTGATTTGTCCGGCGCCATTAGGACCCTTCTCGAGGTACACATGGAATACAGGGGCTACGATATTCTGGAAACCAGAAATTCAAAGTTGTCTAGCCGTGAAAAGTTACATTTTCATAAGCATTGACAAAGGGTGGCACTATATCTTGTTGAGCGTTCCATTGGAAACCCAATCCCATGATACCATCGATATTGGTCTGCTCAAAAAACGTTGGAAAGCATACTGCTTGCGCTACAGTAACACCAGGTACCACCAGCTGGTTATCAGACATCCCTCCGAAGCGAACCGTGTCATAGCCCAACAAGCCATTGGCATTGTCCACGCCGTACTGAAAATAACTGTATCTGATCGGCAAAAGTCTTGCGGAAACTCACATCAAAACGGAATGAGTTCCCAAATTTCACATAAGAAGTAGATTTGGAGGAATCGAACTTGTTTTGAGTAGTGCAAGAGGCTGTGGTGTTTGGACCGCCGGGGACACAGTAACCTGTAGATCACAAATAATTTTATATTTTTGTAGTTTACAGTTTTTTGATAAGAGTTGTAGTTAGCGAGATAGAACGGTTTAAAATTGGCGGTGCCGCCGCGAAAGGGAGAGAGAGGGAGAGGGCGCAGAGAAACGAGAGTGTCTGACTGTCTGCGTCTTCACTCTCATTCTTCATAAAAGGGTTTCGTAGTTATAGATAGAATTTAAAAGAAAACGAAAGAATCACTTGTAAAAAATGTACTTCAGTGGAACGAATTTCCAGAAAAGGGTGGTGCGCTTTTAACAGGCCCTACATATATCCAGACTAGTATCGGCGGATTAAATTTATAATGACTGTGTAGATCAAATTGAGATCTTCATTTTTGTAGTTGACAACATTTTGATAGCTATCAACGTTTTTGAGATATGAAGTCTCAAAGTTTGGTTGGCGAGAGTGAGAGACGCAGAGAAAGCAGACACTCTCGTTTCTCTGCGTCTCCTCCTCCCCTTTTCTCAACAACCCAACTTTAAAGGCGCATATCTCGAAAGCGTGAACAGCTATCAAAAAATTTCCGACTACAAAAATGTAGAGCTAGATTTGATCTTCATACCTAACTGCAATTTTTGTCCCTTCAACTCACTCCCATAACAAGTAGCATCTCCAGACACCGGTCTTCCACACGACAACGGCTCCATTCCACATGTAGAATCTGGGATCCAGAAGTTCGACGACCCAGTATCCATCACCACCCGAAATTCTTGTTGGGGTGTGCCCACGGTAATTTTCCCAACGTATCCAGCGGTTTCATAATCGAAAAGGCTACCGGAATAGGCGGCGGAAAGGCTTCGAATTCTGTTTTTGAACTCCTTGTAGTCCTTCCATTTCCCTTCTCTCATAAGCTTGAATCTCAGGGATTCAACTTTTTCAAGCGGGATTTGAAACAAAGAATAAGCTGCTATAATAGAGACCAAGAGAATCAAAAACTGAAAATACATCATTTTGAGTTGTAGATCAAACTATCGGTCAAACTTTTATACGCAGTTTAGTTCACATAGATAACAAT
The DNA here is from genome assembly GCF_010183535.1 of Caenorhabditis remanei. Lineage (NCBI taxonomy): Eukaryota > Metazoa > Nematoda > Chromadorea > Rhabditida > Rhabditidae > Caenorhabditis > Caenorhabditis remanei. Next base: position 4,087,657 of record NC_071332.1, read on the forward strand.
AAAAATGACGACAAATAAATTACACAATATGTGACAAATGACTAGAAAGTGTAAACTAGAGAAGAGTTATAGTTAGAGAAGATCAAAAAATTCCGGTGTGAATAGGCGTTTTCCGGATTGCGGGTACAGAATACTGTCGAGAAATATCATCTTGCGAGGCGAAATTCTGTGGAGAGACACAAATTTCTCTGATATCAATGAGCCATTCTGGAAGAAGTCACATATTTGGATTTAGGCCCCGCCCCTTCCCCTCTTACCCTCAACGGATAGTAATGATAGCCTGCTGGCACCTCTCTCATCTCACTCGGTCTAAACGGCACAAATCGATGGAGCCCATTTGAATCTCTAGTATCTGCTGGAAGAATCCCCATTGAAGCAAGACACCGTGCCATCCCACGGTCCTCCGCCCAGTCGTATGGACAGAGTTGCTCGTCGTGATAGAGGTGCTCTACGAATAAGCGGACGGCGGCGTTGGAGAGGATGTATCCGGAACCGCCAGAGTTGTAACCGCCTTCCTGGAAGAGGGTTGGGGATAGATTGGTTCGTTGGTATACGTTAGTTCTTCCCCGGGTTACTGTAGCTTCTATGGGTGGCTGTAGCTACGAAGCTACATTACTGTAGCCTACCCTGGTCTACGATAGCTAAAAAGGTTACTGTAGTTTTTTTTCTGATTACACTACGGTATGTCGGTTTTGAAACGATTTCCGGGTTATATAGATCTTGGCATTGCTGAAAAAACTTTTGGTCCAGGTTTGACTAGGGTAGGCCCAGAACTTTCAGGTCTTAAGGGTTTTCTTAATGATAGAAAGCTTAGATCACGAGGATTCTGAATCTGTTCTAGCGGTGGACGGAGCCGAGATACCAGGTAGCCAGGTTTTGCTCTGAAATTGTTGGTCCTTCCTTTTAGTTAATGAAAATTACATCATTAACAACTTGAAATCATGAAGATTCTGAATATGTTTCCAAAATTTTGAACATGAGAGAATAAACAGAGTTACGGGGATTTTTGGGAGAGAGGGGTGGGGCGTATTTAAGTGAAACATTTGAATTTTCCCCCAGTTGATTCATTTAGCCATTGCACAATTTTTCGAAACAAAATCTGAGTCTCCACACGGTCAGCAAACTAAACATACCGATCTTACTCCAGGTAGAACCATCTTTAACGGTTCTAGCCAAAAAATTAACTAGATTTTTGAAATCCTTATTAATTTTTGGACCTGTTCATCCAAATTTATTTCCCGGCGGTTCTGTTTCGATAGAGCGCGGTTTTAAGAAGCGTGTCGTGCTAATATGCCCCTCAATCTCAAATCAAATCAAATCTTTCCATTACCTACAGTACCGGACAAAAAGGTATCAACTTTCGCTGTTTTCAGTGGAAAATGACCAACTTTGAGAGTGTGTCATAGTAATTCTGAATGTCACACCATAAAAATTTTTATTCAATCATATAGATTGAACGTAGAGCTCCATTTTTGTAGTTGACAACTTTTTGGTACGGACGCTCCCTAGAGAGTTACGGTCATTTTAAGACGACAGCTCAAAAATCGCACTATTTTGCACTGAAATAGCTCGATTTGAGGGAAAAATTACTTTGTCGATATGTAACTTGCTAGGAAGTGTCCGTACAAAAAAATTGTCAACTACAAAAATAAAGCTCTACGTGCAATCTATATGATTCATTAAAAATTTTCTTGGTGTGACAATCAAAATTACTATGGCACACGTTCAAAGTTGGTCATTTTCCACTGAAAACAGCGAAAGTTGATACCTTTTTGTCCGGTACTGTAAGATATCCTAAACCTTACCAAAAAAGGTTTCATCCTATACCCTAAAAACAGGGGCTCCGTCGCATCCAGTGTATCCAAGTACTCTTTCAAATGATCCATCGCAAAATAGTTATCATCATCCGCCTTCAGATACCAATCGAAATCCTTTGAAATATAAGCATAAGAGTAGTAAAACCCGAGAAGTGTCTTCCGGAACAAGTCGTAATACGAGTCTTCCAGATTCCGATAAACCGTGGTAAATGGCATTTTAGGGTCAGGCAGTGGGGTTTTCGAGAAGAACCGCCCATTGTCACATCTGGAGAGCCACGTGGCGGCTACCGATGGCACACGATCCTTGTAATATTTTTCAGAGGTCTCCACAAAACATAAAAGTTGTCCAGTCTTTGGTAAATTATAAGTGGAAGCAGAGTTCTCAATGCCACGTGTCAGTTTGTTAACGTTACGGGATCTGGAATCATCGGACGTGTGGTAAGGATTACTGTAGGGGCACAAACCTTGGAAAATATTCTCTAAATGGATGAATTAAAGCGGGGAAATGAGTATAGAGATCGGCGGGGATTCTGAAAATTCTGTGTACTGAAAATAGTACCAGGAATTTAAAAAAACCTAAGGACTCACAAAAAATTATGGTGAAACGGAAAAACTATCAAATTCATCAGAGCTGCTCCCAATAAAAAGTACAAGGCGACTCGATCCAATCGATCTGCTTCATGTTTTCTCATGACCGTATATTTTTGAAGAACAGAATAAGGGTGTGTGTATAAGTGTCTTGAAAGAGAATACCGACATTTCGAAAAAAACATTTGGGTGTGACCACACTTTGTGAGGGAAGAAGGACATCAAGATATCCAAGCATCGGTTTCTCGGAAATGTTCATTTATGCAAACCTATTAAAAGAAGATGGATGATCATAATGGGGACTTGAAACGAAAAGTATATGGAGATTTGGGTTAAGTGGTGTTCAGAATAGATGTAGATGTCATATGTAATGCGTTGGAGGAGGTTAATAACTAGAATTCAAATATATACGAAAACATCTTTAAAAACTCAAATTGAGGTGCCATTAGCAAAGCAAATTTAACACATTATATTTTTTTTCTAAAAAGAGATATCAAAAAGTAGCCAACAGACAAAATATAGCTGAATATTTATAAAATATTTCTTTAGTTGGAAAAAATTTGATAGCTCTCAAGGCAGTTGAGATATTGTGCTCTAAACTCTTCCTTCTGCGGGTACCTCTATTAGAGGTTTTGCGGTAAACCAGAAAAACAAATGGGGTTTATTTAATCATTATCAGTTGAAGCATGCTGAAATTAAAGCCTTTTTTGAATGAATTAAATGAAAAATGGACCAATTTAACTGCAAAATTAACGAAGTCCCCAAGCGGCAGTCTTTGTGCAAAAAAATCATTGAAATATCTAAAAACACCCTCTGACGTCAGGTATAGAAAAGAAAAATTCTACTTTTTCCATTTTTAACTTATAATCTTCTGAATTTGAAGTCTCCCAACTAAACAACAAATGATTATATTATTACAAACTTATGCTAGTTGTATAGATCAAACCTAGATCTTTATTTTTTCAATTGACAACTTTTTGATAGCTATTCACGCTTTCGAGATATGCGCCTTTAAAGGTGGCCACCGATGCAATATGAGAGAGAGGAGGGCACATAGAAACTAGAGTGTCTTACTTCTCTGCGTCTCTCTCTCTCTCTCTCGCCCACCAATCTTCGAAGCCGCTTATCTCAAAAGCGTGAATAGCTATCAAAACGTTGTCAACTGCAAAAATGTAGCCCTATTTTTGATCTACGCACTCATTCTAATTTCGACACCGTGGGATAATTGGTGTTGACATAACCCACGTTCCAATCGAAGCTGTTATTAAAAACTACAATCTTCTGATTTATCTTCTGATTAACCCCAAGGGCTTCAAGTTCACTATACGATTTTCTAAAACGATTCCTTCGTAGATCACAAGATTATACTTAATATAATTATCTATTTCCGAGTAATTCTCATATTTCTAAAAACACGAAAACCTTAGGGATTACCCACCTATGTATATATAAACCCTGTCAACTAGACTGGAGGCGTATTCCATTTTTATTATATCATGGACTTGTCCGTCTTCTCCTCCTTCCTCAAAATCACTCAAACTATTGGAACATGTATTGCAAACCCTTTAAATCTCTTTTTGATCTACCTTATCTGTACAAGATCCCCAAAGAAAATCGGGAACTATAAGTATCTTATGATCTACGTCTCGTTCTATGAGATATTGTTTTCTGTGATTGCAATTGTGACGGAGCCGGTAAAAAAGTACCAAAAGGGAGGTCTGGAATCGAATTGTTTTAATTCAGCTTTTACACTCTTTCACGACTCGAGTCATAGTTATCGTCAAAGCGAAGGGATCAATGTTCAGCAGAGAGATATGCTCGATTTTGGATTGTAAGTATAAATTGTCAAGTGCGCTCCACTGAACAAAGAAAACAGTTCGGTAGAGCGCACTTGCTATTTCATTTTTATGAAATAGCTGTTACAGGTTTGATGTGTGCAATGTATGGAAGTTCTATGAATGTGTTTGCCCTTCATTTTTTATATCGATACGTTTCTCTTTTTCCGTAAGTTTTTTTAAAATTTAATTTTTACAATTTAGGTCGGTCCTTACTGGCCTGGCCTGCCACAAGTCTGCCGTCAATTGTTTATTATTTTAGAAAAGCGAGACGAGTGTTCGACGGAATGCGAATTATCTTCTGGCTTCTAATCCCCCAGGTGTATGGTGTCGTCTGGCTTGTCACCTACTATTTGGTGTTCCGTGAGACTCCTGAATACACACAATTCATTCGGAAAGCGATTCTGGAGAATTTGGATATTGATGTGGATGATGTGGTGTATGTCGGACCATATTATTATATGGAGGATAAGGATGGGATACATGACTTGGATTGGACAGCGTTCTGGTCGATGGCGATTGTGTGGTTTTTGATAGTAAGTTGGAGAAAGTATAGAAAAAGTTTGAAGCTACACTTTTGTAGTTGACAACTTTTTAATAGCTCTTCACGTTTTTGAGATATGCGTTTTGGAAAATTAATGAGAGCGCAGAGAACCTAGAGTGTCTGACTGTCGCGTCTCTTCTTCTATTTGTACAACTTTGAGCGACTGTATCTCAAAAGCGTGAAGAGCTATCAAAAAATTGTCAACTACAAAAATATTATTGAGATCTAGATCTCCGTTTTTGTAGTTGACAACTTTTTGATAGCTATTCATGGTTTTGAGATACAGTCGCTCAAAGTTGAACAGTGAGAAGAATAGACGCAGATAATCAGACCCTCTAGTTTCTCTGTGTCTCTCTCATTGTCAGTTGTTGCACAGCAAGCATTATTTAAAGGTGCATACCCACTTCAAAGATTGTGGTATGCGCCTTAAACGATTTATAAGTGAGGGAGAGAGCGCAGAGAAGCTAGAGTGTCTGACTGTCTGCGTCTCCTTCGCGAGGCGGCAACCCATCTTCAAGCCGTCATATCTCAAAAGCGTGAAGAGCTATCAAAAAGTTGTCAACTACAAAAATGTTATTCAGATCTAGATCTTTATTTTTGCAATTGTCAACTTTTTGACAGCTCTTCACGCTTTTGAGATGCGGTCGCTCAAAGTTATAAAGTGAGAAAAAGAGACGCAGCCAGTCCGACACTCTAGCTTCTCTGCGTCTCTGGATGCAACCAAAACTATAAAAAGGCTTATCTCAAAAGCGTGAACAGCTATCAAAAAGTTGACAACTACAAAAATGAAGCTCTAGTTTTGATCTACACGCCCAATTTAATTTTCGTACTATGGGTTCGTGGCACGTCTTCAAAAACTGACAATTTCCAGATGTCCTCAGCGTTCACCGTTTTCATTTGTGGCTACGGCTGCTACGTGAAAATTGTCATTGGTCTCGCGACTTCTACCAACTCCTCCCAAACAAAGTCAATTCAAAACCAATTATTCTACGCCTTGGTCATCCAGTCAGCAATTCCCTTCCTCTTAATGTACATCCCCAGTTCTATCGTCTTGTTCTGCACTTTAATCCAACAAAATGTGGGGAGTGCCAGCTTATTTATCAGCTATTCTATAGCTATCTATCCAGTAGTTGATCCCCTTCCCTCACTGTTTATTGTCAGGAATTATCGGAAAGCGATTACAGGTAAGAACAGGAAAATATTTTTGAAAAACTTTGGGCGTTTCAGAAATGTTCACCTGTATCTGTAGTTGTGGAACCAAGAAAAATGAGACCAAGGAACCAACAGTACAATTGGCTATTAGAAATCGGACACAGATGTCATCAAGGATTTAGGATTACTGTAGAATTTGGAAAGTGTTTAGCGCAACCACTAGATGACTTATTATTCCAAGTTTTGTAGAGTGAGTAGATCAAATCTAGAACTTTATTTTTGTAGTTGACAACTTTTTGATAGCTATGTATGCTCTTGAAATATGCGCCTCCAAAGTTAGGTGGCTAGAAGCGAGAGAGGGCAGAGAAGCGAGAGTGTCTACCTTCTCTGCGACTCGTCGACACCTACCAAACTTTGAAGACGCATAATTCAAAAGCGTGAATAGCTATTGAAAAGTTGTCAACTACAAAAATATTGTTGAAATCTAGGTCTTCATTTTTTTAGTTGACAACTTTTTGATAACTCTCCACCCTTTTGTGATATGCGCCTCCAAAGTTAGGTGGCTAGACGCGAGAAGGGAGAGAGAGCGCAGAGAAGCGAGCGTTTCTGCCTTCTCTGCGTCTCTCCGACACCTGCCAAACTTTGAAGACGCATAACTCAAAAACTTCAATAGCTATCAAGAAATTGCTAACTACAAAAATAAAGCTCTATTTTTGATCTACACACCCATTACAATTTCAAAGCGGTGGGATAACTGGTATTGCCATGGCGGATTTTTAAATTTCGACAACCTTCTCATCAATAACTTTTTTTAAACGATTGTACATACCCCGAACATGCATGTTTACTATGTTTATCTGTCTCCGTCTCTCCTTCTTATCACTATCTCTCCAATTCTCCGTATCATCAATTCTCTGACCCGACACGTTGTGTCCACTCGGTTTATTATCAACAACAACTATATATCGATCAAATCAATCGCTCCTTGTTTCTATCATTTTTAATACCAAAATATGCCGGATTGCTCTGAAAACTTGTCAGCTGTGATAGAGAATCATGTGCCTAGTTTGGAGGAGTTAAAGGAGGTAAGTATACTTTTTGATGACACAAAATTATAAATATCTTGCCTTTTCCAGGTTTTCCAAAAATCCCTGGACGCTAATTTCGAAACGGTCCAAGTGGACATCGTGGACTGCCCCAACCTGTCTGAGCCACCATTCCATCAAACATCTTCTGGCTTCGGTCAAAACCTCAAAATCGCAGAAGTCGGAGGACCAGGCAACCTCTACCCCGGTTTCCATACCGATCATCAATTTGATATAAGAACTATTGGAAAAGTATGTGAACACCCTGAGGCATCGGTCTTCGGACCAGGTGCCGGTCCATGGCCAGTGGTCAAGAAAAACTGCGAAATGGTGGCCGATGTCAATTTGAAAACTGGAAAAACTGCCACAAAAATCGCGGAAATCTATCAGGAAAAGTATAGACAAAAGATAATTGAGGAACCAAAGTTCAGTTTGATGGCTAACCTGGCGTTGTCAGATGCTGATAAGTCGGCCAAAGTTGGTGCGTATTTTTCTGTTTCAATGGTCGCATTAAAAATCAAAATGTATTCTTTTAGTTCATTTCAAAGCGTCGGTGAGGACTGGAGAGAAGAATGTGACGCATTGTATCAGAGATGGCTTGCAGGAACATTTTGGAGAGAGGTGAGTTTTTTGGTGGCCTAGAAAAGTAAAAAGGTGGAAAAGTAGTCCCTCAAGCGATTCGTGGCCTATAAACCTCCATCAAATCGACACACGGTATACTCCGCTAGAAACATAATGATAACCGATTTGGTGGCCTAGAAAACAGAATTTGGATTTCTAGGCCGCGAGTCGGAAAACTCGGCCATGAACAAAAATCGACTTTTTCAGTGATTTTCACGCTGAAATTTTTCATAAAAACGCTAATTTCAGGCTGAAAAATAGGCAAAATCACTCACTGTCTGGCGCACCTTTGACGCGCTCCTTAAAAACACAATTTTATAAAAATTGACGTATTTAAACACATTTTCATGTGTCTGTCGCACCTTTTACGCGTTTAGCAGTGAAATATTACAAAAAATCTGTATTTTACTTTAAAAATACCAGGTTTAACTATTTTAGGTGTGTCTGGCGTGCCTTTGACGCTTTTTCAAATTTGGGAAAATTTGAGCGACTTTCGACCATTTTTGGGAGGTAAAAAACACAATTTGGTGGAACTGTCGTACCTTTGACGCGTTTAAAAGAAAACCCGGCGTTTTCCAACTGTCTGGCGTGTTTTTGACGCGTTTTTCTCCAACAAACAAGTTACACTGACAATTTTTCTCTTTAACACTGACATTTTAAAAGTTGACAAATTTTTATAAAGTTACAGTAACTAAAACTCAGAAACGTTTAATGTTGGTTAAAATAACTGTAAATCCCAAATTTTAGAACATCTTCAAATCTGCCTAAGCTTGTTTTCCAAGCCCTGAGTTTACTAGATCACCCAACCCCCTCCACTTCCAAAAACCAAAATTTTGCATCCCAGTTCCCAAAATAAATACCCAATCCATCAGAACATTCCAGACCCGTCTCGCTCGCCGGTCAGTTCATAATCCACACCGGGCAAGCAAAGCTTCACGTAATGCCTCACTTCCCGGGGTGCCCGTTTGCAAACAACGAGGAAGTCGACAAATGGCTCAACTATTTTACGATGGATGCTCCTTTGGTCTGTGCCACCGTCATGCATTCTTATGATCCTGGGCACAATCTGAGATTGGAGCACACTCATTGTTATAGTGAACATGGGGATGCTGGACATTATCATTATGATGTGACACCTGCGACGGTGGCTTATGAAGGATGGTTTGCACCGGCTGGGAAGGTTTATAGAATTGATGAAGTCGCGAATAGATAATCCCTCTGATTTACTGTTTCCCACGTTCCTACTATGCATACAAATAACTTTATTTTTAGACAAAAAATATGAAAGCAAATAAATAAGATGTAAGTCAAGTCACACGTTTCAAAAATATCATGGAATCTCAAGTATGATCAGTATAATCACCGGGTGGCTTAAAACAATAACATTCCAACAGCTTCATCGCTGTCGGCTTCAACCTTCGCTTCATTTGAGGCGAGTAGAAAATGTACAAGTAGAAGAGGAAGGCGTGATGGGTGTAGAGGAAGACATGGGCACCCAATGAGATGGCGGTCATGAGGGAGTTCTGAGAACAAGATTAAAGGTTGTTGGCTTTTAAGTTATAAGGCACGATGAGGCAAAAGCTACCAATGCAGTCGCGCTCTATTGACAAGCATGGTACATTTTTGCGTCACGGTGAACGTTAGAATTTATATAGGTATAGTATGCACACAAGTTCGAATATTCACCGTGACGCAAAAAATGTATCATACCTGTCAATAAAGCGTGACTGCATTGGTAGTCTTGGCCTCATCGTGATAAGGATTACCTGCTCCGGGACCCCAAACAATATACTGGCGATTCTATATCCATAATTCGGGATGTTAAGCAGAATAAATGCCCAAGTCACAACCAACAACGACCTGGTCAACTGAATATCAGTATATCTTATTCCCTTCTTCTTCTTCTTTGGTGTCTTCTCCACGTCAATCGAGAATCTGCTGGAGATTCGCGTATAACTCTTTAACGTGCTGTTCGGAGCGGATGTCTGGGTAGTCAACACAATATCTGCGGTGTTGAAGGACACAGCAGGCGATCCGGGGTTCTTTCTGAAACTTTTTTCATCACAATTTTATCGCCTGAATACCAAAACTCACTTAATATGACTGTTCAACTTGCTGACCACTAGACAGTTGCACGCAATAATCAATACAGATGGTACGAGCATACAAACAATTGTCTCTACAATTGTCATTGTCTGGTACATCCCAACGTACTCCAGTTTGATGTCACATAACCCCCCGGGTTCAATATCCGCGACGAATAGGATCCAACTGTTGAAGATCATGGCAAAGCCGAGGAGGATGAAGACTTGGGCGCGGGCTCTGGAAAAAAAGGACGGTTAGGTGGTTTGCGTAGTTTTGTCAAGAACTCACGGAATCCTAAGCAGCTATGTTGTAAATATAGTCTAAGATTGGTATCATTGAGTTTGATCAAGCTTGGCTAAGACCTACTCGAGGAATGCCCTAGGTTCGGTAAGCCTTATCACAGATACGCGGAAGCTTGGCCTAGTCTTGCTAACACGTTTTCAGAGCAATATCCAGACAATTCAAAATTTGCTCAAAGATTGCCGGAGAGGCTTGCTTACAGCGTTAACAATGATTAGCTAAGAGTTGCCTTAAGCTTGCCAAAAGCGTCACATCGCTTGTCTCAGGCCTACCCAGTATAGTCAGAAAGATTTCGAAAGAAGGCCCGAAGCTGCTCCTAAGCGTGGCCAATTTTTGGCTCAGGTTGCTCAAAACTTCCCAATGCTTCCCTAAACCTTATTTTAGGGTACCGTAAATCTTAATTTAGGGTACCGTAAACCTTAATTTAGGGTACCGTAAAAACCTTCTTTAAAGCTTTCCCCATTTCTTGCCCAAACTCACTTCTCCACTGTCAACCCTCTTGTCTTCCTGTACAACAGTAGCAACCGCTCCATTCCAACCAACACTATCAACCATACCGACGCGAAATCGCAGACATGCGCCAAGAACGTGTTGAATATACAACTGTAGTATGAGTTCCGAAGTAGAGAGTCTTGGAAAATGTCCTGCAAACAAAGAAATATTAGTTATTTGATGTGCTGAACCGATGAGGAGGATTAGTTGAGATGAGTGCTTCTTCATGCCAGAAGGATACCGTACCAGAAGGGAATTGAAAATCAGAATAATCAGAAGGAAGATGTCGTGCTTATTAGTTGTGGAAATGCCCCGGAATCCGTGGAAAACAAAAGAGACGCAGACAACAGAGGAGTAGACTTTTTAGAAGAGTTTTGGATAGTATTAAGGGAGTATGTAAATCGAAAAGAGCGGTATATTTAAATAGCTGGAAATTTTTTCCAGGTTTTGAGATATGAGAGGGAGAGGGAGAGAGAAAGAGAGAAGCTAGAGTGTCTGACTTCTCTATGTCTCTCGTGTGAAGCCGCAAAATTAACCATGTTCAATGACTTACCACAGCGCCCAATAATGTCCGATTAAGAAAATTAAAAAATTTAGAAATATTTCAAATTTTAATTTATATTTTAACAGTTGGAAGTTTTTTGATAGTAATTCTGGGTTATGAGATATACGTCTTTAAAGATAGCGCACTGAATCAGCGAGAGAGAAAGAGGAGACGCAGACAGTCAGACACTCTCGCTTCTCTGCGTTGCTCACTTAACCCTTGCCTAGGCGCTCATCTTTAAAGGTGCATATCTCAAAAGCGTAAAGAGCTAACAAAAAATTGTCAACTACAAAAATGAAGCCCTAGTTTTGATCTACACAACCAATGTAATTTTGGCCTAGTCAGATTTCAAATAGAGCCAGTGCCAGGCGTTGGAAAATAGCTATCCAGAAGTTCAAAATGTCCCCCTCTTTTGTGTTTTGATTGTGGCTCTACAGCGAGGGTTCCAAGAATCAAAAAGAATAAAAAATTAGCGTGTTGTCCATATCCCTCATCCTCCAGAAAAATCTTCCCCCCGCCAATTTTTTGTGTCCTGAGAAAAGACAGGAAATCCGATTTGCCTTTCAATGCGCTTCTTCTTCTCAGCTACTAAACAGATACTAACTTATTTTTTTGAAATAGAAAGAAAATGGAATGGACTAAAGGTGTATCTAGGAAAGGGTGAATGAAAGATGGAAAGAGTTTTGTTGTTGTTTTGACCGGTAATCTCGGACAAACATGCACGTACATAGAAGTAGATATATGCGACCTCTTCTATCCAAAACACGAGTAACGAGAGCAAAAAGATGGATGACATTGCCGCGAGACACAACAGATACACGTTCGTCGGTAGTTTGCTGAGCATTCGGTTGCTTCTGAAAGAAGAAAAAACATTGAAAAATATTTGTTTTTGGACATTTTGTCATTCATGATGTATTGCCTCTTTTGGTTAATAATTCATTTGGGAAGATCTTCCCCGTCATTTCTTTTGAACATTTCGTGTGGGTGAGATTTTTTGTCACATCACGTATATCAAAAAATCTGTTATGAATAAGGTGAGTGCCACCATAGCAAACAAGGTTATGGCGCCGTGAAATTTGATTTGGGAACGAAAAAGCACAAAGGAAGACGTCATGGAAGAAGACTGCTCAAGAATCGCCTCTTACCATTCAAAATGCTTTGAAAAGTCCCTAACTTTGAACGCTTTTTACCCACTTAAATTTTGTTCAATTTCAAAAATTTTAAGTTTTCCTGATTTTTCAAATCGAGCTCTATATTTTTGTAGTTGAAAACTTTTTAATAACTCTTCACACTTTTTAGTTATCCGCCTTCAAAAACCGGTAAGTAAAGCGAGAGAGGGGGAGAGACGCAGAGAAACGAGGGTGTCTGACTGTCTGCGTTTCCTCCCTCTCTCTGTTATCGGTACCAATCTTTGAAGGCACGTATCTCAAAAGCGTGAATAGCTATCAAAAACTTTTCAACTGTAAAAATGAAGGCCTAGGTTTGATCTACACAACCGTAGCAATTTTGGGGCGGTAGGCACGGCGAACTTTTGAAAATTAACCATTTTCAGCTTACTATTAGACACGCTACAACTCAAAAACTAGGAATGCGATCAAAAAATTTTTAACTAGCAAAATGCACAAAAGTTTATGTAGATAATTTTCGTAGTTGACAACTTTTTGATAGAATCACTGGATTTTGAGATACGCTTCTCTAAAGGTAGGTACAGTGAAATAGGGGGAGAGCGCAGACAGAGAAGCGAGAGCGTCTGACTTCTCTGCGTCTCCTCTTTCTTTCTACTGATTGACTTTAAGTGGTCATAACTCAAAAGCGTGAAGAGCTATCAAAAAACTGTCAATTGCAAAAATGAAGCCCTAGCTTTGATCTACACAACCAGTATAATTTTGGCATAGTCAGATTTTAAATAGAACCGTGCCACGCGTTCGAAAATGAGCTCTCTTAGCCCTCTATTTTTTCAAAAGTCCTGTATAGTTTCGCTTTCAAAACTTCTAATCCTCATATTTTTGTTTTCCACTACCAAAGTCCGTTACGTGACATCCATAAGTTAGCCACCGTCCCCCCAATAGTACACTTTCCCAGAATATATTTCCCCTTTTCTGAAATAATTTCTATTCCGCATGAAAGGAGTGAGTGAGGCGGGGGAGAAAAACGGAAATGGACTTCTTCTCTCTCTCGAGCTGTCCTAACTAATTAAAATTCTTCTTCTTTTCCTTCTTCGTACCAACCAATAACCTCCGGACGAACCTGATCAAAATCCAGACCATCGTGTTGCCAGTGAGTCCGACGAAGACACAAAACGGCATGTAGAAGTAGTAGAGGTTTTGGATAAGGGATCTGGAATGTTTCTGATTTATTTCTTTTTTTTTGTGTCCCTGGTGGCATTGAGCAGAAAAGAATAACAAAAATTGTTTAGCTTCCTTTTTTCCCCTCCTTTTTTCATTCCAGTCACATAGACACATTTCCAGAAAAGAGGAAAGGGAAGAGGTAGAAATAATTAGATGTTGGATGAGAGGGGGGTTCAAGGAATTCTGGAATTCCAGCTAGAACAATGAAGGTGTTCACAGATCATTAGAGGTTTGACTTTTTATTTTTTATTTTTCAAGAAAAAGATATTCAATCCCCCCTCTGAGAAAAGAAAACCGAACACTAATTATAATAAATAGTATGAAATCATGGTGAGAAGGAAATATGATTTTTTCAGACAGACAGAAAAAAAAACTAATAAGCGCCTACACCTCTCCCTAATTAGCAGTTATGTTTTTGCAGACTAGAGACAGGAAGTAGATTTTTAGCAAGGTTAATGTATGTATGTTAAAAATGACGAATTTGGAAGGAACCAACATTTTAAAAACAACAAAATTTGACAAAACGTTGTAAAAATGAGATTTTGGGGTCTCACCTGTCGTCCCAAATGTTCAAAACTATATTATTTGTGTAGATCAATTCTAGATCTTCATTTTTGTAGTTGACAACTTTTTGATAGCTCTTCTAGATTTTGAGATACGCGCCTTGAAACATCGGTACCTATAACAGCGAGATTGAGAAACGCAGAGAAGGCAGACACTCTCGCTTCTCTGCGTCTCTCGGTTATACTGCTTATCTTTAAAGGCGTCTATCTCAAAATCTGGAAGAGCTATCTAAAAGTTGTCAACAACAAAAATGGAGGTCTAGATTTGAAAAATTGGAAAATTTAAGAATTTTTTAAAATCGGACATAAACTGGCCTTGTGACGCAACCTCAAAGTTCGGTGACTTAAAAAAAATGTTTAAGCCTAAGCCTAAATGTTATCTAAGCCTAAGCCTAGAGGTTATCTAAGCCTAAGCCCGCAGATTTTTTTCAAAAACAGGCAACTACAGCCAAAAAACATCAAAAAAACAAAAATCTCACCTGCCGGGTGTCGACTCCATCGCTGGAACTCCTTGTAGAAAAAACGAGTCGTTCAAATTCCGAAAAGACTCGACCTCGCTCAAAATATCCTTCACAGTCGCATTGACACCATCTCTCGCCGCTTCAATAAGACTCGCATTCAGATGATAAAGTAGAAGCGGATCGTCGACGTCTCGCACCGCCGAATCCAGTAGTAGTTGAGCCTGCGATGACATGTTGTCGAGAAAAGTGGGCGTGGCACACCGCCGCCGCTGGAAAACGCTGTGTGCACGCTCTCCGCTGATAACGTGCTGTCTCTCTGAAAACAAGATGGGATAGTGTGGGGACGGAGAGGAGACGGAGGAGAATTTGGAAGATGGAGAAGAAGAAAAAGAAGAGCCGCCTGTGACATACGGGGAGAAAGACGAGGAAGGACGGACATTCCTTTAGAGGATTGGTGGAGGCAAAAAGTAAAAGATTTCGGAGACTTTCGGGAATTCTTCGGTTTCGTCATTTGGGGACTAGGGAGGGAGGACAGACAGCTGTGTGAAATTGAAGAGTTGAGGAATGAGACAATAACATGTCAGGAAAAGATTTTTTGAGGAGTAAACTTTTTTTATAGTTTTTTGGGAGAGTAGAAGAGATCTCTGGTTTTGTCTTAAAAGGAAAGTGGTTGAAGGGACAAAAAGTTTGGGTAAGGTTGTCTACGGGAAAACTTCCGGAATGATCCCAGGAGGCGCTCCTAAGACTTTTCAACATAAAAATTGTTCCCGAGTCGTCCAAAATACGCATAGAAACTGATCGACATGCCCATAAGTCGCTAGGCTGGGGTGCCGTTGACGCTTTTTTCAATTTCACTTAAATCGGCTCAGAAACGTCTAAAATCTCGTCTTTGGTGCGTTTGTTTTCTGGGAAATACAGTAAGTTTCTACTAGGAAGTTCGCCTTTTAAATAGTTTTCAAAAAACTTCCAAATAGCTTTCAGTAGGCTCTTTAAGGCTCTCAAAAGGCTCAAGTCATGTTTCCATTAGATCCCATCAGGCTCATCCTAGGACTCTACCACAAAGTTTTGGAGCAAAGTTACCGGAAGTTTGTATTAGGCTCCCATGAAGCTTATAGGCTCACAAAGGTCTTTCAGAAAACTGCCCCATGTTTTTGTGAGGCTTCAAGAAGACGGTTCTCAGAAGGCTCGCGCTTCTATTTACAATATCTCACAGTGTTTCTAGAAAAACCTGAAAAGAATCTCAGAATGACTTCTTTGAGGTCCCCAGGACGTGAAACTGTTCCAGAAGGACCCTTCAGGGTTCTCACAGAGAAGGTTTCTACAGATCTTTTCTGTACGGTCCTTTTCCCCAAATGGCATCAAAAATCTTCCACACGGTTTCCAGAAGTTATCCTTAAGGCTCCGGTCACCAAGGATCTCAAAATGTTTCTGAACAACTCCTGCAATTCTCCTATTCCTTTCTCTCCAGACAACACTCTCTCATGTCTACTTCCTGATTATGCAAAAAGTGTCACATAACCTACATAATAATATCTCCTCATCTCTCAGAAAAACAACCCGAGGTGAAAAGAAATTAGAATTGCTAAACCGTCAAAAAAAGTCAAAACAAATCGTCATGTAATCCGGAAAAGGGTTCAGAAAAACTTGATCTGTTATGAGATACTGTCCAAAATATCGAATCTCTCCCACACAAGCAAGATTTTCAGAATTTTTGAAAATCTGAAAATCCGAAAAAAAAATGTTATCCCGGGATAAGCTAACTTAAGGCTATCAGCACTCTTGGGAGGAAGGATTTGGGGATAATGTGATTATATATGAGAAAAAACAAAAATGTTAATATCAGGGGAACATGTGATAGGGATATGAGGAAGTTTAAGAAGAAGGGACGAAAAATGCCCGATAATGCCTGATATTGAAATATCAAAAATTTTCTAAATTTTCAGCTCTATATTTTTGCAGTTGAAAGTTTTTTGATAGCAATTCTGAATTCTGATATATGAGCGTTTAAAAATAGGAAAAAAGTGGGAGAGACGCAGAGAAGCTAGAGTGTCTGGCATCTCTGCGTCTCCTCATTCTACGGCCTGACTTTGAGCGGTCACAACTCAAAAGCGTGAAGAGCTATCGAAAAATTGTCAACTACAAGTAATAGACATATGAACTTGATCTACACAACGAATATAATTTTGGGGCATTGATGAGTGATATATTTTGAGATAAAACATTTTAAAGACGCAAACAGTCATACATTTTCGTTTCTCTGGGTCTCTCTCCCTACCGCTAATTTCAAAGGCAAAAATAGAGTTCTAGATTTGAAAAATTGGTAAATTTAAGATCTTTTCAAATCGGACATAAACTGGCCTTGTGACGGAACCTCAAACTTGGGCGATTTTTAGATGGTTTATCGTTAAAGACTAAGCCTAAAGGTTACCTAAGCCTAAGCCTACACCACTTTTTTGTTCTTTATTCAAATCTACAGTAACCAACTTTTTTCCCTTTACTCGACCACCAAACAAAACCAACATAGAACTAAACTTTAAAAGTTCTCATCCCCATCTCATATCCATTTCTCTCTTTTTTCGAATGCCTATTAAAATTTTATGACCCCCCCCCCTCCTCATGTTTCATGCGTCAGAAACCATATTGTTCTCCTCTACTCCGATTCCCCTGCCACATCATTTTTCTTTAAATTTTTTCTTATGTTTGGCAAAAAGGAACCTATCCTCTTATTCCCATACTCAATAATATTATTCCACTTAACTACTCCTAGCATAACCACATTTTTTCGTGTGTTGACTGCAATTTTTCAGAAAAAGAGAAAAGCTGTTTATATCTCAAAGGAAAAAAAAGTTCGTCTAACTTTAATTGCTGTTTTATAATTCGATCTTTCTTTGAACTTTTTGTTTTTCTAGCTCATTTCCGTCCTCTTGCTCAATTTGTTTTGTCCAACTTGAGACGGGAAAACGATTACTGAGAAATTCAATTTCGAGGTGATATCCGTGTCTGACAAACGGAAACGGATATGAACTAGGTTCGGGCCGGAAATAAGTTGGGTAAGGGGATGACGACATTTTAGGGAGTCGTGTTCAGTTTACGCTCTGAAAATTTTTTTAGTGTACGTCAAAGGGCAGTGACTCTTCACTGATTATCAGTTTGCTAAAAAAGTGTTGAAGCGGAAGCCATTGTGACTTAGTAAACAACATGACGAAAGGTTTCAGTCTTAGGAAAAAGGGGATTAGTGGAGAAATAGTGCGAACACAAAAGTAGAGTCCTCGGTTTGATCTACGTACCCTACGTGATAGGATACGTAAAGACATTCATACAGTATGGCAGTTCAAGGCGGTCCGAATAAACTTCACAAATCATAAACTGAACCGAAATCTAAAAATCGGAATGTAAGAACGAATTTCAAATAAAGGATAGTGATGGTAATGGTAAAGGATAGCGAAGGCAAAGGATAGTGATGGAGAAGCTTAGTTCTCTGAATCTTCAGGTTGTGGTCTTGGAATTGGTCTCAGAATTTCAAATTTAAGAAATGAAGCGACTGTTTTCAAAATCTAAACTCAACTAATAAGATCCTATCTACCCTTCCACGCTTCCAAAAGTTTATACCCTAGATCCTGAACTTTGAGTACAGGGGTTTGAATCCTTCAATCTGGATTCCTAACTGAGAACCTAAAATTCTAACAAGGGAAGTACTCGAAGTGTCCTCTCTCAAACAACCCAAGAATTTGGTCCCTGGTACTTTCGAGGCTGTAGATTCCGAATCTGAAATAAAATTCTGCTAAATGTCTCTGTGAACCAAGTTATGAGCCGTCAAACTTTCCCTATGATTAAGCATTTTTTGCGTGACACGCGGTCTGCCGGAATGTCTACCCGAACATATCCTCCAATTTTCCAATCATCGGTGGTTCAGGGGTTGTGGGCGCGTCTTGTAGTCGAAAGGCTGTGGGTTCGTCTCCCTTGCAATGCAAAATTTTTTTCAATTTTTTATTGCATTTTTTGTGTTTTTTGGCTTTCTTCCCATTCAATAGATAGAACCCAGTGGCTTATGTACCATATTTTCCAGTTCTTGACGTAATAGTACAAAACTTGCAGAACATAAATGCATGAATAAAGTATGGAATGGAAAACAAACAAGTAATTGAAGAAAAAATTTCAACAAATTTTTCGAAAATTTTTCGCAGTCACTTGGTGGAGAAAAGTGGAGTTGGGACTCAAAAAAAAGTTGTTGCTTTCATTTGCTAAATCGCTTGATTTTGATCACATCTTCACCGAGTGCATAAACAAATTACTGAAAAACCATCTGGGAGCCAGATATGGAGCCACAAAAAATGCAATAAAAAATTGAAAAAAATTTTGCATTGCAAGGGAGACGAACCCACAGCCTTTCGACTACAAGACGCGCCCACAACCCCTGAACCACCGATGATTGGAAAATTGGAGGATATGTTCGGGTAGACATTCCGGCAGACCGCGTGTCACGCAAAAAATGCTTAATCATAGGGAAAGTTTGACGGCTCATAACTTGGTTCACAGAGACATTTAGCAGAATTTTATTTCAGATTCGGAATCTACAGCCTCGAAAGTACCAGGGACCAAATTCTTGAGTTGTTTGAGAGAGGACACTTCGAGTACTTCCCTTGTAAGTTCATGAACTTTTAACTCAACTCTATGAATAAATAATTCATTTTGAACCCTCAATTCTTCATCTAAAACCTCCTGATCTTTAAATCATGGGTTCTCCACAGCCACCACTAAGACCCCTCTTTTAAATCCTGTGCCAAGGTTCCTGATTCTGAACTCAGGACTCAGGGATTCAGAATCTATGGCTGTGTGCTCCGACAGAATACATAGATCCTCTATCCCTTTTCTTTTTACTACTTGACCATCTCCGGAAATGTTGCTTACTTCCCGTCCTAATTGACCTGATTACATTGTATATCTCATCTTAAGAAGCTTCTTATTATAGTTTTTTTGTTGCTGCATATACTGACATCATAGCCTAAAACGAAACATGTGGTCCCTTTCATTTTATATTTATAGAGGTGGTCTCGTTTATTTTGAGAACAATTTTCTAATTTTAGAACAGGTTACTTTAACTTTAGAACGTTTTCCTGAAGTCTGGAACTACTTAATTTTTATAAAATTTTATTTTTTGAATAGCTCACATCTAGACCTCCAATTTTGTAGTTGACCATTTTTTAATAGTTTTTGAATATTTTGAGATATGAGCCTTTAAACCCAGACGTCTTTAAAGGAAGAGAAAGGAGGGAGCGCAGAGAAGCGAGAGTGTCTGAATCCTCTGCGTCTCTCTACAGGCCTCGTCGTTAGACAACCGATCTTTAAACGCTCATATCTCAAAAGCGTGAATAGCTATCAAAAAGTTGTCAACTACAAAAATGTTGTCCTAGCTTTGATCTACACAATGAATATAAATTTGGAGTGGTAAAATAATAGGAGCGGGCGTGGCACATCTTCAAAGTTTGGCAGTTTGGCAGCTTTCACCGTTTTCAGTGATTCGCAAGAACGATGGCGTTTCAACAACTTTTTGCTTTTTTTTGTTGATTCTTGACTTACATACATTGTTTTTTGTTGTAGGCCGTCTTGTTTTCTCAAAAAGTTTTCTTTTCCTAAAGTTCAAAGATGTTCTCCTCACGAGTAGTGCTCGGAATTTCTAATTTCTAAAACTAAACCCGAGTATTCATTGGTTCAAAGACAGATATCAGAATTTGTTTCTAACTTTTTGACAAAAAATGATAAAAAACAATGATGACGCGTTGTTTTGACGAGCACAAGCGGTTATGAGGGGCAGAAAAAAAAAGGAAAAATGAGAAGGAATATGCAAATGACATAAGGAGATGGAAAGACTAAATGTGCAATTGACAACTAACATAATGAGGGAAAAATGAATCAACTTTTTGTCTGTCCCCCCTCCCACTCAATTTGGACCCCCGGCCTTCTCATCAGTTAGTTCTCGAGTAATTGAGTCACTTACTGGAACTAGAAAAGAGAAAAAAACGGGGAAAACACATTTGGTTGGAATGGAATTACCCTGTTTTGATCTCCCTTCCTGGCGAACATAAAATGTGAAAATTGCTGTTAAAAATTCCCGTTTTTTCTTAGAACGCCATAAAAATGAGTAATTGAGTTGTTCTATTACACTTTACCTTTGTTAGAGATCGCTATGAATATTAAATTTCTATTCTTTCCTATATATAAAAAAAGAACCGCATGTTCCAGTGATGTTAGAATAAGAAAATGTTCTCTCGTCATCTGTAGAAGTTTGACAGATTGTCCTGATTTTAATTGATGTCTAAAGTGTTCAAAATTATATAGGTTGTGTAGATCAAACCTAGTGCTTCATTTTTGTAGTTGCCAACTTTTTGATAGCTATTCACGTTTTTCAGTTATGAGCCTTCAAACATAGCAATTATTGAGCGGGCGAGAGAGTGTGCGAAAAGAGGAGGGTGTCTAGCTGCTCTGCGTCTCCCCTCTCTCGCTTCCTATGGCCGGATAGGTTGCAGTCCTTAAAGATTCATATCTCAAAAGCGTGAGAAGCTATCAAAAAGTAGTCAACTACAAAATTAAAGGTCTAGATATGAGCTATTCAAATAATATAATTTCATAAAAATTTAGTAATTCCAGACTTCAGGGAAAAGCTTCAAAGCAAGACGATTTTTCGGTTAAAAATGAAGTATAAAATGAAAGGAACCACAAGTTTCGTTTTAGGCAATGATGTCAGTTAATGCAGCAACAAAAAGCTATAATAAGAAGCTTCTTAAAATGAGATATACAATGTAATCAGGTCAATTAGGACGGCGCTGAAAACGCTTCCGGAATGGTAAAGTAGTGAAAAGAAAAGGGATAGAGGATCTATGTATTCAGTCTGAGCAAATAGCCGTAGTATATTCTGGAGACATTTTATACATATATGCACTTTACGCGCTAGATTCTGAATCTGTGAGCCAAAATACATGAGCACCGTCAGACTGATCATAGGTCTCAGGCGGGATTTAGTGCAATTTTCCAATGGTTTTTGGTTAATCTGTGTGTCCAGGCAGCCGGATGTCCAAATAACATCAAAATACAAAAAACAAAAAAAGTTTGACCCCAGGTGGGGATCGAACCCCGGTAGATTTCGTGCAGTGGTGGCGGTGTCTACATTCACTGGGGAACACGAGGGTTTTTGACGGAAAGCGCGGTATTTAGAGCATTTTTCGGGTTCTTAGGGGTGCAGTTTAGGAGGATTGAGGGATTTTAGAAAATTCAGAGTGCAAAAAACTTTGAGATTTGGCTCTAGGCCGTTAGTCTCGACCCTAAACCAGGCTCCGGTACCCTATCTCCAAAATTCTAGCTTCTAAGCTCCGCCCCTTCCTCAGAACCCATTTCGTCACCTAAAAATAGCCAAAAAAGTTGCCATTAAAGTTGTAAATACACCAATCAACTAGTCTTTGAACACCCTTAGTAGATTAACGAGCCCTTATTTGTCTGAATTCTCTAAAATGGGCGGCGCCAAAAGCTAATGGTCACTGATGACGAATGGAGACACAAAACACACAGAGAGATATGTGAATACATCATAACAAGAAAAAGCGACTTTTCGTATAAAAAGAAAGAAAAGAAAAGAAAAAAGGTGCTCGGCGAGCAAAACAATATCTGGATGAAAGTGAAATAGATTGGTAGGAAGGTAGTAGTAATCAGATGAAGGGAGAGACAACTGACACCAATTCACACGTCTGCGTCTAAAGTACACGTGTCTAGAACATGATATGTTATCATTGAAAGCTGAAAGACTTGAACACATTTTTGTTGCTCAAAAAGATAATCCTTGGCGTCATATGGAGAGGAAATTTGAATAGGGATTATGAAAAGGAGGAAACTGCTGATGGGGCGGGGCTTAGGCGCTTTTTGCAAGAGCTTTTCTTTGTAGCCATAGAAAATATATGAATGTGAGAAGAAGGAGCTCTTTTCAAATAATTAGAGACCGTGTCATGTTCACACGCTTTTCAAAAAACTTCAAAAAATAAAAAATTGACAAGAACTCGAGGGCCTCCTAGTGTTTACACTTTTGTTGAGAGAAAACAACTTGAGCGGTGAACGAAAGAAAGAAACACAACGGATCGGGGAGGTTTGGTCTTTGGAGAAGGTTTTAAACAGACTTGCAACGGGCCGGGCTAGGTTGGGCCGAAAAATCAACAAAAAACGGCCCAGTCCGCCCGGAAATTCAGTGCTGAAAAAATTTTTTTCGAAATATTTCCGATTTTTGTTGAAAAAAAATTCTCTAGACTGATTTTTTGTAGTTTTCAAAGGTTTTTGAGGGAAATACATGTAAAAAAATATGGAAAATTTACGGGTTTCACGGATTTTCGGGTTTTTACGTTTTAAAGTTATCAATGATGGTGTGTTGACCTTTTAGAAATTCGAAAATTCTATCATTTTGATATCCGTAAAATTAAAAATTGTGTATTTGTTAATTGAGTATTTATAAAATGGGTCACGAAGACGTGTGGATTCTGAATCCGTTTGGAATTTTGAGTCAAACGTTAAATGAAGCGAAATGTCGGGCTTTTAGACAAAAGCGTGGATCGAAATTAGGAAAACATTGCAAAACTTCAACATGGATTCTAAATCCTCGCGTCTTCTGCATTCTACTGAAAAGCTGAAGACTTGAGGATTCTGAATCCGTTTTCAAATTTTGGATAGAGGGGGATGAACCAAGTTATGAAGTTTTCTAACAAAAAAACCTGAAATTTTGACTGAAAATTGAAAATTCCGTGTCCTAAAAATACTTTGTCTGAAGGAAAAGTTGTTTTAATAGAAAGTTAAAACCATCAGGATTCAAAATCTGGTTTCGAAATATTTCTATGTCAAAAATCCACAAAAATCTCAATCTAGGTAAAAATGATCATGTATCTCGGCTCTAACCCGACCTGCCAAAAACTATTTAAACAGATTCAGAATCCTCACGTCTTCAGCTTTTCAGTCATATTGTAAGGTATTCGGATGAATCCCTTAGGCCTGCTCGGCTCTTTGTCTAAAGCCCACAGTTGTTTCACCAAATTTGACACTTTCAGAAGTCAATAATTTCGCGTCGAAACTGCTCGCCTCCGCTCACAGTCTCGTCGCCACAATTCCTAGGCCTGCAACTGTCATCGCCGCCGTCGTCGTGTCTGCTGCCTCTCTCGTCGCCAACGCTCTCTCGCCGCCACCGCCACAACGACACTCCGCCACCACGAGGACTGTTTGACCTGGCGCTCAACCGCCATGGCGCCAACCTATGGATTTACTAACTCCGCCCCCTTTTCACCACTATATAAGCTGAGAATTCCCTTTCTCTTGGCAGTTCTTACGGGTGAACTTGCACCAGTCCCTCTTTCTCCATGTAACTTGTTTTAACCCATTCTCTTGTAACATTTGAGTAACTAATAAACTAGTAGTTGAGTATAAAAGTCTTGCGTTGCTTACTATATGTACAAAACTTATGCGAACTACGCATACCTCTAGATCCCACTCTTTCTACGTCAGCGGCAAGCACCATACTGTAACCTTGAAATCAAAATCCCTGATGCGTACTTTCTTATTAAAACTCATTAAAATCAGCTATAGATGCGTGAAAAATGATCATAGTGTGTATACGTAGTCATATCTTTGCAAACTGAAATTTGTTTTAGAAAACTGAAAAAAAGGGGACTGTGAAAACAAAAAATGTTGGCAAACGGAATATATAAGTGTGAAAACTTATCATTCGAGAAATGAGATAGCTAGATGTTCCCCGTAGAAAGAGAAAAAGAAACATTCCATCGGAAATTTTTTCCAAATAAAAGAAACAAATAATGATATGAAAAAAAATCACATGCCACCATATCAGATCATACGTTCATTATGTTCATATCTTCTATTTTTTTTTGTTTTCGGGTAGATCAAATCTTTTTTATAGGTTTCAAGATATGCGCCTTTGAAGAAAGATTCTTAAGGGGATTGACTGAGAGAGCGCAGAGAAGCGAGAGTGTCTGACTTCTCTGCGTCTCTTCTTCTCACTGAGTAATTTTGAGCGACCGTATCTCAAAGGTGTGAAGAGCTATCGAAAAGCTGTCAACTACAAACATGAAGATCTAAATCTGAATAATATTTTTGTAGTTGACAACTTTTTGATAACTTTGCAAGCTTTCGAGATATGCCAGTTTGAAGATAAGTTGTTTTACAGCAGAGACGCAGACAGTCAGACACTCTAGCTTCTCTGCGTCTCACTCTCTCGCCTCTCGGCAGGCCATTTTCAAAGTCCCATATCTCAAAAGCATAAAGAGCTATCAAAAAGTTGTCATCTGCAAAAATGAAGAAATATGTTTGATCTACAATTCCCATATGAGAATTTGCAATTTGCATAACATCTAACACTCAATTTCACCACAGAGCAAAGGCTAAATTGAATTGCAAAATTTTAATATCTATCCGACATTTCTCATATGAAAGTTTCGGTGTAAAACTAAAGGAGAGAACTTTGCTCTCTCACTCTCCCTTGCTACCCAACAATTATATGTATTCCGCCTCGCGCAACTCTCTTGAGAATGTCAAAAACTTTTATTCTCTCTCTCCCTATTTTACTTCAGTTGTTCAGAGATTACTCACTAAATTTGTACTCCTATTTGGACTAGAAAGAAAAACTTCAAAGAATGAAGAAAATGGGTAAAGAACGGGATGTAACCCTTCTGCCTTAATTAAATATGTGCATATTTTTTGAAAAGTTTTTGAAATTTCAGAACAAAGAAATGGCACAACATAAAGTGCGTTACAGTATACATTTCTGAAAATCTGAAAATCCCAAAAGGATTCTTCAACACACAAAAAGAACTGAAAAGGTCAGTGAGCACAGGAAGAACAAGAATAGAAAATATGGACCCGACGACGCAAAGTGGCGATGAAAAGCAACGGGCCAACGGATGCGGAAAACGGGAAGAAGAGGAGAGAGAGAGTGTGTGATGAGGAGAGACACAGAGAAATGGTTAATCCACTTTTCGAGAGAAAAGACGAGGGGGGGGGCTCCGGATGATTTGTAGTGGTCAAGTTGTGTAGGAGATGGAACGTGACAAGTGGGAAAAGACTTTTGATATTGTATATGGAGGTGATTGGGTATAAATGGGCAATGGAGGCAAGAAGATTCTGAATCTGCTTACAGAAAGTATGAAAATGATCACTCAAATATCACTGTGGTGAGGTGAACTAGAAAATTTTTGTGTCAAGGAACTTTTAAAATATAACACGGGAACCAGAGTTGTCCGGATTCCGGATTCCGAAATTCCGGGTTTTTTGGCATTCCGATTCCGGATTCCGGATTCCGGATTTCGAAAATTGGATTCCGGTTCGGGATTCCGTATTCCGGAAAATGTAAAATCTCATTCCGGTTCCGGATTCCGGATTCCGCAAACTGAAAAATGGCATTCCGTACAACTCTACCGGGAACCGAAATCGAGATGATTGGAAAGGGTAAGACGTCAGGATTCAAGACTGTGGTAGAAAATTAGGTTGGATAGAAATTTCAGATTTAGTCTGAAATCTGTCCTTGACTAAAATTGGCTTAAATTCTTGCTGAGCAATATGAGATTTTGACTCAAAATATTCAACCGACTGAAACTTAGACTCTTAAATTGTGGTAGAAAGTTGGGTTGAATTGAAATTTTCAGAGGGAATTTTATATAGCCAGAAAGGTGAAGACGTCAGGATTCTGAATCTGCTTGCAAAATTTTTCTAGGAAGCGTTCTTGATGAGATACGTGACCTTCCGTTTGAGAATGCCATACAAGTGGAAATATAGTTGGCTAAACGGTGGTCAAGACATGGACAGGTTTAAGTTTTCTGAAAGATATTTTATGTTATCAAAAAGCTAAAAACCCGAGAATTCTGAATTTCTATTCAAAATTTTTCTAGGACCTGTTCTTGCTGAGCTATTTGAGATTTTGGCTCAACGTGTTAAACTGACTGAAATTCATATTGTTAGGCTGTGGTTGAAAATTGTATTGCTCTGGAATTTTCAAAATATATGTAGTATTTTCCGGAAGCTGAAGACGTCAGGCATCTGAATCTGTATTCAAAATTTTTCTGGGATGAAATTGAACCGAGATACACTACTTTGAACAAAAAACTCAATGGTCTTTTTCCTAAGTCGCGCTACTTTTTTTGTTGTTTTGTTGATACACATACGTTGTGACGCTCCGGGAGATTACAGAATCCAGAAATCTTAAAGGATTTGGATTAACCTTATTAGTATAATCGCAAACTAAGGTTTCCAGAGAGGAATAGATTATAGTGCTGGATTTTTTTTTGCATTGATGTTTGTACATAATGGAAAAGTCTAGTCGATAGTTTAGGGACAAGCGTTTTTTTCTTTTTTTATTGAAAAAATTGAAACTTTGCGTGGGGAATAGATAAAAGTGCATAATGATGTCAGCATTTTATTATTTTATATGGGAACGAGAGCTCAGGTGGCTGGCATTGTTCCAATTGTTACTGGGTTTATTTAACTTTAACAAAAATCTATTTTCGTTTCGATGTGTCAACTTTTTGGCTATTGAAACTTATCCCAGAGAGCAAATAGAGGATCCGACAGGTTTAATATTACCGGTAGCGGGAAATAACAAAAAAAACTTGGTACAGACTTTTCAGGGACAAGAATGAACCGAGATACACGGGTATTAATTGAAAAAATTACAGTAAATCTACACTGAACCCAGTAAATCGACACTGAACCCAGTAAATCGATTCAGATTTCTCGTAAATCTACAGAGCCCAGTAAATCGACACTAACCTCTGTAAACCAAAACTAACATCCCGTAAATCCACACTAACCTCTGTAAACCTAAACTGAGACCACGTAAATTCAAACTTACTCGCAGTAAATCCACATTAACCTCTGTAAACCGAAACTAACATCCCGTAAAGAACAGGTACTCCCGTAAATCCACACGCACCTTCTCTTATCCGAAATCTTTACTATTAACAAACACCAGATTCTGTATGTTTGTGTGTGTGTCGCCTATCCTACAGCCCTTCCTACTGGACCGATTTTCTTCGAAGTTGGACCAAAAGATCAGAAATTTCCCCCGCATGATGCCCGTTTTTTTCTTTTTTCAAAATACTCAAAGTGACGTCTTCTGAGCCAGAAACACTGATAAAGCATAGGGGAATGAAAAACGGAAAAATTGGCGTGTAACTGTCGGCCTTAGCGTCGTCATTTCTTTCCTTTCTTCGGCTTGCATTTTCTGTGTGCCGCGTGGTGATTGCCGGCGTGTCGCCGCGTCCGATCTGGCAAGTTATGCGTCGTTGACTACAGTTAGTTTTTAGTTCGATCGCGGGGCGATGAATCATTTTTTGAACTTTTTGATAGATTCGGAAAAAATAGAGATTTCCGAACGTGTTGTCTGTTACCAATGAGAAAAAATACGGGCCGCGTTCTAAAAAGGGATGACGTGAAAGATGTTTTGGTATTATTGGATAGTGGTAGTGTAGTCTTTTGGTTTTGGTATCATATGATTCAGAAAAGTAGAGGATTCCAACCACATTTTAAAAAGTATTAATAGCCAATCTGGCTTGCATTTCCCTTCTTCTTCTTACCACGGTTTTAGCCTACTTTTTCGTGTAAAATACAGTGAAAGTTGTGTGAAGTTCATACATGGGAACACATAAATCCCATTCTTTTGAACTGCTGATAACTATCATTTTCCTATTTCTTTCATGGCTTTACTACCGTTCCTACCGACAATTTAGTGGATGATTATGGTGCTATTTCTCCTCTTTCCGGTGAAGGTGTGTTGGAGCAATCGGATGGGAGATTGAAGCTCGGAGGAATTGATGAGATACAGGACATTCAACTCATGACACAAGCGTCGGTAGACTGCTATCCGGACTTGAGATTCCTCGGAATCCATAGCAAATGTTGTTGACCTATCGGCAGAAAGAGACGAGATGAATGTAGTAGGGATATCAGCTTGGATCAAGGGTGCCGTACGGCCCGCCGGGGCTTTCAGGGCCGTCAAGACCGCGTATTAAACAAATGGGCGGAATTTTTGCATATCGGCTAATCTTTTGGTCCTCTACAAGGCCGCCTGAAGAAACGAAAATTTTCCATGGCTGGGGGCATAGATATAAAATCGCCCAACGGCCTTTTTGACAAGCTTGGCTCGGATTCAGATATGAGCGTAGAGTTTAAGAAAAAACGCATAACCTCGCTTTAGAGAGAGAGAGAGATATCAACTTTTACTGAAAAATAAAGCTGCTGATTCAAAACCAACACCAAAAAATTGGAAGCAGCAGTGAAAAAGAGTCCTAAGATGATCTAGAAGGGCTTCAGTAGCTTCCCAGGCAGCTACCAGACGATCAGAAAAGCCCGATGATGTGACGGCGAGAAGAAAGAAGCTCTTTTCGGAGTAGCTACTACTGATGCGCAGCCTAATCTTCACTACACCAGAAGGGTGAATCAAATTTGTTCATATTGTGAGGGCTATACTCCAAATCTAAGTTCGAATTTCAAATGGCGAAGATCGGTGCGTTCAGGAACCCGTACTGTCAAGTTCGGCAACGTTGTAGTCAGCTGGATCAAACCCATGTGGGGATGGGAAATATTTTTTCTTATATTCAAATATAGAAAAAAGAAGATTCGAAACGTGTCGTCCGTTTCCGGATTAATAACGATTTACTGTAACCTGGAAGGGTGGTGTTGAGAAGGAGGTTTGGTCGCCGTTAGGCGACGTGAACCGACTGGTCAATGCAAAAATGGTGGAAAAAAACATGAGAATTGTGCCAGAACACTCATTTTATACACCAATAATTGTATGTTTAGAACATGTGATTCTAGAAATTTTTTTTACATCTGAAACTACATAAAAATTCTTTCAGATACATATAATATCTGTACAAACAACAAGAATGACGTTGGGCGGGGGGGATGATTGAAACCTATAACTAAATATATATATATATATATATATATATATATATAATTGCTGGAAAAGTCACAATAACATATAAATGAGAAAAATATAGCACTTGAGATGTACGATTACATAAATGAGAGATCGGTGCTCTTCACTAAAGTATTAGATTTCAATATATAAATATGAGAAGGGGTGAAAATTGAAAAAGAGGAAGAAAAAGTAAGCAATAAAGAGTGAAAAAAGTTTCAGAAGCAAAGCGTGACGAATTCTTAAAAAGTGTGGGAATGTCGTGTGCCCGGAGGCGACTTGGGTCTTTGTCTAGGAATTTGAAAAAGAGTAAGAGAGAGTTGATGCAATTTCAGATGGGAAGAACACACTGCTAAATTTCAAAAGGTTCCCATTTCTTTGCTGATGTAAAAAAGTAACATCTGGATTTGAATCCTCCAGACTCCCTTGCAACATGAGAAAAATGAATTATTTATTGAAAAAGTGGATGTTTATTCAACCTTTGTTTCTTATTGCAACGATATATAAACAGGGGGAGACGCAGAGAAGCTAGAGTGTCTGACTTCTCTGCGTCTCCCCCTCCTCTCTGCTCGGAGACACCTGGGTTTGAAGTCCCGTATCTCAAAAGCGTAGAGCTATCAAACAGTTGTCAACTACAAAAATAATCTTCAGAAAATTTCACACATTTTGATAGTTTATAACAGAGTTGCGCGGAAGTGATTTTTTCAAATCCGGAAGTCGGAAGTCGGAAGTAAAATTTTGAAAACGGAAGTCGGAAGTCGGAAGTGGAAAAATTTCCGGAAGTCGGAAGTCAGAAGTCGGAATTCCGCGCAACTCTGGTTTATAACTATTTGATAGCTCTTCACGCTTTTGAGATACGGGTCTCGAAAACTATCAGAGAGACACAGACAGATAGACACTCTCACTTCTCTGCGTTTCATCCCCTCTTTTTCTCAACTTCAACTTTGAAGCCCCGTATCTCAAAAGTGTGAAGAGATTTTGAGATAGACACTCAATTGACTCAGCACAGTTCTTACAACTGCGCTCCACCGAAGTACCCTTGAAAAATGTCTCTTTTTCTCTGATTCTCTCGAATTCGCTCACGATTTTCTTTGGTTTCGGTAGAGCGCGGTTGTAAGAAGTGTGCCGTGACGATAGCTTCTCTGCGTCCCCTCCCTCTTTTCCATATCAGATTATCCTCTGTGATCCAATAAATGTTACAAATTATTTTCCCTCCCCTTTATCATTCCGAACGATTGAACAAGCCCCCCTCTCATTTTCTCTATCCTCCGATCAAGGAAACTGGTCTCCCCCCACTATTCTGTAGACGTCGTCCGCGCGCGGCCCGACATGCGTTGTGTCACCGCGTAGTCACTCGTAATCCGTACTTCTTCTCTCTTTCTTTTCTTTTTCTTCTTCTCTGATTCTCCCGGAAAGTTTTCGGGATATCGGGGGTAACGGTTTATTGATTGGAGAGGAGATTTCTTGAGCTTCCTTTATTCGAAACTTTCTTCAATTTCAGAAAGTTTCTAGAAGTTTCTTCTCCGAATTAATGACTTCTCCGAATTAATGACTCATTAGGTTCAGCTTTTCTGTCTGTCATTATAAAACTTTCACTTTCTGCTTTACAACAAAATACAAAAAAACGCACGTCATTATGTTCTTTGTGGTGGTTTGTTCAGTTAAATAGCGCTAGTTATGCGATTCTTTATGGTTATGTCTAAACTTTTTGAAATTAAATTTCTTCTGTAGATCAAATCTAGATCTTTATTTTTGTAGTTGGAAATTTTCAGATAACTCTTCTAGGTCTTGAGATATGAGGGTGAGTTAGTAAGCGAAGTGGAGAAAATCAGGAGACACAGAGAAGCGAGTCTGTCTGACTTCTCTGCGTCTCTCTCTCTCTCCCTTGTCTCGTAGGTGTTAGTCTTTAAAGGCGCATATCTCAAAACTGTGCAGAGATATCAAAAAGTTGTCAATTACAAAAATATAGCTCTAAATCAGTATAATATTTTTGTAGTTAACGATTTTTTAATAGCTGTTCTAGGTTTTGAGATATGCGCCTTTAAAGTTCCGTAGCTCTAATTTCAGGGGCACATTCCTTCAAAGGAGCATATCTTGATAACTAAAAACGCTATCCAAAAAACTTCAACTATGAAAGTGTAGCCCTCAATATTCTCTACAAAACCTATATACTTTAAACCGCTTTACTCAACTTCAATAGCCGTATTCCATCCTCAAACTCCAGATTCCAGAATCCTTCCCCCACATCAGATGAGTTGAACCAAAAATGGGTTGGTTCGATGACAAAATCCATGAAGTTTTTTATGAAGTTGGAGTGAAAGTTCACAGAGTAAGTTTTTTAGTCTTTTTTCCAGATATTCATTTTCAAATTTTCCAGTTCCGCCACTACTTCCTACTCCTCTCTTTCGCCATCCTCACCTTCTGTTCATTTGGATTTCTTTGGTTTACAGAACAGGTAAGCTCCGCCCATTTTCCACTAATCAATGTATCTTTTCTAGACAACAAATGATCCACAATACGTGTTCTCCCCTGCAAACGCACCGTGGCGGTATGAAAGAGCAGTGCTCACCGAGCACTGGCCTCTGGACGAGGAGAAATTCTGGCCGGGAAAAAGTTATGACTTGCATGGATACGTAGATGTGATAGCGTCTGGAAAAGTGCATCCAGACTTTGGGAGACCCAATATTCTGAATATTCGATATTTGGATGAAGTGGCAAGGATTAATGATTATATCGTACATAATTTAACAGTGCCGGTGGATATCAATGGAAAACATTATGATGTGAGTGAACGTTGAGTTTGAAGAAGTGTCTTAGGGTGAAATAGGAGAAGAATGTGTGATAATTTTATATGAAAAGATAGATAAGGATCTGATCTTTATTTTGTTAGTTGAAAAATGTTTGATAGCTATTCAAGATTTCGAGATACAGGGCTTTGAAGACAGCGATCTGATGAGGCGCTAGAGAAAAAAGGGAGGGAAACGAGAGTGTCAGACTTCTCTGCGCTCTTTCACTCGCTATCTAGCCTTGAGATTGTATCTTTTGGGAATGATTGATTTATCTAGAGTATACAAATTTGAGAGACATAGAGAAACTAGAGTGTCTCGTTTCTCTGCGCTCTCTTCACTCCCCTTAATCTAACAAGCTAACTTTAAAGGCGCATAACTTGAAACCTATAAAAGCTATCAAAAAATTTTCAACTGCAAAAATATTGTACAGATTGCGAGCTTCATTTTTGTAATTGATAGCTTTTTGATAGCGCTTTTAGTTTATGAGATAAACCAGCAGAAAGATAGAGTCCTGAAAATCTATGGAGGAAGAGGCGCAGAGAAACTAGAGTGTCTGACTTCTCTGCGCTCTCTCACTGCCAAGCCGTGAACTTGAATACTTGAATACTGAGGAGTTAACACAGTCCAGTTCAGTTGTGAAGTGTGAGAGACGCAGAGAACACAGACAGTCTCGTTTCTCTGCCTCTCTTGCATCTATCAAGCTAACTTTAAAGGCCTATACCTTAAGACCTATGTAAGTTATCGAAAAATATTCAACTGCAAAATTATTTTACAGATTGTGAGCTTCATTTTACTAGTTGAAACTTTTTTGATAGCGCTACAAGATATCGAGATAAACGCATACTTCTTCCAGATCGCCTACACGGATCTCTGCATGCGCTACGACTGGGCGTGCTTCCTCAACGACCACATCACAATGCTAATGCCTAAAACTCGTTGGGGTAACTTCTCCGGTCCATTTGCCGAGTTTGCATCCGACATCATCAATACCCAAGTGAACATCACCTACCCAATCGGCTGGCGGGGAACTGAGCCAATTTATTTCGGCGCTCTAGTAGGTGCACCAAATTTGGTAGACGATGACGGCCACTTTGATTTCGCCACTGCCATCCGATTGACATATAATACAAGGGAAGGAAAAGTGGATGAGTATGGAATAGAGTGGCGGAGAAAACTAGCGAAATGGCTAACGGATAAGGAGAACCCGGTGTCAGAGCTCCTCGAGTTTGGAGTCAATCACAATATGACTCTCCCTGAAGGTCTTCAAGATGTCGCAGACACCCTCGCCCCGAAATTCGTAGGCACCTGTGCTATTCTCTTCACATTCTCCTTCCTCGTGTCTGTAGTTTTACGGAGACATAGTGCCGGGCAAGTAATGATCGACTGGGTTAGAAGTAAGCCTATCGTCGCAGCCGCTGGTCTGATGACTCCAGTGATGGCTACTGTAACATCATTCGGGTTGATTCTATGGTGCGGTTGTCTTTATAATGCAATCGTCAATGTCTCTCCATTCCTGATTTTGTGCATTGGTATCGATGATTTATTCATCATGTCTGCAGAATGGCACAGGACGAATCCAAAGGATTCAGCGGAGAAGAGAATCGGACACACGCTGTCAGAAGCAGCGGTGGCGATATCAATCACCTCTATCACGGATATAGTGAGTCATTTTTTCAGATCTGGGTTACTGTAGTTTTCGTGGTGGGGCCTCATGGTTATATTTTTCTGAAAGCTCTTGAAACGGTGATTTCAAAACTGTAAGTCTAATTGTCACAATGCCAAAACCGGCCAGGTTACGGTAGAAAACGTGACTTGCAGTTCTGGGTTACTGTAGTTTTCGTGGTGGGACCATCATGATTACACTTTTCTGAAAGCTCTTGAAACAGTGATTTCAAAACTGTAAGTTTTGTTGTCACAAAGGCAAAACCGGCCAAGTCACGGTCCTTTTTGTGGATTCAAGATTTTCGAAAGCTTCGAAAATCTTCAAAACCCTGTAACTTTCTCATTTTTCAAGTTATAAATTTGATTTCCGCCTCAAAATGTTCAGAATTTCCACTTCAAACTGACAGAGTTACGGTAGAGAACCTGACTTGCAGTTCTGGATTACTGTAGTTTTCGTGGTGGGACCCTCATGATTATACTTTTCTGAAAGCTCTTGAAACGGTGATTTTAAAACTGTAAGTTTTGTTGTCACAATGTCCAAATCGGCCGAAAAATTTCGAAACAATGTAACTTTCTCATTTTTCAAGCTATCGATTCGATTTCTGGCTCTAAATGTTCAGAATTTGACCAATTCCAGACCACCTTCGCTGTTGGATGCTACACAACGCTACCCGGTGTCCAAATGTTCTGTATGTACACGGCGGTCCAATGTTTCTTCTGCTACGTCTATCAAATTATATTCCTTGGTCCAGTCCTGGCATACGCCGCCGAAATGGAGCAGAACGATCAGCATGCTCTGCTATTCCGGAAGGCGGTGGACCCGGAGAAGACGAATAGCAAATTGAAATTATGGTTGTTGTCAGGGTCGGTAAATCGGCAGGTGGTTAGGAAGCGAGTTAGTAAGAAGGTGACGCCGGTGGAGGAGGAGGGAAGCGAGAAGAAATCAAAGTTAGGAGAGATGGTGGCGAAGTTGGAGCATACTTTGGAGCAACATGATGAGGTACATATTTCTTTATATAAATAGGATACCAAAATCTGTGAGGTTTTAGGACCCTGGACACAACGCTGAGGAGACATTAGTCAGTAAGATCTTCAGGGAGATCATTGGTCCGTTCATTTTGCAGAGGAGTACCCAGGTGAGTTAGGATTTGGAAATTTGGTTAACTGGGTAGATTGACTTTATTTTTGTAGTTGAAGTTATACGCCTTCAAAGTTACATTAGGGGGCAGAAAAGCTAGAGTTTTTAAAGGCGCATATCTCAGAAGGTGGTAGGAATGGCAAAAAATAGATAATTAAGAAAATGAAGCCCGATTTTCGTTTTTTTGAAGTTGGCGATTTTTCAATAGCTAGTCAGGGTTTTGAGATATGCGTCTTTGAATTCAACAGTCTTAAAAGGCTTGAGAAGACGTGACGCAGAGAAGTCAGACAGTATCGTTTCTCTGTGTCTCCTCTCCCTCAAGGCTATCTTCAAAGTCGCATATCTCAAAGCCTAGAAGAGCTATCGAAAATTTACCAACTACAAAAATGTAGCCCGATTTTTGTACTACATTTTTGTAATTGACAGTTTTTTAATAGCTAGTCAGGGTTTTGAGATATGCGCCTTTAAACTCAAGCGCCTTGAAAGACGGATGAAGGAGAGACTCCGAGAAGTCAGAGACTCTCGTTTCTCTGCTCCTCAAAGCCGAACTTTGCAGCCGTATAACTCGAAAGCGTGAAGATCTATCAAAAAGTTGTCAACTGGAAAAATAAAGCCCCTAATTCCAAAATTCCAGATCTGCGCTCTGCTCCTCTACCTTGTCTACATCTCCCTGGCTATCGGAGGCTGCTTGAACATCAAAGAAGGACTCGACCCGAAACTCCTTGTTCGTGAGAGTTTCTACCTCTCCAAATTCTACGAAATCATCGATGAAACCTTCTGGCGAGAAGGTCTCCAGATGCAAGTCGTCGTCAACAACCCACCGGATCTTTTCAACCCGGACACCCGAAAAGGGTTCGATGAGATGATGGCAGATTTCGAGGGCACCCAATATACAATGAATCCAAATGCCACAATGATTTGGCTCAGAGCTTATGAGACTCATCTGGAAACCGAAGTGCACGAGTTGAACATCCAGAAGCCAAATAGCTCGGAGGACTGGTACAGGCGGTGTCGGGACTGGTTGATAGTAGCCGGTGGGCGGAGACTATGGCAGATGGATATGGTTTGGGCGAACACAAGTTTCGAGGAGACACCGAAGATCACGGCGTTCCGATTCCAGCTGGGACTCCGTAACTACCGTACCCCCACCGATCACACGCATAGTTGTAAACTGATGCGAGCGATAGCGGAGAAGCATTCGAAGTTCAATGTGACAACGTTCCATGAGTACTACCCGTTTGCGGATCAGTACTTGGAGTTGACACCTTCGCTATTTCAAAACATGTTTATGGATCTAGGAACCATCCTTCTCGTCTCAATGGTCATGATTCCTGAATGGCGTTGCGCCGTTGCTATCGTCCTATCGATCGCCAGTATCAATGTAGGCGTGTTGGGATTCATGTCCTTCTGGGGTGTCAATTTGGATAGTGTCTCCATTATCACAGTAATCATGTGCATTGGGTTCGCCGTCGACTTGAGTGCCCATATCGCGTACGCCTTCTCCCAAAGTTACGGTAACTCGCACACCAGAGCTGTCGCCGCTTTGGAGACACTCGGTTGGCCGGTCTTCCTTGGCGCTTCCTCGACTGTGCTCGGAATTTTGTTGCTGACACTGGTAGACTCGTATATCGTGCAAATCTTCTTTAAGACAGTGTTCCTTGTTATTAACTTCTCGATTTTGCACGGTCTTATATTCCTGCCCATTTTGTTGATGAAGTTTGTCAGTGGTGTGAGGGTAAGTTGGTTAATGATGGGCGGAATCCAAAATTTGAGAAAAAAAGATAATTAAAAAATAAAATTTCAGACTCGAGACGGAGAGGAGGACAATAAAAAGAACGCGCTGGAAATGGAGGCTCAAGTCGCTGCATGATCTATAACTCTTTTTTGAAAATTTGAATGATACGGGTATTTTTGAAATTAAATTATTGACTTCTGGTAATTAGAAATAAATTATTTTTAAATGATTTTTTTGCCGTTTTTGCGTCTGGAAGATCTAGAAAAGTTTCAGGTTTTAAGAAAAATAAACTTTTTCGATGCCATTTTGTATAGAATTTAAACAAAGATAACGACTAGAAAGAGATCGTTGATAAGGGAAGTCTGGGGAACGAAATGATACAATAAAAGTAGGCAGTTTGTACAAAGAGGGCGAGGTAATGAGAACCCGTTAACAACCGAAATTTCGTGAAAAATCCGATAGTTTTGACATGATTTTGTCGGAAGTGGACGGTCGGATCGTGCGGAGGGCTTGGTCGAAGTCGGAGGCCTGGAAGAAAAGGGATTTTTGTATTGTATGGGAAATGTTTGGCGAGCTGAAGACGTCAGGATTCTGAATACGTTTGGAATTTTGAGTAAGACGAAAATTTTGATTGAAATTAGGAAAAATTGTAAACTTTTAGCAAACAAAATGGATTCTGAATCCTCACGTCTTCTGTTTTCTTTCGGTTTTTGGAATGACTGGAAAGCTGAAGACGTGAGGATTCTGAATCCGTTTTCAGATTTTGGATAGAAAAACCAAAAACCTGAAATTCTGACTAAAAATTGGAAAAATCCGAGTTCAAAAGAGTGGTTTTTGGAGAATCTGATATGAAAAGGACGCTGATGACGTGGGGAATCTGAATCCGTTTTCAGAATTTGGCTAGGAGCCAAACGTAATGAAATGGAGGGCTTCCAGACAACAATTTATGTAATTCGACTCAAATCATTCTTATTGTTAGATGAATTTCGAGAACGGATTCAGAATTCGCACATCTCCGGATTTCGATTCCTGACAGATTCTTTCAGAAAACAATGTTCAAATTGCTCGATTTTCAGTCAAAATTGCAGAATTTTTTCTCTAAAAACCTTGTATCTCGGCTCATTTTTCTCCAATTCAAAAATTTCAGGTAGATTCAGAATTCTGACGTCTCCAGGATTCAAGTCTTGTCCGATTTCCAAAAATCTATTATGCCTAGAACGCTGAAGAAGTGGGGATTCTGAATCCATTTTCAGAATGTTTCTAGGAGCAACATTTCTAAGGTTTTGATTAAAAACCTATTAGTTTCGCTTCAAACCAATCGGATTCAGAATCTTGACGTCTTCAGGCTCCAGAATTTTCAGCCGAAATTGAGATTTTTCAGAAAACGATATATGTTGCTCGATTTTCAGTCAAAATTGTAAATTTTTTCTCTCTAAAAACCTTGTATCTCGGTTCATTTTTCCTCGATTCAAAAATTTTGAACGGATTCTGAATTCTCACGTCTCCAGCCTTCTGCTCACGTCAGATTTTAAGAATCTGTTATGGCTAGAAAGCTGAAGACGTGATGATTCTGAATCGATCTGTAATATTTGTCTAGGAAACCGAGATATGAAGCTGCATAGACACTTCTCGGCTCATTTTCCTCCGATTCAAAAAATTCAAACAGATTTAGAATCCTCTCGTCCTCACGTCTCCGGCTTTCAATTCCTGTCAGATTCTTTCAGAAAACAATGTTTACAATTCAAATTGCTCGATTTTCAGTCAAAATTGCAGAGTTTTAACTGTAAAACTCTGTATATGTCTAGGCGTTCCTCCGATTCAAATTTTTTAGATGGATTCAGAATCCTGGCGTCTTCAATCTTCTAGTCATGTCCGATTTTCAAGAATCTGTTATGCTTAGAAAGCAGAAGACGTGGGATTTCTGAATCCGTTTTCAGAATGTTTCTAGAAGCAACATTTCTAAGTTTTTGATTAAAAACCTATAAGTTTCGCTTCAAACCAATCGGATTCAGAATCCTGACGCTTTCAGGCTCCAGAATTTTCAGCCAAAACTCACTCGAATTCTTCTCAATTTATCACCATCCGTCATCGACAACTTTGATCGATCTATCTCTCGAATCGGCGCCATCGCCGCCTCTTTGCACAACGCTACCAGATCCGAGTTGGAGAATCCGCTGGTGTTCGATGCCACGTATCTGAAAATGAATTTTTAGTTTTTTGGTTGAAAATTCCAGATTTTCAGCTCCTACCGTATATCACTCGACGTCAATCCCTCCATCATATTATGCCTCTTCAACGTCTTCGTAATCAGCTCTCTTCTCGCCTCGTTATCCGGCAAATTCAGCATAATTCTCTTCGGGAATCGTCTCAAAACGGCGTCATCCAATTCATACGGGCGGTTTGTGGCGCCGATTACGAGAATTCGATCGTCCGGAGATGAGGTGGCACCATCGAATTGGATGAGAAACTCGGTTTTCATACGACGTGACACTTCGGCGTCTTTTTCCGAACGCTCGCAGAGAATCGAGTCGATTTCGTCTGAAAAATGAGAGAATTCATAGATTTTACACGATTTTTTGAGTTTTTTTGAGCTCTTTTTCATTTTTTCAAGAGATTTTCAGAAATTCAGGGTATCGGATGTAATCAGACGCGCAAATCACTAAAATTGCATGATTTTTGATCATTTTTGAACAAAAATCGATCATAAACCCCATTTTTCGAGAGATTTTCAGAAATTTGGGGTGTCGGATGTAAAATCCCTGAAATTTGATCGAAATTCGATGAAAAATGTCTTTCAGCTCAGAATTCACTCATAAAAATGAAGTTTTGAACAGTGAGACGTCGATTCAGGGCACATTTTCGAAAATTCTAGACTTTTTCAGTCAAAACTCGTTTCAGAGACAGTTTTGCATGATTCACTCTTGATTTTCAGCAAAAATCACTCTGGAAGTCGCATAAAACATAATTTTTTGGATGTTTTTCATCAAAAGTTGCATTCAGAATCGAAAATTGATCAATTTCAGGACAGAAATCGCTTGGAAATTGATGTTTTAGAAACAATCTGACGAGATTAAGACTTTAGATTAGAAAATGTTAGAATTTTCAAAATTTTTCAGTCAAAGCATGTTTCAGAGTCAATTCTGCACAATATTCAGCAGATTTTCAGCAAAAATCGGCGTTTTGAATACATTTTAGTCTGAAAAACTATAATTTGCTTCAAAAACTCAAAAACTTTGAAAATCGCAGTTCCGAATGATAATTTTCGGATTTTCTGAAAATTTCAGCCAACATTTTTCAAAAGTCTCTGAAATCTTACGATATTTTGAGCATTTTCGAGCAAAAATCGAGTATAATTCTCATTTTTTCGAGAAATTCAGAAAATCACTAAAAAACACGTTTTTATAAAATTGAGACATCAAATTTTGATATTATTCAGTCAAAACACGTTTCAGAGCACAATATTCTATATATTTTCAGCAAAAATCGGCTGTAAAACGATACATTATGCTTTGTTTTATGGAATTTTGAAAAAATAGGAGTTTTGAATACATTTTAGTCTGAAAAACAAGTAAATTGCAGTTCCACATGCGATTTTTACTGAAAATTTTAGCTGAAAAGTGCTTGAAAACTCGTTTCAGCTCTCGATTTTCTTACCAATAAAAATAATCGATGATTGTCCATTCCTCGCAATCTGAAACAGTCCTCGAATCGTCTTCTCCGAGTCTCCAACCCATTTCGACGTGAGCGATGAGGCACTTATATTGAAGAACATCTGTTTCGACTCTCCAGCGACCGCCTTCGCCAGAAGAGTTTTTCCGTTTCCAGGCGGTCCGAATAGAAGAATTCCTTTGACTGGTTGACGGAGTCCTGAGAAGAGATTCGGGTTGAGAGCGGGGAGAATCACCGCTTCCTCGAGAGCCGCCTTCGCTGAGTGACAGCCGGCGACGTCGTCCATTCGGACACCTGTGTTGTCGAGAATCTGAAAATCAATTTTCAGAAAATGGTCAATTTATTTGATAGGAATGGGAATTGGCATGTTTTTGGGGTAAAAAATACTGAAAATAGCAAAATTTTCGGTGGAAAAGTGCTGAAAATCGTCAAAACCTGCTAGACATCAATGTTTTATATCATTTTAAAAGTTCAATTATCACATTTTGAGCATTTTTGTCTGAAAATTGAGAATTTAGTCGGTAGGAATGGGAATTGACACGTTTTTAGGGTGAAACGGACTGAAAATAGCCACTTTTCCGTAAAAAATCGTCAAAAATTTCTTATAATCAGTGTTTTATATCATTTTGAAGAGAAAATTTCCAATTTTTGCGATTTCCGACGTATTCCATATTCAATTCTCAGATTTTGAGCTTTTAATGTTCAAAAACTGCTAATTTCCCCACGAAAAAAAACGGCTGTAATCCAGAAAATCATCAGATTTCGAGTTCTATATTATTTGATGGCTGAAAACCAAGAAGTCCTCCGTTTCAATCATCTTCCAGCTGGAAAATTACTCTTCCAGATTCAGAAATTGCCTATTTTTGCTGAAAATCGGTGTAAATCAGCTCAAAAATGCTCAAAACTTGACTCAGTTCTAAAAAAATGTTGATTTTTTGCCATAATGACTTATTTAGCCGCGAAAAATGAAAATTTTGCTGAAAATTAGCTCTAAAACGATAAAATCGATAAAATGTTCATATTGGAGTTGATGCTGAAACTGGAAATCAGAGCATTTTCAGCTTTAAAATGATAGAAATTTGGTCATTTCAGCCTTTTCTTTAGCTGAAAAACGTGATTTAGAGAGTAATTTCATAAAATACAGGCTATTTTTCGGCTGAAAATTCGATTTTTCCAGTTTTTTCCACGATTTTCCGTCATTTTCCTCCATTTTTCGACTATTTTCCCCGGAAACCGTCACGAACCTCATCGAGCAACCTCTCCCCAATCACTTTATCGACTCCTTTCAGTAGGGCGGCTCGATTGACGGCTTCTTGTTGTGCAATGGCTAGTGGTGTCTGGAATTATTCTGATTTCCTTGATTTCGAAAAATTAGAAAAAGTTATGTTTTTAGGGACGCTGGGGACAATTTTTCATGCATTTTCACACAAAAAAAAACTCGTAAATTATAAAACTAAACACCTTGGACGCCACTTTCAGATTCTCTCTTATTCCTCGAGTATTCACTGTTCTCGCCGTGGCTAACGTCTTCTTTACGGGCGGTGCGGTCTTCGCCGTCGGCGGGTGATGCGCTCCGCAACGATCTCCGCGCGAGCAATGGTGTCGGTTTTCGTCGTTTGATGGTGGTTTTGGTGTCTTTTTCTCACCCTATACACAGAAACACGATAGTTAAGAAGTACAGGTTTTACAACTGCGCTCCACCGAAATCCCATTGAAAAATGCCTGTTTTTCTCTGACTCTCTCAATTTCGCACACTACTTTCTTTGGTTTCGGTAGAGCGCGGTTGTTTAGAAGCACAGGTTTCACAACTGCGCTCTACCGATGTTTCGGTAGAGCGAGGTTGCAAAATCTGTGATAAATTAGGAGGGAAGTTGGGGGAGAAATTAGAAGTAAATAGGAGGTAGAAACCAAGAAAAATGACGGTTTTCAGTGAAAATCTAGCAGGTTTTTGCTGAAAATCGAGTTTTTAAAGTCGAGATAGTGCTATTTTATGTGGAAAACTAGGAAAATCGTGTGATTTTAGAAAAAATTCGAAAAATTGGATCAGAGTGAGATAGTTTTCAGACTTTCGAAAATTTCTGAATGCTGCTGCTTCTATCTGAGCTGCTTTTATATATTTTGGTCTGAAAAATCAATATTTTGGTCTAAAAACCATTTTTTTTGGTCTGAAAACCATTTTTGGTCGGAAAAACCAATTTTTGGCGTGAAAAACATAATTTTAGCTGTTTTTCTAACTATAAATTAGAAAAATTGGCCCAGAAACTGACTTTTCTAAGTAAAAATACCGATTTTGTGTAAAAATTCGATTTTTAGACAAAAATTGAAAATTTTCGAATTTTAAACATTTCTTTGTCAAAATTTCGATTTTTCCAGCAAAAATTCATAATTTCCACCAAAAACCGTCATTCTCCTTCTAAAAATCCAAGAAACTCTAACCGGTGCCGTCGCTCTTGTGGGTCTCGGTGTGACTCTGGCGGCTCGACACGGCCCCGCCGTCTGTGCTCGTTTCATATTCGGATCAACTTCGTTGCCTAGAAAAAACAATTAAAAAATTTTTTTTGGCAAAAATCGATACAAATTTTAATGAGTCTCTCCTGCGCGCTCTTCTCCAAATTCAGCATTTTCTCTCGTTTCTCTCGAACTTCTGCTCGTTTCGACTCGGGAATATCCATAATATTGAATTCATTCGCCTCTTTCAGCATTTGTCTCGCCTGTTTGTATAATTCGGCTGTCTGCAGCTTTTCGTCTGTTGTGCCGTCTAAAAAATCAAAAAATCAATAATGTTTGAAATTTTTTATTCAGAATTTCAGACTTGTCTTTGTAAGCTCATCCATTTCGATGGCCGCTCTCAATTTATTGGATCCATCTTGAAATCGTTGTGTGACACGCTCGTATGTGGAATTTGCTGAGGGAGCCTTGGAAAAGACGAACATTTGGCTGGAAATCGAGTGAAAATCAGGTTTAGAGTGTTGAAATTATCAAAAAATCGAAAAAAAACTGGTGATTTGAACTGATAAGCGAAGAATTTCGTGACTAATTTGTGAAATCATCACGAGGTTGCGAAATATTGATTTTTCATCACTTTTTACAGATTTTTTCCGGTATGAAATGTGTTATTCATGAAGATTATGAGTTTTCTACTATTTTTCAAACAAAAAAAATCATTTTTTGATTGTGAAATCACCTGAAATAACCCGAAGAAAATCGAAAAAATGCGCTTAAACTCAGAGAGACGCAGTGATGCGCCAGTGGCGTTAGCGCGCTATGTTTAGCAGAAGTGGAATTTCGGAGTGTCGTACTAATGGAAAATCGTGTTTACGGTTTGAGTGGCAACTTTCCTCCATAATATCCGTTTGATTTCGTGATTTTTAAGATAAATTTTGAAGGAAGAAGATAACACAGCCTCCTGCGAGTGAAAAAAGTCGGAGAAAGTATCTGAGCGAGGAGAGAAGTCAAGAGGAAGACAAAGAAAAAGTTTAGGGCGATGGTACAGGCTCAGAAATTGAGCAAATGTTTTGAAACTTTGCGTTTGAATAGATCAATCCTTGTACTTTAATTTTGTAGTTGGTCGTTTTTTGATGCGGGTCTCCCCTGGACAGTTGTACTACATCGAACGTGTCTGAGTCTCTATAAGCTACAGTAACCCAGGGAGGGGTCCTACAAAAAAGTGACCAACTAAGAAAATAATATGTTAGGTTTCATCATTGTACTCACAAAATTTCATGTTTATGGGTCCATTTTTGAGCTCACGGCAAGTTGCAGAAGTGAGAAACGACTATTTCTCTATACATTATTGCTGATCGACAACTTACCGTGAGCTCAAACATGGGCCGGTAAACATGAAATTTTGTGAGTACAATGTTGAAA
Source organism: Caenorhabditis remanei (assembly GCF_010183535.1). Taxonomy (NCBI): domain Eukaryota; kingdom Metazoa; phylum Nematoda; class Chromadorea; order Rhabditida; family Rhabditidae; genus Caenorhabditis; species Caenorhabditis remanei. Next base: position 4,131,902 of record NC_071332.1, read on the forward strand.
CCTAACATATTATTTTCTTAGTTGGTCACTTTTTTGTAGGACCCCTCCCTGGGTTACTGTAGCTCATAGAGACTCAGTCACTTTCAATATAGTACAACAGTCCAGAGAAAATCACGAAATCAAACGGATATTATGGAGGAAAGTTGCCTCTTCAACCGTTAACCCGATTTTCCATTAGTACGACACTCCGAAATTCCGTTTCTGCTAAACACAGCGCGTTAATGCCACTGGCGCATCACTCCGTCTCTCTGAATTCAGCGAGTGGGAGGTGGAAAACCTTTGCGTATTAGTGGACGGATAGCCCGTGCGTAAAGAAGATAATATAATTGAATGCTCAACATTTCAAATACAAGGTTTTGGTACACATATTTGTGGTTATTATAGTCTTCTAGTTTTGAAAATGCTTGAAACTGGTGATTTTCAAAAAGTTGTGTTATCTTTAATTTAAATTTTGTTGAGTATCAGTTTTAATCTCATATGTTTCATGAGCGATTAAAATCAACAAATGAATTATTTGCAAAGAAGATAATGATCATTTGAAGTAGTCTAATTGTCTCTATCCAGGCGTGTTTAGAGTGTGACAGAAGGAGACTTTCACTTTCCGTCTCGAAATGTTTTGGGTTGTGAGCGAGAAACAGGTTGATCGAATGGTTCTCTTCCTTCCTTTATTTCAATCTGGTGGCTGTACATAGTAACTACACATTATATTATTACATTAGAATCGAATATTATAAGAATTGTTTATATTCCCTCTCTAATAGTTGACTATCGCTGTTAATATTTGTTTCGCTGCACAATTCACACGTACTTCTATTACGTAAATGCATTAATACACTACTTATTTTCAGGGGAATATATGAGGAAAATACTTGCCATTTGTCTCAGCCTTGCGACCCATTTACATGCAGGTATGACCACCATAATAATTAGAATAGACGGTTGCAAAGATGCATATGTCATGTGCTTAACTAAATAAGGTGTCTACATGAACACATACATACACTTGTATCTTTCAGGCAGCACCAACAATGCTACTTACTTCTCTACATCAACGGCTTCTTCGCTAGACAGCTCTATCTCCTTTCTAGAGGCGACCGCTCCATCTTCAGCCTTTGACATGGACGAACAGTTGGCTAAGATAGCTGATATCTGCCTGACCCTTCGAGAGCACGAGCAGCTAACGGGTGACATTCTTCGACACGGAATGGCGCGAATTTTCAATGTAAATTTGGTGAACGAAGCGCAAGCTGTCATTGGTCTTGAGGAGCTACGTGCTGTGTTAGGCTTTGCCCCACCCGGGAATTGGACAAACTATAAGGAACCCAGCAGAGAGGAAATCGCAGCCGCCCTCACTATCGAAGAGTACTACGAGCTAAGGGAACCACGCAGTAAGATGCGTAGCCTTAATAGCACGCTATTCTTTGAGAAGAACTTCCCTCCCGCCATAGCGTTCTTGGACATGCGAATGCCAGCCATTCGTGCCATTTATCGACTTAAGTTTGAAGAAATTCGTCGTCATCATGGTCCAAAAGGCATAGCAGACAGGAAAGAGATTGATCGCATGCTTGAAGATTTTCGTACCACTTCTCTCCGTATCGACCGTGCATTTCAACAAATCTTTCTTAGAAATTCTCTATGCCTGCTAGCTAAGGGAATGCTTCACAATTGATAAGATTGTTATATGCATAATACATTGTATATTGTTTACTAATATATTTTATAGTGGAAATAAATGCTTTTATCGAATTTTTATTTCTGCACGCATTAATATCAAAACTAAAATTGAGTCAAAGTAACAGATGGATCAAGTCATTCCTTGTCAGCTAATTACTTGCAAGACATGACATCTTCGCACACTTTCTTTATCTCCAACTGAAATGTATTGATTTTAATATTCATTTCAAGAGGTAGGAAATACCTTTCCACGGAACATTTTTCCAACGGCGCCTACGATTTCCACGATGTCGAGGAACTCAGAACGGCAGCTTTCAGGAGCACCAACGCACAGTATGTCAGCGGCTGCTTTGTTAAGCTTGTCAATCGGGTTCTTGAGAAGCTGAAAGAAAAAGAATGGATTTATTGACATCTTTTGACAAAAAAATATGCTCACCGTAATGGTAACGTTGAACAGCGTTTCACAACTTTGGCAACTGAACACGTTTCTCGGTAATTCGTGACCGTCTGCATCACTAAACACGGTACATTTTATAGGGATGAGAAGCACCGCTAATTGTGACAAACGACTTACCGATCTTCGCACATTCTCAAAACATGGGCGCATGAGAGTGACCTATTGACATCCTCTGTCTTTCTGGGAAATATCATGTCGTTCACGCTGTATGCGATGTCCTTAGCCGAGAGAAACAGTTTCAAACAGTTTATCTCCGTCTTAGAGTTCTGTGCGCAAATGTGATTAAAGAAGCGCTCGGCGGTCTCCCATGCGAGTCTCATGTCCTATAATGTTAAATACTTATAAAAATGTCCAAAAACAATTTCTTTATGACAATGCTCGAAAATAATTACCGAGCCGGCATCAGCAAGGGCTGCGGGACACTTCTCGCACTCCGGAAAACTAAAAAAATAATATTAAAATAAAATGATAGAACTATAGAAAGCGGAACTTACTCGAACCACGAGCACTGCGCTCCGACAAAGCAAACAACAAGCAGCGTCACCTTCAACATGTTTGGTTGGTGGGGACAACTGCCGCTCAAGCCTTTTATGAGCTTTCGATTGTGCAAAGGCTATTCTGTTTATACTGATAAAGTTTCTAGCTGTCCATCACAATGCATTCCAAAGTGCCTGTTAATCCAAAATGAGTCTCCTGATCGCCTGATTTTGGTCTTCATATGCAATGCTTCAATCATGTTTCAATCATGTTTCAATGCTTCAATCATGTACTTTCTCCTGCATCAGCTGTCAGAGAACCATCCATTGTGCTTGTTCGTACGTTTTCACTTCGATGACTATCAATATGACGAGCAATGCATAGAGTGCCAAAAGAACGCCTCTCCCTCTTTTTCTGCACGCCGAGACATTCTCCTCATCCTCCGAGATACCCTTTTGGAGCAGATTCGCCAAAATGAGACCATGCTTGTTGCAGTAGCAGCTGAAAGAGAAACATTAGACTGTAGTGTTGATTCATTGGAAGGAGAAGTTAGAAAAAAACTGGAAGAGCTTTTGAAGAGCATTGGCTGTGACTTGCGCACCTGGTACCAGCAGCTTACAGATAACCAGGCACGCTCACTTCTTCGCGAGGAAAATATTCAAAAGCTTCTCGACATTTTTCCACCGGATGCTTCCATCAACATCCAACCAATGAAGATTGTGATGCTCAGTTTGAGTAAGCTGATGAGTTGCGCAAACAACAAGGTCAAAAGTGATGAAGAGATTGAGGAGCTGGAACGTGTGTTGGACAATTTCGTTACCAACTTGAAATTGGCTCAGCCCAACGCTACAGTCACTTCTAAACTCCACATTCTCACTGCCCATCTGATCCCCTTCCTCAAGAAACACCGAACTTGGGGAAGCATCACGGAGCAGGGAGTGGAGCATCTTCATGCGATCATCAACGGACTCAACAGGAGACTGGCCTCGGTGCTCAACACTAGGTTCAAAGCTTCGTTGGTCGTCAAAGCTCTCTCCAACTACAATTTTATTTTTGACGTAAAGTCTATCTTGGTTTAAAGTAGATTAGACAAGACTGTTCATCTTTTTGTTTCTTTTTTATCCGATTTTCTCAAAATAATGATATACTTACTTATTTTTTGTTTCATTTTCATCCTCTTCCTTGTATTTTTGAATATTCGCTTCATTAGCGTTCTTCTTATAACTCCTTTCTCTTGTTTCCACTTGTCTCCGATTCGTCATTCATCTTTCTTCTTCACTGTGAATTTTTCGCTACCCGCTTTCTGTAAACAGATGCACTTTATCGTAGATCTCACTGAAATCGCCGAAGTTGGCTTCGATTCAGAGAGATTTTCAAATTAAGTACACTGTTAGACAGAAAGCGAGTGGCAAAAATCATCGGAATTCTTCTGTTTAATGTTTCTTTTGTTTGATTCCTCTTGTTTTTTGCTATAATCTTCTTTTTTCTTTGTTTCTTGTTAGATCCTTCTTCTTTCTTCTTCATTTTCCCCTGTTTCTTGTTAGTTTCTTCTTTTTGGCGATAAAGTTGACATTTCTTGAAACACCGCAACCTATTCTTCTTGAAACCCAGAAATATACAACGGAGAAGAATTTTGTGTTCATGAGCGACTAACCGCAAGTCGTGAGAATCCATAAGAATAATGACGCGAAGACAGAAGACTATGGAGTGATTGACATAGCTACAGCCCTCGAGAATCGTTTCAATCTGAAAATAATTCTTTCGAAAAATCATTTAGAATAAAAAAATACCACTAAATCTAGTCTTGATTGACAGCAAATGCAGACGGTGCCTTCCGGTGATGATTTTTTATATTGTTCTCTTACGAATATTCTATGTGTCCTGAAACTTATTTTGGCGGAGAACAATGTGTGTTTTTCGACAACGTTCGAATAATTATTCGAAAATTTATTCGAATAATTATTCGAACATTTTTCGAATACTGTTCGAATATTTTGTTCGAATACTTATTCGAATATGTTCGAATAATTATTCGAACTATTCGAATAATTGTTCGAACAGTATTCGAAGGCAATTTTATTCGAACAATTTTCGAATATCGTTTCTAATAAAATTTGAAAATTTTTACTGTTTTTCAAAAAGTATTGTTTCCCGACGGAAAATTTTCGCAAGAATTGCTAGTTTTGTGGATAAATTTCCCCACTCGTGGCAAAACTTCTTTTTTTTTTGTTTTTTTGTTTTTGACATTTTGGTACCAATCTGACAACCGGGGTTCGAACCCCACTCGTGGCAAAACTTTTTTGTTTTTTTGTTTTTGACATTTTGGTACCAATCTGACAACCAGGGTTCGATCCCCTCTCATGCCAAAACTTTTTTCTTTTTTTGTTTTCGATTTTTGACTTTTGGTAACTATCTGATCACCACCCTCCGGTGTCAAACCTTTTTTCATTTTATTTTTTGCTTTTTGGTACCAATCTGAAGCCATTTCAGAACCAATAAAACATTTTTAAACCTGTTCTAGATTACAAGTGTCTCTTTTCAGAACGGTCTTTCTCCGAAAAGGCAACTTTGGTCATCAGATTGGTACCAAAAACCAAAAAATAAAATGAAAAACAGCTTTGACACGAGTGGGGATCGAACCCTGGTTGTCAGATTGGTACCAAAAAGTCAAAAGCATATCAAGTCATGTTTTCAGTTTATATGCTAGAAAGCCGCGGCCGGCCGAGGCTTTTTGAGATTTTTAAGAAAAAGCCGCGGCCGGCCGCGATTTTCAGCAGCCTTGGTTCGAACGAATATTCGAAGGAATATTCGAATAGTCATTCGAATATTCGTTCGAAAATTCGTTCGAATAATTGTTCGATTAAAATTTCGAACAACTGTTCGAACGAATATTCGAAAAATTATTCGAATATCATTCGAATTTTTTTCGAAAATAGATATTTTCGAATAAGAAATTTCGAAAAACACACACTGGCGGAGAAGTATGTATCTGTTCAACCCACTAACCGCTTGTTGAAGAGAGAGAGAGAGAGAGAAGATTTCCATCGCATTGAACCGTCCTGCTGTTTGAAACCGTTGAAACGATCTGAAAAAATAATTTTTCTACACGAAAAACACGAAAGTGACGAAAAGGTGACGCAAACACGTCGAAAAGAATATTTCTGTACAGACGTTGTAAATAATCCGAAAGCCAAAACACAACGCAACGTATAAAAATGACGGAAAATTAGAGATTTGTTGCTTCAGAGATGATTTAGTGTTATTCCTTTGGATTTTTACCGCCCCGCATATAAGAAAAACACTAAATTCGCGGGAAAACGATTTATTAGACCTGAAAATTTTTTAAAAATTATTGAAAAACCAAAAAATATGAAAACGAGCGGTAATCATCGTTCCAATTTCATTATAATCAGCTCTAGTATTAGCGCCTTTCTCGTGCACGGTGCCGAGAAACGCGTCAGATACGTTGAAGGCGTATTAGTGGACGGATAGGCTCAGAGAGTCGCAGTGACGCGCCAGTGGCATTAACGCGCTGTGTTTAGCAGAAACGGAATTTCGAAGTGTCGTACTAATGGAAAATCGGGTTAACGGTGCGAGTGGTAACTTTCCTCCATAATGTCCGTTTGATTTCGTGATTTTTGTGATAAATATTGAAGAAAAAGGACAACGCATCCTTCTGCAAGTGAAAAAAGCCGGAGAAAGTATCTGAGCGAGGAGAGACGTCAAGATGAAGACAAGGAAAAAGTTTAGGGCGATGGTACAGGCTCAGAAATTGAGCAAATGTTTTGAAACTTTGCGTTTGAATAGATCAATCCTTGTACTTTAATTTTGTTGTTGGTCGTTTTTTGATGCGGGTCTTCTCTGGACTGTTGTACTATATTGAAAGTGACTGAGTCTCTATGAGCTACAGTAACCCAGGGAGGGGTCCTACAAAAAAGTGACTAACTAAGAAAATGATATACCAGGTTTGAACATCCTACTGACAAAATGTCATGTTTATGGGTCCATTTTTGAGCTCAGGGCGAGTTGTCGTTCAACAAAAATGTATTGTAAAATAGTCGTTTCTCACTTCCACAACCTGTCCTGAGCTCAAAAATGGACCGATAAACATAAAATTTTGTGAGTAAAATGTTCAAACATAGCATATCATTTTCTTAGTTGGTCACTTTTTTGTAGGACCCCTCCCTGGGTTACTGTAGCTCATAGAGACTCAGTCACTTTCAATATAGTACAACAGTCCAGAGAAGACCCGCATCAAAAAACGACCAACAACAAAATTAAAGTACAAGGATTGATCTATTCAAACGCAAAGTTTCAAAACATTTGCTCAATTTCTGAGCCTGTACCATCGCCCTAAACTTTTTCCTTGTCTTCATCTTGACGTCTCTCCTCGCTCAGATACTTTCTCCGGCTTTTTTCACTTGCAGAAGGATGCGTTGTCCTTTTTCTTCAATATTTATCACAAAAATCACGAAATCAAACGGACATTATGGAGGAAAGTTACCACTCGCACCGTTAACCCGATTTTCCATTTGTACGACACTTCGAAATTCCGTTTCTGCTAAACACAGCGCGTTAATGCCACTGGCGCGTCACTGCGACTCTCTGAGCATATCCGTCCACTAATACGCCTTCAACGTATCTGACGCGTTTCTCGGCACCGTGCACGAGAAAGGCGCTAATACTAGAGCTGATTATAATGAAATTGGAACGATGATCACCGCTCGTTTTCATATTTTTTGGTTTTTCAATAATTTTTAAAAAATTTTCAGGTCTAATAAATCGTTTTCCCGCGAATTTAGTGTTTTTCTTATATGCGGGGCGGTAAAAATCCAAAGGAATAACACTAAATCATCTCTGAAGCAACAAATCTCTAATTTTCCGTCATTTTTATACGTTGCGTTGTGTTTTGGCTTTCGGATTATTTACAACGTCTGTACAGAAATATTCTTTTCGACGTGTTTGCGTCACCTTTTCGTCACTTTCGTGTTTTTCGTGTAGAAAAATTATTTTTTCAGATCGTTTCAACGGTTTCAAACAGCAGGACGGTTCAATGCGATGGAAATCTTCTCTCTCTCTCTCTCTCTTCAACAAGCGGTTAGTGGGTTGAACAGATACATACTTCTCCGCCAAAATAAGTTTCAGGACACATAGAATATTCGTAAGAGAACAATATAAAAAATCATCACCGGAAGGCACCGTCTGCATTTGCTGTCAATCAAGACTAGATTTAGTGGTATTTTTTTATTCTAAATGATTTTTCGAAAGAACTATTTTCAGATTGAAACGATTCTCGAGGGCTGTAGCTATGTCAATCACTCCATAGTCTTCTGTCTTCGCGTCATTATTCTTATGGATTCTCACGACTTGCGGTTAGTCGCTCATGAACACAAAATTCTTCTCCGTTGTATATTTCTGGGTTTCAAGAAGAATAGGTTGCGGTGTTTCAAGAAATGTCAACTTTATCGCCAAAAAGAAGAAACTAACAAGAAACAGGGGAAAATGAAGAAGAAAGAAGAAGGATCTAACAAGAAACAAAGAAAAAAGAAGATTATAGCAAAAAACAAGAGGAATCAAACAAAAGAAACATTAAACAGAAGAATTCCGATGATTTTTGCCACTCGCTTTCTGTCTAACAGTGTACTTAATTTGAAAATCTCTCTGAATCGAAGCCAACTTCGGCGATTTCAGTGAGATCTACGATAAAGTGCATCTGTTTACAGAAAGCGGGTAGCGAAAAATTCACAGTGAAGAAGAAAGATGAATGACGAATCGGAGACAAGTGGAAACAAGAGAAAGGAGTTATAAAAAGAACGCTAATGAAGCGAATATTCAAAAATACAAGGAAGAGGATGAAAATGAAACAAAAAATAAGTAAGTATATCATTATTTTGAGAAAATCGGATAAAAAAGAAACAAAAAGATGAACAGTCTTGTCTAATCTACTTTAAACCAAGATAGACTTTACGTCAAAAATAAAATTGTAGTTGGAGAGAGCTTTGACGACCAACGAAGCTTTGAACCTAGTGTTGAGCACCGAGGCCAGTCTCCTGTTGAGTCCGTTGATGATCGCATGAAAATGCTCCACTCCCTGCTCCGTGATGCTTCCCCAAGTTCGGTGTTTCTTGAGGAAGGGGATCAGATGGGCAGTGAGAATGTGGAGTTTAGAAGTGACTGTAGCGTTGGGCTGAGCCAATTTCAAGTTGGTAACGAAATTGTCCAACACACGTTCCAGCTCCTCAATCTCTTCATCACTTTTGACCTTGTTGTTTGCGCAACTCATCAGCTTACTCAAACTGAGCATCACAATCTTCATTGGTTGGATGTTGATGGAAGCATCCGGTGGAAAAATGTCGAGAAGCTTTTGAATATTTTCCTCGCGAAGAAGTGAGCGTGCCTGGTTATCTGTAAGCTGCTGGTACCAGGTGCGCAAGTCACAGCCAATGCTCTTCAAAAGCTCTTCCAGTTTTTTTCTAACTTCTCCTTCCAATGAATCAACACTACAGTCTAATGTTTCTCTTTCAGCTGCTACTGCAACAAGCATGGTCTCATCTTGGCGAATCTGCTCCAAAAGGGTATCTCGGAGGATGAGGAGAATGTCTCGGCGTGCAGAAAAAGAGGGAGAGGCGTTCTTTTGGCACTCTATGCATTGCTCGTCATATTGATAGTCATCGAAGTGAAAACGTACGAACAAGCACAATGGATGGTTCTCTGACAGCTGATGCAGGAGAAAGTACATGATTGAAGCATTGAAACATGATTGAAACATGATTGAAGCATTGCATATGAAGACCAAAATCAGGCGATCAGGAGACTCATTTTGGATTAACAGGCACTTTGGAATGCATTGTGATGGACAGCTAGAAACTTTATCAGTATAAACAGAATAGCCTTTGCACAATCGAAAGCTCATAAAAGGCTTGAGCGGCAGTTGTCCCCACCAACCAAACATGTTGAAGGTGACGCTGCTTGTTGTTTGCTTTGTCGGAGCGCAGTGCTCGTGGTTCGAGTAAGTTCCGCTTTCTATAGTTCTATCATTTTATTTTAATATTATTTTTTTAGTTTTCCGGAGTGCGAGAAGTGTCCCGCAGCCCTTGCTGATGCCGGCTCGGTAATTATTTTCGAGCATTGTCATAAAGAAATTGTTTTTGGACATTTTTATAAGTATTTAACATTATAGGACATGAGACTCGCATGGGAGACCGCCGAGCGCTTCTTTAATCACATTTGCGCACAGAACTCTAAGACGGAGATAAACTGTTTGAAACTGTTTCTCTCGGCTAAGGACATCGCATACAGCGTGAACGACATGATATTTCCCAGAAAGACAGAGGATGTCAATAGGTCACTCTCATGCGCCCATGTTTTGAGAATGTGCGAAGATCGGTAAGTCGTTTGTCACAATTAGCGGTGCTTCTCATCCCTATAAAATGTACCGTGTTTAGTGATGCAGACGGTCACGAATTACCGAGAAACGTGTTCAGTTGCCAAAGTTGTGAAACGCTGTTCAACGTTACCATTACGGTGAGCATATTTTTTTGTCAAAAGATGTCAATAAATCCATTCTTTTTCTTTCAGCTTCTCAAGAACCCGATTGACAAGCTTAACAAAGCAGCCGCTGACATACTGTGCGTTGGTGCTCCTGAAAGCTGCCGTTCTGAGTTCCTCGACATCGTGGAAATCGTAGGCGCCGTTGGAAAAATGTTCCGTGGAAAGGTATTTCCTACCTCTTGAAATGAATATTAAAATCAATACATTTCAGTTGGAGATAAAGAAAGTGTGCGAAGATGTCATGTCTTGCAAGTAATTAGCTGACAAGGAATGACTTGATCCATCTGTTACTTTGACTCAATTTTAGTTTTGATATTAATGCGTGCAGAAATAAAAATTCGATAAAAGCATTTATTTCCACTATAAAATATATTAGTAAACAATATACAATGTATTATGCATATAACAATCTTATCAATTGTGAAGCATTCCCTTAGTTAGCAGGCATAGAGAATTTCTAAGAAAGATTTGTTGAAATGCACGGTCGATACGGAGAGAAGTGGTACGAAAATCTTCAAGCATGCGATCAATCTCTTTCCTGTCTGCTATGCCTTTTGGACCATGATGACGACGAATTTCTTCAAACTTAAGTCGATAAATGGCACGAATGGCTGGCATTCGCATGTCCAAGAACGCTATGGCGGGAGGGAAGTTCTTCTCAAAGAATAGCGTGCTATTAAGGCTACGCATCTTACTGCGTGGTTCCCTTAGCTCGTAGTACTCTTCGATAGTGAGGGCGGCTGCGATTTCCTCTCTGCTGGGTTCCTTATAGTTTGTCCAATTCCCGGGTGGGGCAAAGCCTAACACAGCACGTAGCTCCTCAAGACCAATGACAGCTTGCGCTTCGTTCACCAAATTTACATTGAAAATTCGCGCCATTCCGTGTCGAAGAATGTCACCCGTTAGCTGCTCGTGCTCTCGAAGGGTCAGGCAGATATCAGCTATCTTAGCCAACTGTTCGTCCATGTCAAAGGCTGAAGATGGAGCGGTCGCCTCTAGAAAGGAGATAGAGCTGTCTAGCGAAGAAGCCGTTGATGTAGAGAAGTAAGTAGCATTGTTGGTGCTGCCTGAAAGATACAAGTGTATGTATGTGTTCATGTAGACACCTTATTTAGTTAAGCACATGACATATGCATCTTTGCAACCGTCTATTCTAATTATTATGGTGGTCATACCTGCATGTAAATGGGTCGCAAGGCTGAGACAAATGGCAAGTATTTTCCTCATATATTCCCCTTAAAATAAGTAGTGTATTAATGCATTTACGTAATAGAAGTACGTGTGAATTGTGCAGCGAAACAAATATTAACAGCGATAGTCAACTATTAGAGAGGGAATATAAACAATTCTTATAATATTCGATTCTAATGTAATAATATAATGTGTAGTTACTATGTACAGCCACCAGATTGAAATAAAGGAAGGAAGAGAACCATTCGATCAACCTATTTCTCGCTCACAACCCAAAACATTTCGAGATGGAAAGTGAAAGTCTCCTTCTGTCACACTCTAAACACGCCTGGATAGAGACAATTAGACTACTTCAAATGATCATTATCTTCTTTAAAAATAATTCATTTGTTGATTTTAATCGCTCATGAAACATATGAGATTAAAACTGATACTCAACAAAATTTAAATTAAAGATAACACAACTTTTTGAAAATCACCAGTTTCAAGCATTTTCAAAACTAGAAGACTGTAATAACCACAAATATGTGTACCAAAATCTTGTATTTGAAATGTTGAGCATTCAATTATATTATCTTCTTTACGCACGGGCTATCCGTCCACTAATACGCAAAGGTTTTCCACCTCCCACTCGCTGAATTCAGAGAGACGGAGTGATGCGCCAGTGGCATTAACGCGCTGTGTTTAGCAGAAACGGAATTTCGGAGTGTCGTACTAATGGAAAATCGGGTTAACGGTTGAAGAGGCAACTTTCCTCCATAATATCCGTTTGATTTCGTGATTTTCTCTGGACTGTTGTACTATATTGAAAGTGACTGAGTCTCTATGAGCTACAGTAACCCAGGGAGGGGTCCTACAAAAAAGTGACTAACTAAGAAAATGATATACCAGGTTTGAACATCCTACTGACAAAATGTCATGTTTATGGGTCCATTTTTGAGCTCAGGGCGAGTTGTCGATCAACAAAAATGTATTGTAAAATAGTCGTTTCTCACTTCCACAACCTGTCCTGAAGTCGTGTTGCTTCAAAATTTATCTAAAAAATCACGAAATCAAACGGATATTATGGAGGAAAGTTGCCACTCGAACCGTAAACCCGATTTTCCGTTAGTACGACACTCCGAAATTCCGTTTCTGCTAAACATAGCGCGTTAACGCCGCTGGCGCATCACTCCGTCTCTCTGAGCATGACGCGCACGCGTAGCGGGCCAACAAAAATGCACGGTTTTTCAAATGGGATTTTTTGAATTAAAACGATTTATTTGTTTTAATGCTTCATAAAATCATTTTTCGAATGTACAAACACAGGAATTTATCGAAAAATTAATTGTTTTAATTCCTACAACACTGATTCCCACACTGTGCATAATTCGGTTGACACTGACAGCTACTCGAGCTAGCCGGCATACAAGACACAGTCATCGGCTGGCATTGGGTAACACAACTGGTTTGACAGGCCTGTGCGCATTGTTGGACACTTTGTTGTTGAGATTGACATTGGCTTTGACAAGTTTGCTCACATTTCGGCTCACATTGGGCACTATTAAGGACAGAGGAGTGGAGGACGATCTGAATTTTTGAAAAGAGCAGTGGAGCGAGTTTGCAACACAAAAACTTTGAAAACCTACTCGAATAGTCGGTGTAGCTGTAGTAGTCGTTGGCGCTTGTTGGAAACTACTGCAGGAGTCCATCTGGCACTGCTGCTGGCACTGTTGGCTCGCGGAGCCCATGCTCGAGCACTGAGATTTGCATTGAGATGCACATTGAGCACAACACTGACTACCACACTCCATAGCACACTGTCCGGATGACTGGTTTTGGGATACACATTGTTGCTGACACTGTTGTTGGCATTTTGGGGTGCAGACTTCTAAACGGATCACCGTTGGAGCCTTAGTCGTGGTATTGGCTCCACATTGAGCTTGGCATTTGGCTTGGCACTGAGTCAGACAGTTATTCTGAGAGTTACATTGCTGGGAGCACGATTGCTGACACGCCGGAGCGCACTGTTTGGTGGAGACTTGAATAGTGACGGGCTTTTGGTCACAGTTACAGTTGTTTTGGGTGGAAAATCCGGTATTCTGACAGGTGCAGGTTTGGGATTGACTGGCGGTGTTGCAGGAGCACGATGGAGCGCAATTGCATTGTTGGCGTTTGGAGCGAAGGGTGTTGGTGGAGGCCTGGAATGAAAGAGTTGTATCTCAAAACCTAGCAGCGCTATAAAAAAGTTTTTAACTACAAAAATGTAGAGCACACCTAGAACTATATTTTTGCAGTTAAAAACTTTTTGATAGCATTTTACGATCTGGAGATATGCGTTTTTAAAGCCACTTATCTCTAAAGACTCCTATATCGAAACCTGGAATAGCCATCGAAAAGTTGTCAACTACAAAAATGTACCGCTAATTGTGATCTACATTTTCGTAGTTGACAACGTTTTGATAGCTCTGCAGGCTTTTGAGATACGCGCGTTTGAAGTTGGCGCCGACGAGAGCGAGAGACACAGAGAAGCCGACACTCTCGTTTCTCTGCGTCCCTCGCTTTCTCCCCTCACAACTTCATAGACGTATAACTCAAAAGCGTGAAGAGCTATCAAAAAACTTTCAACTACAAAAATGTTGAGCTGTTTTTGATCTACACGCTCATATAAAAATAATTACTGTCTGACGGATCTGAGAGGTGTTATTAGCTGTTAAAGTTGATGATGGATTATCAAATTTTCCAACCTAAAAGTTCCCCCCAATTACCATTGACACAGCCACCATTAGAAGAATAGCAATAGTGCGGTGCTTCATATTCAGCGACCAAAAAATTTTTAGGTATCCGAGTCCCCCATTGCCTCTTTTATAAGATACCGGCTCTTTTGTCCATTCCTTGTTACTAGTCCACTAGTAACAAGGAATGGACTCTGACCGGTTCCCCCTTTCATAGCTACCTGTCATTTCCATAGAAAACTAACTAAGAGAGCAAACATTTGAGTTTTCCTGAAAACATTAGATACTTGTGTCAATAAGAGTGAGATGGACAACACGAGATGGACAACTTCGATATGAAACTGATAACATGCTGTTTCCCCCCAACAAGAACAAAAACCGTAGTTTCCCTGTTTTCCCTACAAACTAAATTGATCAAAAACTAGTTTGTCTTAACAGAAAGACCTCTTCTCATTGGTTTTTTCGAACGTGTTTTGCCTAGAAACCCACAAAATAATAGTTAACTTTGAAGACCCGCAACTGTGCCAGGTTCAATTCAAAACGTTTCGAATTTGTGTAGGTTATGTAGACCACAACTAAATCTTTATTTTTCCAGTTGTCAACTTTTTGGTAGCTATTCACGCTTTCGAGATACAACCGCTCAAAGCTTGATAGGCGACAACGCGAGAAGAGGAGACGCAGAGAAGCGAGAGCGTCTAGCTTCTCTGCGTCTCTCGGGGTAGCGCGGCTACTTTGAGCGCGTGTATCTCAAAAGCGTGAAGAGCTATCAAAAAGTTGTCAACTACAAAAACAAAGATCTAATTCTTATTTCTATTTTTCTAGTTGACCACTTTTTGATAACTCTGCTAGATTTTGAGATATGAACGCTCATTTCCTTTTGACCACAACTATTTTGTCATCCACATCAATCATGTGATTTTTATTCTCCTATTTCACTTCTAAACTTGTTTATTCTCTTCTCTCTCTCTGCAGTACACAAAATAATCCGAAAATTGCCCGGGTCATTCATCTATGAAATCGTATCGTCCTATTTTTGTCATAAAATTTTGTGGTCTTGTAGTGTCTCTTCTCTCTTTTTTAATCTTATCTTTTTTTTTGATTTTCTGGTCATTCCCCCCTTCCGTTCTCATTTTCTTTCATTCCTTTCATTCGCCTTGTATTTGCTCTTCTAGAATGCCGCCTGGTATATTTTTCAATGTGAATGGGAGAGACATTCATGAAGAGAATGTGGATCCAGAACTCACTCTTGCCTATTATCTAAGAAATAAGTGTAAGTTGTTACCTTCTCACATTAAATTGCTTTCATTTCCCTCAATTCCAGTAGGTCTGCGTGGCACAAAACTCGGTTGCGAGGAGGGTGTCTGCGGGTCATGTACAGTAGTCCTCGGGACGTGGGATGACGGAGAAAACAAGGCGGTGTATAGAGCAGTGAATGCATGTCTGGTACCTCTGTTCCATGTACATCGAACGTTTGTGATTACTGTGGAGGGAGTTGGAAGTCGGGAGAAGATTCACCCGATTCAGGATCGAATGGCAAGAGGACATGCGTTGCAATGTAAGTTGGAGAGTGTTCATGTCACACCACTAGAAAGTCAAAATGTCAAATTAAAAATGCTGAAATATGGAAGATTTTGAATTTGTTTATAAATCTTAGCGAATATGAAAGTGAACCGAGAAGTGAAAAAAACCGGGGAAAACAACTACGGCTTGAGAGCTGCCCTGCGAATTAGCGATTTTTGTTTCCCGATTCAAAAACTCTCCTCAATTTTCGTAGGGTAACAAAGTGTCACTTTGTAGTCCTTCATCATCTCACCATTCATCTTTTGAACACTGATTGAGAATCCTCACTATACCAGCTCCCCAGTCATATTAATCAGATTCTATGAAAGCTAATCTTTTCCAGGCGGTTTCTGCTCCCCTGGCTTCGTCATGTCTGCATACGCACTCCTCCGTAACCATCCAGACCCCTCTATCGAACAAATCAACGCAGCTATCCGTGCCAACCTCTGCCGATGTACCGGCTACCGTCCCATTCTGGAAGCTCTTTACAGTTTCAGTCCAGAAAGTGGAGGGTGTTGTGGAGGGAAAAAGAATGGAGGAGGGTGTTGCAAGGATCAGAAATCGAGTGATGACGATGAGGGATACGACGATAAGCTGCTGAGTTTCAATGACTTCCCAAAGTACGATTCGACGCAGGAAATCATTTTTCCACCGTCACTCAGGGTTAGTGGATGGAAACGGGGAAGTAATGGTAATAGTCAATTTCAGACATATGTGGATTCTGGTGACTTGGTTACCCTAAAAGGTGACCGAGTTGAGTTGGCGATTCCGAAGAATTTGGAGCAGTTTAAATCAGTGAGGGCTGACCGGAATGTAATCTCATCGGGATTGATAACAAGATTCGTGACATCCCGGAACCCAGCTGGTTTCTCACAGAAATGGATCACCACTAGATATGTGAAGGAGTTCAATGAGATCAAAATGAGCCAGGACCACATTGAGATCGGAGCAGCTGTGAGCATTCAACGACTCGCCGACACACTCTCCGCCAATCTTTCCGACAACATTGCTCCGGAAGTGGCTGCTTTCATCCAGAAGTTCTCTTCTCCACAGATTGCTAATTTTGCGGTAAATTGAATCTGATGACTTTCAGACAATTAAACATTTCAGACCTGGTCCGGTGCAATCGTTTCCGCTGCAAAGTCATCTATCTCTGTCAGCGACGTCTTACTTCTTCTGAATGTTCTCGAGGCTCAACTCACAGTCCTATTCTCTGATGGAAGTCTTCAACAAATCCCAATCGAAAAATATCCTCTTGATAAGCTCTATGAGACAGGAACAATTGTCAATGTGCAAATTTCCAGAAATGATGTAAGAAAGACCCCTAAAACTCTCATTTTGATAATGGAACAAATTTCAGACCCGCAGACTGTTCTGCTTGAAACTCGGGGAGACAAGTGAGGAAGACTCCACCAACTTCAATTTCGCAGCTTTAATTGGTGATAAGAAACAAGAATCTAGAATCTTTGTGGGATTGGGTGGCCAGCCGAAACGGCTGAAGGAGCTCGAGAAATATGTGGATTCTGGAGACTCTTATGAGTTGGAAGAGTTGTATAAGGTGTCTGGATTAGAGAGGAACAACAACTCGGCAGTTGCATTGACAAGGCTTATGAGTTTTTTGAAAGATGGGAGAAAAGTGGAGGCAAAGGAGAATGTGAATTATCTGCAGTATTTTAAGGTGAGCGATGGAACGTTGGAGCTTATTTCTTGAAGTATGAATGAGGGATCCTGAACTTAGACACGTTAAGTGCTCTGGCAGATCATTGCCAATTCAGCACCTTATATCTAGTGCTCAGCAATTGACTAACTCTGAGTTTGAGTACCCTCATCCGAGGTATCGAATTGTGCTACCTCTGAGTTTACCTACCCTGAACAAAGCACCTTCAATTAGTCCTTGACATCAAGATTCTGAATCCTACGCCTCTTCACCAACTCTTTTATTTTCCAGCCCACTACCAACGAGTCTGCTGGTCGACCCATCGCTAACTACTTCAATGAACGTGCTATCACGGGAGAAGCCATCTACGTCAATGATATCCCGGCTTACAGTAATACTCTTTTACTTTTTTCGTTTTCTAGACCCTCCTATTTTCCAGACGCCGTTCATCTTGGCTTCGTTTTGTCAACAGTCCCCCATGCAGATATTGCAAAGGTAGACTACACGGAGGCGCTGAAACTTGAAGGCGTAGCTGGCTACTTCGGTAGATTTGATGTTATTGGCAATAATAAACCAGGTCTTCAACAAGCAAATATGAACTTCCCCGATGATACAACAGTTTTTGCAGAGGGAAAGGTAAGCATAGAATACGGACTACAAACTACAAAAAATAACAAAAATAATGTTCAGGTTGAATGTGTCGGTCAAGTTATCGGAGTCATTGCTGCTAACGATGTGGTTCTTGCTCGAAGAGCTGCTAAACTTGTCAAAGTTGAGTATAAAAAGCTAAAGCCTTTAACCAATTTTAAAGAAGCCAGGGAAGCTGAATCTTATCTTGGACCTGTTCAACATTTCGGAAAAGATGAGAAAATTCTCAGGGAAGCGTTAGAAAAATCGAATAAAGTTTTGGAAGGAGAAGTTAGCATTGGTGGGCAGGAGCATTACTATCTGGAGACTCAGAGTAGCTTGGTCGTGCCAGGAGAGGGAGATGAGTTGTAAGTTTATAAGTTGTTGGAGGGATCTATTTAAACTGAAAATTGCAGAGTGGTGCATTGCTCAACTCAAGGTACAAGTTTTACGCAGTTGATGGTGGCGGAGTTCATGAAAGTTCCAGCTCACAAGGTTATTGTTAAAGTAAGTGTTTTGATGTTGGCAGTTATCGTAGGACATGTTTCAGACAAAGCGACTTGGTGGAGGATTCGGAGGAAAAGTGAACAATGCCTCGTGGATTGCATGCATGTGTGCCGTAGTGGCTCGGAAACTGAACCGCCCGACTTACGGATTCCTCTCCAGAGCTGATGACTTGGCTATCACTGGAAAACGTCATGGAGTATTTGCGAAGTATAAGTAAGGAGTTAACTAGACTTCTGTAAGTAAATCATACAATCTTTTTTGAAGAGTCGGAATAGATGCCGAGGGAAAGATTCAAGGAATTCATTATGAATCCTGGCTAAACGGAGGATGGTCTAAGGATCATAGTGAAGGCGTCACAATGGTTATGGGGATTATGGTGGATGATGTATACAATATGGGAGTGGTCCGTTTCGATGGGTACCCTGTAAAAACCAATTCGAATAGTAATACTGCCCTAAGAGGATATGGAAATCCACAATCGAAATTGGTCAATGAAGGTGTTATGAGAAGAATCGCCCGGGAAGTTAACAAGGATGTGGAGGAAATCAAGAAACTGAATTTCGCTTTGGAAGGAGATTCTCGGTTTTTGGGTGCCCGTATCCACAATGACGCTCTGGCGGAGTGCTGGGAGTACTGTACGACTTGGAGTGAATTTGAGAAGAGGAAGCGAAAAATTGAGCAATTCAATCGTACCTCTTCTACGGTAAAGAGGGGTATCGCAATGTCATCTGTCAGATTTGGATTACCACATCCAGGACCAGCAGGACATGGAATCGCGAGTCTTCTTGTAAATCTAGATGGGTCCGTACAACTCTCAATTGGAGGCACAGAGATGGGACAAGGATTGAATCAGAAGATGTTGCAAGTGTGTAGTCAGGCATTGAAACGGCCGATTGAGACTATCACCATAGTGGATACCAGTACTGATAAAGTGACAAATGCTCCAGAAACCGGTGGGAGCCAGAATGCAGATACAAATGGGTTGGCCGTCTTGGCGTGTTGCCAGAAGATTATGTCAAAATTCAAACCTATTCTGGATAAAAATGAAGGAGATTGGGAGAAGTCTGTTAGAGAGGCCTATGGGGCTTTTGTTCCATTGCAATGCACGGAGTATGGAGTGTAAGTTGAGATTGGCTGCCAAATTTGCTCTAGTGGCATGTTTTCAGTGTTGAGAGAAATAAGTTTGGAGTCGGCGACATGGAATCCCCATACAACACCACTGGCGCCTGTGCTGTAGAAGTTGAAATCGATACTCTCACCGGATACAACAAAGTGCTCCGTGTAGACATTGTGATGGATGTTGGTGAGAGTCTCAACCCAGCCATTGACATCGGACAGATCGAGGGAGCCTTCATGCAAGGATATGGGTTGGTCACTTGTGAGAAGATAACTTTCAACAACAGCACGGGATTCCTCGAGCAGAATTCCGCTGGGAAATACAAGATTCCAAAAGCAAGTGATGTTCCAAAAGACTTCAGAACCAAGCTACTCGGAATCAATAAGGCCAATGGAGCGCAGGTGTATTCATCCAAGGGAATCGGGGAGCCGCCATTGATGATGTCATGTGGAGCCGTGCATTCTGCTATCATGTACTGTGTGGATGATTGGAGGAAGGAGAATGGAATCGAGGAGTTTGTCGATACAATTTCGCCGTTGAGCGCTGACAAGATTCAGGAGTTGTGCTCGAAATGAACCTGTTTAAATTAGTTGACAATAAAAATTGTAATTATTTTTAATCTTGCAATATTTTAAATTTCAGTCATAATAAATTTTGTAAATATGCACTAAAAATTTGTTTCAAATAACACATATGTGTTTCAACTCCCGTGTCATTCATTTACTAAATTCTATTGGCCACCACACTACATTTTTTATGATTAAGGTATTATCGAATTATCATCTTGACGTAGTGTCTCTCTTTCAACGTTATCTATTTGTGAATTTATGGCTGGTCATTCACAATCTGTACTTATTTTCTTTCATTCGTTTTAATTTATTTAATTTTGCTCTTCTAGAATGTCTCCTGGTATATTTTTCAATGTGAATGGGATAGACGTTCATGAAGAAAACGTGGATCCAGAACTCACTCTTGCCTATTATCTAAGAAATAAGTGTAAGTTGTTACATCTTCACATCAAATTGCTTATTTTTCCCTCGATTCCAGTAGGTCTCCGTGGCACAAAACTCGGTTGCGAGGAGGGTGTCTGCGGGTCGTGTACAGTAGTCCTCGGGACATGGGATGACGGAGAAAACAAGGCGGTGTATAGAGCAGTGAATGCATGTCTGGTTCCTCTGTTTCATGTGCATCGAACATTTGTGATTACTGTGGAGGGAGTTGGAAGTCGGGAGAAGATTCACCCGATTCAGGATCGAATGGCAAGAGGACATGCGTTGCAATGTAAGTTGGAGGATGGTTCATTCAGAATTCTCCTTGCCCCACTCATATCAATCAAAGTCTGTCGTACCTAATCTTTTCCAGGCGGCTTCTGCTCCCCTGGCTTCGTAATGTCTGCCTACGCTCTCCTCCGTAATCACCCAAACCCCTCCATCGAACAAATCAACGCAGCAATCCGTGCCAACCTCTGCCGATGTACCGGCTACCGTCCCATCCTAGAAGCCCTCTACAGTTTCAGTCCAGAAAGTGGAGGATGTTGCGGAGGGAACAAGAATGGAGGAGGGTGTTGTAAGGATCAGAAATCTAGTGATGACGATGAAGGATATGATAAACTGCCAAATTTCAATGACTTCCCAAAGTACGATTCGACGCAGGAAATCATTTTTCCACCGTCACTAAGGGTTAGTGGATGGATACTACACTGCCTCCCACAGAGGCCCTCTCAAAGTACTGTGCGCAGTGCATTGAGAGGGCCTCCGCTGGAGGCCGTGATACTAGAAAGTACGGGTGATAGTCAATTTCAGACCTATGTGGATTCTAAAGACTTGGTTATCCTAAAAGGTGACCGAGTTGAGTTGGCGATTCCAAAGATGTTAGAGCAATTCAAAATGGCGAGAGCTGGCCGGAATGCTATCTCATCGGGTTTGATAACAAGATTCGTGACATCCCGGAACCCAGCTGGTTTCTCACAGAAATGGATCACCACTAGATATGTGAAGGAGTTCAATGAGATCAAAATGAGCCAGGACCACATTGAGATTGGAGCAGCTGTGAGCATTCAACGGCTCGCCGACACCCTCTCCGCCAATCTTTCCGATAACATTGCTCCGGAAGTGGCTGCTTTCATCCAGAAGTTCTCTTCTCCACAGATTGCTAATTTTGCGGTACCCGGCTCTTTTCCTAACTAAAAGAACCTATTCTTGTTCCAGACATGGTCCGGAGCTATAGTCTCTGCTTCCAAATCTTCCATATCTGTGAGTGACGTCCTCCTACTTCTCAACGTTCTCAATGCTTCTCTCGTTGTCTTATCTTCGGATGGAGATCTTGAACGAGTCAGCCTCGATACGTTTGTTTTGAATAAATTATACGAGACTGGAACGATTGTCAGCTCACAGTTTTTGAGGAAAGACGTACGTTCTGTCCTAGGAGCCTCAGTATCTTATTGGTGACAGTTTCAGACCCGCAGACTGTTCTGCTTGAAACTTGGAGAGACTAGTGAAGAAGATTCCACCAACTTCAATTTCGCTGCTTTGATTGGTGATAAGAAGCAAGAATCTATGATCTTTGTGGGGTTGGGTGGTCAGCCAAAACGGTTGGATGAGCTTGAGAAATATGTGGATTCTGGAGACTCTTACGAGTTGGAGGAATTGTATATGGTGTCTGGATTGGAAAGGAACAACAACTCGACAGTTGCGTTGACAAGGCTGATGAGTTTTTTGAAAGATGGGAGAAAAGTGGAGACAAAGGAGAATGTGAACTATTTGCAGTATTTTAAGGTGAGTGACGCCAAGATGACTGTCCAAGGCTCCTTTGGATTCTAGCCCCCAGCTTAGACACCCATGATCTGGTCGCCTAATTTAAACCTTCCTTTCTTCAGCCCACGTCCAACGACTGTGTTGGCCGTCCCATCGTTAACTACTTCAACGAACGTGCTATCACAGGAGAAGCCATCTACGTCAATGATATCCAGGCATACAGTAAGAATATTTTACTCTTCCCGATTCATAGACCCTCTTAGTTTCCAGACGCCGTTCATCTCGGCTTCGTTTTGTCCACAGTCCCTCATGCAGAAATAGTACATGTGGACTTTTCGGAGGCGCTGAAACTAGAAGGTGTTATTGGCTATTTTGGAGCTTCGGATATCCCTGGGTGCAACACACCAGGTCTTCAAAAGACAAATATCATGTTCCCTGATGATACCCCAATTTTTGCAGATAAGAAGGTAAATATAGGATTCATACTACAAACTATAAATATTTAGTTCAGGTAGAATCAGTTGGTCAAGTGATAGGAGTCATTGCTGCTAACGATGTGATCCTTGCTCGAAGAGCCGCTAAACTTGTCAAAATAGAATTCAACCTGCTGAAACCGTTGACAGATTTCAAAGAAGCAAGAGATGCGGAATCCCTACACGGACGTGTTCAACATTATGGGAAAGAGGAGAAAGAATTGGAGGAGAGCTTCGGAAAAGCTCAGAAAGTGTTGGAAGGAGAAGTTAGCATGGGTGGACAGGAACATTACTATCTGGAGACTCAGAGCAGTTTGGTGGTGCCAGGAGAGGGGGATGAGTTGTAAGTTTATAAGTTGTTGGACGGATCTGAACGGAAATTTGCAGAGTTGTTCACTGCTCGACTCAAGGTACAAGTTTCACGCAGTTGATGGTGGCAGAGGTTTTGAAGGTTCCAGCTCACAAGGTTATAGTGAAGGTAGGTCAAATTTGTATTGACTGTATTGAGAAAGTCAAGAGCTATATTTTTGTAGCTTTTTTGATAGAGCTGCTAAGTTTTAAGATATGCCTCTTCAAAGTTATGGCAGACACTTTCGTTAACCCACTACGTTGAGTGTTTTTCAGACAAAACGTCTCGGTGGTGCATTTGGAGGAAAAATTAGTAACCCGGCGTGGATTGCATGCATGTGCTCCGTAGTCGCTCGGAAACTGAATCGCCCGACTTACGGATTCCTCTCAAGAGCCGATGACTTGGCTATCACTGGAAAACGGCATGGAGTGTATGCCAAGTACAAAGTCGGGATAGATTCCAAAGGGAAAGTGCAAGGGATCCATTACCAAGCATGGTTGAACGGTGGATGGTCTAAGGATCACACTGAACCGATTACCATGATTATGGGGACTTTAGTGGATGATGCGTACAATATGGGAGCGGTCCGTTTCGATGGGTACCCTGTGAAAACGAATTCGAATAGTAATACTGCATTTAGAGGATATGGAAACCCGCAAGCGAAGATGATTAACGAAGGTGTTATGAGAAGAATCGCCCGGGAAGTTAACAAGGATGTGGAGGAAATCAAAAAACTGAATTTTGCTCGAGAAGGGGAGACTCGATACTTGGAGGATCGGATCCTCAATGATGCCCTGTTGGAGTGCTGGGATTACTGTATAAAATGGAGTGAATTTGAGAAGAGGAAGCGGGAAATCGAGCAGTTTAATCGCACCTCTCCTATTGTTAAACGTGGAATCGCAATGTCATGTGTAAGACATGGACTGCCTCTTCCAGGACATCAAGGACATGGAATCGCAAGTCTTCTTATAAATCTTGATGGGTCCGTGCAATTATCGATTGGAGGAACTGAAATGGGGCAGGGGTTGAATCAGAAGATGTTGCAAGTGTGTAGTCAAGCATTGAATCGACCAATTGAGACTATCACCATAGTGGATACCAGTACTGATAAAGTGACGAATGCTCCAGAAACCGGTGGAAGTCACAATTCGGATACAAATGGGATGGCTGTCTTGGCGTGTTGTGAGAAGATTATGTCAAAGTTAAAACCGATTCTGGATAAAAATGAAGGAGATTGGGAGAAGTCTGTAAGAGAGGCCTATGGGGCTTTTGTTCCATTGCAGTGTACGGAATATGGATAGTGAGTTTGTGATTTTATACTGGTTGTGTGACAAATGTCTTGAAATACATTTTTTACTACGGAAAAGTTGTCAACTACAACAATGAAAACTAAGACATTCTCTATTGAACGATACTAAATTTGATACAAGAAAATATTTTGAAAGTGGTTTTTTTTCAGTGTCGACAGAAAGAAGTTCGGATTCAGTGACTTTGAGCCTCCTTACAACACGACTGGCGCCTGTGCCGTGGAAGTTGAAATCGACACTCTCACTGGATACAACAAAGTGCTTCGTGTAGACATTGTGATGGATGTCGGTGAGAGTCTCAACCCAGCCATTGACATCGGACAGATCGAGGGAGCCTTCATGCAAGGATATGGGTTGGTCACTTGTGAGAAGATAACTTTCAACAACACCACTGGATTCCTCGATCAGAATTCCGCTGGAAAATACAAGATACCAAAAGCAAGTGATGTTCCGAAAGACTTCAGAATCAAGCTACTCGGAATCAATAAGTCTAGTGGAGCGCAAGTGTATTCCTCCAAAGGAATTGGGGAGCCACCATTGATGATGTCATGTGGAGCAGTGCATTCTGCTATCATGTATTGTGTGGATGATTGGAGGAAGGAGAATGGAATCGAGGAATTCGTCGATACGATTTCACCGTTGAGCGCCGACAAGATACAGGAGTTGTGCTCGAAGTAAATATATAAATCAGTTTTGTTGTGAATAGATTTTTTTTAACGTTTGGAATCATGCCATATAGTTTAGTAATAAATCTTATATTGGTTTTGAATCAGAACATCCCGTTTAAGAACTAGGACGGACTAGCATCTATAAAAAGATTTGCACAGAAATGTGATAGTTCCTGAAAATTGGTGGAACGTATTGGAGCCGCGAACCCCGACAGATTGAAGACCAAACGCAACAGTTTCAAATCGTACGGTTCTAATTTGGTCCAGTTTGAGTAAATTTACAGATTTATCATTTTATTGTAAATACAACTTGATGAAAAGAACAAAAAGAATACAATTATTCATTTGAAAATTCTCCAGCACCTCACGATCTACTCATCATGACGGTAGAAGCTAGTCGTCGATGTTCCACTCTTCGACACGAACTGAATCTCCGACTCGAACACCTTGATTTCTGTAACTTCCCCATCATCCTCTGATCTCAACGTATGCTTCTTCCAGTCAGTACCAGCCGCTCCGGTTCCAGAGCGCCACGACTCGGTGAAGTCATCGCCTTTAAAAAATTTCAATTTAGGCATTATCGTTACGTTACCTATAATAACTTACTATCCTTATCTTTCTTCTTCAGCCCATGAACCTTCCAATTATCGGTTCCAGTTGTGAACACTCCAGTATTAAAGTTCACCTTCAACACCGTCAGTTTCTGGTTCGGTTTCAGAATATGCCATCCAGAACTCTGGACCTCATGTCCGGTATATTGGTGCATGACTTCCAGCTTGAAAATGTGTCCCGACTTGTTCTCGAGTGCAACATTCGCCCATCGTTCCGTAAGTTTAGTAATATTTAATGATTGAAGGACCAAAGGCCGCTTATACATATCAAGGTAAAAATATATATAGGAAGTAAAAATACGAAACATTAAAAGTTAAAATTGTTGAGAATCAGAAAATTGTCAAAGTTATATGATGCAATATGGGATTTGAAAACAATAGATGAGGGACGTTGGGGGAAAAAGTGAGAAGGGAGGGCATTCCAACAACGCAAAGTTCTGTTAATGAGAAATTGGGAACCTATTTTAGAGGAATTTGACAGGAGAGAGCGTATATGGAAATTATGCCGACGTAAATTAGATACATTAGAAAATTTTACAAAAGAAATGTTTGGAATATTATAATTATTTCTTTGGAGACAAGGAGTTTATACATGAAAGAAAGATCTAATAATAGTCTGCGCCGCTCTAGCGACTCTAAGTGACAATGTAAAAGTGAGTCAAAATAAGAGGAGTAGTTGATATGAAATTTTTTGAAAACACGAAAAACGAAAGATTTTTGAAACGATTCTAATTTTCTAATTTGTTCTTTTGTGATAGGGGAGGAAATAATTGTGCCGTATTCTAAAAGAGGCCTAATATAGATTGTGAAACATTTAATGAAAATTTCGAAACAAGCATTTTTAAGGACATTAAAAAGAATATTTAGTTGTGGTGGTGGTGGGTCAGATGCCATTGCTTCCAGAACTCTCTGCACAGATGGAAATCGTACTTCTGTTGTTCTCTATAAAAAGAAAACAAAAGTGGGCGGAGTCTCACGGTGTTTGTGATTATTTTGTTTCAAAAGCAGTTAACAAAGATAAGAGAAACCTTTGATCTATGTTTTAGCCAATTTCTCGAGAGCCACATCGTTCTGACGTAGAGAGACCAATATGATGGCAATATGGGGCCACCGTTCTTATCAAAAATAAAACGAGAACTTCTGATCACAGGTTTGAACAAGGCTAGAATATTGTTGGGTACGAACTGTGTCGAAACATTTTGGAAATGAGAGAGAATAGAAGTGTGATCACTGAAATGTGTTTTGGTACGGTATATTTGGAATCAGGAAAAGAGAAGGTCCTCCAAAAGTTGAATGATTCAGAAATACATCGTACTTAATAGAAATATGTGGATCATATCTGAGTTTTGCAGCTCTTTGAGTTCAGAGTGAACGGCGGAGGATCATGTTTGCAGTAAAACTGCTTATCACGATGAGACGTGTTCGAAAATCCAATTTTTCGAGGGCACCTTTTCTTGTAAAATATTTGGATGTTTCAGTACAGTTATATGTTTGAAACTCTCCCGACGCCATGCATAATTCCAATTTTTGAAGGATTTAATAGATTAGACCAAGGCTGTCAAAAAGGCCTTGGGCCAATTTTATATCGGAGTTCCCAGCCATGGAAAATTTTCGTACTTGAGGCGGCCTTGTAGACGACCAGAAAGAATATTAGTCGATGTGCAAAAATTCACACCGTTTGGTTAATCCGCAGCATCGGCGGCCCTGAAATCCTTTCGTTTTTCAAACTCGGCTACTTCTTTATCAGTGACCTAGTACGGGCCAGATAGAGAATCGTTAATGTCCCACGGGCCGGGCTAAAATGTCGCATCCGGCCCGTAGTACCGACATAGAACCCGCCGATATCTACATATATTTTTCACCGGAGAACATGCTTGGAGCGAGTTATGAGCTGGGCCGGTTTTCTGGTATGTTTTATTTGTACGGGCCTTCTGAGAAAGTTAAACTTTTCGAAACTATTTATTATTGTCAGATAGATTTGAGTACTTCAATTGTAACTCTCTACAATGTGTCTTGCTCGAAAAAGTTGTTAGCTTTTTTAGTAACTTTCATTTCAACGACACAATTCGTACAAACATCAAAACTTCGAATTCCCTCCCCCACCCCCCCCCCCCTTTCGTTATCTCCAATTTGTTATCTCCATTACCAAACCACAAATAAACAAAGAAAAACGCAAAGATTATGGGAAGTATAACTTGAACTTGGTGACTCCTCCCCCTACCGAAATCAGTTTAAAATGTCTCTCCGTGTCCACTGAGAATCATCCATCTGCCTGAAAAGATGAGCTCCGATCCAGCACCGCCACAAGTCACTCGTCGTTCTGCCAAAATCGATATCGACAACCAGACTGGCACCAACTTCAGATTCAAAGTGCAACATCAGTATACAGGATGGGAAACCGATGTTTCGAAAGAAGTAAGCTACAAACCGAATGAGCAGAATACTATCTTTGACAACGTGGAGTACAACACTGGATTCCTGACAACCGGTGTTGACAACTGGATTGTAGAGGGAACGAAGCTAAATCAGGAGACCGGTAAGCCATGAGAAGTTAGAAGAAGAAGTTTTCCAAAATTATAATATCGTTTTCAGTAAACGGAAAGAAAGAGCTTGTCGATGGAGCCAAGTTTCGTAGTGGAACGGGGGCGTTGTCATCGTGGAAGGTACACACGCTGACTAGTGAGGATGATGGAAAAACGACGGTTATTCGTGTGTTCCCAACGGAAATACATTTCATTTCGCCGAGTGGAACATCTACGACTTCTTTCACTGTTGTAAAGGATTGAAATGCGTTAATTTTTTTGAATGGATAATGATTAAAGTTTCATTTTAAAATTTGGTTGAGATTTCATACTAACCGCTAAAAATTGAAATTTTTACGACCCTCTGGCGTACCGTTGACGTTTTGCAGCTTTTTGCATATTCTAGACACTTTTTACGCTCACTTGACGCTCTTTTACATCAAAACTTGTAATATCATGTCGAAAAAAAGCAAAAATTATGACACTTTAAGCTCAAAAAATGCGTTTTTCAGGTGATTTTGAGTCGGAAATCATGTATTTCTAGTCGAAATTGTTGAAAAATAAAACTTTTGCCACTCTGGCGTACCATTGACGCCTTTCAGCCTTTTGATTATCCAAGACACTTATTACGCTCCCTTGACGCTCTTTCACGTCAAAAATTGCGACATCATATCAAGCAATGACAATAATAGCTATTTCAGAACGAAAATGATGATTTTAAGCTCAAAAATGAGTTTTTCAGAAGATTTTGACTCGAAAATCATGTATTTCTACTCGAAATTGCTGAAAAATGACACTTTTGACTGTTTGGCGTGCCTGCGACGTGTTTCGGTCAAAAACCAATCCGATACGATATTTTTCAGACTTGCAACAGGCCGGGCCGGGCCGGGCCGGAATGAAAATTTCCAGGGCCCGGCCCGGCCCGGCCCGGTCGGCCCGGAAGTTCAGTACTGAAAAAAATTCAAATTTTTTTTCGAAAATTTCCAGATTTTTTTTGAAAAATATTTCTTAAGAACAATCTTTTGTAGGTTTCAAAGGCTTTTGAAAAATATACTTTAGGAAAAATATGAAAAATTTTCAGAAAATAAATTTTTGGACAAAAAATTGTAGTGAAAAAAGTTCAAAAATTCAAATCCGGGCCGGCGGGCCGGCCCGGAATCTTGCAAGTCTGATATTTTTCGATCTTCTGGCGTACCGTTGACGCCTTTCAGCCTTTTGGGTATTCTAGACACTTCAGACGCTCACTTGATGCTCTTTTACATAAGAATTGCGATATCATGTCAAAAAGTGACAGTAATAGCTATTTCAAAACAAAATTTCGGATTCGAGCTTAAAAAAAAGAGATTTTTGAGCTATTTTGACTCAAAAATCATGTTTTCGAGAAAAATCCTACCTAGAACAATTATTGATAAGAATTTCCTAAATCGGGACAACAATTTGTACCAAAAACTTACTGCACTAAAATGAATATCAGAACATGGAATCTACATAAATCAGATAGCTTCCAAGCGATTCCAGTTATAATGAGTTCAACCTACAGTACCCTGGTTACTGTAGCTTAATGTCTTCAGGACCATAGATCATACTTTGAACATTTTCGAACATTTTTGTGTTCATTATAATAAATTGTGTCGATTGTTTCAATCTCTTTCATTTTTTCATTCGAATTCCAATCGGTGTTTATATTTTAATCATCAGAAGAGGCGTTTAGTTTCTAGGGGATTAGCTGTGTGTCCTCCCCGCTCAGTGTCCCCTTTCTTTCGACACTTTTTTATTGATCCCTCCACCTCTCACATAGTTCATTTCATTTGTTTCAATTTGAGAATTCATCGGAGGCGAGACGACGACTGTGGGCTCGAAATGCTCCAATGAGTCAGCGTTGGGTTCTCTTTTTTCTTTTTCCCTTTTGTTTTGGCACTCAGAAATATGATATGCCAAAGAAGATAGATTTGTTTAATGATATTATTTCACAAACTACTACTCCAGCGGCGCCGAAGGTGAGTGGCTCATTAGGTGAACTTTAAGGCCTTGTCACCAATTAGTGAGACTTTGTATTGCTTGAAATTTATAATAGTTGTGTAGATCAAGTCACAATTTATATTTTTGTAGTTGACCACTTTTTGATAACTCTTATAGGTTTTGAGATACGCGCTTTCAAAGATAGTTAACTTAAACTTTAGAGGGGGGAGAGAGACGCAGAGAAGTCAGACGCTCTAGTTTCTCTGCGGTCTCTTGATTTTTACAAGATGCGTTGTGTGAGTATGCATATTGTGACAAATAATCCAGGAGATCTCAAATAAAAACTTAAACACATAACTCGATAATCTCCGACAAGTCATTTTTGCTTCCAAATTTCGTAAAATTGGTCAACTTTGACGTTCTTCCGTTGTTTCACGTAGAGCCCAAATGTGTCAAATTTATGATATTTGTGTAGATCAAGTCTCAACCTACATTTTTGTAGTTGACCGTTTTTTGATAACTCTTAAAGGTTTTGAGATACGCGCCTTTAAAGCTAGAAAGAGTGATGCTGGAGTGTCTGCCTTCTCTGCGCCCTCTATCTCTCCCCCAAGCTTTGAATCCGCTTATCTCAAAAGTGACGTGCTATCAAAAAGTTGTCAACTACAAAAATAAAGATCGATACTTTTTCTTGTCGACCAGTATAAATTTGATCCCTGGACACCCAGCGTTAAACCTCCCTCCCCGGCTTAAAACCAGACCAACACATTTCGAATGTTTGATCTCTAAATCCATTTCCAGTGCCAATGCCTGCCACCTTCCACTCCAACCACCCCTCCCAACTGTATTCCGTATGACTCCCGACTCCAGGCGGCAAGTCTCGAAGAAGCCATCGTCGCGTTTCCAGATCTCACCATAACTCGACAGGAGAAAACACAGTCAGCGGTACCCCTTTGGATTCTTGGAACCCATTTTTATAAAAAGTGTTTCAGATGCAGACAGCGACACTCAACAACTGCAAAACCAAGCAGTGTCGGGATTGCTATAAGGACTTGAGAAGTCAACTTCGAAAAGTGGGTCTTCTCCCTGGAACCATCGACCAAGTCTTCCATAACCAACGGAACTTCACGACGTGCCAGAAGTACAGATTTGCAAGACAGGATAAGGGAGTTTATGAGAAAAAGAAGAAAGCCAAACAACACTATGATTGGGATTATGCGGATTGTAAGGAACATTCGGCGTTCTCATTTTTTCCTAAAATTGAAAGGTTTCAGATGATAATGACGATTCGGATTATTTCTGGGACGGAATACTTTGGAGGGAGAAGGATAACAAGTTGAGGAACAGGATCAAGAGGGATGTGGAGGCGACGACGGCCATCTCGCAGCCGCCTAACAGTTCTGCGCTGAACTCCACTGGTATTATAGGTAGGTTGGGTAGAAAAGTACAAAATACAGTTTTTGTACTGATCAAAAGATCAAAATGTTTATTTTTTTGGAAATTGCGACTTCTTGCTAACCGGGTAAGCCGAGTTTAGTTTTGACAGATTTAACAAAATTTGGGACTGAGACACTTCAAAACTGGGACATTTCAAAACCGATACGATTTTGACAGCTGGACTTTTTTCGTGTCAAAATGACTTGGTTTTGAAATATCTTGGTTGCAAAACGTCTGGAAGTCTGAAATTTTGGAACCTATGTAATTAAGCCGGTTACTTTACAATTGCTGTCATTTCAACAAACGGAGATGAAGAAAAGATAAAGAATCGAAAACAAAGTTTAGACAGACAGAAAAAATGTCTATCTCCAAAACAACAGCCCACATTAGTGAAAAGCTGAAATTTCGTGAATTCTGAATCCCTGCTCAAATTTTTTTAACGTCAAAATTAAGGTTTTTCTGGAAGTCTGAATTTTGACATGCATCAAAATTAGCAGAAATTTACAAGATTGTAAAGAATGATATATTTTTGCAATCTGATGATAAACGAATAAAAAGCTAAAATTTGAAAATTCTGAAAATTC
This sequence comes from Caenorhabditis remanei, assembly GCF_010183535.1. Lineage (NCBI taxonomy): Eukaryota > Metazoa > Nematoda > Chromadorea > Rhabditida > Rhabditidae > Caenorhabditis > Caenorhabditis remanei. Next base: position 4,164,094 of record NC_071332.1, read on the forward strand.
AAATCTTAAAAAAAATGTCCTAATCGCGCCCAAGGTGCACCAGACATTCTACTTCCAAATAGTTTTCCTTTTCTGATTTCCCGCTCCTTTCATTCGTTTCCTTCTAAAATTAATTTCCGGGTTTTCAGATTTTCACTAATAGTAAAGAAAAGAGAAACAACCTCTCCTGTTGGGAGGTCATCATCCCAGTGAAATTCCAATCTCTTCTCTCTTCTCATTCTGATGAATCAAACATTTTCAAATTACTGACACACCAATGTTCGATAACGGCATGCAACCTTGAGAATCCCTTCTCCGTTGTAACCTTCGTTAAACCTTTCGCCCTCGCCGCTAGTCAAACCAGATGTAACAAAGAATGCGCTTTTTTTGTTCCAGGCATCCGATTTCCGATCTCTTGCACAACTCGCGGCATCACCCCAGACGGTCTGGGCACTGTCTCATTATGCAGTACGTGTTGGGTGTGGCGACGTCTTCCGAGTACCTACTATCCGGCGTATCTCAACGAAGTGGTGTGCGATTATGCGGACACATCGTGTCTTAGTGGTAGAACACCGATCACATAAAATAGAAAGAGAACACAGTTTTTTTCCAGGATACGCGTCATGCCAAACTGGAACCCAACAGCTGAATGTGTTGCGTAATGATAGTGGAAAGCTGGTGCCGGTCTCGGTATCGGCTGGCATCAATTGTGAATGTCGATTGAGTGTTGGGTCGTCGTTGGAGTCACTGGTGCTCGGGAAGGGAACGTCTTCAGCGATGCCGCCCGTTGGCGGGACATCAAGTACAAATGCGCCACCGCCGACAAGTACAACAAGCCATCCGTAGTTTTGGGTTTTTTGATGAGTAGTGGATTTATTTATTCTTTTTTGTTAGAAACTTGTGAATAAATGTTTGATACACACTAAAATCACCATTTTTGTAGTTGACACCTTTTTAACAGCTCTTCTAGGTTTTTAGATATGCGCCTTGAAAGTTTCCAGTATGAAACTTTGACAGCGTATATCTCAAAAGCTAGATGTTTAATCGAACAACCGTAATTTACAAAAACAAAGTTTTAGTTTTAATCTACATTTTTGTAGTTGACAACTTTTTTATAGCTCTTCACGCTATCGAGATATGCGTCCGCCAAAGAACCGGAGGGTGCAGAGAAGCTAGTGTGTATGACTTCTCTGCGTCTCTCATCTCTCGGTATCTGAAAACGCCAAAATATTTGAATTTATTCTAAAAACATTACACAATTCAACTATCCTCCTTGTCCTTTTCTTTCCCCATTTCCTCCACTCAGCCGCCAAAAAGCGCGTCTCCCTCCGTTATTCAAGGTGAGATTATAGCGATAAATGAATGGCATTCGTGACAAAACCCTTATGAAACGAAGAGGGTGTTAGACACTCCGAAGACTTCCTATAGCTTCTGAGAGAACGACCTTGGCGGACCGGCGACGAAAACGATTTCTTCCCCGCTTGCCACCCCGGTTGTTTTTTGCTTCGCTTATCAACATCTGCTGAATTTTGTTACGTGCGTTAGGGTACCGCCTACTTTTACTATGGAATTCGACAAGAGACTGTGTAGATTGGAGAGACACTACTACCGGTGGCAGAAATGATTTGGGTGGTATAAAAGGGAAGGGTAGCGCCGTAGAAGGCACCAAGGCTTTCAGTCATGGAGAAGATTCTTGTAACCCTCTCAACCGGAGCTGCCTCCATCGCCGTTCTCGTCGTTCTTTTCACCATCCCATCCCTCTACAACACCATCAACGAGGTTCACGATGAGGTAAACTACTTTCTTATTTGGTTGGTTCAATTTCCTAACTTTCTGATTTCCAGGTTCTCGATGGAGTCTCTGTCTTCCGTGTTGAGACTGATTCCGCATGGACCGAGATGATGGACATCCAGATCACCGTCACCCCACCAACCAAGCCACGTGTCAACCCATTCAACTCGATCTTCCGTCAAAAGCGTCAAACCTTCTCCGGACTTCCAGCCTGGTGCCAATGCGAGCCAACTAAGCCAACCTGCCCACCAGGACCACCAGGACCACCAGGACAGCCAGGAGCCCCAGGAACCCCAGGAGCCCCAGGACCAAAGGGAGAGGACAACACCGCCACCTACGCCCCAATCACCTGCGCTCCAGTCTCCCAAGACTGCGTCAAGTGCCCAGAAGGACCAGCCGGACCAGCCGGACCAGCCGGACCAGCAGGACCAGCCGGACCAGACGGACAACCAGGAAACCCAGGAGCCGCTGGAAACCCAGGAGCCGACGGACAACCAGGAGCCCCAGGAGACAACGGACAAGACGGAACCCCAGGATCCGATGGACAACCAGGAGCCCCAGGACAAGACGGACAACGCGGATCCGGAGCCCCAGGAGGACCAGGAGCCCCAGGAAACGCTGGACCAGCTGGACCAGCCGGACAAGACGGAGCCCCAGGACAAGACGGACAACCAGGACCAGCTGGACCAGCCGGACAAGATGGAGCCCCAGGAAACGCTGGATCCGACGGACAGCCAGGAGCTCCAGGAGGACCAGGACTTCCAGGAAACGATGCCGCTTATTGCGCTTGCCCACCAAGATCCGCTGTCTTCGTCTCCCGTCATTAAGCAGCAGCTTCTTTCTTTTTACACTCAAAATAAACCATTTTTATTCCAAACTTTTGTTTTCCACTTGTTGACTCACCTTTCAGATTTTCAAAACAAAAGAGTCATAATGACACTTAACATTCAAAAAGCCAGATGAAAGTCTCTTTGTACCTCAGCCACCTATAGAAATGGTTACAACGGTTTTCGTGACGGAGAAGACACTTGATAGTGTAATTGAAAAATGAAGGTGAAATTTCCATTACAAAGGAATCGTGTCATGAGAGGGTGAAACCTGAAATGCAAGGTTTTTGATAGTAGAAGTATCTGTTTCTTGTTGATAATAGTTAGGGTGGTCAATTTAAATCGTAGAAGGTCATCTGAAGATATTGGTACAGGTTGGGTGTTACTGATATTGTCTTCAGTTTTCGGAACTGGGGATACTTTGGATTGTGTTTAAGGTCTCGTCGTCTAATTTCATGGGGGAACAGTTAAATCTATTGCGTTAAGTGCAATGGATCAGTTGTAAGTAAAACTAACTTTGGCCATGCATGTTCCTGGGGCGTGGTTAAAACTTTGAGTATGCTCATGCACTGATAAACAATGCGTACTAGAAAAGTCTGGAAGGGAAGTACAACTTTGATAAATTCCTCAGATTACCAGTAATTTGTCAAAGTTAAACACAACTCAGTAGACATGATGTTCCTGCAAACTTTGGTAATGCAGACAAACTTCTCAGATCTTAAGTTTCAATAAATCCAAAAATACTGCCATCCGAGTGTACACAGCTAAAAAGTATTATAATTTTGTTTGAGATTCCTGGCGACAAGGGATCAATGAATGTGGAGTTAACAATGGAGCATATACATGGACCTGACTCAATGACTGTTAAAAAGTATATGCCTCATTTTACAGTAATTCAACTCCATAGGAAACCACTTTCTCAAAAATTTTGAACAATTTTGAGCCAGCACGGAAACCCAGAAGACGTCCGCCATAGCAGACAGACCCGCTCACCATTTCCAAAAATTTGTGTTCGGCGAAATGAGTATTTCCATCAAAAGTTATGAATAAATGAGACTACATACAATAATATCAAGGCCAGAAATAACTATCTCGTTTCTTTTTCAGAATAATTTATCACAAATTCAAATGATCGCAACTTTATCACGCAGCAACTAGCGCCTCAAGACAGAGAAAGCTGCCAAGTGAGAATCTCCCACAGACTTCGTTTCCTCCTCACCTACTGCCCTATTCATCTCTGCCCGCTTACGCGCCCACCATTACTATCTTCCTCGTTTGTGGCTTCTGAATGAGGAAGTTGAGGGAGGGAAGAAGGAGGAAGAAGAATAGAAAAAAGCAAGTTCATGGAGACAAATGGAATATTGCATTACACATTTTTCAATGAGTAATGCAATAGAGATGGGTATAAAAGGATGGAAGTTGGACGAGAAAAGGCACCAAGGCTTTCAATCATGGAGAAGATTCTTGTAACCCTCTCAACCGGAGCTGCCTCCATTGCAGTTCTTGCAGTTCTCTTCACTGTTCCATCCCTCTACAACACCATCAATGAGGTTCACGATCAGGTAATAACTTTCTTTTTAGAAACCTTCATTACTTTGGTATGTTATAGGTTCTCGATGGAGTCTCCGTTTTCCGTGTTGAGACCGATTCCGCATGGACCGAGATGATGGACATCCAGATCACCGTCACCCCACCAACGAAGCCACGTGTCAACCCATTCAACTCCGTTTTCCGTCAAAAGCGTCAAACCTTCTCGGGACTTCCAGCCTGGTGCCAATGCGAGCCAACTAAACCAACCTGCCCACCAGGACCACCAGGACCACCAGGACAGCCAGGAGCCCCAGGAACCCCAGGAGCCCCAGGACCAAAGGGAGAGGACAGCACTGTCACCTATGCTCCAATCACCTGCGCTCCAGTCTCCCAAGACTGCGTCAAGTGCCCACAAGGACCAGCTGGACCAGCCGGACCATCCGGACCAGCAGGACCAGCAGGACCAGACGGACAACCAGGATTCCCAGGACAACGCGGAAACGACGGATTCCCAGGAGCCCCAGGAGCCCCAGGAGACAACGGACAGCCAGGACAACCAGGACAAGACGGATTCCCAGGACAGCCAGGAGCCGATGGACAACGCGGATCCGGAGCTCCAGGAGCCCCAGGAGCCCCAGGAAACGCTGGACCAGCCGGACCAGCCGGACAAGACGGATTCCCAGGACAAGACGGAGCCCCAGGACCAGCTGGACCAGCCGGACAAGATGGATTCCCAGGAAACGCTGGATCCGACGGACAACCAGGAGCTCCAGGAGGACCAGGACTCCCAGGAAACGATGCCGCTTATTGCGCTTGCCCACCAAGATCCGCTGTCTTCCTTTCCCGTCATTAAGTTTCCAATTTTTCTGTTTTTCACTATGCCATCCATGTCTTTCAAATAAACATTTTGTATTTCAACATTTTCTAAGCAGTGTAACACAAGTAACAGGAAAAAACAATAAGATAACATCAAGGGTCACTCTGGTCATCAAAACATTTATTGGGTTGTTGTCGCGGACAACAACAAACAACAATTCCTAAAATGGACTCCTTTTGGGAAGAAAGCCGTTCAAATTAAGATTAGTCGATCACAACAATCCAGTTTCGAACACCGCAGGTGGCAAATAGATAATGTTGCGGAGAAGAGGAAAGGGAAAATGATGAGATGAAAGTTTTGCGGAGAAAAAAAGTTGGAGAGGAGGATATTGCAAGTTTTTGGATAAAGAGAAATGGTAGTAATCAGATAGGGTTCCTTTTGAGTTCCAAAATTCAATGGCTTAAAAGTTTGGTGTGAGATCTAAAGAGCTGGTAGCCGGCTCAGGCCTTGTTAAGGGTATTTGCAAATTAAACAATTTATGAAGGCAGCAATTGAATTAGCTGAGTTTTTTATGAAGAGCCAACCCTGGTTTTGTTCCGGAGGTCTACACCACAAGCCGGCTGCTGTCCTGTTTCAGACTACCAGAGAAAAAATTCCAACTAGCTAACCATGATCCACTGAAATGAATTTCTAACAAGGCGCTTGTTCCAGTGATCTGGAATTTTTCAAATGATTCGAACACCCCATTTCGAACCAAAAATGTATAAACACTGTTTGACAATCTCCAACAAAAGTTAGTGGCCAATTTTCAGCATTCTGTAGAACTAGTCATCGAGTACATCGAGACCTCCAGATTCTTATCTACGTTACACAAAGAACACCATCCATGTCTTGTTGAAATTTCCAGAAGCACCATTGTCTCCGATGACGTAACCTCGATGTGTTCCATCGAAGCTTCTCGAATATATCTACGCAACACTCTATCTGATCAGGTTCAAACACTACATATATCGCGCCGTCCTTTTCAATCAACTATTATCCAATTTTTTTTAGTTTCTTTCTCCTCTCCCCGCTTTTTTTTCATCAGATGTCCTTCTATCATCGGTTTTCTGCCTTACAAGCAGATACCGCCCATATTACTAGCTGTGAGAGAGAAAAGAACATTACAAAATAGGTAGACGCATACATCACGTTACAACACATTGGCACGTCTGAAGAATGTGAGAGACGCAGCAATGACCTTAAGAATCTGGGCGGTCTGAGTAGATAGGTATAAAAGGGTTGAGTGAAGTGGGAAAAGGCACCAAGGCTTTCAGTCATGGAGAAGATTCTCGTTACCGCCTCAGCTACTGCTGCTACCTTCGCTGTTTTCGCAGTTCTCTTCACTGTTCCATCCCTATACAACACCATCAACGAGGTTCACGATCAGGTAACATTTGTCTTTTTGGGAACCTCCATTACTTTCTGATTTTCAGGTTCTCGATGGAGTCTCTGTTTTCCGTGTTGAGACCGATTCCGCCTGGACCGAGATGATGGACATCCAGATCACCGTCACCCCACCAACCAAGCCACGTGTCAACCCATTCAACTCGATCTTCCGTCAAAAGCGTCAAACCTTCTCCGGACTTCCAGCATGGTGCCAATGCGAGCCAACTAAGCCAACCTGCCCACCAGGACCACCAGGACCACCAGGACAGCCAGGAGCCCCAGGAACCCCAGGAGCCCCAGGACCAAAGGGAGAGGACAACACCGCCACCTACGCTCCAATCACCTGCGCTCCAGTCTCCCAAGACTGCGTCAAGTGCCCAGAAGGACCAGCCGGACCAGCCGGACCAGCCGGACCAGCAGGACCAGCCGGACCAGACGGACAACCAGGAAACCCAGGAGCCGCTGGAAACCCAGGAGCCGACGGACAACCAGGAGCCCCAGGAGACAACGGACAAGACGGAACCCCAGGATCCGATGGACAACCAGGAGCCCCAGGACAAGACGGACAACGCGGATCCGGAGCCCCAGGAGGACCAGGAGCCCCAGGAAACGCTGGACCAGCTGGACCAGCCGGACAAGACGGAGCCCCAGGACAAGACGGACAACCAGGACCAGCTGGACCAGCTGGACAAGATGGAGCCCCAGGAAACGCTGGATCCGACGGACAGCCAGGAGCTCCAGGAGGACCAGGACTCCCAGGAAACGATGCCGCTTATTGCGCTTGCCCACCAAGATCCGCTGTCTTCGTCTCCCGTCATTAAGCAGCAGCTTCTTTTGTCTTACAATCAAAATAAACCATTTTCATTCCAAACTTTTGTTTTCCTCCTGTTGACTCATCAGTTCGTCAAATTACACCAAAAACGCACACACACAGAGAAAAAAAACGAAAAATAGAAAGATGTCATGAATGATGATAAATTGCACAACTGAGAATTGCAGTAACATGTTTGCCCGCCTAAATTATTAGAAGAGCATTCCGTGTTCTGTAAAAAAGCGAGCGATTGGATATTCATTTGCTTGTGAAAGAGTGGAAAGTTAGTACGTCTTGCTTTTATGATATGTTTTTTTTCATATAAGAAATTTGGAGATCTTGCTCCTTCATCGGACCATAGGGTTGATGTTTTCGCACGAAAGGTTGTAAGAAAGAGTTTGTCAAAAATCGGTGACACCAGGGTGGAATCGAACCACCGTCTACAGATTAAGCCTCCGCAGCACTACCACTGTGCTACCGGTGCGCCCGAAATTCGACTCTCTCTTTCTTAACATTAACCTTATAGAGCACAGTCGACGTCCGGCAACGTTCGTTGATTCCTAGACGCGAAGCTCGAGTTTTTTTTTGTTGTTTTGAAGTGTGGAATTCCAGATTTGGTCCTAGTGATTATTTGAAGTATTATTCAGAAATGTTTTTTTTCGAAATTCAAATGAGAGCGTCACTGAACCGTGGAGTCTCTCAGTTTTCTTTCAGAAGGGATGTTGCGGGTTCAAAAGTTTCAGAATTACATTCGAGTGGTAAACTATTGCTGACTAGGGAGGGATCTCGAGTGAAGATGGAGTTACCGATCGAGACTTATATGGCCGGAAAGTAAATCGGCTGGGATTTCCAAGACTATTTTTGAATTTTGCTAAACGCATCCAGGAACCGAGAAAATTGAGCTCATTTTTCTCGATCCCCAGAGGCGTTCTGCAAAATTTGAAAACAGTTTTGAAATCCTCAGATTTCGAACTATCCAACCATGTTCAATGTGCCGCGGTTTCAGAATTACCCGGTTTTTTAGTATCTTGATTTCATTTTTACAGTATCTCTGCTCATTTTCATTTTTCAAAAATCTTTAATACTGATTTAGAATCTTTAAGTTATCAGCTCTTTAACCATACAGCCTTCTTTTTATTGGGCACCCTTAGACTGCACTAAACTCTAGAATTTTCCAATATTACTCTTTTCCTCATTTTCATAGCAAATATATTTACTCTTCCAAGAAATAAAATTCGAAATAAATTTGCAATAAATCTCACCCCAATAGCACTCTTTCGAAATTCCGAATTTCACGAAAACATTCTAGACGAAACTTCATTTTCCCTCAGAGCATATTTTGACTTCAGCTTTTCCTTATCAAATTTTAAATTCTAAACTTGTTTTGTTTTCCAAAAAGAAGTGAACTTTTTTAAAGGAGTGTATGTACTCTCAATTGAATTTTTGAATTTCCGAGCAATTGCAACAAGCAACTTTTTGACCACCCCCCTCATAGAATAAGATTCTGGAGAATTCCTGACTTCTCTTCTCCATAAAGTTCCCTTCTCCACTCGTCTATCCAATTAGACTCATCATTTGCATATTGCTTATTCAAGAGGGGGACCTGACAACAAGACGCAGACTGAAAAATAGGAAAAAGGAAAGGGCGGAGAACGACGTTTTGGCACCCCATGGAGGAGCTCAAAACATCTTCATGCCTCAACTCATTTTTTTTCTTCTCATTCTTTTATTTTTTCCTATTCTTACAGCAACACCACCTCTTGTTCTGGAAGACCCCCTACTAATCCATTATTCACGTTATTTTCAGTTCAATGAATTCATTGGGGAGGTGTTGGCTTTTTTTGCTATTCTTGGGTTTTTTTTGCTAGCACTTTCTTTTTGAAACAAATGGATAGGGTGGTAGGTTTTCAAAGCTTATTGTTTATTGTGACGTAATTTAATAATTAGGTAATTAACAAACTAGATAATTGTTTCATGAAATGTTCTAAATGCAGTTTCTGACTTGATGCTTCATGGTCTTTTGTATTTTGGTACCGATGTTTGTTAAAAATTTTTAATTGTCCAATTTTTAGGCAGCCTGACAATAAAAAGAGAGCAGGGAGGTCAAACAGTTTGGCTTCTCTGGGCTCTCTGTGCATTATTTTGACGTTTTTATGTTTTTACAGGCGCCGAACTATACAAAATTGTCAGTGACGAAACGAATTTACCATTTTGCTGAAAAAAACTTTGTATTTGAGCTATTTTCGAAATCTTTCCACGACTTCACAGATATCTATTCCACAAATGAGAGGGAGAGAGTGCGCAGAGAAGTCAGACACTCTAGCTTCTCTGCGTCTACTCTCTTCTCCTCTCACTCTCCCTCCCTGGTACCTAACTTTGACGGTGTGTATCTCAATACCGTGAAGAGCAGTTGAAAAGCTGCCAACTACAAAAATAAAGAACTATATTTGAGCTATACGATCGTATTAATTTTTTTTGAAATGGACTAATTTTGACTGAGATACTTAGGGTCAAATTCCTACAAGTTTTTTTGACTAACACTTTTTGCTTTGTCATTATCTGAGTTTCACCACACAAGTTTTTCTAAACTATCTTGAATTTCTGTCACAACCAGTAACAATCTTTATTTCATGACTTTAAATCTCGAAATGCATTTTTCACTTTTACTTAAAATTATTTAATTATGTTATCTTAACCCAATTCAAACTAATTACTAACATAATCTAATTATCTTGCATTCTTCAAAACAACGTTTTCCTTCTCGCCGTTCTAACATTTCTATTCATTTTATTTAATCTAAATTCCGTATCTCATTCCTCAAACTACTTGTGATTTTGACAACTCTCTTCAAAGTTCACTTCCAGATCCATTAAAGTGAAAATAAAAAGAAAAGGAAACAATTATGAGTCTACGAGTCCACCCTGTCATTATCTGTCTTTCCATTGTCTTTTTCATATTGCCGCCTCCAGCAACTTCAACGGTGAAGTGTTTTAAAGGTGAGAGAGCAACCATTCCATAAAGAGCAATAGTGGCGTGACATTCAATTTTTGAAGGGTTCTCTGGAGATGGGCGGCCGTTCAAACAACGACTTTGTCAGACGGAATATTGCATAAAGTGGGTTTTCGGGAAGAGAATATATTAGAAATGCTTCTCTTTTTTTTCTGCAGAACGACTGAACCAACTGGCGGAGCTACTTACGGATGTGATGACTTCACGCCTTTTTGTAAAGTGGGTTAGAGGGGAAGAGAACGCGGTTGAATGGGATGGAAGTATGGGGGGAAGAAGAATGGGAAGAGACGGAAAAGTTAGAAAATTAGAATGTGATTAGAAACAATTAAAAGTGAAAATGAGAGAAAAGTGTTTGGAAAAGTCCTGGTTCCGAAACATCCGGTTTTGAGATGTCTGAAAAATCTGCAATTTAAAAATTGTGATGTTAAAAGCAGGTCATTTTTGTCCTAGCGAAATTTTGAATACGTATTCAGAATCCTCATGCCGTCAGCTTTTGGTCATACAGGTTTTGTCAAATTTTGTTATTTGGTTTGTCAGGAATTTGGTTAAAGAGAGAAAGTTAGAAAGACAGTTATTTGAACTCTGAAATTATTGGATTATATATGATTATAGTGTTCAAATTTCAAATTTCAGCTAGGGACGAATAAAACAATCTGAAATTATTATTGAATTTAAAAATTATTCAGCTACTTAAGTGGAAAACATTTTTTGCATACTTGTCAGCCGAACCGAAACGGGCCGACACGGGACAGGCTCATAATTTGCTTCAAACTGAGTTTTATGAGCTCAAACATATACCAAAATGTAGATCTCAGCGAGCTCTATGACTGTGGCCTAAAATTGGGAAAATGGCAAATAAAGACATTATAGCCCGGTCCTCGGTACACTAACGGTCATGCGGCCCGTTATAGGTCACAGACATAGAGCTCGCAGAGATCTAAATTTTGGTATATGCTTTGTTATTTTCGGAAACAATCGAGTTTCCTCTAAGAAACTCATGAATTCTGCCAAAATCTGTTTTAAAAAATCTGAAAAAAAAAGCCTAGAATCCTACCTGTGACAAACCTTTCAATTATAAGAGACACTGAGAATCAAACTCATCAAGTTAAATCAATTAACTGTTAATTTTTGCGCAAAGTGTGTTGCAATACCATTTTTGAAAAAATTTAAAAATCTCTATCGATCTAACTAAATTTCATGAAAATCAACCCATTACAAAGCTAGTTGTGACGTAAACTCTGAAATGAAGCAATAGTCTTACAAATCCGAAAATAATTTTCCATTGTATTTGCCAAGTGCCAACAAACATTATTCTCTAAACAACACGTCATTTCCTATGAATCTGCAAAAAAAAAACCATCCAATTGTTTCCCCTAATCACCACTTCTCTCCTGTTTCAGGCCGACGAATGCGTGGTCAATTCGAAACAAAGCAAAGTGTGTTGCTGTAACACTGACCTGTGTAATTCAACCATCTCATCTCCACTCTCTTTCTCAATCAGTCTCATTCTCATTTGTGTATTTTTTATTTCATATTTTGTTAGTTACTAGAATGATACTTCCCTTCCAGACGGGTTCCTCTAATGATTCACCTTTTTCTTAATTCACTTTTTAATTTTATGTATAAACCAAATAAATATTGATGACCAATGTACCTAAATAAGTTGGCCAAACCAATTGTGAAAAGAAAAACGACTAATTGAGAGAGAAGACACGACGTACCAGTTGCTATCGATTGATCTATACACTTGTGTGATAAGGAAGTAAACTTTTGGTTTTCGTCGAACAAAGATTCATTTTCTCTCTTCTTTTTCTCAATTTGCTCTCAGTTTTCATTTTCAATAAATGAAATTGAATGAAAACTCGGTTAGATTTTTCTATCAACTGTTCTCAATCCCTTACTAATAAAAGTTCATCAAGAAAACTGTTGTTTGTATATAACACGACTAACCAGTTATGTATATTGTTTACCTTCTGTCCCTTTTCTTTTCTCCTCCTCAATTCTTTTTCTTTCCTATTACCGAACACATTTTTCAATTTCCGGTATCATGAGAACTGCTCTTCTACTCCTAACTCTTGGACTATGCCAAACGAATGCTCTTTTTGGGGACAGGTTGTTGAGAGCCAGGTTGGTTTATTTAAATTTTTTTGAAGGGTTTTTGGGTTTCAGAAAATTATTTTTTAGGTTTGTAATGGGGTTATTCAGGTCATGTAAAAATTTATTTTAATACATCTTATTCACGAACGGTGAAAAATGTATTTTTGAAACATGTTTTTTTCCCATTTTTATACAACTTTTTTCACCGTTTTTTTAAAACAGTTTTCCGTCATCAATTCGGCAGTAAACATCAAAAAGATGCCGTCTGCGTCGAGATATCCAAATTCAATAATTTAAAGTGTCTGTAAGTTTTTTGGGGTTCACTGACGAAATGATAACGGACAACTGTAGAAAAATAATGATAAAAGTGTTGAAAAAGGGAAAAGTAGTAGATAAATGGGACAAAAACTTGTGAAAAAGTACATTTTTACCGTTCGTAAATAGGGTAAAATATGTTTTTTCATGACTTGAATAACCTCATAACATTTCTGTTATTCCTGGAAAAATCTTGATATTAAGAATGTACTCTAATAAACTCTAATTTTCGCATTTTGTCTTTGTGTATATAAATTTCAAATACAGATTCAGAATCCGCATGACGTCAAACTTTTATCCATATCTGTTTTGGAAAATTAGAAATCTATACTTCTGGTGAGAAAACTGATCTCTTGACTAATTCTTGATTAACTGAGCCAAAAAATAAAAACATTTGAAATTCTTCCAAGTTGCATTAAAAAAAAGTTTTTTAAATATCTTATTTTTGAAAATACCGGCACTTGCCTAAGTTTCTAGAAGTGGAAAGTTCTTAAAATGGTTTTTTTGTTCTCAAGGACAGTTCTGAAACCAAAAATCATCACAAAATATCCGTCGAGAAACTATCATCACTTTTTTTCCAGAAATCCCGCTACCGGCCCGTGCACATTAAACAACGACGGATTAAAGTGCAATGAGAATGGTTAGTCATTCCCGCGCTCCAATTTTCTCATATTTCCCAATTTTCAGGATACTACGAAACAGTGCAATGCAACAAAGAATCATGTTATTGTGTGACTCCACATACCGCTCTGGTTGCCTATGACACAAGAACGAACAACCCAAAAACAGCGCCAAAGTGTGGAAGTAAGTGATCCACAAAATCTTTTGAAACATTTTCATATCTTTTATTGTTTCAGCCTGCCTTACCTACCTCCAAAAACTATTCGCTAATGGAGATCCACCAGAAAATAGCTTCGTGCCAAAATGTGACGTAGGCAAAGGGGACTTTGAGCCAGTGCAATGTGACAGTGCAAAGAATCAATGTTACTGTGTGGACACCAATACGGGAAGAGAGGTACCAGGGTCCAGGAAGCCATTGAGCAATACTACAAAGATGAATTGCATGAAAATTGGTAGGTCATTTTAACCGTACTTGCAAACCTGGCCGAATAGGGCGTAGCTCGCTCAAAACGCAACATGATGCGCTGAAAAATAAACCAAAATGTAAATCTCAACGAGTTCTATGCTTGTGACCTACTACGGACCGGATGGCGGATCGTTAATGTACCACCGGCCAGGAAAAGGTTCCAAAAACGGGAAAATTACCAAATATTGCGTTTTAAGCGAGCAACGCGCTGGCCCGTGCCGGCCCGGTTTTCAAGTTTGATTTTAACTGTGATATAAGCATGCTCAATCTTCAGACTTCTCAATCGACTCATTTGTTGACTTCCCCAAATTCGAAAAATCCGACGCTATAAAACCAAAAACCGACCAACCAATCGGAAAGCCATGGTGTGCAAGCAACAGAGACGCTGGTCACACTTGCAGTCAGAACAAGACCACCATCCGCTACTGGTTCGATGTCGAGACATTCCTCTGCTACCCATTCGAATATAAGGGATGTGGAGGGAATCAGAATAACTATAGAACAAGTAGCGAGTGCTCGTTTGATTGTGTCCTGCAAGACTACTTCTCATGTGCCATGCAATCGCAGCCAGCCAGAAAATCGAATGGTCAATGGTATACATGTGGAGATGGAGGGGCTCCACCACTACCACTAGGTATGACCACTACTACGACACCTGGACCGAAACTTACTTCTGATGGATGTCCCAAAGGATACTCCTGCATGATGGGCGCCTTTTTTGGAATGTGTTGTGAGGAGAATCTTACGAGTGAGTTAATGAGCAATCGATGAGAAAACACTAGAACAATTTCAGACCGATACTATGAAGCATTCAAACCAAAATGCAAAAACAACAAGAATGTATTGGAGACAAAACATGACGAGTACTCGAGTGCTATGATCGGAAAGTCGTGCTCCGATAAATTCTGCCCGAGTAGTCATACTTGTGAACGGAACGAATTTTTCGCGTTTTGTTGTCCGAAGTGATTTTCTTGCCCCTTCCCCCTTTTTCACGTGCCCATTCCAATTCAGGTTGTAATTAATAAACAAATCAGTTTTTTTGTTTACCAGTTGTAGTTGAACATGTGATGGATGTTGTCAAGTTAGTTTTAGTTATAGAATCTTCTACAAGTTTTCGTCTTACATTTATTATAACATGAAAACCATTCTGTTCCTGTTCGTTCTAGAAGTCTACTGGACGTTTGCACTGCGAAGAGCCAGGTAAATGATCATTTGCACAGGGGTGCGAGGCGTAAGGTCTGCAACGAAAACTTTTCAAGTTACTTCCCAAGTCGCGCTGCGTGCGCGTCGCGTTTTTCATTGAACGATAAGACAAACACACGCTAAAATTATTTTGGCACTCAAACAAGTCTTTTTTGGCACCATGTCAACCACTGTGCGACGGAGCGCTTTCACGCGATTTTAATCTTCGCATCCCTATGCATTTGCGGTCCAATGACACATGCCTAAGCATTTCAGAAACTCTTTGTACGGTCCATGCGCTTTGAATAATGATGGAGAGAAGTGTGATAAGAATGGTATGCCCACAACCCTCCCGATTCCAAACTCATAAGTTTTTAGGTTACTTTGAAATAGTGCAATGCAACTTGGAATCCTGTTATTGTGTGACTCCTCATACGGCATCCATTGCTCAAGGCACAAGGACTAATAGCTCAAAAACAGTGCCAAACTGTGGAAGTTAGTACTTTCCAACTATTTCTTTCCAACTACTTCTGTGAGACCGTCGAAAATTCTTAATTCCAGCATGCATTACTTACCTACAGAAACTGTTTGCTAATGGAAATCCACCGAAGAATAGCTTCGTGCCAGAGTGTGATGTAGACAAAGGAGATTTCGAACCAGTTCAATGTGACAGTGCAAAGAATCAATGTTACTGCGTGAGCACTAATACAGGGAAAGAAATCTTCGGGTCCAGGAAGCCATTGAGCAATACGACAGAGATGGAATGTAGTATTGGCATTGGTCAGTTTGATATAATATGCTTATGTACAGCATCGGCCAAAAATATATCCTATTTTGCCCTTTCCAGTTAAAAATGGCGAACTTTAAGAGTGTGTCATGGCAAAACTAACTGTGCCACAAACTAACTTTTCATGGATCGAACAGACCAATAGTAGAACTCCATTTTTGTAGTTGACAACTATTTTGTACAAACGCTCCCTAGAGAGTTATGGTCATTTAAAGACGACATCTCAAAAATTACTCTATTTTGCACCAAAATTGGTCGATTTGAGGGATAAATTACTTTGTCGATATGTAACTTGCTAGGGAGTGCCCGTACAAAAAAGTTGTCAAGTACAAAAATTAATCTCTACTTTTGATTTGTATGGTTTAAAAATAATTTACTTTGTGAGACAATTAGTTCTACCATGACACACTCTCAAAGTTGAACATTTTCAACTGAAAACGGCCAAAGTTCATAACCTATTGACCGGTACTGTATATGCTTCAGATACCTCCAACAAGACGTCTATAAACCACACACCACCATATCCAAACCCCTGGTGCACAACTAACAGGGACGCCGGGCACACTTGCAGTCAGAACAAGACCTCCATACGTTACTGGTTCGACCCCGAGGCATTCCACTGTTTCCGATTTGAGTATAAGGGATGTGGTGGGAATCGTAATAATTATAAGACTAGCGGGGAATGTTTGAAAGATTGTGTTGCTGGTAAGTTGAAGTTTGAAGTTCTACTGAAAAATCGATTGATACGGATTTCAGCGAACTACTCCAGTTGTGCTATGCAATCAGAGCCAGCTCGAAGGGAAAACGGAGAGCTGTACAAATGCTCAGAATCCTACGGATGCCCTCAAGGCTACTCTTGCTACATGGGTGTTCTTTTTGGAATGTGTTGTGATGACAAAATTACAAGTATTATAAGATTTTCTGTTTTTTTTTTCAAATTCTATATATTTTCAGACCGATATCATGCAGCATTAGAGCCCAAATGCCAAAACAACATGGATGGTAAGAGAGAGTATTCAGGACCATTGATTGGGAAGTCTTGTTCGGATAATTTCTGCCCGAGTAACTTTACTTGTGAAAGTAACGAACTTTTTGCGCATTGTTGTCCAAAGTGATGTGTTTATTTAACAGTAAAATTTCAGATGTACATAAGTAGTGAATAAATGTATGTGCTTAAAAACAATTATTGGAGGTCACCAATGTTTAATAATGTAGAAGGAAGTAAAATAGGAGATTTTCGTTGAACAAAAATCTTTCCCTTTTCATTTCTTATTCAAGTCTTTTACTTCGTTTTTGATTTATACTGATTTCCAGCAATTTCGGAATGCTCAACATTTTCCTACGTTTGATTCTTTTTCAGAAAAAAGCTTTTCCAATTATGTCCCTTAAAAACTTTTTATTCCCATTTTCTCATTTTCCGATATTCCCTTGCTTTAAAACGAACGTACCATTTGGAAATTAGGAAAAAATGGGAATAAAAAGTTTTTGAATGAAAAAAAACCGAAAAAAATATTTCGTCTGAAATTGTAATTTTTTAATGTTGGTTTGTAGAAAAATTCAAGATACATGTTTTGTTACATGTTTCTACTAATTTGGAGCATTTCTCTTGTTTTTACAGCTGGATTTTTGGAATTTGCTGTTTTGAGATCATTTTTGACCCATGTTTCCTATAATTTTTTTTCTTCACTATTTCAAAAATGTCCCTGTTCAAATCATGACAAAACATATTATGAAAAAACCTCTACCCATCCAGTTCTATTTCTGTTCCTTATTGTCATTACTCTCCAACCAGACAAGTCGTCGGCGCGCTCTCTTTAGTTTGGTTTTCTGTTTCACAGGTGCGGTGATTATTGATGCCCAAGTAATAGGTGGCGTGTCTATAAATCAGGTATGGCAGCTGCAAGGAAACAAAGTACAAGAAACCTAACTAGATACAACTTTTTGTGTTTAAACAAATTCTCGATGAATTAGCGACATGTCCCTGATTAGAACGGATGTTTCAATTCCAATGAGATCATAGTTTCCATTCCAAAAAGTCAAATATTCTAGACAGACAGTCTCGTGTAGACAAGATGATCGTAGATCAAGAAGAAAAATGCAAAAGTTGTCGAAGAGAGATGATGAGAGAGACAAGAATCTAGTGATGATCTGATGACCCGTTTTGTCGTTCTTTTTAACGAATAAGATTGATTTGGGGTACGGTATGGCGGGGGTACCTAGAATTGACTTGATATGTACTTGACGAATCAAAAATTAGAAGATCGGCGGGGAAAAAAGATTTTGAGAGAGAAAGGAATGACGAATTAGGAGAAATGGTTCGGTGAATTGGGAAGATGAGGTTAAAGAATTTTAAATTAGTCGAGAATCGCTTCAAACTCAATATTATGAGCTGAAAATTATACCAAAATGTAGATCTCAACGAGTTCTATGTCTGCGATCTACTGCGGGTCGGATAGCAGAGCGTTAATGTGACGCGGACAGGGCTAAAGTACAAAACATGGGAAAAAAACCCATTCTATTCCGACCCGCGACATATGACCGATTTGATCTTCTACCCGTAATAGGTCACATACATATATCTATATTTTGGTATATTTTTCACCTCATAAGGTTGAGTTTGAAGCATGTTACATCCGGTTTGCAAATAAGGAGTCTGCCGATCCACCTCGATCAAAAAAGTCTAAAAATTTCAGTTTCAGTACCATCATCTAAGTGTAGATAAGCCATGAATCGTGTCCATACAACAAATACAAATTAAATTGACAGGCTTACTGTAGATATGTACCACTCCCAATTCGTCATTCCTATATCGTCTTTTCCTGATCAAAGTATTTCTGATCAAGATCTTTCCATTAATAGTGCAATTTTTGATTCTTTACATACAAAGTTTTTGTTTCGGAAAAGAAGAAAATCCCATGATAAACCACATCCCAGCGCATTGATATGCATGTTGTGACGATTGGCTAGGAGGACGGCACTATGGATACAGTATACCACTGGTGGTGGAGGAATTGTGAAGGGCTTTTGGGGCGGGCCGGGCCGGGCCGATTTCCAAAATTTCACCAGCCCGGCTCGGACTCGGGTAAAGCAACTTTTCCCAAAAAACATGTTTTTTCAGCAGTATCGAAAAGTAGTTTTTGGGGCATTTTGTGCAAAAATTTGATTGAATTGACGAGTTTAAGTAGTTCGACAGTGAATTTAGGGATTAAAAGTACTTGAAAATTATTTTTGTGCTGTAAAAATTCAAAGCAATTGACAAGTATGGTGGGAGAAGATTGAAAAGTATGGTGGGAGAGGTTTCTAGATAATTATGTTGCTCAAGGTATATACTGTTGAGTTTAGAAAGTTGTAACTTGCAAAAACTAATCAAAATTTGAAAAATTGTTGGAATTGAGTTAAACTACTAATATTTTAAAGCTGGTGTGTGCCAACATGTTCAAACTTTTATTAGTTGTGCTTATACTGGTTTCAAGCTAAAGGATAGGTTTAGAATGATCAAAATCAACATAATCTGCGGCTCAAAAACTGCACAAAATTACCTATCATTCACTGAATATCAAGAAAATTCTAATTCGCCGGGAGCACAGAGTAATCCTTAAAATCTATAGTTTCAAAGTGTCAAGGAATTTATTCAGCTGGCTAAAAAGGTTTTTTGAAAGAAAAGCTGTGATTTAACCTAATTTTTAATAGAGCATGACATTTATATAATTGAAAAACTGGCGCTGTGAAGGTTCTGAATTTATTGTCAAACTTGATAAAACAAACAACGTAAAATAATAAAAGAAATATGTGCATTGAAATCCCTTTTGACTGAAATTATAACTAAACTCTGTTAAGATCTGTCTGTACTAAAAATTCAGAACGTAGTCAAAAGTCTTTAGATTTTGTCTACAAATTCCAATTACAGAATTATCCAGTGATTCCTAGAACATTTCGAAAACTTTCACAGCAATATACAATCGTTAAGCAGAATCGTCAAACTTTTTTTTTTTCGAAATTTCGGCCGAGACAAGCCGACACGGGCCGGCCTGTAACTCGCTTAAAACGCAATGATATGAACTGAAAAATATATCAAAATGTAGACCTTGGCGAGCTCTACGTTGCTGATCTACTCCGGAGTTTTTTTGATAATTTTTGTGTTTTTTCGCACTTTTGACCGGCCCGCGGCACATTAACGGGGAGCCATCCGGCGTGTAGTAAATCACAGAAATAGAGCTCGCAGAGATCTAGATTTTGGTATATTTTTCAGCTTTTAATATTGAGTTTTAAGCGAGTTACGCCGCGGCCCATTTTGGTGCAAATTGCAATTATGGCTTTTTCAGACAGTAAAGAAAGTCTATATGCAATTGGTAAATTCAAACATTGAGTTAGCAAAGCAGACAGTATATGCTCTCCGAGTTCCTAGAAAGCGGTTTAATTGGTATCCCAGATTTATATGGTTGGAACTTTCTGGAAAATAAATGACAGTTGTTAGTAAACAATCTTGACCACTAGATGAAGTACTGTAACTTTATCTCTAAAAATTTCCATTTTTCACAAATTTAACTACTTCTGGTTCGAACCTCTACCAAAACGCCTGGGTACTGTAAAGACCAAAAACCATTAAAAATCGAAAAAGGGAGAAGAAAAAAAACTGACAAAGACGAAACTTTCTTTTCTCAAAATTGTAGGTGTGTGTTTTGTACTATTTTAAGGCAAGACATCCAAAACACACTGGCATTGCAAAAAGACTAGATTAGAATCTTTTGTTCAAACTTATTTCAAAGTAACATCTTTGGAAATTCGTGGGAATTTGTGTGAATTCAAATTCGAAAAGTGCAACTGATGTGTAATGTCAAAGATGCAAAACTCTTGATGCTTTGATTTCAAAGTGTGCATAAAATGTTGCCGTGCATTTTCCAGAGTTTTATTGCCTGTTCAAACTAGAGACACATTTCTTCTTTGCTCTCTCTCTCACTTTGCGAATTTGTTGTTGATGATTACTCTGATTACTGTTTAAAATACACACAAATGGTTTGGTTTTGCAAGAAGATTCTCCTTTTCGGGTGGCGATACTTGGTACCACGACGTGAAACAACAAGTCATATGGTGGGAAGGGATGACACCGAACAACACTTAACCGCAAAACAGGAAATATGGTATGCTCAAATCATTGTTTTTCGTATTTAGTTTGATCAGTTTCTGCTTTGTGTGTTTCGAAAATAGTCCGGTTCTTCTAGGTGGCTTGATACGTGATTCGCTGCGACAAGTGTCGAAAGTCCTCTCCGTGATAAATGAGAAAATAAATTGCTTTTGGAAAAAAGAAATCCACAGTTTTTGTGGTTGATCTTGTTTCGTTGCTGTTCAGTTGGAAGTGATAAACCGTCTCTAGTATGATTCTCACTGACACAAACTTTAATGGTAGATGAATTGCATGCATGTGGCGTTAAAAACGCTTATCACTTTTCCGGGTTAGATAAAAGAAATGGAAAATTAAACAATCAATAGAAAATTGTGGAGAAGTCAGGATATCTTCGAGATATCCTGGCAATGAAATCCGTAGAAATGAAACGGATTTCTGAGTGATATGAATCTTTCCCTGTCTTGACCAACGATACACATCCATAAATAATTATTCGATTGGTCAAGCGAAATCCTGAATGTATTTGTACGTACATATCTATAGATTCTATAAATCTATTTCAATCTTTAAAAAATTCTCAGTACCCCAGTTCACGTCAATAATTATTACGGTTACGAGGTGATGTCATTTTGGGGGGAAGTCACACGATCTCTTCATCTTTTTTTTTTTTTTTCATTTTTTCAATGATTATATGATACTAAAAAGGAAAAAAAGGTGTTCGCGATGTAGCAAGTTGTTTCGATAGTTTTTTCTAATAATTATCAATGTTCTTCAAAATTTGCAATTTGAAATGACATGTAATGGTCAAAACTAAGCCTCCCTCATTGCTCTGCTACAATTTCGTAAGACGCGTTTCCGGTAGACGTTGAGCACAGTTAGATACGAATTTTCGAGAAGTGCACATATGTATGACATCGAGTACATAGTGGAAGTGATCAGCACCAGGAATCAGAAGATTAGAAAGGGGGGAGGGGTGCTTAAAATAGGTATTGAGGAGAGGTAAATTTGCAGAGAAGTACAGTAATCTGTAGCTGATACGTACAGTATAGTAATAAGGCCCAGAATATATAGAACTGGTCAAAAGGTTGTCAACTTTTTCCGTTTTCAGTTGAAAATGTTCAACTTTGAGAGCGTGTCATAATAATTTTGATGGTCACATCTAACAGATTTTTAATGGATCGTACTGAACAAATGTAGAGCTCCATTTTTGTAGTGAACAACATTTTTGTACAAGCACTCCCTAGCAAGTTACATATCGACGAAGTAATTTCTCCCTCAAATCGACCAATTTCAGGGCGTCTTGAAATGACCAATACTATTTAGGGACCGCCCGCACCAAAAAGTTGTCAACCACAAAAATGGAGTTCTACTCTTGGTCTGTACGATCCGATAAAACGTTACTTTGTGGGACAATCATAATTACCATGACACACTCTCAAAGTTGGACAATTTCTACTGACAATGTTTACAACCTTTTGACCGGTACTGTATATGGTATAAATTATTTATAATTGAAACCAAGATCTGAACTTTTTTAGTTGTCAACTTTTTTATGTACTTTATAAATTTAAGCTCCACAAACTGCGCCAGTCTCTAAAAATGCACTTTAATATCTCCCTAGGGAAAATCTCTGCAAAACGATTTTAACGAAGAAATTGTTCATCAGAAACCACTAAAACTTGTACACCAATTTCTCAGATTTTTGACAAACGCAACTTTTAAAAGTAACCCTTAAAATAAATTACAGATAACTAAAACTACAGTACACCGAAACAATTTCCAATTAAGGAACAAAAAAGTAATTACAATTAGTGACACAAAAAACTATACAACATTGATCTTTGTTGCTAGACAGTCATCAGGCAAATACAGGCGTCCTCTGATCGAAAGTGCTTTTGCAATTCGAGACAGACAGACACAGTACGAAATGATGAATTATCTTCTGCAAGCATCTCAATTTGCAGGTCTTCATTGTCTTCCCCCTTCTGAATAGATAATAATCTCATTTTCTTCTTCTCCGCAGACTTTTCGCTCTTAGAATTCGGGGATAGGAGAGGTGTCCTCTTAGGAAATCTCTTCATCAAAAGTTGGATGCTGAACATTGAACCGATTCGGAAGACGTCGTGACGTCGTGAAAGGCCCTTCATTTTCATTTCACATCAACCTTTCTACAGTATGACATGTTTCCTACGAAAGGCGGAGTCTCGCGCCGCCGATCATACTAGATACATGTTCAGTCACAAAATATGGTATGGTGCGCTACAAAACACTCTCCATTCTATACACTATTTCCAGGAGAAGTGATAAGTGAAGTGTTTGATAAGAATGGAAAGGAGGAGGGTCGAGGATGCCTGCTATCATCTGAAACACACATACGCGTCAAATTGGATTCCGCCTCTTTTGAGTAAGAAGCTATATAATGGGTTGAGTGGAGAGGCACTTTCATCATTCTACTTTTTGAGTTATCACTTGGATAATATTTATTCGTTTTTA
The DNA here is from genome assembly GCF_010183535.1 of Caenorhabditis remanei. Taxonomy (NCBI): domain Eukaryota; kingdom Metazoa; phylum Nematoda; class Chromadorea; order Rhabditida; family Rhabditidae; genus Caenorhabditis; species Caenorhabditis remanei. The sequence goes on from NC_071332.1 coordinate 4,187,369, forward strand.
TTCATAGTCCTCTATCTATTCATACATAACTGTTATCTATAATTCCAGATCATGGAAGTCCTAACCCAAAACCTTTACGTGGCAAAAAACCTCCTGGTAACGGAGCTTCAAAAATACAACCCGATTGCTCTGGTTGCCACCACATTTTTTGTGACCTATGTGCTTACTAATTTGCGACATATGCAACTTGATGATATGGGTAAGTGTCTTATCAGTACGGACCCTTTGTAGTTTGTAGTCTCCATAGTCCTGGTAGTTTCAAACACAAGACAATAAAAGGGCATATCCGTGATATATTCGGGAATATTCAGGTCACAAACAATTGGTCAGACTGATCTCTTTTTCGTCTCTAGTTTGATTAGTCAGCCTCAATGATCACCCCTTACCCAGACTGATAAAGTAAAATGTCAATGATTAAACTTTGTTCTTTTCTATTCCAGGCATCCGAAAACGCATCAGCACATGGTTTTTCACCACAGTCAAGCGAGTACCTTTCATAAGACGAATGATTGACGTGAGTGAAATAAAGCATAAACTGATAAAATGCTGCCATTTATAGAAACAACTCGACGAGGTGAAAGTGGAACTTGAGAAAAGTTTGCAAATCCCGGACCACACTACAGAGTACTTCCGCACCATCCCAGTGAAGTCAGTTGGTAGAGAAGAGGTTCTCCGGCTAGCAACTATCTATGACCACCTCGAGGGACCCGCTTTCTTGGAGGGAAGAGTGTCCGGTGCAGTCTTCAACCGTGAAGACGATAAGGATGAGAGAGAGATGTACGAGGAAGTGTTCGGGCGGTTCGCGTGGTCTAACCCACTCTGGCCAAAGTTGTTCCCAGGAGTAAGAATTATGGAGGCAGAGGTTGTTCGCATGTGTTGTAATATGATGAATGGTGATGAGGAGACGTGTGGAACCATGTCTACCGGTGGATCCATTTCGATTCTTTTGGCGTGTCTGGCTCATCGTAATCGTTTGTTGAAGAGAGGAGAAAAGTACACCGAGATGTAAGTATCAATGATTATCAGACACAAATCACAGCAGCTAAACCTACACCCATTGGACTTTCGCAAACGAGAATGATAATGATGAACATTAATTTCTTCATTTCAGGATTGTCCCGTCATCCGTCCACGCGGCATTCTTCAAGGCTGCCGAGACATTCCGCATCAAAGTCCGCAAGATTCCAGTCGACCCAGTCACCTTCAAAGTGGACTTGACTAAAATGAGAGCTGCGATAAATAGCCGCACTTGCATGCTCGTCGGATCCGCGCCTAACTTCCCATTCGGAACCGTTGACGATATCGAAGCAATCGGACAACTTGGTCTAGAGTACGATATTCCAGTTCATGTTGATGCTTGTCTCGGTGGTTTCTTGCTTCCCTTCCTTGAAGACGACGCGATCAGATATGACTTCCGTGTCCCAGGAGTGTCCTCGATCTCGGCAGACAGTCATAAGTATGGGCTAGCACCGAAAGGTTCCTCGGTCGTGTTGTACAAAAACAAGGAACTCCTTCATAACCAATATTTCTGTGATGCTGACTGGCAGGGAGGTATTTATGCGTCTGCAACAATGGAGGGATCCCGAGCTGGACACAATATTGCTTTGTGCTGGGCAGCTATGCTATATCACGCACAGGATGGATATAAGGCTAATGCGAAGAAGATCGTAGAGACTACAAGAAAAATTCGAGATGGATTGGCTGGAATTAAGGGGATTAAGCTGCAAGGACCAAGTGATGTATGCATTGTTAGCTGGACTACAGATGATAGTGTGGAGTTGTATAGATTCCATAATTATATGAAGGAGAGACATTGGCAGTTGAACGGGCTTCAATTCCCATCGGGGTAAGTGAGCTTAGAACTTTTTTCTAGATTTTTTTTCGATCTTTCAAAATACTTATTTTTCTTTATTATAGTGTTCACATCATGGTCACCATGAATCATACCCACCCGGGGCTCGCCGAGGAATTCATTGCTGACTGTAAAGCCGCCGTCGAATTCGTCAGAACGAAGCCAGTATCTGAATCCGATAAAAAGAGTGAAGCAGCCATCTACGGCCTGGCACAAAGTATTCCGGACCGTTCATTGGTTCATGAATTCGCACATAGTTATTTGGATGCGGTTTATGCTTTGCCGGAGCAGTCGAAAAAATCATTTTAAGCAATTTTATTCGAAATTTTTTTTGTATGTTTCCCCGCCTACCTCTCTCAGCCGGTTTCTCGAAACGGGTACCTTTTGAATGTGACATCGAACCGATTGATTTTTTTTTTGAATAATTATTATGTGTATCTTTTCTGATATTATTCGGAAATAAATATTGTCTAAATTGAAATATTTCATTTTTCAACGCAAAAAAAAACCGATCCAAAACATCAAAAAATGCCCCCAAACACATATTTTCCAAAAACGAGTCAAAGGCGCGCCAGACTTTTTGAAAATTTGATAAAACGGTATTGCATTATTTTCAACAAAAAATTGTCTTTAAAAACGCGTCAAAGGCACGCCAGACATCATAAAAATAGAATAAATAAATAGATGACAGTCTGGCGCGCCTCGGACGCGTTTTTGGAAAACTACAATGGTTACGTTCTGGCGTGCCGTTAGCGCGTTTTTAAGATTTTAGAAATGTCCCGACATCCAGACATCCGGAAATCCGGACAATCAGACAAACTGGCGCGCCGTTAACGCGTTTTTCGGGACATTGAAAAAGTCCGGACATCCGGATATCCGGACAATCAGACAAACATGAAATTTCCAAGAAAAATATTTTTTTTAAAGTGGCTGGCGCGCCTCGGACGCGTTTTTGAAAAGTTCCAGTTTTTGCGTTCTGGCGCACCTTCACCGCGTTTTTCAGGATTTGGAAAAATTCCGGACATCCAGACTTCCGGAAATCCGGACAATCGGACAAACATGAAATTTCCAAGAAAAATCAAAAAAAAGTGTCTGGCGCGCCTCGAGCGCGTTTTTGAAAAAGAAAACTCTAATGTTTGCGGTCTGGCGCAGCGTTAGCGCGTTTCTCGATAATTGGAAAATGTCGAGACATCCGGACATCTGGACAACCCGACACACCTAAAGTTGAACGAAAAAAAAATTATTTCTGTCTGGCGTGCCTTTGGCGCGTTTTTAGAAAAACTTTTCTGCCGTGCCTCGGACGCGTTTTTGGAAGTTTCCCAGCTTACATATGGTTTCAGTTGATTATCAATTCTTGTGTTGAAATTTTCCTTTTGTAAATAAGGACTCAGGGCACCCTAAACAACGCCTTACACAACAACTCCCATTGTTTGTCCAGACTGTGTGTACTTTTTGTTTTTGTCGATGACACCGAACCATGTATCAAGGTCATCTCAAAAGTGCACACCTTTTGCAGTGTGATCATGTTTTTCGACCTTTGGACTATTTATCGCAAAAAGGATATGAATAGTCTATTCCGTTTTGTTGTTTTCTTCTCAGTCATCCACACAATACGCATTCTTTCGGATATAATGCGATTGAGATATGAGTGGAAACCCATGATTGTTGAACATCATCACCACTCCCCACTAATTATTCTACAGAAACAAAGAAACACAGTATCACAAATGCAACAGATCACATCACTGGGAGGGGAAACCCGAATCGGTTTGCGTTTAGTTTCTCCTCTCCCCCCATCATCTTATTTAGGGGGTAAGAGGAAGAAGAAAACCAAAAAAAAAGTAGAGAAACGTGTATTTGTACTTGAGATTACACATCTGTATATAAAGACATCACTGTTAACATTTTACGAAGATCAGTTGATAGTCTCCGGTCACAAATTTCCACAAATTGGAGCAAGAGAGCCGAAAGTGACCATCGGAAAAGATTCAAGTGTTTGCATTGCACGAAAAAGGAAAACAGGGTGGAGTTGAGGCACAAGGAACACAAAATTTCGACAAAAGAAGAGAATTTGGACAATGGAACACATTCCAAACTTATGATTTTGGTATATTGAATTCGAACTTACTTTTTCTGTTTTTTTTTCTGGAAACTGGGTATAAATCAAGGGTTGAAAATGGCAAGTCTTCCTGTTTAGTCGTTGCAAGTTCTTTGAGTTTCCCTGAGCATTTAATTAAACTTTTTGAGGTTTTTGTTGATTTCATCCACGGATTTTGGACGCAACGTGCAAAACATGTGGTAATTGAGATTCTTTGCGGTAAATTTTGATAGTATTTGAGAAACCGATGGGTTCAGAAAATTCTATGGCTCCAGAATATTTTTAAATTTGCTTTATTTATAGTGTTTTTCTTACAGCACCTGTTTTTCAGTGTTTTTTTTTAATGTTTTCTGGAAAAATGTAAACTTTAAAAATTTGTCACAGTACCATTTATTGTCAAGTGGATTTCAGTTTAGTACGACATGTATATCAAATCTATAAGCTATAAACAGACTTGCAACGGGCCGGGCCGGGCCGATTTGAGAATTTTCACCGCCTAGGCCCGGCCCGGTCGGCCCAGGCTACAAAAATCTGAAATTTTGACTACAAAAATCTGAAATTTTGAAATTTCTAAAAAGTTTTTGCTTTTTTTTTGCAAAAAAGTCAAATTTTGTCTACGCTTTTGAATATCGATGAAACTCAAAAGTACATAACATTTTTGACTATTTTTGAAAAAAATCGAAAATTTTGGCACATTGTTTGACTCCGGGCCGATATTTTTCAAGTCTGACTGTAACTTTCCCGTGACCACTCGTAGAAATAAGTTGTCAACTACAACTAAATGAGATCTACATATTCAACGAATGACAGTCTCCTATAGTTTGTTATACTTTAAACCAGTACTGTAAATGAAATTGTGTCAAAATCCAAAATGTACCCCATAGTTTCCAGTCGTGATTTTCCAAAATGTCACAAATTATCCGATAGCTAGCAAAAGTGTGATTAGTGATGAATGATCTTTTAAACCCCCACTTTTGATTTCTTGATCTTCTTCATAATCTTTAAAAGAGGCCACGTCTATCAAATTCATATCATATGGATCAAGGAAGAATTTCTGATTTTCTGATATACTAATCAGAGAGTGATCGTACAAAAAAAGATCAAGTATAAAAATGAAGATCAAAAATGGGTACGATTTACGAAAAATCGGAGTGATAGAAATACACAGTACAGCTCAAAAGGTTATCAACTTTTTCTGTTTTCAGTGGAAAATCACCAACTTTGACAGTGTATTTCGGTGTCACCTGATTGTTCGATGAACTCAATTTTGTATGGGCTGAACTGAGTCAAAATATCACATAATTTTTGTAGTTGATCATTTTTTTGTATGAACACTACCATGAAAGTTACAGATTGTCAAAGTGAAAAGCTGAAAAAGTATTCATAGCTATCCCTGAAACCGACTTTTTTAGCTTTTCACTTTGACAATCTGTAACCTTCATGGTAGTGTCCCTACAGAAAAATGATGGTCAACTACAAAAATGATGTGCTATTTTGGCATTGTCTAACCTATACAAAATGAAATACGTCGGACTTTTAGGTGACACCGAAATACATTGTCAAAGTTTGTCATTTTCCAGTGAAAACAGCCAAAGCTGATAACCTTTTGAGCGGTACTGTATCTGCACAGGAAAAACATGGAATTTTAAAAACTAGTTCTCAAAACTTTTGAACTTTCCTATAAAGAAAACAACCATTAAAAATTTTATTATAAAAACCAATTCCATACATAAATCCCCCTATTGACATAGTCAGCCTCAATAAACAACCTTGTCTGTTTTTCCCCTTGCCGTTCAACTAGTTGAATTATCCGCATTTCCGTATCCTCTCCTCCCTTCATGCTCTATAATTTTGCCGAAAAAAACACATTTACTCATCTTCTTTTCCCATCGTTCTTTTCTTTATGTTAGTGTAGAGCATGAAAGAAAACAAATTGATATGTACATACAACATATCGGGAGAGGGGGGTATTCCGATTGTGTGTCTGTCTTCTGTCTATTTGTTGCATTCCTTTAAAGACCTTTTTATCAGTCGTATGCCTACACAAACTATGATTCCGGCATACACATGATGATTCAGTTCATTTATGATCTATGCATGTTGATTCGATCAAATTATATTATAAATGAAATGGAAGACTGGTGACCATGCAGGAAAATATACATTAAAATGTGTGTGTGTTTTCAAAAAATAAGCAATAAAAATAATGGAATAATATAACGGTATAACATGATGAAAATCTTACAACACAATGTTTTTATAATAGTTTTTCTATTTTTAACTTTTAATTCAGCGTAGACACTCCAACTTCTCATAGTCCTAGTACATGAAGCTATCTTCTAAGGCTTATATCGAAAAACCCTGCATAGCTATCAAAAAGTTGGCAACTACAAAAAGAAAGATCTATTTTTGTACATAATTTTTGTGCTTGATTAGTTTTTAATAGCTACTTATAGTTTTGAGATATAGACGTTTGAAGATGAGCACTCCACAGTTCAAGTTGACAGTCTTTGAAAACTCATAACTCTACAATTTCTAGCATGTCAAAAAAAATTGTCAACTACAAAAAAAGTGATAAAAGTATTAAGAACATTTTTGTAGTTGACAAGTTTTTGATTGCTCTTAACGTTCTTGAGATACGCGCGATCAAAGAAAGGCAGGTCTTCCGAAACGCGTCAAAAGCGCCCCAGCCAATAATCATTTTTTGAACTTTACATCCAAGGTTAGTCAAGATGCCCGGATGTGCATGTTGCCCGTTTCTAGTTCTCAAAAACGCGCTAAAGATACGCCAGACACGTTTGAAAATCAGAGATTTGTTTTCCTAAAACGCGCTAAAGGTGCGCCAGTCCATATGCACTCGGATTGAAAACATAATGCGTCAGTGGCGACACATTTCTTTCTATTTTTGATCGTGTCTGGCGCACCTTCGACGCTTTTTGATCTTTATTTGACTACTGTCCATTTGCTATCAAAAATTTCTTATGGGCACGGCACGATTTTTACAACCGCGCTCTACCGAAAGCGAAGAAAATTATGTGCGAAATTGAGAGACTCTGAGAAAAATAAACATTTCTGAAGGGGATTTCGGAGGCGCGCAATTGTGAGACCTGTGCCAAGCCAATAACTACAAAAATTGAGAGTGACTTTGTACTATTCAAAAAAAATAAATATTTTTATTTTTTGACAGATCATATATCCGTTCCAAACCTAATCCCCTCCTCCCCCTAATCCTCAAAAATTTACCACTTCCGTACCCCGGAACGCCTTCTAAATCATGATTTCTGACTAACCTACAGAAAACGTCACTTTCTTGTTCGAAACTTTCAAAACAAACTGGTTCTTCTTCGTTTTTATTGTCAAACAATTCTGATCTTTTGTATATTTTTCAAAGACACTCTACTCTTTCAGTTGATCACTCGATTCCTCTTTTCATCACAATCGTCACTTTTTAATTTTCAATTTACAAACACATGTGAGACACGAAGACCTCCTAATAAACTTTTTCCTAATGGTCTTCGCCTAAACTATCAAAAATCGGCTTATCATCATGTCGCCTATTTACTTTTTGCTGCTCACTTTCGCGTCACGCATTCTATGACATCTCCTCTTCCGAATAAAACCACCCGGCGACCAACTCTGTTTGATATAAATGTCACAGAGAACTACCATTTACTTGTCATGACAGAAATAGACGACCACTTGTTTTCTTTTTGATCTTTGAAAAAAATCATAATTTTTATTCGTATTTTCATAAGTTTCAGACATGGACACCACAACAGCCCTGTTGTCTGACATCACTACTACGGTCGCAAATTTTGATCAGGTATAATATTCATATTTTTACTACAGTAATCTTTTTTCGTTTTTAGAGCTCTGTACTATGGGCGCTTATCGTCGGTATTATCTTGGCGTTCCTGCTGGGAGCGGGTATGGGTGCCAACGATGTGTCAAACGCGTTTGGTACTTCTGTTGGATCCGGCGTGGTCACTATCATCCAAGCCTACATAATGGCGTCGATATTCGAGACTCTTGGATCGGTACTAGTCGGGTGGAGTGTGATCGACACGATGAGGAAAGGTGTCGTTGATACTTCACAGTATGCGGATGATCCGAAAGAGTTGCTATTGGGACAAGTCGCGATTCTTGGAGGTATGATGCCTGGATACATCAGGGTTGAGATGACTCAGAACGGGGTCTGGTTTTTAAAAAAGTGAAGAGTTAGGAGTAATGACGTCAGAGGGTCGTTTATATTTAAAGTACCGGTATTCAATTGAAAATTCTGAATAGGATTCAGAGGATAGAGGAAGAGTACTGTAGTTGAGTCATTCTATCCATCCAAATTATTGATATGTTGTAGAACAAACCTAGATCTTCATTTTTCTAGTCAACAATTTTTTGGCAGGACGCCACTCTAGCCAGTTACAGTCCTCTTGACTCCAGAAACTGGGTTCATAACATTTATCAAGTTTTTGATACCTACTGTACCTCTCAAAAGTATATTGAGCTTTGCCTTTTTCAGTTGAAATTGTCCAACTTTGGGAGGGTGTTACGGTATCAATAATTGTTCCAAAAAGTAAAATTTTTTATGAATCCTATAGAACAGAGGTAGAGCTTCATTTTTGCAGTTGACTACTTTTTTGTACAAGCGCTCCATAGAGAGTTAAAGTCATTTTAAGACGACAGCTCAAAAATCTTACTTTTTTGCACTGAAAGTAGTCGATTTATGGGAAAAATGATTTTGTCGATATGTAACTTGCTAGGGAGCGTCCGTACAAAAAAGTTGTCAACTACAAAAATGGAGTTCTACTCTTGATCTGTTCGATTCATAAAAATGTATTTTGTGGGACAGTTAGTTTTACTATGACACACTCTCAAAGTTAGCCGTTTTCAACTGAAAAATCAAAACTTAATGTACTTTTGAGCCGTACTGTAGCTTCCTAAAACAGTTTCAAACAAAAAAGTTGTCAACTATGTGCAAAAATGTGGAGCTGTTTGCCATTTTCTATAAAATCTCTTCCAGGATGCGCCGCCTGGCTTATGATCGCTACCGTATTCCATATGCCAGTCTCCACCACTCACTCATTAGTCGGAGCCACAATCGGTTTCTCCGTCGTTCTTCGTGGATTCAATGGTATTCAATGGATGGTTATTGTCAAAATTGGTATCCATCATTCCTCAATTTCTAACAGGATTCTAATTTTTCAAATTTCAGTGGCCTCCTGGTTCATCTCCCCAATCCTCTCTGGAATCATCTCCTCTATCATTTATATTTTAGTAGACCACACTGTCTTGAGAACGGCCAACCCAGTGAAAAGTGGTCTCCGGATTCTCCCAGTTTTCTATTTTGTATGCCTTGCCTTCAACGCGCTCATGATCTTCTGGGATGGATCGAAACGTAAGAATCTGCATTTTCAATTCTTACAGTAATCCTGTTTCCTTTCTAGTGCTGAAGTTCGACCAGATCCCAGCTTGGGGTATTGTTATCATCGTCATCGGAGTGGGACTGCTAGCTGCTGCCTTTGCTCATTTCGTCTTAAAACCCCGGATCCGGGCAAAGATCCAGGATTCAGAAGTGCCACCAACTCCACCAATCTTCTCTGATATTGAATCCGGTCGTGGGACAACGGAGCTCAAGGAATTTGCAGAAGGAGAAACCCAACCGCTCCCACCAAAACCTGAATCCGAGCCAGGAAAGATCAGAAAGTTTTTCATGTGGCTCATGCCAGACAGAGCTCGAGTTGACAGTCGTAGCACTACACAGTTGTTCTCTACTATTCAAGTGTTCACAGCGTGTTTTGCTGGATTTGCTCATGGAGCAAATGATGTCAGCAATGCTGTCGCACCATTGGCAGCGTTGATTTCAATTTACCGGTATAAGTCAACGGAACAGAAGGAATCGGTGAGTGGAGCGCCCTTTAAAAATGGTCAAATTTGAGATGTTCTCTTGGTGTCACAAATATGTCCCGAATGTTCCAATTTTATATTTTCTTATAGATCAAGTCTAGCTTTACATTTGTGTAGTTGACGACTTTTTGATAGCTCCGCCCACTTCAGTGATATGCGTCTTTAAAGAGGACCGGACGAGAGAGTATAGCTGCTTTGCGTCTCTCTCCCTCTTGGCCGCCTATTTTTCAAAGCGCATATCTCAAAAGCTGACGTGCTACAAAAAAGTTTTCAACTACAAAAATATTTGTCTGTATTTGATTAACATTGTTGTAGTTGACAACTTTTTGATTGCTATTCTAGTTTTTGGGACACGCGTCTTTAAAGAAAAGAAGTGAGAAGAACGAATGAGACGCAGAGTAGCTAGGCACTCTAGTCTTCCTCTTTTCACAAACTCTTGAAAAACCCCACGTTTTCAACTATTCTTTTTTTCAGGTCCCAATCTACGTCCTTCTCTACGGAGTCCTTGCCATCTGTGTCGGTCTCTGGTGTCTCGGCCATCGCGTCATCAAAACCGTCGGGCAAAAAATGTCTGAAATCAACCCAGCCAGTGGTTTCACCATCGAGTTTGGAGCTGCTATGACTGCTCTTCTCGCCAGTAAAATTGGTCTTCCAATTAGTACCACTCATTGCTTGGTAGGTCAAAAACATGTTTTAGATCAAATTTTCCTTCAAAATGTTTCAGGTTGGTAGTGTTGTCGCCGTCGGTTCGATACGTTCCGGTGAAGGAATCAAGTGGTCGATTTTCCGAAATATTGTGATTTCTTGGGTTGTGACGTTACCCGTTGCCGGTCTGATATCAGCGGGAATCATGTTGCTCATCAAATGGATTGCTCTGTAAATAATATTACCTGGTTCACTATCAGTTTTTGATCTCTTCTTCAATTTTCATATTTTTTCCCTGCATTATGTGTCTGCTTTTGACGAATTGTAATATAATGACATAACTGAGTAATAAAAACATGAGAGCTTTATTTATAGAAAGGAAAATTTCAAATTCATAAGATTCGCACAGGGGTGCAAACCGCAAGGTCGCATAATCGCGCTCCGTCGCTCAGCGGTTGGCACGGCGGCAAAAAGGACTTGGCTGAGTGTCAAGTTCAAGTTTAGCGTGTGATTGTCGTATCTTTCAATGAAAAACGCGATACACACGTATCGCGACTCGGCCGGTAAAATCAAAACTTTTCGTTGCGGACCTTACGCCTCGCACCCATGTGGATTCGTGAGCTCTTGGGTTTGGATGGTTGGGATTTTAGACATTACAAGATTTTTTCTAAAAAAAAAATTAAACTTTAAAAAATTAATAGAATAAAATCCTTCAAACATTATCAACGTTCCAAATTTCTTCTTGATACCATTTATTGTCCAATTTCAGCTCGTCTTCACATTGCCATCCTTCCGGTAATTCTTTCGATTTTTCAACGTTTCTTCTAACCACTACATGACAAATGATTCCATCAATTGGTAATTCAGTTTTCATCTCGTATTTGAATGTTCGGTGCTCGCATAGCATATATGTGTCAGTGAAGAAGCACGAATAAGCATCAATACAAAATACGAATGAAGCGATTAGAAGTAGTATACAGACTGGCCAGATTTTCTGTAAGAATAATAAGAACTAGTGAAAGAAACACATTTCTCTAGAATTACCGTAATGTAAACCGTTGCAACGCCAACCATTGTATGAAACACTCCGAATAGAAAAACGTAGAGTTTGAATCCAGAGAAAGGTTTGTTTTCCGAAGGTAGACGAATGTACAAATTGGTCAAAAAGTTGCAAAACGAAATGTAAGAAAAATACATAGCAAGTGTAAAAATGTGATAGATAAAGATGGCAGCCTGAAAAACAATAAAATTATATAGGTACTCAAAACTCACAAACAAACCGTCTTATAAAACTCAAATCTCCATGCAATAAGACATCCATACATTACCCAAGTTGATAGGATCATTCCGAATAGTCCCAAAATTACTTGATCCATTGTTTGAACTTTCCCTTTGAATTTCGTCAGAAATATTTGAGATATAAAAAAAAGAACTACCAAAATCATGAAAGTCACAAAAAAACAGTAAAAAACTAATAAGTTTTCTGACTTATTGTAGTTTTCCATAATACTGAATATTATAATAGAACCATAAGAGAAAATTAGTGCAATGTGAAAAGTGGCAAAGTTTGTTAACCAAAACGGAGAAAAATTGGTATATCGACTATGTAGCTCAATGTAAAACCAGAATGCACAGAAGATGAATTTCAGCAACATTCGAATAATATCCCATGGATTTAGCTTTTCTGACGTATTTGAACGGGGCATTTATTGATTTCCACAGACAAAATTAACGAGAAGACAATGGAGGGTGCACAGGAGAACACTGTTCACTAAAAAGAGACGACAGAGAGACAGAGCAAAATGTCATCCTCGGATTACCACTGCTGGGGTGAAGGGTAAATAGCAGAAGGATTGAATTGTCTCATTATTTATGTGCGGTAATTGTAATTTCAATGAAGACATCGCTCATCATACTTTGAAAATTTTGGCCAGGTCCAAACTGAAAAAAAAAACATTGGTTCATAAAAATTGTTTGAATACATTTAAATAATCACCGAATGCCAATTAATTAATGTAAAAGTCATGATAAACGTCAGACAAACATGTGAAGCAAGGCTGTGCGGCAACAAGTTGCCGGTTGCCGAATTCGGCTACTCATGTTTCGAAAACTCGGCAACAATTTAAATTTTTTATTTATGACAAATTTTTGTAGTTATAGGAAAAAAACTGTGAAAAAAAATCTTGTTTTTGACGAAAAACATTAAATTCATGGAAAATAGTAGATGTTTTCACATTTTTATTATTTTTTTTATTTTAGTCTGTTCTATATTTTCACAGTTTTATTTTGTCACAGTTCTATTCTTCCGAGTTCTAAAGTCAAATACCCCTTGCAGGAGGCCTTGGATATTTTCCGGTCTATCACTTTTTCAAAAATTCGCGAAATTTTTTAAAATTTGATGTGATGCAACTGCGCTCTTTTGGACTTTTCAGCGAATTGGAAATTTCGAATACCGTGCAGGGCGACACGTCCTTCACATACGCGCTGCAAAGATATTTCACCTTTCTCCTTTTTCTCAGAGCAAATTCATGCAAGTACCCGAGATAAGATAGGTATGATCGATTAAACTATAAAAAAGGGTCGGTCATAGCAAACATCGTTAATCTGTCTAATCTGAGATGCATTGTAGTGTGACACATCATTCATATACACACACTGCATTAGTCACATACACACACGGCATTAGTCTTCTTTTCTTCATTTCAGCGAAATACTGTTATGCTATTTTTGAAGTTTCCGACTCTGGTTCAGAAAGAAATACTTGTGTATCTCAAATTGGAAGATCTTGTAATACTATCATCATGCTCTAACCGGACCAACAATCTAATCCGAGCAATCCAAACGTCTCGTTTGAGTAAAATCAAAATTATCAGGTATGGTTTATCAGATTCTGAATCAATCGATATCTGTGCCTTTTCTGACACTGTTGAAATGTATATCGGTATAGGATATGATACCTGGGAAAGGCTAGATCTTTCTCCAATGGAAGTGTTTGGAGTTAGCCGAGTAGACACGTTTCGGTGAGTTTTCTCAAATTATTTGTTTTGGTGCTAACTGCTAAAGGCTCAGAAAAAGCTAGGCATAAAGCCTGAAAAATAATGTGGATCAGGAGCTAAAAACTTATGAACAATAATCTTTAAAAACTTTCAATTGAACTGTTATTTTCTCAGGCCGAACAATTTCTCTGAAAAGGAGGAATTCGATACAGTACGGAGAACAATCATAATCGAAGGAATTCACAATTGTTTACTTGATTTATTTGGATCTTCTGTGAATTACGAGCTCAGATCATATGATCGTCAATTGCCACCGAGTCTGAAAAATATCAAGTACAGTCATATTGCATCACTTGCTGTAACAGATGCAGAGAAGTTGGAAGCATGTTTCAGAAAATCTCCACATCAAGAATACATTGCACTCGATGGAATGGGTCCACTGAAGTTGTGTCGGAATTCAGTGATTAATCAGACTGAATATTTGATTGTCTCTTGTTTCGAAACTTGTGGAGATGACATTCTAAGAAGTTTCGAAGGGAAATCTCTCAATTTGATATCAGTGCATCTTCAACAATCTACAATTATCAAGTTTCTGTACGACTGGAAGTCTGATCTCGGATTCCGAAACTTGAAATTTCTTTATATTTGTCATTCTTATAACGAAAACTGGGACATGGCCAAAATAATGGAAGATTCTGGTGCTCGACGATTGCTAGACTATACTGTCCTCAAGTGGAAAGAAAGGTTTGATTATGTTTGATAATACTTCAATGAAGAATCTCTTCGTTTGATTTTTGTAAAATTTGAACATTCGAGAATTACTTACTAGTAAGTTTCACAACGATTAATCACGGATTCCAAAAGTTGAAATTTTTTTCAATACTTTTTTCTGAAGGCGCAAATTTTGACATTCTGATGTTCTGAGATCTCGAATCATTTTATTTAAGAAAATAATTAATAAAGTTCCATTACAGAAGATTGTCAACAGTATCAAGTGGTCATAACGAATGGAAGGAGAGACGTATAGTTACTCGCAAGTACGTGGATAGAGATTCCGATGGAGAAAGAGCTTTTGTTCATAATTCCCCGAGAGAATTCTATTTTATTGTCGGGAGTTCAGCCGAAATTACAAACGGACGTTGATTCAACTAGCGATAGATTGTGTCTCTGTATTATTTAAAAAAAAACTTAACTTGATTGATTTTCCTTGTTCTAAATCTTGTTATAACTCTCTAAAATGAAAGGTGAGCCATATATTTGAACATGTATGTGTACCTCACTCAACACGGGAAATCGAATAGACATGGTCCCCCAATACCTTTTTTTCGAAAATGGCAACTTTCTGATTTCATGAGCACTGACAATTTTCACATTTATGACTCGTATCTTTATAGGTTTTAGTTTTCGTAATAGTCCAGTTAGCTTTTTTTTAGCCCACATCTTTTCCTTTTTATAACATACTGAATTTTATAAAATCCTTCAAAATGAACAAAGTTACGATGTCTCAAAGTGACTCGACCAAAAAATTTCGAAAAAATGAAAAATGTTTGCCATTCGCTGGAAACGAGTTACTTAGATTTATTTATTTATTTACTTTAAAGTATAAGAGACTATAAGATACAAAGAAGACTTGAAACATATCCCTCAGTTTGTTGCGCTTAAATCATATAGTGTTGTTCTAGTCTCGGTAAGGCCTATTTTTGGTGAAAACATCGTTGAGAAACTCGGGTCACACTCAGGGTCATTCCCTTGTTAGATCCTTTTAAGTCAGTTGACTTGGTTGTATTGTAGTAGGGATAGCAAAAAATTCAAAATGAATTAATGTTTTTCATAAGAAGAGGTTTAAACTTGAAAGGGGGAAAAAGCAAGTTTTGTTGATTTGAATAGATCACTGAGAAATTTTCTGGATAGAAAAAACATGTATATTTTGAACAAGTAGCATTGGAGAGAGTTGGACTCAAATGATTTCTGCAGTTTATTACGCCACCAGAAAGATAAGACGAGAAACAAATTCTTCTAATAGTGAAAAGCTTGTCATTCACCAACATTCGTACAAAATAGTCTCAATTTTTGGCTCAAAAGTGTTAAAAATACTCAAAAATATATAATTGTTATTATCTAATCATTGAGTCGGTAAACCAGCCAGTGGTTTCACCTTTGAAAAGTTTAGAAAACATGGAGAAATTGAAAAAAGTGCATATTTATTTATTTACTTCAGGAAAAAAGTTGGAATATTGGATTTGTGGCCTTAAAAAAGGCCGTTGGGGTTCGGTGGGTTGGTCTTAAAGAAGACCGTTGGGTGTTTATCAAGTTCTGATAAACTCAGTACTTGATAATCAAATGATCTCCTCGAATTCTCCTTGCCAATTGCATATCCTTGGGGAGAATCGTGACTCGTTTGGCGTGAATCGCACAGAGATTCGTCAGCTCGAAGATCTCCACGAGGTATGCTTCAGAAGCTTCTTGCAACGCCAGGATTGAAGCGGACTGGAAACGAATGTCGATCACCCATTGTTGAGCGATTTGCCGGACGAGTCGTTGAAACGGCGCCTTTCGGATGAGTAGCTCCGTCGACTTTTGGTATCTTCGAATATCTCGGAGAACGACAGATCCTGGGCGGTAACGATGAGGCTTCATGACTCCTCCTAAGGCAGGTGCGGACTTCCGGGCAGCTTTATTGGTAAGTGGCATTGACATCATCGGACGTCGTTGAGCGATTTGTTTGGTGCGCATCGTTGCAGAACTTCAATTGGATTGAAATGACGAGAATGAGGGAGTAGGGTGATCCTTTTATACTTTTCTCCGGTGGCGGGGCGTGGCGTATCAAGACTCCGCCTCGCCACAGCAGGATTGAAGTGGGTCAAAAAAATATTTTCGATCTATTATCGAAATAAACAAGTTCCGACATTTTTTCCTCGTCGGTGTTTGCGGACTCAAGCCAAAATTATCAAATTTTGGCTTGAGTCCGCAAACACCGAGGGGGAAAAAATGTCGGAACTTTTTTGTTGCGACAATACTGTCTCCGATTAAAAATTTTCCTACCGCCCTTCCTACTGAACCAATTTTCTTCAAAGTTGGACCAAAAGATCGGAAATTTTCTCTTAATGATGCCCGTCTTTTTATTTTTTCAAAACGTTCAAAATGACGTCTTCTGGGACAGAAAGAGCGATAAAGCATGCGGGAATCGACAGCCGAGAAGGAGGAGAGACGGTCGGCAAAGCGTCGGCTCTTCTTTCCTCGCCTCGGGCGCCGTTTCCCTTGGGTCGCGTGGTTAAGGTCGGTGCGTCGCAGCGTCCGATCTGGCAAGTTAGGCAACGTTGACTACAGGTAGTAGGTTGGAACCCATGTGGCCACATGAAATTTTTTTTTGATACCATATGATTCAGAAAAAATAGAGGATTCCAAACGTGTTGTCCGTTTCCGGATTGAGCCACGTCATAAAAAGACACGGGCTGTTCTCTAAAAAAAACGAAGTGAGAGATTTTTTAATATCAATGGATTCAGAAAAAAATACAGGATTCCAAACGTGTCGCCCCTTTCCGGATTAACAAAGATTTACGCCGTCAGGCGACGTAAACCGACTGGTGTTTTGAAAATAGGATTTTTTGGATTTGTTCCCGATGGGTTCTGCGGATTGGTCTTAAGGCGAATATTCTTCGAAAAGTTCAGAAAAATGAAGAAATTGAAAAAATATTTATTTTTTTATTTACTTCAAGAAGAAAGTTGGATTATTCAGATTTGTGGCCTTAAAGAAGGCCTTTGGGGTCGGTAGTTGGTTAGAGAATTGAAACGGTCTTAAGATCCAAAAATGGAAATTCAAGCACGCTCTCCTCGGATTCTTCTCGCTAGCATCATGTCTTTAGTCATGATTGTGACTCGTTTGGCGTGGATGGCGCAGAGATTCGTTAACTCGAATATCTCGACCAAGTACGCCTCAGAGGCTTCTTGCATTACAAGAATGGAAGAAGACTGGAATCGGTAGTCGATCAAATAATCTTGAATGATCTCTCGGACAAGCCGTTGGAATGGGGCTTTCCGAATAATAAGGTCCGTGGATTTTTGGTACCTTCGGATCTCCCGGAGAGCGACAGTTCCTGGGCGGTATCGATGAGGCTTCATAATGGCTCCTGAGGCTGGTGCCATCTTGCGAGCACATTTGGGTGTCCAGATGAGCATCTGGGGAGGACGATGTTGTGCGACAGGCTTTGAGCGCATCGTTGTGAAGTTCAATTGGATTGAAATGATGATAATGAGGGGGAATAGTGTTCTTTATATACCGGGTTCTGGTGGCGGAAGGGGCGTGGCCTCTCCGCCCCGCCACCGCAATGAAGAGAAGGAAGAAGGAAGATGGGGATATTGAGGTAGTATCGGGTAGTAAAGAGAGAAAGAGAAGAACTGAGAACTTCAAATTTAGGAGGATACTGTATAATGGATGCTTGGCACTGTATACTGGATGCTTTGGCCGGATACTGTATACTGGAGTTTAGTTGGCGGAAACTGGAAATAGGGTTATCAGAAAATTGGGAAACGAACCTTTTCAAACAACAAAAGTCGCATTTTTGAATTCCTCAACAAAGTTCAAAAAAGGTGTATTTCCTAGGGAAAGTTTCCGGAATACTGTAACTTCTGGATTACTGTAGCAGACGATTTCATAGGTCCTCAGTGATGGCGTTGTTGTCCAGGGGAAAACTTTCTAAAAAGATCAGAAAACATGGAGAAATTGAAAAAAAAAACCTATTTATTTATTTACTTCAAGATAAAAGTTGGATTTTTGGTATTTGTGGCCTTAAAGAAGGCCGTTGGTGTTCGGTGGTTGTCTAGAATCGCTCTCCTCGAATTCTTCTGGCAAGTTGAATATCCTTTGGCATGATTGTCACTCGCTTGGCGTGGAGGGCGCAAAGATTTGACAACTTGAAAATCTCAACCAGGTAAGCCTCCGAGGCTTCTTGCATTGCCAAAAAAGCAGAAGTTTGGAAGCGTAATTCGGTCATATAGTCTTGAACTATCTCCCGGACAAGCCGTTGGAATGGTGCCTTGCGGATGAGTAGTTCCGTTGACTTCTGATAGCGTCGAATCTCTCGGAGAGCGACAGTTCCTGGGCGATAGCGGTGAGGCGGCTTGACTCCTCCTGAGCATGGTGCAGAAATCCGGGCAGCTTTGGCGTATAGAGAAGGACGATGTTGAGCGACAGATTTCGAGCGCATCGTTGTGAAATTCAATTGGATTGAATGATGAGAATAGGGGGGTAGTGATCGTTATATACCATCTTCCGGTGGCGGAAGGGGCGTGGCATATCGGAGACTCCGCCCCGCAACCGCGCGCGGAAAGTGGGCGAGGCTAGATATGTACATAAGTTATGCTTGGAGAAAAATTGTCGGAGAACATTAGGTGATACTATCACAGAACGAAAATAAAAGAGAAATATAGACTTGGCTTTATCTGATTAAATTGATAAAATAGGAAATGTCAGAGATCACTGTTTATAAGTCGTATGGATTTGTCCGCAGCTAATCGGCCGTCCGCCGTACGGAGAATTCTGCTCGTAGTTGTTGTAGGCTGGAGGATTACTGTAGATTGGAGCACTTGGTGGTGGTCCGAATTGCTGGAATCCTGGTGGTGGAGGGGGTCCTTGAGTGGTATAGCTATGGGTGGTTGTGGTGGTGGTAGCGATGACCGGGATTCCAGTGGTAACTACGGTCTCATTCTGGCAGTAGCCCTTTTTGTTGCACCAGGAGCACGCGACAATGAGCAAGACAATTCCCACAATTATGACTCTGAAAAAATAAGTCAGAAGGGAAAGGTGAGTAATTTCTAGACGCTTACATAATTGTTATCCATGTCGAGGAGCTGGTACAGCACTCCAGTCCACAACAAGATTCTGAACTTTTGCATCCAAATGTGAGAGTTGTTGGTTTGGTGCCATTTGAGAATGTCACCTGAAACATAATTATAGTTTATCGAGTTTAAAAAGTGATGTTTCTCACATTTCTCAACTCCTGATCATCATCTGTAATCGTGTACTCGCACTGTTGAGGTCTCTCGGGTGTATGCACATAGTGACCTCCCCAGTAATAATGATAGCTGCCAAAGCTGAAAACGGAGACAGGTGTTGTTTTAATCAGGGTAGCAAACTCACTAGAGCGGTGTGACCGGAGAAATGATGACGTGAGTGTGTGTCAGTGGGGAGTAGGAGAACATAGTCGTGGTTGTGGTGGTATGGAACACATTTTGACGGAAATTGGTGTTGTATTGGGCGTTGCCGGATCTGGAGAAATAGGAAAAGTTGATAGTGAAAACTATTGGAAATCACAGATAGAGACGGACGGATGCATACCTATAACTGCTAGTCCCAATGTTTGGTCTAGAATATGATGAAGAAAAGCTTGATCCAGAAATGGAATTATGGGTCCCGGAGCTAAATGAGAAAAGTACTAACTCAGAATAGACTTGGGCAAATCTACGTACCTATAAAGGTTAGTTCCGGTACTTGGTTTAGAAAAAGAGCCTCCGGATGATGATGAGAATGAAGAACCGGAGCTACGGGACCCGGATCCGGACCCAGAGCTAAAGCGAGAACAAAACAAAATAAGCCTAACCATAAACCCACTTACCTATAACTGCTTGACCCGACACTTGGCCTGGAATACGACCCTCCTGAAGACCCGAACGATGAGCCGGAGCTTCGTGAGCTCGAGCTGAACGAGCTGCTACTCCTGGCTCCACTTGATCCACGACCTCCACCAGAACTTCCCTTGGCATCGTATTGATTCAGAAGAAAAGAGAATAGGAGCAAAGAGCTCCAAAAAAGGCGACGACTCATTCAAAAGAGAGGAAATGAAAGCGGGAGCCGGAGCTTTTGAGCAGCACAAAAAACGGGCGGCGTGATAGTTGTCTAGGCAACGGGGAGAGTTTTCTCACGTGCACAATGAGAGATTGGTGATAGAGAAATAGAGACTTGAGTGTAGTTTAGACAAAAAGAGCTGGATGGCGTCAATGGGAGGCTCGAGAGGAGGACAGTGAAATGGGAAAGTTTGTATATTACGTAAGAGATGAAATGTATTTTTGAATAGTCTAAAAACAGAAAAATGAAAGGATTAGAGATCGAAATGTGATCGGTTTAAAGTTTGAAAGGGGAACAGGAACAAAACAAGAAATAAATTTTTAGACAGACATCAACGGTGAGTCATGGAAAAAATTGGAACGGTTTAAATTAATGTTTACCTTTAACAAAAATTGAAAACACAGGTATAAGTAATATTGAAGTCGAAATGTCAATATTTTGATATGTATCAGACTTGTCACAGGCCGAAATCAAAAATAGTTAAATTTTGAAATTGTTTTGAAAAAAAAGTAGTTTTCAAAAAATAATTAATATTCAGTCAAAAGGGAATGTGTATGATAATTTAAGCACTTTTACTCTAAAGTTTCAGAAAGTTTCAAAAAATTTTGTTAGAAAATTAGTTCCCACTTTTGAATTCGGGTCGACCGGGCTTATTTTTGATATATATATATATATATATATATATATATATATATATATATATATATATATATATATAGAGTCGAGTTTTAGCACAAAAATAGGAAATTTTGACTTTTTTGCGTTTTTTTTTTCAAAAAGTCAAATTTCCGATTATGATTTCAAACTTCATCTAGAAGTCGAGTGTACAATGGATTTCTGAAATTTTGTTAAAAAAATTGTGCACAATTTTGCATCCGTCCCGACGGTTCTGAGCGTGTTCAAGACCGGTCCAATTTCAAATTCCATCCCATTATTTCCTTGTTCTTCATATTCTTGTACCAGCTTCAATTCCTCTCCTTCTGACCTCCAAACTCCATTTTCAAATCTTCTCATGAAGAAATGACCGTCAAAACTTCAGAATGTTTATTTCTCATAAGTTTTTCTTTGGCGGCAGGTGTCCAGTCTCCCAAACACTTCTATGTTTTTCTTCGGAGACACACTTCTTGGGTGTCTATGACGCAATAACTGAGTAGGTTGTCTTCTTGATATTCTGTGGAAATTGGGATAGGGGTCGCCGTGCATATTGCTGTTGCGCAACTAAAGCGTGGAGAAAACTGTTCGGTTTCTCTCACCTCTTCGGGGAGAGCAACAGGATGGGAAGGAGGAAGAAATCGGGGAAGGGAAGATAGAGGGAAGACACTAAGATTAGAAGGGGGAGTCATTAAACAAGGCAAGTTTTGATCGATTGACTGAAATAGCTACAGCCATAAAAATTAGACTCGTTCAAGTTTTAGAGGGTGTTGAAGTTCTGGGATGAGTATTGCAAATTATCAAATGTTAATTGGTTGTAATTGTCAAAAGTAGAGCTTTGCTTTTGCAGTTAACAACTTTGATCCTTAACTAGTTACAGCCAGGAATATGCGGAACTAAAAATATTGGAAATCGGAACTTTTTGGCCGGTTTTGCAGCAATTTCTTTTGAATCTGCACAAATTCCTTTTTTATCATCATGACAATATACGAAGTTTCGGAAATTTCGGAATCGAAATTTTTTCGTAAATCAGAATTTTTCCGACGGAAAACAGTTCCAAAAAAAGTCGGAAATTTTGAAAATTCAGGAAACTTTGGATTTCTCGATAAAAAATATATAGCTTTAGGTTCTTTTTAGCCGACGTCTTCTACCCGTTAACCACGTAGCACATTCGTTACTTTCAGCTCACTACTGTAAATATTAACGTTTCTGCGTTTCTGTTTGCTATCCCCTTTTTCATTACCTGCGCCCTCATTATGGACCATCCGACACCTAGCTAGCTACAGTACCGGACAAAAACTATCAATTTTCTCCGTTTTCAGTTGAAATTGAACTTTGAGGGTGTTTCATGGTAATTCTGATTGACCCATCAAGTACATTACTAATAAATCGTAGAGATCAAAAATATAACTTTATTTTTGCAGTTGACAACTTTTTTGTACAAACACTCCCTAGCAAGTTATGTATCGTCAAAGTAATTTCTCCTTCAAATCAACCCATTTCAGTGCAAAACGGTGCGATTTTCGAGCTGTCGTCATGAAATAACCATAACTCTCTAGGGAGTGTCCGTACAAATAAGCTGTCAACTATAAAAATAGAACTCTTCTTTTGATTTGTACGATCCGTTAAAAATCTAGTTGATGGGACAATCAGTATTAGCATGACACACTCTCAAAGATACACCTTTTCAAAAGAAAAAAATCAAAACGTAATATACTTTTGAGCGGTACTCAAATTTTTAGATTCAAGATTAGCTAATTTCAGTTTCACATTCTTTTTAATTGCCCTTTTCTGCCAGTCCAAGCGATCCGTAAAATCCGTAACATATATTGCTCTCCCCTCTCTCATTACCTGCGCCCTCATTAGGGGGACCATCCGACACCTAGCTAGCTAATTATCTGCGTATCCTCATTCTTTCAATATTTTTTGACACGGGCGGGCTGATCAATACGATCACGGGATAGGAAACGTTTATGTATAACGCTGATACAGGGAAAGAGAAAATGATGGAAAGAAGACGGGACAGAAAAACAATTATGAATTAAAAAGTTCCTCTACCAGTTCAATAACCATCTTGGAATAAATCGTGCACGAAAGAACAAGATATTGGTCACTCTGAAAAATCTTATTAAATTTCAATCAATAATTTATCACTCACATCACAATAAGCAGCTTGATCAGTTGAACGGATAAACAATCCTCATCGTCATCTTCTATTCTCACGAGAGCATATTTAGAGTTCGGGGAGTAAAAGTTTGTAAAACTAATGAAGAACAGGAAGAAAATAAGGACAATTATTTCGAGTATGAGCATGATGGATTTATAAAAGAAAAAGTTTGGATTCAAGGGAAGAGAGAGTGTATGCGATAATTATAGGGTGGGGGTAACCAGGGCAACCGGACATTGAACGATGTTTCTTTATTCAAACAACTTTTCAAGGAACTCAAAAAATAGAAAACATTTAGAAGCTAATCAATATTTCACCGTCGCTGAGCATATAGACGCATGTTTACGTATAAAACCAGAAGAAATCCAAATCTGAAATTGTAGTTTGTAGTTTACCTCAATTCCTAAAAGATTTGAAAACTCACATTGCAAAATACCTCTGAATCTTCATATGCATAAGACTTTCTTCAAGAGCTGTATTAGAATCTTTTTTCTCGTTTGAGTGAAAATGAGTATCACTTACAGTGTTACTTGAATTGCAGTCGTATATTATTGATAGCACTATGAGAAGCTTCTGGAGCATTTGCACTTCTAGGAGGTCGGATTGGATAAGCATAAGGGATGAAAAAGAAGTAGGATTCAGTTAATTATAGATTATAAGAAGGGTCCCTAGGTTAATAGCAGGGTGGGCGTTGTCTTGACAACATGGTAATAAAATGCGAGAAAAATTGATTCCCAGTATATGATAGCACAAGTTTTATGTAAGGAATTTTGTGTTTTCATCGGCAGGCTCATAGCTAATTGTTAGGTTCACAGTTTCCACTTGAATACTAAATAATGATACCTCCTCCTCCTGGTCCTACTGGGATTGCTGCTCCTGGTCCTACTTGGATTGCTGCTCCTTGTCCGGGCAAGTATTCTGAAAATTTAGTTGGTACTATTTTTAAATAGAACACCGCAACTCACGCATTAAACCAGCAAAGCCTGGAACTTTCGGAGCGTATTGAACGGCGTGGACGTCGAGCTTGTCGACTGGCAAGACGTAGAGTGGCGCGTTTTTATATTGGAGCTCTTTCGTAGTCTTCTGTCTCGATTCATGACGTTGTCCCGTTGATATATCCACGAAGCTCCGATGTTGTCGTAATCCGACATTACTCATCCACATCAACTTGTCTTTCAATCCGCCAAGAGGAACGGCATTAAAAAAGTCGGTTCGGCATCTTTCACAGTCCTGATAGATGTGGTCGTACCATGCTTTGATACCAACAGCCATCGGAATGATGTATTTGTGTGCAGTTTCTTCCACTCGCATGTTGTGAGCATGATTCCGGTGGTTGGAACTATCAACGACGCTCAACGCCATTAAATCCGCGAAGGTGACGTCCGCGTCAATAGCATCGATTGCAGCGTTGGTGATGGCGTCGAGTTCGCTGAAAGATGTGAAATATTCCAGACTTGAATGAAAATGGGGTTTTTATAGAGTGTTTTACAAGAAAATTGATTTTATTTATAACATATTGGAATCAAAACTAGAAAAACTCACTCAAAAGTGTGGTTCGGTCCGAGAAGTTCGAATTGATTCTTGATGGTGTGAATCAACTGCATGAGTTCGACAGAAGATTCTTTCTTTTCGAACGCACTTCTGTCCTGATCCTCTGCACGTACCGATACACTTAACATCGATCCACTAGCGACTGTCGAAGTCATCTGGAAGATGGGTTTTGCACAGATTCGTGTCGGATCCGGATATTTGTGGGTGGAGTTAGTTGCTACTGCTTGAGGCAGATGGAGGCTAAAAAGAACATTCAGATTCTCCAAAAAGACGGCTGGATTGATGAGAAGGTGCGGCTGCATCAACTGAAGCTGCGAGACTGGGATTCCATTCCCGACGGCTGCTCTTAAGACTGTTTCCATCATTGTGAAGAGTTTCTTATCTCCCAGTTCCAGTTGACCCATCATCGCTCGAAATTCTGGATGCTCGAACGCTTCATTCTTGTAGACATCCTTGAAGGACTGGAAGTCGCGTACCTGAAACATTGAATAATAAATATACAGCAAAGACAAGCTGGCGCTAAGTGAGTTGAGGGCACTCAAATTTCGAATGTTTAGGCAAATACAAAAACAAAAATTGACAACTTAGTCGTTTTTTTCCTCATTGTAACGATAATAATTTACAATTTCATCGGTTTTTCTTCAGTTTAACGACAACAATTTACAATTTCATCGGTTTTTCTTCAATTTAACAACAAAAATGTACAATTTCGTCGGTTTTTCTTCAATTTAACAACAAAAATTTACAATTTCATCGTTTTTTTCTTCAGTTTAACGACAAAAATTTACAATTTCATCGTTTTTTCTTCAATTTAACGACAAAAATTTACAATTTCATCGTTTTTTTCTTTAGTTTAACGACAAAAATTTACAATTTCATTGTTTTTTCTTCAGTTTAACGACAATAATTAACAATTTCATTGTTTTTTCTTCAGTTTAACGACAATAATTAACAATTCAGTCGTTTTTTCCAATTCGGCAACAAATATTAACAACTTCATCGATTTTTCTTCAATTTAACGACAAAAATTGACAACTTAGTCGTTTTTTCCTCATTGTAACGATAATAATTAACTCTCTTAGCGCCGAAAAACTCAAAAATGAAGCAAAATGTCTTACGATCTGAAGTGGCGGTGGTGGGAGAGCTTGTTGAGCTTGCTGAGCTGGTAGTGGTTGTTGAGCTGGCTGCTGAGCGTCGATGTCATCGTCAGATGAGTCATCCATTTTTACTGAAAATGAAAATGATTTTGAAAAAAAGCGAAATGTTTAATATTCACGTGTTAATCGTATTAAAAATAATTAAAAAATATCTTATTTAACAAACATTGCGGTGTTTGCGGCCGGTTGCGTACCGCTGCGTACCGTACTCCGTCGCGCCCCTTATTCATTGTTCAGTTCATCGGCAAAGTGAACAGCGCCAATTTTAGCCAACCGACGAAAGCCGACGATTGTAGAGTAATAATCTGAATTAATATAATAATTATAATATATCTTTCGCTTGGCTGTGTTAACTGTGTGAGCTTTCGCTTGGCTTATAGTTTTACTACTGGATTCTACTGCAGTAGTGGATTCCACCACAGTTAAACTGAAGAAAAAACGATGAAATTGTAAATTTTTGTCGTTAAATTGAAGAAAAAACGATGAAATTGTAAATTTTTGTCGTTAAACTGAAGAAAAAACGATGAAATTGTAAATTTTTGTTGTTAAATTGAAGAAAAACCGATGAAATTGTAAATTGTTGTCGTTAAACTGAAGAAAAACCGATGAAATTGTAAATTATTATCGTTACAATGAGGAAAAAACGACTAAGTTGTCAATTTTTGTTTTTGTATTTGCCTAAACATTCGAAATTTGAGTGCCCTCAACTCACTTAGCGCCAGCTTGTCTTTGCTGTATATTTATTATTCAATGTTTCAGGTACGCGACTTCCAGTCCTTCAAGGATGTCTACAAGAATGAAGCGTTCGAGCATCCAGAATTTCGAGCGATGATGGGTCAACTGGAACTGGGAGATAAGAAACTCTTCACAATGATGGAAACAGTCTTAAGAGCAGCCGTCGGGAATGGAATCCCAGTCTCGCAGCTTCAGTTGATGCAGCCGCACCTTCTCATCAATCCAGCCGTCTTTTTGGAGAATCTGAATGTTCTTTTTAGCCTCCATCTGCCTCAAGCAGTAGCAACTAACTCCACCCACAAATATCCGGATCCGACACGAATCTGTGCAAAACCCATCTTCCAGATGACTTCGACAGTCGCTAGTGGATCGATGTTAAGTGTATCGGTACGTGCAGAGGATCAGGACAGAAGTGCGTTCGAAAAGAAAGAATCTTCTGTCGAACTCATGCAGTTGATTCACACCATCAAGAATCAATTCGAACTTCTCGGACCGAACCACACTTTTGAGTGAGTTTTTCTAGTTTTGATTCCAATATGTTATAAATAAAATCAATTTTCTTGTAAAACACTCTATAAAAACCCCATTTTCATTCAAGTCTGGAATATTTCACATCTTTCAGCGAACTCGACGCCATCACCAACGCTGCAATCGATGCTATTGACGCGGACGTCACCTTCGCGGATTTAATGGCGTTGAGCGTCGTTGATAGTTCCAACCACCGGAATCATGCTCACAACATGCGAGTGGAAGAAACTGCACACAAATACATCATTCCGATGGCTGTTGGTATCAAAGCATGGTACGACCACATCTATCAGGACTGTGAAAGATGCCGAACCGACTTTTTTAATGCCGTTCCTCTTGGCGGATTGAAAGACAAGTTGATGTGGATGAGTAATGTCGGATTACGACAACATCGGAGCTTCGTGGATATATCAACGGGACAACGTCATGAATCGAGACAGAAGACTACGAAAGAGCTCCAATATAAAAACGCGCCACTCTACGTCTTGCCAGTCGACAAGCTCGACGTCCACGCCGTTCAATACGCTCCGAAAGTTCCAGGCTTTGCTGGTTTAATGCGTGAGTTGCGGTGTTCTATTTAAAAATAGTACCAACTAAATTTTCAGAATACTTGCCCGGACAAGGAGCAGCAATCCAAGTAGGACCAGGAGCAGCAATCCCAGTAGGACCAGGAGGAGGAGGTATCATTATTTAGTATTCAAGTGGAAACTGTGAACCTAACAATTAGCTATGAGCCTGCCGATGAAAACACAAAATTCCTTACATAAAACTTGTGCTATCATATACTGGGAATCAATTTTTCTCGCATTTTATTACCATGTTGTCAAGACAACGCCCACCCTGCTATTAACCTAGGGACCCTTCTTATAATCTATAATTAACTGAATCCTACTTCTTTTTCATCCCTTATGCTTATCCAATCCGACCTCCTAGAAGTGCAAATGCTCCAGAAGCTTCTCATAGTGCTATCAATAATATACGACTGCAATTCAAGTAACACTGTAAGTGATACTCATTTTCACTCAAACGAGAAAAAAGATTCTAATACAGCTCTTGAAGAAAGTCTTATGCATATGAAGATTCAGAGGTATTTTGCAATGTGAGTTTTCAAATCTTTTAGGAATTGAGGTAAACTACAAACTACAATTTCAGATTTGGATTTCTTCTGGTTTTATACGTAAACATTCCTCTAGACCACTGGAAGATCCTCTAGACCCACTGGATCCACGACTGCCACCAATGGTTCCTTTCGCATTGATAGTGTAGAGGGATAGGAGTAAATATGCGAGGAAAAGTTTAAGAAACATGGGGGAAATGGGAGCAAACTAAAAATATGTGCTGCTTTGTGAGTAGAGTGTTGTCAAGACAACTCACGCGCACGGGGGATTTTAGACCATTGATTTTTATATGTAATCACTTATAAATTTGATATACTTTTTAGCACGTACAAAAAATCCAAAGGTTTAAAGGGAACAGTTTTGGTCAAGAAAAGGAAAAAGAATTGAAAAGTTGAAGAGCATCATGAGTCATTTTGCAACTGGACATCTCGTAACTGCTCTACAGACATAATTAACAATTGAGCTGCTCTAGTAATCATTGCCAACTTTAAAAACATGATTGTTTTAAATTGTATACAGTTAATGTTGATCCCACTACCAGCGATGTACATGCTTTACTGGAACTGAAAATTTTCACGAGATATTTTATATTCTGTTAAATCTGTCTTTCCTGGTCCAATAACTCCGAGTATCAATTTCAGATGACTTGAGAGCCCTTAATTTTTCCTTTTGCAGTCCTTTTTGCAGTCTTTATTCATTGACGGTATTCCTCGTCTTCCTTTCTTTTCTATGATCTATTGCGTATATGTTTCCGACACTCTTTTACTACCGTTCAACACTGATCCACTGTTTCTTCTTACCCCCCTCATTACGTCATAATCCGTGTTACGTAATAACTCTGGGTTTCTCAATTTCCTACACACTCTAATCACCCACCTGTGAATCTTCGGGACCAGTTGGCCCTTCTTTTCACCGTTTTTCTTGCGGTCTCTTTCTCTCTCACTTGGCAAATATGCGGTGTCATCGATATAAAAACAATTGACTTTTTGAAGGGATAGGGATTTATGTCATTATAGAGATGAAAAGAGTAGGGTTTTTTCTCAAAACATGTATTTTTCTTACGTTACAGGACTCACTATCCATATGACACGTGTTTCCCTACAGTTCAATTGCACATAAAATCCAATATTCGAATATGAACAAGATTAGAAGAACTAATTTCGAAGCCAGGATCCTTTTGGAGAACGTGGATGAAATACGAATGATTTTTGTAGTCAAGGTGACTGAGATTTCAATTGTTGCTTCTCGTTATTGAAAAAACATTTAATTAAATCCGTAAATCCACACAAATCTTAAAGGCGCATGCATTTTAATTAAGATATCTCGCCACGATGTGCACTTTAATTCGCTTTTTAACGCAGATTAATTCGAATTAAAGTGTTTTTTATGCACATTAAAATGCATTCGTGAATAGCATTAAAATGCAAAATGTGGCATTTTAATTCGCACTTTTTCTTCGTGAATAGGTGCATTACAATTCACAAATTAGAATAAAATGACTTTTGGTAGTAATAGAAATGGAATACAGAGTATTTCAGTTACAAACAGTAAGGCAATCTAATAAAACTTGAAATAATCTCAATTGAATTTTGAAGTAAAACAAATTAATTTGTAGTCGACACTATGAATTGACGGAAACAGCTCATCGCCGTCGATTGGCTCTAACTCTCCCACGCTCCTCGTCCATCTGCGCTCTATTGTTGTGCACCAGGAAATTGACGGTTATTACTATTCTGTAAAGTTTAACATACTTTACTTTCCAACATTTTCTTTCTTACATCGTAGTGAATATTACCAACAAAAAATCGCTCAGCACTCCATCTTCTTTCTCAACATTTTCAATCTTAGAGTTTGATGGGTTATCCATTGGATAGGAATAATGGAGGAATAAAAACAGTATAAGAATCATTTTATAGAGCATATTTTTCTGTGGAAACAGATTAAACAAACAATAATTTTTGAGAAAAAAAGAAGGAAATTTTTTAAAATGATATATTTGATAGTGTTGCTAGGGGCAACAATTCGCGGAGAGAAGGAAAATGTTGGTAATGTTTTCTTTTTCAAACGGACTCATATGTATACTTTTTAGAGTTACTGATCGGGACCAAATCGATGAGTAAAATCGTCAGAACCTAGATATAATTAGAGTAACGTGTCGATCGCTATGATCATCGATAGAGTCGACGATAATCGGGAAAATCATGTCGATTTGATCTAACTTTAGTTTAGTCGATGACCAAAAAATGAGTTGAGACTCGACGATAATCAAAAAGTCATGATTATCATCTCAAAATTATCGATGACTATCGACGATCATAATCACTCATGATTATCGATAATTTATCGACCGGCGATTATCGATAGTCGGTCGACGATTATCGATAATCGTCGATCGTCGCGGCGATCGGCGATTATCGACGATTATCGACGATTATCGACGATAATGAGCAAAAATAAAAAACTCTGGAAACGGTTTTAAATGGCTCAAACTGGTCAAAAATGGTGTTTTGATAGTCTTGTTAGAGTCCTCTATTGATTCCATCCAAAAAATTTAAAAATGAAAGAAAATTTTTTTTTCAAATTTTTCAAAAAAAAATGAAAAAAATAATTTTGTTTAAAATTTTTTTTCTTGGTGTAAATTGATAGAGTAGCTTCAGAATTCTATCAGAACACCATTTTTGACCAGTTTGAGCCATTTAAAACCGTTTCCATAGTTTTTTATTTTTGCTCATTATCGTCGATAATCGTCGATAATCGTCGATAATCGCCGATTGCCGCGACGATCGACGATTATCGATAATCGTCGACCGACTATCGATAATCGCCGGTCGATAAATTATCGATAATCACCAGTGATCATGATCGTCGATAGTCATCGATAATTTTGAGGCGATAATCATGACTTTTTGTTTATCGTCGAGTCGCGATTCATTTTCTAGTCATCGACTCGACCACCTATCGACTGTGATCTATCAATTTTCGATTCAAAAATCATCGAAAATTCGGTCGACACGTTACTCTAGATATAATTAAAAATTTACTTTAGCTGGAGATAGGTTAAAAACTTGTATACAATAAGTTACTGTTATTATGATGTATAAGAAGAATCGCCTCAATCCCACAAAAATGAATTTCAAGCTCAGCCTCGGATGATCCGCAGCAACCAACAGTTGAATACAGATAGGGTTCTGAAAAACAACTAAAAGACATTTTCACACCATTTGCATTCTGGAACTCATACATTAATATGAATGCAGTCCACGCATTTCCGCTTGCCTGCTGGTGATGTTTTTGCTTAGATTCATGTACTTCTAGTTTATCGAAACAATATAGAACAACGTATGTAAAAATCATCAATACTTGAAGTAATAGGTCAATCATTTTCAGAAGAAATGGAGGAGGAGAGCCTGGATTCTTTTCGGACTGTTGCCAGGGCAAAAAATGGGCGAAGAGTTGGAAGAGGAGTTTAAGCTTTCAATTTTCATCTACTGCTTTAGGAAAGCGCATAATGATATAAATAAAGTCAAAACCAACATAAGTTCAGCTTAGATTGAACCCATGACATTTCACTCTAGGAAAATCAAAAGAATTTTTGATTAAAAGTCTGTGTCTCCCAATCCCTCTCTTGATTTAGTACTCCGTTCTATCTGAACACTGAAACTACCCGTATTAAAACCGATCAGAACCACCTGATGGAAAAAAAAACCGTTCTAAAACGGGAGGGAGAAAAAAACTGGCTCGGAAAATTACAAGCTTATTTCATTTATTCAATAAAAACTATTTAAAAATTATGTATTATTAATACCGTTTTCCGAAATATCCAGTTTCTCTTTTACTGAACCTTCTTTCCTGTCATAATTTATCCACTCCGTCTGCACCCATAAATGCATGCAAATGAAGCAACAATAGAGCGCAGGTAGACGAGGAGCGTGGGAGTTTTAGACTCAATCGATGGCAATGAGCTGTTTCCATCTATCTACAGTAACGACTACACATTTATTTCTTTCATTTCAAAATTCAATTGTGATTCTTTCTAGTTTTATCACATTTTTTGAGATTCCAAACTGATTGTGAGAAATACTCTGCATTCACTTTATTTAGTATCTAATTCCATTTTTTCTAATGGTGAATTGTATCTGAAAATATGAAATTTCGAATTACCGCCCATTTTCTTATCTGGAAATCTATGATGACAGAAAAATGACAGCTGTTTTTCAATACTCACCCAATCAGAAAAATGCATGGCAGACAACTTTTTTTTCAAAATAAGGTACGCTGAATTAAAACATAGCTAACTGATCAGAGTTGAGCGGAATGCGGTTTTTGAAATGGCGGAAGGCGGAAAGCGGAAAGCGAAATAATTTTTTTTGGAGGAAAGCGGAAAGCGGAAGGCAAAATCGAAAATTTTTCGGCGGAAAGCGGAATGAAAAAAAAGCCAAAAGGCGGAAGGCGGAATAAAAAAAATTCGGCGGACCTATAATAGTGGTGCACTCACCAGCAAAAGTTTTAAGCATAACATCTCGACTTGTTTTAGCTGCAACATTTTTTAAATTAAAAATATATTCTATAAAAATCTAACAATACTTTGTTAGTTGACAACTTTATGTTATCGCTTTTGGGAATCAAGAGGTAGATGTTTGAAAATTGTGGGACCAAATCATAATGACGGGCCAGGACTGAAAGAATATGCAGTTTTCCGAAGTCAGAGCACATAAATTAACGAATCAAAAAAACAAAAGAAAACAATTTGACCTTTCATTTCTACCTCTGCTACACTTTCCTGACAACTCCCTGCCCTACTACCCCACATTCAACATTTCTTGTTCATTTTTAACATTTTAATCCAAATTATTGATTTTTCTCTCGAGATTGTTATCAGCAAAGCTAGAGGACATCACATTCTGCAAACTGGTCTTTGACCCGCAAAGTGTTCATAATGAGTAAGTAGACTGATGTGGAAAACACACTTTTATTATGAATTTCAGAACCAATAAATTTAATAATTTTATTGATATTGGTCGGGAAAGGATATGGACTGGTTCCAGTGTACGGGAGACAATTAGTTGGGAATTGGTCTCGTTTTCAGCGTGCCATTCATGGTAAGTGGCTTTTATCTGTTGGAAACTAAAAATTGAAACTTTCAGAAGAATTTGCGGTCTCTCTCAAACAGATGGAAATGATTGCTCATATTGCTAACGGTATTTACCTTCAACAAGGACTGATGAAAGGAGCCATTCCACCCGCTGAACTGATTTCCGAGATTTTAAATTTGGGAGCTGTCAGACCTTCTGATATTCATAATATGAACAATGGAAAGCTGAAAGAAGTTGTGAATACAGTTGAAGGTCTACTGAAGTCTTTGGACGGTACTGTCGGCGCAATAGAGGACAAACTTCTGAAAATACATACTGTTGTGGAGAGATCGAATGGAGTTGAGAGTTTGAGCCAGTTGGGTAATGAGTACTTGGGAGAAGTGGTGAAGATGAAAAACTTAAAAAAGAGCTTCAATAGTTATTATATAGCTAAATTGGGAGACTTTCTTCAAAGTTCACAAGTTCTAGAAACGCAATTGGACCCCGGACTTGTTCAAAACAAGTTAGAAGTGATTAAGGCCAGTATAACAGTAATTAAAAGTAAGAAGTTCGCCGATCTTGTTAGCTTGACCGGATCGAAAGTGATGGAATCTTCGATGAAAACGTTCACACCTCTTGTCAATTTCCATAGGAGTGTAAACACGTATTTTGGTGATGTTCAGATTCTGCAGAAGAATGACAGTGTTGATGGAAAACTTAAACAAATGATTGCCAATGCCCAAGCAATTGGATCTCTGATTGACGCTGTGAAGAACAGTTCGTTGAAATTCAACCATTTGAAACAAGTGTTAGTTTCACGAAAACAATGGAGTGCCCAGACGCTATCAGCTCACACCCCTGGATTTCCAAATGGGTATTCGGGAATCGTATCTCTCACTGACGATCTGGCTGATAATTGGACAAAAAACATGGTTGCGGGACAAGCTGATAACTTGATTAAAGCCCTAGAATCGTTGAAAAACATTGGGAATATTGCGAAAGAAGCGGACAACTTGTTAGGAAAAAGTTATGAAGGTCTGGAAGATGTCTCCGATACGTTTTTAAAACTTTCTCAACTCTCTAGTGCTAATACAACTGCGCTGGCTTCGAAGCTATCTGAGATTCATGCAGCAATTCAAGACAAGACAGTTATTCCGAAGAATACGGAGAACTATGTCAAGCTCCACACAGATATCCGCCTATTGTTCCAACAATTGAATGCAATAGCCGAAGTCGCTGCTGTTTCAGTCGTTCTCACTTCTCAGGAAAACGACAAAAAGTTAGAAAACATAATGGCGTTGGCAGAAGTTGTAGATGGCGACGAAATGCTACAAAAACTATCAGAATTGAAGAAAAACAAGGACTATCAAGATATTTGTCAGGTTTTGAGGAATATTAGTAAGTCAGTTGAACTACTATCGGAAGGAGACGTTGTTGTGACGCCTGCTGAAGACATTGTCAAATCTTTTGGAGAGATGGAAACGTATGTGAAGGATTCGGATCGATTCTTGAATATGTTGAAAGCATTGAGAGGAATCAAAGAATTTGAGTATCTCGCTTCTTTTGTGAATGCTCGGAAAAGTTTTGACCTAATCGATACGGATAAGGTGAAGAAGTTCAGTTCGGTGTCCGATAACATTGAAAATGCTAAACCGAAGTTGAAAGAGTTAGAGAAGGCAATGAATGATATGAATGGGTTTACAAGTTTCGAATCGAATGCGTTGACTCAGTTGGGAGATTTAAAGAAAGATTCAGATACTCTCGGATCGGCGACACGTGGAATTTTAAAGATTAAAAAAAGTATCGATGAGAAAGTTGACACTGTACCGCTGGATTTCGCTGAGATAATGCTTCCAGATGCGCTGGCATCTACCAAAGTAAAACTTTCTATTGATGAAGAAAATAGTGTAATTAAATTGAAAGGATTGAGCGACCGGCTAAAAACTTCATACAAAACGATTGAGGATTATATAACTTCATTCCAGTCTTTGAAACCTGACAAACTTGCCGATTACTCTGATATTTTCACAAAGGCTTCTTCTCTCCCAGATATTTCCGAAGACTTTCATTCTATGATATTTTCAACCGAGAAATTAGCTTCAAGGGCTGACCCGTTATATCAAGCTTACCTGGTGGGTACTGTGAAAACCCTTCAAAAACTTGATTCTCTGCATTTGGACTTTTCCAAACACAGAAAAGACTTTGCTCTCGCCAAGGCTTCTCTCAACTCTCTGGATCTCACATTTGCAAAACTCCCTCAACTCTTCACTCCAACTACAACACCTGCAACAATCACAAAGGCTCCGAGTGGAGGTCGATCGAATCCATCGAAACCAGGTGGACAACAATCCGGAGCACCTGGTGATCCAAATGTACCAGGAAGTCAGTCAGGATCAGAAGAGGAAACAACTACCAATACAACGCCTACATGGTGAGTTTTAAAGCTTAAATCTAAAATTTATTTGTATATTTTTAGGCTAATAATCTTATATATTCTCATTCCTTTTTTCATTATCGGAGGGATTGTATCGATCGTAATTTACTGTTGTTGCTGGGGAAAAGTTTGTTGCAAAAAAGACATTCCACCTCCTCCAGACGATGTTATTGTCGATGGCAAACATAATAATTCTAACAAGAAAGTCCCAAATAAACCAGAAGAAACGACCAGTCAACCAGTGAAAAAGACAAATACAGTACAAGAAAAGAATGATGGAAATTCTAAAGATAAGATCATCCCGAAAGAAGATGACAAATCGGAGAAAAAGACGGGCAAGATCGAAGAACAGGTACCACTCCCTCGTAAGTTGTGGTGTTTTGAGAATGTGTCAACAATTAATCAGAAATTTTTTTTGATAGAAATCTATTTTCAGCTCCCACGATACTCCCAGAAGTTGGGTTGAAGTGGATGCTTCGGTGTCAATCGCAAATAGACAAAAGTGTTTATAAACCCCCTGTACCCTTGGACATCCAGTATCAGCAGGAATTCTTGGAGTACGATTCGGCAGGCATGAAACCATCTTATCGTGAACCGTCTGGAAGTGAAATATTTGACATGATGCGGTAACAAAAATTCATTTATTCTCCGAATAAAACTATCAGTCAAATTTCAGAATGGGTTTGGAGAAGCCTATTGGACACATGCAAAACACTCTTAGTACGAGTGACTTTGATATCGGCGAGGGCGAAAAGTACACAATGGCAAATGCTATCGGACCTCCTTGGGAAGGACGCTGCTCCGACGGATTCGGTGATTGTACAATAGGAACTCACTTCCGGATGTTGCAGCAAACAGGTATTCGACGTATCTGTTGGACCTTTGACACTTTTCGAGGAGGTGAGACAAGATTGAGAATTATTATGACTTTATTATATTCTTAGATTGGAAATCCGGCAAGTCATTCATTTCAATACTAGTTGGAGATGTTAAGGAGCATAAGGAGTAGCAATCGACAGTTGAATACAAATAGAACTCTGAAAAAACAGTTTTTACTCAATTTTCACTCTCCGATGCATATATCAATATAAATGCTGTCCACATACTCTCTCTTGCCTGCTGGTGATGTTTTTGCTTAGATTCATGTACTTCTAGTTTATCGAAACAATATAGAACAACATATGTAAAAACCATCAATATTTGAAGTAATAGGTCAATCATTTTCAGAAGAAATGAAGGAGGAGATCCTAGATTCTTTTCGGACTGTTCCCAGGGCAAAAAATGGGCGAAGAGTTGGAAGAGGAGTTTAGGCTTTTAATTTTCATCTACTGCTTTAGGAAAGCGCATAATGATATAAGAAAGCCGGAATTTGGAAATTTTTAATTTGTCAGTCACAAATCAAAGTTTTCAAAATTTTCTTGGGGGCACCCAGAAAAATCAAGAAATCGCTTTTTCTAAATAATTCTGGGAAATTTGGGGAGTTTCATCAGAGATAACATATTTTTTCCGAATATCTATTTATTCTGTGCTCCACTCAATTCCTATTCATAATGAGGCAAACATTATAATCACTCAACTCCATTGATACGTGAACTTTATTAGAAAATCAGAAACACAGAATCGGCAACGTCGCCAACTCAGTGAAAATCAAATTAACTGAAGGAAAAAATAAATAAAAACACGTGAACTACACTGGGAAAAAAGGATTCTCAGAATCGGCAAGCTTGCCGACACTGTTATTAAAGAAAGATTCCAAAACATTTAGAAACGTGAACTCGGTGTCAGTAGAGAGAGTACTTCGTGGATAGAATAATCGGTCTTCGAAATCGTGAAAACTGTCAATAGGATAACGTAGATGCCGAATATACATATGAAATGGGTGCCATTCAAGTCTAAGTTGTCTGAAATAATGAGGATTTATAGAAAACTTTGGTTTCTATTACTAACCACCTTTGTAAAGTGTTATGCCAATTGTAATCAAAATGATGTCAGCGATAAAACAACACTTCTATTTAATCATTCAAAAACAGATAAGAAAACTGATAAATTGGGTCCTGCAATATGAACTTGTATTATGCATATATCTTACCTGACCGAGAGAAGAACGCTTTTTGAAAAGTTTTCCATTCAGATAAACCGAAAATAAAGAACATTGCTCTAGAACTGTGTTTTTAAAAATCAAGGGCACGCTGATATTTTTCCAGCGATCTTCATTCCCTCATGCGAAGAAAATTCATTTCTCATTCAACGGTAGCAATGTTTTCATTTTTGGTTTATCTCAATGGAAAACTATTCAAAAAGCGTTCTTCTCGCGGACAGGTAAGATATATACATAATACAAGTTCATATTGCAGGACCCAATTTATCAGTTTTCTTATCTGTTTTTGAATGATTAAATAGAAGTGTTGTTTTATCGCTGACATCATTTTGATACAATTGGCATAACACTTTACAAAGGTGGTTAGTAATAGAAACCAAAGTTTTCTATAAATCCTCATTATTTCAGACAACTTAGACTTGAATGGCACCCATTTCATATGTATATTCGGCATCTACTATAAATTATCGACAGTTTTCACGATTTCGAAGAACGATTCTATCCACGAAGTCCTCACTCTACTGACACCGAGTTCACGTTTTTAAATGTTTTGGAATATCTTTTTTAATAACAGTATCGGCAAGCTTGCCGATTCTGGGAATCCTTTTCTTCCCAGTGTAGTTCACGTGTTTTTATATTTTTCCCTCAATTAATTTGTTTATCACAGAGTAGGCGATATTGCCTATTCTGTGTTTCTGATATTTGAATAAAGTTCACGTATTTATTTTATCAATGGTGTCAAGTTTCAGAAAACGTAAGCTTTATCTTAGTTAAAACTGGAAACAACGCATAGTTGTTATTTTACTGGAACTCCCCAACAGAATTATCTACATTTTGTCTGATTGCAACTTTTTCTGTCTAAAAACGTTGAATTTTCAGGTATAATGCAATTTTTTGCAAAAAAGAAGTTTTCCTGTGAGCAGTCACAGGAATTTTTAAGTTTTTCGTATTTTGTTAATCAAAATCAAAAATCTCCAAATTCTGGCTTTCTTATATAAATAAAGTCTAGACCAACATAAGTTCGGCTTAGATTGAACCCATGGCATTTCACTCTAGGAAAATCAAAAGAGTTTTTGATTAAAAGTCTGTGTCTCCCAATCCAACACACTCTCTAAACTTTGTTATATCTGAACACTGAAACTACCCGTATTAGATCCCATAAGAACCACCTGATGGAAAAAAAAACCGTTCTAAAACGGGAGGGAGAAAAAAACCGTCTCACAAAATTACAAGCTGACACATTTATTCAAAAAAATACGATGTGAAAATTATGTATTATCAATACCGTTCTCCAAAAATTCGAGTTGCTCAGCTACTAAACCATCTTCGCTGTCATAATCCATCCACTCCGTCTGCACCCATAAATGCATGCAAATGAACACCCTGTAAGATTTTTCATATTTTTTCTTCCCAAGATAAATGTTTGCTACATCATAAAAATAGTGAACATCATCATCACCACTTGACCGTTTCCACTGAAATAGTATAGACCATAGCCACATAACAGGAATAAGAACATGACCAGAGTAATAAGAAGCTTGAATTTCCAAGTCATGTTACTTGAAATGTGTCGGAAGAAGGTTGGGGAGCTGACTAGTTGAGAAAAACCTTTCTCACGCTTGGTATGTTATGTTGAGCTTGTAGTGCACAACATCAGTAGCACAACTTCAATATTAAATTGATTTTTGCGGTGGTGTGAGACTTGATTGTCATGTTTAGCCTTGCTTATGTACGGTACCGGTCAAAAGGATGTAAACTTTGGCCGTTTTCAGTAGAAATTGTCCAACTTTGTGAGTCTGTCATGGTAATACTGATTGTCCTATCAAGAAGATTTTTAATGAATTATACAGAACAAAGGTAGAGCTTCATTCTTGCAGTTGACAACTTTTTTGTACGAACATTTCCTAGAGAGTTGTACTAATTTTGAGTGGACATCTCTGTTTTGCACTGAAATGGGTCGATTTAAGGGAGAACTTACTTTGTCGATATATAACTCTCTAGGGAGTGTCCGTACAAAAAAGTCGTCAACTATAAAAATAGAGTTTTACTCTTGGTCTGTTTGATCCCAAAAAAATTTCTTTTGTGGACTGTTAGTCTTACCATGACACACTCTCAAAGTTGGACATTTTCAACTGAAAAAGGTAAAACATAACATACTTTTGACCGGTACTGTAAAAAAGGTAACGCAGCTTTAGAAATCGGAACTTTTGATTGAAAATTCTGTGAAAATTTCAGAAAATAAATTACGTGACCCGGCACATCAAAAAGCGAAAACCGACAAGAAAAAAACAAAGAAAAACAACAATTTCCACGTGGCAGCGGGGTAGCCCAGCTTTTGTAAAGGTTAGTCTAGTTCACTCTTTTTCTCACCTTTCCCCCCGGGAGAGAATTTATTCCCTAATCACAAGGCACTAGTTGCTCATTCTTCCGGAAGATATATTCAAAAGGTAAGTTGGGGGATTCTGTAGAGAGTAAGAGGACCAAAGGGTATCTGTAGAAGAGAGCGCAGTGAGAATTTCGGCTCTGGGACAGCGAAACCAGACACTTGGCAACTGGACACTTGGCAACTGGACGTTTCGCAACCGGGCGTTTCGAAACTGGACATTTCGAAATCGGTACTTTAAAAAATAAACGCCCGGTTTTGAAACGTCCGTTTTCGAAACGTCCGGTTTTGAATCGTCCGGTTTCGAAACGTTCAGTTGCGATATGTCCGGTTTCAAAGACTCGGAAACGGCCTTTCGAAAAAGTTAATTTCTCGAGAGATGTCCGACAGATTGCTCAAAAATCTCTCGAGAAATCTTTCGAGAAATCTCTCTAAACGGTCTCGAAGATAAACACTGGTTTTGGATAGAATTTCTAGCGCCGCGGAGCTCTAGTGACTAACTCTTTTTTAAATTTCAGAAATCATAATGGTCAACGAACCTCTCACCGACACGGCTAAATTCATCCATCGCCACATGAAGGTGACGAAGTGGACCAATTATCGAGAGGTAAGAGAGACAGTCCCATTGCATCTAACAACTCTCATAATCATTTTCAGCAATCCTATACCAAACAGGAACTGATCAATTTGGCGTTGGATGCCAGAGGCGAGTTCAAACGAAACATGGACGAAAGCGGGAAGGTACTCGCCCTCGCTGAGATTGATCCGCCTGTATTGGTGGTTGGAGACATTCACGGACAATACGCTGACTTGATGAGAATACTCAACTCAAGTCCAACTAAACCAGCGGAGAAAAAAGATGAAAGACCAGCTCCAAATAACCAGAAGGCCGGTTTCTTCAACAACAGATTCGTCTTTCTCGGCGACTACGTGGATCGTGGAAGCCACTCGGTCGAGTGTATCTCGTTGATGTTTGCTCTCAAAGTCCACTATCCGAAGCGATACGTTCTGCTCCGTGGAAACCATGAGACCAGAGCAATCAATTTGAAACTGACACAACCCAGCAGCTCCAAGACCAAAATTTCCCCGAAATGAATGTATGAGTGAATTACTAAAAATAAAAATATTGATTGTGAATTTGTCTTTGTCTTACACAACCAGATAAGAGGGGCTCTTCAATAAAAGGTAATTTCAATTCGTCTATTTGTAGATGAGCAACAGAGGTCCATGAAATTCCGACTTCCGGATAAGAAAAGATACTTTTCTCTTCCGTTTATCACAAAACTGTGCAATTTAGCAATTTAGCAATACAACAGTTTGCAGAAATACATGAAAAAATGATCTACAGTTCCATCCAGTAAGATATGCAATTTGACTTTTTTAAGTTGAAAATGGCCAACTTTGAGAGAATATTACGGTATCACTGATTGTCCTACAAAGTAACGTTTTTATATGAAACACAGATCAAAAGTAGAGCGTTTTTTTTGTAGTTGACAACTTTTTTGAACAAACTCTCCCTAGATAGTTATGGTCAATTTAAAATTTGCACTGAAATGGGGCAGTTTGAGGGAGAAATTGCTTTGTCAATATGTAACTCTCTAGGGAGTGCTTGCACAAAAAAGTTGTCAACTACAAAAATGACGCTCTATCTTTGTTCTGTACGGTTTATACATAATTTACTTAATGAGACCATCAGTCATACCGTAACAACCAATCAAAGTTGGTCATTTTCACCTGAAAAGGCCAAGTTGTTTATCTTACTGAGCGGTACTGTAATTGGCCAGAAAATAGGGTTTTCTTCAACCAAAACCTAATTTTCCCCTATTTTTGCAAATTTTATGATTTTTTCTTTTGGAGTAGTACAAAAAAATTTGAAAAATCACTTCCGACTTCCAACTTCCGAAGAAGACATTTTCACTCCCATGAAACTCTGACTCCTTTATTTTGCTCATTCGTTTTTTTCCTTATAACTTCTGATTCTTCATGTTTGTCTTCAGAAGATTTCAGATCCCCTGTGACTTCTCTAAAATTGTAGATTTTGCTCCCAAAAGGTTATTGGAGGTTCTAGGAGCCCTAGATTCAGAAGCTATTTGTTTCAGAAAAAAACTAAGAAGGCCAAAAATGTAAGTTGTTTGAAACATGGTGGTCTCTTTCTGAAAATCGTCTTTGAAACTCCTAGGATGTTCAGGATTGGACAAAAAACACGAAAATGAGGCAAACTTAAAAATATGTATATACACAAAAAAGAGAAACCATAAATCACTTTTATTTGAACCCAAATCATCAAAATTCGAAGGGACAAGAAAATTAAGCAAAATACAGCTTTTGTAGCTACATAATGAAAATAACAAAACTTCAATTATCAATAACTTAAGGTACTTCAATTAGGTGCTATGCACAAAATAGCCGAGAGTATACACCTGTAAAACACAGTACTGGCCATAAAGAATGCGACACTTGCAGTTTTTAGTTGAAAATGGTCAACTTTGTGACTGTGACACGACCTCCCTGATAGTCCGACAACATTTATTTTTTATGGAGTGTATAGATCACAAATAGAGCTTCATTTTATAGTTGACAACTTTTTTGTACCGACACAACCTAAGAAGTTACAGGCAGTCTATGTTAAAAGCTCAAAAATTTCTCCTTTTAGCACTGAAAAACGGTAAAAATTGCGAGAAATTACTTTGACGATTGATAACTTCTTAGGATGTGTCCGTACAGAAAAATTGTCAACTACAAAAATGAAACTCTATTTGTGATCTGTACAGTCCATAAACAATCAATATTGTAAGACTATTAGGAAAGCCGTGTCACAGTCGCAAAGTTGACCATTTTCAACTAAAAACTGCAAGTTTCGCATTCTTTATGGCCAGTACTGTATATGAGTAGTCCGCGGTGAAAAAATTCAGAGCCAGTAGGCTAAAAAACTCACATCGTAACGCTTGCCCACATCAACGACTCTTGTCGTTTTTCTTCAATTTCTCTCTGAGCAATTTCTCTTGAGCTTAAAGGGAATTCGGAGGAGAAAGGGAACGCGTATTGAATATAAAGAAATAATAAAACACTGACAGTCAGAAATGCCAGAGGGTAGTTCATTATAGTATATTTGAAAGTTTGTAGGAAATATAAGTAAGTTTGATTGACAAAATTGATTTCTCACGGCAGGTACACATGAGTAGAGATGTGGGTGTGAGATTAGTTCCAAGTCTCTAAAATTGACATGATACTAAGTGTCATAAATTGAAGTGGGATTATAAGAAACGAGACTTTTCGAGATACCACATAAGTCTCATGGTTCAGTGCACATGACTTGTTCTAGAGTTTTACGGTAAGAGTTTATTGTTGACAGAAAATTGAAACAAATTAAAGTTAGCTCATTAGTTCGAGAAAACGGAAAACCACCGAAAAGCATACTTGTCATCCGGGCCGAAACGGGCCGACACGGGCCGCCGCGTAACTTGCTTAAAACGCAACGTGATGAGCTGAAAAATATACCAAAATGTAGATCTCAGCGAGTTCTATATCCTTGATCTACTCCGGGCCGGATGGCTATTCGTTAATGTGCCG
Source organism: Caenorhabditis remanei (assembly GCF_010183535.1). Lineage (NCBI taxonomy): Eukaryota > Metazoa > Nematoda > Chromadorea > Rhabditida > Rhabditidae > Caenorhabditis > Caenorhabditis remanei. Next base: position 4,231,169 of record NC_071332.1, read on the forward strand.
TGGGCCGGGCTAGAATGGCTTTTTTGGCCATTTTCGCATTTTTTGGCACTTTTTCCCGGCCCGCGGCACATTAACGAATAACCATCCGGCCCGTAGCATATCACGGATATAGAACTCGCTGAGATCTACATTTTGGTATATTTTTCAGCCCATAACGTTGCGTTTTAAGCCAGTTACGCGCCGGCCCGTGTCGGCCCGTTTCGGCCCGGATGACAAGTATGCCGAAAAGATCATTCTGTAAAATTTAAATATTTTAATTGCAACTCAAGGGGCCTAAACTTACAGCAACACACAAGTCAACACCAATAACTCATTTTGACTCTCTTCAACAAAATACTGCAGATGAGATACAGTACTGGCCATAAAGAATGCGACACTTGCAGTTGTCAGCTGAAAATGGTCAACTTTGTGACTGTGAGACGGCTTTCCTAATAGTCTTACAATATTGATTGTTTATGGACTGTACAGATCACAAATAGAGTTTCATTTTTGTAGTTGACAATTTTTTTTGTACGGACACATCCTAAGAAGTTATCAATCGTCAAAGTAATTTCTCGCAATTTTTGTCGTTTTTCAGTAAAAGGAAAAATTTTTGAGCTTTTAACATAGACTGCCTGTAACTTCTTAGGTTGGGCCCGTACATAAAAGCTGTCAACTACAAAAATGAAGCTCTATTTGTGAACTATAAATTCCATAAAAATCAATGTTGTGAGACTATCAGGGTGGCCGTCTCACACTCACAAAGTTGACCATTTTCAACTGAAAACTGCAAGTGTCGCATTCTTTATGGCCAGCACTGTATGTCAGGGAAAATTTCATGACATTTAGCAAAAAAAAATAAATATAATGATATTTAAAAAATTTCCGTGGGGAAGTTTCTCACGGTGAGTAATTGTAGTATGTCAAGCAGTATATTTCACTCTCAGTTCCCCCCTAGGCCCATATTCTGGAAATTTCCGAGCGCATTTATAGTAGAGATACAGAAAGAGAAATAGTATCATAAAGAGAGCAATGATAAGGAGCCATCTGGAAAATTTTTAGTTTTGAAGCGGCTGTTGAAAAATTAATTATTTTCAAATCTTACCCAATGAAATGTTTAGTTGACATAGGTTCGCTGAAATTATTTTATCCTGTTGAGCTAACATTATGGACGACTAACCTATAAACTTTTTGTCTATCAGGCTCTGAAGCCATTGTGAATTTGAATGAAACCACTATATTAAAAATAAATAATAGAAACCGCATCGAACGGAAGGTAGATCAAACCAAAAAAATAAATCAGAAATCCGAAAAGCGGATGTAACTTGTCATGGAGACACGTCAAAGTGCCCACACACACACACATTGATGTTTCAAAATCACGCTATTTGTTTATAACATGAAAATCAGGCAAAGTTCGAAACATAACTAGAAAAAGAAAAAGAAAAATCATAAATCTCTTTATTTGAACCCAAACTCCAGTTTATTTTGAGATTATCAAAATTCGAAGGGAAAGGAAAAATTTTTATATAATACGGCTATAAAACTGAAGTGAAATATTTGATACAATTGAGCGAGAAGATAAAAGGAGAGTCTGACTATAAAACATTTCAAGATCACACAATATACTTCACACTTTTTTCAGCAGTCTCCAGTTTTTTCTCACTGGCAACCCGACAAAATCGATCTTTTATCTTCTTCTTCTTATCCCATAAACACTTGAGAGCTATAACAATTCCAATAGCTGAAAAGCAAATGAAAGTAACTCTGAAATATAAATTATGTTCTTCAATAAAGTCAAAAACTAGCTTACATTAAACATTCAGACACAGACCTTAGTGGTCCCTTCGAAGCCATAGAGTTTCCTCCCTTCTGCATGAAGAGAAACGCAATTCCTGCATTGGCAGGTCTAGATGATAGAGTTAACAGGAGGAAAAGTGTGAAAATTGTAGTCATAGTTTAAAGAATAGATGGGGGGTCAGAAAAATCCACACCTGGATGAGAATCAGCACAAAAAGTTTATGTGATAAATATATCCTCTCGTGCGTAAGTCGGTGAAATATCAAAGATTATACTTTATTTCAATACTCTTTCTACTAAAAATAGCGGGATGACGTGCATGAATAACAAAATGATTATATTCTCCGATATTTTTAAGTATAGAATCTCTGTGATGATATCATCCTTATCCGGGTAACACTTTTACACCGTGTACTGAACACTTCTTTGAATATCCTGTGACTTCTTCCCTCCACAATATTCAGCTCTCAACTTTTTATTGCAGCAACATCCGATAGCTAACATTAATCCAACAGCTAGACAAAAGAAAAACATGATTCTGAAAATCTTTTAGATATGAATACAATACAGAGAAATGCTTACAAGAAAAACCAAGAAATTGGTGGAGCAGGGCCTCTGAAACTTACGAAAATTTCAATTAGAGTATAAAAAAATGGTAACTTACTTCGAATGATGTCCTCCCATTATCATGGCAACCGACTGGGCAAGTCCAATTAATAATTGGATAAGAAGAATAGTCAAAGCTGCTGGAAGCATTTTAAGACACTTGTTCTCAAAAAATCTTATCGCTGTCGTTGTGTGGTTGTCTAGGAGACAGCTTCCAGCTGGGAGGAATGATGTCATTTGAGATTATATTGGTCAGCCAGGAGGGAATTTTTGCATTTATGTTTAATCTGAGTGACCCGGACTCCAGATAAATTTCATAGTTGTCACCGGGCCGGCCCGGGCCTTGGGCGTGCCTTGAGATAACTCGCTTCAAAATGACAATTAGGAGTCGATCAACCTGTCAAATTATCATAGTTGTCAAGGCCCGGGCCGGCCCGGCAAGGCCCGGCAAGGCCCGAAGGCCCGGGCCGGGCCGGGCCGGGCCGGTAGAAAATTTTCAAGGCCCGGCCCGGCCCGAAGGCCCGTCTTCAAAAAATGACCCATTTTTTTCCAATTTTTTTTTCGAAATTTTTTCAATTTTTCATCGGAAATGTGACCATTTTTGACTATTTTTCAGAATTTCTTCTAATTCTGACTGATAGTCGAAAATTTGACTTTTTCGCGAAAAAATTCAAAAAAATTCAAAAAAATTTTTAAAAAATTTGAAAATTTGACTTTCGCGCCAATTTGCCCGGGCCTTCGGGCCGGGCCTTAAGCCCGGCCCGGGCCGGGCTTTGACAACTATGCAAATTATAGATCTCGGTGAGCTCTACTCGAGTCTATTTTCATTTTCACTTTGAGTTTAGTGAGAGCGGCTGTAAAATCTGTTAAGTGTCCGGGCCTTAAACAGCCGGGCCATCTATTTAGTGGCGGGGGCTTGATTCAAGGCCCGGCTGTTTAAGGCCCGGACACTTAACAGATTTTACAGCCGCTCTCACTAAACTCAAAGTGAAAATGAAAATAGCCTCGAGTAGAGCTCACCGAGACATACAATTTGACAGGTTGATCGGCTCCTAATTGTCATTTTAAAACGAGTTACCTTAAGGCCAGCCCAAGGCCCGGGTCGGCCCGGTGACAACTATGATAAATTTAGTAAAATACAAATTACATCAACAAATAATTCTTTATAAATTTCAACTAAAATTGTATCAAACTTTTGGTTGAGAATCCCTTTCTTCCGGAGTTGCTCTCTATTACATTTCCATTCATCCCTTATCTCTTTCTTCGTACAGTATCCAATCCAATACATGATAGCTAATACAAGACAGAAGAAGAACATGATTCTGAAAAAAACTCGTTTTGAATTGCATTTTAAGATATTCCAGACACTCAGATAGTGTGGGTATATTACAGACAACATGGTATTCAGACTCACACAAAGAACATCCATAGCGGGAGAGGTTTACCACTGAAATTCTTTCATTTAGTTTATTTTCTTCTGGTTTTGAAATCTTCAACTCACTTTGATTGACTTCCTCCCATAACTGGCATGAACACGGCAGTGTTGACAAATTGAATCCAAGAAATTAGGAGATATATAAAAATAGTAGAGTTTTTCGACATCGTGGTAGACTTTGTTAAGTAATGAAACTCCTGAAATTAAAAAAAGAGAGCTAAGAGAAACTTTTTTGATCGTTGTCAAGGAGACCACTCAAGACATTGAGGGCAGCTGGTTTTAACAGGCGGAAGTTTGACTAAGGTTCAATATGTTTGTGTGTTGAACTTTGGTGACATTGTTTCTTACATTCGGAACAGAAAAAAAACGCAAAGAAAGAAATCGAATTTTTTAAATTTTAATTCTTGAAACGGAGGAGCAAGTCACTAAATTAAATAAAGTAAGATGAGATTTTTAATTTAGGCCGAGGGTAAGATATTTAGATAGAATTAATTGGAAAATATTTAATCTGAAACATACTTGCAAACCGGGCCAAAACGGGACGACCCGGGCCGGCTCGGAACTCTCTTTAAAGTGAATCTTATGAGCTGAAATATCTACCGAAATGTAGATCTCGACGAGTTCTATGTGACCTACTACGGGCCGGATGGCTATTCGTTAATGTGCCGCGGGCCGGGAAAAGGTGCCAAAAAACGCGAAAACTGCCAAAAAAAATCATTCTAGCCCGGCCCGCGGCACATTTACAAATAGCCATCCGGCCGTTGTTACATCAGTGACATAGAACTCGTCGAGATCTACATTTTGGTATATTTTTCATCTCATAACATTGCGTTTGAAGCAAGTTACGAACCGGCCCGGGTCGGCCCGTTTCGGCCCGGTTTGCAAGTATGATTTGAAACAATGAGAAGAGATTTTAACAGAAAAGACATGTTCAAGGAGTGGATTCTAGAAATTTCCTGTACGGATTCCAATAAATTGTAAGAGTTGATGTGAATGACGTCTTTTTGAGAGAGCACCGAATATAATGCTTAAATTGGAGACATTTGGGTTATACGTACGGAGATTATCATAAGGGAAGATTTCATCAGATATGAGAAATTTATATATGCACAATAGGTTATTGATAAGTCTTATATATTCTAGCAATTCCCGCTTCTTAGTATTCAAGGAATCGAAATACCATTCATATTCCATAAAAAGAATTTCTGAAAGGATTCCATCTTCCAAACCATAATTTTCAAAATGGGTGAGAACACTACAGTCGTACATTAAATAATTAGCTGAATATACATATATTAGAAAGAAATTCAAAATAACTTCGATGTTTGAATATGTTAGAATTTTTAAAAGTATATTAATACGTATGTGACACTTTCTAATTGTGATGCTTCGAAAAAATAGTTACAAGAAGGTTCAGCAATTTATTATCAAGGATATTAACAAAAAAGTTCAATCACACTCGAATTTTCTGCTCTTTGTCATTCTTCCAATACTGCTTTACTTTTCTGATGCAGAGCCCGACGCAACTACAAATCGCAGGAAAGAACTTCCATCTGAAATCTTTATTTGTTTTTCATACTATACATTGATAAAAATATAACTTACAGGGAATCCCAATTAAAATGATATCCCCCAAAACTCTTTACATCCAATTTAACATTAGGAAATGGAGCAAGACCGTCAAGTTGAGAACGACCGGGAAGAACCGAGAAGGTGATGAGGAAGAAAATAGGGGTTTGAAGAAACATTGTGTGTCTTGAAAGTACTAACAGACGGAAATCTTTCTTTTTATACATTAAATTGTTGTAGTCATGACGGATAAGATCACAGAAAACACGTGTAGCAGATGGTTATGAATTTGACATGCGCAGGTAAAAGTCATTGTAGTTTGGACAACGGGTAGTCTTGCAACACAGGTCTGAGTTGTATCATGAATTGACATTGAATCCAAGAAATTTGAAGGTATATAAGAATGGTAGAGTTTTTAGGCATTGTGATAGTTTTTGTTAAGTAATGAAACCCCTAAAATGTTTAAAAGAGAGCTGATAAAAACTTTTTGATCGTTGTCAAGGATACAACTCAAGACATTGAGGGCAGCTGGTTTTAACAGGCGGAAGTTGAACTAAGGCTCAAAATGTTTGTGTGTTGAACTGTTTGTGTGTTGGAACAGAAAGAAGTGAACGGGACGTTTCGAAACAGAGTTATAATATGTAGTTACAAGAAGGTTTAACAATTTATTATCACAACGAAAAAAAATTCAATCACACTTTGTACTGAACAGTTTGTATAGTTTGCATTCGTTGCGCTCCCTCATTTTTGCAATCCTGTATTGCTTTTCTGATGCAGAGCCCGATGCAGGCTCCGATGCAACAACCAAATAACCAGGCAAGCTTATAGCTGAAATTTTTTAATACTATAAATTGATAAAGACAGAACTTACATGATATCCCATTTAACCGCTTCTGATATCGCAAGAACGGGAAGAACTAAGAAGGTGATGAGGAAGATAATAGGAGTTTGAAGAAACATTGTGTGTCTTGTAAGTACGAAAAGAAGGAAATATTTATTTTTAAGTAATACATCAAATTGTAGTCATGGAGAAAAAGATCACACAAACCACGTTGAGCAGATGATTTTGAATTTGACTTGCGCAGGTAAAAGTCATTGGAGTTTGGACAACGGGTAGTCTGGCAACATAGATCTTAGCAAGGACAAAAATAGAATACTCGAAAGCTGTGTCATGAGCACTCTACTAGACCAGGAGCATCTTTATCAATGGAGCGCGGTTGTAAATCCCGTGGAGTTCCCATAAGATTTTCTGTAATTGCATTCTGCGTACCCTTAAAGCGGATGAGAATGAGCGGTACCACTTGTATGACAGGTTAAGGTTCACTTTTTTCTGAACAAAGATTTCAACACTATTTGATATAAAAATATGGAAAACTAGTATAAAATTTTATATAAATATGGCACAATGAGGTCAGATTTTTACATAATTATTCAATAAACCCGTTTCATCAATTCCTGAGATGTATGCATCTACATATTATCATATTCATTTCGGAAGTAACGGCTTCGTTTTTGCCTTCCTCTTGACATGCCGCACAGGTACCGGGTCTACACTTTTCGTAGGTCCCTCCATCTCTCGTTGTTTGGCGTACCAAGCGATGAGAATGATTAGGGCGATGAATCCGAACACGAAGAGTCTGGAAATCTGATTTTGTACCTAGAAGTTATAAAATTAGAAAGCTTACAGCTCAAACCACTGTCCAAAGTCATGACAGCAGTACATTCCACAGCAGTCCACTTTTCCTTTGCATCCAAAGAAGATGGATCTGACTTGGGTCCCATTTATGAAGGTTACCTAATTGAATGGTAAAATTTTTGAGCGTACTTTATGAAAACTCACATTCTGCAGTTCTCCGTCGTCTTCTCCAAACACATATTCACAAATGACACCAGGGTGAGTTTCATTGTTAGTGGACTTTGCCAAACCGTAGCTCCAGTAGTAGTTTCGGTTGTCATAGCTGGAAGTACAATAGTTTTTCACATTGGTGTTTCGATTTACGCCGTAAATCTACAAACTCACAACAAAGGTTTTGTCGCTGCAAGGATGACAAATGGGTGTCCAGGTCGAACTTGAAGATCCGCGTTATGGTAGAAATGTGTGGAGCGGAACGATTGGGATCCGAAGTTTGAATAGGAGGACGTTTTGGACTGTCTGGAAATGTAGTAGGTTTAGATTTACCAGCATTTCCTATTTTTTTGGTTTAAATATTTATAAAACGGAAAATTGTGAAAATGAGGGACTTTTCAAAACCAAACGTTTGAAAACTGAGCCGTCTAAAAACTCAGACTTTTTATAACTAGACGTCCGGAAACCGGGACGCTTCAAAACTGTGACAAGTTGATACTGAAAATAGGAAAGTAGTCAAAAACAAGACAATCATTTTGTCATTATTTGATTATTTTCAAATTTTTGGTGTTAAAAATGTCTCAGTATTAGGGCTGTTAGTTGCGGCAATCACCGGCAAGCAGGCGCCGCTTATTTTCACGTTAATTGCCTAAAAAGCAATTTCATTTCCGAAACTTGCTTCCATTGCCGGTTTCATTTCCAAACCGGCGTCAAACGCCGTTTTCATTTCTGAACCGGCGTTATTCGCCGGTTTTCATTTCAAAAAACGGCGTCAAACGCCTGTTTTTTTCGTAGAAAATATACTGGAAATGAATAAAAATGCTGAAAAACCGGCGTCATTCGCCGGTTTTTATTTGAAAGCGGCGGCAATCGCCGGTTTCATTTCCGGCGTGTGTGACAATCGCCGGTTTCATTTCCGGTGTTTGCCGCAATCGCCGGTTTTATTTTCGGCGTGTGCGACAATCGCCGGAAATGAAACCGGCGTTGCCGCCCGAAAACGCCTGTTTTAACAGCCCTACTCAGTATTAAACCGTCATGTTTCGAATTGTTCCGGAATTAAAATTTTCTAAAATTGACGACTTTGGGATATTTTGTTGCTGTCACGTTCTTTTCACAACTAAAGACTTTCAGCTTTATTTCAGAACTATGACGTTGTAAAACTGAGTCGTTTTGAAACTTCGTCGTTTTGAAACGTTTGGGTTTGGAAGGGAATCGATTTTCAGCCGATTTTTTCAATTACCAGATCGATAAAAAAACCCACGTCTTATATCCATACGCTCCAGACCGTACACCTCCCGAATACGAACTACTGCCCCGAATTCCACTTCTCATCGACGCCTTCCCTCGGGATCCACCATTTCCACGTGAGCCACTATGTCCTCTGCCGCGTCCGCGTCCTCCACGTCCGCCGCCTCCTCTTGCCAAAGTGTCATCGAATAGTAGTAGTAGTAGTAGCAAGAAAAAGAATTGCCATGTGACTTTCATTATAGACAGGGAATATTGCTAGTTTGGAATAAATGAAAATGTGTCGAATTTATAATAATAATAAAAAAATAAAATATCGGATTAAGAAAGCATGTTTTTCTAGAACATTAATGAATAATCGCTGGAAGTTGTGATAAACGAGAGCAGGCTTCTGTTGAGGCGAGTGACGAATATTCGAGAAGCGAGAGGCTTTGAGCAAGAGAGACGCAGACGGTTAGAGAGGGATGATGAAAGGAGCCGAGTAGACGTGAGGGGACACAGAGAGGAGAGAGTATTTTTCTGGAGTAACGCAACACAATTGCCGTGGCATGCATTAATGTGAATTAAACTTTTTTGATCATTGGTTATCCATGAAATTGAAGAGTGACAGCATTCCTATCCTGAAACTGACCGGGAGTAAGCTTCGTTAAATAAATTTGATTGTTTTTCAGATTTTCAGGGTTTTCAGACAATGAATCATGTTTTTGAAATTCGCCATGATTTATATGATTATATGTTATTGCTCAGGTGAAATTGGAGTGAAGCACTTTTGAATTGGTTTCTTGGAAATAAGTTATAAAAATGAAACGATGAATAAGATTTTTTAAATGTAGGAAAATAATTGTAGCGAAGCAGAGGGGAAAAAATTTTCCGTGGCCTAGACTCACAAAAACAAAAAGTTCTGCCAGCACTGATTTTTTTGAAAAATTGAGCATTTAAGGATGGCAATTCACGGCTTGTCATAGGAATGTCTATATTTTCCTGCAAATTTTGAAACATACCCACCTCATGTAACAATTTCCTTCTCTAACGTGCACATAAACATTTCAAGCAACACATAAATATCCATAACGCTAAGAACAAAAACACCGTCGAAAATCTGGAAAAAAACTTATTTCTTATTTTAAAAACCAAATATAAAACATACGCCTTGAGGTAATCCACAATATTGCCCGTATAAATCATGTGAAAACATGACATTCCACATCATCTTTCATAACTTTCACATCCAAAACTCAGAGACTTTGGGGATGTTCCATCAGCAAAGAATACTTTGGACAGATCCCCATCGTTCTCAGTAATCGCGTACTCACAATATGTAGGCTCTCTAAAGCTCTTTGAAAAAAGAAAGTAGTAGGAATTACCTCTTGATCTGAAATTTCAAAGTAGTGTATTTAAAGCAATTTTCGCGGGGCTGTGAATTATACAGTAGCGGCCAAAAAGATATCATATTTCCACTTTTACTACTTTTTTGTACGGACACTCCGTAGCAAGTTACATATCGAAAAAGTAATTTCTCCCTCAAATCAACCCATTTTAGTGCAAAATAGTGCGATATCTGGGGTGTCCACTCAAAACTGCTATAACTCTCTAGGGAGTGTCCGTACAAAAAAGTTGTCAACTGCAAAAATGAAGCTGTACCTTTGTTCTGTATGGTTTACACTCAAAGTTAGACATTTTCAACTAAAAAAACCAAAATATGATATTATTTTTGCCGATACTGTATTTAGTCTAGCTATCGAAAAATTTACTGAATTGGAGTCGCCGGATCTTTGATGATATAAGAGTTACCGTGGATTCCACCGCGTGTGAAAAACAATTCCATTTCATGAGAACTGAAACCATGGACATGTGATGAACTGGAAATATGAAGAATTTAAAAAGGAGTTTTGACTTTAAAATATTTAAAACCTGTGATGTAGATTATGTAGATTAAGCTTTTCATGAGAATAAGTATCTCTGATGTGACTACTCGCTTCATTGTTCTTTCTCCTGTGTTTTCTCCTGTGTTTTCTCGCATCAGTCTCGGAGAATATGAATATAAAACACAGAACTATGAATGAAAAAACCTTCATTTGATAGAAAAATTCACCGATCTCTCTGTTTTTCCTCTAGTTTTATATACCCTTTCGGATTAGTTAATTTGAGAAATCAAAGTGACATAATGCTTCGCGACAATAACCAGTTTTTTGATATATCGTAGGACCCAAATGAGTAATATTGCTCATCTTTACTTACTTTGTTTTATTTCCTGCGGAAATGTATAAAATAGAACTAATTTGTTTATTTATAACACAAAAAACACTCGAGATTGTTTTATACTTTTTTGTGGTTTCAAGAATGATTTCCTCTTCTCAAGTCCATTCAGTTCTTACAGCAGCACAACCAAATGGCCACGCCAAACATCGCAAGCCATATTATTCTGAAACAAATACAAATTAATGCATTACTCAACCTCCCCAGGTTTACTCACGTTCCAAGAAAATCCCCTAGCATACTACAACACGTCATCCCGCAACATCTCTCATAATGTCCACATCCAAAAGTAAGAAATTTCGGAGATGTTCCATTCGCAAAAGTGACATTTCTAAGTTCTCCATCTTCATCTCCTATAGCGTATTCACAATAGGTTTCTTTCTCCGGACGGCTTCGATAATAACCGTGCCAGTAGTAGTGATGGTTGTCGTATCTGGAATGGGAATAAGTTGAGATAGGTTGGAACAATCTGTTTTTACTAGGGAAGACCATCAAGTGACCGTGGAGTTATAAGACGTGACCTATATCATTGGAAAGCTAAAAACACGCTGATTCCAAACATATATTCAGTTTTTGCCCTCGAGGTTTGGTATTCGAGAAAAACGAGCTCAAAGTTTGGACAAGTCACTCGGAGGCCTTTCCTAGTTAGTTTGAATCATGAAACATATTATTATGGTAATTGTAAAGTTCAACAATATTTTAGTTACTCAGCTAGACCTTATTGAAACCACTTACATTATGGGAGTCGCCGGCTGACTAATAATATAAGTGTTCCCAGTGGTCCCTCCAGTCGTGAAATATGTACTCGATCTCGATGGCGTGAACACATTCGAACGGAACGCAGATGAGTCGAAATTTTGGTATGTAGTTTGACTTGAGCTGAAATTGAGTAGATCCCAACTTAAATTCTTGTTCTTAGATAGAGCAGTATTAAATTTTTTGAAGTTATGGAAATTCCCAACTATTTTTAATTGAAAACTAGAGACTTGATTCTTCTAGGTTGAGATTTACAAGGTATCTGCTTTTCAAAAAAGTTTTCAAAAAACCATAGCCGATAATTTCAGATGTATATGGGATAGCTGTGAGGATTATAAACCTATTTCTTCAAAACTTATGTTGTACCTTACCCAAACAAGACCTTATTATCTCAGTCAGTTCTGAGGTTAAGCATAATTTGTAAACGGGTTCTGAATCCCAACGCTGTCAGGTTTACAATGATATAAGATAGGTATTGATAACTTCATATTAAATAGCTCGGCACAGTCCTTACAACTGCGCTCCACCAAAACGGCCTAGAGAAATGTCTTTTTTTCTCTGTGCCTCTCGATTTCGCACTCAATTTTCTTCGATTTCGGTAGAGCGCGGTTGTAAGAAGCGTGTCGGGCTAATAGTCACTTAAACATTTTCTTAATCGACCCTACCACAAAATGAAATTCACCTTGAATGAAACTTTCCACCTCCAGAAGATCCAGATTTCGAAAAAGATCTGCTCGAACTTCTCGCTCCGCTGCTCCCCCTCCCTCCACCACCTCGTCCCCCTCCACCACCACTTTTTGCATTGATTTCATAAAGAAGAAGTGAAGAAAACAATAAAATAAAAGAAGAAATGTTCATGATTGAGAAAAAAAACAAGTGATCTTATTCCCCGACGGGTCGTTTAGAATCATTTAGAAATAGGGGAAATTGAAGTGACGCAGGGTGTTAGACAGTTCTAATTTGTGTTTTAATCGAATAAGAAGATAGTGTATAGGTCATGTCAAAAGAACGAATGCCAGAATTTATAAACTGAGTATCATATATCCGATCAAATCTTCTTGCTCCTCCCTTGTCTTCATACAGCAGGTAATCAACGCTACGAACAGTAGTATCCACAGGAACCTGAAAAATTTCAAACTTTACAGACATCTTTTTTTTAAACTTACAAGGTAGTCTTCCAACCACTGAAAACATTACAACACGACATTCCACAACACTCCTCAAACATTTCACATCCAAAACTGACAGATTTCGGAGCTGTTCCATTGGCAAAAGTGACATTTCTAAGTTCTCTATCGTCCTCACCAAAAGCGTACTCACAATAGTTGTTTTGTCCTATAATGCTTTGGTAGTAGCCGCGCCAGTAATAAGGACGGCTGTCGTATCTGGAAACATTGAGGTATTGAGAAAGAGCTAGGTGGATTAGGGGTAGGACTGGTCCAGGAAATATCAGATATTATCCATCCGCAGGGGGCCGACTCAAAGTTCGACCAGATATGGTTCTCGTTGCGGAATTTCGATTTACGGCGGCTCACTACCGTACTTTAACCATAAAAATTTTCATACTACGGTAGTCGCAACGAGACCCACACCTCGTCCCCAGGCCGAACATTGAGTGAGCGGTCAGCCACTGACGGATGGGTAATACTTCAAATCCGGTAAAAATCAACTTTTTTTGTTACCCAGATTCTTCCCTCAACATTTCTAGATAAGAAACTTCAAAAGACTTACATTATCGGAGTTTCCGGTTGCCGAATAGTATAACTTTTCTCATTTGACCCTTTATAAGTCATATAAAAATTCGATGGATCAAAAACAATTGAACGAAATGCCAATGAATGGAAAAAAGCGCTTCGAGATCTGCAATGAGCTTTCATAAAATATCAACAAAAAAATTATTAACACAAACCTTGAACGGTGGTAAGATCTTCGACTTAAAAATACATATGTATTTCCAGAATACCCAGAAAATCCTATTGATGAACTTCTTGCTCCACTAACTCCTCTACTAAAACCACCGCCTCCTCCACGTTTTGCATCTGTTTTATTTATAAAAACAGTTGAAAAAATCAATAAAATGGAATATAGAATCTTCATGTTAATTTTGAATGAAAGATGGCGTCATATCGTTTTTTAGATCAATTGGCAGCGGGTGAGAAAACGGGATTCTGCGGAAACGGGTATGCAATTAATAAAAATCTGCATATTGTCCTTTTCGACCTTGAAAATTGCTGACTCATTCTTTACAGCAAGCATACAAAATTGCCACCGTAAACACTACGCACCAAATAAATCTGAAAGAGAAACTTCATAAATTTACCTCAATTTTGAAAAAAATAAAACTCACAATCCAACCCAATTGCCTGTCGAACTACAACACGTCATCCCGCAACACCTCTCATAATATCCGCATCCAAAACTAATCAGTTTCGGAGATGTTCCATTCGCAAAAGTGACATTCACAAGTTCTCCATCGTCCTCACCAATTGCGTATTCACAGTAGGTTTCTTTCTCCGGACGGCTTCGGTAATAGCCGTGCCAGTAGTAGTGATGATTGTCGTGTCTGGAAGATGTGAGGATTGAGGTAGAGTTGGGCTTAACCACGGCGTAAATTTTTGAGAATAGCATTAAGATTACAAGGGTTTTACTTTAACAGTCAAAACCAGCTAAATCCTAGCAGGCTAACTAGGGAAGGTCATGTAGTCAGTATGGAAATATGGGCCGTGACCTATATCATAGGAAAGCTCAGAAAACGCTTATTCCAAATTTATACTCTGCTTTTGACCCCGAGGCCTGGTATTCGAGAAAAACGAGATCAAAATTTGTTCTTTTTCTACCGTCATGAGGGTAATGTCATTTTTTCTAACTATAACCTCGTTTTTCTCGAATACCAGATCTCGAGGGCAAAAACTGAATATATGTTTGGAACCAGCGTTTTTTCAGCTTTCCAATAATATAGGTCACGACCCATATCTCCACACTGACTTTATGACCTTTTCTAGTAAGTTGGAAGCCCGTTTTGTACTTCTAATGCAATTGGAATTTACAATATCGCATTTCGCTGATCTATAACTAAAGCTCTGTCAAACTTTGGACAATATTGATTGCAAAAATGAAACCCACATGGTCCAAATAGTATGAAACAACAGTTTTGAACAATAGCGCCTAATTTTTTTTTAAACAAAGCTATGAATGGTTTTTTTGTTGTCAGAGGATTGATAGTTGAAAAACTTAAAGATTAGGCTGGGTAAGGCAAATTTAGTTCTTAACATTTAAATTGTTATCAAGTCTAGTGGAGCAAGATTTTTCACTCCCAAAACCTATAAAAACTCACATTACCGGAGTCGCTGGCTGACTAATAATAAAAGTGTTCCCAGTAGAACCTCCACTGGTAAAATAGGTGTTTGACGTGGATGGTTTGAACACATTCGAACGGAATGACGAGGAGCCATGACTCACGATTGAAGAGCGGCTCCTTGAGCTGAATATTAAAATGTATTTTATGGAAAACTGGCGTTTTAAACCTCGAATGATGTTTCGCACTTCCGGATCCGCCGGTTCGATGCTTTCCAGCACCTCCACTACCAAAAAAACCTTTTCCAAGCGAAGATGAAGACCCGATGGAACCTCTCGCCCCACTTTTTCCTCTTCCACTAGAGCCACCACCACGTTTCGCACTTATTTCATGTGAAAGAATTAGTAAAGAAAATAATAGAATAAAATAAGAAATTCTCATGTAAAAGTGGAAGAATTGTAGGAGGAAAAAGTGGCGCTTTTCTTATACTATCAACCATCGAAATGAAGAGAGATGGAAGAGACGCAGGGACAGTTTTAGTTATCTAATCAGCGGAAATGGAAAAGAAAAAGGAAACTTTCATAAGAGGAAATTAGTCATCACGGATAGATTCCTTTTTAGAAATGCTTATTAAACAATATCATTAATAACTGGAAGTCATTATTTTTAAACTTTAAATGCATTTTTAACATTACTGATTAGTACCAATTTGAATTTTTGGAATGTTGAGCTTTTATATTACCTATCTGGATAGCGCCTTGGTTTGTTCTAGATATGTCATAGTTGTATAATTATTTATTAAAAATCCAGAAAAGTTGAGCAATGGCAAGAAATGTAAACATTTCAAAGACAAAATCTTTTAACTGCTCCAACACCCATATGCCAAGGCCACCACAACAAAGAACATGCAAATACTCCTGAAAAATTTCAGTTTTTTCTCAGTCAGTCACATTCCCACTCACACTGCAATCCATGTGCCTAGCGTACTACAACACGTCATCCCACAGCACGTCTCAAAACTTCCACATCCGAAAGTTATAGATTTGGGAGAGGTTCCATTGGAGAACGTCACATTGAAGAGCTCCCCGTCTTCCTGACTGATTGTGTATTGGCACACCAGCTTATGTGAAGGATGGCTATGATAATACCCATGCCAGTAATAGTAGTGATTGTCGTATCTGGAAAATTTGACTTTAAAAACTTGAAAACTTGACAAAAATTGAATCCAGCAGGCTTACATTATTGGTGTGGCAGGTTGACTAATAATATAGGTGTTTCCATGGGTTCCTGAGGAACTAGAAAAGTAAGAGTTAGAAGTGGATGGCTTGAATACAGTAGATCGGAATGCTGAAGAGTCATGATGTATATATGAAGAGTGGCTGGAGCTGAAACTTCAAAAAATGTTTTTTTTTGTAGATCAAATCTAGTTCTCCATTTTTGTAGTTGACAACTTTTTGATAGCTATTCACGCTTTCGAGATATGCGCCTTCAAAATTTGAAGGGTGAGAGAGGAGAGACTCAGAGAAGCTAGAGTGTCTGACTGTCTGCACCCTCTCTCTTTCACCGAATTTTTTAAAGGCGCATATCTTAAAAGCGTGAATAGCTATCAAAAAACTGCCAACTACAAAAGTGAAGGTCGAGATTTGATCTATACAACCAATGTTATTTTGAGCAATTTAAAATTGCTCGAAGTTTCCCAACTAACCTGGAATGAAACTTCCCACCACCGGAACTATGATACGACGATCTCCCTCTCGCTCCTCCACCACCTCTACCACCACTTCTCGCACTACATTTCTCCTTGAGAATAAGTAAAAGTAAAATAGAGAATATCGGCGAGACGTTCATGATGAAAACAGAAAGGCAACACAATTATGTTGCCTTCTTCATTTCGTGTTCTTCGGTGAGAGAGTATGGGGAATGGAGAGACGCAGGTTTTCAGACGATTTGTTTGTTTCTTGATCTGTCGTCAATTTTCTAAATTTGATATTGGCTGGACAAAATTGTTGAAATTTTGAAACTTCATTTGAGAACAAACGAGTTATTTATGGATTTCGATGAATCATAGACACGGTAATTCCTAACCAAAATAAAAGACCCCGAGTACAACTAGAAACATGAATGCAATACAACCCATCATCACCAGGAACCCCTGAATATTATTACAGCACTTGAATCCACAACATTCATCCCATTTGCTGCATCCGAAGCTTATTGCTTTCGGACTCGTGCCATTTTCAAATCTGACATTTTGAAGTTCACCATCTGCCTCTGTTATTCCATATTTACAGATTTTCTTAGTGGTTTCAGAAGTTTTTTCGTAAAACCCATGCCAGTAGTAATTCAGGTTGTCGAATCTGAAAATTTTAAAAGTAAAGTTAGAAGTTGGAGGCTATGGGCTTACTGAACAGGTGTTGAGGGTTCCTTTATTGTATAAGAATGAAAAGCAGCTCCTGGCTCAAAATATTTCGACCAGATATCCGAGGAGCCAAACAGGTAAGCCCGGAAGTCGGTTGTATCGTACCGAACTTTATGAGAGCGCCTGGCAAAGCAACCGTCAAGGATTACAAGGAAATATGGCAGGTAAGTGTACATTCTTTTTAATGGAGAACAGAAAAAAACAGATTTTTTTCTTTTTCTTACACCATCAAGGTTACGTCATCAAAAAAACAAGAGACATAGACGTTGTGATTCAATGTAAATGGGAGATGGTCAAGTGGTAAAACATGATCTTTATTCTATTTGAAATAGGTGTTTCTTGAGGGCAACATCTAAGAAAATAGTTACGTATACTAGGTAAAGAAACAGTTCCAAAAGGGATCGATGAAAAAGTTTTTGATTTACATTAGCTACAACTAGGAATCGATGTTCAACGAATTGAAAAAAGGCGGTAAAAATAATTTTATCATAGATCGTACTGGGTAAAATTGTCTTACAAGGGAACTTCTTTCACTAAATGTGTGAGAATTCACTGCAATTTGGCTCGTAACTAATTTCGACCGTTCTGAACACGATAGTAACAAAATCTTTTGCCCATTCCAGCTCCTGAGCTCTCAAAAAACGATTTAAAAACTAACAAAGCAAAAAGTTTTGTTAACATCGTAGTCAGAATGGGCGAAAGTACCTATAAGCCAATTTTCAGCAAATTCTCAAACATTTAATAAAAATGGATTATCTTTATTCATTCATTCATTCTTCATTTACATTCATTATTCGCAAGAGCTTACGGAATTTGGGGAAAATAAGAAGATCTAATATACAAATTATTATAGCAAGAAATTTAAGCGAGGAATCTGGGGTGAGGCTTGTTTAGCAGGGAAGCGGAAAATTGGAAAAATTTCAGAAAAAAGATACTTAGACAGCATGAACTTCAATATTTGTGTCATCGAGCAAGGGTTGCAAAGCACTATTTGTGGTGGCCATTGCCATCTCGTCGCTTTTTTTGATCTGGTATCTTTGGTACTTTTTATAACCGACACAGGAAGCCAGGGTGACCAGGAAGATTCCACTGTAAAAATGTGTTAAAGTTCCAGTCCTTAATACATTTTTTACCAAATAAGTACAGTAGAAGTCCGACTATCACCACAACACTCCAAACCACAGCAATCTTCATAGTTGAGACATCCGAATTGCAGGGATGGTGGCTTCGAGCCGTCCGGATAGGTGACGTTTTGAAACTCTTTGTCAGCAGACAGGTCGATTGGATATTCACATTTCAGTGGGTGACTCGCGTCGTACACATAGTTACCGTACCAGTAGTAGTTGATGTTGTTGTATCTGGGATTGTTTTTAGATTCATTAGGGTACTGTAGCTATACCTGATAGGAAGGGATGGCGTGATGATAACCGCTGCCCGGGTTGATTGACGGAACACGTAGGCTCTCGCATCCCGGGTGTACAATGAGTAGCGATGGACGGAGCTGAAGACTTGGTAGATCAAATTTCAATTTGGAGTACGGTAGGTTACCTGACTAGCCGAGTCGCTCTACGGTACTGGTCCTGGATACTTTGGCTTTGAACCCCCACGATGAAAAGGGCAAAGAGAAACAATATAACAGAAGACTTCATTATTATTGCGTGATGAATTGAATAAGGGTTGGGACAAATGTCGGATGATGTTGAATTAGACACAAAAAAGTGGGGTTTCAAATATAAAATGGGTGAGAAAAGAATAAGAGTGGGGAGTCTTCTAGAAGACGTTTTTGTGGATTTTCTAATTTCCGGGGAGGTTTCTGGGGAAAGGAAATTATGGTTAGGAACAAGGGGAGACAGGGCATTTATAATTTTCAGATGAATTAGCTGGAAGGAGATAGTGGAAAAAGATTAGGTGTGTACATACGAATATCTGTGAATAAAATGGTCTGACTAATAACTGTCGTCAAAGTATAAATAGTTATTTGAAAAGTATATTAAAATGTAGATCTCAATGATTATATTTTTAGAATCACTATGACCAGCTTTTCACATAAAAGTTCAACGTTTGACACCGTGGTGTCGCTCTAGACCTTCAGAGGTGACGAAGAGAGAAAGAGGATCTGCACCGAGGGTAGAAAGGGACCAACTACAGAATTTCAAAAATAAGCTGATCTAAAATTATCCGACCCCTGAAGAGAAGAAGTCATTTACTTGTGATCTAATACATATGAGTGTCATGGGTCGTCTGTTAGAGTTGGACAGTCTGACATAAGAGTGGATTTCTGGAAAGAAAGTGACGCCGCAAATGATGCTATAGAGGAGAACTAATTGAGATTTAAGACGACGGTGACGGAGGGAGTACAAGTGAAAAATCTCGAAACGGTTTAAATAGGAAGTATAGGGAATGTTACATCTTTGAAGGACGTTCCTGGTGAAAGATCGGAAAGGTTTTTCTAGTTTATGAGAGAGCAAGCGGACTTCTGGAGGCCTGGCGCGCGACTACGGTATCAAACTTTGATTTTTTTTGTGAAAAGCTATTAGTTATGAGCAGGCCCATCGTCGTTTTCAAAAAAATTCATAAACATCCGGATCGCGATCCTGAAAATATCCATGTGTTATTACTAAATAAAAGAAGGATCTTACAAAAGCACTATTGTTGCCAACCACATTTTAAAATTATCTTCTCTCTCGAAATCTCCATGATCATAGTTTTCGTTTTCAGAGATCGACAAGGTGTCGCTTGAATAGGATTTACAGTAAAGAAGGGAGAGGAGAAGGAGCACTTTTAGAAGCATGGGGAGACTACTCGTGATGAGAGTAAAGTTGGTTAATGAATGAGAAACGAGCAACACGCGGGGTGATACCTAATTCAAATGCAAATGAGGATGCGTTGTCAAGGTAACAAATAGATGGAAAAGTCGAAAAGATAAGCTTTCCATTCATTTTATTTCGAAAGTCAATGTGAAACACAACAACAAAGTTTATTTCTTCGTATTAAGTTTTGCTCTGATCACATCCTTCTTCACCCGCGCCAATTCACTCAGTGCAAGTTGTCCACCGTACCAGTCACAGTCATCACAGAAGCAATCGAACTCGGATTCACAGACCCACAGGTTGCACCCCTGGAAAATAAACAGATATTTGAGAAGATAAAAGTTATATGATGTGGAAGCTGAGGGCTCTGAATCTGTATTTTGATTTTGTCCAGCATCGAAATGAACCAAGTTACAGTGCCTTGAACATTCTTGAGCGGCATAAATCAGTTCATTTTCACATTAGATAAATTCTAAATTCAGAATTATCACGTCTTCAGCTTTCCAACAACATATGTATTGTTTAGAATAGTTTTGATCTACATTACAATGCTTTGAGGATGGCAATGTAGATATTTTCAATGTAGATGTGAACTTAATTGAGGACAATTTTCAGATTTCGGCTATAACATTTTTGTTTAAAACTCACTAGAAAATCAAGATGTATAAGACGGCGACGTTTTAAAGCCAAACGTTTTGAAACTATGTAATTTTTACACTAAATGACAAACCTTTTCAAAAAATAGCCGTGTGTAAAAACTTGAAGCTTAAATCTAGAAAGTTTTACTACTGAAAATCTCTTTGTTCCAAAATTTATTTGTTCTAAAACGGTTCAGTTTTAAAACGCCTTTGTTTCGAAACGTCTCGGTTCCCTGGATTCCCACCAACTCACACTATCAATACACTCCTCTGGACAATAATCGAGACACGCAGTGACGTATCCGACGATGAAAACAAAAAATAGAACAGTTTTGAAATTCATGACTGAGCGACTGAGTAGGTCTTACTCGATGACCTACCTATGGTTTTTATATTCAAAACTTTTTTATGACAGGTTATAAAAATGACAACTTCAAAATGTATTATGTAAACACATCCGATGAACATTAAACTGAAATAAAATCTGTGTTGTGTGGTTGGAATAATATTATGACAAATATGTAGTATTATTATTATCACTTTGTTTGTGACTCAACCACGACGCCTCCACCGGGCGACTGGCAGCAATCGGAACTCATTTCTCATGAAATGTTCGATTTCGAATCCCAAGAGACGTCTTCTGTTGAGGCACTGGTCTCCTAGAAATAAATATTTTCAATATCTACTAGCTCGGCACAGTTCTTACAACTGCGCTCCACCGCAATACCCTTGAAAAATATATCTTTTTCTCTGAGTCTCTCAATTTCGCACGCAATTTTCTTCGATTTTGGTAGAGCGCGGTTGTAAGAAGCGTACCGTGCTGATATGTAAATGAAACTAACGCAATCTGTTGTATTCCTCATCGCTAAGTTCTTTTAGTATAATTCGTCTGACGAATGGAACAACGTAGGAAATTATAAGGCATCTGGAAAATAAATTAATTTTGAATTTAAGGGGACAAAAATCTACTATCTTACGTAACAAAAAACCAAATAAATGTTTGTTGAGTTGAAAGAAATTTCTGAAATAAAAAAGTCTAAAATTTTCCGCCCTTGAACCTCACCTTAAAGCTAATCCATTTCTCCAGAACATATCCTTTGTAAGTCAGTTTAAAACGGATTCCCACTCTTTCAGTTTTTCTGAATTTTCGCTTAAGTTTTATATTTACTCATCTAGTATTTAGGCTCACTTCCCATCCGGCCCTTCATATAACTCTACAAATGTTATAGAATCATAATCCTCGTTACTTATGAGATCCGCGTCTTCTTGAGTCTCGCTGAAAGTTCATGGTTTTATATGAGTCATGGGCGGTCTGTTTTTGAACTCGCCGCCAGGTTTCCAAATCAACTAAACATTTCCAGCCAATGATGAGAACTGGTAGTAGAAGAGCGCAGGTCAGGCGGGAATACATTTTGGCAATGGGAGTGAAAACTTTAGAAAAGGGGATGAGGCTCAACGTAAAGAGTCGGTAGCTTGGCAGCGGTTACTAGGTACATTTAAAAAATGTTTGTTTTGAAGGGTACAGGAAAATTTGGAATGGGAAGTTTGACGTTTGACAGGTACCTGACTAAGAATGTTATTTTATTGAAATAGGAAATAAATTATGATTACAAAATGAATTGCTAACTTGGAACTGACACAGAGAGATATTTCATGTGTTATACATAATTGAGGAGCTGAGGTTTCAGAGGTCTGGTCAAAATGAGAAATGATATAGAATACAATGCTTGATCAACCACGTCGCCGCCATGGACCGTACTGCCGACGATACTCATTTTCTGAAATTATTCAATAAAAACTGAAATTTTATTAAAAAACTCACCCTCCAAATCTTCTTCAACATCTTCCATTTCTCTAGGTTGATGTAATTCTAGGTATCTAATGTATAGTGGGTAGAATATGAGGAAAAGGCTGAAAATATTATAGAAGAGGACGTGAGAAAAATAGGAAATAAAATTAAACTTACAAATAAGGAATCGTTACTTTTCTGAGTAGGTTTACAATGAGTGCCTGTAAAAAAACCGAGGGATTTTTGGTGTTTGAGAAGAATTCCTACCTTAATGGGACCCGAAGGAGCTTCAACACTGTTCGAATAATAGTTAGCCCAACAAATGCATAGAAAAAGTGTTATCAGAGCAACACTCTTGAGGGAAACCATCACAAAACGGAAATTAGAGTTTAGAAGGAGTGAAAGGAGAATATATAAATGAAGAGAGGTGGTCGCATGGCAACGGCACTCAGATTATGGGTTTAAAATGTTTTAAATAAATATGAAACCCTTGTGAAAATAGGTAGAGAAATGAAACGATTGTGTTAAAGTTTGTTGTTGACAATTTAAGGCCGTCGCGCCTCGGACGCTCTATTTTTGCGACTTTTTGGGAAATAAAGTCAAATCTGGAATCAACCACGACGCCGCCAAAGACCACCGCCCCTTCGTAGTACTTGAAATCTCCTCCGTCGAAATAGAGGCCTGATCTCCTCTGTATAAATCAAAATCCTAAGTTTATAAATCTTGATAATCTAACTTACGATCATCTCTCAAATTGTATTCGTACTCTAAAACTCGTTGATATCTGATATCTCGCCTGGATCGCACCGATCTTATTCTTCTAATCGTGTCATATATGCCATAGGCAAATATGAGAAGTCTGAAAAAATAAGTTGAAACGGAAATTTTTTTTTTTTTAAAAACTCACACAACAGGAACGCCGCTCCACCTAATGATTGTCTGAAAACTTTGACGAAAATTTTGAGACTTTCAGTTCAAACTACAGTACCTTAACATAAGGCCATACTGCTAACGTGTTCACTGCAGTACTGAATTCCAGATCTTCTTCAGTATCGCTGTAAATTCAAGACTGCACTCATTTTCAGCATTTTCAGACTCACTTCCCAACTGCCAATTCTTCTGAATTTACCCAACTAACAACAAGTAGTAGTAGAGAAAAGTTTATAAGACGAAACATTACAAAATGGGTATTGAAACAGAAAAGGGAAGAAATGCTAAAGGGGGCAGTTACCTGGCAGCGGTTCCCAGGTACCCACGGCTAAGGGAGAATGTTTTCTAACAAATGGAGAGGTATAAAATGACTGACTACATTGTAGTTACAAGATTGCCTCATTATATAAGAACATATACGATATAGTCAATGAAACCGATTCCTTCTCCTCTGAATCGCGGCCATCAATTGTTGAAGATCTTGTCTCTGGTTCTCGGTGTAGTTGTCTAAAACAACAAATCACACTCAACGGTCTGCCTAAAAAATTAAACTTACCATTAGCAAATCTTCGGAATTCCTCACGGATTCTTCTTACTCGAACATTATAGTGAATCAGGTATACCATAAAGATCATTATCATCAATCTGGAATCAAAAGATATGGAAAATGTTGGAAAACAAAAAAAAAACTCACGTTGATAAGAGAATAGTCAATCCGAGAGTCAATGAGAGCTTTTTCTGAAAATTCAAAGTATGACCGGATAGCTAAAACCCTGAGGACAAAAAAATGACTCACTTAATGGTTGGAGAAATGCAACATGATATATACCTCCGGAAAGCTGACGTTTCCCTGATTCAGAATCTATATTCAGTTTTTGCAGCGGCCCTTTCAGTTTTGAGAAATTCAGCTTCAAAGTTTCGGGAAAACCATTCAACCGTTGATTTTTCTATCCCAATGGATTTACGTCTTGAGGCAACACGCGGGTTGGTAACGTTAGTTTGCACTAAAATTTACTCAAACTTTGGAGCTGAATTTCTCAAAACTAAGAAGGCCACTGAAAAACTGAATGTAGATTCGGAATTAGTGAAACATCAGCTTTCCGGCAATATATATCATGTTGTGTTTCTCCAACCATGAAGTGAGTCATTTCCAGGTAAATATGGTTCCAGAATTTTCAAAATTTCAGAACTAGCCGAGATAACTCACCCTAGTATCCCTCCAATGAGCCGTATTCAACAAACTCTCTGCCTGCTCCGCTTCGAAATCTCTATTCTCTACTTTCAGGTGTTTTAGCCTGAACTCTAGCGCCTCCATTTGGCTGGAACACTTTCTTATCGTTTTATCTCGAGTATCCCAAACTTACTATCCCAGTGGAGATCGGTGGGAATCCGCAAAGTCGAACCGGATTATGAATAAAAGACATAAATGAAGAATAAACCTCATTGATGCCAAAGGAAAATCGAAAATGAAATAAGGGGACCGAGAGGGAAAGAGAGTTAAGCGGAAAACAAAAAAAAAAACTCTCGGGTTGCCTAGCAGCGGTTCCCAGTGGGTATGGGAAAGAGACCACGTCAATGAGAATGTCAGAAAATTATTATTTATTGAAACGAAATAAAAACGACTAATAATTACAAGAGTTATAACAAAGAGCGAAAGAATGCTTGGCAGTTTATGTGATATAAAATTCATAAAATTTATAAAATTCATAAAATTAATTTAAAATATAATTTGTCGATTCATTTTATCGAAGCTCACAACATTTCACTCTGTCGTGGTGTTTCGATGGAGAAAGCGCTTGTCGTCGTTGGCTCCGCCCCTTTCGCCTAAAACCAAATTTTTAGTTGAAGATCGTTAAAATCTTTATACCTGCTTCTCCTGAGTAACCTTTGTCACATGGAAGTAATTTCCGGGATTGGCGCCTGGGGGTCGGACCACTAAGTCAGCAGTGGATCGGGCTTCTCCAGCGATATTTTCAGCGAGGCATGTGAATTGTCCACTATCTGCACCCTCTACTCGAACGATTACAAGAGAATGGTAGCCGTCGCCGTGCTGAAAAAAAATGAAAAAAAATGAAAAAAATGAATGGGCCGAACCGGGGATTGAACCCGGGACCTCTCGCACCCAAAGCGAGAATCATACCACTAGACCATTCGGCCACAAATTCTTATTAATCTGGAGAACTTACATCAACAATCCGCACCTCCTCGCAATCCGGTATCTCATATCCATCACGCATCCAGATGACCTTGGGCATCGGGTCTCCCGTCACACGCACTGTCCATTTCAATTGACTTCCTTCCTCGATCTCCTCACTGATTAGTCGTTGGATAAAGTCCGGAGCGATGGTTTTTGCTGGAATTTTAAGATTTTTGCTTCCTAATGAGGCCCCGCCCCCATATCTATAACTTACGTCTCACTACCAACTGCGCACTGCTCGTCGCCACTCCACTATTATTCTTCGCTGTGCACATATACTTTCCAGCGTGTGACAACTGGCAGTTCAAGAAATTCAACGAAACCCGTCCACCGATATTCGACACCCTGATATCCTTCAAATCAAGGGGCCGCCCATCAATAGTCCATTCTACCGTCGGAGCAGGCCACCCAGTGACAATTCCCTCGAAAGTGGTATTCTCCCCTTGAGCAACTACAGTAGACACCAGGGTTTGTGTGAAGTGAGGGGGATGTCCATTTGTCTTCTTTCCTTCCAAGTCATACGTTTCCAAGTGCTCCTCATCCTTCTTATGCTCCAACTCGATTCGTTTGGCAGGTGGTGGAGTGGATAGCTTGGATGCTTCGTGCTTCAAAGGTCTCCTCTGCTCATATTCGAACATTGCAAACTCCTCCTCCACAGTGGTGTATTCTGTTGGAGCATTGCTACGGGCGGCTTGTTGTTGTTGGAGTCTTGTCTCCTCTTGTCTCTTCTGCTGATAAGTTTGGAGAGATCTCGGGCGGACGTGGAGTACGGTGAGGGATTCGGTGACTCCTCGCTTGTTCTCAGCAATCATTTTGTAGTAGCCAGCGTGTTCGAGTCGAGCAGGACTGATGATGATAGAGTAGGTGTCGTTGACGTGGCAGATCTGGAAACAATAGTTTGACAGTGTCCATTAAGTTAACAACTTTTTGATGACTTTATAAGATTTTGAAATACAGCAGCTTGCATTCAGCAATCGCAATGACAGAAGAGACGCAGAGAAATGAGAAACTCTAGCTTCTCTGCGTTCTCTCCTTCGCGAGGACTTTGATGCCATTTATCTCGAACTTCATAAAAGTTTTCTAAATTTTTTCAACTACGAAAATGTTCATCTGTATTTTTGTAGTGGACACATTTTGGGGTTATCTTAAAAGGCGCATATCTCGAGAACGTGACTAGCTATCAAAAAGTTGTCAACTACAAAAATGTAAAGCTTGAATTAATCTACATTTTTGTAGTTAAATTTTTGATAGCTCTGCTAGTTTTTGGGGTATGTAGAAACAAATCAGGCGAGAGGGGAGAGGGGAGAGAGACGCAGAAAAGTTAGACACTCTAGCGTCTCTGGGTCTCTTCCTCTCATTTTTACCAGTCTCACCTTCAAAAACTCGGACTTCTCCGTCACTTGCTTATTGTTAAAGAAGAATCTCGCCGCTGGTCTTGGATTTCCCACCAAAATACACTCAATCGCTATCCTTCCTCCTTCCTCAACGGTATACTCTCTCTCGAACGCCTTAATAAACTCTGGCTCAGTAGTAGTTCTTGACAACCCGATCCTCTGCATGTTATCCTCGGCCGTACTTCTATGAATCGGTTGGGGTGGTGGTGTTGGCGCAGAGTCCGTGTAGGCACCATCAGTCCAGAATCCTTCGACATCTGATGCTTGAATGAAACTGTCTCGTTGTCGGACAGATGACTCCTCATCAGTCTGTCTTCTATACTCGTTACTAATCGGTCTAGCGGTTGTCTTTTTCGTCGTCTCTCCATCAATACCTAACTTTTTCACAGTTACAGTAGAGCTATGTGGGTGTGCTGCATCCATATGAGTGTTCTGCACCCATCCCTCTCCAGAAGTCGTTTCAGTGACAGTGGTAGTGGTCTTCGGCTCTCTTCTAACAGGAATTCTAGACTCATTCTTGATTCTTTGGTTTTCCTCTTCCTCTTTTTTTGTGGTAACCACTTGCTGGTTTCTTGTCTGCTGGGTGTCATGCTGCACATGTTCCCCTCCTTCAATATCAAGCCGTTTTACAGTAATCGTGGATTGCTCTGGTCTCCTCATGTCCTGATGAACATCCTGCACCCATCCTTCTCCAGAAGTTGTCTCAGTTACAGTAGTCATGGTCTTTGGTTCTCTCTTGATCGGGATCTTAGACTCATTCTTGATTCTCGACTCTTCCTCTTCTTCTTTACGTGTTTGAATGGTTTGTTGCTGTGGCTGTTGTTGTTGGGCTTGGTAATTCTGTAGCAAACTTTCTTATAAACAAAAACGTATCGCAGGGAACTTACCACATGATGTCCCTCATCAATATCCAATCTCTTCACCGTTGTCGTTGAGAGATGTGGGTTCTGGAAGTCTTGATGAGTGTTCTGAACCCATCCCTCTCCAGAAGTCATCTCAGTCACTGTAGTAGTAGTCTGGGGCTCTCGCTTGACAGGGATTCTAGATTCCCTGTGGATGTCCTCCTCGATTTTCTCGGTGACCACGTTCTTCTGTTCCGGTTGGGCCGCGAACTGAAATAAAAAACTCTTAGGTCAGGAAATCCCAAAAAGAGAAATAAGAAAGAAAAAGTTACCCTCTGCTGATTAACATTCTGCGACTCCTCAATATCCAACTTCTTCACCGTCACCGTCGACTTATGAGGCTCCACAAAATCTTGATGTTGATGCTGAACCCATCCTTCTCCAGAAGTCGTCTCAGTCACCGTGCTCGTGACTTGTTTTTGCTTCTGTTGTTGTTCTTGATACTTCTTCTGAAACTTAAATATCTATCATGCTAAAAAATGTAAGAACTTACATCAACATCACTTGTGATAACCTCTGTCTGCTTCACTACAGTTGTCACTTTCTCCTCACGGGGAACTGATTGGATATCATCGATTCTGTCGATTTGTGGAGCTTCCTTGATGATCGCCTGACGGTCAGGTTGAGTTGGCGCGTGGACTTGCTGAAAATATTCAGAATTTTTAGAGAAGATTCATTCTAGAAAAGCACTTACAGCAATATTAGCAACCGGTTGCCCACCAGACATTGTAGCTTGATAAGTCTCTGGCTGGGAAGCCTGTTGGTACTTGGCAATGTTCTCCACTGACGGACTTCTCCTGGTGAGTGTAGATCGATGAGTCTCAGGAACTGGTGACTGTCGGATCTTCGCAACATTCTCCAGGGATGGTGCCTTGGAGATCGAGGACTGATGGGTTTCTCTAACTGGAGTCTTTCTGATAGTTGCTACATGCTCCGACGTTGGCCCAGGAGTGGTTCTAGCTTCATGAACTTCTCTTTGTGGAGATTGTCTGATAGTTGCGATATTCATTGTCTTCACTGTCTCATTAGATGACGTGGATCTTCCCATAACTGGTTGAATTGGTTCGTGGGATTGACCGATGTGAGAGATATTCGTTGTGGTAGTAGTAGTGTGGTATCCTTGTGGACGTGGAGATGGCTCATGAACATTATGAGAGCTATACTGATCCATTCCTGATACTGTTCGAGTCTCGGTAACTTCCACATCCCTCACTGGTGACCAAATCTCATCAATGGTATCTATCCATCTCTGCTGGGACTCGGTCTTCCGGACTTCTCGGATTTGTGGAACTGGAGAGATGGAACGTTGGGAGAGGTGCTCCTCGAAATGTTGCTCCACGAGCTCTACCCATCTCTTCTCATCAATAATCTTCTCAGGCTCACGGGGTTGTGGAAAATCTTGGCGTTCTCTAGTCTCCATTTCCTGGTGCTTCTTGGTAATGACAGTTTGTTGAATTGGTTGTCCGATGTGTTCATTCATATCCTCTTGCAAATGATGCTCCGTGGTTACCACTCGTTTAAGAGACGGCTGCACATGAACAGTGGCTCCAGTCACGGCTTCTCCAATCTCATTCTCAGCAACTACCGTATACATACCAGCGTTGACAGGGGAGATTTGTTGGATGGTGAGTCTTGACCAACCATCCTCCTGCTCTGAAATCTGCACTTGACTATTCGTTTGGACAGGAGAGTCGTTGAATTTCCAGTGAACTCTTGGCTTAGGCTCTCCATAAGAAAACACTTGGAGTGTCGCTGTCTCTCCTTCCTGCCATGTTGTATTAGTAAGCGCTGGCTGGATAACCGGAGGTCTTTGGATCGGAGTCCTTGGCTTTGGTGGTGTTTGTGGCGGAGCTTGTTTCTTTGGTACAACTCTCAACTGACAGAAGTTTGCAACCTCTCCATGAACATTCTTGGCACGAACTGTATAGACACCGGTGTCCAATGGAACAGTCTGATCGATGACCATTTGACAGTGATCCCCGGAGAATGTCAGATGGACTCTTTGGCTTTCTTTGACAGCAGTTTCCTCCTTGAACCAAGTCACTTCTGGCTCTGGTTTTCCGACGACTACGCAATCCAGACGGGCGGTTTCACCCTCGTTGACTTGCACACTTTGCATTTGTTTCACGAATCTTGGTTTGTCTTCTTCAAGGATAGCAGATGACATGGCGCTTCTAGACTTCACAATCAAGTTAGCACTACTTGACGCTGACCCTCCCACATTTGTAGCCTTCACGGTGTACTCCGCAGTGTCCTCAATAAAACTCTCCTCGATAACCAACGTGGCGACACCATTGACATATTCCTGACGGTAGTCCATGTTACTTTTCACGTCGATTCCATCCTTGAGCCAAGAGATTTTGGGTTCAGGTTCTCCGTTGATTCTAGCGGAGAACTCATAGCGGCAGCCTTCGTCGACCTCATCATCCTTCAATTGAGTCAGAATCTGCGGGGCTTGAACTCTCTGCCGTTCTTCTTCTTGCTTCCGAATCACAATGTTTTGAGAGGCGGCCTAAAAAATTATGTGTGACTCAATCAAAACAAATGTTTGACCTACCCTTTCATGAAGCTCCTTGACCAACTGTTGAACTTGCTGCTGCTTTGTCATCGTTTCCTGCACTGTCTTCGTGAATGTCTCATCTTTGGTGAACCTCGACGCATCCTCAATTCTTCTAGTCTGCGCCTCCACTGTCTGATGGATCTCGTTGATTTTCTTCACAAGAGTCTCGGATTCTTGAATTGTTTTTGGAGTTTTGTCAACCAGACGGATAATCTCGATGGTTTCCTCTTGCCACATTTGAATCTCCCCAATGATCTTTTTGAGAATCTGAAGTTCTTGCTTCTCTTCCGGAGTCAATGTAATCTGAGTTTGCTCTAAACTAGTCAGCTCAATGGTTTTGGTCTCCTCGATAGTTTGCTGTGGTTGGGAAAGCTCGAATGTGGCCGATATGGCTTTTCGCTCCAGATTCTCGGCCATTTCTCTGATAACCTTTTGTTGCTCGACAGCTTTTGCAATCTGAGTTTTAACTGAGATTTCCTTCGCTTTGGATACCACCTCCTCGATTTTCGGTTGCTGAACTGCAATTGCTTCCTTGACAAGCTTCACCTTCTCCTGGAGTTCTTGGCTTTCCTGAAACCATTTAAATTAGTTTTGTTAGTTTTATCTGGTCTCACCTGCACCGTCTTCATTGGAGTGCTATC
This sequence comes from Caenorhabditis remanei, assembly GCF_010183535.1. NCBI lineage: Eukaryota > Metazoa > Nematoda > Chromadorea > Rhabditida > Rhabditidae > Caenorhabditis > Caenorhabditis remanei. The sequence goes on from NC_071332.1 coordinate 4,262,236, forward strand.
AAACATCTTGATAATCTCAACCATCTCTTCTTGCCACATCTGAATGTGCTCTGTGACTTTCACTAGTTTCTGCTGTTCCAACTTCTCCTCCAGCTCTACAGTAAGATGCTTCAACTGCTCCTGCACATGCTCAACCTCTTCCATTTTATGAACGAATTCCGGTACTTGCGACATCTTTTTCACCTCTTGAATCCTCGAAGACTTGTGCTCAATAGTCTGTTGTAGATCATGGACCCGATCGATCAACTCATTGGCCTCCTGGATATTAGCCGGTTGGGTTCTATCTAACATTCTAATAATCTCAATAGCCTCCTCCTGCCACATCTGAATCTCTTGTACCACACGGATCAGTTTTGATATCTCCAGTTTTTCCTGGAGCTCAATAGTGGTAAGACGGATCTGTTCTTGGTTTTGAATGGTTTTGTGAAGTTGGGTTTGGAAGGTTTCGTCTGGAATAATTGAACGTGAAAATAAGTTTTTTTCTCCAGTAAACTCACTTTGAGAAAGTGTCTTGCACGCTTCCAAATGCTCACTCTTCTTCTCCACTTCCACTTTCAAGTCTTCAATCTTCCGTCTCAAATGCTCAAACTGCTCCTGATTATTTGATTGTGTGGTCACTACTTGATTCATATTCCTGATAATCTCCACCATTTCTTCTTGCCAAATTTGCACATCCTCCACAATTTTCAGAAGGGAAGTGAGCTCAACTTTATGGCTGAGCTGGTCAAGACGTGTTTTGATGTAGTCGTTCTTATCGATTAGCACATTAATACGACTGATTTGTTCTTCGTTCTTGTTTTCTTCTTTGAGGGTTTCCAGAGTGGTCTTGTGCATGTCCGCAGCGTTTTTGAAGGAGGAGATTCTCTTCTGGATTTCTTCCACTTCCTGAAAAGAGAACTGGATTTACTATACTTCTGCAAGCCATGCGCACACCTACCTCTTTTTTCGTAACGCTGGAATTATCAACCCTCCCGATAAACTCCAACACATCTGTCTGCCACATCTGAATCTCCTCCATCACACTTTCCACTTTCGTAGTTGAATTCTTATCCATCTGCCATTCAGTCCACTTGTGTTGCACATACTTGAATCGGTTTTCATGATCGGTTATCATGTTTCTGACAGCTTCCTGTGCACGCTGGATATTGAGCCATTCATCAGATTTTCCGATTTGTGTGGCGTTCGAGATGAATTTCTCGCCTTGATGCTTCTCCTGACTCAATGTCTCCAGAATCATCTGGAACACATTTGAAATCTGTGCTGCCACTTTGTCATTTGTATACTCCTGATTGTTTTCCAGTAGTGTCTGAAGAGCATCGAAAGATCCTTCGAGATCCTTTCCGAACACGTGAACTTGTTCATAAGTAGTTCCGATTTGGATGCGATTCTCCAGAATCTCCTTAACCTTCTCGTACTCCTTCACGAACTCTGTCAACTGTTGCTCCTCATCTGGAGACATTTGTGGCTTTCTAGAAAGGAGTGTCATAACATCAGCGTCTCTGTTGATAAGCTCAGTGGCGAATTGCTTGTGAGCCACAACGAAGTCACGGGCATCGTTGAGATTTCCTCCGAGATCACCTTTCTGGGCAAGGAACGCGGCGGCTTGACCGTCGAGCCAGGCTTTGATGTTGGAGAACTGTAACAAGTGGTAATTTTTATCAGTGTACAAGAAGGGGGGGGGTTGAGAGGACGCAGAGAAGATAGACACGGTTCTAATGATACTAAAATGTTTTGGCTGGGGTGATTTTTACGCGTTTTACAGCGGTTCAAAGTCTAGGACTCCCACAAGGAGAGATTACTTCTTTAGGACCTCCTCTTCAAATCAAGAACTTGACTTTTCAAATATATTCTAATACCAGCAAATAGCTCTTTTTTAGACGGTTCTAATAAGACCACAATTTCCCGGCTGGGGTGACGTTGGCGCGTCTTACAGGAATTTCAAACTATGAGGCTGACCCAATTGTTACCGAATCCGATTCACAACTCGTCGAAATAAAAAAGGTTTCCACCCATTCTATAGCTCACGAACCCTTCAAAAAAACTTACATGAGACGTAGTTTTTCCAGATTCCTTCCTCTGTTTGGCAAGTGACTCGATCTCCTTCAACTTCTCCGACAAGTCCTCCACATACTGTCTCACCAGTCTCTGCTCTTCATAGCTCAACACTTCCTTGGCTAGAAAATACAAATAATTCACAATAATTAAATTCAGAAACTCACAAGCAATATCTTTTCCTTCATGAATCAACGGTGAAGCCTTCTGTTTGGCGAGCGGCGCCAACTCTCCAGCCATCGCCGCATTCGCACTCTTCATATCCTCAGCCATCATATTCAACTGAGATAACATCGATTTCGCTGCTTGGAGGAAGCCGTGGATACGTTGAGAACGGTTCATTCGGGTTTTTAGGTAGTGCAGGAATTCCTCAATTCTTCCGGAGAGATGGGAGATACGGCCGCCATCGGAGGATGGGGTGTTAGCAAGTTCGCGGAGGCGGTGCACGTGTTTCTGGAATATTTTCACTAGGTAAAAACAAAAACTAGATACTTACATTTCCCTCTGAAAGCACATTCTTCTGTCCAGCTTCATTCAACGCCTTCACCTTCTTCTCTGCATAACTAAGCCACTGCTCAATAACTACCAACTCATCCTCTGTAGTAGTTGTAGTCCTTGAGACCCCCGACTTCCTTTCTTGCCACAACTGCTCAGATCTCTCCCAATCGGATGCAACTCTCAACATGATGCTCTCAATTTTTACAGAAGCATCTAGAATCTCTTGTGGTCTTTCTGGATTGTCATCGAGCTGGCCTAGCGTTCGGATTTGTGAAATTACAGAAGACCCGAGGTCCACAACAGAGGCTGTGGTGTCGATAATGTCTGAAAAGATACAATTATATAAAAATGAGATAATGAGAGTTGAAAAAGGGAAAAAACTCTACCATTGATAAGCTTATCGATTGATGATTGAAGCTGTTGTGAATTCTGTTCATTTATTTGTTGCACGATTTCAATGGTTTTTGTGGATAGCTGAAATTTGTTCCATTTTTCAGAGGGAAATTTTTTAACTCAAAAATACCTTCTCATGACTCTCAGCCAACGTATAAAACTGCACGGTCTCTCTAAGCATGTAGCCACGCAGCAGAAGTTGACGATTCAAGGATCTCCACGTCTGAAGATGCGACATTTTGTGTATAAGTTTGACTAAAATCTATCCGGTCGGATCTCATTCCTACACTACTACGCATTAATGTGATAATTTATGTGCAGCTGTGTAGAAAAAATACTAAAAAATACGCATACAAACCTCCCGCAAACTCTTCGCCATCTCGTCGTAAACAATCGCTTCGTTCGGATTCGTTTTCTCGGCTCCAAGGCTGTCGGCGCGGCTCAGTAGAGCCACGACTTGATCGTCTTTTTCCTGGAGTCGTCGGATCAGGTCGTCGTGGATATTCAGTAAATCTTTCGCTTCTTGTGATGAGTTTCCGATGGAGAGGAGTTTCGGTTGCATCTCGTCGACACGGAGTTGGATGTAACCGGCGCTCTGAAAAAAAAGGGGGTTAATTAATTCAGGAAGCTTTGAGCCAGGATGGAACCCTTCATTTGCTTTATTGGCTTTTGACCGTGGCTCAATTTTGGTTGAATCGCTAAGGAGTTCGGCATCAGCTAAGCTACTGGGCATGCAAAGCTTTATGTTGAGCATAATTCCTGGAATTCAGGGAAAAAAGCTTACCGTCGCGAGCTTTTGAGCTTTAAATAATAAGATTTAAGGAATCAGAATTATATGCTAATTATCCAGAAGTTTGACACTAGTTAACTATAGAAGGATCTTTCCTGTGGGGCTTCTCCTCTGTCAATTTTGGCTATTTCGCGATGAAATAGACTTTTTGCTCCCTTTTCGGGCGGTCAAGATTCAGCGTACTCTTTTCTTGGCCAAAATCCTTTGATTTAGTGTTAAAAAACCAAAAAAGTATGAAAACCTTCAACTCACTTTCAGCAAGGCCACAACTATCGAAGCATTGACACCAGCTTTCACTGCAATTGTTGAGAGTGTCGTCGTTGATTTATCCGGCTCCTGACCTCGCGCCATCTCCGTGAGATTGGCGTCGTTGGGCGCCCCTCCTGGCGCCATTTTTCAGATGGTATAGTTGATCTTCTGAAATTTGAAGGAATGTCAGAAATATATGTAGGGAAAAAAAACAACTCAAAAACTAAAAAGTAACAAGTACAACAAGACAAAAAAATTAGTATAAAAAGTGCCGCCAACGCATCGTCTCTCTTCCTGCCGGGTGCTCTCCTACTATTACACACGTTCTGGAGGATCCCCCTCAGAGGAGGAAGAGTGTAAAACATCGAGCCAAAGCACATCGGGAAGACGATGAAGAAGAAGCTGAAGGGACGGAAAAGAGAGATAGAGATAACAACAACACAAGCAAATGCGGGCGGAGAAGAGGTGATGAGGATCGAAGAGGGCGAGAGAAGGAGCAAGATCAGATCGATGTGGGAACAGAGAAGGAGGGTGATGGAAAAAAGAGAGAGGGGGAATGATCACTTAATTTGATATGTTGTGTGTATATATATTAAATATCGAGGTTTCCAGTGATAAAATTGTGAGAGAAGGCGAGAAAGAACGGTTTCCCAGGTATGAATCATGGGAAAGTTGGTTTACTGCAGAAAGTTACAGAAAAAAACGGTTAGAAGGAGAGGGAACCTGTGAAAATGAGAACAACAATTGGGTTTCAGCATCAAGGAATATAATTCTATAAAGTAACAAAAGGGTGTCAGAAACGGAACCTCCGCTTACTAGATTTTTTCGAAAGGTAAAAAAAGTGTTAAAAAATGCAAAAATTACGTGTAAATAACTTCTAGAGCTTCACTTGTAGTTGTCAACTTTTTTGTAGCTTTTTGAGTTTTTGAGGCAGAAGCCGTTAAAGATAAGTGAAGAAAAAGTCGAGGTGCAGAACTTTCTCGGTTCCAGAAACCTATTTTTGCAAGCACATATCTCGGTGGAATGAATCTTTATAGAAAATTGGCAACTTTTTGATAGTTATGTTAGCTTTTGAAATACGCGCCTTCAAAGTCTGTATGCGAGAGTTAGAGACGCAGAGAAGTCAGACACTCTAGCTTCTCTGCACTCTCCCACTCTCTCTGTTTCAGTACTTTAATTTCAAAAGCGCAAATTTCAAAACTCAAGATGTCAAAGTGATAGGTAACTGCAAAAATGAAGACCTGGAATTGAATAATACATTTAAACTATTTAAAATGTTGAAAATTGAAAAAGCTGAACTCCATGAGATACTGCCGAAACTTGGTGGAAAAATAATGCAAAATAGACTGAAAAAACTAAAAATGGCAAGCAGTTTCATTCACTTATTACGCGAAAACTATAAAAATCCTTCTTTTTTTTATAAAACAATTCAATTCACACATTTTCTGAACAACTATTCAGATTTCAAGCTATTTTGAGAGTCTACCAGTAGAACCCGCTTAAAATTTTTTACACTTAACACTCAAAAGCCGAAAAAAAACAAGTAAAAACACCCCAGATGTGTTTTTATCGGTTTTCCCAGAGCTTTTTATACCACAAAACTTGTTTACAAACTAAAAACCGCAATATGATATTATCATGAGTCAATAATGCATATTTCTCAATAATGTTTTATAAACAATTCCATCTGACCAATGACCTCCGGAAATGTGAAAACATTAAAAAATATTTCTTGAAAAAAGAAAAGATGCACTCTATCCAGACACTTCGGAGGCGCCAATAGTTATTGGGTGTCTTCTGGCGGTGGGGGTGATTCGAATGGTGTGTGGTCGAGAGATATACTTCTTCTCCCCCGTCCGGTTGTTTCTTATCCGCCCCATTACAACGTATTGGAACACATCTCAACGGGGGGACCCGGGTTAGCTGGAGAGCAGCTTCTTCATCTTTTGCTTCTACTTCAGCATTTGTTTGGTGCCAAGTTTTCTTCTCTGTTACAGAGATATATCGCACCGACCAGGAAGATATATCGATATGAGTGCCGATGCTTGGATTTAATATGTAACTGGAGATTGATGAGGAAAAAGAAAAAAAAGCTGGAAAGAAAGAAAAACAGGTGCTTCCGGGGAGTAGTCTGGAATAGTTAGAATTTTAGTAGGTAAACTTTGAGAACACGTTTCGACGCCCGAGTTTTTCTTGACTTGGTTTGCGTGTTGATTGTTCTGAACCATAAAAATATAGCAAAAAAAGAAATTCCTTACAGTATTTAGAAGACGATATTCTGAAACATGACTGCTGTATCAACTTTGATTGCGCGTCACAAACAACAGATAGCTTACTTGCAAAAACTTCAATATAGGTGTTTTACACAAGTTTCGGCTTTTTTTTGTAGTTGATATTTTTTATAATAACTCTTTTAACTCACAAGGGAAGTCTTTGGAGACGCCACTTTCAAACGACCTAAAAATTTGGTCATAGGTATTTTCGACCATGAGGAGTTCATTTCTGCACTCAAAACCTGCTGAATGAGTCTGCGAGCCGAGTTATGAGCTCTCAAACTTTTCATATGGATAAGCTTTTTCACATAGAATTCGAAATCGGCCGCATATACGCCACCGCGCGGTTCCATTTGTGTTCCCCAGCGGTTTAACGGTGCTCGTACGTTGCGAAATGAGAATATCTTGCGTATACTATTTGCCTATTTGGAATTCCAAGTGAAAAAGCTTGACCACAAGTTTGTGAGCTTATTACTCGGCTCGCAGAGACATTTAACAGGTTTTGACTGCAGAAATAGACTCCCCGTGGTCGAAAATACCTATGACCCAAATTTATAGGTCGTTTGAAAGTGACGTCCCCAAAGACTTCCCTTGTCAAATCAGAACTCTGCCTGAATGGGAACAATTGCCCAAGTAAGAGTCATCCTAATCAAAAGTAAACTCAGCTTTTTAGTCAGTTCTTATTCGAACCAGTTCTCATTTGGGCAACGTTCTAATTCAGTACGGTTCTGATTCGGGCAGTTCTCATTACGGTGTAGCAGCGCCACAGAGATACAGTACCGGTCAATAGGAAATGAACATTGGCCGATTCCAGTTGAAATTGTTCAACTCGAGTGTGTCATGGTAATTCTGATTGCCCCATCAGGTAGATTATGTATAAACCATACAGAACAAAGGTAGAGCATCATTTTTGTAGTTGACAACTTTTTTGTACGGACACTCCCTAGAGAGTTACATATCGATAAAGTCATTTCTCCTTCAAATCGCCCATTTCAGTGGAAAATAGAGAGATTTTTGAGATGTCGTCTTAAAATAAGTTTCTAAGGAGTGCTCGTACAAAAAAGTTGTCAACTACAAAAATGGAGCTCTACTTTCAATCTCTATGATTCATTAAAATCTACTTGATGGGACAATTAGTATTCTCATGGCACACTCTCAAAATTGGACAATTTCAACTGATATATCTTCAAAGTCTCGTAGTCCAAACACTATGTGAGCCACAGCATTTACTAAACTTTACAATTTTTTTAAACCATATTGTTGCACAAACCCCTGAAAACAATTATCTTGTTAAAACGCTCAAAATAAGATATAAAAGTGAAAGAATTTATTTTGAAGCAATGCAGGCAAGAATACTTATAACGGAACAATCGTTGGGATCTCCAGTCTCACTTTACTTCTTTCTTCCATAATACTGTTGTTGTTGCTGTGTCTGTTGAGTGCTCATCTGCTGATTATTCGACTGTTGATTTCCAGCATTTTGTCCCATCGACTGGTTACTAGTCTGCTGATAGTTTCCAGTCTGATACTGCTGATCGTTCATCTGTTGGTTGCTGGTTTGCTGGTACTGGCTGTTTTGATTCTGTCCGTTTTGTTGCTGGAATTGATTATTCTGGTTCTGTCCGTTTTGTTGCTGGAACTGGGTATTCTGATATTGTCCGTTTTGATTCTGCTGGTACTGAGTGTTCGAGTTGATCGGGTTTCCATAAGCATCCCTCTGCGGTGTGGTTCCAATCGTGTTGGTGTTTGTAGTGTTGCCACAATTTTGAGCGCTGCACAAACACGGAGCCTACAAAGAGTAAAGCGTTATGATCTGATACTTGGTAGAGATGTTTTACCTGTGGCATGGTTGGCATAGTGGGGATATTTGGGAACGAATTGTTGACAGATGGCAGGGTTTGGAACACGGAATTGATCCATTGCCCAACCTGGAAACCAAAAATGTTATTGACTCAAATTTTAAGACACTTGACTTACATATCCATTAACTTGATTCATATACTGATCAACACTATCTCTGTACTGTTGAATCTGTTGGAGCTCTTGTTGAGTGGCCTGACGAGTCTGTCCATTCTCAACAACTTGTCCATCCTTATACTGACAGTTTCCATTATTGAAAGAGTAATCCATAAGGGAGACACTGCTGGTTCCGCTGGACGCTTGGCTCTGTGACATTTGGGAGTTCTGGTTGGAATATCCATTGTTGGAGTATCCCTGCACTTGACCGCCCATCTGGTTTTGGGAAGCATCGTATTGCGGTTGGGTACCGTAGTTTTGTCCTTGCTGGTATTGCTGGTTATTACCTTGAGTAGAGTACATTTGATTGTTGTTGTACTGCTGATTCTGCCCGTATTGCTGAGTGGTTCCATACTGCTGGTTTTGGTTATACTGAATCGGTTGGGATGTCGCTCCATTATTATACTGAAGAGTGCTCTGGTCGTTTTGGACACCTTGTTGGTATTGATTCGTAGAGTAGGCTGCTGCAAACTGGTTAGTCGTCACGGTTTGCCCATTATTGGTATCTAAAATTAAACTATGGGAACTAAGGGTTATAGGGACTAAAAATGAAAACTCACATTGCTGCTGTTGCTGCTGAGCGGCCACCGCAATAACACAGACAGCTAAAATCGCTATAAAGTTCATTTTCTTCGGAAATACCTTATGTCCGACCGTTTCTCTCTTATATACTCAATGATCGGTTGCCAAAATGAATCAGAGTAAACAGTCCCCTCTTCTATTTGACTTTCCTTACTTTTAGCTACTAAAAAGAAAAGAAAAAGGGAAGGAAGATTCGAAAATCCAAACAATCTACACACTTTGCTGTTTACTAGAGGGGGGAATCGAGTGACAGTTAGTTGCCACTTGGGGAGGAAATAATAAAAATGATGATGATGAAGTTTAATTTTGATAAAAAGTGAAATGATTGGTCATCAGTTATGAAACACTTAACTTAGAGCTAATTATTTTGAGATATAGTTAACAAAACTAACTTTGGCTAATTGTTTCGATGATTTATGGGTTCAGAGATTACACATTGACAAATATTTGTTACAAAACTATTTGTAGTGTGAAGATTGAGCTTTTAACATTTCTCGTAGTGAAATATTTATTTTTTAAGTAAAATTTCTTAATGATTATTGTAAGGGTTATAGTAATTGCTGTTATAAGTGTCCTCCCAATTATACGGATAATACGGGTAGTATGGGTTGTAAGGGTTCTGGTTATAACCATTGTTTGTCGAATATGGATCATATGGGTTTTCGATTTGACCACTGTTGATTTGACCACTGGATGATGGAACGACACCGGTGCCAATTTTATAGGCTTGTGGGGTATACCAGAGTTTGAAAGGTTGTTGTTGGTAGTAAGGGTCCGTTTGGTAGTAGGGGTCTGAAAATTTGGTATCTGAAGTAACAATCTTCAAAATTTGAAAATTTGAAACTCACATCCCATTACAGCAGAGATAAAAACAATCGTCGAAAAAATAAGAAAGCGCATGGTAGAAACGTTGTGACCTGTCTGTCTACCACAGCTCCCCTTCCTTATAAGGAAAACTTTGTTCAAATACTCAGCGCAGGGTTATTATTATTTCCAGATGTTTGCCTTATGGATAAAAGGGTATGATGCATATAGTTTGAACCACTTGGGTTGCAATCGTCGTGCTAAAAAAATGTTTGGGTTAGGGTAGGTGTTGCACTCGATTTGGTCGAGAAAAGGAAGTGACGCGGTGATTTGAGTGACCTAAAATAAAGGAAATGATGTCATGGATAGCTACAGTTGTGGAAAAAGTGTTTCAAAAGCTGGTTTTTACAACATCAAAAAATTGTTAAGACTGAAAATGAGTCAGTCAGGTGCAAATCTAGATTTGTATTTTGTACTTGATAACTTTTTGATTGATATTCTATTTTTGATATCAAAAACTCCTAGTATGGAAAGAGGAGGAGGCCGCAGAGAAGCTAGAGTGTCTGACTTCTCTGCACCTTTCTTTTTCTTGGGCGCCCACTATATTGTTGACTTTCAAGGCTCATATCTCATAAACTGGAACAGCTATCAAAAAGTTGTTAACTACAGAAATAAAGAAAATAATTTCCATACAAAAATAATGAAATATCTTAAAAATTGGTAATTCCGAAGTCTGTAAAAAGGCTCTAAAAATTCAACTTTTTGTGACATATCATAAAGTAAGTGTACTCATCACTCTGCAGATTCTTACTGTATTCTAGTTGGTACTATGCGATTTGGACAATATACCAATTAGATGATGTTTACACACTCCGCCTTACTTAATTGAATAATTAATTAATTAAAGGAGGACTGAAGTCATATTTTTTAATTTCAGATTATGATACTTCAGAAAATTCTGAGCAACTTTCATAGTTGGAGCATGTGCTAAAAATCGCTCAAAACGCCCTAAATTCACGTTTTCCCGGCTCAAAAGGAGCCTAGGTGGAAGAGTTTTCCCACGCGTATTTTTGCCCCCGTGTAGTCTTCTCGGACAATATTATTTCTTTTCATACTTGTCATTTGACGGGCCAGGGCCGGGCCGAGGAAAAATTTTGCCGGCCCGGGTGGAAAATTTTTTAAAATTTTTGCACCCCAAAAATAATTTTCAAGTGCTTTTTTTTCACTAAATTCACTGTAGAATTTATAAAATCATCAATTCAGTCGAATTTTTGAAGAAATTTTTCAAAAATTAACGCTGAAAAAACATGTTTTTCGAAAAAAGTCGCTCCACCCGGGCCGACCCGGGCCGGGCCGACCGGGCCGGTGAAAATTTGGAAATCGGCCCGGCCCGGCCCGTGACAAGTATGTTTCTTTTTATTTCTCGATTTCTCGTTTTCTTGCTTTTTTCAACAAAATGTCGTGTTTTTTTCAATTTATATCGTAAAAAAAGAAGAAAAAACACGAAAATTTGTTGAAAAAAGCAAGAAAACGAGAAATCGAGAAATAAAAAGAAATAATATTGTCCGAGAGGACTACACGGGGGCAAAAATACGTGTGGGAAAACTCTTCCACCTAGGCTCCTTTTGAGCCGGGAAAACGTGAATTTAGGTGGTTTAGAGCGATTTTTAGCACATGCTCCAATGTTGTTCAGAATTTTCTGAAGTATCAGAATCTGAAATAAAAAAATATGACTTCAGTCCTCCTTTAATGCTCAATAAATTTTTACTTATATTTTCTGGGCATCTTTATAAAACAAAATCGCTTTCAAAATAAAAATTCCCATCTTTTCCATTATTTCATCTTTTGTTCTTCTAAAATGTCTCCATCCCAATAACAGTGGCTAATTAGAACCCCTTAAATGCTCGTTGGTCACTAAAACTGTCAAAAATGTATACATTTTTCAGAGAAGAGTCTTTCATAGAACAACAAAAATCTCATCAATCTAAAAATGTACTTTTCTGTTTTCTCAGAATCATAATCCTGTCTGCTTGTGTGTGTATGTGTCTGACGCATAATGCATTTATTGTCTTGTCTCAGGAAGAGATAGAAAATAAAAATAAAAAGATATTCATAACATTACTTCACACACTTTCACGTTTTCTGATATTTCAGAGCTGGATCAGACATGTTTTTATTTTCTATTCTTTGTTTTCTTCACCCAGCCGGACCATCATCATCATCTCATTTGGTTTCCAATTTATTTGTGTTTTGAGCCTAGACGTCAGCCTGGAAATTGATGGATTTCATTGAATTCATAAGTTTCCTGAAACCTTGCTATTCATTAATTCTGAATAGCAATTCGGAATTTGCTCTTCTAATTTTAGAAACCAAAAAGACCAGTGCAGACATCTCTCTTCCTTCTCCTAAATAGTTCCTTATGGACCCTCACCTCACAACACAAAATCGGTTGTTTTGCTCTTCGGAGTGTTCCGGGTGAAAGGCGGATGGGAAGGGGGAGGAGAAAAAAAGTTTCCACACTTTTCTTCCCTTTCAATTCAATCAGGCTTAGCTAACATAAGATGGCTCGATTTCTATTTCTCTGAATTTTTTGGATTCCCTTGGGATCCACTTACACTTTCGAGAAGTCTTGATGTCTTGTGGAGTGCAACAATGTTCGATTCTATTAGGGGGAAGAGTGATCAGAGGTTGTTTTGTTGTTGTTAGGCTTAAGAGTTGTCAACAATTCCATAATCGCTCAAAATTGCTTTAAGAAGGACTGAAGTCAGATTTTTTAATTGCAAATTTCGATAGAGGTGCATTGGTGGAAGAGGTTTTTTGCGCTGCCGTGTAGTCCTCTCGGACAAGATTTTCGCTTTTTTATCATTGATGAAAGTTTCTTAGAATTTTCTGAAGTTTCGGAATCTTCAATTTTAAAAATATGACCTCGGTTCTCCTTTAAGATAATTTCAGCCTTATAGGAATTATAACAATTGACCAAGCCGTATTAAGTCAGCTTGATCCTTTTCAAAAACCCAAAAAAAAACTTGAAAAATTTTTTTTGACTTTTACTAAAAATGTACATCTTTGCATTGTTGAGAAAAAACATTTGGCTGAAAAGCTTAATCTGTGTTCTAATTTTAATAATTGTCGAAACTCACATAGCTTTTCTTACCAGGCCAGTAAAAACTTTTATCCTTTGCTTAAAAATTCTGAAAGCATCACCATGAATTCTGCTTCCCAACCATTTCAATTCTTACCTAAACATTAATTTTAAATTACGCTTTTTTTAAACTATTATATCTTGGTTCTTGTTAACTAAAAAGTATAACCTTCAATTCCAAACATAAAGTGCCCAGGCCTTCTATCAACAGAACTATAAAATATCAAAGAACCGAAAAATGCATATATAATTTTTCCCCTAATATCCACATCTATCCGATGACACATTACCCAACTCAAGTGTTTTTTTTTCTTTATTTCAACAATTCCGCTAATTACTGCTAACCGCAGTATCATATTTTTGTTCGTCTCTTTCCTCATCATTTTTTGACAATTATGATTCATCAGAGTCATTTTTTCATTTGTTTTCTCTTTCTTTACGGAAAGAATCATTTTAATAGTGTTCCCTTTCTATTAAGATATTTCAATATTTAGTTTCAGTCTGCTCCTTTGTGTTTTAATCTTCATTATCTCCGCCTATAATTAAACAATTCACAATATATGTTTTAGTCTGGAAGCTTGTCTGAAAAGCCATAAAAGCTCAACACTTTCTGACTCACAGATCTTCTTTTTTCACATCTTACTTGATGAGAACTCATTCTGACATACAGACCTCCCTTTACGTTCCATCTAAGCTTTTCCGCCTAATTCAAGCTTTCTTATAATCCGAAAGAGAGAAAATCTCATAGTTTATGTAACAAAGATCTAGGATTACTCATGAAACATTCATTAAAAAAAAGCAAAAAGGTTTTTTTCTGGCCCTTTTCCCTTGTTATTCACAGAACATAACTAATCTGTTTAAAAAATTACATACTTTTGGAAGTGATTCTCCCTAATCTCTAATAAAAAGGTCTTTACGCAATGCATATTTTTTCTTACTCTCCATTTTATTCCTCCTCAAAGTTTAGGGTGCAGAAATTGTGCACTTCAAAACTCAAATATCACGTTGAAAACTGAAAAGCGAGTGATGGAAAAAGAATATGAAAACATAAGATTTACGAATTTTTTTTGCTTACATGCTTAGGTTTTGTGAAAGGGAGGATAAGAGTATTCCTGTTTTTTGCAGTGTTCTTTTCATTTTTATTTTTTGTGTTCGGAATTTTTCGGTTGTCTTGTTGCTCAGTTTAGACTAGCTTTCAGCAATGAGCTCAAAGAAAAATGAAGTTTTTAGCAAGTTTGAAACTTCTCATATAGAATTTTAAGAAATGAAAATTCCAGTTTTTTACAAGTTTTTTCCTATGTTACAATTTTTTGACAGGTTTGTCGACGTCGCAAAAACAAAGCATTCTGAAACCGAGTAATTCCGACAATAATAAGTTAAAACATTATTTTTCGACATTTTTAATTTCAAAGTTGTCTCAGTTTTGAAATGTTTGGTTTCAGAACTTCTCGGTTTTAAAATGGCTGGTTTCGAAACGTCATAGTTTCGAGGATTCAAAGTTTCACGGTTTCAAAACCATGTTTTTGAATTGTCTCGGTTTTGAAACGTCATAGTTCCAAAACGTTCTCAAATCTTTATTTAAACTTTGAAGTTTTCAGAAGCACTTTCATTTTCACTTACCATTTTTCAATTAGCATCATTTTGAGAACCTTCGAAAACTCCGTTTCAGAAACCAAAAAATCTCGAAATTTTTGATTTTCCAGACATAAATTGTTCTTGAAATTATATAAACATTTCCAGAATTTATTTCGAGTTTTGAATTTCCCACTTCTTTTTCCCACAAAAAACGCTCCTCGCCTTTCAGAAGTTTTTTTCTCGTTTTTTTTTTCAATATCATCATTTCTTTTCAAGTAAGTAATTAAACTTAAACTTGAGTCTAGCCAAATAATTAATTAAGAACGTCTGAACCAAAAACTTCTAAAAGTAATTTCCCCCTATCTTTGACCACTCTCATTTTCCCAACCCAAAATAGTTTAGCCTATTCAGAAGGCAAAGTCTTCCTCTTTTCCATGAAACACCACACATTTTCAGAATTCATTAGAATTCCACTTTCTCTCCTTTTATAGAAAAAGATATCCAGAAAATTAAAAAAAGATATTTGATGTGACATCATGAAAAAGTTTCAATGAACGTTTCTCACTCAGTTTACACTATTTGAAGCATTGGACGTGCCATTTTCAGTTGTGGCGGTTTTTGCTCACATATACAAATACATAAATACGAGAGAAGCGTATATGCGTACAAACAAAGAAATTTCTATTTGTTAGTTTCTCATTATTTTTCGAGAGAGAGAGAGAGAGAGAAAGCGGGTTCCAGAAAATATTGGCGTGCGGAAGTTGTAAAGGTCAAGAAGACTCTGGTACGTGGATTCTCAGAAATTTAATGTCCATGGTTAAACCCAGGACAAATTGTGCAGTGTGCCAATTAGTAGGCTTCAATTTTTAAGTCTATCACTTTGACAAACCTTAATATTGGACGGTCTGCCACTAAGTTACACCTGATCTCATAATTTTGAAATTATAATAATGTTGTAGATAAAACTAAGGGCTATATTTCTTCAGTTGACCACTTTTTGATAACTTGTCACGCTTCTGAGATATGCGCCTTTAAAGTTGGGTTGTTGAAAAAAAAGGATGAAGAGAGGCACCGAGAAGCTAGAGTGTCTGACTGTCTGCGTCTCTCCTTTTCAATGAACTTTTTGTTTCAAATTTAGCTTCAACAAACAGATCACAGCATGAACTTCATTTTTGTAGTTGACAACTTTTTGATAGCTATTCAAGTTTTCGAGATATACGTCTTTAAAGATTGGTAGCTGGAAAAGAGGCGAGAGAGAGAGAGAGAGCTCAGAGAAGCTAGAGTGTCTGATTTCTCTGTGTCTCTTTTTCTTGTCATCATTTGCAAAAATAATAATTCTGGCCTCCTACGACAACACTTAACCCCGTGACGTGCTGTTCACAGACAAAAAGCTTCCATAACCCCGCCTGGATCAGATTCGTATCAGGAACCAAAAAATAAATACAAAATCCTCCTTTCTGACTTCTAAACAACCCCTCAAGAATCATAACTCCTTGATCTTTAACTCCTCGTTTCCTTAAACTCGATTTCTCGAAAAATTATTTGTGCATTTATGTGAGGTTACAAATGTGTCACCGCTGTTCTTTCAGACAGATTGAACCAATTTAGGGTCTGTCATCGATGACGTTTTTTTCACTTTATCCTGATATGTCCTTGACCCTGACAGAATTTCAGATGTCTGTTGTAAGATGTAAGATGAGTCTGCCATAAAATATCAGTTTTTTTCCAATATGCTCTACATCTAATCCAAACTGAAACTTTGACCATTCCAAATTCTCCAAACAAATTTTTGAAAAAGTTTTTCCGCCACAGCAAGAAAATAAAGAGGTCACTTGACTTCATGAAAACAGCCACCGCGTCTTAATCCGTCCTTTCGTCACTCTTGAGATAAAGCCCATGGACATCCAAAAACCAACGAACACGGCCTCGTCGACGGTGAGAAAATGATGAATCAGTTATGAGGGAAAATATTCTTCCCTTCAATTTTCTATCCCCAGAATATCTTGATTTCTTTTTCTTTCGCTCTCATTTTCAACTTTTAATTACCCCTAGCTACATTTCAATTTCTCACGCGAACCCTCTTAGTCACGTCATTAATTCCAATGACTGAACTGAAAAGAATCTAGAAGACTGAGCCTTCCCATAATTAGATAATCTGTGTACATCTCTCTCGGGTTCAAAGAAAAAAGGAAGACGATCATGTTATTCGGTGGTCATGAATTTGGATTCAATTCACACCAATTTCTTGTTATCGAACTGCTAATCCAGTTTTTTCAAGAAATTCTACAATTCAAAAGTTCCTGGCAAGCACAACATATATAAGAATAATTACCGTCTCAGCGGAAACCTCATTCTGGAATTCTAGACATATCTCTGAGAAATGAGTCTCGACGCGAACTTTTGGAGAGCACGAGCACAATATTGTTAGGTGCTTTTGACAACTAGTAATTTTTTCTCGAGAAGTGCTACTCACTCATTTTTGGGAAGTTCTGGCTAGCACTCAGCCTAAGTGTGCCTAGATCATTGTCGGAGACCTGTTCTGCTTCTTGAAAAAGTCAAATTTTGAGAATGTGGTACGGTTTTTAGGTAACTTTTATTTTTAGTTGAGTATGATGTTCAAGCCAAGAACTCCGTACTAAAAAAATTCACTAGGAGAGGGAATTTCTACGGTTGAACTATTAGCACGCCAACCACCGTTGTGTGCGAAATTGTAAGACTCAGAGAAAAAGTGACATTTTTCAAGGGCATTTCGGTGGAGCGCAGTTATAAGAACTGTGGCGAGCTTATACATGCCATTCAAAAATTTGACATTTTGGAACGGCCGTAACAACTTTTCAACGATAGTTTTTCTTTTAACTGACTTTATTTTGGTTATTTGTCTTTTCGACTTGATGCGTACTTTATTTCCTTCTCGTTTTCAAAAGAAAAGGCTTAAAAGCCTTTCTTTCAAACTGCGAAACCCTCCAGCCGGGTCGAATCCCTTCTCTGACCTATCTGTCAAGAGTAAGGATTCATAAGACCAATTTGGTCTCATTTAGCATTTTGACTTAAAAATCTGAGTGTGTCGAAGCCTATTCACCCAGCAGATCTGTCTTTAGGCCCAACATAATTTTTTTGATATAACTTGAAACCGCAAACCAGGGAAGGTCATGGAGTTAGTGTGGAGTTATGAGACGTAACCTATATCATTGGAAAGCTAAGAAAACGCTGATTCCAAATATATGTTTAGTTTTTGGGCTTGATGCCTGGTATGCGAGAAAGAGGAGGCCAAAGTTTGAATTGTAGATATTTTTAACACATACGTTAGAAAATGACTTGTAAGCTGTTCAAACTTTGACCTCATTTTTTTTCGAATACCAGTCATCGAGGGCCAAAACTGATTATATATTTGGAATCAGCGTTTTCTCAGCTTTCCAATCATATAGGTCACGACCCAAAACTCCAGACCGAGACCATGACTTCCCTAGTAAGCCGACTTCTTGGAGGGTGTATGCTAAAGTCAGTATGCGATAGTATAGCCGAGCCTCAAATTCCACTTTTTTGGATCATATCGTTTCATAAGTCTTAACCTATCACTTTGTCCCGCCCATCTCTACCATTTCCTCATTCTTACCTTTATCTTTAAGATCACCCCTTCCAAACACTCCTTCAACTTCTTTTCCGCCTGAAATTGTATGGTAGAAGTCATAAGTCATAAGTCAGAAAGCCATATTATACTATCCTTGACAAATCCTTTTTGTCAGAATCCTTGTCAGAATCTTCCTGAACATCCCCTAGTCAGAATCAACTTGTAGTTAGTCCCCCTCATTTCGCCCCTCCCCCCTCGACTCCAAAAAACTTTTAAAAATAAATCTCGCGTCATTTTAATTTATCACTGGGGCGGGTTTTATAGTTGTATATCATATAATTTATTATTATACATAAAAGTCTTTCTTTGTGCTCCTGAACTTGTGCTCTGAAATCTGAAAATTTCACTTGTTTCTTTACTATCTGTCCTTCTCAATTTCCTTTCTCATTTCCGTTGTCCCCACTCTTCCTGGGTAATTTCCTATAAGCTTCTTTTTTTGAGCCATGAGATTTCACTATTTTTATATTTTTCTCTCTAATAGAGTTCGTGAGAACTTTCCAGACAGCTAACGTCAGTCTTAATTGTAACTGCCAGTAATTACCAATATCCTATCTGTAATTTTTTCTACTTTTTCAAACGTCAGAGATGTGTCAAGCTAGAGAGAATGGCTCTGACAGAAGAAGTGTTCCAAATTTTTATTTATTTTTCACACTTTTCTCTGCTTTACATGTTTCCTGGTTCTTTTGCTCTTCTCGTTCCTTCTTCTTTCTTTTTTTTCTTATTTTCTAAAATAAATACGTGTTTCAAGTGCATTTGACACTTTTCAATTATGTCATTTTTTCTCCTTTCTCCTCGGATTCCGATTCCGATTCTCAGAATCCTCCTTCACTTATCATTTTCAGATCCGCAACTCAAAATGCAGTTAACCGGTTGGCCTGAGTATGTCTCTATGATCTACCTTCCTATAATTCTAGTGGGATTGGTTGGAAACGGACTGTCCCTATATGTCTACACGACACCCAACATGAGGAAGTCAACCGTGGCTTTCCTACTTTACTCACTTTCGATTTGTGATATTTTTGTGCTCCTCTTCGCACTGCCATTGTATAGTATCTCATATTTACCTATTTGGTAAGTCATGCTGTCACATAATTTCATTTAAAATTCAAAAACTTTTTCAGGGACAACGTGTATGGGGCTTGGTCGAAACGCCGAATGTTTCTCGCGTTTTCTACGAAATTTTTCTATCCATTATGCATGACTGCAAAAACTGCAAGTTTGTATATTATGGTGGTTATCACAGTGGAAAGATGGATTGCGGTGTGCAGACCGTTGCAGGTTGGGAATGTTAGAGGTGGTCGGGATCTTCCAGACGAAATTGAGATTATAAGAAAGTTGATAATATAAGTTCTCGTTATGCTTAAAACGAAGAAAGCTAAAAAGTATAGAACATTTTGAGTTTCGTAGTTGGATTTGGTCGTACACAAAATTTACAAACTGAAAAAAAAAACAGAATCCTTAGAACGTCACCTTTCCAGCCATATAATATTTGTCTGAAAAAAGAAAACCTATACCAAAATAGGCTCAAAGTTAAAGACCCTTACTAGGGAAGACCATAGAGTGAGTTTGGACTTATGGGACGTGACCTATATCATTGGAAAGCTGAAAAGACGCTGCTTTCAAATATATATTTAAGTTTTGCCCTCAAGTCCTAGTATTCGAGAAAAACGAGGTCAAAGTTTGAACTTGTAAAAAATAACAAACTTTGACCTCGTTTTTCTCGAATATCAGGCATCGAGGGCAATAACTGAACATATATTTGGAATCAGCGTTTTCTCAGCTTTCCAATGATATAGGTCACGCCCCATTACTCTAAACTGACTTTCCTTGGTTAGTTCTTGAAACCTCGATGACTCTTATAATCATTCAAAAGCTGAAATACTGAGGTTTTCAAATGCGTTCTGAAATTTTTATGAATATCAAAGTAAATCAAGAAGCCTGCCATTTTGCTAAAACCCGAACTCGTTTCTATATTTTCACTTCAAATGTTTCCAGGTTCATATCTGGTGCACATTCAAAAACTCCGTGCGAATCGTCATCGCTATCATCGCCTTCTCCATCATCCTCAACCTTCCCAAATTCTTCGAGTACCAAATCGGCTACTCTGATTCTTTGGGTTATTGGCCGAAACGTGGTATCCTTGATGCAGAGGAGCATTGGTGGTACTACATCACTTATTTCATTTTTATTTCTGTGATATTCGACTACTTACTTCCATTTGTGATCATGTTCGTTGCCAATATGAAAGTAATTAATGAACTGAGGAAGTCAAGGAAAGAAAGAGCACTACTTACTACTTCGGTGAGTTGACCTTTTGTCCAAAAATAAAAATAAAACTTTTCTATTTTCAGCTCCAAAAAGAGCAAAACACAACGGTCATGTTATTGGTTGTCACTATTCTCTTCGGGTTCTGCCACTTTTTTAGTATGGCGTTGAAGCTGATGGAAAGTTTATTCAAGGACTTTTTGACTCGCCATGTAAGTTTTTAAAAGTTGATTTCTCATTAATTAATTGGGTAATATTTCAGAACGAATATTTCGAAGTGATGATAGAAATCTCAAATATACTAATTATTATCCATATTGGGACAACATTTTTCATCTATTATTTCTTCTCTGCAAGATTCCGGAATATTTTGTCATACTTGTTTCAGTAAGCACTATTTCCCAATTAAGGGACGTTTCGAAACTGGTTTATTTTCCAGAAAACGCCGAGACCTGCCTGAAAACAGTCTAACCGACGTGAACAAACGAAAGCTGCTCCATAAATCTGATTCTACATGCACAACGTTTGCAAAAACGTCTCCAAAAACTTCTATGGCGTAATTATAGGAATCTCTTTCTCTATCTCTATATTCCGATCTCTTCCCTTTGATCTTTTGATCTCTCCCGCTTACTTGTCGTCCTCATAATTATCAAGTTGTTTATTTGTTCAAAAACGGTTCTGAGAATGTCGTGTCAAGAAAATTATATATTATTTACTGAATGTTGAAAATTTTCGAAGTGACTACCGCGTCGAAGCACGCGCCCAACATGTTTAGGGTGCTGATGAAGGGGCCGAAATTCTGAAACCAATTCTTCTTGGTCGCTGGAATTTTAACCGGAACTTCTGGAACTCACACTCGCTCCAAAATCTGCGCCTCGTAAAATAGTGATGGCAAACGGGATACAATCGAAAATAGTTGTGTTGAACATACATAGGAGGAACCAGTAATCGGTCTGGAACTTAGAACTGTAACTTTTTGGTTTCAAAGTGTCTCAGTTTTAAAACGTCCTGGGAGAAAGGCATACATTCAAACCGAGCCGGCACGTAACTCGCTTAAAACGCAACCTTATGAGTTAAAAAGCATACCATAATGTATATCTCAGCGAGTTCTATGTCCGTAACCTACTATGGACCGGAAGGCTAGTCGTTAATATGTCGCGGACAGGGATAAAATAGCTATTTTAATCATTTTTGCGTTTTTTGACACATTTTCCTAATAGCCGCGTGAGTCGTTGTAGGTCATAGACAGAGAACTCGCAGAGATCTACATTTTGGTATATTTTTCAGCTCATAATATTGCGTTTTAAGCGAGTTACGAGCCGGTTTGCAAGTATGGAAAAAAGAACTAACCTCCACTATCCGCATTTCTCGTTCCCTGTTAGTCTTACAGAAACAGATGAACACAGCGTAGATCAAAGAACATAGAAATGTTAGGGAGAATAAAATCTGAAAATTTTTGAAAATATTCCTTGCAAAAGGTTCCTACCGTCCGATTAATCAAAGAGTACTTCACAAAACATGGTCCCGCCATGCACCCCAGCGCCATACACCCAGGATGAGCGACAAAATGAACACGACACCCGATAAAGAATACCAGGACGTCGGTGACTCCAATTGACACAGAAATAGTCAGAAGAATAGCACAGACCACTTTGATATCCGATGACTCAGTGAATTGGGGGCGAGTGAGGCACTGAATTAGTACAAATATATTGTAGTCTCTCTAAAAATAATAAAGAAACTCACAATAGCTCTCCATATCGCGATGAAAATTGAAAGGAGAAAACGGGTGGGCCAAAGTAAAGCGGAGGGTAGGGATGAGAAAACAACAAAGTAGGTAGTAGAGACGTTGGTTTTATTAGCATCCAGGGTTTTCAAAATAATTACAGCGATGTAGATAATAACTGGAATTGTAAGGGTTAAGGGGTAAACTTATTAGTTTTTGGGATCGGCGTCGTGCGTCGCATCATAATGTTCAGATTTGACAAATAGAGGAACTCGAGGTTATCATTTTTGTAGTTGACAACTTTTTGATAGCACGCTTACCTTCTGAGATATGCGCAATTAAAGATAGAGTAGCAGAGAAAAGGAGTGAGGGGGAGACGCAGAAAAGCTAGACGCCCTCCTCTTTCTGCACGCTCTCTCGTCTGTCAAATACACCTACTTTGAAGGCACATAACTCGAAAACGGGAAGAGCTATCAAAAAGTTGTGAACTACAAAAATAAAGCTCTAATCTTGATCTACACGCTCATAGAAAAATGTTAACTAAAAGCCGCTTGGATTGGTTCCCAAATCAACTACAAACATGTTGCTTTCAATTCATTATACCCATCATTTACCTGAAAACCCCACGAAAACATCCAACAAACATCTAGAGTAGATCAAAACCAAATCTGTTTGTTTTTTGATAGACCCCCAATTTGTTCTAGTAACCGTTAAAAAATTTATTGAAATTACAAGAACACAGGAAGTCAAGCCGACCAGAGAGACAAGTAGAGGGAGAGTCATTTTCAGATGTTTTTTTTATTTTGTAGACTTTTTATTGCATTTTTTCTGCCAGCGTTCTCAAATTTCAAGTGGGTTAATAAGTCTGAAAGCATTGTTGATACTCGATCTATTGATAATGAATCTTGTAGCAAGTGTATTTTGTGACCTTATCACCGAATCTTTTGTATACCGTGTTATCACTGATGATTTCTTCTCGTATATAATCGTGAGACGGTTGTTTTGACCGACCTTTCCAATTCATTGATTTAGAAAATATTCATTCCTTAGAAATGAAAGACACCTTCGATATAATCGAGAACCCTGCTCCTACTAGCCACCTTTGGAAACAATGGAAACATTTGGTCGATACTGAGGGATGGACATCGGATGACAATTCGGTAACCGGTCTTGTTCCATCTCTGAAGACTACCCGAAGTGTTTGGGCGGTTTCGAAAACACGTGAGTTTTATTGTTTTGTTTGGAAATCTGGTGATCTTTTTTGCAATGTAAAAATGTCTTCGTGATCTTTGCAGAGGTCAATGAACATAAATTTTAGATAAATTTCTAAAGTCCAGAATTGTGCAGACTTCTCAGTTTTTGTACGATTGTGTAGGTCAAGTCTTGAACTATATTTTTGTAGTTTACAACATTTTGATAGCTTTTCACGTTTTAGAGATATACGCCCTCAAACTTAGGTGGCTGAAACGCGAAGACAGGGGAAACGCAGAGAAGCTAGAGTGTCTGACTTATCTGCGTCTCCCTTTCCTCCACTCTCTCATTGATTCCAGCAGAGCAAAATCTGGTGGGCAGTGTTGTCTGGAATGAGTACGATGACATTTGCTGGCTGGGATTCTACCTCCTGTCCCCAGAATACCGAGGCAAGGGAATTGGATCTGTGATCTGGGCGAGAGCCATGTCCAGAATCCGGAAGGATTTGGTTCTGGCGTTGAGAGGAGGTAATTGAACAACTATGAAACTGAAAATGAGAAAAAAAGATTTCAGTGGTAAAAATGGCGCCAAAATACAAGTCTCAAGACACCCCAGTAGACGGAGCACTGCTTGAGAACTACCGATTGAGCTCCAAGGATTTTCATGATGTGATGAAAAGTTATAAAACTCTTGAATTGGTATCAAATCTGAAATTTTCATATTTTCAGTTAAAAAAAAATTATTTCCAGACCCAAAAATGTGTTCGTGACCTCTCTGGAGACGATTGGCAGAAATTCTTGAACTACGACCAAAGTGTAACCGGCAGAGATCGTCATGAATTCTTGGAGACTTATTACAAAAAGTTGGATTACACTACTGGCTTCACGTTTTATGACACAATGGGAAACATTGTTGGTGTGATTTCAGCAGTGCCGACTGGTCATAGAGGTATTCCGTTAGCTTTGGAATAGAAAAAAATCTGCGGGTTCAGAGAAAAACTTGTTCAAAATCGCTCCACTGTTTGCCAACTCCGACGACATTGCCTTCCATGCAATGAAAGTTTTATCGAATGTCATGCTGGAGAAGCATCCGAATGCAACTTTGATTTTCCATCTCGTGGACACCCCTGAAGGATCCTTTACAGTATTGCACAAGTTCTTCAAGGCGTTGAACCTTACCGCGGGAATCAGTGGAATCACTTTATACAGTGATGAGTACCCACCAAAAGGGGATTTGAAGAAGGTCTACATCCCGTTTAATAATTCTTGTCATTTCGATTACTAGCTATCAAATATGAATAATAGAGAGTGAATAATATTCAAAGCATCCCAAATTTATTACAAACAGTTTGTTCTTTGATCTACAAAGAGATCTCAAATGTACAGTAATTAAAGCGTTTTTTCAATTAAATTAAAAGAGCAAATATTGCTCCTTCTGCACCGACGGGGTAACTGGGGTGTTCAATGGGTTCACAAGAATTGAGGCGAGTCTGCTAAGTGGTGACGACTTCTCAACTTGTTGCATGTCTTGAACAAGTCGATCCGCCACCTGAGAATCCTCCTCGCTCAGGACAGTGAAGCCCATTGAGTCGAGAAGTTGGTTGACCTCGTCGAAAGTCTTCTTGGACACTTTTGAGTTGGTGAACATCTGCAAAAGCTTGTTGTAGCTACACATATTCTTTTTTTTATTTGTACACTCACCTTGGCAGTCTTTGTCTCACAAATCGGGCTGTACATCTTCACGGACACGTGATTCGAGTGAATTGGCGACTTGTCTCCATTCAACGAGATGATTGTGGCGTTTGGAACCGCTTTGGCCGCATGAGAGAAGAGAGAGGTCTCATCGGCAGAGCAGGCGTCGATGATTTGGTCGGCAGCCTCGATTTTTGAGAGATCCGTGGTCACGTTGATCTTTTTGAAGTTCTTCTCGGCGAGTTTTTGTTGTTGCTGGAAGAAGATGACTGGGTTACGGTGGATTGGATCCAGAATCTGTTTTCAGAATCAGAATATTAACAAAATCAACCGAGATACAAGGCTAAACGTGAGAAACCCCGTATCTCGCCTCAAGATAGTCCGTCCTCAGTTTTCAAGGCAAATTTTCGAAATTAAAGGTGGACTTTGAAATGTTTAACCTATGTATCTGAGAAGCTGACAACACAGGGAATCTGAATTTGTTTTCAAATTTTTTCCGTTGTCAATAAGAACCGAGATATAAAACATTCGGTGCAGGCCTAAACAGGCCATGTAACTTGCTTCAAATCGCAATCTTATGAGCTGAAAAGTATACCAAAATGTAGATCTCGGCGAGTTATATAATACTGACCCACCATGGGCCGGATGGCTATTTGTTGGGTCGCGAAAAATACCGAAAAGAGCAGAAAATCTCGGTTCAAAACGATCCTGTGCAAAAGTACTAGGAATCTCCACCGGTTCTTAATCAAAATTTCAGAATTTCGGTTGAAATGTTTTGACATAACTTATACCTTTAGAAAGCTGGGGAACTCAGAAATTGTTGTCAGATTTTGCTAGGTGTCGAAATTTACCGAGTTATGAGACTTGACAAAACGTAAAACACGACTTTGTTATAAGCTTACCACAAATTTAACCCCTAACTCACTCTCAAATCATCCACAAACTCAAACGGGATTTTCTTCTCCGAATCCTCTTGAAGAATCGCTTTGATCACAACGGAATCAAACTTTTGCGCGTTGACCTTCCCGCTGGGGGCCACCAACGAGACACGTCTTCCCGCAGCACACACTGAATGGGGTAAACATTGCTACATAGGTTATGGGTATAACTCACATAGTCCAACGACAGTCTCAGCAAGAGCTCCGCTTCCAACAACAATTGACGACATGGTTCTAGAAAGAATGGAATGAATGGGTTGAAAAAAGAAGAAGAAAAAGAAGAAAGCACTGAACCGATGAGTTGAAAAAAAAGGAGAGAGCTTAATTGAGGAATGGAGTGAAAAACATGAAAACAATGCGGTCATGTGTCCTCCAACAGGAAAAGATTCTGAAGATTAGAGCCATTTTCTGTTCTGCCCTCTGCAGGGGTGTGTATTTATATACATATATATATATATATATATCAGCTGTCCTCCTTCCCGTCAGGAACCCTCCCACCCCTCCTCTTGACCATTCTACGTCTCTTACTATCTCTCTTTCATTTTGTTTCTTTTGTTCTCTGATCCTCTCCACGGTTCTTTGCACCCACATCTCCGAGAAGGAACACGTGAACAACACGATATTCATCTAAATGCTGCGTCTCCGGAGTCTTATGCACTATTTCGTTGGGGGGAGACACATTATATTTCTTTGTTTGTTGGGGTTTGGACCGAGTGTATGATAAGTTTTTGCAATAGGACGACGACAAATGGTACAAACCATGTGCTTGGTGTCTAGAGATGAAAAAAGTGAAATGAAATTGATGATAAGATACGGCGGAAAGAAACGAAACTGTTCAAAGTTTCCAATAATTGACGGTGGGGAAATAAATTTAAAATATGTTTCAATTATGGAAATGACAGCTTCCAAGCGAAACAAGGAAGTTATTAAAAACAGGAACAGTACAGTTTTTTACAGCGTTTAGAGAAATTTGTCCGAAAATCAACAATTTGTTTGGACATGTGGTAAATATGGTTGTTCTATGCTCCCGGCTGAGCTGCTGAGAGTTATATGGACAATAGTAATGTGACCTTAAGGCTTGTCAAGTCTCTTGTGAGCCGAGTTCACTCACGATGATCAAAAACTAAGAAAGTATGTATATAGGAGAAGGTGAAGTAATCTAGTGGAGTGGTCGAAAAAGCCTTTCGATATGTGGACGAGAATGGAAGAAGGAAAGGAATTCTAAAAAAACCGAAAACGGTGGTCGCAAAAAACTTAAGACATAGCAACATAGTACCGGATAAACTGAAACTAAGACATTTCGCAACCGGGACGTTTAAAAACCAGCGATGTCGACTAGAAGTACATATTACCAATCCGCCGGTAGCTGACCGCTCACTCAAAGTTCGGTTCGGGGACGCGGAGTGGTGTTTTTTTTTTGAGTTTTAAAAGTACGGTATACCCACTCCGCGTCCCCCGCCCCAACTTTGAGCGAGCGGTCAACCACCGGCGAATGGGTAATATATTTTAAGACAGGACAACGCAGTATCGGGAAAACTGAAAACAAGACATCTCACAACCGGGACGTTTAAAAACCAACGATATCGACTAGAAATACATAGTGTACCAGTTTGAAACGTAGACGCTTCAAAGTTGAGAGATTTCAAATCCGTTTTCGAATCGGGACTTTTAGAAACCGTTCGTTTCAAAACTGAGCGAATTTCCCTGTTTACAATTTTCCAGTGCTGGCATGCCTCGGTTTGAACATCGTCGGTTCAAAGTTTCTGATGTTGAAATATTCCATCTTTATAGTTAGTTTTTCCTGGTTTTACGACGTGTTAGTTTGAAAACGTCCTGTTACAAAAAATCTTCACGAAATTTTCACTTTCTTCCTCCCACTCCCATATCATCGCTTGGAATGTGAACTTGTTTTTGAACTTTCTAAAAATAAACACAAAACAGCCGAGAAACCCATTCCATTATTTTTAAAACGTCGGGATAGCTATATTTTTCTTTTTCTAAGGAACCTGCCAACTGATTTATGTGTAGTCTTGTAGGCACCACCACATGTGAGAAGGAGCAGCACAATGTTGGGTTCAGAAAGATCAAAAGCGTTATCAATGAAAATGTCTTCAAAAAACTAAAAAAGTATAAAAACCTGCAAAAAACAAAGAACTCTTGAACAAATATGTTTGGCCTTCCATCCGGACTCCCATGTAAACAACCACATTTTCAATCGTTCTTTGCATTCCCCCTCCCCTCAAAGAACACCCAGTCAGCTGGCTGAGTTTGTTACTTTTCAAATGTACCCGCAAAAAACGATCACTGTGTTTAAATGTGTATTTTATTATTTCATTTTATTATTTAACCAGCACTTGGAGTCAATCGATGAATACGAGATATTGTGGTCCTCAAATTTTTGAGCATCTGTTGGCATTGTTCGGAGTGGAGCATTGAAAGTGTCACCTGCCCGACAACCAGCATTCTTAAAATAAAACAAAATTAATGGCATTTTCAAAAAACCCTCACTTGTCATCCACCACTTGCATCACGTGAATTAAAACTTCGGCTTTTGGAACGAACTTTCGATCTAAATCGAAAATAAGCTTGTGGGTGAAGTGCATCCCGTCGTCTGTGCAAGCGTTCTCGGCTCGTTTTCTAAAGTTTTAGAGGAATTTGGAATGAGGTTTTTGGGGTTTTTGGGGGATGAAAACTTACTTCACTTCCGATTGGTGTCTCTCGAATTGGCGGCCACCAACGAAGAGAACTCCGTGGATGTAGATTTCTGGAATTTAGTAAGAGATTTTTGAAACGCTGTCTTGACGTCAGGTGTAACCTCATTAAGTCAGAATTTTGTGAGCGTAGAAATTTTGTGTAGATCTTCATTTATATAGTTGACAATTTTTTAATATATCTTCTAGATTTTGAGATATGAACCTTCAAAGATGGGCAGCAGGTGTTGGAGAGAGGTTGAGAGCGCAGAGAAAGGAGAGTGTCTGTCTGTCTGCGCCCTCTCTGCCTCCTACTCCTACTCCTTTCAAGTTTTGAAGGCGTATATCTCAAAAACGTAAAGTGTTATCAAAAAACTACAAACTACAAAAATGTAGCTCTAGACTAGCTCATCATTTTTCTAGTTGACAACTTTTTGATAACTCTTCTACTTTTTAAGATATTCCTCTTTAAGGAGAACAGTTATTCCTCAACTGGTAAAGTGAGAGACGCAGAGAAGCGAGAGTGTCTGTCATCTCTACGTATCTTTTTTCTCTCGTTGGCTCAGAACTGACTTATCTCAGATTCTAGGAAAGCTATCAAAAAGTTTTCAACCTCAAAAATGAAAAAAAGATCTATCTTAAGGCAAGTACTTTTAACCTAGAAAATATTCCCGGAAACCCGTAATATTCACCTTTACACGCATCATCCAATTTCAAATTAGTAACCGTCGAATAATGTACAATAAGCCTTTGCGAAGTCGGTAGATATGTCATATGAAGCTCAATCTCCCCGATATCCGGTGTAAACGGAGGGAAGGGTAGCTCGAATTGAGTGAATTGAGAGATGATATGCGTATTAACCCAGTAATCCATTTCCGCTACAACCACATTCTGATCATACTCGTCGATATCACAGATTTGAATTCGAAGAAGTGTATTTTTGAATTCCCGGGGAGACACTTTACACGTGAAGAACTCGTTGTAGATGGTGGTTGGGGCACGGACAACGTTCAAAGTGCGGTATGTGAACGGATTTTTTTCTTTGATGTCCTAAAAACGTTTTTTGAAGGAAGTGATTAGATTAGTAAGATACCGTACCTGCCAAGTGATAGTCCTTGCCCATCCCATGACGGAGGTCTTCCTGGAGATTCCCTTGACTAGATGCATGACAGCACGGGATTCGGTTTTGTGGAGGGTTGGAGTAATTGGGTAGTTGGTTACCTGGAAATTTTTGTATGACTAGTAGAAAAGTTGAAGACGTGAGGATTTTGAATCAGTATTCAAATTTTGTCTAGCATCGAAACTAGCCGAGATACACGACTTTGAGTTCCGGATATTACTTTTTCAGCATAGTTTTCAATATAAAAAATTGTTCCAGAAAACTAAATTTCGCTTAAGTGAAGTTTTCAGACTTACCATTTTTGAGAAGAAACCAAAATATTTTAGAGCCAAGATATAGGGATCACATGCAAAAAACTGAGTTTAATTTCATGTCAATTTTTAGTTAGTTTCTCATCATTGATGTCTAAACGACACCGGTTCCGAAATGTGATGGTTTTTGAACGTCTCGGTTTTAAAATGTCTCGATTTTGTAATCTCCTAATATATATGAAAATTTCCGGTTACGGAACGCCCAGTTTCTAAATGCCACAGTTTTAAAATGTCTTGGTTTTGAAATTTCCTAATATGAAAAGTAAAGGTTCTGAAACGTCCAGTTTCCAAATGTCACGGTTTTGAAATTTCTCAGTTTTGAAATTTCTTGGTTTCAAAATGTTTCTGTTTTGAAGTGTCTCAGTTATGTTTATCTTAGTTAAATTTCAGAGCCTTCCGCCTTGTATCTCACTCCAATTTTTTCCTAGCCTAAATTTGATTACAGACTCAGAACCTCCATCTCGTCAGCTTTCTGGTGATATAATTTTTTTGTTAAAAATTCAATTCTCTCATCTTTTTAGACAAAATTACTCATCACCCTTCACCTATCTTCATAAAAACTCACATTTCTAATATAAAAATTGAATTCCTGTTCAGCCTCCACATACTCGAACGCCACTGACAAGCACGCCGGAATCCGGCGTGGTGTTGGCACCTGCATCATGTCAAAAGTTACGAATGAATACCCCATTTTTATATGGCCATCTATAAAAACTGACACCTACCTCCGCATCGTCGCTGAGCCGCTCCATCCAATTGTACATCATTTCTGCGGCGACGGGCAGCGACGATTCTCGAAAAGTGAATCAGACAGTTAGACAAACCATTTTTGCCACGCATAACAATCGGAGAGAATCGGAGGGATTGATGTGAAAAAATGGAATAGAAAATAAATAGAGAAGGGAGAAAAAGTGAAACAATATTTTGGTGGTGGGGGAGGAAAAAGAGAGGGAAGCTGCTACTGCTGCTGGTTAAGGGAATGTGAAAAATGGAAGAGAAGGAACAAAAGTTTGGAAGAGTGAGGGAGGGAGAGAAACGATTCAAACCAGTAGTACTATGTCCTTCGGGAAGAGAAAAAGGAGGGCTCAAAAAGGAAGGAAGAGGATTCTTGTGACGAATGACACCCTCATTTTAATCGACGATGGTTCTTCAGAAGAGGGGGAGCGAAATGGAACGAGGGAGGACTATGTAGTAGGAAGTAATGCAGGAGAGGTAGAGGAAATCTCAAGGGAGCTAATTAGTGCTTTGGAGTCATGCTAGACTGAATATTGAGATTTTAGGTTGTGACGAAAGAGGTAGCTCATTGGGAGCCGGAAATGTTCAAATCTTTCAAAGTCTGCTATTTATGACATTTTTGAAAAAAAAACGGAAATTTTCTTGTAGGTAAATCCTGTATTTTTGTTTTTATAGTTGAACTTTTTTAGATAGCTCTTAACGCTTTTCAGGTATGTGTCTTTAAAAGACTAAGGAACCTTCGAGAGACGCAGGGAAGGCAGACAATCTAGCTTCCCTGCGTCCTCTCTCCAGTAGTATATATATTTAAAGGCGAATATCTCGAAAGCATGAAAAGGTATCAAAAAGATATCAACTACAAAAATGAAGATCTAATCTCGTTCTACATTTTTGTAATTGATAACTTTTTGATAGCTCTGCAGGTTTTAGAGATATAAAAGTTGGAAGATAAGAACTCCATTATCTGCACTATTCAATGACTGCTAACGCATTTAGCGGATTTCACATTGAAACAGACTAAAATTTTTAATTCTTTGCTTTTAGTCTTACTTTCACCTATTCTAACATGCCTACCAATATCTATTCTAATTGTTGATTGATTGAATGAATCTGAAAAAAAAAACGAAAACCGTTCAATTCCAAGTTACCAAATTTATTGAAACTGGAAAAAATCATACATGAAATGAATAAAATACAATAGTTACATTCAGTGTCCAAACAGTATACAGATTAGAGATTAATGGTTGGCGACACGATTAATCGGAATAACACGCGAGTTGTTCGCATTCTTCGGCGCCTCGATCTGCAACTTTCCCTCGTTTGAAATCGCGGATTTCAACGCGGCAACATCGACGTCTTCCGGGAGAAGCACCATCTTCGAGAATGATCTTTTAGAGTATCCATGTTCTGTTCTGGTTTCCTGGGAGCCCTCGACTTTGAGCTCTCTTCCATTCAACTCAATCTTCAAATCCTCTGGCTTGAAGTGAGAGACGTCGAGTTGGATGGCGTACTTGGACTCGTCGTTGATGATCTGAAAGGGTTCAACATTGATAGGAACTGAATAGGGAAAAAAGAGACTTACCTCTCCAATAGTGTCCGAAAAGTTGAACGAGTTATGATCGGCGTCTCTCCAATATGGAAGAAGAGACCCGCGAGTCATTTCATCGAAAAAGTTGTCGAAGTCAGAAGAGGCACCACGGCCAGATGAGAATGGAGAGCGGAGAAGAAGCATTTTCAGATTTTTCAAAGGGGTGAATGAGAAAACTGAAATTGAGTTGCTCTCATCTCACCCCCATTCCTTTATATACAGGTTCCACCCGCTTCTCCAGAACATTCTAGAAGGAACGCGTGCGACGGGCACCCGAGAGACGCAGACCTAAAGAAATGTCTGCGTCTTGTGGTCTTTCCTGCTATCTCACTTCTTTTTGCAAGTGCGAGTGGCGAAATCAGCTGGAAAATTCCAGAAAAAACAATGGAAAACATATAAATAGGCTCCGCATACGTTCAAATTTCAACTCAATCAACTCATTCTCAATCATGTCAATTTCCCCATTCTTCCGTCCTCGCCCATTCTCACTCATTGGAGAAATGATGAGAGACATGGCGAGAATGGAACGTCAATTCATTCCAATTGCTCATTTCGAGGCTCCTGACTCTGGCTCAGCTGCTGCTCCAGAGGTAAGCGACAACTAATTTCAGAATTTCAGCAACCTAATCTCAATTTTGATTTTCAGATTACCAACACCGATGAGAAATTCGCCATCAATCTCAACGTCGCCCAATTCAAGCCGGAAGACTTGAAGATTAACTTGGATGGCAGAACCCTTTCCATTCAAGGAGAGCAGGAAGTAAAGGATGAGCATGGGTACTCGAAAAAGTCGTTCTCCAGAATGATTCTCCTGCCGGAAGACGTTGATATTGGAGCAGTGGCTTCGAATCTTTCGGATGATGGAAGGCTTTCTGTGGAGGCGCCGAAGAAGGTCGCGGTTCAAGGAAGAGCAATTCCGATTACTCAGTCCACTGCTGAAGAGAAGCCTGCTGAATAACTTTTTTTTTGAAACCCTGTATTTCTGAAACTTTTCATGTAAGAATATTAATAATAATAATGTTGTACAGAGAATTTTGTGTATAAATAAAGTATGGTAATTAGTAATCCTTGTTGTTTTTCACAGTAAATTCGGATCACGGTTAGAGTGTCAGGGAGCAAATGTTCCTCCGCTCCCTCGCACATTGATCATAACAAACTTTGAAATCCCTATCTTTTGACACGGATGACTACGAAATTGTTATCTTTCACATAGTGTGTGCACAGATTCAACCTAGAGCTTCACTTTTGTAATTGACAACTTTTTTCTATAGGCACTACCTGGGGAGTTACAGTTTATGCAAAACAAGGTGATTTGGCTGTACTTTTCTTGGGAGCACTTGTACAAAAACGTAGTCAATTACACTACTGAAGCACTACTTTTTCTCTACACGAACAACAACAACTAGTTTCATTGGCTAATTAAAATTTCCAGGACAACATCTCAAAATTAAACTTTTTCAACATTGGTTGATCGTAGCTGCACTATGACTATCATATTTTTTTTCGACAAACTTTTTTTTTCTATTTTTAACACACTCAAAAACAAAGATATATGAGTTACAATATTTTATTTACCATGAAAAATACAAGTGATGTTTTAATAATAAGTACAAACATATCAATTACTCCTGAGCTTTCTCCTCCACTGCCTCTTTTCGCTGAATCTCAATCGATCTTCCTTGAACAACTTCCTTCTTCGGCGCCTCAATCGCAAGTTTTCCATCCTCCGAAAGATTCGATGCAACCGCGGAGACGTCGACGTCTTCTGGTAGGAGAATCACTCGCGAGAATGATTTTTTCGAGTATCCATGCTCATTTTTGACCTCTTCATCTCCTTGAATCGTCAGGGTTCTTCCCTCCAAATTGATCTTGAGGTTTTCAGGTTTGAATTGGGATACATTCAGATTGATGGCGAATTTCTCATTGGTATTGCTGATCTGATTGGTATTGCTGATTTTTTCCTTTTCAATTGCTATGTTTTACCCATTATTGAATATTGCTCTGTAGTATACTCACCCCCTCCTGCTTCTAAATTATCGTTATCGCTAGAAACTCCTCTCCGTTTCTTCACCAGGAAAATCTTTCAACGCTGTAACATAACTTATTCCTCCTATTCCGATCGTCTAGCCCAACTTAATCTCTTCTCATTGCGCCATCGTAGACTCAAAGCCCAGCTTCTCCTCCTATATAAATTTCTAAGCGGTACCTCATACTTTCCACACCTAGATTCGTACATCCGGTTTTCCTCCTCCACCCGTCGCCCTATGAATCTTATTTGTATTAAACCCAAGTGCTCTGACTTTTTTTCCCACACCATTCCCATCTGGAATGCCATTACCTCCCAAAGCTCATATTTTCTCTCCCCTTCCGAGTTCAATACCCTAATTTCGTCTAGTATCACACGCTATTAGAGCTTATTCTTATTCTGTACTCCCAAACCACCTTTCCCCGCATTACCATATTTCTCAATTCATATGCCTTTTTTTTATTCCCCTCATACCGGTCATTCTTTTTTTTGTTGCCCACATCTCTCACTTTAACCCACCCTTTGAATGGTCTCGTGAGGGACTCATTCTCAGCCTCTCGCCCCATATATTGATAGTTTTTTTATAAGAATAAATACAATACAATCTGGAATAAACCATGGATTGGAAAATAACAGAAAGTCTAGAGAGCTTACCTCAGAGGAATTCTTATTAATGCGATCAATTCCAGCGAAATCTCTCATCAACTCATTGAAAAGAGAGTGTTGGGTTGGACGGTAGTAGTGGTAGAGGGACATTTTGTAAGATTTCAGTTAAGTTGCTTACAGCCGCGTTCGCTCCACTATTTATACAAAATGCCCATTTGTTTCTAGAATGTTCTATAACCTTCTCCAACAACGGCATTTGAAAGAAATAGTGTGCAATTCGGGGAGACGCAGAACTCTGCTTGTCTGAGTCTCCTCGGTGGTGGTCAAGCAATTTTTGCAGAAATCTTCTAGAATGTTCTCGGCGCGGAGTATATAAACCAAGAAGGTTCAGATGAACTCAGCTTTCTGAATTCCAACCATGATTGTCCTCCGTTCCCCATTCTCTAACTCCTCCGCTATCGATAACTTCTTCGATGAGCTCACTGGCCCTGTCCAGCTCCCTTACTGGAGGGATGCTGACCACAGCTCCTTTAATTTCTCGGATACTGTTGGAGAGGTACGTTCCTTTGAAAGTTTGGAAGAATTTCTAATTTTTCTAACTTTTAGATCATCAACAACGAATCTAAATTCTCTGTTCAAGTCGATGTCTCCCACTTCAAACCAGAAGACCTCAAAATTGAACTAGATGGAAGAGAGCTGAAAATCGAAGGATGTCAGGAGTCGAAATCAGAACATGGTTACTCAAAACGATCCTTTTCACGAATGATTTTATTGCCGGAAGATGCAGATCTGACCGCTGTAAAATCCGCGATTTCCAACGATGGAAAACTTCAAATCGAGGCGCCAAAGAAGGCGAATTCTTCAAGATCTATTCCAATTAACTTTGTCGCTAAACATTGACTTAATTAACCTTTGCTAATTGCATTGTAACTTATTTTCAACTCCTAATGAATACTATACCTATTTGAGACAGTGTTTTCTTGAGGATATTTGGTAAGCAAAACCGGAAAATGAAAGAACACACATTATCAAGAAAGTAGGTGTTTTGACTTCAAAAATACAGAAATTGAAAAAAAAAATACAGAATTGGTTAGAGATCTTTGAAGTCGTCAACCATAAAATGTTACCACCAGTATTGGTAGTGCTGTAAGTCTACATTTTTGGTATCCAGAACATTTTTTGTGTGATAATTTTTTAATTTGGAATTTTTTAATTCAATGGCGTCCTAATTTTAATGGTTTAAAGGAAAATCCAGTTTGGGTGGAGTCGGGAATACTCTTTTTTGATTTTTGATTTCTAATCCTGATTTATACTTCTAAACACCATCCGAATCCCCTGACTGTTTTTCATCCCCTTGTTTAGAAAACACGCCTTCAGAAGATTCTAGAAGGCATCACTTCAACGCAGAGAAGAAAAGCGTCTGCTGTCTCTTCAGACAACAAACTCTCTTATGTTTTGTTGTGGGCTCCTCCTGGTCGACGAGCTCTGAACCAGAAATAAAAACATTTGGAAAGTTCGTGAAAACACAAAAAACAACAACAACAATCATATAAATACAGACGGAGTTTTCGGGTTTTTTATAAATTCGTATATTTGAATTTTCAAAGAGTTTTCTGAAATTTTCGCTGAAAAATGTCTCTCTACCCATTTGCCAACCCAACTTCTCATGTTGGAGAAATGCTCAGTGAGCTTATGCCGGTTTCTGGAACTATTGACAACTCTAACAGAGAAGTGAGTTTCAATACATTTTTGAGAATAACTTTTCATTCAAAAAGTTTCCAATTTCAGATCTCAAACACCGATGAGAAGTTCGCAGTCAACCTCAATGTCTCTCAATTCAAGCCTGAAGAATTGAAAATCAACTTGGAAGGAAGACGTCTCTCGATTCAAGGGGAGCACAATGTCTCCAATGAACGTGGCAGTTCCAGACAATCGTTCTCCAGAGTGATTCTTCTGCCGGAAGACGTTGACATCACCTCGGTCGACACTAATCTCTCGGATAATGGACATCTGGTTATTGAAGCGCCGAAACTGATCCTTCCACAGAGACATAGAGGTGCTGCTATTGAGGAGAATCGTCATGACTAATTGCTTAATTGAATGTAAAAAAACAGAAATTGTCATTCTTTATTTGTCATTCCTGCTGATATTCATTTTCGAAGTATTTCGCATTAATATTTTTGACCAACGTATAAAATAAAACATTGTATTTTGAATTTTTGTTAAAAAGAAAAACAATTTGAATTCAAGAGCTTTGTAGATGACACTTACCTTGCAGATGAGCGTTTTATAGGCTCCGCCCCTTCACGCCCTATCAAACATAAAAACTAACAAAGTTACAAACCTTTAAAGTTGGGAATTTTTTGAAAAAAATTAAAAATCTTTTTTTTGTTGCTATTTTTGAAAATTTTTCAGTGTTCTCTCATAGTCAGCATGAAATATTTCAAAGGTTCAAAACATCAACACTAGGGAATACCTAACATCGTGACAGTTTCGATAATAAGTTTCGATAATAAGTGAATTGAAAAGTCACGAAAATTTGATGCCGTGTAACTTTCTTCACAAGTCCCAAACTTAAAAGTCAAAAATATTCGAGTAGATCAAAAAAAGTTCTTCATTTCTTCATTTTTTTTGATTTGTACGGTCTCTCGCGAGACCGTACAAATCGGGAAGAATGCTCAATCGGGAAGAAACGGATCGGGAAGAAGCAAATCGGGAAGTGACGAATCGGGAAGAAAGCTTTTTAGTAGGTTTCAGTGTCGGAAATGAAAGAAAAGTTAATAGTTTTCTGTCTAGTGTAGTTATTTAGCTTATTAATGGTGTGTTTTCATGTTTTTGTGTTGATTTTACGGAAATTCGTTTTGCGAAAAATTTTCGAAACTACGGTATATCGAGCGATATTCAAAATTGTCATCAAAAGCAGGTAAAGACACCATTAAAAGTGGCAATAATTACACAATACACCTTCAAATGACAGTTTCTTTCATTTCCGGCACTGAAACTTGCGAAAAAGCGTTCTTCCCGATTCGTTTCTTCCCGATTGAGCATTCTTCCCGATTTGTACGGTCTCTCTCTCGCCTCTCAATCTTTAAAGGCGCATATCTCAAAATCGTGAATAGTTATCAAAAAGTAGTAAACTACAAAAATGAAGTCCTGTTTTTGATCTATAAAAATTTGAACAATAAAAACTGTAACAATTTCCGAGTTGGTTGTTTTTTTTTCGACATTTCAAAAGAATTTACTGAAAATACTGCAAGCCTTTTAAAATTCGTAAACGTGAACTTTCTGAAATGAAAATTTTAAGAAAAAAATGAATTGTAAAATCGTGAGCCCCTACTAACACGTTTTACTTTTTTCCTTTATAGGATCTTCAAAGAAAGAAAAAAATTCAGTATACGAAAACTTCGGCAATGCAAACGCAAACCCTCTCATCTTCTCGACCACCTGTTCCGGTAAGCTCCCGTCCCCTCTTAACTTGTTTCCAGAATCCTTTCTGCTCCCATTTCCAGAAAAAGACTCGTCCTCTCATGACTCTTCCTCTAATTGCGCCGCCAACTCCTTTCATCAATCCTCCTGCCTCTCCGGTGGCTCCCAAGCAATCGTCGCAATCCGGATGGGACTACTGGACACGCGTCTATTCCGATGACTCTCAACCACCGCCTGCGTCTCGTGACGTCCGGGTCTCTGATATGCTCAGCTCGGACACCTTGGTTCGTGCAAAATTACTATTTTTGAATGTCCCAAATCTTCCGCCGGCTCATAAGAGTATTATAATGAACCTGGTGAAGAAAGAGATCCGGGACGATATCTCGATTCAAGACGTGATTGTGGTACCGCCCGGGAAGTGGTTTCTAAACTTTTTCCGCGCGGAAGACGCCCTTAAAGTGCTGAAATACTTTGAAGGATTCTCGTATCGTGGACATACACTGGCAGTGAGATTCTGCTATCCGGATGGGACGGTGGGAACAAGATTCAGGATTTTTAAATCTTAAAATTTTTTTGAGTTTTTCAGTACGGCGACGAAGCGGCACTCACCCAACTAGTCCAATGTAGCAATAATGCGAAGGGACGGCTTTTCGAGAAGAAGGAGATCGTGCAAGATGTAATTCAAGGCCCCAAATTTTCAAAGTTTTTAAAACTTTTTTCTTTCAGACAATCACCCCAGAGTCCTGGACAGTGGCACAATGCGTCGAGCTGAAAATTTTCGAGACCGAGATAATGAATCTCCTGAAAGCCCACGCCTACCTACCGTATCATAATGTTTTGCAAGCTATGAATAACCTATTCACGATTCGATTCACGTCATCTCTCTCCTCGATTTTCATTAGTGAAGCGTTAACTCAATGGCCGACTGGAGTGATTCGTATTTTTAATAGGAGCATCAAAGTGATATCGAATACAGTGTGTTTGTCGACGAGCTCGTATTATACTCAACGTATTCATGATTCTGCGTTGGAAGGCGGGTGCACAATACATCGCAACACTTGGGAGCCAATCACTCCGGAAGATATTCGTAGTGATGTTCAACTCATTCTATACTTTAACGCATTCCTTTTACACTTTGGACCACAACATATTGATGTAAGACAATCCTCGGTACGCTTTGAGACTATTTCTTTCCACTTTCAGATCGACGCCCCAATCCGTATTGTTGCTCAATCTTTGCGTGGAATCTGGCCGAAATCTGGTACCGAGCTTGCTACTCTACTTACCGAAATCTCATCTGGATTTGTCATTATCAATCGTTTCATCTACTTGGCCAGCAATCCGACTCATCACGAAAAGATTATTGATCATTTGGCTGTAATTCAAATCTCTGCTGGTTTTCACCTACCAACTATATTCCAGACTTTCCAAGACGACTGTAGCGACACCTATTACCTCCATCTGCCGTGTGTTGTCAATGAGGAGGAGATGATGGTTGTCGACTTTGAGGATCTCTAGACCATCCGCCCGTATCTACTCGTCTCTTTTTCTCCAATTTCTGGATTATTGAAGTCAAAACACCTACTTTCATGATAATGTGTGTTCTTTCATTTTCCGGTTTTGCGGTTTCAAAAATTGCTATACAAATGGCTTCGAGAATTGAAATAAACCGTTTCAAAGAGTACCTTGTTTTATTGTGTAATTATTGTAATTAGCAAAAGGTAATTAAGTCAATGTTTAGCCACAAAATTAATTGGGATAGATCTTGAAGAATTCGCCTTCTTTGACGCCTCGATTTGAAGTTTTCCATCGTTGGAAATCGCGGATTTTACAGCTGTCAGATCAGCATCTTCCGGCAATAAAATCATTCGTGAGAAGGATCGTTTTGAGTATCCATGTTCTGATTTCGACTCCTGACATCCTTCGATTTTCAGCTCTCTTCCGTCTAGTTGAATTTTGAGGTCTTCTGGTTTGAAGTGGGAGACATAGACTTGAACGGAGAATTTAGACTCGTTGTTGATGATCTAGAAATAAGAAAAAATAGAACTTCTTCTAAATTTTCAAAGGAACGCACCTCTCCAACAGTATCCGAGAAATTGAAGGAGCTGTGGTCAGCATCCCTCCAGTAAGGGAGCTGGACAGGGCCAGTGAGCTCATCGAAGAAGTTATAGATAGCGGAGGAGTTGGAGAATGGGGAACGGAGGACAATCATGGTTGAAATTCCAAAAAAAAGTATGATGCCTTCATCTGAATAGCTCTGGTTTATATACCCCTGTTTTGAAATGCTCTAGAATATTTGAGAAGCTTGACTGTGGTGACCACCACTGAGGAGACTCAGACAAGCAGAGTTCTGCGTCTCCCCAGATTGCACACTATTTATCTCAGATGCCGCCGTTGGAGAAGGTTATAGAACATTCTAGAAACAAATGGGCATTTTGTATAAATAGTGGAGCGAACGCGGCTGTAAGCAACTTAACTGAAATCTTACAAAATGTCCCTCTACCACTACTACCGTCCAACCCAACACTCTCTTTTCAATGAGTTGATGAGAGATTTTACTGGAGTTGATCGTCTTAATAAGAATTCATCTGAGGTAAGTTCTCAAGACTTTCTGTTATTTTCCAATCCATGGTTTATTCCAGATCACTAACACCGATGAGAAATTCGCCATCAATCTGAATGTATCCCAATTCAAACCTGAGAATCTCAAGATCAATTTGGAGGGAAGAACCCTGACAATTCAAGGAGATGAAGAGGTCAAAAATGAGCATGGATACTCGAAGAAATCATTCTCGCGAGTGATTCTCCTACCAGAAGACGTTGACGTCTCCGCGGTTGCATCGAATCTTTCGGAGGATGGAAAACTTGCGATCGAGGCGCCGAAGAAGGAAGTTGTTCAAGGAAGATCGATCAAGATTCAGAAGAAAGAGGCGTTGGAGGAGAAAGCTCACGAGTAATTGATATTTTTTGTACTTGAAATTAAAACATTACTTGTATTTTTCATAGTAAATAAATTATTGTAACTTATACATCTTTGTTTTTGAGTGTGCTAAAAAAGAAGACAGTGGGTGCCCAAAAAAAGTTAACAGTTACAAAAATGAAGATTTAAATTTGAATTAACTTTATACAAAATCTGACAGTCCCTATCCAATTTTTTTGTTGCAAAAACCCCATCAGGCGGTCCCCATTTACAGTCCCATGATTCTAATTGTTATCAATCAATTCATTCCAGATCTTCGAAAACCATTTGAGGATCAGAAAACGGTGATGTGATTTGAATGATCACTGGCCGTCCGACCAACCTCACTTCCATGTTTTTATTTTACAGTCGCTCGTAAATGAGAAAGTTTTCTGTTAGTCATTGACCACGCACACTATTGATATGCGATGATAATATTCCGGTTCTCATTGTTTTTATGTTACTGATATGTATTGTTTCCTGCAACAAAAATCAGTATTTTCAGTCCCCAGTAAATATTCCTCCAGTTCAAAGATTCGGAATCCTCAATGTATGTTGTTTGATCCATCTGGTTTCGACAACTTGTTGATTCCTAATAGGATTACTGTAGACAGGGTCATGGCTGATTGGGATTTCCGTTCAAAACGTTGTTTTGTTCTGATTTGAAAAAAAGCTGCGTGATATCATTTTAACACTTCCCCCTGATGAATCATTTTCGGAGATACCCTTAGAAGATCACAAACTACAATTGGGGGAGATAACGATAAGTCAATGTATGACCGGCCATGAAAAGGGATTAGGTCTGGCGGGAAGAGAGATAGACAGAAACAAGTTTTTGGGTGTGTAGTCGACACACGACCTGTAAAGAACTGAGAATGTGTCGGAAGAAGAGAACGTATGAATCTGAGAATCCGACTCGTTGTTTTTAAAGCATTTTATTGCGTCATCATGGGGGAGAAAGCAGATAATAGAGAGGATGGAATGCTAGATATGTAGCTGCAGAATTCGCAGATAATGAATGGGAATGGGAGATTCGGATCGTGATGCACTTTGAGAACGATTTTAGTACAGGACATGTGATAAGTGAGATGGCGAGAAGATAAGATGAAGAGAGTTCAAGAATCTTTGATAGAGATTCGGGATGGTTTTTGATCGATGGGAATCAAAGGGATCATGGTCTCGTGTTAAAAACTGGAATTTCAATTTTTCATGAAAGTCGGCTAATTTAACTTTTCAATTATTTCAAATTTATGTTAGATGTGTAGATCAAAGCTAGATCTCTATTTTTGTAGTTGACCGTTTTACCATAGCTCTTCACGCTTTTGAGATATGTGCGTTTGACCACTGGTACCTGCGAGAAAAGATAGAGAGAGGAAGGAGAGACGCAGAGAAGCTAGAGTGTTTGCTTTCTCTGCGTCTCTCTTTGCGACTACCAAACTTCAAAGTCACATATCTTAAAACTGTGAATAGCTATCAAAAAGTTCTCAACTACAAAAATATAGAGCTAGTTCTGATCTACACAACTAACGTAAATTTGGACAAAGAAAATTAAATTTGTGCTTGTGACAAGCTCTGGAAGTAGACTAATGTTTGCAGAAAGCTTGATCGTGATTCACAGAGAACTCCACAGCTAGTTTATCATCTAAAAGTTTTGATTGATTTCAAAAAACCGCTTTTGAACAGGAATCTAAAAACTTTTCAGAATTTCAATCCCTTCATAGAATTCTCCTTTCAATAGAAACATTCCTACCTGATCTTATGCCCTTTCAATCAAATCCCTTCTTTAAGAAATACCAGACATATTGTCCTCCGGTCTCCTGGACACAAATATTGTGTCTTGTTTGATGATTCTCGAAAAAAAAACAAGAAGTCAAAGGTTTTCTCTCTATAGGTACAGATAATTAGGATGCATTATCCAATTGAACCCCTCCACCATTATCGACGTGTAGTGTTAAATCAAATCAAAGAATTTCGCCTCTCTCGATCTCTTGATTTTTAATCGGTGCGGGAAGAAGATGTAGAAGAAAGAAAAACATTGATCAAATTAACAACACGATTTTTGATATTTTAGTTTTTTGGCTGAAAACTTTCTGAAATTTTACATTCCCACTCAATGTCCCTGACT
Organism: Caenorhabditis remanei; assembly: GCF_010183535.1. Classification (NCBI taxonomy): domain Eukaryota; kingdom Metazoa; phylum Nematoda; class Chromadorea; order Rhabditida; family Rhabditidae; genus Caenorhabditis; species Caenorhabditis remanei. The sequence continues at coordinate 4,305,632 of NC_071332.1, forward strand.
CAATCTATTTGCCCTCAAAACCGCAGACTTGTTATTGTTGGAAGAATGAATGCAAACAATCCCCTCACCTGACGGATAGTTCAAAACTACAGTACTTTTTCCTGATTGTTTGTTGCGATTTTTGATCTATTTTCATTTGTCTTTCCCTCGATTCTTTTTTTTTCTTTCAATTTGTGTCCAAGAGATTACAAGACAGAGGTTTTCGATCAGTCCATTTTCTTTTTCCTTATCGGCACGCCGGCATGAGTGTTCAATAGACACATGAAGAGATAGAGGAACCCAGAAAGTACTCATTTGTGATCGATTTTAAACTGGTTTGACAGTTCTCCTTGAACTCTCTCTCTTGAGATAAACAAGTTGGAATTTCAGTTTTGTATTTTGATGGTTATGGACGTGTTTTGAATTTCAAGAAGTCTATGTCATTTGATGTTATTGTAAATAGTCTGGGTTTGCAGACGGTTTCAGATTTTATCGGGATGTTTTTCGGAAATGGGAAAAGATGTTTGAGATGTTTCGAGTACGGTATTGGTTAGATTAGGAAACAGATGAAAACAAAAAAACTTGCAGATTGATGTACAACCACTGAGAGAGAGACGCTGAGAAGCTCGAGTGTCTGACTTTCTGCGTCTCTTCTCATCACTGTATAACTTCTAAGCAACCGTATCTCAAAAGAGTGAAGTGCTATCAAAAAGTTGTCAACTACAAAAATGGCGATCTAGATGTGAATAATATTTTTGTAGTTGACAACTTTCTTATAGCTCTTTTAGGTTTTGAGATATTTAGCTCTGAAGTTAGATGTAGTATAGAAGAGACGCAGACAGTCTGACACTCTCACTTCTCTTCGTCTCTGCCCCTCAGCTACCAAACTTTGAAGACGCATATCTCAAAAGCATGAAGAGTTATCGAAAAAATGTCAACTACAAGAATGGAGATCTAGGTTTGATCTACACGTCGAGTACAAATTTGAAATTCTTTATACGTTTTAGACATATTTGCTCAAAATACATTAAGCTCAAAATTGGACGATTTTTGCAGGTTTTCTAAATTTTGAAACAATCCCTGTATTAACTAATGATTTGGTCTACTTCACACATTTTTTATACCCCACAATTTTTTATTCCAAAATCCACCTCGGTACGTTTGCACTACACAAATTAGTTACTGTACTCGCAGTGCAATTAAATTTCAGACTGCCACTGATGTGTATCGCATCTCACATCTCCAATTACGGTCCCCACCACCACCAACGATGTCAAAACAACCGTCGAAAAATAAACAAGAAGTTGTCTTTTTCGGAAAGTCTTTCTCTGATTTCTGATCTATAAGCCTTTTGTTACACCCCCACGCCGCTGTCCCCCTAGAGACTGAGAAACATTTTTTGGCGACTTCTTCTTCATCTTTTCTCTATTCGTTTTTAATCATAATGTTCTGAATTGTTTTTTGATTTAGTTCCTGGTGTAACCATTATCTTATCATCTTATCAAATGTTTTACATCTTTCTTCATTTCGGAGATTGATGAGACCCTGTGGGTACCGGCATGGGTACTCGTGATCTGCAAAGTCCTTTCTTTTGCATTGAGGGAAATTGAAAAGATGGGAATGAAAGAAGATCTCAAGTTTCATTATGATGGCCCATCGCATATTTCATAAACGTGAGAATCCGGAAGTGGCGCTGGCACGGGACCCCCTAAAAATTTCAAAGTTCATATTCTCCCCAGTCGTTTATCATTCAAGAACCAGAGCCCAGTCAAGTCAGTAGCTTACAAAAAAATTTTGAAAAAATGAGGTTCCCAACCAAACACCAACTTCTCCACATAATCTCTTGTTGTTATTATTCTCGTCTTGTTTTTTTCGTCTTTTCAGCTTTTTCAGTTTTTCCCAGATAACTTTATTCTTTCATTTTACTTCCAGAAAATCTGAAGTTTGACCGTTTGAACTGCACGGCTTCTCAGGGCCGTGCTTTGATCTTGTCAAATTGAAAACTGAAAAACTGACCTAGTAGTAAAACCTATTATTCAGAAGAGAGGCTACAAGGCAAACCGCAAAAAAAAGAGAAAGAAGGTGGTTTCGCTCTCATCTTTTGTTTCCCCCCTTCGTTTTGCTTTTGACTTCTTTTCTATTCTACCGGTCGCTAGTCGTCGACCCCCATTTTTTGTCGCCTCGCGCGCTTTTTCGACGAACACACGAATTCTGATAAATCACTTTTCCTTTATTCTTGGGAGAAACAGTTCCAGTCATTCGGATTAGTGTGTTTCTGTAGCCTTTTATTCTTTGTAGTTTACTTAGATGAATTCAAAGTTAAATATTTAGAAAAAAACTTAGATGTCGAGAAAGCTGACGTCGTGAGGATTCTGAATCTGTATTCAAATCTCGTTTAGAACTGAAATTAGCTGAGATACATGAATTTGTATAAAAGTACCTATTCTAAATTATGGAGCGTCTGACAGTCTGACAGTCTGACGCTAAGACTTCTAAAAATTTCAGACATTTTAGAACCGAGACATTTCCGAGCCAGAAAACTTTATTTCAGTTCTGTTTTGAATAGTCATAAATGTAAGGGTTTCAATATGTATCAATCAGAATTCTCGTTTTTTCGTCCTGGTTTTGAAATGGGCCAGTTTTGAAACGTCCCGAATCCAAAATGTATTTTTAAATATATTTTTGAGTTTTGAAACGTCCTGGTTATTAGATGGCACAGTTTTGAAAGGACCTAATATGTACTCCTTCATGTTGACAATCCCCATCTCTTCCCTTTTTTTTCCAAAAAAAAAACACCAATTCCTTGTTTTGATGCACTTACGGACACAATTTCTCTGCTTTGTATGTATTCCCTGGTACAAAATTTCCTCTTTTTTGTAGAAGAAATCACAGATTTCCTAAACTTTTCTCGTGCTGTCCTCCTCAATTTGCATCAGACAGAAGACGAAGACAGACACAATTAAAACCGATGGTTTTTTTCTATTTTTTCATCCCTTTTCATACCTCTCCTCGTTTCTTTTGTAATCAGATACAACAAAATGAATAGACTTTGGTCTTCTTTTTTTTCTTATCATCTTCATTTTTCCGAGAGAATTCGAAAAATATCAGCGAATTTTTCTTTTGCAAAGTAGTGAAACACTGTAAACAATCTCAATTCTCTTCATTAATTTGAGTAAGAAGCTGGAATTGAAGAATTCCGAATTTGTCGAACAGCTTCTTCTCCTTCGAGGACGTCCCCCCTCTTACAACACCTCACTTTACTCATAATTGTTCTTGAAAGAGATGGGCACAGTTGATTGGTCACTCTCTCTCTCTCACTTTCCCTTCTCGACTAAATGAATGACTCACTCACTTCTCCATTCTCCTTTGTTTACTTCCGGACACCCTGTGTGTATGTGCCACTAGCAGGCAAACATTTCCGTAATTGTCATAAAAGTGCGGCGCCTATATTATCATCTCTTATGAATTTTCTCGGTTTCTATTTTTAGATTTTATTCTTTTATTTTCCTTATATGGCGGGGAGTGAGAAAATTGAGTAAGACCGAAGGCTGGTCGGAAATGAGCAAGGACCCTTGGTCTCACATTTTCTCTTGTCATTGTCTTATCGCGATTCCATCTTGACACCGGACGGGTAGACGTCACACTCTGGTGCCAGGCGCCTGGGCTTAAAGTCTTAAGGAAATGAATAGAGAAACGTGACTTTAATTCTTCTGATGTTCTAATTGGCATGAGATTTTTGAGAAGATTTGTTGTTGTTCTTGCCGGGACTCTTGTCTCAGTTTCAGCTTGCCCGACGTTTGCCTGTCCAGGCTATACCATATGTTTGACCAAAGCATTACCTGAGCTTGCCGGAGTCTTGCCAATGTTTTTCTCAAGCCATTAGACCGTGATGGTCCAAAGTTTTGTAATGAATGCTCAGAGCATTCTCAATCCTTGTCTGGAACTTATTCAGTTTCCAGCTAAACGGTCTTTGCAAATCTTGCCAAGGAACTCACCGACTCTTCCAGCAAACTTCTACAAGTCCTTAGCTAAGTAGGGGAGGCCGCCGAGTGACCGTGGAGTTATAGGACGTGACTTAGATCGTTGGAAAGCTGAAAAGACGCTGATTCCAAATATATATTCAGTTTTTGCCAGCAAGGTTTGGAATTCGAGAAAAACGATGTCAAAGTTTGGACCGCTGTCAAGGGAAACCACGCTGCCGATATTTTTCACACGTCGGTAAGGTAATCACTTGCAGTCTAAACTTTGACCTCATTTTTTTCGAATACCAGACCTCGAGGGCAAAAATTGAGTAGATATTTGGAATCAGTGTCTTCTCAGCTTTCCAATGATATAGGCCACATCCTATAACTCCAGGGTCACTCGGGGGCCTTCCCTAGTAAACATGGTCAACGCTTCCTCACGTCATGCAAAACGTTGTCCAAATTCTGCCTACACGAAATCTTGCCTAAGCTTTGCCAATACATCCCGCAAGCCCTCAATAAACCTTTTCAGACCTAGCTAAAGAATTTCACAAATCCGGATCCCACCTCCAGAATCCAATCTCCTGCTAGTGCAAAACACCTTTCTGATTCAAAAATAACTTTTCCTTTTTCCAAGAAATTCTAAGTAGCTTTGTCAGGACATAAAAATTACCCTCATTGTCCCTTTCTACCCACTCGTTTATAAAAAAAACTTCCTCTTTTTGAAATGTGAGTTACCTCCTCCCGTCAAAAGCATATCTGAATCTGGAAAGTGGCTCATTTTGTATGCTGCTTTTCACACCCCTTTTTCCTGCTTTTTCAGTTTTTTTCCCAGTTTTTCCCTGAAAAAAACTACATTCTCTTCCCATCTTCTTATTTGTATCTTATAATTCCATTCCATAGATAACAATTGCTCTCTCTACGTAATGATTGGTGTGCTCTCCGACGAAGTCAGTTCCGTTATCATAGGCATTTTTTCAAAGAAATTAGGTGAAAGGTTATAGAAGTAATTAAATAATTTCTCTGTTATTTGTTTCTGTACACAGCTGGTCTTTAGACGCGACGCCTATGCTTATCGTCTCCCCACGTGTCCCATGATGGAGCGGATTGTTGAAATAGAGAGAGAAAGAGCAAAAGCGAAACAAAAACCGATTACTTCTGGCTCGGGGTGATAGGGCAACTGATCGATCATGAGCAAACAAAAGTCGACAGTTTAACCCGCGTAGTCTGCACGTAACTGTTGAAATTGAGAGATTTTTTGTTTGTGATAATGAGTAGGTTTTAAGGTTTCGTGATACATCTGAATTTGATTATTGGAGTCTTGCTTATCTGGAATAGACCGGGGAAGGAAACTTTATTGCTATTGGTAAATCGTAAAGAAGAGAGGGGGAGGGGGTGGTGATGGTTTGTCAGTGATCTTCGATAGAACATGTATATTCTAGTCTGGAAATGGAAAATTTTGAGACAGTGGAGTTGAAGAGTATAGTCGGAACTGTCAGACAAAAAGTTTTGGTTAAAGACCAAGGGCAAGTCTCTGACAAGCCTTCCAAGGGATTCACTAGGAAGGCCTCCGAGTGACCGCGGAGTTATAGGATGTGACCTATATCATTGGAAAGCTAAAAAGACGCTGATTTTGAATATATATTCAGTTTTGGTCCTCGAGGTCAGGTATTCGAGAAAAATGAGGGCAAAGTTTGGGCCGCTGTCAAGGGGTACCACGCTGCCGATGTTTTTCAACCGTAGGTAGGGTAATGTCAGCGGTCCAAACTTTGACCTCAATTTTCTCGAATACCAGATCTCGATGGCAAAAACTGAATTTATATTTTTTAATCAGCGTCTTTTCAGCTTTCCAATGATGGAGGTCACGTCCTATAACTCCACAGTCATTCGGGGACTTTCCCTAATCAGACTATTTTGGGCAAACCGTTTAACAGACTGGGCAAGTCTTCGGCAAAAAACGTTTGACAAACTATTGTCAGTGTTTGGACAACATTTCGGATGTTTTGGGCGAGTCTTGACACCAACCTCGTCAGCAAGATTTAGGCTTCACAGGCACCACATTTTGCACCCAAAACATGGAAGCCCCTAGTCTAGACCGCCCGTAGCTTCCGAGATCCATCGTGTTCACCGAATACCCCTTTTCACAGAAGCCACGTATTCGGAAGACCCTCCGGTAGTTATAGTGAAATGTATCCTCACTTTGTAGTGTACGCAACATACACCCCGATCCAGTCGAAACGATAAATGATTCGATCTATCTGCATTCTTTGATTCATCTTGTTCTACAACTTTCCTTTCGACACCCGCGTGACTTTTGTCCATTGCTACTGGTCATTCTCCGGAGGTGTTTGATGTCTGTTGAATCCTGGGGCCAATCCTGAATTGATCTGGGTTCGTCAAACCTGCAGTCTCTGACCTGACACCCCGGATCATAACAAAAAACTAATTTTCAATAGCAAATTTTACTTCCCGACTTTTAGAGACTTCCTTGTTGTAGCCTTATCTATGCATGCGTCGAAAGTTTTTTCAGTTTTCCACGAATTTTTTTGTCAGCGCGCTTCATTGTTCAGTATAGATTGCATCAGAATTAGCGAGCTAGCTACATAAGTGATAAGAACATCGCCCCATTAAGTACGAAAGTTTTGGTAAACATGTACTTGCAAAGTTTGGAACTAAATAGTAAAACAAAAAAAGTTTATAATATTTGGCTCGGCGAGCAAACAATGGGTGTGAGTGGGTTGTCAACTGTATTTACATACTAATCAGCTGATGATATCACTTTGGTCCACGAACAATAATTGGATCGGTCTTCGATTGTGTATAGATCACGTGTTGACGATCAATCAACAAACGGTTTACAGGCGTCTAGCCAGGCGGATTTTGTGAAAAATCGTGTCGAAGATTACCTATGATGTCAACATGGAATACTGGAATTCTGAATTCAGAATTTAGAATTCTAATTCTGTCTTCTCCAAGAAAACTTCAAAGGACTACACCTACTACAGAATATCTTATTTCGTAACAACACGGACAGCTATGTATACTTTTGTTAGTCACCGTTGTTTCTCCTCACGCCGTCTAAGTCTCCATTGTCTCTCCCAACCACTAATTTCTCTTCAATTTTTTCCTTTAGGCGTGAGGCATTTAGTGTCGAAATTGGCAATTTCCATACACATCCATTATTCATCCCCCCCCCTTTTGCCTCTCTAAATTCAAATGTAACTGGTCACACAGCTCCTCTCTCACGAGGGCAAGTAGTGGTCTTCGCGTCACTTTTTTGGGAAGAAATTGAAAATTCATAGTCTCAGGTACTAGTGACACTTTCCATTTATAGAAAGGAACCCCTCGCTTTTTTAGTATGTTTTCTCGGTTGACCAGAAAAAGAAAAATCGAAGAACAATGTTATGAGGAAGCGGAAAAGAAATAAAAATAAGAGGTTCACATCGACGGCTTATATTTATTGTACTCGGCGTCTTCCTAGAAGAGTAAAGTAAAAAGAGAAAGTGATTTGTGTTTTTCGAGTAAGCACGGGGTTAAAAATGTACTGAAAACGGGTTGTACATCGATAGGATGCTCGGGAAGATGTATGGTATGGAGAGTTATCAAATTCCGCTTGACATACAAGTTATGAATGTTTTTGTGCTGAAATTGGGTCATAATTGCATACTTGTCAACAGGTCAAAACGGGCCGACACGGGCCGGCTCGTAACTCGCGTCAAAATGAACTACGGGTCGGATGACTATTCGTTAATATGTCGCGGGCCGGGAAAAAGTGCCAAAAAACGCGAAAATGGCCAAAAAAGCCATTCTAGCCCGGCCCGCGGCATATTAACAAATGGACATCCGGCCCGTAGTAGGCCACGGACATAGAACTCGCTGAGATCTACATTGTGGTATATTTTTCAGCTCATAATATTCATTTTGACGCGAGTTACGAGCCGGACCGTGTCGGCCCGTTTCGGCCCGTTGACAAGTATGCATAATTGGATCATTTTTCTATGTTGGGAGAATTTCGAAGGATGATTGAATCTGAAACTCTGTAACTTGGTTTATCTTGATGATAATCAGATTTTAAGCACAGATTCTCAATTCTTACCTTAGTTTTTTTGTTGAAATTTTAGGATATTTGGTTTCTAACCTAAACTCTTTCATTTTTCGCCCCTAGACCCGGAAAAGGGTGATTTTCTACGCTTGTTAACCTTAAACCCCTATAATTTGGTTCATTTTTTTCAAGGCAAAACGTTTCTAGCACAGATTCCGATTCCCTTTTGAGTACAAACGTTCTCAAACAGCACAATTTCCGGCCATGTGCCCTACTTAGTCCCGATGAGCTCCCTATCTGAAAAAAATGATATAAGTATGATAAATAAATTTGACCAGCCAAACATTTGGACACGAGAAGAGCTATGAACCTTTACTTGTTGTTTTTTTATTTTCTTATTTTGATAGGTTGGTATGATGTCTATCTACCTCCTGTTATTTTATTTAACTATAAAATAACAAAAAATCAAATCAAGATCTCTGTTTTGTTGACCTCAAAACTTCAAGAAGTCTATGTCTATGAGTCACTAGATTGGAACCTAGATGCTCTCCAGCTTGCTCTTGCTCCACTTAAAAAGTTATTGCATTTCATAAATTGTGCTTTGTTCTCCTGCTCCTGACAACCTGAGAGCCCGACGGGGGGATGTTTTCCATTTTATGAAAAGCTCACTTGCATGGCTTCCTCCTTTGCACATCATCTAGCAGATTATAGCCTATCTTCCCCCACGCAACATATCTATTTTTGTTTCCCGTCCTTCTAATCTTGTGTCACATTAACTACATATGTATATCTCATTTCACTGAAACTACACGACAGCGTTCGTCGAACCATTCACAATTGTCTTGTCTTTCCTCTTTCTACCCTCCACTATCAATAGATCAGTCTCCTATGTTGTTGGCGCGTTGCCAGCAACTCCCTCTGATGGGCGGCGCCTAGCCCGCGCCCGTTGCCCCGCCCCTCCCATCGGAGACGCCGACTGCTGCCCCATGTGTTCATAAAGGATACATACCAGCCTGTTCGGACTTTAGGTTTCGAGCCAACTCGCTCTTTTTTAATAATTACATTTTTCTTCTGCCATCGTCCATAGACAACAGCGTCTATTGTCCCTTCTCTCCGTCATTTCCTGACTGCTCACTCAACCTAAAAATCCTCATTTATTGTCTTTTTCCCGTCTCTCGCAAAGATCCATTTATCTCTCACTCTCCCAGTGACGTACCTAAAGTAAACCTAATTTTATTTTATTTCAGTGCACACCCAAACCAAATTCATCCAAAAATGCTCGTCGCTAACAAGAAGAAAAGCTTTCTGATGAAATTGCTCAAATTCGTTGGCAGAGGAAGTGAGTTCAATTTTTATTTTATTTTTTTGGGGTTTTTAAAATTGAAATTGTAAATGCTCCTCGTGACACTAAACAAGACCAAAAAGGCACCTATTTGCCCTCTCTCCTGACTGTCGACCAAAATTTGATTTGTTGACTCTCCCTCTTTTCTTATTTTTGCACGTGACTTGACCTGAGCTAGCAATCGGGGGAGGAAGGAGCATTGACGCAAAAAACTGTAGGTCAAAGGTGTGGTGTAGTTTGGTGGGAGGAAAAGAAAAAAATTAGGAATCTTTAAGACAGGTCTTAGAAAGTGCATGTTTGTAACCACAAGATTTCAGTCAAATGACCGTCGTCCCTAATTAAAATGTTTCTATTTCTAGATCAAGTCCAATCATCAAAATCATGCCTTGCCCAGATCTACGAGCAACGAAAGAAGCAGAGACAACGGTTAGTTAAAGGGGAAACGTGCAAAATGAATTGTTGACTTTTTCCTTAGGCTTAGGCTTAAGAGCGATACTTGCATGGCATTGCACCTTCTGAGCTGAAGGCATTTCAGGCTTGTGGGCCCCTTGTTCCGACTTTTCCCTTTTAGGCTTAGGCTTAGGGGTCACAAGTCAGGGCTAACACTTTTTACGCTTAAGGCCTCGGACCCCCTTGTTCTTCCTTGTTTACTACTATGTTTTGATGTTTTGAAACAGAATGACCTGTAGTTTGAGTATTTCAGTACAAAACCAATTTACTATTACTACTGTTGTCACAGTTGTCTCGGCCCGTTCTTCATAATGAAGGACAATTAAGTTTTCCTTACCACCCCCCCCCCCCCCCCCACCCCCCTTAAAAAGTTGTACACCCTCCTGTAAACAAGATGATGTATGTTGCCAAGTTTTCAGATCGTCCATCAACTCGCAATTCTCACACATCGAGCCAATGCCGACGATTCTCGAAGAAGACGAATTTTCGGTGGCCGCCGAGTGCCGTTGATTTTGGAATCTGAAGTCATCACGAACCGTACACCCGAATCTCAACAATCGAATCCACAGGGTCCTATACGTTTGACCCGAAACCATTCTCTCTCACAGTGTCTAGTCATAGGAGGACTATTCTTCCTCCCGCCGCACTAATGGAACCATCTCAATCCAACAAAACGGGTGTCGCTTATACGCGGTCGTCGCAACGGGAATTCTCTCTCTCTCGTTCTTTTTTCTTGTTCTGCTTCTTCCTTCTGTCTTTTTTTCTATACTAAGCAAAAATGAATGATTTTATTTGATATACACTGTGTACTCATACATCACGACACTGCACTTTTCAGATATTTTACTGTTTTTCACGTTGTCACGCCCGGTTTTTAAGTAGTTACTATGAACATTTGTGGAATCGTCGGAAGAGAACGTGATTTTTTGAAGTGTCTCGTTCTGGGTTCTGGAGGGAAAGTCTGAAAATTTTAGTAGAGAACCTTGGTCTTCGAGATTGCGGGGAAAAACATATCAAAATATATATCTGGCTTGTCCGCGTCTCTTCAACTTCAGTCAGAATTCGGTGGAGCGCGATTGCTTCGGAATCTCGGGCGGCCATGGAATCTTAGGCGGCCATGCGCGCTAGAATGAAGCTCTCATGTCTGTGTCTCTTCACATGTAGCACAAGTTCGGTGGAGCGAGATTGCTAGAGCTGTCAACATGATTTGCTGGTATACTGTGAACTTTAGTGGAGCGCGATTGCAAGATTTCCTTCAAATTTACCAAATATGCGAGATTCTAAATCTGGACGGATGCAAGCGCGCCCTATCGAACTTTAAAAGGAGCGCATTTGCCATAATCCAGGAAGACACTTTTGTGTGCAGTTTAGTTCTACCAAATCTAATATGCTCTTGAACTTTGAAACCCTTTCTTTCATTTCACTTTAAGCTCATGAATTATTTTGACATACTAACTCAACCATGAAATTTTTCAGTTTTTGACCTTGCATATCAAAACACCAACGTTTTCTAATCTGCTCGAGTGTTTCGTCATGTGCACTGTACCCCCGCCTGAAAACTTTTCAAAAATGTTTCCTCTGGAGAGTTTCAAGTGTACTATTTATTTCGAGAGTAGAGAAAGTGTGTTGTCATTGCAACAAAAACAGGTTACAGTAGTATCTAAGTATTTACACGACCCGTCGCTCCCCCCTTCCCGACTTCAGCGAAAACAAACCATCCTGTGAGGAAGAAGACTGGAGAAACGGGGCGAAAAATAAATATATATAACAATTTTTTAAACAAAACTTTTTTTGTTACTTTTGACGTGAACTGGTATAAATCAAATGTTGAAAGAAAAATGTAAAGAAAAACGAAAGTAACACGTGGAGAGGGGAGTTATTTTTGAATGTTTTTGAATGTCCGGTCTAAAGATATTTAGTCGATTCGTTTTCGTTTCATGGATCCTATTGCAAGTTGGAGGCGTCAAAATAATAAATGATTCTAGAATCCAGGTGATTTGACTCTTAATTTCAATTTCAGAATCTCATTCACATCAGGGTTGCAGGTGTTACTTTCGAATTCGTCATTTTCCGTCGATAAGCTGGTCTATCGGGAGAAGATTCCAGGAGAGCCAGATGAATTGCCGACACCGAGAATTTGTAAAAAGTTGATATCTGAATGGTTTGAGAATTTGAGTCAGTTGAAAAATGGGAGGAAGTGTGAGAAGCCTGAGGAGTGTTTGGATGCGTTGGATCGTAAGTTTTGGAGGGAAATTTGAAAATTTGGGATGTTTTAAAACAGACAAATTTGGAACTTGATATATTTTCAAACTGGGACGTCTAAGGGATCTCAAAACCGGAACATGAAACCTAACACATCAAAACCAAGGTTTCAAAATCGGCACAGTTCAGAACCGACCCGTTTGAAAAGTTCTGAACTGTCCCGGTTTTATACTGTCCCGTTTTGAAATGGCTGGTGTGTTAGTTCCAGGACGTTTCAAAACCAAGCCTAGATGTTTCGAAGCCGAGAAATTTGCACGCAAATAGAAAATGGAAGATTTAAGACCCCAGTTTTCTCACATTTTTAAAATGTTAGTTTCTGAAACTGCTCGGTTTCAAAACGGATCAGTGTCCTAAAACCACTCTCAGGGATCACTTTTTGACGTGTGAGATTGTTTGCCAACCTGGAATTATTAACTAAAAATGAGTATCGTGTTTCTCTTGTTACTGGGTTTGGGGTAGATCAAAAACTTATAAAGCCAAAAATATCCAATACTAAAAAAAGTTCTGAGTGGGTGGACTTTTCTAGTCAAGGTACTTAATAAGAGCATTTTTAGATTTTTTTCTAAATTTAGCCTTAGAGCGAAAAGAAATTTGCATTTCCACAAACACTTAACGGATTTCCGATCCGTGGTGCAAAGTCATTTACTTCCGCGCAAAATGAATTACAAAATGAAAAAAACGCATTACATGTTTCTGTTTGTTGCTCGTCGAACGTGCTAATCGACAAGCACCAACACCTGCAATGAATGATTTATAAGGCGCGTAGAAAAAATGGGAAAAAAGTGACATCGCCCCGACTAGACTCATGATATTAAAAATAGAAAGATGTTGTTTTTTTCAGAACTCGATGCATTCGCCAGATTTCCGGCACCGGGATCACCGAACATTTACGATGGGTCGTTTCGAAAATGCAATGAGTTGAATGAGAGGGGACGGCACCGGAGAAAATATTGCTATTTGATACAGACGGATGAGAAAATGAATTGTCGAGAGGAGTACCATTCGGTTCTGTTCCACCCGAATAGAACTGCTTTTGGGATGTGCGGGCCAGAGGATTGTCATGGGAAAGATTATGCGTCGATATTCGGTGGGATGCAACAAAAACCGTTCCATTTTATGATGGACCGCCCGGTTTGTGCGGTGTTTTGTACTGTGAGAGAGATACCGAAGAGGAATATGTTTTATGTTTTTACGTGGGTTATCTCTTAACAACTAGCTGAACCGAATTTCTTCAGAAGTTTTATGATCTTGCTAGTCAGTATTGTGTTCTTCTCGTCGCTCTATGACTATATCAGAGATACCAGATATCGGTTGAGCTCTGATACGGAGAAGGTTTTTGGTAAGTTGTAAACATGTAATTTGATTTCTGATTCATGCTGGAAATTTCGAAATTATTATTTGGAAGTTATTATTTGGAAATGTTACGAAAACAAAGAGAAAAGTAAAAGACAAAATATTTATTCAATTTCCGCTAGGCAACGGATTTCGAAATTCTGAAGAGAAATGACGAAACAAATGTTTTTGAAATTGACTTTCCAAAAAGAGCAGAAATTGCAGAAATTGTAGGGACTCTGAATCTGTAAAGGAAAATAGCTTATCAGATTTACCGTTTTTGAATACTGTAACTTGGTTTATTTTGCTGCCAGGAAATTTTCACTTATGGCATAAGTAAGCTAAAGTTTTGAGGATTCAGAATATTCAGTCAAAAATTTTGTTGGTCAACTTTGAACCAAGATACAGAGCGGAACGGACAGACTGAAACTCTTAAATCTCGGTTCATTTTGAATAGACTGAAATTTAGAATACTAATTCAGAAACCTCGCGTCTTCAACTTTAAAAAAAACTTAAAAAGTTGCAGTTGAATTACCCGGGACGTTTCAAAACTAGGACATTCTAAAACCAGACGTTTTGCAACCGTAAAATAACGAAACAGATTGTGAATACCACGGTGTTGAGATGACTAGTTTTGATATGTTCCGGTTTTGAAATGACTGATTCTGGAATAAAAGAAGAAACAGGCGATTTCTAATTCCAGGTCAACGTGCGATCCTCTCCTTTTCCCTCTGGTCCAACATCGAATTTTTATTCCAAGAAAACCGTCATGGCTACATCAAGTGTCTGGATTGTCTCCGCTCGATCACATTCACCTGGATAGTCGGGCAGAATGTAGTGGGACACTTGGCGTTTTATGGTACCAATCAAGCCTCTAATATCTATTTTCTCAAAATTTCTTTTCAGACAAGGAGCTGCGAGCCACTCCATCTCAAATTTCTTTATCTAGCTCTGCCCTGTCAAGTTTGATTCCCATCTATACATATATCTTTATATCGGGACTCACGGTGTCCTATGCGTTTATTAGGGTAATTATAAGGCTCTGAACATTTGAAAATGTGGAAAATTTTAGGCAAACCCGTCACCACAGATAATCAAACGACCGATCACTTGGCTGGTTTTCTATTTTCATCGATGGATAAGGTACACATTGAAAATTTTTATTTGCAGTTGTCCCAGTCTGAGAATATACTTTCAGATTGACATCTGCACTCATGGTATTTATTGGTTTTTTCGATGCCTACGGAAAGTACATTCAGGGTCCTTATGATGCGCTGACTGGGTGTAAGGGACCAAATATTTGAAATGAAAATATTCGGAGTTTTTCAAAATAAAATTTCAGATTCCATGGTAACCCAGACGGATCAATGTACTTACTGGAAGGATATAATCCATGTGAGCAACTTTGTGGCCGTCGATGAAATGTGCTATCTACCAGCTTGGCATCTAGCAGTGGATTTTCAGTTTACCTTAGTCGCCCCATTGTTTCTGATAGCGTTCTACTATTCTGCTAAGATTGGAACTAGTCTTGCAGTTATGGCATCTCTAGCTGGATCGGGATTTACTATTTATTTCTTCCTCAAGAACAATATATTGCATTCGGCATTTACCGGTGATCATGTGTAGGTTTTGTGATGGATTTTTTCCGCTACAGTACAATTTAGATTCGATGACAAGTTAGTCGAACTCATCCTGTCAAAACCATGGAATCAAATGGCTCCGTATATGATTGGAATGATTGTTGGATATTTTTTAGCGGAGAAAGCTGGAAGTCGACGGATCATTCACCCGGTCGCGTCTGCAATAATATGGGTTATTGTTTCGGTTTTAGCGGTGTCGGCTTTGATGTTTGGGAATGTTGGGACGAGGTAGGGTTCTATCTTTGTAATCAGCAAAAACAGATCTTTATTTTTGTAGTTGACAACTTTTTGATATCTGTTTGCGTTTTCTAGGTATGTGCTTTTGAAGTTGAGCATGCGAAAAGGTGAGAGCGCAGAGAAGCGAGAGTGGCTGGCTATCTGCGCGCGCTCTCTCAGCCTTCAGCTTCGAACCGTCATATCTCAAAAACCTGAATAGCTATCGAAAAGTTGTCAATTGCAAAAATGTAGTTCTATACTTGATCTACAGGTTTGTAGTTGACAACTTTTTGATAGCTCTCCACGCTTTTGAGATACACGTCTTCTAAGTTAGGTAGGAGAGCAGAGAGGGTGCAGAGAAGCGAGAGAGTCTGACTTCTCTGCATCTCTCTTCTCTTCTCATCTTCAAAGACGCGTATCTCATAACTAGAAGAGTTATGAACAAGTTGTCAACTAGAAACTACCGTAACCCAGTCCTGAAATTCCAGCCAACTCCAACGAGCCATGGCAAACATCTTCAGCCGAGCCGTCTGGTGCATCTGCCTAGCCTGGATAATAGTATCCACGGAAATGAAGTGGGCGGGGCCTATCGGACATTTCATGGAACACCCCTTCTGGCGACCATTTGGGAAGTTGTCATACTGTGCATTCATTGTACATCACATGGCTGTCTACTTTTTGTTCAATATGGAAGAACAGGCGCCGAGATATGTCAGCTTTTGGCATGAGGTATAATATTTTAGTGTGAAAATCTTAACTATCGATTTCAGTACTTCCACTATACGGTGCCCATCGTGATCTACTCATATTTTGTGGCATTTTTTCTGAGTTTAATTGTGGAGATTCCGATGATAAGACTGAACAAAATGCTGCTCGACAAATTCATTCCTGCATCGAAAATTGAGGATAAAGAAGATATCTCGGAATCTGAGAAAGAAAGCGAAGAAGATAGTGATAGTCTTAAAGAAGGAAGTGAAAAAAGTGAGAAAAATCAGAAAATCATACGGAAACCAGTGGACGAAAGGAGTATAGAAGACCAAGGGGAAAATGAGATGTCAGAAGAATGGAATGCAATGGATGAGCCGCTTCTGGAGAGAGATTATTACTGATTCACTCAATTTTTTGATGTAAAAATTAATTATTCATTTATTTTCTTATTATAAAACCTTGGATTTAACTTCAAAGTATAACAATTAGGTACATTTTTGACAACGACACTCCGTTATCCCGCGACATTCAAACGTTTCTCTGTTTCTCTGATACTCCTCTTTTGTGTAGTCTCTTGCTCCGCTTTTTTTTTATTTGCATAGCTTGTTGGTTACGTTTTTGTTTATTTGTGCTATTTATTGATTCTGCGTGTTTCTTGCTCCGAAAAAAACCAAAAAGTTCGATTTATTCAGAATCAGAATGGATCCTTTTGAAGCCTACTTAACAACTCCAAACGAGGATCCTTTCTTTGCTTTCAACAAAAAATATGGAGCCATACTTGGCGAATTTCAAGATCAATTTGATATTCTTTCATGTGATATGGTAGATTTTTTTGAGAATTCGAAGCAGGTTTGTCTGAATTTTATTCTTTTTTGTAGAATTAGCTAATTTTAATTTTAATTTTAATTTCAGAAAGAAGAAGAATTTGTGCGGAAGATGAATTTGTGTAAAACTTTGAAAAAAGCAATCTCGAAACACAACCCGGATTGGTTATTCAATATAGTGCCAACTGGAAGTTCGGTTACTGGTCTGGCAACTGCTAATAGTGATTTGGACGTAGCAATTCATATTCCACAGGCTGCGCTTATACTGGAGCAAAGGTGTAAAGGGAAGAAGATAGATGCGGAGGAGAAGAAAATTATGTGGAGAGAGTGAGTTGGTTTTTGGTATGAGAAATATCTGCTGTTATTTATGATCAAGTAATTTCAAAAATTGTGGGGTAAATAAATCAAAAGTAGAGCGTATTTTTTGTAGTTGTCAACTTTTTGGTAGCTCTTTACGCTTTTGAGATATACCTCTTCAAAGTTAGGTAGGAGCGAGCAGAGAGGGTGCAGAGAAACGAGAGTGTCTGTCTTGTCTGCGTCTCTCAAACCCCACTGCAATAAGACTTTTTGGAATAACCAGAAAACCGATTTATTTCCAGAATGCAACTAAACATCCTTCAAATCGTTCGTCTCGTTCTGGCAAACAACGAAGAGATAAGTCAAATGATCGACTGGGAAGAAGGTGTCAATCTAGTCCAGGCTCAAATTCAAATCTTGAAACTAAAAACTGTGGATGGGATTGAATTCGATATCAGTGTGGTTATGGACTCCTTTTTGTCGTCAATGCACAACTCGTTTTTGATTAAACATATGGTTTTGTGAGTTTTTTTAAACATTTGGTTGAAAAATTAGAACATTATGATGTGGAAGCTGACGTTGAGGGGATTCTGAGTCAGTTTTCAATTGTAAATTAGTGTAAGAATGAACTTTAATGCCACAGATAATGTGAAGGCGATTTCAGAATCCTCATGATTTCAGCTTTACGAAAACGTAAAAATGTTTACAAAACTTCAACTTATGACTCACAATTTATGAGCGATAAATCCCAGAATCGACCATCGCTTCGGCCCTCTATGCGCTGTTGTCAAAGAATGGGCGGCCAGTACAAAAGTCAAAAATCCAAAAGATGGAGGATTCAACAGTTACGCTCTAGTTCTCCTCGTCATCCACTACCTTCAATGCGGCACCTTCCCACCGGTCCTTCCAAACTTGCAGTTTCTGTACAGAGATAAGAATTTCATTGCGATGAGCGAAAAGGACTTCCCAGTTCGCTTGGATTTCGGCGCTGCCCTCCCGTTTCCTCTCCCAAAAATCCAAAAGAATGAGGCACCAATTGCACGTCTCTTCCTAGAATTCTTGAATTATTACTCGGAATTCAATTTTGATAAGTTCTACATTTCTATCAAGCACGGCAAAACTAAGATCAGGTAATTTATTTTTAAAAGTTCGTTACCTATGAAATTTATGACGGTTTAGAGAACGAAGCGCCAGTGAAACGGTACAAAACGAGAACCGTAAGCAGGTCTATATTGAGGACCCATTTGATTCGCATAACCCTGGAAGGACGGTCAGGTCGCTGAAGAATATTCAGAAGATTATGAGGTAATAGTGCTGGTGGCCGAACTTTTCAGTTTGGGTTTTTAGGCCAGTGTTAAGGGGGGGGGGCCAAAACTGCCTAGAAACCCAAACTGGAAACGTAACAAAATATTTCAGAGAAACAATGGACAAATTCGACCCGGTAAAATTTGAAAAAGAGAACCCACACAAGGAGAAAAGCGACTACCAATTCCCGACACTCAGCAGCATTCTCAAAATGGAAGCGTTGTCAGCTACAGTAACCGTGGAAACAGAGGAGGAAGAGAATGTTGTGCCACGGACGAGCACCGCGTCGGCCTGATGTTCCTTTCATTTTTTTGTATATATTGATGTTCATAAGCTATTATACATGAAATATTTATTTTTCTTCCAAATGTATCGCCCCGAAATAAACACATGTTAAGTTGCTCAATAGGAGGCCATTCAAAAAAGGCAAGCGAAATAATAAGTGTCATTGTTTGTCTCTGCTCGGTTTCTTGTTTGCTGGCGGGAGAGAGGCCTAGCTAATTGAGACCTCTGACATATGCACACACATCAACGCTCGAGAAACGTTTAGGAAAAGGTGATGCAAAGTTCGATACTATTGCTTTTTCTGCTACTGATACTTTTGGGCTACGATGGAGAAGCATCATCTTCACCGAGGACTATGAAGCTGTGTTTGTATTTAAAAGCGATTCGGAGGAGTACGGCGGAATGTGATAAAGTGACGTTGGATAATGTGGAAGGTGAGAAGATTTTGTTATTTGGAATATAAAATTATAGCATTTAAATAACCTATAGTACCGTAAGAAACCAGGTAACCAAAGAGCCCAATCTGTTAGAACGCTATACTTTGAAGGTGTGTCCCAGTTTCATAAATTGTCGTTTTTTCTGATTTTGTAATTTTTGTGTTAATCAAAACTCAGGCTACACTTTTGTAGTTGACAACTTTTTGATATCTCTTCACGCTTTTGAATTATACTCCTTCAAAAAACAACAACTTCACGCGAGAGGGAAGGAGAGTGCAGAGAAGTTAGAGTGTCTACCTTCTCTGCGTCTCCAATATTCTCCTTGTTCTTGTCCTTTTTTGTGTAGATAGAGCAAGTCATGGTCTTCATTTTTGTAGTTGACAACTTTTTGATATCTCTTCACGCTTTTGAGTTATGCACCTTCAAAACAGCAGTAACTTCATGCGAGAGGGAAGGAGAGCACAGAGAATTTAGAGTGTCTGACTTCTCTGCGTCTCCGACATTCTCCTTGTTTTAGTCTCAGTTTTGTATAGAACTACTCTTCGTCTTCATTTTTGTAGTTGACAACTTTCTGATATCTCTTTATGCTTTTGAGTTATGCGCCTTCAAAAAACAGCAATTTCATGCGAGAGGGAAGGAGAGAGCAGAGAAGTTAGAGTGTCTGACTTCTTTGCGTCTCGCTCATGGCTCCTTATTTTCAAAGTCACGTATCTCGGAAGTGCGATAAGCTGCCAAAAAGTTGTAAAAATTTGAAAATTTCTTTCAGACCCCTCCTCGAACTCCACCATGTCCCCACTGGCCAAAATCATAGCCAACATCGAGAAACGGAACGAAAAACTAAAATTGACCAAGAAATTCCGAAAACTCGCCGCCCCTCTCCCCCAGTGTTCCTCAAATCTTGACAGTGGATATAAGGTATTCAAATTCTTCCCCCCTCTTCTCTCCGTCCCCTCGATTCATTTCACGCGCCAATCGGTTTCCATTTCAAACGGCATTTCGTTTCGTCTTTATGTATGTGCGCCCTGTGTGTCTTGTTTCCACCTGAAAAACTTGAAGTCGATAACAATCTTTTCGCAGAGAGGGCCGAAACTACATACCTTTTTTCACTAATTTTTTGCCTGTTGCTATTTTTCCTCATTTCCAGCAATGCCGAATGGACATCACATGTTCTTCGGGGTACAGTTGCGAGACCAAGAATAAGACAAGATGCTGCATGGAGGCAAATCATTCACCGGAGATTGAGAGGAAAACTGAAGAGTACACAAAAGAAAAAAAGATGAAGGTTTAAGATAGCAAATTTCAGTTTCAAGACGTGCCCTTCCCACCAGCAAATGTCATACTTTTGCCAGACATCGTCGTCCTTGTCACGAGCCAAGAAAACCTGTAAGACAGACACGGACTGTATGTTCTCAAACGTTCAAAAGTGTTGCGATGCCGGTGAGGAGATTGAACAAATAGTGTCTGTGTGTATGTTTGAACTTTCTTTCAGGATGCGGATTTAATGTTTGTGTTGTGGCCACTGGAAATTTCACACGGAATGGTAAAGGGTAAATAATAGAATTAAAAAATGATAAAAAATTTCAGCGCTCATCTTCCTGGGGAGTTGATAATCCATCTGTGGAAATATAAATCTCAATAAATACGTGTCTGTATAAATAATTGATTGAAAATGTGAAAATGAAGCGTTTTATAAGTCATATCAACTGAAACTACAGAAATATCTGAAAAATCCTTATTTCTTGTAGCCATAGCCGCCGTATCCGCCATATCCACCGTAGCCTCCGTAGCCTCCGTAGCCTCCGTAACCTCCGTAGTATGGGGCTGAAATATTGTCATTCAAATTTTCAGCCTAATTACTTAACTCACCATGTGAGCAAGGAGCATAGGTGGGGCAGTCGCAGCCTCCGTATCCGCCATAGCCGCCATATCCGTAATATTGTCTCTTCACACGCTTCGCTGGGACACCTTTCGAGTCGACGACGTCCAAAAGAGTCCAGGAGATAGCGACGAGAAGCAAGAGGAAGAGAATCACCTTCATACTATGGTTGGGACGGAGCAAAATAGTACCGGTGCTCCGTTGCTCCATCCTTTTATGCGACGGGTGCCTAATTTGTATTCCAGATGGGTAAACAGGGAAGTCTCAATTCATAACTAAAATCCATAACCAAAAAAAGATATAATGACCCTGAGTCACTGTATTATTTATCTGAAACTAAAAAAAACTAAACTATTCTATCGAAAGACAAACATTCAAAAAACGTCATGGATGTTTGAGGGGATTGAAGGAACGTGTGATAATAGATTGGCAGGCAATCATCAAAAAACAATCATCACATCACTTGTCTCTCGGGGAAACAGAAACAAGGATACAGCAGTAGAATAACAAGTTGTCCAAGTGTTTTGCACTATAAACTTAAGTTTTTCTATAATTGAATTGAATACAGTAACTTCTTTTTTTTGGTTCATTTGACTGTTTTTTAATTAGTGAAAATCGGTCAGAGTGGTTACTGGAGTCCTCAATTTCTCATTTTTTGTTAAAATTTTACATAGGTCTTTGTGGTTGAATAGTTTTATATACTCCTTTAAGCTTTTGAGAAACTCGGCTTCAAAGATAGCGAGAAAGGCGGAGAGACGCAGAGAAGTCAGACACTCTCGCTTCTCCGCGTCTCCCCACTCTCCATCTCTCGCCGCCAGAGGTGCCCATTTTCAAAGACGCGTATCTTAGCGGGGTGTAGAGTTATCAAAAAGTTGTCAAGTACAAAAATGAAGATTGGGATTTTTTCTATACGACCAATATAGTTTCAAAGCAACTGAGCGAAAGCTGGCCTAGTAACATAATATCAAAATTGGCATATGTTCAATTGAGGTTTTTATCACAAGATTTTGTTTTTCAAAATTATTTCTTATTTTTTAATATCTAATTAGCGGTTAAATCCTTTTTTCATCTATTTTTAAAACCTGCCTGGAGAGACGCAGAGAAGTCAGACACTCTAGTTTACCTGCGCCCTCTCTCCCACCTGTTTCCCTCGCCCATCTTTAAAAGCGCATATCTCAAAATCTATCAGAGCCACCAAACGTTGTGAACTATAAAAATGATGGTCTGGATTTGCTCTATGCAGCTAATATAATGTTAACCATTTCTCCTATTTTTTAAACCCATTCCCTGTCAAACTTCCCGCCGCCCCCCCCCCTTTCCTTTTGTCCAGAAATAAAATCCGTTCCGAACATGTCAGACTGTTTGTTTATGTGAATAGTAGTAGTTGTATGTACATAGATTTGAATAGGGTCAGTTTTTGTCTGATTTCAAGGCCAACACGGAGAAAGTGGAAAGTGTTTTTTTTCTTCCTCTCCAGCCAGTGACCACCAAATAATTCAGCTCCACCAACCGTTTTCTACGCACCCCTCTTGAAGGCGCAATCCAAATGAATATATGGTGATCATTATCCGTCTTGGAACCTGTTAGCCTGTTGAAGAATAAGAGAAGGAAGAAGGCAAAACGATGCCAAGACGAGGCCGTCGCATTGGTTTTGAATCAGATGAGAGAGCGACGGCGCGGTCAGTCTCTCTCTCTCAAGGATTCACGTTTTGTTCCTTCTTCTCATAATTTCCCAGACGTTTTCTGTTCTCGCGCCTTGTTATCATTCGTCGAATGATTAAGCGTCTTATCATTTTTGATCTTCATCTCTTGTTTTAGTGAACGTGAATGAATAGAAAAGGTGTGGAAACTAGACTCAAGTGTTTTGCAAATAATGAAAAACTATAACTCCACGGGAGGTAAGATTACCAGTTTTCCGGGTAATAAGGCAGCTTGTTGACGGTTTAATTACGGTGCTAGAATCAAGTGGTCCTATAAAAATGAGTGACATGAGTGGAATGGTTACCAGTTTCTCACAGTAACCTGGTCATTTTCCATTTCTATCTTTGTTAAATGGAAAAATTGCGGTTTGGGAGTATTCGGGTGTCCAAATTTTTCATATTTGTTGTATTTTTTATAGCTAACTAGCTTTTTAAGCTTGTGAGGTTTGCGCCTTTAAAGAAATAAACACAATTCAATTGACAAGACAAAAAAGTAAACTTTGAGAGTCCGGGATGTTGTTTTATCTTATCCAAAAACTGTAAATCTATATTGGTTGTATAGATCAAATTCTTGTCTCGAAATTTTTAGTTGAAAACTTTTTTATAGCTCTTCATGCTGTTGAGATAAGCTTTTTTTAAATGCATACTGTAAAATGTGTATTTGGTGCGGCTGCGCTAGGCCTATCTTTTCAAATTTATATTTCTCTTGTAGATCAAATCAAGAGCTTCATTTTTGTAGTTGACAACTTTTTGTTAGCTACTCATGTTTTTGAGTTATGCGCCTTCAAACGCAAGCAACTTGAGATGAAGGAGAGAGGGCGCAGAGAAACGAGAGTCTCTGTCTTCTCTGCGTCTCCTCCTCACTCACAGTCGCTGATATTTAAAGACGCATATCTCAAAAGCGTGAATCCCTAGTTTTGATCTACCGTATTCTCAAGATTTCTGGGGCAAATTGTGAAACCAAGTGACCCAACTTTTCTTTTTTATGTTTTCAAAGTTTCCTTCCTATTTTCAATGTTTTTTCAAATGAAATACGGAAGTTCTTCGAGTTGTCAGGCGGAAAAAGCTTATCAAGATGAACTTGAGAAACCATCAAAGGGAATTAAGAAAAAAGAGAAAATGGTACGCTCCACCCCGGGGGCGAAAAGTTTCGATTTCGTTTTCCCTCATTCTCTCTCTCCAGCCGCTGCTTTCACCAACACAGTCATCATTCCGTCTTCTTCTTCCGTCAGAAGATCTAACGGTATGATTAACCACATCATTTTCTATCTCTTCCTTCCTCCGTTTTTTTCCCTCCCTTCATACGTATTCTTATTCCATTCCATAGTTATTGGCCCACTCAACCTACAATTCTCTTTATTCTCTATTTTTTCACTCCTCTTTTTCATAACTATAGTCAAATAGTTGACTGTACTTGAGAAATAACCATAATTAGTGTTTTCGATTCTCAAGTAGCTGTCATTGTTTTTTTTATTCTGCTGTCGTATGTGGCGACGTTTAGTCTCGTCCTCCTCCTTGTGATTCACAAATTAACTCCAATTTCTGATTGTTTTTGTTGAGTTATGAAGATTACAAATAGGCGCGAGGAGTCTCGAGAACATGAAACATCTCGTCTCTTGAGGTTTTCCACTTAATTAGGAGAGTTAATTAGAAGAAAGTTGGTTAGTGGAAAGTTGTTTGCCCAAGTTGGATTTCTGATTTTTTTTCTTACACTACGTTGCGTAACCTTCTTGATAGGAATGGATCAATGTAACAATTATTTAGTAGTGGAAAGCTCGAATCTGTAGATTTTGACACAAAACTTTGAAATTTTAGTTTCGCGGCACAGGTTTTAACGAAAATCTCGATAATGGTAGAATTTGAGTCCACGAAACTTCAATGTCTTGTATTTCAATTTCATACTTTGAATCTGAAAACTGTTTTCAGGAGTTCCAATGTTTTCAAATTTTTAAGCGTTTTATTATCCATGATCTTTACAATAACCCTGCCGTTTGTCATGTTTCTCTTAAAATCAAATATTTCTTTTAACTTTTAGTAATGGATGTTTCATGTAGATCAGCCAAAAGTTGCCATTTTGCTGAAAATGTCACAATTCTGAGTTTTTTGATTTACGTACAATTTAGTACAATTTAGAACCGATATATTTGGTTTTCAATCTCAAATCCTCAATGTGTGCTGAAAAAATGTGTGTTTCGGCTCATTATTGAGCTATGTTATATCTGAAAAGAAATTCAACACTGTAATTCTTTCAGCATTAGAAGCGAATCGTAGTTTTGTGAAATTTTAATTCTGACATCTGCTTTTATAGCGAAAATTGGCGCTACAGTAAGAATCTGAACCCATTCTGAAATTTTGTTCATGTTCAGTTTAAACAGAGGCACATGTAACGATTTTCAGACACAGCCTTTCTTTTTGTTGAAAATTTCAGACAATGTATTTCAGTCCGTTTAAGTCCCAGCAGAAATTTGAAAACAGAGCTAGTACATTCAAGCCGTTCGCTTCCTTAACGTTTACATCTTTTCTGAACATTTATCAGTTCACCCGAGCCCGAACATCAGTTTTCTACCCACTACATTGTCATTGTAGTCTTCCAGAAACAACAAGAACCATCGTTGGTCATTGAATTCATCCTGATAACCATCTCAACGGCTTCTTCATTTCGTCTTTTTCATCTCTTTTTGTTTGTCTTCATATTCTGAATTTCGAATTTCGCAATTGAATTTTGTTTCGTAACACCCCGAACCTCAAAGAAATGGTACCATCGCCAACCACCTGATTGTTTTTTGTTGTTGTCTGAATGTAGTCTGAAAAGGAGGCGGTCTCATGACTCCACCATAATTACTTTTCGGGAACAGAATTCTTCCCATTTTCATTCAAGTGCATAGTTCCATGATGTTCCTGCCACCAAATTCGGCGAAGGTGTTACCTATTCTTTCGATGTTTATTGGGGGGTTTCTACACTGTCTGTCGTCTCTCTGATAACCACGGAAATGATGTGAACGAGTAAAAATGGGGGGAGGAATGGGTTGTTTGGTTATCTGCAAAGAAGAGAGATGCTGTTTGATCGTGCCCAATATCTTTTAAGAAAGGTTGTTGCTGCTGCGGGAGGTGTAATAGGTACATAGAAAAAGAGAAAGTGACTTTTGAAGATGCGTACTGGAAAGTGCGCTCTAACGAAATTTCAAAGAGTCCAGTAGAGCGTGATTGCTGTGATCTGAGTTCTGGGTTTTGTTTCCAACTACGATCATTTCCTACCATGAACACAAAAACCATTTGTTTGTTTATCATCTTTCTAAGAAACCATAAACCAAGGGGACGACCTATAATTACTCGATCATTGAAACACTACACGGTTTTTTCAATTTTGAAATTCCCTTATAGCTCTATTATCCACCCAGGCACCGCCGCCCTACAAAGATAGGCCATCGGTTTTATGCAGGCTTGTGAAATGAAGATGAAGACAGATCCGATCTATTTGACTACATCCGAATTTATTTCCAAGTCGTCTAAAATCAGATTCAAATCTCTCTCTCCCTCATGCTTTTCCGAATGACAAAAGACACCTTTAGAGTGTTCCCTTTCTGTGTTTTCCAAGGTACTTGACATGGACATTAATTCGTTTTTCGTTTTCTCCTTCCAATTCCTTTATTATTATTTTTTTTCTCCTTCGCCTCTACCAGTAAGACCGGCGGAGACGGGCGGCATCTCGTCTCCTTCAATTCTCTTTTTTTCTTTTTCTGCCATGAACCAGTTCTAAACAAAACATCTCATGGCATTGGAAGGAAGTGGTGGTTGGCTTGATGATGGCGGGAAGAGAGAGACCAGCTAATCGTTGTACCTAGGAGGGAGTCTTTCTGGAAGAACCTCTTATTCACGTGAAAAACGTTTTTTGATCTACGTTTTCCTTATAGTTTTTGTTTTGCTGAAAGAACTGTCTTAATTTTTTTTTTCTTCGTTTTTTTGCCCTCCACCTCTGCCCTGTCAATCAGAAACCACTTGTAGTCTATAACAGTTTGTAACAATTTCTTTCTCACAATGGACACACTTATTAGTAAAACCGTTTAATCGTGTCATTCTTTCCTCAATTCCTTCCATTTCACCACAAAACCGCGAATTGCAGAATGTCGGACAACTATGTCCTTGTCGACCCGCTGTCGGTGAAACCCATAGATTGCTGGAAGAAATATGTGAAGCAGGGACGTGTATGTGAGCCGTTGAAGCCAATGAGACTTGACACGCCGATATTTGAGAATAAAGTTCGATTCGTTTGTATTTCGGATACACATGAGAAGTTGCATGAGGTAAGTTAAAAATTCTATAAAATTCTTTTTTTTTTATTAAAAAATCTAGATTCTACCATACATTCCTGACGGCGACGTTCTTATTCATTCGGGTGACTTTACAAACTGTGGAGACATCGGCGAGGTGATCAAGTTTAATGCGGAAATTGGTAAGTCGGTCTAGTCTACTTTTAAGTTGAGAGACACAGAATTTCTATTTCATAACCAATTCCAGGAACTCTACCACACAAACATAAAATCGTAATTGCTGGAAATCATGAATTGGGGTTCGAGGACGGCGAAGAGATGAGTGAACGTCAGTTGGCCGGTCTCAACATGCTTGGCATCAACAAGGCCTATGAATTACTCTCCAATTGTACATATCTCTGCGACAAAGGCTACGAAGCGTTCGGTCTGAAAATATACGGAGCCCCGTGGCACTCGATGCCGGGTTACTCATTCTACCGCCCTAGAGGGCAGAAAATTTTACACAAATGGAATCAGATACCGGCAAAAGTTGATGTTTTGATGACTCACACACCGCCACTTGGACACGGAGACTTCAATGCTTGGGATAAAATGGACGGGATTCTTTGTGGATGTGCAGAACTTTTGAATACGGTCGAGCAGAGGGTTAAGCCAAAATATCATGTATTTGGACATGTTCATCAGGTATGGAATTGTCTTTTGAATGTCTTGACTAGATTTTGAGATAAAAGCCTTAAAACACAGGCAGAGAAAGCGGTGAGCGCAGAGAAGCTAGAGTGTCTGACTTCTCTGCGTCTCTGTACTTCGTTTCAATACGCTGTGGAAGTTACTTGTAGTGCCGTATCTTTAAGACGAGAAAAACTAATAAAAAATTGTCAACTATAAAAATGAAGCTTTAGATTTTACCTATACAAAAACAAAAATTCAAAAATTTCGGTTCATTTGTAGATCTATGACATAGCTTCAAGAGTTCGCATATTTTCTCGATTAGGAAGTTATCGTTCTCCAATTTTTCGAAACTTGAGAGCTTGGTTTTTTCTATGGGGCCAAACGTTTTAGTTTTTCGAAAAAGAAAGACGCAGAGAAGTCAGAGACTCTAGCTTTTCTGCGACCTCTTTTCTCTTTCACTGCAATAGGTACCTGTCTTTAAAGGCGCATAACTCAGAACCTAACAGAGATATTTAAAAACTTTCAACTACAAAAATGAAGGGTTTAATTTGATATGATCTACAAAACAATATAAATTTGAAGTAGACAAATTAGTAAACCAGTCATCACAATCTTATCTATTTCACCGATCGACCAAACCACCTTTCAAAGGTCAACGTTCTCAACAAATGTCTTATTTAATGTGTTGTAATTCGGGAGATTTATGACTTTACATCTAGAAAACATGCAAACAATTCAAAAAACAAGTTACTTTCAGAAGCACGGTGTGACCACAAACGGAGAGACAACATTTATCAACGCGGCGTTGTGTGACCACAAACTACGAAGCGCCTACGATCCAATCATCTTCGACATCCCATTGCCACCGGGAAAGACTAAAGAATAAGCTTGAGCGACTTCTTGAAAGCTTTAATCTTCTTGAAAAAACTAATCCCCGTTTCGATTTTGTTCCGTACTGTTTCTCAACTACTGAGTCGCCTTTTGATCACAAGTTCTTTTTCTTTTTTTCAATCATTTGTAGTCTTCCCCTTGAAATGCTTTTATACCGGTCTACTTCTCTTTTTCGGCATTTCCTTTTAAATGTATCATTTTCGCAGCACCAGCTCCCCAATAAATGTACATAAACTGACATTTTATTCAATTCTCTTTCAGAATAACAATAGTACACAATGGTGCAGGTGGGCATAGATCCAAAGATGTTGCATTACAGTAGGTCTGTACCATTTTGCACTCGTTCTGTCCGTAACATTTGATATTCTCGCATGGAGTGTCGTCGACGTTCTCGAGAATGGTGCCGACTGGAGGAGCGGGTGCTGGAAATAATAAACATGATGAGAGTAATTTGATGATTAAAAACTACACATTAAACATTTGTATAGAACAGATAATTTCGAAGTTAATAAGTCAATCTTTGAACTAGCTAGACATTTATTAACCAGAAATCGGTTTCGAATTTTCTTGGTACATGAATGGCTCAGTTTTGAAATTTCTTTAATTACGTATGGTTTCGAATATCTCAGTTTAAAAACTTCGCTGGTTTCCAATAGTCTTGGTTACAAAGCGACTTGGTTTTGGAACGTCTTAGCTTTTAACCAAACGGAAGGAGGTTGCGGGTTGTCTTTCTAGGGAAGGTCAGGGAGTCAGTTTGGAAATATGGGACGTGACTTATATCATTGGAAATCTGAGAAAACGCTGATTTCAAATATATGTTCAGTTTTTGCCCTTGATGTCTGGTGTTCAAAAAAACGAGGTCAAAGTTCGGAAAAATAGAGAATTAACGTATCAGAAAAGTAATAATTTGTCATTTTTCCAAGCTTTGATCTTGTTTTTTTTCGAATACCAGGCATCGAGGGCGAAAACTGAATATATATTTAAATTCAGCGTTTCCTCAGCTTTCCAATGATATAGGTTACATCCCATAACTCCAAACTAAGTCCATGACTTTCCCTAGTTAGTGACGGCACGTTTTTATCTGGTTACTAAGCTGCGGTTTCAAAATGGATCGCGTTTTTGAAATAAATTAGTTTTGATATTGGTTCGGTTCTAAAACGTCTAGGTTATGTATAGGGTTTTAAATATTGATTATTCTCAGAGAATTATATTCTGAGAATCCTTAAAGAAAAAATTTCGCTGATATTTGTATGAGATTTCAAAAAATCCCACGAACCGCAAAAAAACATTTTCGTCACAAAATATTTTAAAACAAAGCAATAAAAAGCTGTTCTAACCGTGGGAAGTAAATAAAACACCTGTCACCTTGACTGAATCACCATTTTTGCTAGCGTGTGTCTAAAAATTAGACACTGTTTTTTTGTTTTTCTTAAGCCGTTACTTTTTTCAAAGAAAGTCTTGACCTACCGAATTCTCTCAATCCAATTTGAATCAATGCAAAAAACACGAAAAATAGATGCATTGAGAGGAAGAAATACTGTTGAAAATGATCCATCTATCTGTCTCTCTTTCCAAAAATCCGTTGATCCGATTTAATATATTTTTGATCTTCATTTCTTTTTTTCTCGTTTTATTTTGTTTTCTTTTTCTCAGTTTCTAATCATAAACTAAAAGAAATAAACTACTTTAAGTAATATATCTAACAATGCGGGAAACTTGATTACTTTATCCAATCCAACTTAGTCAGCCCACATATTTCCTGCATATACCAACGACGCGAGGAAAACTTATTCATTTCTCTATTCCATGACTACTAGCTTTCTGCTTTTAGTCTGCTTTTTTATTATGATTTTCAGAAAAGGTAAGATTATCTTCAATTAATCAATTAATCATTAATCAAAAAAAAACTTCAGAGACTATGTGCCAATCGGTCTGTAAAACTGTTACATGTTATGGTCAAGCGATTTGCCATGAGATAGATGAGCCGTATTACAATGGGACGTTGCTGCCGATTCCAAAAGTGGCACAGTGTTCGGATAAAAATATTGAGGATTACATTAAGGATATAATTGCGTCGAAGAATATTGAATGTAAGTGTATGTGCACACGTTTTTTATAGTTTGTATATTTAGTTTCGTAGATAACAACTTAGAAGTTCTGAAGCCAATGCGAATAATTTGACGAGTTTACAAACTTTTTATACTACATTGTAAGGTAAAAAAGATAACCATGAATCAACCTAAATCTTAATAAAAATGTTTGAAGGAAATTTACATTATTGAAAAGCTGAGGTCACAGTGTTTCTGAATTTGTGATCAAATTTCAATAAATTTTAAAAATTCAAGTGTTTATTCTCTATATTTACCAATGTGTGGTAATTTGGCCGTAACACAGTTTTAGTTCAGAACCAAATTAAAAACCATTTGAAAATTTAAACCTATCTTTAGCTATAAAAATTTGCAATTTCAACATTAGGGCTAAGAGCATGACAGAGCCAGAAAAGTCTGTCATATAATATTTTACAGTAGAATAGCAATTTTGCTACTCTTGTGTACAGCAGAAATCCTGAGGATTCAGGCTATGTGTCAAAATTCTATGTAGAGCAAAAATGAATCAAGTTACAAAACTTTTGGTACTTTTAAGTATTGAAAACAGGTTCAAAATCCAATTTTTTTCATAATGACTCATTTTCAGTACTCGTTCAAAAACCGGACTACATGAATTCCAATGACAAAGATGTCCTGTGCCAAGGTATCAATTGCTATGGTATGAATACGTGCACCATTGTCAGAGTCCCCTGTGCCGACGACCCCACGTGCATCAATTATCTTCCCTTCTGCGATGACTCCCCGATCACCACAACGACCATTTCTATACTATAATTTTGAGAGGATCGTTAATTTTGAATGGGTTTTCTTTTTTCCTTGTTTCTTTCTAGTTTTTGTCAGTATTTCTGAATCATGACATCTTTCCGTGCTGTATATTACACGTAAGTCTTTATAAAATCATTTTTCAGTCATTCTTAATTATTCAGAATCACCCTAATGGCTGTTGTCATCATCTACCTGAACTCTTTTGCTAACGGTGGGGTCCATGTAATTTTTTGTCCCCTTGATTATTGTTTTCCACTTTCCCCTAACAATATGCTGTGTCTGTGTAATAAATGAAATTTTCCCATGGGAGACTAAGGAATGTGTTAACAGAAATAGAACCAGAAAATTGGATTGTGTGTGATTATCTACTGATTCGTTGATTCTATATATTGGGTTATTGAAACAAAAATGCATAGATGTTTTTGTATTGTCGACTTTGCTCTAAACAAAAAATCGTAAAATGTTTGTCATACAGGCATGTAAATCATAAACTTTGATGATTTGAACTTTCTACCTATGGTCTTAGGACTCAAACATGATTTCCCAGTGTTACCGAGCGTTTAGATAGCCCCCCTCCAGAAACTCATCCCTACCGTATTCCAGAAGACAAGCCCCGGCTCGCCAAAGAAAACCGGCCATACACCATCCTAAGCACCGCCGAAAACCTCAAAGACTATGATCGTCTCTGTGTCAACGGAGCAGATATCAGATGCTTCGGCGAATCCATTTGCAAAATCGCCCGGATCACTTGTGTACCCAACACAACATGCGATTCAATAATGCCAATCTGCACGGACCGGGAGGTTGAAGACTACCAACCGAGAACCTTCAACACCACTTCTTCCCGTTAACGCAACTTTCTCATGCTTGCTTTCTCTTTTGATCAAATCATGTTTTCCTTTTCCCCCAACTCCCTTTTCCCATGTTTTGTTTTCATTCCACCGGATTTTTCTTCTTTTTGAAGTGAAAATATGAATAAGCTGATATTACTATTCTTATCAATTATAATAAACTATTCGCAATCCGAGATCCCTGATGTCTGCGAATTCGTCACCTGTTACGGAGAATCTGTATGCGTTCCAGTGACTATACCTTGTTTATCAAATTCACCATGCCCAATCGGACCGGCGTGTAGAATATATGCATGTCCGGACGGAAGTAACCCGAGAGACCATGCCGGCTGTTTTTTGCTGGACTGAAAGTGTTCTAATCGGATTTGTTTCGAAATGTATTATTCTGTTCTGACTTATTCTGTTTTTATTTTGTTTTATGACCCGTGAAACGAAAGTTAACTTTTCACTTGTCACGTCTCTCTCTCTCCCTCAAGCAATTAATCTCTTGACTCATCCTTCGGGTGCCTTATGCCTTACAACTTTTCTTTTTCTTTACTTCGTTTTATTGTATATTTTTCAAATGGTGAGTAAAGTCTCTTCAAGAAATTCTCAAGAAAACTCGAAAAATTTCAGAATTTATCAATTCTACTCGCTCTAATCGCTGTTGGGAGCTGTGGTGTTATTAGTGAGTTTTTAGACATTGTAATTTCTTTAATTAGGCATTTAATTAGTTTTCAGAACTTACTGAAGACCAGCCGATTACTCACGAAGACCCATTATGTGGTTCGGATAAGTGCCCGGATAATTACAGGTGACTTATTTTCATAGTTAATAACTTTTTGGTAGCTTTCCTAGGCATTCAGATATGCGCCTTCTGAAAATTGCCGGAAGAGGGAGAGAGCGCAGAGAAGCGAGAGTGTCTAGATTCTCTGCGTCTCTCGCCATCTTCTATCAAACATATCTCTGAAATCTGTAGAGCTATCAAAAAATGGTCAACTACAAAAATGTTGCCCTTGGTTTAATCTACACAACCAAAACAAATCTGAAAACATGGGACCGTTTTCAGTTCCGTGACACCTTTCCAAAGTTAAACTATAAACTTCTTTCAGATGTGAACTCCCAGACCCAAACACGGACTGTGACAATGAAGACGGCTGCTCAACTGCTCCAAAGTGTATTGCTATTCGTTAGTTACCTTTTTAATTCAAATCTATTTTCTATTTACCCACAATTTTCAAGCAATCCGCAAACCAATATGCGCGGAGAACGAGGTGCTCAAAACCTGCGGCTCGGCGTGTGAACCAACGTGTGACAACCCGGAACCGGTATGTCAGAACATATAATTTGGCTGGAAATTTTTTTTTTCTTTTCCAGGAATGCATTTCCACGTGCATGACAGACGTCTGTCAATGCAGGGAAGGATTTGTTCGGGATTCGACATCAGACCAGTGTGTGGAGAAAAACTCTTGCAGTAAGGGAGGAGGGATCGAGAATTTAAGAATTCAAATGTTTCGATTTTCAGAAAAGTGCACACGTGAATGCTCTGAAAACGAAAAATGCGAGTTTGTAACATTGCCTTGTGCGCAGGAACCATGTGCAGTGGTTGATGTATGTGTCGCGCCTCCCGTCGATAGAATTACACAAAAATGACGTGTTTTAAACCACAATGTGTGTATTTCGTGACCCAATAAAATAGTTTTTATGATTTCCAAGAAACCAAAACAATAAAAGATCAGTCAACCAGGTGTCTCTTCTCTCGGCAACACACTTTTTTTTGAAAAATGGGCGGACTGAACGGAAACAACTGTTCTGGCGTGATAAAGAGGAGAGATAGCTGGCAGAAAAAAATCAGTCGGTTATTTGATTTCTAACAGAATGGTGAGTTTTTAATCATGAATTTGATAAACTTATTCTTTTTCTTTCAGAAGACTCTAACCTTTCTACTATGCCTCATTGCAGTCAGCAGTGCTACTAGTAAGTCTTACTAGGGAAGGTCATGGAGTCGGCCTAGAGATATGGGTCATGACCTATATCAATAGAAAGCTGAAAAAACGGTGATTCCAAATATATATTCAGTTTTTGCCCTCAAGGCCTAGTATTCGAGAAAAACGAGGTCAAATTTTCGACCACAAACAAGTCCTTCCTGACATTCCTGACTTGAGAAAAATGTCATCAATTAAAAATGTCATCAATTAGCCCATTTAATAAAGGATCTTGAAATTTAGAGACATGTGGAGAAAACGAAGAACTTGTTGGCTGCCATAACACTTGTGAGCCGCAATGCGGGTATACTCCGGTAAGTTTCTAATTTCTTTTTTTTAGTCAAAATTGTCTCTAAATTACAGA
This sequence comes from Caenorhabditis remanei, assembly GCF_010183535.1. Lineage (NCBI taxonomy): Eukaryota > Metazoa > Nematoda > Chromadorea > Rhabditida > Rhabditidae > Caenorhabditis > Caenorhabditis remanei. Next base: position 4,340,169 of record NC_071332.1, read on the forward strand.
AAGCCTGCACCGAGCAATGCATCATGAACGCTTGCGACTGCAAGGATGGATTTGTCCGTAACTCGCTGGGAAAGTGTGTAGAAGTCTTCCAGTGTACCAAAGAAACCACCAAGTGCCCGGAGAATGAGGAGTTCAAGGGATGCGGTACAGCGTGTGAGCCGACTTGTGAGAATCCGGATCCGAGGGCTTGCACCAAGCAGTGTTTAGTGAATGTGTGTCAGTGCTCCAAGGGATTCGTTCGTCATGGATTCAGATGTATTGCGAAGGGGGATTGCCCGAAGTGAATTGATTTGTTTTTTTTCTGGCTTTAATCATAAATAAACGTTTTTGATTCATTTTTTTCCAGATTTTCAGGAATTGAGAGTAGGCTATGTGGGCAATATAATGACCTAGAGGCTATGGCTACAGCGTCCTTCTGGCAAAACCTTGACAAGCAGGCCGCAGTTAATTACAGTGCTACAAATGCATATGGTATTGAATTTCAGATAAAAATCGTGGCCTACAATCTCAGGTCTTTTTAGTCTTGCAGATCGCCCATAAGCTATAGGTGTAGTCCGGAAGAAATTGAAGTGCACACTATATTTTTACTCGTCAATGCAGACTAACCGGAAGCGAAATATCAAGGATTAAAAATGAACAATAAAATCTCACGTGTACATTCATCCAGAACAATAAATGAAAATGATATAATGATGTTTTGTGTCTTTTAAAATCTTGTAGTTCTCAGAAAATTTTAATTCATCCCGAACTTTATAATCCACGAGGCTATAAAAGCGTTTCGATGAGCTAATAGATTCGTCACTTTTTCAATTTCAGCTATAATTACTTTGTTCATTTATATATAAAGTGTTTTTGTGGTAGTGTGTCTGCGTGTTGAAATTCTATAGTTTTTTATTTGAAACATTGAAAACTATTTTCTTCTTGGGTGGTCTTGGTTCTCAAATATCCCGGAATAGTGAACTTTAAGTTATTTATTTGAGAGAAGTCTCAAATTTCAGTTATGACTAACTATGATGATGAGTAATAAAAAAGAGACATTTTAATCGGTAGGCTATTACCGAGAAGCGGGGCGACAAGTCTCTGTCGTAATTTCTGACATCAATATTCCTGGAACGGCTTCTCCAAAATACAATTTTTCCGTTTTTCGCAAGACTTTCCCAGAAAATGACTTCTGCCCTGCTTGATTCACCTGTCAAAATGCCAAGTTATACAGATCATTTTTCAAATCAACCTGTTCTGATTCCGGGAAAACCTTTCCGGGTGTAATGGTGTTTCCATGGTGTTGACTTGTAAACGTTTGTAGATTTTTATGTCACTTATATAAGTTTGTTGACATAGTTTGAGTTTTTATAGACTGAACATATTACCTGACGCAGGATCGGGCTGTAAGCTTCTTGTATGTAGTAAATAACGTTGGAAAGCTGACAAGGTTTGCCTCAGAAGGTTTTTTTTTACCTAACTCTAGTATAGTTCCATTTTCGTCATGAAATCTCCCGTCTACCCATTTTTCAATCATTTCCGCAGCGTAAAACTTTTGAGCTTTTTCTATAATTGCGTAGGTCCTCTTCAGTTTCCGGATTTCTAAAGTGCACAATTTCCTTTTTCAGTGACGTATCATACCTACCAAAGTCTGCCTTGAAAATAAAGCTTTCAGTTTTCAAGTAGAGTTTCTGAGAGCAAAGTTACAGTAGCCTACGAATTCGTTTTGAGTTCAGCTCGGAGCCATTATATAGTCCTGACATTTTCATTGTTCGCCATTATCCAAGCTCGCAATTTTAACAATTCTGAAAAATCCCCAGCAGTCTGAAAATGACAAAAATGTAGAGTGTGTTGTTCAATACTTATGTGTGTTTGTTCAATACCATTCTCCCTTCCTCTGAACAAAACATTAGACATAATTCATTCTCCGGCATTCCTGAAAACCAATTATTCATCTCTTTCCCCTTGAATTTTCTCGTTCGTGTGAAATGAAAAACGTTCTCTTTTCCTATATTCTTAAACATAATTATATGGTAGACACATCTTCTTGGCTGTTCTTGTGACTACTTGACTGAAAGACCGCCCAAAATTTCAGAGAGGTGTTCTTCTAAAAAAGAAGAAAAAGAAGCAAACACAAAGTCAGTTCTCTTCCTATCTGCTCAAGGAGAATGGTGAGTGAGGGATCTCTCATTTAAATCTGAAATTTCTTATTCAGAAAACTGTTGCAATCTTGATAAGCTTTGTGGTTGTGGGTGTTGCTGCCAAATGGTTTACTCCGATGGCTCCATTGCAGGATGGATGCAAAAAGAATGAGGAAAGAGTCAAGTGTGGGTATAATTGTGAGGCACAGTGTGGATTTGAGCCGGTAGGTATCCAACGGCTTTTACAAAAAGAAAAAAATACATTTCCAGACGGTCTGCAGTCTCGAGTGCATCCCAAATGTCTGTGAATGCAAGGATGGGTTCGTCCGAAACACCCTCGGAGAATGCGTCCACCGCCTCGAGTGCACTCCAGAAACCTCTCGATGCCCTGAAGACGAAGAGTTCCAAGTGTGTGGAGCAGTGTGCCAACCGAGCTGCGAGGACCCGTACCCGACATTCTGCCAGTACACTGATTGCGCCAGGAACGTCTGCAGATGCCTCCCAGGATTGGTTCGCAATGGAGTGATTTGTACCGAGTTGAGCATGTGCCGGAATGTTCCGAGTCGGCCACTCGAGCTCTTCACGTTGTAATCACATTTTCTTTTGTGTGTAACTTTTTTTTCTCTCATACATTCCATTACCCTCTTGCCCATGATATAAAGAACAACTGTTTATTTCTCAAAGTTTTAATAAATAAATGAATGCTAGATTGGTTTTTTGTTGGGGGGATGACTATGTAACAAACACTATTCAATTTAACACTAGTTACTGTACAAATGAGTTTGTGCAAGATAAAGTTGGGCAAGTAATGAGCATGACGGTGTGTGGCCAGAGTGTACACTTTTGAGATTAGGGGAACAGTTCCATTAAATCGAGCATTGTCTTTGAACGGTTCCTGTCGTTTTTCTAGCCAATGTATTGCGAGGTTGGGCAAAACCTGGCCATGCCGGGTTACACAGTTTTATTGGGTGTGGCTAGAACGTAAGATTTCAAGATTGGGTACAATACTGACTGTGAATCGGGATCGCGTCGGGGTTTGAAGTTAGCTAAGCCCGTGAGATTGCGCAGCACTTGACCAAGTCTATCTGATATACATATTCTGACAGGTTTGGTTTTGGGTGTACGTAAATCAATTCCTGTGACGTACCGAACGAGATGTGTCTCTGTTTTTTTTTTCGTTTTCGGTAGTTCTTTAAGAACTCACATACACAAGTACACTGTTTTTTTCTCAGACCCTAACTAATTATACTAAATTTTCGGCAGACCGAAATTAATTTTGGTTGATATCATATATATTTTATATATTTTATTGTTTTGGGGAAGGTTTTTGTTTAAAAAAAACTTGAAATTCAAAGATTCTTAGAACATTGATTTCTTTAATTTGCTAGAGTGGACAAGAGGGTCTCAAGTTCTTCCCTGAAGAAAAAAAAACCCAATTTCTTAAATCCCTAGCAAACTTCTACAACCACTCAAACTTGATTGTTCTCTGATTTTATTCTCAAAACACAAACTCTGTGTGATTCTGACATTACATTGCTGGTTGAGACCAACGAAATCAGAAACTTTTGGTCTGAAGGAAAAGTGCTCGTTGGTGTCAGAAGCAGGAAGTTGGATTAAGAGTTTAGACTTCCTCATTTCTTTTTGAATAGTGCCATTCACATGTTGATCTCAAAAAGAAGAAAGCAGAAGATTTTCAGCTGGGTTCAAAATAAAAAGAGGAAGACTAGAAACTATGAAAATACAATCATCCTTTCTTTTGAACTGAGACTGCAAAAAATCAGAAACGTGAACTGATTTGTGGTTAGTGGAACTAACTCATCATCAGAAATTAACAGGAAGCACGAGTACTTTTATCCTTTATTCAGGAAATGATGGGAATTATGACGTTTGGAAACAAGATTGACAGAATATTTTATGAGGTTGGGCACACATATTAACATTTATACAGGAAATTAGAAAATAGAAGCACAATGAATTTGAGTCCAAATGACATACATAGATTACAGTTTATTATGAACTAATTTAAAAATGCAAGATTTCAAAAAACAAGTTTATTCTAATGATTCCGAAAAACATGACGGTCCACCATTGATGGATTTCCGACAATTGGACAATTTTCTGTAAAAACCTGCATTCAAAATGGCGAATACTCAATATACGCCAATTTCCATTTGAAAACGGAAAAGTGTGTCACAATTTATTGGTTAGTTAAATTTGAGATCTTCATTGCTGTAGTTGACAATTTTTCTGTGCGGAAGTTCATCAAGACGTTACAGAAAAAGCACATTTCATAGGATTGCCATTTTTCCATGCAATAACTCTATATTGACAAAATGTACAAAATCTTCGTCAATTACAGAAATGAGCCTCAAACGTTCACGGTTTTGGAACGTTTTAAACCAGACATGAGGAGTTTTCTTATTGGTTAGGTAGATCGCAAAAAATGACTCATTTTTAAGCAAGTTTCAACTCGTGTGTCGAAAAGTCATTATTTTTATGTGTGCTTTCAAAATGCCAAGGTTACCGAATGTCTCAACTTCTATACGTCCCGTCCAGGTTTGAAACGTCCTGGATCCAAATCCGCACATCCTCGAGAAATTGGAGTCGATCGGTACTGTAAATGGGAAGTCTTCTCTAGGTTTACCCAATATTTTAACTTATTCTTTCGTTTCCTTCTGAAGTGAAGGGTGTCTGTAAGAGGATCTCGGTGGTCTACACTATTGGACTTAAAAACAATTACCATTTTTTATTGTAGTTTTATTCCAATACATTTTTATGTATGGCGGGAATCGCAGTTGTAATTCCTGCTTCCTAAACATTTTTTCTATTCCCCCCAGTTTTCTTACCGGAGAAGATTTCTGGTTTTCTGATTTAATTGTTCCCGTTAAACCTCAGGCTTTCCCTCGCCACGTGCGTTTTCAAAAGTTTCAGAAGCCACTCTCTCCCCCTTTCTCATTCTAATTCTCAGATTGTGCTCTAGACACAAAAAAACGTCAGGAAATGCTTTCGTCGAGGAGAGATCTGTCGTTCACTAAAGGATTATTATGACTTATAGTTAGACACACTCACAAAATCATACGATCAGTGGTTGCCCAGAGAGAGCCTTTCGCGTGCATAATCCTCTAGTCTGCGTGTTCTTTGAATAGATTATCCGCGTTTTGCTTTCACCTGTGATGCATCTTTGAGATTTCAGAAAGTGTTTTTAGTTTATGAATTCTCGATTCGGCACGTACACATAATGATGTGCTAAATATTGCTAATAGACATGGAAAATGGTTAACATGCTTGGTTGAACAAAGTCAAAAAAAATAGAGTGAGCAACGCAAAAAAACTTAATCTAGCGTGACGTTCCGGTTGTAGAAAAAACGAGAAGCCAACAATTGAAATAAAATTTCGAGAAGAAAAACAATTCGATAAATTTTTTGCTCATTTCAATTCATTTCTTCTTGGTGTTAACTAAACATGGTTAGTTTTTTGCTCAAAAATTATTTTAGCCAGTCACCCCAAACTTAGCAATTCCAGATTCACTTCATAACCTTACAATACATGTTTATGGTCATTTTGATGGTTAGTTCTGAGTCTCTACCGCATGAAGTCTTGTCGCATGACGAACTCGTCGAGAAGGAGAATTTGAGAAAAGCCTGTGAGAATAATATGTGCCACGCGTTCACCGAGTGTCAACCTGTGAAACAGAAGAACAGGGAATCCGGAGATTGGGAGTACGTGCCTATTTGTATGAAAGGTGAATCAGGATAATAGAGAGGGGGAGAACAGGAATAGAAATTAGCGGAGATAAGGCAGAAAACGCGGGGTGGAATACGGTAATTCTAGTTTGATCTCGGTTCAATAGTCGCGCAGATTTTTGATTTTTAATCAGAATCGGTTCTGGAAGGTTTCACGACATGTTGGATACTAAATGTCTGATCTACAATTTTAAAGTTGACAACTTTGTTGTACAGGTTTCCCCTGTGCAGATATAAACTGTTGGAGTAATGTCCCTCAATTTTGGCAATAGGCTGGTCAGGTTCTAGAAAGAGAGACACTGAGAAATCAGACACCCTAGCTTCTCTGCGTCTCTATTCTGTCACTATCCCACTAACTTTAAAGACGCATATCTCAAAAATATGAAATTTTCAAATTCTAAGGAGCAATTAGATGAAATCTAGGTTTTCATTTTTCAAATTGCAATTTTTTCGATAGCTTTTGATCCTTGGAGAGACGCAGAGAAACCAGGCAGTCTAGCCTCTCTGCGCTCTCAACTTCAGGTTCCTATCTTTGAAGCCGCTTATCTCAAAATCTAAAAGAGTTCTCAAAAAGTTGTCAATTACAAAATTAAAGTACTATACTTGCTCTATACTTGCTCAAAAAATCTAAACGACTCGGCAACTCATAACATAGCTGCACACTCTCTCAGTTCCTACCGTATCCCATCTCACTCTGATCAAACTTTGAGCTGCTCTAATGTCTAATTTGTTTACACCACTCGATAAAGTTCACCCTCTCTTAATTCCAGTCCCTTCCTGTGCAACCAAAAAGTGTGATCACGAAGAGAAGTGCGCGATGATAGAAGTCAAATGTCACTTTACGCCATGCTTCAAGATTCCAACATGTCTTCCGGATGTGAACGACGCCGCTCAAGAGTATCAAATGTCACCGGCTTTCTTGGTTTGAATTTACAAATAAATTATTTATTTACATTACATCGGTATTGGTATCGTGATCATTATTATTAATATTTTCAAAGATATCTTCAAGAGTATTTATATTTACAAAATAAATAAAAAAGAGATCAATCAACTATTATTTCTTCTTCTTCATCATCATCTTCCACCTTTACCTCCACCTCCTTCGCATTCCGAGTGTTCGTCACAAAAGTTCCCCCGAGATCATCATAATGGATTTTCTTCATCGCCACGATGGTATTCATCATTTTTGTGATCCTCGATGCATAGTTCACAATATCATTCTTCCGATAGTACTCATGAAGATCGTCGGCTATGGAATCACGGAATTTGTCACAGATATCGAAGGATTCCCCGATGATTTTCTCCTCTGAAATTTGAAAAATTTGAAAAAATTTTATTTAAATAGACACACAACACTAATTACCATTATGCAATACAAAATTAATGATTAGATAGGCCACTTCTTCGATGGAAAGTTTCAACTGACTCAAAGGTTTCGCCACTTCTTCGACACATCTCTCGGCGAATGCCTTGTAATCTCTGAAACTTGTGATTTGTGATAACAATTGTTGTGATTGGTCAGAATCTTACTGTAGTGTTATTTTTAGTTTGTTCTGTGCGACGCCTTCAATATCAAAGAAGAGAGAATCCAGTTGGATAGCTCTCTCACAGGAGATCGCTAGCTTTTTCTCACTAACACAGTTCTCTCCAAATATTTCAGTTGACATTTGAATTCTCTCAAACCGATAGATATTCTGCCAAAGAGATTTGAAAATGCGGGACTTCTCGGTCAACGGAATATCCCGGAAAGCCATAGAGTGCATAGAGAGAATCGCCGTATTCTTGGCTTGAGCTCTCCAATGCGGGACCAGCGTTTCCATTGATAGACGATTCTCGAATTTGATATCTGCAGTTCGTTGTGACTTTCGAACCAGTCGAAGCCCCTCGACAATTTTATGAAGGGGGCTCAACGAGGCAAAGTAGCCGTGATCTGTCGAAGGGACGTCGGACATAAACATTCGATGCATATCACGCTCAATATTGTCGTAGTTGATCTCAGAGAGAACCGATTTGGTGTAAAGCTGATCCTGAAAATCAAATCTGTCAGGGTATTAAATTTATGTGCCTATTTTGATATCACCTGTGTTTTTATAAGAGAGTAGAGGCATGTGCTTGTGCTGGGCAACGCGATGGTTAAATCATTCTCGTCGTTTTTCGGCTCAGGTGTCTTAATCTTTTTGTATCGTAAGTCAGTGGAGTAGACGTCGCGATTCCATTGGACATCTGAAAGGAGGAAGTGATGTGAATGGACTTTAAATATAAATAGAATGAAATGCGGGATTAGTATGATTCTTCTTTTAATCCTAGTTTAAAATCTAAATTCAAAAATCAGAAAATGGGTTACGGTATCTAAAAGGCACTTTCATTGGGCGGAGCCTACTGTATGGCTAACTTACTATCTGCTGTCATTCCCATCTTTAGACACTTCTGGAATCTGCAGTGACGGCAGGAGCTTCTGAAAAATGTTCGAAGTCAGAACCCGCTGGTCAGAGACATACCTCCGAATCTTATTAAGACTGCACTTGCTCTTATCCTTCAGACATTCATAATCTAGATTCAGCACCACGAATCTCCTGAAAAACGAGGAAGTATATAAAATTCATTCTGTCTGTCAAAAAAACACACGAGTACCTGAAAAACGCGGCACACGCTCTGCAAGCCATGACTCCGAAATGAACTCCGTGAGCAGGAAGTCCGCATATCTTGCACACTGTGCGCGGCGGTGGCAACGGTACCGCGAAAAGGTTGAGCGTTGTTTGAAGGTTGAGCGGAACGATTTCCATCATATCTGGAATGATAGCAGATGACGTGGGGAGTGTCTTCTTCTACAAAATATGGTCTACGGACGACATAAAGATCAGTTCCAATCTGAGACACTGTGATGAAGAGAGGGGAAGACAAAAGATAATGAAAATGGAAAGAAGACTGTATCTACGACAGATGTTTTGTGTGAGTGTCAGCAGAAATCACAAAGGATGGTCTTCGAGAAGACAGAAGACGTGGAATAGAATGGAGTTATTTGTTGATATTATTCCTGTTATGCTATCGAGAAGACTCCGAGCTTCTCAGAATCAAAAATAGCGTCCGTCAGTACTACAAATATTGCCCCCCCCCCCAAGTCAGAACTCCCCGTGTCAGAACTCAGAACAGCACAACAAAAGTCCCTGAGTTTTCCAAGAAAAACAGAAGAGGGGGAACTCCTCAGTGATGTGAAATGTGCTTGATATGTGTGACTCTGTGAGCAAAGCTCGTATCAAAAAGAGGAGTGTCGTCTGCTCACCTGGTGAGAAGCAGAGCATACTAAACACGGAGCGGGCACACACATACACACACTGGATTATTTTCTAGTCAGAAGCGGGCGTCGTGCGGCAACATAATATCTTAATGACAGGCGGCGGCGTCTCTTAGATGAGAAGGGGGCGGAGCCGTGGTCCCGCCTCGACCACGTAGACAGTGCTCGAAGCAAAAAATTTGTGGTTGTTGTTGTCAGAATCCCCCTCTCTCTCAACAGATTCTGATTTGTGAATAGGGGGGGAGGCGTTGTTATCAAGTGATATCGGGGCGCCGTCTGTTTTGTGACTTGACTTTCTTCTTGATTCGACGGAAGCAGCAAATGATCTACACCAATTTTTCGTCAGAGAAGGAGAAGAACGGAATTGGAATTGACTTGGACATTTAGATCAGAAAGGGAATTATGGGAAGTCCACTTCGGAAACGAAAAGAGGAAAAGAAATTGGGGGAATTATCTTACGCGGAAAGGTATTCCCTGCGATTTTCAAAGATTGTTATCTTAATGAGAAAATACTATAGGGAGGGAGAGGAGATCAAGAGACCAATCTTTTTCATTTGAAAATTATTTTGCACTCCGCGAGCAATACTAATACGAGACCAATGAACATTGCGGGTGTCAACTCCATGTATTTATACTAAATTTTAACATGACGACTCTATTAGTGAAATCTTTATTCATCTCTCGATCTGATTCGACATTTGAATGAAATGACGTGAGAAACCAGACTGAAATCCTTGAAGAGCGAAGGTAATCCCCCGTCGGAAGCAGGAAGAAACTGCAAATAAAGTTTTCCAAGCTATTTCTAAGTATCAGGCGAAAAGTGATCTGTCATGAATCACCTCGAAATAGTTGAAGAGATTAGCGGCCAGCAGAAATATCTCCATCCTGGCAAGCCCTTCGCCGAGACATTGTCGCTTGCCCATGGAGAAAGGGCAGAGCTCCTCGATCTTCTTGAGCTTCCCGAACTCGTCTATGAAGCGCGATGGGTTGAAACGGTAGCTGTCCTTGAAGATCTTAAAAGAGTCAAAGTCAGAGAATATTTAGTTGTTATCTTACAGTCTCATCGGTCATGACATTCGCAATCTGGTGGATCACACCGGTACCCTTTTTCAAATGGTAACCTTTTAACTCGACGTCTTTTGTTAGGGCATGTGGAAGGTTCATCGGGAGGATATTGGCGAGGCGTTGGGTTTCCTGGAACACTAATCTCTGACGATCTCCGAAGACATTTAAAGATTGCATTTGATTTTTTGATCTTTTGGAAAAATTATAATTTCTTTTACTTCTCTGTTCAGCGAGCCCCGTCAGAATCTTGTCAGAAGTTCCTATTCCAGACAGGTGGAACAAATTCCTTCCTTGTTTTGAATATATGTAGTTCAAACCTAATCTCCGCTAAAAAGTTGCAAAATCTCACGTACATTTGCAAACGCATTGAAATAAACCAGCGCGTTCTTGTCTGACATTGTCAGAAGCCGTCTGTGATGACCCAAGTACTCGTCAATCTCCTGATGAATCAGTTTCTAAAAATATGTCTTTACATTGTTATTTTTAGTCCACTCGGACCTGCATTTCCGGATAATTGATAGCGTAGGCAAATAGGAAGCCCAGTGTATTCGCGAGGGTGTCAAATCCAGCGGCCCAGATATCGAAACACACGTTTTCGAGTTGAGAGTCGCTGAAAAAAGAAAGAGAAACCATAAATTAAACATGAAATCACAAATGCTTCGACAGATCACTTTAGTCACAAATTCTCTCACCAGTAGCTTTCAAAGTCGTTGTTTTGTTCACGTTGATATTTTTTCCGAAGATAGGCTTCCACGAAATCGTCATTATGCTCCTCTTCATAATTGATTCTGACTTTGGCATCCTGGATCTGGGCACGTAGAAAACCGAAGAGCTCGCGTTTTTGTTCCTCGATTCTGAAGATTGAGGACGATGGTTTCGGGATGAAGTGCTCAAGCTACCGTACTAGTATGTGAGATTACATCTACTGACAAATACGGGTACAGTAACCCAAGACAATGTTACGATCCTGAAATACTAACCCGCTAACCATCATCTTCACAATAAACGGTGGTATCCCATGACATGTAAACGCCAGAACTCCTAGCGGCTTCCCGACTTCTTCCATAAAATTATTGACTAGAGTCTTGATTTTTACGAACTCGTGAAGTTTAGACTCATCGAATCGATAGCCGAACAGAAATTGGTTAATGACACTTCCAACTGCTACATCGATCTCGGTCTGGAAATGATAATTATGGTAGTTTAGCCCATGCTCCGGATCTTAGAGTTCTGAGTTCAGAGTTAAATTAATTCTTGCTCCGTAATTCGGGAGCAGAATCTTTTATAATGACTGAAAATTTGACAATTTTGAGCGAAATTTTTTCTGAAATTGGTCTGAAATCAATTTACCCGTTTTTTCAAGCAAAAAGTCAGCTTTTCTGTCAAAATGTTCTATTTTTTAGCAAAAACCGATATTCCACTGAAAAATAGCGACATTTTCAGCGATTTTTCAAGCCAAAACAGCGTTTTTAGTGCTCTTATGTGACTTTTTACCGGAAATTTCATATTATCAGGCTACAATGCCGGATTTCTGTCCAAAAAGTCAGTTTTTCAGCCAAAATTCTCTATTTTTGTCATTTTTACGTAAAAAACCGATTTGCACTGATCTTATGTAAGATTTTTTTCAGAATCTCCGGTTCGTAAAAAGTCACAAAAAAACTATTTACCTGAAGAAAGAATTCTTCCCCAATAACTTCTGCTGTTTTCAGTTTCCTTATCATCTCTTCCGCCTCAATTAGAATCTTTGACTCCATTAATGGCTTTCCGACACCCAGTTCTCTTAGTTGAAGTACAGCGAACTTTCTGTGCTCCCTCCAACGATCTCCACTGATATCCATTATTCCATATTCGCCACCTAAAAGACTTATTTTACTACTATCAACGTATTTTAAAGGGTTTGAGACCTCTAAAATAAATATTAAACTCCGGTGACAGGTACTTATCCGCATAGGTCTCCCCATCCTTAATTACAGTCTCCTTGATATCTTGGTAATCCGTCAAAACGATGAAGGGGACTGGTCCCATGTAAAAGGTAAACATCGGGCCATACTGATCCTTCCATTTTTGGAATATGGAGATTCCAGGCGCTTCTGAGCCAGAGAGCTGGAATAAATTGCCAAAGATAGGGATGGGTGTGGGTCCAGGTGGTAAGCCTCTGCGTCGCCAGAAGTATTGGTGAAAGAGGAAAACGAGGAAACAGAGGAGAATAATAATAAGAATCATTAGGTCACTAACTGTCTGTTATCAGTAAGACTGTGTTTTTATATTGTATATTTACAGTTCCCGATCTGAAAATAGTGTTTGCTCTTGGAGAGTCACTCGTATTTTGTGTTTGTCTAGTCTTGAAAAAACATGATTTTTTAATCTTTATTTTTAAGAAACACTCAAAATGCTTTCATGATGTATGTGACTGAGAGCATATTTCTGATTATTTGATTTCCCTAAAGGTTCACTAGCCACAAACTCTATATAGAAGATTTATGCGGGTAATGGCGCAGCCGTCGTCGAGTGTTTTGTTTCTGCGTATGAAGTGCCGGCCACTTTTGCACACTTGCAGCAACAAAGTTTTCTGATGCAACTGCGGTAGTCTAGACTGAAAATAGACAAAGGAATAACATGTCATTTTCGATAGAGGTATGTTGAATCATACTTGATTTTGTAAAAGACGAAAATATTTGAAGAGCAGGCGAGGTTTACGGGGATACCTGCATACATGTTCACGAGTTGTTTTGAGTATTCGGAGGGGATGAAGAGTACGACGAGTGTGTTGGTGATGCATGTGATTGTCCAGCCGGCGATGACTAGGGTGACTGTGATGAAGATGGATTTGAAGACGGTTTTGAAGCCTGGAATAGGGATTCACGTTATTCGGGTTCAAGCAGTTTTGTCAGTCTGAGCACGGTGTCGTTATAGAAAACGTTTTATGTCTATGAAGCTGGAGACGTGAGGATTCTGAATCTATTTACAAGTATTTATTTGTACAAGAGCAAGCGTTGCGAAAATACCTGGGTTGAGATGTTTTACAACACGACATTATTGTTTTTCAAACCTAAGACGTTTCCCAACTTGTACCAGTTGTAAAACGTCTCAGTTGCAAAACGACCTGATTTCATAGAGCGGGGCTTTCTTATTGTTATTACGTAGTTTCAGAACATGAGCTATTGTCTGGAAAATCTCTAGTTGTGCAAAAAAATAAATCCAGATTTATTTTTTGCAGAACGCATTATTCATTTCAGATTGCAAAATAACTTTTCTGCTTTCAAATTTTATTGGATTAAATCAACTGGATTATGGTATTTAGTTTACATAAACTGTGATTATGTTACATTCCCGAAAAACTGAATAAGCTCTGATCCCATTACTCATAATCAAGTAACACCTGCCTTTTCCAGTTGTTTTTTTGTGCCCACAATACTACTCTGACTATTTTCTGACATCGTTCGTTTTCAAGAAACTGATGTGTTACAAATATCTCGTCAAACTCGTCACTCTAATTTTGGAAAAAGAATAAATAATTACCATGCTCCTGCTTGTGCACAAAACAATTAACTATAGAATATAACATCATAGTGATTCCATTCAAAACTATGTTTGAGATAGACCAAATGACGAATGTATGGGATCCCATTGCTAAGGGGACAGCACATGTTACTGGGCTGAAAATTTATATATATAGAAATCTTGATGAACCAGGTTCCTCACGTGCTACCAACTTCCAAAAAAATCAGAAACATAAAAATTGAGGTGTAGATGACTGGAAGCGCACATTGGGAGGCGATGTAGAAGGTATTCCCGACAAATGTACGATAGCTGAAAAACCCACGAAAATTTTCAGATTGTTATCTAGTGTTACCTGATCGGCCATTTACAAGCGAAAAATCTGTCAAGACCTAATGCCAACATCCAACAGGACCCACTGATAACACCAATAAGCGTCGGGATATTCACAAGAGAACATATGAATTGTGGGGTCTGAAAATCCCCGAAAAGATGGACGGTGAAGATCAACTGGCCGTAATTATGAAAGCAATCGGCTAGACATGTCAGCATGATGAACAAGTGACAGTAAGACTTGAGTTTTCTGGAATTTTGTGTTCATCGAGATATATTTATTTATTGATTATGTAGATCTCACTTAAACTTAAAGAACGCCACCACCATTATAGTGTTGCCAACAATACCAATCGATGCGACAATCAATAAAATGATCCCAAGTGGTATGAGCTCCAGGGCAATCATTTTTGTAATATGAGGCTAAAAAACCAACAAAAAAAATTAGAAGTAAAGTGAGGCAAAAAAGTAGAGGAAAGCAAAATTATAAATCTCAGCAGTCACGCTTACTCAATTAACGTTGGGAGAGCTAAAAGTGTATTGCTATGTGGATAGATGAGAAATCACGCTATCTAGACTGAAAACGTGATACAAAGCACTCCAGGGACCACTGTTTTCGTATAGTTCGGATTGCTAACGAGGTGTATAGTCTGGGATTGAAAACAGAGATCTCGAAATTTGTCAGGAGATGTCAGATTATAGGTGCATAAAGGTCAACTCTGATTTTTTTCATAGAATAAAGTCATTTTCATAGAATACTGTCTGTGAGCTCATCGAACATTTCGAAGTGAAATTTCTAGAATGTTCTACGGCCACGTTTAGCAGCTCGTTCTCAGCGGAGTTTGGTCCGAACCAAAAAATTCTTTCGGTATGAAAATGAGCTCACGTAAACACTTTCATTATTCTATTAAAAAGTCAGAGTTGACCTTTATGCACCTTTATTTCATACTTGCAAACCGGGCCGAAACGGACAACACGGGCCGCCGTGTAACTCGCTTAAAGTGCAATATTATGATCTGAAAAATATACGAAAATAGATCTCAGCGAGTTCTATGCCCGTGGCCTACTACGGGCCGGATGGTTATTCGTTAGGATACCGCGGGTCGGGGCTAGAATGGTTTTTTGGCACTTTTTCCCGACCAGCGGGACATTTACAACTAGCCATTCGGCCCGTAGTAGGTCACGGACATAGAACTCGCCGAGATCGACATTTTGGCATATTTTTCAGCTTATAATATTGCGTTTTTAGCAAGTTTCGCGCCGGTCCGGGTCGGCCCGTTCCGTCCCGGTTTGCAACTATGCTTTAATTGATTTTGTTAAGTCTGACAGTGTTGCTTGTAACTTACCCTTAAGTTGTCCATAACTTACCCATAAGCTACCCATAGCGTGCCATAACTTGTCTGTAACGTGATAGACATATCTTGTTCATAGTTTCTTCAAAACTTTTCGATAGCTTGTTATATTTTACCAATAGGCTATACCCGTTGATTGCGGATCCCTTATCCGTTTGATCCCTTGACTATTTGACCTCACACCAACATTACATTCTGCCCTTATCATAAGACCATCACAAGTGTTTGATCCTAATTCACTCAGTGCAAACGACCCCTCGACCAAAAATAAATCAAACATTTCATTCATTATAAACCAATGTACAAGACACATATGCGGATCATCTATCAATTAATACAAGTGCTTCTCGATCTTCTTGAAATTGAACGCCCACGTCAGCGCTATCACAACGAATACCAGAGACTTGATGATCCATAGCGGACCGACACCGTAGAGGGTGAACATTGTTCTGAAATTTGGTTTTCAGAGTGATTTGACGATTACAGTAAAACTCACGTTGGAAATATCGGAGTTATCATGTATAGCACATCATCCACCACTGTCATTGCTCCATGCGCTATCGATTGGTCAATGTTACCAAGGATCCTTGAATAAACCGTGTCTAGAGAGGTACTCATAGTGGGGATAGCTGGTCCAGCGACTAGCAGAGAAACCGTAATATATAGGATGGGGTTGACTGCAAGAGCGGTGAAGCACCAATCGTATTCCCTTGGGTCACAACCCGCACGAGTTGTTTCATTGTACCGGGCTACCGGGGTACTGGTGAACTCATAGGGGTAGGTGATAACATACACGGAGCCAAAGGCAATTGTACAGAAGAGGAACATCTTGTGTTGGGGGACACTGAAATCTTAAAACTAGATGCGAAAATCAAAGATTCAGATTCCAACT
Organism: Caenorhabditis remanei; assembly: GCF_010183535.1. Classification (NCBI taxonomy): domain Eukaryota; kingdom Metazoa; phylum Nematoda; class Chromadorea; order Rhabditida; family Rhabditidae; genus Caenorhabditis; species Caenorhabditis remanei. The sequence goes on from NC_071332.1 coordinate 4,356,467, forward strand.
TACATTTTGCCCAAGTGACAGAAAATATAAAGAAGCAACACTGTTGATGACATAACTCCAAACACGACCATCGTAAAACTTCCCACTTGAACAGTCGTTGTACCATCCCACCCAAACTGCACCATGTATAAAATTGACCCAATACTACTCATTGTTGCATGAGAGAAGGTTACAGCCATTTTGACAAAGAAACACACTCCGATCAGCTTCCAGTCCAGATTGCTCTTCTTGATTTTTTGGAAAGCGTATCGCATTTTTTCCATGGAGAAACTGGATTGAGAGTCACTTGGTCTTAACTTCTTAGATTTTTCTCTGATGATGTCCTTCATGAAAAAGTGAATAACGAAGACGGTGAGGATGGTCAAAATGAAAGAAATCCAGATTGGAGCAGAATATAAATGGAAACGAATCCCGGGGAAGATTGCATGGCCGGGATAGGGAAAAGCGGAGAAGAGCAGTTGAATGGCTGAAATTTATTTTTTCAAACAAGAATTTTATATGAAAACTCACTCGGTCCCACTATGATTGACACAATGAAGGAGAGTCCTAAAACTGCAAAGGCTCTCGGTCGATCTTCATTAGAAGAGCATAACGTGATGTATCCTCGAAGGACAGTGCCGCCACCTGAAATTTCTTTGAATACGGGAGAATATAAAGAGATTAACCCACTATTAGCTATCCCTAGTAGCACATAAACAGACATCAGCACATATCTCTTGTCATGTTGTACATATTCTATGCAAAGGTAGATGATACAAGCGATGATAGCAATGAATCGGCTGGCGAGAAGAGGGATTCTGAAATACGTTGAAAATGTTGAATTTTTTCAAATTTAAAAAATTCAGGTAGATCAAACTTTATTTTTCTCGTTAGCAACTTCTTGGTAGCAATTCTGAATCTTGAGATATACAGTTTCAAAGTGAGGTTACATGAAAATAAGTAGTCAACTTTGCATCTATGTTACGATGTCAGAAAACGTTTCCAATATTTTGAAAATATTGATTTCGATAGAAAATTAGGGCTTTGTTTTGCGGTTGCCAACTTTTTCAGAACTCTTCTAGATTTTGAGATACGCGTTCTTGAAGCCTACAACCCGCTGAACCCCAAAATAGAAAGAGAGGGAGAGACGCAGAGACGCTAGACACTCTAACTTCTTTGCGCTCTTCACCCTTTTTTGCTCTCTTTGAATCTGCATATCTCAAAAGCTGGCAGAGCTATCGAAAAATTGACAACTATTAAAATGAAGATTTGGATGAACCCCAAATCTACATCGACTATATAAAATTAATGTTTTTAAGTGTCATGGCATCGCTCCCAAGTTACCTGACAGAATGTGTCTTCCAACTCCAAATCGAAAAAATCAAGGCAAATACTGCATGACCACATTTTGAAGCCGACGTAGCCAGACCAAAAAATTGAGCCGTAGCGTTTTCATCGATCTGAAAATATTTAAAAATTTTAATTTTATCTATTTTCAGCCAAAATTGCTCACCTCTTTCATGTACGGCCACTCTCCAATACCCAATACCGAATTCTCCACCGCATTCAAACAAGACACAATTCCAGCTATTGTAACAAGACGCCAGTTGGTCATTCTATCATCTTCCTTTGTCTTTTTCATCAGTTCTTCTTCTGCAAATACATTTGAGAACTAAATTTATTTCAAGTAAAATAAAACTCACTTTCCAAAAGTACACCATCCTGCACAATAGGAGAATCATCCATCGGTACCTCCATTTTTTTTTCAAAATCAAAATCTGACAAAAAACAAAAATACTACCAAAAATAAGCGGCGTAATGATATCAATCGTACCCTATTATAGTCTCACTTCTCACAAATTAGCGAGATAATCGTGGTTTGTGTTGTGGGGGAAAATTGAGAAAGATCAGTTGGAAAAAATTAATGAGACGCTGTTTTTTGTATTCTCTTATGCCAAGAAACCACAATTGGTCAATCGACCAATTCGCAACAAACCACGGTTTCCCTTTTGTACTGTCGGGATATGATGATAATGATTTTTCGTCGAAGATTTATTAGTTTCTTGATTCATCATAACATGTTGTACTGTGTGATGGCAAACCGTTCTTTCATGCATGACTTTCACATGAGGCCACTTGAGAAGGTATTTGAACTTTCGACCTTCAGATTTTGTGGGAGATGTGACTTTAAAAGAGACTCCCGGGACACTTTGCAACAAACAAGATCTAAACTGTGATGATACTTCGAAACCTGATTTTTTTTTTTTTGAACCCTAAGTCTTGTCGATTTAATCAGTTTCAAACTGATCCTGTTTGAAAAAGTCTTGTAGCCTGGACAGGTCCCGAATTACGGCGTATTTGGGACAATCCTTGTTCGCTTGTTTTGTGTCGATTTAGGCTGGTTTTGTGTCGATTTACGCTGGTTTTGTGTCGATTTACGCTTGTCTCGTGTTGATTTACGCTTGTCTCGTGTGGATTTACGCCTGTTTTGTGTTGATTTACGCCTGTTTTGTGTCGATTTACGCTTGTTTTTGTCGATTTAAGCTTGTTTTGTGTCGATTTACGCTTGTTTGTGTCGATTTACGCTTGTTTTGTGTCGATTTACGCTTGTTTTTAGTCGATTTACGCTTGTCTCGTGTCGATGGTTGAAATACTGCGCGCAAATCGACTAACACTTCCTGCTTCATAATATTTAAACCCGGTTTATTCATTAACCCAAAACTTTCAAAAAATTATAAATTATTCGACTTCTCTCAACGCTTTCAAATTAAACGTCCACAATGCAGCCATCCCAAGGAACAGTGCCGCCTCCATAATCCACAAGGGGCCGACGCCGAAAATGGCGAAAATTGATCTGAAACTTTCAATTCGAGGTATTCGTTTCAACAAACAAAAAAAAAACTAAACTAACGTTGTCAAAACTGGAGTGATCATAAAAATCACGTCATCCATTATTGTCATACAACCTTGAGCAATATTCTGATCAATATCACCTAGCACCTTTGAGTATACTGTATCCAAAGCAGTACCCATCATTGGGAGAGATGGCGCGAATATTAGGACAGTGGCGGTCAGGAAGAATAACGGGTCGACAGCCAATGTAGTGTCACACCAGGAGTATTCCGATGGATTGCACCCGGCGTGTGTTGTCTCGTTGTAAGGGGCCAAGGGTTGACTGGTGAAGGCAAATGGGTAGGTGATAATGAAGTAGGACCCGACGCAGATGGTGCAGGCAAGGAAGACATAGGTTTGAGGAATGCTGGAATTTCTTTGTACTTAGTAGAGTTCCTTCAGGTATTCTTACATCTCTCCCAAACGACAAAAGATGTAAAGGATCAAAACTGAACAGGACAAAACACCGAATGCAATCATTAAAGTTGCTCCGTAGCGCACTGTCTCTGTACCGGTCCAGCCGTATTGAACCATGAAGATTATAGACATGATACTGAAATTTCGGATCCAATTCATAACAATTTTGACAACTTACGATCCCAATAATGCACTCAAAAACGTCACTGAAATCTTCACCGTGAGACAAACCGCAATCAGTTTCCATTTCAAATTACTATTCTTCAAACCCTCATAGTTTTCCCTCAACTTTTTCAACGATATAAATTTTGAACTTTCTTCGTCATCATTACTCGAGACGCGATGAACATCGGTCATGTAAACCCATATGATGACTGTGGTAATCGCAGAGAGAATTAGAGAAAACCAAATGGGGACCGAGTAGACGTGGAAACGAATGCCGGGGAAGACTTCGATACCAGGGTAGGCGATTCCAGAGAAGATTAGTTGGAGGGCTGGAATTCTTATTATATTTGAAAGAGGGTATATCAGGCTCATGGCTTACTAGGTCCCACTACAATTGCAGTAATCACTGATAACCCAATAATTGCAAACGCTCGAGGTCGGTCTTGAGAGGAGGAAATCATTACGATGTAGCCACGGAGGATCGTGCAGGCACCTAATATAAGGGATTCGAACTTTTTTTCAGTTGAAGACTTACTATTAGAGATTCCTATCAACACATAAACAGACATTAACACATATCTTTTGTCAGATGTGAAATATTCCACACTGAGGTATATGGCGCAGGCGAGGAGAGCGATGAGACGGCTTACTATCATGGGGTATCTGGAAATATATTATGAATTATGCTCCTCTTTCCCACTGTACCTTCAACTTTACGGTGCATACAGTACTGTGCAAAACAATACAAACTTTGGTCGTTTTCAGTTGAAATTGTCCAACTTTGAGAGTGTGTCATGGTAATTCTGATTCTCCCACAAACTAAATTATGTAAATACCATCCAGAAGGTAGGTGGAGCTTCATTCTTGAAGTTGACAAATTTTTTGTACGCACACCACCTAGCAAGTTACGTATCGACAAAGAAATTTCTACCTCAAATCGACCAATTTCAGTGCAAAATAGTGCGATTTTTGAGCTGTCGTCTCAAAAAGACCATAACTCTTTAGGGAGTGTCCGTACAAAAAAGTGGTCAACTACAAAAATAGAGCTCTACTTTTAATTAGTACGATCCATTAGAAATCTACTTGATGGAACAATCAGTATTACCATGACACACTCTCAAAGTTGGACAATTTCAACTAAGAACAGCCAAAGTTCGTATATTTCTGCACAGTACTGTAGGACACCGGACACTTAAAAACCGTAACTTGCCGAACTCACTTCACAGACTTCGCCTTAAAACTCCAAATCGAAAAAACTAATGCAAAAATTGCGTGAAAACATTTTGACGCGGATTGTGTGAAACCGAAAAACTGGGCACTGGCACTGCTATCTATCTGACAAAAAAACAATTTCCTGTTTCCAGAATCCTCTTTTCAATTCTTACAACCTTACTTCTTTCATATACGGCCACTCGCCCATTCCAAGTACCGAATTCTCGACGGCAATCAAACATGATACGACACCCGTGACAATGATCAGTCGCCAGTTGCTTTTCTCTTGTGTGGACATTGAGGTAGATTCTAGAAATTTTAATTGTGAGAATTTAAATTTAATAGGGGAACAAAGTTACCTTCCTGACTAACATCTTGCTCGAATAACTCAAATCCTTCCGGATTGATCATTGATTTTTTTTTAGTGTAGAGAGTAAAAGAAAAAAACACTATTTGTTGAAGGTCGTCTGTATTTGCCCAACACTTTTATCGCAGTGGAGAGTAGAGACGGTGAACGTGTTGTTATCGTGATTTGTGCCCGGGAATCGTCCAAACAAGGGAAAGAATTGTTTGGATCAATTGTTCAGGTGTTGTACTTTTAAATGGATGGATTATGAGAATCACTACAACAGGAGGATAATTGCTGGAATAAATCATGACGGGGTTTGTGTGAACGTAGGGGAACTTGTCATTAAAGCGTATTTCCTAGTTTTTTATATTTTAGAGTTCATTATCACATCCTGCCAGAATAAATGTTGATAAGAATTGTACTTTGTTGTTTTTTGAGGTTCAGTAACATGTTGTTTCATAGTTTCGGCTGTTTGAATTTTTTAAGATTGCAAGTTAACTTCGTAAAATGAAATTTTAATTCAGAAATTCGAGGTTGGAAAAAATCAATCCTTCAGATGTTCGAGCAATTACAGTACCGGTGGCACGTTGTCATTTCTATGTCAATTTTTATGGGAATTGAGAATTTGTCAAAGTCCGACCAGGCTACGAAAAATGAACCTATTTTTTTAAACATTTTTTCAATTTTTCATCAAAAATGTGATCATTTTTGATGATTTTTCAGAATTTCTTCTAATTCTGAATGATAGTCAAAATTTTGAGTCTTTCGCAAGAAAAATTCAAAAAATTTCGAAAAATTCGAAAAAATTTGAATTTTGAATTTTGGCGCCAATTAGCCGAGCGTTTAAAGTATGGGAATTGTAGATACATTTTAGAGCTTCACTTCGATAATTGATAACTATTCATTCAAACCCTCCCTGAAAAGTTATAGAACATCTATCTATGTATGTAACTCTGAAATCTCCGAGAAGGTCAGAGAAGGAAATTATTTTGCTAATTTGTAACTTCTTAGGAAAAAATGGAGTTGCCAACTGTAAAAGTGAAGTTAAGTCTACAATTTCCACAAAAATTGGAATAATGGGACCAGAAATGACACTGACGCAGATATTAGAACTATTCACGGTATTTCTATTTTCGTATTTTAGTTTTTGACCGGTGTCTAAATTGAACTACAAACGTCTCTCTCTCTCCGCATTTAGTTTTTCCATCATCAATCAATCTTCTTTCCCTAATTGTAGCGATTACGTCAAAAATATATCTTCTTTGAAAATCGGCAATGATATCATTTCCCTTCGCCGAAACAGTGATTTGTGATTTGCTTTGACCTTGTCTTTTGTAAGAAGGGGGATCTCTTTTTGACCTCTGTCTTATATTTGCATTGAGTGTGTTCTGTTTGTCAAGCTGTTTTTGTTCACAAAAACATAAAACAACACCATTTTATTTAGAAACCGGTTCTCTCTTTTTTTCTTTAAATACGCAGCTATACCCGTTTTCATAAAGCTGCACAAATCAAAACAAACAAAATAAACATTATAAATTAATACATGTGAGCGCTAATCTTCTTGAGATTAACAAACCAAACAGCTGCAATTGCGAAGAACACGGAAGACTTGATAAGCCAGAGAGGCCCGACACCGACTAGTGTGAACATTGTTCTGAAATTTCATTAGGATATATACGTAGTCTATAATTTCAGCTTACGTCGTAAAGATAGGAGTCACCATGAATACAATATCATCTACAATAGTCATTGCTCCTTGAGCAACACTTTGATCCACGTTTCCTAGAATTCTTGAGTATACGGTATCCAACGCGGTATGCATCATGGGGATCGACGGGGCGGAGATAAGCATTGTGACTATCATGAAGAAGTAGGGGTTGACTGCCATGGCACTTTCACACCACGAATATTCTACAGGATTGCAGCCGGCGTGAGTTGTCTCGTTGTAAACTGCTATCGGCTGGCTATTAAAGTCAAATGGATAGGTGACAAGGAACACACATCCGGAGGCAATGGTGCAGAAGAGGTACACCTTTTCTTGAGGGAGACTGAAACCAAAATTTTGAAATCTGAGAAGCTATGGAGTCTTGGAAAAAACTTACATTTGACCTAATTTACAGAAAATATAGAGGAGGAGAATGACGCATGAGAAAACGCCAAACCCAACCATCAACGTGGAACCCATACGAACGGTTTCGGTACCATTCCATCCATATTGCACCATGAAGAGGATTGACATAATTCTAAATTTAAGGAATTGTTGACTCCCTGAAGTGCGGATACTTACGATTGCATAGTAGCATGTGAGAAGGTTACAGCGATTTTCACAAATAGACAAACTCCAATTAAAGTCCAATCCAAATTACTATTCTTTAACTTGCTCAGCGTTTCCTTCAACTGCTCAATCGAGAACATTGGCTTAGCACTCTCCTCTTCCAATTTGCTTTCAGTGGACGCTCTGTGCACATCTTGCATGAAAAACCCGATGAAGAACACGGTAAGAATGGTGAGAGTGAAAGAGAACCAAATCGGTGCGGAATAAATGTGGAATCGGACTCCATGAAAAATCTCGTAGCCGGGGTAGGGGATGCTACTGAAGATGAGTTGGAGCGTCGGGCCGACAACGATAGAAACGATGATGGAGAGGCCAATGACGGCGAAGGCTCTCGGGCGGTCTTGGATCGAAGAGCACATTGCGATGTAGCCACGGAGTACGGTGGAGGCGCCTGGAATTCGCTATGTTGGGGATAGGAGCTGGGAATATTTTTCAAATGTTATCAAGTTAAAAGATAGAGCGCGGTTCTATTCCTAACATTCTTGGTATCTCAATTTTGCTAGTGGCTTAGAGGAAGCGGGGAAGATAGTTGGGAAATGGAAGTTATATGATTGGAAACCTCAAGGCGTGAGGATTTTAAAACTAAGCTGAAGCTTCAGTTGACACTAAGCTGAGCGTAGAAATGACAGGAAAACATTAATTACATTGTAAGAATCTTGACAATGTTTATTATACTAAATAAAGTTAGTACCGCTCGATAGCTGAACACGTGAGGATTCTGAATCTGTACTCAAAATTTGGCTACCATCTAAATAGGCGAAGTTACGAGAAAAAACGCAAATGTGTGTTTAGAACCTTTATGACTTTGGCTTCAACTATGGCCTTTTTTTCAAGTTTTTCTCGTTTTAATTTTGTTACCACTCACTATTTGCAATTCCCAGCAGAACATAGACTGCTCCCAACACGTATCGTTTTCCAGATGGCACATACTCAATGTTTAAGTAGATCACACATGCGACGATTGCCACCAGACGACTCACGAGGAGAGGGATTCTGAATTCAACTTTTTTAATTGATGGTTTTTGACAATTTCATACTTGACTGAATGCGATTTATAACTCCAAATCGAGAAAACAAGGGCGAACAAAGCGTGTCCACACTTGGATGCAGATGTAGCGAACCCGAAAAACTGGGCGGTTGCATCCTTGTCTATCTGGACAAAACATGAATTGCAATTATATTTTTCCAGATTTTTTTATGACTCACCTCTTTCATATACGGCCACTCTCCGATTCCCAACACAGAATTCTCTACTGCATTCAATGCAGACACTATTCCAGCAACAATTATCAGCCGCCAATTCGTTGTGTCCTCACTGTCAGGGACCACCAAACTGTCTCCTTAAAGAGGAAGTATAAAAATGAGACGGCTCATTTTTAGACTTTCCCTTTAGCACCATGTCAATGGGGATTAGTTTTCAAAAACTTAGAATAATGACTCACTTTTCACAGAGGGTCTTCGTTTTTCCAGCATTTCAAAGTTGTTTGAAACTCCCATGATCTTTCTAAAACATCAAAAGTATCAGTTTGAGAAATAACGAGTCAGGGAGAAAGAATATAAATATTATAGTTACTCACATAATGTTCATGAGAAAAAGAAACAAAAATTGTTGTCTAGACCTTTTAGAATAAAAAATAACAAAACGGAGAAGACCGACGAAACAGAAACTAGGGGCAACGCGAACAGAATATTTGAAAAAAAAAAGAGAAAAGCCAGCGGGAAAAGTTTGAAAAGAAACCTCATAACTTGATCAAAAATCATAGAAAGGTCGATATTAAAAATGTGATTAAGCTCTCGGGTAAATCAAACTACGTTCCTCAAAACGGCACCCTTAAAGGAATTATATGGAAAAAGTTTTCAAAAACAAAAAATTATATGAGCAAGCAGGTGAAGGAAGAAAGAAGAAAAAAGATCAAAGCAGAAAAAAAGTTTGTGGGAAAACTTTTGAGTCACACACTAGAATATCCTTATAATATAAATTCATATTTCAGCATGTCTAGCTTGTCATGATGTTCTTATTCACAGCTGAACGCATTATAGTTAAATATAGTGACGGAATGGCATAACTTTGTGAAAAAATATTGATCTCATCTGAACTTTTTTCAAAAGAGGATTGCACATATGAATCTCTCATCGTTGTTTCCTACCCAATAAATTTGCCCATTTTAAACAGTTCCGCCGCGTTGCGCACCTCCCCCTCAATCAAGTTCGCTGACTACTACACAATTGTGATTTGTGACTGAATGTTTTTGCTTTGGGGATTTTTGAAATAAACGTGAATCATGATAACTTGATGACTTCTTTGACCTACTAACTATTACTCATAGATAGATTCTGGAAAAAAGGTTTCTGCAGATTTGCATGCATAATTTATAGGTATTGTTACAGATGGGAGAGAAAAATGATATATGATATGAAAGACAGCAATGAACTGGTTAATAGTATGTTTTGTTGGCCGCTATCTTAATAAAAAGTTTACCTTTTAAAATATTTTTTCTTTTAACACCATTTAACAAAAAAATTCCCATTGAAAAACCTGTCAGAACTATAGAATCGTAGCGGGAAGTATCCCGATGTTCATTGTGACAGAGATTAACTTGGATTACTGTTATTGATGGGGTGAAGTTTAGAGAAAGGCTAACGATCAATCACGTATTGAATTTTCCTTTCTTGTTAAGAGTTTTTTTTCAGTGGGACTGAATTTTTTTTCAGAAGTTTATAAAAGAAGAAAAAATGGCAGACGGCGAAGATCTGAATGGAACACTGCAAATAAAGTTGACGCCATTGTCACATTTTCACGGTTTACATATTTTCTTATAATACATACATCATATTTAAAAAAGTTGAACTTTTTGACTTGTTGGATTTGGTTTGGGATAAAATTTTTTTTAGCAAAACATTTCAAATTTTCAGAGTGTGTCACACTTTTTCCGTTTATGTGGAATGTGTAGATTAAACGTAAAGCTTCATTTTTGCAGTTGATAGGTTTTTATACAAGTGATCTCTGGAGAGTTATAGCTTGGCCAAGTAATTCTTCTATTGAATTCATGTATTCCTGTGTAAAACTGTGATAATTGAGAAAACTTTTCCAGGTGTAAATTCCAGTAGTCTCGAGTCTATATTGTGGCCGAGATTCATAATTTCTTGAAAAAGTTAGGCCACCATAACAAAACTATAACATGAGTAGTGTTAATGATGGGGACCTTGATAAAGAGGTTTTTCATAGATGGCAGAAATTTTATCGAAAAAAGTTCGGTGCCATAAGTTACTTAAAGTCAATTCTCCTGTTCAACTGTTCCCAGTGCTCGCCGTTTCAGTTTAGCCGGCCGAATTTCCCCATTCTTGTTTTCTAGGCCACCGACTACCGGCTACAAGGTTACTATACTCATACCAAGATATCATCTTATCAACACAGGCCATCTCTCTCCCTCTTCCTTTCTGCGGCCAGACCAATACAACAAGTGTTCGTCATGATTTCTGTTATATTGTTTTCTTCTTTCTCTTTTTTTCCTTTTTTTTTCCACCATCCCTTTTCACATACTACAAAGCACAATAAAGATCATCACCACCCCCACACGAACGATTTATTCTATTTTTCTCCTTGACGAAGTGTCAAGAGATAATCGCTAGTTTATTTCACTTTTCACAGAGAAAAAAATAGTTGGGGACGAGGAATTAGTCAAAGATCAACTAGTTCCCCTTTTGACAGTTATGATTATTCAAATCCGCTCCGGGGACACAATGAATCATGACATCTCCACCATAGGTTGGAGTTGAGGGGAGAATGAACGAAAAGGATGGGAGGTGGCGAGCTTGATTGAAATGAGACAACTTCTGGAGGACGTCTTCTTTTGCTCATTTCCCTCAATTTCCTCTCCAGACGCTCAAGTGAAATGAAATTCTTAGGAGAACTTTGGATCATTAATCGTCATTTGATTCAAGGCAGATTTTTTGTGTGGCGCGCAGGTGTGGTGTATTTTGAACAACTTGATAAGTAAATTAGAACGTAATTGTGTTGGTTTTTGTATAGGTGTGAAAAGAAATTTGATTGTTTTCACCATCAGTCATGTCTGTTTTTTGTTAGTGTTCCGGGTAGTGGAGGTCCACTGGATGTTATAACTATTATCAGGCGTCGTTTCCCCATTTTTTTTCTGTTTTTCCCGATTAATCACTGTTTAGTGACTCAATACATAGTCTGGAGGTATGAAGCCTTTTTTTACAATAATATTATTTATTCTGGTATTTTGCCATAAACATGCCTACTGATAGATATCTCAAGGTTGGTTATGGGACGTTTCATAACCACAATTTTTTTACTCGTAGTCGGACGTTGTGGAACTTGTGGTTTTGAAATGCGCGCGTTTTGAAAGGTGTCTCGATTTGTCCGTTTTCTGAGTTTTTACAGTTTTGAGTTGTCTTGGTTTCAAAGTGTCTCAGTTCTAAAACGCCCTAGTTTTCTACATAATATCATACTCGAGAAACCGAACGTTTCGAAATCAAAAATTTTGAAATCAAGACGTTTCAAAACTAGACATTTGAAAACCTGAAAATCCAAAACCCAATAAAAATTCAAAAACGCCGCGGCTTATCCAAATTTAGGGACTTCTGAGTTTTAAAAAAAGCCGTTTTAGTTTTCATATTTTCAAGTTGCCCTAGTTTTCTAAGGTCCTGTGGATTTATACTATTTAAGCTCAGGGACGTTTTGAAATCAGACATTTTGAAACTGGGCCGTTTAAAAACTCGGAAACCGACACACTTCTGAACCATAGACCAAATAAAAATATCCAAAAACCACGTCCTGACGTCAAAGCCCTCCAAATATTTGTACTTCATCTGAAGCTATCCGATTATCTTTCAGATGTTCGATTCATCTTTTTCAGAACAGATTTTCCTTAAATTATTCTATTCTCTCTAAATATATTTTCCCCACTAACCAAATCTGTGCTGAAATATTCATCGTTTAGAAAAAAAAACGAGACTCATCTCAAAAACAAAGACTTTTCAAAAAGATTTTCTAATTTTTTCTTTACATATGTCTTCATTTGAGTATGCCGACGACATCAAAAACACAAGTGCAGGGAAACTTGATTAGGAAGAAAAGGCGGGGAAGGGAGTAATGAGATTGTATTTCCTTCCTTCTCCTCTCATATTTTTTCCCTGCAAGAGATCAAAAAGGGGTAGGGACCCTTGTAGCCGGCTACAAACTTGGTACACATGGTGGGTGTCTATGTTTATTTATTCTAGAATTCTTAAGAATTCAGGATTCTTGAGACCTACCTACTTTTCCGGTCCGTGAAAACTTTTGGGGTCCAAAGAATTGAGAGAAACTTGAATCTTTGCATGTTGAAATGAACACCTATTACATTTTTGGAATTTGATACTCTTTGTTCTTACGTTTCAAGCAAAAATCACTCCAATTTATATAACATCTAGCCTACAAACATCCTTTGTGATTTGATAAGAATCTACAAGGCTATTCGCCTTCCTGTTGCGATAAAAAGTTTATTTTAAGCTTCTGAGATTTGGTCATCCTTTGCTTGACCGGATGCTTTATTTCCTTACGCTCAGATGATTTTAATTTGAGAGCCATCTCATCTGAATAATTTCTCGCTTTGCATGTCTTCAATCGCATTGTTTCAGAAGAATATGTGGGATTTGATTAATGAAACAACATTTGCATTATTAGAATTGATGAAACGGTACGTGCAGCATGAAACTTTTTGGTTATTTTAAAACTTATTTTCTAGAAGAAAATTTGAAAACTTTGTGCTCTGTGCTTGTCGCATGGTCATCCTTACGATAATTAGCTTCATCAAAAGATTGCCGGCGTATAAATTGAAGTTTTAAGCAGCAATTTAGATTGATGGAAAACTCTAGCTATAGACTATCAGTGTGACGTATTCGGTGAACAACTACCGGTAAATGCAGTTTTTTATTACCGGTAAATTCCGATAATTTTTAACCGAAAATTTACCGGTAAATGAGTATTCGGTAAATTACCGGTAAATTATTATTATTATCATTATTATTATTATTATTTATTTACGCATGCTCGATACGTTAAGGTTAATCAAACAAAAGATAAAATGCAATAAAAAGAAATACAATACACATGGTTAGGTCCATTAAGGAACCACAACATCTTTTTTGTACCAATTTGAGTACCAGGGTTCGACCCCCAGTGGTGGCAATTTTTTTTTTTCGCTTTTTTGTATAATTTTTGAGCGAATCGAATTAAAGGAGGACTGAAGTTATATTTTTTATTTTGGATTATGATACTTCAGAAAATTCTAAGAAATTTTCATCATTGGAGCATATGCTAAAAATCGCTCTAAACGCCACAATTCCTGTTCTCCCGACTCAAAAGAAGCCTTCGTGGAAGATTTTTCCCACGCGAGTTTTTTTTCCGTGTAGTCCTCTCGGACAAAATTATTCCTCGTTTCCTCGTTTTTTTCAACAAATTTTCGTGTTTTTTCAGTTTATATCGCAAAAAAGCGAGGAAACGAGGAATTGAGAAATATGTTTGTCCGAGAGGACTACACGGCGGACAAATCTCGCGTGGGAAAACTCTTCCACGAAGGCTCCTTTTGAGTCAGGAGAACGGGAATTTGTGGCGTTTAGAGCGATTTTTAGCACGTGCTCCAATGATGAAAGTTTCTTAGAATTTTCTGAAGTATCATAATCCGAAATAAATAAATAAATGACTTCAGTCCTCCTTTAATTTTCAATTTTCCGACAGAGAACTTTTTTTCGCTTGTCATCTTTAAAATTATGAAATAACATTTGATTATTTTTAACCGATTTACAGATCTTTATCAGAAAAAAAATTTTCGTTAAAAAATCGTCTAACCTGAGAGTCCCAGACCAGGCGGATATCAAACAATATCTGGAATATACCCTGACTTCCGTGACCAAAAATCTCACCTTGCTTATCATCACAAAATTCTATTTTCCCTCCTAAAACCTCAAAAACCTATCACGAACTTTCTTTTCTTTGTTTCAAAACCATGAACTTCTCGTAGGTGTCATAAACAAGTAATCCCCCTTAGTTCCAAACATCAAGGGGGGCATGGCTTTCACACTTGTTAAAAGATGAACTTGAAATTTGATCTCCGTCTCTTCTCTAGCTTTTGTTGTTTTATTTGTTTCATGTGTTTTATTCCTTGTTTTCCCCCCTCATTTCTCACTCAGAATCCTAATTTTTCATTCTAATTTTTTAAAACCTTGTTTTTTCCTTGATGCACTTTTCCCCAATGAAAATAGAATCCCCCCTTTTTTTCTGGCTAACGTCAAAAATGTGTGTGTGTGTGTGTACGTTCAATTATCCTGCCTATTCATCCCAACCTATTTCTATTCAAATGAGGTATTCTGGTTCTTCGCCACTCCCCCTTTTTCGGTTCCATGAAAACATAATTTGGATACACATACACAACCCCCTCCCGAAATAGTAAGTAATGCAGCTCTCATATCTTCCCTTATTTTTTTTCTTTTCAGTTTTCTTCACTTTTTTTTTGCATATTAATTGTCTATGAGACATCTCTCCTCATAGTAAATAGAGGAAAAACAAAATCTTTTGTCACCTTTGTTTTTGCATGTCTGACCTGACCTACTTTTAAAAAAAATTTCCCTAATTCCAGAGTGTCCATGCAGCAACATGTGCTTGAAGCCATCACGGCTGTCGGCATGGCGTTCGGGATATTCGGGAATGTGAATGTTATTGTGGCGATTTGCAGGAAGAAGGTTTTGAGGACTAAAGGAGGTAATAGTTTTCTGATATTTTGATACCTCACATCAAAATTCTAATAAAATAATTTACAGCCATGTTTGTAATGATCCTGGCGATTGCTCACTTGGTGTGTAACATTTCAGAAGTGATCGGACTCATTTTACAGTTTCGGTAAGCAACTTGAGTCATTTTTTCCCAAAATCAAATTATTTCAGATTCCGAGCAATGTCCAAAAAAACATGCTTCGAGTATAACATTCTATACAAATTTGCGGTCATGTTCCAGTCGGCACTCTATTTGTCAATGGCTATGGATATTTGTTTTAGTATAGTTCTTCCGATAAAGTGAGTTAATGGGCGGGGGTGGATCAAGTGTAATCCAAGGGAATTTGAATAAAGAGCAAAACATATAGCTTCACGAATGTGGCTTTAAGATGAAGTCTAAAAATGAAATGTAAAAAATTTCAAAAATTCAATCTAAAGCTAGTCATGCATCAAGAAATTGGATTTTTTAAACGTAAAATTTCAAAAAAACTTTAAAAAATGTGGTTAAAATAGGTAGCTTTTCTTGAAGCCAGGCCGATCGGACCGGGCTGTGCTGAAATTTGACAAGTTTGCTCTTTTTCAAATTGTCACATCTTCAGGAGCTCTAAAACTGAGGGAAGAGATTTTGGAGCCAAAATATATGAAGCCTGAAAGGCAGTACCTCAAAAAGTTCATGTCAAAAATATCAAGAAAATTTTAACACCTTCTTATAGACACATGATATGGAAAAAGCGAAACTATGTCACCGCCATGTGCATCTTCCCGGCTGTTTTCGCCACCTCCACCACTGTCGTCAGTTTTCTCTTCATACCCGACGAGGAGATCCCTTACTGCATTTTTATGTTAAGTAAGAAATTTCGCTACACACATGTTTCAAATTATTGTTGCAGCAACAGACATGCGGATATATCAAATGGTGTCCAGCGCGTTAATTGCATTGAACACACTCACAGTGATCATAATTGTGCTTTCAGTGGTTTGTGCAGTTCGGAAATGTAAGCCAGGGGCACGCTAAGAGCAACATTTATATAAAATTTCAGCTGAAAACATGCGTGGTAGCCGACATTCTAGCAGTTCGCGTACAAACAGTCTTCGTGAAGATAAGAGTAAAGTATTTCGATCTACATTCTTTTTGGTTTTGATCTACATTGTCTCCTGGTGGTCAGTTGTTGTAATCTTCCGAATTATGACTGAAGTGGTCTCCGATCTTAGCGAAGCAGCTCAATATATGCCTTATCTGGTAGGTTTTATTTGATTAAGGATATAAATCAAATTTAAAAAGTTTCAGATCATTATCGTGATGCCCAACTTTTGCCAAGCCTACTATGTTACCTATTTCCGATCGCCTCGATTCAGAAAAGCGTTCCGTGAACAGTTCCATTGGATTACTTGTGGGCACGCGTTTCCGAAGATATTTGATAAGGAGAGAAGCAGGGGAAGCAAGCATGGAAGTGCCACTAACTCTGCAAATTGCCCACAGGCACATACGGATTCTGATGGGAAGAAGATTCGGAATGGGAGCCAGAAGTCTATACGGTTTTCCGTTCAAGCTGATGTTTAATTTTGTCAATTTTTAAATTTTGATCTCTGTACCTTAACGTGTTTTTCTTCCGGAGATCTCATATCGTCACGATATTTGATACGGTTTTCAAAAGAGTCTCCGTAATCCTGAACAAATAAATATTTTGTTGATAAATTTCCAGCTCTACAACTTTGACTCAATTTGCAGAGACCTGCAGGAACATCAAACTTAATTGGGCAATTAACAACTACTATTAAAATTAATAAATTTTCTTGCACTTCCTTTGTTTGTTTGCTCAACCTCTGAAAATTGTGAGCACGCACGGGCAACAAGATAATTCTAATAACAAAGAGAGTTATGACTATCAAATGGTAAAATCATTTGCCCTAGCTTTCTCAAACACCAGTTCTCCAAGGCAGAAATAACATATATTTTTTGAAATCAGCGTGTGCTCAGCTCTCCAAGGATATCTAACGTGTACCGTGTCTTCACGACTACAGTGAACTGCCCCCTTGCGTTGATATCAGCACACCGCTGAAATTTTTTACATATATATTTCTTAAACATATATAATACAAAAACATCCTTTCTATACTTTTCCTCTTCCCGGATATTTTGATTTCTATGAGTCACAGAAATACAATTTCAGGAGTGTTCATGTTTACTTTTGACATTTCAAAGCAGACAACTCAGCGAGTGCACAAAATCAATGACTCCTTATCATATCATATGTTGGGTGTAGTCAATGACACGTCACATTGATTTCTTTGTTTTCTTCCTGTTATGTGAAAAAGTGATGACAAGATTTTTGAAACTGCGCTCCATTGCGTTTTTTAAAAGTTCAGGATTTTCCATGAATTACCGAATAACTGCTGTACTATTTGGAGTGGTTTTCTTAATTATAATATGTGAGTTATTTTGAAAATTTAATTTAATTTTTGAAAAATTTACAGTTATAAATGAAGATGGCAGAGCGTTGAGCAAAGCTGATAAACTATGTATTCAAAAGGAATGGCATCAGAGTATGTTTTTTTTTTGCTTTAGAAAAAAAACCCGAAATTATAATTAAATAAATTTGAATTTTTGTAGATCCCACAATAAAAGAGACCACAGACCATGGCTCCTCGTTTTTTATCGCTTTCGGTGATGTTCAAAAACGTATGGAATGGCTTCATCTACCTGAAATTGTGACCAGTGAGAAGAGTGAGATATTGATGTTAGTTCAATCGCGATCGGAGAATCTTGGAAGGAGGAATGTGTTGAGAAGGACTTGGATGGACGAGAATAGTAGTCAGATGACGAGAGAAGGAAGGATGAAGGCATTATTTCTAGTTGGAATAGTGCAGAAAGATGAGAATAACAAAAAAATATTGCTAGAGGAAGCAAAGCTGTACGGCGATCTTATTGTGGTGGATCTAATCGATAATTATGTGGGGTTGACTTATAAGACCATTGCATCCCTTCTGTATGCCACAAGTAAGGCTCCGAAATTTCAATTGATTGGAAAAATCGATGAGGACGTGGCGTTTTTCCCGGATAGACTGATCAACCTTCTCTATAACGATGTCATCGACACCAACACTTCTACTTTGTACGGAGAGATTGTAAGAGAAGGTGGAGAAGTGAATCATGATAAGAGTAAGAGGTGGTGAGTATTATTTTTGGGGGAGGGGCGGTTCTAGTCTCAAAAGAAGGAGATTGTTCTTCCAGGCACGTCACAGAAAAAGCATACAGGTGTAAGAAATATACGGAATGTTTGTCTGGTCCGTTTTACTTGGCAACGAGGAAAGCGGCATTGGATATATTGAGTGCGACGAAACATAGGAATTTTATATCGGTGGGTGTTTCATAAAGAGTGAGAGAGTGCGAGAGCGCAGAGAAACTAGAGTGTCTGTTTTCTCTGCGTCCTATTTCTATCTGGTCTTGCTAGAACTGTTATATCTCAAAAGCTAGAAGAGCTAGCAAAACGTTATCAACTACAAAAATGAAGATCTTTATTTGATCTACATACCACCTAAAAGTTGCCCTCATGGGACAGTCCAGGGCGTCATGACACACTTTAGAAGTTAAACAGCTTCAGAGTTTTACAACTTGACCTACAACTACACCAATCCCTCCACGTTTTCAGATAGAAGACGTCTTCATTACTGGCCTACTTGCTGATGACGTTGGCGTTACCCGTAAAAGTCTCCCAATGCTTTACATGCTTCCAGGAGACGTGTGTATTTTTTATTCTTGAAAAAAAACAAAATATACGGTTTTTCAGAAAACAGCCGAAGAAAAAACGGACATACTCGCCTGGCACACTTCCAAAAATAACGATCAATATATGGAGTTTCTCATGAAGAATTGGAGAACCACATGAATTTTTTCTAAAAATTTAAATTTGCGTGATCTCTTGACATTACGTGTAAGAATAAAAGTTTTGTTAAATTTGTTAAACTCGTAACCTTTACTGCTTATCTCCCCTCAATATCTAGAGCAAAGATCTAGAGCATTGATAAGCGTTTCGCATAAATAGCGAACGACTCCACCAGAATCTCCACTCTCTACTAGATTTTCAACTGCACCACCATGGCCCAATCTGTCCCACCAGGAGACATCCAGACCCAGCCCGTCGTGAAGATCGCCAAGGTGATCAAACCCTCGGCTCGACCACCACTTCGTGTCAATCCCTCGGCCCGACCACCAAATGGAATCAAGACCACCAACACGAAGCGTAGTGGTGTCGACTCACGGGACCCAATGTTCTGTCGTCCGTCTCTTTCTTTCAGGTCAGAAGGGTTTTCAGTCAGAAGGTAAGACCCCAGGGTTGGCCTCTCCCCCCATATCCCTATTTTCCAGCACATCAAGAACGACGGTATCAACGTCGAGCCGACGAACACCCCAGATGGTGCCTCCAAGCAATTCAGTCGTGAGTGGTCCCAAAAAGACGATATGGATCCGAAAAAGCAAGAGGTTGTGCCGAAGATGAAAAAAAAACTTACAAAAAAATGTTTGTATCCCTTTCTGTGTTTTTTGTCGTTTTCAGATCCACTCGGCTACTTTTCGCTACTGTTACGCAACACTAACGCAGCAGTCACTCGAGGACTGCTCGCCGGCTGCGTCAGAGGCGTGCAAGTGTTAAATGAAATCTGGATAGTTGTTGCATTAGTGCTGCCGGCGTCCTGCATGCGCTCATTGCTTCATAGCGGCTGACAATCGGTAAAAGTTTTCAAGTTTCTATTACCTGTAGACGTCCGGTGCCAAGTTCATCGACTCTAGAATTGAAAAAGAAAATTCCAACAATCAAATTCTGTTGGGAAACAACTCACATTTTCAGATCATCTCTTACAGAAAACGCTTCAAAGTGTTAGTTTTACTTCCAATTTGTCTTTCTCTGACTCGTTTTTACCATCCAGACACATATTCTTCTAAAATAATTTTTTTGCTTGACTTTGTTTTTTCGAATAGACACATAGGCAGATATCGTATTCTTATCGTATACTTTTTCCCGGCAGACAGACCACCATAAATGTCAAACATCGATGATCTCCGCGACCCGGAAAACATTCTAGTCTGTCTGATCTCTCACTTTTTTCCCATTTTCCCGCCGATCTTTGCATTATCAACGAGTTCAAAAATCCAGGGGAAAAACACAATTAACCCAGAAAACCGGTGAACCCTCCCGATTACCGAACCCCAGCGCACAAAATTTGCATATTCTATTGATGTTGTCCTCGTTTTACTTTTTGGTATAAAGTGAGGGGAGAAAGGTGGTAATTCACACAAGTGTCATCGTAAAAGCATGAGACAAGATATACAATGTCTGCGGGGTGTTGCTATTTTATTCGTGCTTGCTTATCATCTGTACCCAACACTTTTTGTAAATGGCTTCCTCGGAGTTGATATGCAAGTTATTCTTATCATTAGTGGGATCTAGTCTCTAAGTTTCAGATTCTTCGTGATTTCCGGCTACCTAATGGCCAAAAACTTGACAAAATCCAAACTAGAATCTGTTCTGGACATTTTCAAGTTCTACTACAGAAGGTTTCGTAGAATCCTCCCCTTGTATTATCTGGTGGTATTCATAACATTGGTTCTGGTTCATTTGTATCTCGGTGATTTTTGGTGGTACACAAATCGGAGGTACTCTTTGGCGTCATTGTTTCTAGTGACAAATCAACTTATTATTCATGACAGTGCGGATTATTTTAGGGAGGTTAGTAAATCTACAATAGGGCTGAACATGTTATTATCGAAATAAAAAAGTTCCGACATTTTTTCCTCGTCGGTGTTTGCGGACTCAAGCCAAAATTATCAAATTTTGGCTTGAGTCCGCAAACACCGAGGGGGAAAAAATGTCGGAACTTTTTTGTTGCGACAATAAACCTAATCCCAAAATTTCAAAAACAATTTGCAGTTCCTTGCCGACGGCTCCTCTCTAAACGCGTACATCCATCTATGGTCACTGGGTGTTGAAATGCAATTCTATCTTCTCGTCCCATTCATTTTCTTTGGTCTCCAATCATTGAAAAACGACTTGCTAAGACTTATTGCTGTTTCCCTAACAACTATCATCGGTTTCCTCTGCTTCGCATTCATCAACCAACAATTCGCCTTCAATTTCATGTTTCTAAGGTTATGGCAATTCTCAGCAGGATTTATTGCCCTGTTCTGGAAGAAAACAAGTTTCTATGAGTACTCTGAAAAACTTAAACCAGCAAAAATAGAAATGGTGTTACCTGTGGCTAAGGAGGACTTGGTGACCGTGTCTTTGTCAGTGATTGCTTTATGTATACTACCTTACAAGCTGGAAGTTTTGGTGTTAAGGCCATTGGTGACTTTAGCAACGGCGTTTGTTATAGCCAATGAATCTCAGGATAACCAATTCCTGAAATCCAAAACTCTATGTTACGTTGGAGATATTTCCTATGTGATCTACTTGGTGCATTGGCCACTCATTGTAATTTTTCTCACCTCCACGTTGAAAACGCATATCTGCTGTATAAGTGAGTAATTCCTTTTTAAGTTTCGGAAATTTCTACAATCGTTTGCAGTGGTCACTATTATCGCTGCTGTAGTACTCCACCACTTATTCGAGAAACAATATTTGAGACTTGACTGGAAAGCATTAGTCCTATTACTCTTCATGCTGGCTCTGAGTAACGCCTTCCTGCAGAATAGTGTCAGAGAGCACAGCTTCTGGAACAACACCTATCCGGATGAGATTCAATTGATAGTCAATAGGAATAAGGTGATGCTTCCAAACCTGTGGGAAACAGAACCTTCAAACGATACGTGTGCAGAGACTACACTGGAGGATCCGATAGAGAAGAAGCGAGTTTTTGGATACTGTAGATATCCGGTGAGTCAAAATGAATAACGTGTGAAACGATGTAATTAGTTGTCTGAAATCTTCAAAACTTGATTTTTGTAGTTGACAAATTTTTTGTACGGGCTGTTCCTACAGAGTTGTGGCACCTTTCCTAGAAACTTCTTAGAGATTACTTGTGCTCAAAACACTGTAATTTCGGATCCCTTTACTTTTTTCAGCGTGGCACTGGAAACATCTCCGTCATGATGATTGGCAACAGCTATGTCATGAACCTTCATGATCCTATCCGAGCTCAATTCCACTATAACTACTCAGATTTCAGATATATTTCTATAGGAGGTAATCTTCCTATTTTTACAGCAAACTCTCTCTATACAGTGATTTCAGAAGGTTACGGGTTCTATTCCGACAATTATTGGTCTGGAATCGCATTGGACATTTTTAAGAAGCATGTAGAAACACATAGGCCGGATGTTCTTTTTGTATTGGCTAGGTTAGTTTTTAAATGACTTCTCTGTTATTTAGGAACCTTCCAGGTACTCTCCGGCTATCAGAACACAGTTCAAAGAACCAGATGCTTTTGTGGATCAGATGAATACGAATATCGAATTTTTGGAAAGATTCGTAAAGAAAATTTATATCCTGGGCTCCCATCCACTTTATAATTTGAACTTCCTCAACTTCTTTTTGCAATACGCAGTCCAGCGACAATCCGAATTGGAATCCCTTCATCTAAACCGACTAAAAGCGGATGAAGAAATGAGATATGTCAAAAAGCGGTTTAGTTTGATAAAGTGCAAAAAGTGCCAGGTGAGTAATTAGCTATAATCAACCTTACTGTTTATTCCCATTTCAGTTCTTCGACCTAAGCCACGTGTTTATTGAAAACGACAAGTACCTAACATTCGATAGGGACCAGATGCTATCTTATGTTGACAACTCAATTCATCTCACTGGTCCTGGAATCAAGATGTGCGAGCCTGTATTTCAGAAGGTTGCTAGGGAGGTTATGGACACTATTTGAATGGAATTTGGTGGTTTCGACGGGTACAATTCAGATGATTGTTTGTGAATCTCTTGGAATTTTTTGTATATAACTATCTCATTTCAATAATAATAAATATCCTCTTTCTCAATGTTGGTCAAAAAGTTTTGGGCAAAATGCTAGAAAAAGCGTCAAAGGCGCGACAGCCAACATGTCCCTGAGAATCTCTATAGTTTGAACGTTTTCCATCACTCAGTCTGTAGGAATAAACTTTTTTAAATAATAAATGAATCCGACCATCCTGCCTCTACCGTTAATTGAAAAGTTTTATTCCCGTCGACATTTTTCTTATTATTTTTTTTCGAAACATCCTGTTGCATATCTCAGGAAGGTTGGATCAAAACAGACTTGCAACTTTTCATTTCACAAAGACCTCCTTTCGTTCTCCAGATGCGGTTAGATATACAATGTTTGCGTGGGATAGCTATCATACTGGTATTCCTATTTCACATATTTCCAACTATCTTTGTGAATGGGTTCCTAGGTGTTGATATGTCAGTGATCCCTGTTAATTGGGTGATTTAATTAAACAATTTCAGATTCTTCGTTATATCTGGGTTCCTAATGGCTAAAAACTTGACAAAGACCAGAATTAACAGTTTGAATGATTTTTTGAGGTTTTATTATAAAAGGTGAGATTTTTGAAGCTTAGAATCAAGTAATGCTCAACAAGTTTTAGATTCCGAAGAATTCTCCCGTTATACTACCTTGTTATTTTTATGACTCTCATCCTGGTTCATTTTTATTTAGGAGATTATTTATGGGATAGCAACAATAGATACTCATTGGCTTCCTTGTTCCTGGTAACTAATCAACTAATTATCCATGACCAGGGAGATTATTTCAATGAGGTAATTGCAATAAGCCAATTTTAAATATTTTGAGTATTTTAGGCTTCTTCCATAAACGCTTTCTTACATCTTTGGTCCTTATCCGTTGAAATGCAATTCTACCTCTTGGTCCCGTTTATTTTCTTGGGATTACAAATCTTGAGTCATGATTATTTAAAGGTGAGGTGAACTCAATTCAAAACTGCAATATTTATAAATTTAAAACACCCTGTTTCAGCTGATCGTTGTCTCCTCAACAACTTTTTTTGGCTTCATTGCATTCGCTCTAGTCCTACAAAAATTCGCCTTTCACTTCATGTTCCTCCGACTCTGGCAGTTTTCAGCAGGGTTTATTTCTCTATACGTACTAAAACTCAAAGGATACAAAACCGATGTAGCATATGAACCAATTTTCAAGATCCCATTTTACAAAGATGACTTTCTTATTATTTCTTTATCTATCATAGCTCTATGCTTCCTGCCAACAGAAATCAATGTGTTATTTTTGAGACCATTGGTTACCCTGGCAGCTGCTTGTGTGATCAGTTGTGAAATTGAGAATAATATAGTAAGAATATTACAGAAGATATTTGAATAAATATTCATATTTCAGATTCTGTCATCTAAAATGTTAGGCTACATCGGAGACATCTCTTATGCAATGTATCTTGTGCACTGGCCGTTAATTGCGATATTTGTGCCTTACACCGTTAAAAATTATATATTTTTAATACGTGAGGTACCTCAATACTGGCGTAGAACTGCAATATTATTTCAGAGGCCATCTTCCTGTCCTCCATCGTTTTCCACCACATTTTTGAGCGAAAATACCAAAAAATGCACTGGAAAACCCTGGCGCCTCTCTGTTTTGTCCTTATTTTAGCAAACACCTTACTTCAAATAAATATAAGAAGTGAGAGCAAATTCTGGAGCATCAAGTACCCTGCAGAACTCAGAGAGATAGTTGAGATGAACAAGGCTCAAAAGTCCTGGGTGAGGGAGTCAAAAAGAAATGAATGTGTTGAAGAGAAAAATCCACCGTATGGAAGTTATGGTTATGGTTCTTATAAGGTGAATTTGAGTTTTGTTTTTCAATTGACACTTATTCAAACAGAAAATTTTGCAGGGTGGCAACGGAAGCCTCTCTGTAATGATGATTGGTAACAGTTATGTTTTGAACTTCCGAGAAGCAATTAGGGAGCATTTTAATTATAATTACTCCTCTTTTCGGTTTAGCTCTGTTTCAGGTATATATATTTATATTGGGTTATAAATAGGACTGTTTAATTTTTAATTTCAGGAGGAGTAGGTTTCTATGCAGACTCTCCTCAATCCAGAGCAGCTTTAGAGTTCTCTAGACAACAAGTAGAGAAATACAAACCTGATGTGCTTTTCATAGTTGCCAGGTAACAAAAAATCAGTTTCTATAAACTGAATAATATTTCATCAGATACCTTGAATCGGTTAGAGCACCCATTCAAGAGGATGATGAGCTATTGCACCAGATGAATGAGAATATAAGATTTTATGAGCAATTTGTGAAGAAAATTTATATCCTGGGATCGCACCCATTATATAAACTGAGTTTTATGAATATATTCTTACAAACTATCATGAATCGCCCGGAGGACTTGGAATCTTTGCACTTGGACCGGCGAGAAGCTGATCATCTCATGCGAAACGTAAAAAAACGGTTTAGTATGGTGAAATGTACCAAGTGTCAGGTAGCCCATATTCCTGTGGCATAAAGTGAAAGTTCAATTTTCAGTTTTTCAACTTGAGTCATGTGTTTTTGGAAAACGACAAATATCTAACTTTTGATCGAGATGAGATGCTCTCGTATGTGGACAATACCATTCATCTGACTAGTGCGGGATTGAAATTGTGTGAGCCGGTTTTGAAGAGAGTTGTCAAGGAAGTTATGGATGGCTTATAATCTTTACCCAGCTTTTCACCTGTGTCAAGTCATCTGTGAATCTTTTTTGGAATGAATGTTGTTACGCAAAGGAATATTGCCCAACTTCCATAACTCGTCCCACTCAAATTACATTCATGAACAAAAATGGAGCGATGAAGAGTTTCATCACCCCCATCTGGATACGATACTACAAGTTTCAGATCTAAAGTTTCAGATCCTAAAATCCATTTCACAGAGGCATGTGTTCATTGTTAGACCTGTCATGTACTGGAATCCATACAAGATATATAGGAAACTTCAGAACCGCTCGAAAGGTTATCAACTTTGCCTGATTTTAGTGGAAAATGACCAACTTTGCTGAAACAGAATGATTTCAGCGCACATAACCGAAATTTTGGGACTTTTCTCTTTGACAACCTGTAACATTCAAGATATTGTCCCTATGGTCAACTACAAAAATGGTGCGCTATTTTTGCATCATCTGAGGACTCAAAAAAATTATATTGTCTCAATATACGATTTTCAGTAAAACTTGGAACTCAAAAAATTCTGTTCGTTAGTAGTGTCTAGTCTGCAAATTATTCAGAATTCCTATCCATCATTTTGTCCAGAAAATCAAGACTGTTCCTCGGCAGCTTCAGCTTTTTGACCATTAGAGTGTCCTTACAAGATTTTCTCAAGTAGTCTGTCTTTGCACGTTCTCTTTTTGTAGTCTGGATTCATTAGGTGCTTCCGACACTCGTGTTTTGCTTACTAATAAATTTTTTGAACTGAAAATTGTCAATTTGTGACTGAAACCTTAGTGAACCCTCAGTTCAGATTTAGGACGCACCATCATGAACAACACCCAAATATTTTCTCAATCCTAGAATGGTCTATTTTTCCAACGTATGTACTCTGGTTTCCTCATTCACTTTTGTAATTCGGATTTGCTGGTTTCTCCTATGCAATCATCGGACACAATTTTCGGATGAACTTTTCACCTTCCCCGCTAGGCGGCAAATCACTTTCGAAAGTCACTGCCGGCTTAAGATGCCTACAGTACATATATATAAATAGATGCCCTTGATCGGAAAAGATTTTTCTTTGGAAACTTTTTTCCAAGAAATGAGACAAGATATACAATGTTTGCGAGGGATAGCTATCATACTTGTATTCCTCTTCCACCTGTTCCCAACTTTGTTTGTCAATGGATTCCTAGGAGTTGATATGTCAGTGATACCTGTTAATTAGGTGATTTAATTAGTTAGTTTTCAGATTTTTTGTGATTTCTGGATATCTGATGGCTAAAAATTTAACAAGAAACGAATTGAAAACTTTGAATGACTTCGCCCAGTTTTATTACCGGAGGTTTGTTAAATCCTCCTGAATAATGCATACATTCGAATTTCCAGATTCCGAAGAATTCTCCCCTTATACTACTTTATTGTGTTCATAATTGTGGTCATGGTTCATTTATACCTAGGAGACTATTTATGGGATAACAATAATAGATACTCATTGGCTTCATTGTTTCTGGTCACTAATCAACTTGTGATTCATGATCAGGAAGACTATTTTAGTGAGGTAACGTCACGTATCGTGTTACCGTATACCATAGCTGTGCCAGTTTGCTAAAAGAGTGATTGTCTATTAGAGGATGTCAGTATAATAAAGTGAAAACAATCAATGTTCCAGTTCCAAGCGTCCGCTACATCCGTCAACGCTTTCCTCCATCTCTGGTCCTTATCCGTGGAAATGCAATTCTACCTCCTCGTACCATTCATTTTCTTTGGTCTCCAACATTTGAAACACGACTATCTGAAAGTAAGTCTTCAGTTCTTCAACACCTTTATCATCGAAATTTCAGTTCATAGCCTCCTGCCTCATAACAATATTCGGCTTCATCGCGTTTGCTATGATTCTCCCGAAATTTGCCTTCAACTTCATGTTCCTCCGCCTCTGGCAGTTTTCAGCAGGATTCATTGCGTTTTTCTGGTCTAAAACTAAGACAAATCTACGTGATAATCTGAAAATTAAAAGAGAAGCAACAGAGTCAATTTTTAAGTTCCCATTCACCGAAGATGACTTACTGACAATATCTCTAACAGTCTTGGCTATCTGCTTCTTGCCAAATGAGCTCAATGTACTGTATTTCCGTCCTATCGTTACTATGGCGACTGCGGCTGTAATTATTTGTGAATCTCAGAATAATATGGTAGGTAACAACAATTTTAGCTAAAAATATAGTTCAATTTATGTAGATGTTGTCTTCTAATCTACTTGGATACATCGGGGATATCTCTTATGTGTTATACCTTGTACACTGGCCCATGATTGCAATATTTGCACCATACTCACCACAAACTTATATATTCCTTACTGGTAAGTTACAGTAGTTGTGATTTCCCACTCTATAACAAGTTTCAGTGACCACCTTCCTCTCCTCCATCATTCTTCATCACATATTCGAACAGAAGTACTTGAAAATGGACTGGAAGACTCTAGTACGATTTCTGTTTGTCCTGATTATGGGAAACGTGTTTTTACAATCGAGTGTAAGGGGAGATATCACTTTCTGGAACATGACGTACACTGATGATGTCCAGAATATAATGATTTCCAACAAAGCACAAATTCCATGGTCATGGCTTTCTGAAGAGAAACGAGATGAGTGTGTTGAGGAGCCCATTGGAGAGGATATAGAGAAACACAAAGTTTTTGGATACGGGTCTTGTGTGGTTCGTAACTTTCTTTTGATTTTTTTTCTATTCTGGTGATATTTGACTTTTGAAAATTGCAGCGCGGCAATGGAAATCTCTCCATTATGTTGATAGGCAACAGTTATGTGCTAAGCTTCAGGAATCCTCTTCGAGAGCAATTTGGCTTGAATTACTCAACTTTCCGGTATAGTTCTTTATCAGAAGGTTACGGTATCTATGCAGACACTGTGGCTTCACGTTTAAGTCTGGAAATAGCTAGGAGACAAGTTGCTCGATACAAACCGGATGTTCTTTTTATATTTGCAAGGTTAAACTCAGCCATATATTTCTTTTCAAACAACAAGGAGAGGTTTTCAGATATTCGCCATCAATTAGAGATCCGATTCGAGAAAATGATGATTATATCCAACAGATGAATGAAAATATAAAATTCTACGAGAAACTCGTGAAGAAAATTTATATCCTGGGATCCCATCCATTGTATAAAATGAATTTCTTGAGTATATTTCTGCAAAATGTTCAACATCGGCCGGATGATATGGAATCCTTGCATATGAATCGAAGGGAAGCTGATAAGGTGATGATAAATGTAAAGAAAAGATTCAAAATGATTAAATGCTCCAAATGCCAGGTAGTTTCCGTCAAGAAATCGTTAACGATGAAATTTTCTAATTTCAGTTCTTCGACGTGAGCCACTTGTTCGTGGAAGACAACAAATACCTCATGTTCGATAGAGATCAAATGCTTTCTTATGTAGATAACACACTTCATCTCACTCACGCTGGTCTGAAAGTCACTGAGCCGGAGTTGAAGAGAGTTGCCAAGGAAGTTATTTCAAATGAAATATATTCTAAATAAACATGTTTCCTGATTCCAAAGTTATCAGCCAGCTTATTGGCTGGCTAATTAGCCTTTTAAAGTTCCTTGACCACTTCTTAAGTCTCTTGCCACTTCTGTTTATATGTAGTTTGGAGACGCTTCCTCCACTCAACGCTTCTTTGTTCTTTTCATCTTTTGGCCTTTGCGGGAGATATCTTTGAAGTCCATTGCAATCAACTAAACCGCTGTTCTTTGTATGTAGCATGGATTTTATTCGTCCATTCTCTTCCGTGCCGCACGGAAAATACACGTCTTTTTGAACTATTCATCTCCGGCTTGAGATGCCTATATGAAATACATATAAATAGACGTCCTGGATAAAAATAGATTTTTTGGAAACTTTTTTTCAAGATATGAGACAAGATATACAATGTTTGCGAGGGATAGCTATCATACTTGTATTCCTATTTCACCTGTTCCCAACTTTGTTTGTCAATGGATTCCTAGGAGTTGATATGTCAGTGATGCCAGTTAATTAGCTGATTTAATTAGTTAGTTTTCAGATTTTTTGTGATTTCTGGATATCTGATGGCTAAAAACCTAACCAAAAACGAATTGAAAACTTTGAATGACTTCGCACAGTTTTATTACCGAAGGTTTGTTGAAAACTTCTGAATAATATATACTTCAAAACTTTCAGATTCCGAAGAATTCTTCCCTTGTATTACTTTGTTGTGTTCATTATTGTAGTAATGGTTCATTTATACCTAGGAGACTATTTATGGGATAACAATAATAGATACTCATTGGCTTCATTGTTTCTGGTAACCAATCAACTCGTGATTCATGATCTGGAGGATTACTTTAATGAGGTAGTGTTACTTATCGTGTTACCGTATACCATACAGTATACCGACATGCTTTCAATTTTCAATAGATTCACGTATAACTGAGTTTTCATAGCCTTGGTAGCTGTGCCTGTCTGCTAAAAGGGAGCTGGTCTATAAGAGGATGGCAGTTCAGTAGAGTGAAAACAATTTATGTTCCAGGTCCAAGCTACTGCTACATCCGTCCACGCGTTTCTCCATCTCTGGTCCTTATCCGTTGAGATGCAATTCTACCTTCTCGTACCATTCATTTTCTTTGGTCTCCAACTTCTGAAGCAAGACTATCTGAAAGTAAGTCTTCAGTTCTTCAACACCTATATTGAAATTTATTTATTTCTTCAAAGGGCGGAAACCACTGACATGAGAAAATGGAATGGTTTTTGGATTTACATGTAAGAGATGGTTAGTAAATAGAGAAAGAATACATACATAATGATAATGGGCCTATTCTAGCGGTAGCAAAAAAAAAAAGGAAAAAACTACTTTTTATTAAAGAAAAAATAGTTTTCTGCACTTTCTGCTACCTCGAGATTAGCTCCACTATCCATAGGAGGTAAAGTAAAGTTAATAATTTGTTGGGTTTAATGACAGGAAATGATTGAGATCATATTTAAATATTCTGCTCTTAAAGACAGCTGTGCTCGGTTTAACCGGAAACACCAATTCTGATAAAGAATTCCAACAACGGAGAACTCTATTAGAGAGTATTTGAGAAGATAATTTATTCGAGTTCGTAGTTAGAGATTTGAGATATTTATCATCAAATTTTTAGCTCATAGCCTCCTGCCTCATAACAATATTCGGCTTCATCGCGTTTGCTATGATTCTCCCAAAATTCGCCTTCAACTTCATGTTCCTCCGACTCTGGCAGTTTTCAGCAGGATTCGTTGCGTTGTTTTGGTCTAGAATTGAAAAAAGTATACGTGATAATCCGGAAAACAAAAAAGAAGCAACAG
Organism: Caenorhabditis remanei; assembly: GCF_010183535.1. Classification (NCBI taxonomy): domain Eukaryota; kingdom Metazoa; phylum Nematoda; class Chromadorea; order Rhabditida; family Rhabditidae; genus Caenorhabditis; species Caenorhabditis remanei. The sequence continues at coordinate 4,387,582 of NC_071332.1, forward strand.
AGTCAATTTACAAATTACCATTCATCAAAGATGACTTACTGACTGTATCTCTAACAATCTTGGCCATCTGCTTCTTGCCAAGTGAGCTCAATGTACTGTATCTCCGTCCTATCGTTACCATGGCGACTGCGGCTGTAATTATTTGTGAATCTCAGAATAATACGGTAGGTTACAACGATCTTAGTTAAAAATTAAATTCAATTCATGTAGATGTTGTCTTCTAATACACTGGGATACATCGGGGATATCTCTTATGTACTATACCTTGTACACTGGCCCATGATTGTAATATTTGCACCATACTCACCACAAACTTATATATTCCTTACTGGTGAGTTACAGTAGTTGTGATTTCCCACTCTATAACAAATTTCAGTGACCACCTTCCTCTCCTCCATCATTCTCCACCACATATTTGAACAGAAATACTTGAAAATGGACTGGAAGACTCTAGTACCTTTCCTGTTTGTCCTGATAATGGGAAACGTAGTTTTGCAATCGAGTGTAAGGAGGGATAGCACTTTCTGGAACATGACATACACTGAAGATGTCCAGAATATAATGATTTCTAACAAAGCACAGATTCCAGCGTCATGGCTGACAGAGGAGAAACGAGATGAATGTGTTGAGGAGCCTATTGGAGAGAATATAGAAAAATACAAGGTTTTTGGCTATGGTTCTTGCGTGGTTTGTCATTCTCTATTGACATTTAAACTTTTATAATGTTGCAGAACGGCAATGGAAGTCTCTCCATTATGTTGATAGGTAACAGTTATGCGCTAAGCTTCAGGAATCCTCTTCGAGAGCAATTTGGCTTAAATTACTCAACTTTCCGGTATAGTTCTCTCATAGAAGGTTTTGGTATCTATGCAGACACTGTGACTTCACGGTTAAGTCTGGAAATCACTAGAAGACAAGTTGCTCGATACAAACCGGATGTTCTTTTTATATTTGCACGGTTAGATTCTGTCTTTTTAATCAGCGAAGAATGATTTTCAGATATTACCTATCAATTAGAGATCCAATTCGAGAAAATGATGATTATATCCAACAGATGAATGATAATATAAAATTTTACGAGAAATTCGTAAAGAAAATTTACATTCTGAAACCCCATCCATATTACAAATGGAATTTCTTGAATATATTTCTGCAAAATGTTCAGCATCGGCCGGATGATATAGAATCGTTGCATATGAATCGAAGAGAAGCGGATAAGATGATGATAAATGTAAAGAAAAGATTCAAAATGATTAAATGCTCCAAATGTCAGGTAGTTTCATCAGGAAATCTTCAGAGAATAATTTCTAATTTCAGTTCTTTGACGTGACCCATTTGTTCGTGGAAGACAACAAATACCTCATGTTCGATAGAGATCAAATGCTTTCTTATGTAGACAACACGCTTCATCTCACTCACTCAGGTCTGAAAGTCACTGAGCCGGAGTTGAAGAGAGTTGCCAAGGAAGTTATGGATACTGTATAACATGTCAACTCTCAGAAAACTATTCACTAATAAATTGGGAAACAGATGAAAACGAATACAAGTATACTTGCAATCCCTCGCAAACATTGTGTATCTAGCCGCATAGTTAGATGAAATTAGTGAGAAAAATTTCCTTATTCCAAAATGTTTTCTGAAAACTAGAACGTCCCAAAAAACACTTAAACGTCCCTTGAAACGCTTACTATATAATGACTTACACAATGTTTCAAGATACACAACATGATGTATATCGCTGGAAAGCTGACGTTTTCTTAATTCCGAAACTATCAGGAATATTTGATGTGACCGTACAGGGAAGAAGGTGCACACACTGAGGGGGCTTGATTGGTCAAGAAGTAAAAATAACAGTGGATTATTTAAAAAATGGTATGGGTGAGATAACACATTAAAATTTAGAATTTAAGGTTCCGATGAAATGGCAAGGTATCCTGAATGGCACGATGCCATCTCAAATAAAATACAATATAATTGTGATATATGTATTTTGGGCTCTGTTGGTATTGATTCAATGGAGAAAACGTGTTTTATTCACAGCATCCTTTACGAAAGTGTTTTCTAATCGCAATGATTTTCAAAGACATATCCCGTCTTTGCGGGATATGTCTTTGCGGGAAATGATACAAAATAAGTGGAGAGAAACTTGATGAGTGGTCAAGAAACATTAAAAGGCTAATTAAGCAGCTATCAGCTTTCTGATAACTTTGCAGGAAAAAAGGTTATTCAAAATATGTTTCACTTCGAAACTTTGAAAAAAAGTATGGCACATTCAAATAAGTTATACAGTATCCATAACTTCCTTGGCAACTCTCTTCAACTCCGGCTCAGTGACTTTCAGACCTGAGTGAGTGAGATGAAGCGTGTTGTCTACATAAGAAAGCATTTGATCTCTATCGAACATGAGGTATTTGTTGTCTTCCACGAACAAATGGGTCACGTCAAAGAACTGAAATTAGAAATTATTCTCTGAAGATTTCCTGATGAAACTACCTGACATTTGGAGCATTTAATCATTTTGAATCTTTTCTTTACATTTATCATCATCTTATCCGCTTCTCTTCGATTCATATGCAACGATTCTATATCATCCGGCCGATGCTGAACATTTTGCAGAAATATATTCAAGAAATTCCATTTGTAATATGGATGGGGTTTCAGAATGTAAATTTTCTTTACGAATTTCTCGTAAAATTTTATATTATCATTCATCTGTTGGATATAATCATCATTTTCTCGAATTGGATCTCTAATTGATGGGTAATATCTGAAAATCATTCTTCGCTGATTAAAAAGACAGAATCTAACCGTGCAAATATAAAAAGAACATCCGGTTTGTATCGAGCAACTTGTCTTCTAGTGATTTCCAGACTTAACCGTGAAGTCACAGTGTCTGCATAGATACCAAAACCTTCTATGAGAGAACTATACCGGAAAGTTGAGTAATTTAAGCCAAATTGCTCTCGAAGAGGATTCCTGAAGCTTAGCGCATAACTGTTACCTATCAACATAATGGAGAGACTTCCATTGCCGTTCTGCAACATTATAAAAGTTTAAATGTCAATAGAGAATGACAAACCACGCAAGAACCATAGCCAAAAACCTTGTATTTTTCTATATTCTCTCCAATAGGCTCCTCAACACATTCATCTCGTTTCTCCTCTGTCAGCCATGACGCTGGAATCTGTGCTTTGTTAGAAATCATTATATTCTGGACATCTTCAGTGTATGTCATGTTCCAGAAAGTGCTATCCCTCCTTACACTCGATTGCAAAACTACGTTTCCCATTATCAGGACAAACAGGAAAGGTACTAGAGTCTTCCAGTCCATTTTCAAGTATTTCTGTTCAAATATGTGGTGGAGAATGATGGAGGAGAGGAAGGTGGTCACTGAAATTTGTTATAGAGTGGGAAATCACAACTACTGTAACTCACCAGTAAGGAATATATAAGTTTGTGGTGAGTATGGTGCAAATATTACAATCATGGGCCAGTGTACAAGGTATAGTACATAAGAGATATCCCCGATGTATCCCAGTGTATTAGAAGACAACATCTACATGAATTGAATTTAATTTTTAACTAAGATCGTTGTAACCTACCGTATTATTCTGAGATTCACAAATAATTACAGCCGCAGTCGCCATGGTAACGATAGGACGGAGATACAGTACATTGAGCTCACTTGGCAAGAAGCAGATGGCCAAGATTGTTAGAGATACAGTCAGTAAGTCATCTTTGATGAATGGTAATTTGTAAATTGACTCTGTTGCTTCTTTTTTGTTTTCCGGATTATCACGTATACTTTTTTCAATTCTAGACCAAAACAACGCAACGAATCCTGCTGAAAACTGCCAGAGTCGGAGGAACATGAAGTTGAAGGCGAATTTTGGGAGAATCATAGCAAACGCGATGAAGCCGAATATTGTTATGAGGCAGGAGGCTATGAGCTAAAAATTTGATGATAAATATCTCAAATCTCTAACTACGAACTCGAATAAATTATCTTCTCAAATACTCTCTAATAGAGTTCTCCGTTGTTGGAATTCTTTATCAGAATTGGTGTTTCCGGTTAAACCGAGCACAGCTGTCTTTAAGAGCAGAATATTTAAATATGATCTCAATCATTTCCTGTCATTAAACCCAACAAATTATTAACTTTACTTTACCTCCTATGGATAGTGGAGCTAATCTCGAGGTAGCAGAAAGTGCAGAAAACTATTTTTTCTTTAATAAAAAGTAGTTTTTTCCTTTTTTTTTTGCTACCGCTAGAATAGGCCCATTATCATTATGTATGTATTCTTTCTCTATTTACTAACCATCTCTTACATGTAAATCCAAAAACCATTCCATTTTCTCATGTCAGTGGTTTCCGCCCTTTGAAGAAATAAATAAATTTCAATATAGGTGTTGAAGAACTGAAGACTTACTTTCAGATAGTCTTGCTTCAGAAGTTGGAGACCAAAGAAAATGAATGGTACGAGAAGGTAGAATTGCATCTCAACGGATAAGGACCAGAGATGGAGAAACGCGTGGACGGATGTAGCAGTAGCTTGGACCTGGAACATAAATTGTTTTCACTCTACTGAACTGCCATCCTCTTATAGACCAGCTCCCTTTTAGCAGACAGGCACAGCTACCAAGGCTATGAAAACTCAGTTATACGTGAATCTATTGAAAATTGAAAGCATGTCGGTATACTGTATGGTATACGGTAACACGATAAGTAACACTACCTCATTAAAGTAATCCTCCAGATCATGAATCACGAGTTGATTGGTTACCAGAAACAATGAAGCCAATGAGTATCTATTATTGTTATCCCATAAATAGTCTCCTAGGTATAAATGAACCATTACTACAATAATGAACACAACAAAGTAATACAAGGGAAGAATTCTTCGGAATCTGAAAGTTTTGAAGTATATATTATTCAGAAGTTTTCAACAAACCTTCGGTAATAAAACTGTGCGAAGTCATTCAAAGTTTTCAATTCGTTTTTGGTTAGGTTTTTAGCCATCAGATATCCAGAAATCACAAAAAATCTGAAAACTAACTAATTAAATCAGCTAATTAACTGGCATCACTGACATATCAACTCCTAGGAATCCATTGACAAACAAAGTTGGGAACAGGTGGATCACAAAATCATTTAAACTGTGCAATCCCGTTCTTGTTAAGTTTTTAGCCATTAGGTATCCGGATATCACGAAGAAGCTGAAATTGTTCAATTAGGTCGTTTAATCAATTGGTATTACGCTTACATATCAACTCCTAGAAACCCATTTACAAAAGTCTTTGGAAACAAATGGAATACAGATACCAGTGTTATAGCAATACCACGCAAACATTGTATATCTAAACGCATTTTGAAAAAAAAAACTGGCAGCTGACCAAGACTGTCAAAGGTGTCTGTGAGGGAGAGAGATGAGAAATTCAATATTTTGCATGCGACCAATAAACTTGTACAACAATGGAGGGAAAGAGCGAGAATCATCCTACATACAAATCGTCTGTTGCATACTAAATTGTTCAAGAAATCAAAGAAAAACGGGTGGAAGTGGATTTCTGAATGGTAGCATTCCGAACAGGTAATTTTTTGACCAACGGTTTGTTTGATGCGGCAATGGAACTTGGAATATTGTGGTGATTTTTTCATAGCAACAAGGATGTTACAAATCAAAAAAAATATCAAACATAACATTTCAAAACATATTTAACCTTATTTAAGAACGGTGAAATATGTTTTTTCCAATATTTTCCTCTAATTTTTTACATTTCTCCCCCCCCCCTTTTTTTTACAGCTCGTGAATATGAAAAACTGTATTAAAATACACTTTTACATGACCTAAAAAATTACCTGTTCGGAATGCTACCATTCAGAAATCCACTTCCACCCGTTTTTCTTTGATTTCTTGAACAATTTAGTATGCAACAGACGATTTGTATGTAGGATGATTCTCGCTCTTTCCCTCCATTGTTGTACAAGTTTATTGGTCGCATGCAAAATATTGAATTTCTCATCTCTCTCCCTCACAGACACCTTTGACAGTCTTGGTCAGCTGCCAGTTTTTTTTTTCAAAATGCGTTTAGATATACAATGTTTGCGTGGTATTGCTATAACACTGGTATCTGTATTCCATTTGTTTCCAAAGACTTTTGTAAATGGGTTTCTAGGAGTTGATATGTAAGCGTAATACCAATTGATTAAACGACCTAATTGAACAATTTCAGCTTCTTCGTGATATCCGGATACCTAATGGCTAAAAACTTAACAAGAACGGGATTGCACAGTTTAAATGATTTTGTGATCTTTTATTACAGAAGGTTTGTTTAGAGAACCTAATAAAATTTAATTATTTTTTTCAGATTTCGAAGGATTCTCCCTTTATACTATTTCATTGTATTTTTGACTGTTATCATGGTCCATTTATATTTGGGAGATTATTTATGGGAGAATAATAATCGATACTCATTGGCCTCATTGTTCCTGTGTACTAATCAACTGGTTATTCACGATCAAGGAGATTATTTTAATGAAGTAATTTTGGGTATTGTAAACACCAAAAACTTGATTATACGGCATGCCATTTCTGAAAATAGTGAAAGTTGAATTTCAAAAAAGTTTCCAGATGAGGCAAAATGGTCATAGTGAGACTAAACACAACCAGTCTTTAATAACTGGAGTGCCTTTGTCATAATACAATTTTATGGTATTTCAGTTCCGCGCTTCATCTACATCCATAAATGCCTTCCTCCACCTATGGTCCTTATCCGTTGAGATGCAATTCTACCTCTTGGTTCCATTCATTTTCTTCGGACTCCAACATTTGAAACACGACTATCTAAAAGTACCAACAATTCTCAATCTATTTGAATTATTTTTCATTGAAATTTCAGCTCATTGCAGTCTCTTCAATAACTCTGATTGGATTCATTGCGTTTGCTGTGATCAATGAAAAATTCGCCTTTAACTTCATGTTTCTCAGACTCTGGCAGTTTTCAGCAGGGTTTATTGTTCTGTTCTGGACTAAACTTGGGTCAGATACTCTACCGAAAAAAGAGGAAAAACCTTCTTATGAACCGATTTTCAAAAGCATGCTTACAAAAGACGACGGGTTGATAATTTCCTTATCCATTTTTGCTCTCTGTCTATTGCCCCACCAGTTCACAGTATTGGCGCTCCGTCCTGCTGTTACCCTGGCCACAGTTTATATAATTAATTGTGAATCTCATGACAATCTGGTATATTCTGAAAAAATGTATCTCATTGAAATGTTGCAAATTTTCAGATTCTATCATCTAAACTTCTTGGATACATTGGAAATATTTCCTATGTTGTGTATCTTGTGCACTGGCCAGTAATAGCTATATTCCCTCCGCTCTCCACTCAAAACTATATATTTTTGATAAGTAAGTTCGCCACTGATATTTATGTATGTCAAAATTCATAAGAATTACAGTATCCATATTTGTCTCCTCTATCACAATCCATCACATCTTTGAGCAGAAATATCTGAAACTCGATTGGAAGGCACTGGTTCCATTTGTTTTCATATTAGTTCTTGGTAACGTTTTCCTCCAAAACAGTATCCGGGAGCATAGTTTCTGGAATGCAACATACCCCACAGATGTTCAAAGAATTGTGTCAATGAACAAAGCTCAACTCCCTAACTTTTGGGCATTGGACCCACAAATGAAGGATTGTACCGAAGAGGTTCTAGAAGACTCGATAGAACCATCTAGAAATTATGGCTATGGACATTGTCAGGTGAGGTCTATAGCACGTCGAATCTGTTTCAGCATTTTCTGTTTCAGCAAGGACATGGAAACTTTTCAATCATGATGCTCGGAAATAGTTTTGTCTTGAATTTTATGAATCCAATCCGTGCTCATTTCCACCAAAACTACTCTGACTTCCGATACATGTCGTTCTCCGGTGGATACGCAATTACATCAGACTCCGGTGAATCACGAAGCTCTATGGTAGTTTTTAAAAAACATGTTGAACAATTCAAGCCGGATGTTTTGTTTATCATTGTGAAGTGAGTTATTTTTGCGTCTAAAATAAATAAATAAGTAATTTTTTTTCAGACATTCCTATAACGTCCTGTTTCCAATTCTGGAAAACGATCAGATCGTTCAAGAAATGGAAGAAAATATCAAAATCTATGAGAAATTTGTAAAGAAACTTTATATTATAGAGAAGTATGGGCTACATTTAATACACACAAGGAAAGGGGAGGGTTAGGAGATACAGGAACACACCGTGAGAGACACCGTGTTTCATACGTGAAACATATGTTTTCAAGGGTTATGTGGTTGAGTTTATTGATTATATAAGTGTTTTAACTAATTAGTTTCGTTAATTAGTGGTTTTCCATATTTTATTTATTGAAATTAATTAAATTTTTTCTGTTTTTATTTTATTTTATTTTATTCTAAGACATTTATATAGTTTATAATTTCCGTGTACTTGTTTATTTAACTAATTAAATTTGTTTTTGTTTTTGATTCATTTTAATTAGTTAATTGATTTTTGTTTTTATTCATTTTAATTAGTTAATTGATTTTTGTTTTGATTCATTTTAATTAGTTAATTGATTTTTGTTTTGATTCATTTTAATTAGTTAATTGATTTTTGTTTTGATTCATTTTAATCAGTTAATTGATTTTTGTTTTGATTCAATAAGTACCAGATACTATTTATTACACGTATATTATAAGTTATATTACATATGCTATAGTTTATCACAGATCCATTATTTTTGACTATGTGAACTTATTAATACCGAATGTATTTTTGGAAACTATCACTAACCATAAGAGAAAAAGGGGCGGAGCCTGAGACTGACTATAAATACCCGAACGAATTAGAATATTATTTCATAATGTTTCCTTTTCTTTACTATGAGTGACGTTTTTTTTTTCTGTCTTGGAAAACTCTTTGAGTTTTCATATGTTGTCTTGCCGTAAATCATCTCTGAATACTGAATCCAGTCAAAATTCATGTGTTTTTTTACAACAGGAAAACCAACGCAATGTCATCAACATCAGGGAATGATCGAGAGATTTCTCCAACCAGGGATCAAGAAACTTCTGAGACAGTTGCGTACATCAAATCAATTAGTGCTAATATTTTATCTCAAGAGGTGAACTACAAGTAACTTAACAACTCTTACGTTTCTTATTTTTCAGGAACTCAACAAGAAAGCAGTGACCATTTTGAGAAAAACAACAGAAGAAGCACGAGGAGCCTTCCAAGGATCAGTAGTCACAGTCAAACTGTTTGTCGAACTCTCACGAGTAATAACTGTTCATCCGTTGGGCCCTGAAGCATTTGGAGAATGTGTTCATCAACTTATCAACACTCATAATCCATTTGATAACTCGAATCGTACACATGTATCAGTTGCTTTTGAATCCACTCATTCTGCTGTACCACTCGCTAGTTTCTTCAAAAGTCTAAACGAAATAACACCTGAAACAGTTGTGGACTGTGTGGCTGAAAGTGATCAATGTCTCGAACTGGACATTCCAAGAGTGTCAATCATTGTCACATACATTCGTTCACCTTTTTGATTCATTTATACTGTGTTGCTGTTTGACAAATAAACATTTTATTGAAAGTATTCTTTGTTAGTATTTGAAAAAACACAACAATGTAGAACGTATAATAGTTTCTCTCAGAACAAACCAAAATTGTTATAATTACTACAAACAACTTTGTTAAAGTATAGAATGAAATTAAAATTATCAATCTAATACTAACGTGACAGCTCTGAATATAATTATTTTAAAATAATCTTGAGCATAAGGAATCCTATTACAGTGAAACAATAACTATTGAATACATGTTTACGAACAAATAGTGAACATTTTCATTGATTATATTCTCTAATTGAGTTATATTTTAAGTGCAGTTAATAGACGTACAATTAATTTATATAAAGAAAACAATACAGCTTGAACTATTAATTTTCGATCTACCAGTAGAAATAAATTTAGCTAACAAGGAATATTTGTTTCTGTATCATTTTTCATCTATCTCTGAGAAACGTTGCAAATAATTTCGCGTGAAAAAGAGCTTTTTGAAGTTGTGCTGTACATGTTTCCAAGTTTATTTGGAGTGTCACCTGATATTCACATTACTTCAAAACAGAAGAACCAGGAAGTAACAAGAAAAAAAAAATCAATATTTTATTCTGAGCAAGGACAATGATAAAAAGTAACCAGAGCTATGTACAGACATCCCTTGAACATTCAACGTATTTTTATTCTGAGCAATAGGAAATTATTGTGAAACTAGAGTGTAGTTTTGTGAACTGAGACTTCATCGTCGTCGACCAGAACAATTAAAGATCAAAAGATCAAAGATCAAAAGATCAAAGATCAAAAGATCAAAGATCAAAAGATCAAAGATCAAACATTAATAAATAATTATGCAATCTCGGAAGTATAGAAAACATAATCAAATTAATTACTTTAATGATTATAGTGAAAAATCGACAAAACAAGCTTTTTTAGACAAAACACGGTAAAAGCACCAAAAAATGGTATATTGTGATGATTTGTGCAATTTTTGACATGTTCGGAGGGTAGAGGTCACTATATAAGACACTGAAAGTCTGGTTTCCGTTATTCATTCACACTCTATCAGAGTGTGACGGTGAGCTCTCTTCCGCTCTCTAATTATTTTGTTATTTTACTTTCTATTTACTTTGCTTGGAAATGCATAATTCATCGACAACAGAAGGATTCATCTTCGAGGTAGCTGTTAATACATTAATATTTTCATAAAATTGTAAGTGTTTAGGAACAAGTGGGAGGTGCCAGAGTTCGCTTGATAAGTAAAAATGTTAAGAAAGCAGAAGGACGTTTTCGTGGAATTGTGGAACTAGTGACACTCTCCATCGAGTTACCTACAACTATGACATCGCATCCCCAGGCAGCCGAACTATTTTCGGAAACATTGGTGGAATTAGCAAAAAGACACGACCCATTCAAAACTACGAATACAATGGTTGGAATAGGAATAGATTCAGAAGAAAACCCGACATCAATCATCGGCATACCACTTCGCGAGATCAGAAAAGTAACGACTGAGGAAATTGTTACAAATCTAAGCAGAATATCTCAATCAAATAAGTCTCCACTTGAATTGGATATTCCAAAGCTGGTTGTAACATTCACATACGTCAATCCTCAGACGGGAACCGGAAAAAGAAAGTTTGACACGGGCTCAATACTGGAACTAACTGCTTTCGAAAAACGCCAAAAACTTGAAGAGTTGGACAAGGAACTTTTTAACGATTCGGAAATGAACAAGACAAAACAAACAAGGTCGAATATTATGCCAAACGAAGGTAAAGTTGCAAATAATCATACATTTTAATTAAATAAATATTACAGTTCTCGACGATTGTCTCCCACATGCTCTCTATCAAGCTCAAATGTATTATGAGTGGAAACACTGCCAATCATTAGAGAATTTGAGGAGATACCGTGATTCGATCCGAAAAACGTATAAACGCCCAGGAATCTGTACTCATGTTTATGAGACAGTTCAGAAAATGAAAGAAGTAAGCTAACAAAAACATAGAATTCTTTTAAGCAATTTATTTTCCAGAGAGCAGGAATGACGAAATGCAGCAACTTTGATCGCCTGGACATAGAACAATTCCAAAAGACAGTGTTTGCAGGACAATACCAAATCACGTGCTTTGTCAAAACCTCCAAAGTACCTTACTATGTTGGCCCATATCTCGGACCAGGAAAACAACTCGTTTTATATCTAAGTGATGGTCATTATAGTGGAGTGAGAAGTGTTTGTGCATTACTGAAGACAAGGTTTTACTGTTTTCTATGCAATACAAGGTACACAAATGCATCATCTCACTACAGTTGCCCACTGATTCATCGTTTGTGCGGTAAATCAAACTGTCCAAAAACAAAGAAAGGAGAAGAAATTAGATGTGAATCATGCACGGTACTTTTCCATTCCCAAGAATGCTATGATAACCACAGGAAAAAAGGTAATGTGAAATGAGAATATCCAACATGTGTATTGTATTCTTACAGGACCAAATGGAGGAAAAAGTCGTTGTGATTATACGAAAGCTTGTAAGAAGTGTAACGGTATATACTATACGAATAAAAATAAAGATGCCCACAAATGTGGCGAGAAGTGGTGTTATCGATGTAACTGTAAGAGAACCAAAAAACATGATTGTTTTATGCCGAAGTCAATCAAGAATGAGAAGAAACTAACTAGACAACGAGTGTACTTTGACATAGAGGTAGTGTATATTTGTATTAATGTTTTAACTGTTTCAAAATTTCAGAGTAGAGCAGATGAAAAGACAGGACAACAACACCCAGTTCTATTTGTTGCTTTGCGGTGCTGTCCAAATTGTTCAACAGTAATTCCAAAGGATGTCAGCATAACTAAAAAAGAAATATGCGAAAAATGTGCTCCTGATGGTCGTTTGAAGATAATAGAATGCATTTCACAACGTAATAGAGATGTAAATGTAGCTCAAGAACTAACGAAATGGCTTTTTGCGGATCATCACAGAGGTAGAGTGGTAGTAGCCCACAATGCATCGGGGTGAGTTTAAATTAAATGTTTTTCATCCTTATATGGGTTTTTTAGATATGACGCACAATTCATACTCGAACAGATGATTTCAAGCAACAAAGCAACACCGAAACTGATTCTGGAAGGAACAAAATTAATTTTCATGGAACATAATGGTGTACGACTGTTGGACTCTATGAAGTTTTTAACGATGAGTCTCGCAGCTATGGGAAAAGCTTTTGAAATTGACTCAGTCAAAGAGTAAGAAAACGTTAATTTTCAATTTGTACATTCGTAATTTTCAGAGATTTCCCGGTTCTTTTTATCAAACCAGATCATTACGATTATGATGCCGACATTCCAGATGAAAAGTGGTATGATCTGAACAACAAAACATCCTCTGTCAAGAAGCAAATACTAAGTTTTTTGGAAAGTCAGAAAAATGTTCCTCAGAAGTTCAATTTCTATAACGAAATTGTGAAGTATTGTTACAATGATGTCTATATTTTATCGAAGGCAATGAACATTTTCGAAACAGAATTTGAACAAATGACCAACGTGTGTCTGTTAGAGGTAAAAAACAGCTAGTAATATGCCTTATACGGTATTTATTCATTACAGGAATCTACTACAGCTGCGTCAGCGGCGGCAGTGGTGTTTAGAAGAAATCATCTTGACCCAACAAAACCCATAGTCCTTGATGAAAAACCATCTGTTTCGAAAACCAGCTCGGTTGTCAGTCAGAAATATCTCGCATGGTTCAGTCAAAAAGAAGGAGTACAAGTTAACATGTCGACAACTTATGGGGAAGAAAAGGTTGAAATAAATTCTAAGAATAACTAAAAACTAATAATTTACAGATTGGTAAATATAGAGTAGACGGTTTTGTACCACCGTGTGAAAAATATCCAAAAGGTTTGGTAATCGAATTTCAAGTAAGTTGCCACTTATACTATAGTATTCCATTACATCAGTTGCAGGGATGTTATTGGCATGCTCATGATTGTACGTACGCTGAAGAATCTGTGATATCTGGTGAAAGTGCAAGAGATATCAGAGCAAGAGACGAGGCAAGATTTGAAGACTTAAAACAAATACACCCAGTAAAGATAGTATGGGAATGTGAAGTAAATCAAGAACTTCTCAAAGATAGTGAAATGGCAAAGTTTTTTGAAGAGTATGAGCCTGTGGTATGTACATAGAAGAGAAAAAATAATTTAAACTATACCATTTAAGGGAATACTTCATTGTGAAAAGTCACTTGTGGGTGGAAGAACAGAAGTGTATCGCTTGCATGCTAACAATGTCCGTCAGTTTCTTCGTTACTTGGATGTAGTGAGGTAGGATATTTTAAAACAATCAATATTTTTACAGAAAAATACTTTTTCCAGTCTTTACCCCACTGTAATGAAGCACGAAGCATTCCCAATTGGATCACCGGAAAACGTTCAAAGAAAAGACATGAAAAGTGTGATGACGAAACCAGATGATATACCATTTCGAGGATTCTTGAGTTGTAGAGTATTGCCTCCAAAGAATTTGAAACTTCCAATACTCCCAATGAAACTATCTGGAAAACTACTTTTTTGTCTTTGCAAGAGTAAGAACTACATTTAATTTTCAATTCAAAGTAGTTATATTTTCAGAATGTGCTGTTGAAATGTGTAATCAGGAATGCAAACACAGTGACGAAGAGAGGTCCTTCAATGGTACCTTTACAACCATTGAACTCCAAAAAGCTCTAAGCTTGGGTTATATCATAACCAACATTTATCACGTGAGTTCCAAAAATAGTTATTTAAATTCCAAACATTTCATACTTTGTAGGGTTTGAAGTATAGTCATTGGGTACAAAACGATGAAAAAGGTGAAGGTGGACTCTTCACGTCTTATATAAATCAGATGATGGAAGAAAAAATTGTAAGTTTTCATACAACATTCAACATTTTTTAGATAGAAAAAGATTATTTCAGTATAGTTCCGGCTGGCCTTCAAATGTCAAGACCGATGAAGAGAAGGATGCGTTCTGTAAAGCTTATTTGGAAAAGGAACACATCCACCTGACTGACCGAAGACGCTTCAAGAAAAACCCAGGAAAACGTGCCGTAGCTAAACTGATGCTCAATTCATTGGTAATAATTTTGTCTTATTATCTTTTCTAATTGTATAATTTTGCAGTGGGGTAAATTTGCACAGAACGTCGATCGAGAAACTACAACAATCATCACTGATCCGTGCGAGTTTTGGAACCTGGTGTATGACACCAGTGTAGTTATTTCCATAGTCCGATGTGTAAATGATGTTCTTGTTGTTAAACATCGAAAACAACAGGAAACACTCCAAAGTTTGAAGACAAGTGCAATGCAACTTGCATCCTACACAACATCGTACGCCCGTCTTCGACTTTACCGATTTATGGAAATGGTTGGTGGAGAAAATATAATCTACACAGGTTTGTTATTGCGAAATACCTCAAAAATATATTTTGTATTTTCACAGACACCGATTCCATCATTTACGCAGTACCGGAAGGCACAAAAGATCCGTTGGAAATGGAAGTTGGACCTTATCTCGGACAGCTTACTGACGAACTAAGTGGCGAGATGACGGAGTTTGTCAGTCTAGGACCAAAGACTTATTGCTACAGAGACCTAATGAAAAACAATGAAGAGAAGATTGTCAGAAAGGCCAAAGGAATTACGATGAGCTCACAGGTAGAGAAGTATGTAAACTTTGAAATGATGAGAGCGATGGTCGACGAAGCCATCAATAACACCGGAGAGCGAACGGAACATCTTCTACCTCAACACACTATTCGTAGAGATAATTCTCACAAAATGTATAGTAAAAACACTGAAAAGGTATTTAAGTATACATTTAACAAGAGAAGACTCTTAGGCAATGGGACTACATTACCATTTGGTTACTGTCAACTTTGAATTTGTTTATTTTTTGTTTGGTTTTATAAAAAGGCACCAGGAAAAAACACTTGTTTCTACCATCAAAACTTTTTTTGTTGTATTTGATTATTTATCCAGGTTTAAACTACATTACTGTTTGATCCAAGAATTCCATTGATTATTTTTTAGTTTAATTTTTATAATTTCTCACATTTTCTCTATATATAGATGTATAGTTAAAAAAATTTTCTGTTTGTTAATAAAGTTAATTTCATCCAACCTGTTTAAAAATAAAAATGGAAAACTGATACGAATAGAAATATTCCGATAAAAGGTTATTCGGAAACGGTTAGGTTTCACATGGTGTGCAAGAATCAAATCTCATATACGGTAAACGTTACTTGTTCAAAAAGAAACTCATTTGACGGCTGATAGTGTAGTGAAGAAAGATATCTATTTAACTTTTTAAAACATACATCACCTAATTCCACTTCTCTTTGTTTTCTTTTTTATAAAAAATTCATCAAGTCCAAATACTTTTTTCGTTTAATACCTATCATATGAGAATATGTTTTTTATATTTCGGCAATGTTCAATTATTAAAGTCTCCTTCAAACCTGTAATATTTTTTCTAATCAAATTTTTAAAGAAATAACTAGTATAGTTTCCCTCAATAAGAATAGAGTGTTTGTATTATGTGCCTTCACAAATTGTGACACACTTTTTCCCTCTTTCCCACCAATGTGAGTCATGTTTGGTTAGTTCACCAAGGCCTTATGTTTGTGAATCATGACGCAAATTGTGTGCACATTAATTTTAACATAAAATATAAAATGAGTGATAGAAATATAATTTAACTCCATATTCCAAAGTATAAATCTTCCAAGTCTACTGAAAAATAAACGAAAAATATTATTCTAATTCGAATACTATACGAACTTGGTAAAAATAAAAATAATATATTGTTTTTCTGGAATTTTTAATAAAAATTATCAGATATTTCATGGTTTTCAGGGCTTTTTCAAGTATTTTTTAACTATCTAGATGATCATTTCAATCAAAAATGTTAAAGTGTAGAAAGAAATGAAAGAAATATGCATTAAAATATCGGAAATGAGCAGAAATTCGAAAAGTAAACTTCTGAAATATCCTAACTAATACAAATTTTGTACGGTTTTCAAACAAAAACAAAATATTATTAGTAATTTAAATCAATTTTACGAATTATACTGAAAAGTAATGAAAAAATAGGCTTAGATTGATTGTTTTTCTGGGATTTTTATTAAGAGGTATCAGATATTTTCGTGTTTTCCGTGCTTTTTTTCAAATAATTTTAAATGTCTAGATGAATTTTCAAATGAAAAATGTAAAAATGGTGATATAAATTTTAGAGAAAAGTGATGAATTACCGGAAATATTAAGTAATTTTAAAGTGAACTTCTAAAATAAACAAGCACTAGTGCAAATTTTGTGCAGTTTTTAAACAAAACAAAAAATATTCACCAATTTTAGTACGATTTTACGAAATACACTAGAAAAATTATGAAATAAATAGGTTTAAGTTGATATTTTTCCGTAATATCACAATATTAATTAGTTTAAAATTAAATTTCTATGCGAAACAACACTTGAGTCTCATAATTTAGTACAATTTTTATGAATTATACTAGAAAAATTATGAAGAAATAGGTTTAAGTTGATATTTTTACGTGATATCATAGTACTAATTAGTTTAAAAATTTAATTTCCATGCGAAATATCACTTGAGAATCCGTATACCAACCAACGAGAGAAGTATGGGGGTACACCCTCTCACCTCTCGGAAAATAAGCTTTCCTCTTTTTATAACATTGTCTCTAATTATGTTTTCTTTTTAGATGAACACTAGACTAATTGATTTTAATGACTCATACTTTCTCAACCTCTATCCTTTAATATGTTTTTGAGCCTCTGGAACTGTTGACTCCGACGATATCACTAAGTGTGTCGACATGAAAGAGAGGGGCCTTACATTCTATCAGTTTTGAAATCATTGCCCCTCTCTCTATTTGCTCTGACCGACCGAGACGGGTGAATATATAAACCACATGAAGACGGTCGGTCTGACTTACACACTTAGTGTTAGCGGTTAGGGTCTGAGTCAACAGTCGGATAGTTGAGGGTTCAAAACCCATAGAGGCTCTCAAAAAAACATATTAAAGGATAGAGGTTGGGAAAGTATGACTCATCAAAATCAATTAGGCAAGTGATCGTCTCAAAAGAAAACATAATTAGAGACAATGTTAGAGAAAGAGGGTGCAGACAGGCGAGAGAGTGAGAGAGCGCAGAGATGCTCTCTCACACGACGAGAGAGTGAGAGGGCGCAGCATGCGAAATTAAAATGGTCCTAGGTGTACCCCCATACTTCTCTCGTTGGTTGGTATACGGATTCTCAAGTGATATTTCGCATGGAAATTAAATTTTTAAACTAATTAGTACTATGATATCACGTAAAAATATCAACTTAAACCTATTTCTTCATAATTTTTCTAGTATAATTCATAAAAATTGTACTAAATTATGAGACTCAAGTGTTGTTTCGCATAGAAATTTAATTTTAAACTAATTAATATTGTGATATTACGGAAAAATATCAACTTAAACCTATTTATTTCATAATTTTTCTAGTGTATTTCGTAAAATCGTACTAAAATTGGTGAATATTTTTTGTTTTGTTTAAAAACTGCACAAAATTTGCACTAGTGCTTGTTTATTTTAGAAGTTCACTTTAAAATTACTTAATATTTCCGGTAATTCATCACTTTTCTCTAAAATTTATATCACCATTTTTACATTTTTCATTTGAAAATTCATCTAGACATTTAAAATTATTTGAAAAAAAGCACGGAAAACACGAAAATATCTGATACCTCTTAATAAAAATCCCAGAAAAACAATCAATCTAAGCCTATTTTTTCATTACTTTTCAGTATAATTCGTAAAATTGATTTAAATTACTAATAATATTTTGTTTTTGTTTGAAAACCGTACAAAATTTGTATTAGTTAGGATATTTCAGAAGTTTACTTTTCGAATTTCTGCTCATTTCCGATATTTTAATGCATATTTCTTTCATTTCTTTCTACACTTTAACATTTTTGATTGAAATGATCATCTAGATAGTTAAAAAATACTTGAAAAAGCCCTGAAAACCATGAAATATCTGATAATTTTTATTAAAAATTCCAGAAAAACAATATATTATTTTTATTTTTACCAAGTTCGTATAGTATTCGAATTAGAATAATATTTTTCGTTTATTTTTCAGTAGACTTGGAAGATTTATACTTTGGAATATGGAGTTAAATTATATTTCTATCACTCATTTTATATTTTATGTTAAAATTAATGTGCACACAATTTGCGTCATGATTCACAAACATAAGGCCTTGGTGAACTAACCAAACATGACTCACATTGGTGGGAAAGAGGGAAAAAGTGTGTCACAATTTGTGAAGGCACATAATACAAACACTCTATTCTTATTGAGGGAAACTATACTAGTTATTTCTTTAAAAATTTGATTAGAAAAAATATTACAGGTTTGAAGGAGACTTTAATAATTGAACATTGCCGAAATATAAAAAACATATTCTCATATGATAGGTATTAAACGAAAAAAGTATTTGGACTTGATGAATTTTTTATAAAAAAGAAAACAAAGAGAAGTGGAATTAGGTGATGTATGTTTTAAAAAGTTAAATAGATATCTTTCTTCACTACACTATCAGCCGTCAAATGAGTTTCTTTTTGAACAAGTAACGTTTACCGTATATGAGATTTGATTCTTGCACACCATGTGAAACCTAACCGTTTCCGAATAACCTTTTATCGGAATATTTCTATTCGTATCAGTTTTCCATTTTTATTTTTAAACAGGTTGGATGAAATTAACTTTATTAACAAACAGAAAATTTTTTTAACTATACATCTATATACAGAGAAAATGTGAGAAATTATAAAAATTAAACTAAAAAATAATCAATGGAATTCTTGGATCAAACAGTAATGTAGTTTAAACCTGGATAAATAATCAAATACAACAAAAAAAGTTTTGATGGTAGAAACAAGTGTTTTTTCCTGGTGCCTTTTTATAAAACCAAACAAAAAATAAACAAATTCAAAGTTGACAGTAACCAAATGGTAATGTAGTCCCATTGCCTAAGAGTCTTCTCTTGTTAAATGTATACTTAAATACCTTTTCAGTGTTTTTACTATACATTTTGTGAGAATTATCTCTACGAATAGTGTGTTGAGGTAGAAGATGTTCCGTTCGCTCTCCGGTGTTATTGATGGCTTCGTCGACCATCGCTCTCATCATTTCAAAGTTTACATACTTCTCTACCTGTGAGCTCATCGTAATTCCTTTGGCCTTTCTGACAATCTTCTCTTCATTGTTTTTCATTAGGTCTCTGTAGCAATAAGTCTTTGGTCCTAGACTGACAAACTCCGTCATCTCGCCACTTAGTTCGTCA
Organism: Caenorhabditis remanei; assembly: GCF_010183535.1. Lineage (NCBI taxonomy): Eukaryota > Metazoa > Nematoda > Chromadorea > Rhabditida > Rhabditidae > Caenorhabditis > Caenorhabditis remanei. The sequence goes on from NC_071332.1 coordinate 4,407,576, forward strand.
GTAAGCTGTCCGAGATAAGGTCCAACTTCCATTTCCAACGGATCTTTTGTGCCTTCCGGTACTGCGTAAATGATGGAATCGGTGTCTGTGAAAATACAAAATATATTTTTGAGGTATTTCGCAATAACAAACCTGTGTAGATTATATTTTCTCCACCAACCATTTCCATAAATCGGTAAAGTCGAAGACGGGCGTACGATGTTGTGTAGGATGCAAGTTGCATTGCACTTGTCTTCAAACTTTGGAGTGTTTCCTGTTGTTTTCGATGTTTAACAACAAGAACATCATTTACACATCGGACTATGGAAATAACTACACTGGTGTCATACACCAGGTTCCAAAACTCGCACGGATCAGTGATGATTGTTGTAGTTTCTCGATCGACGTTCTGTGCAAATTTACCCCACTGCAAAATTATACAATTAGAAAAGATAATAAGACAAAATTATTACCAATGAATTGAGCATCAGTTTAGCTACGGCACGTTTTCCTGGGTTTTTCTTGAAGCGTCTTCGGTCAGTCAGGTGGATGTGTTCCTTTTCCAAATAAGCTTTACAGAACGCATCCTTCTCTTCATCGGTCTTGACATTTGAAGGCCAGCCGGAACTATACTGAAATAATCTTTTTCTATCTAAAAAATGTTGAATGTTGTATGAAAACTTACAATTTTTTCTTCCATCATCTGATTTATATAAGACGTGAAGAGTCCACCTTCACCTTTTTCATCGTTTTGTACCCAATGACTATACTTCAAACCCTACAAAGTATGAAATGTTTGGAATTTAAATAACTATTTTTGGAACTCACGTGATAAATGTTGGTTATGATATAACCCAAGCTTAGAGCTTTTTGGAGTTCAATGGTTGTAAAGGTACCATTGAAGGACCTCTCTTCGTCACTGTGTTTGCATTCCTGATTACACATTTCAACAGCACATTCTGAAAATATAACTACTTTGAATTGAAAATTAAATGTAGTTCTTACTCTTGCAAAGACAAAAAAGTAGTTTTCCAGATAGTTTCATTGGGAGTATTGGAAGTTTCAAATTCTTTGGAGGCAATACTCTACAACTCAAGAATCCTCGAAATGGTATATCATCTGGTTTCGTCATCACACTTTTCATGTCTTTTCTTTGAACGTTTTCCGGTGATCCAATTGGGAATGCTTCGTGCTTCATTACAGTGGGGTAAAGACTGGAAAAAGTATTTTTCTGTAAAAATATTGATTGTTTTAAAATATCCTACCTCACTACATCCAAGTAACGAAGAAACTGACGGACATTGTTAGCATGCAAGCGATACACTTCTGTTCTTCCACCCACAAGTGACTTTTCACAATGAAGTATTCCCTTAAATGGTATAGTTTAAATTATTTTTTCTCTTCTATGTACATACCACAGGCTCATACTCTTCAAAAAACTTTGCCATTTCACTATCTTTGAGAAGTTCTTGATTTACTTCACATTCCCATACTATCTTTACTGGGTGTATTTGTTTTAAGTCTTCAAATCTTGCCTCGTCTCTTGCTCTGATATCTCTTGCACTTTCACCAGATATCACAGATTCTTCAGCGTACGTACAATCATGAGCATGCCAATAACATCCCTGCAACTGATGTAATGGAATACTATAGTATAAGTGGCAACTTACTTGAAATTCGATTACCAAACCTTTTGGATATTTTTCACACGGTGGTACAAAACCGTCTACTCTATATTTACCAATCTGTAAATTATTAGTTTTTAGTTATTCTTAGAATTTATTTCAACCTTTTCTTCCCCATAAGTTGTCGACATGTTAACTTGTACTCCTTCTTTTTGACTGAACCATGCGAGATATTTCTGACTGACAACCGAGCTGGTTTTCGAAACAGATGGTTTTTCATCAAGGACTATGGGTTTTGTTGGGTCAAGATGATTTCTTCTAAACACCACTGCCGCCGCTGACGCAGCTGTAGTAGATTCCTGTAATGAATAAATACCGTATAAGGCATATTACTAGCTGTTTTTTACCTCTAACAGACACACGTTGGTCATTTGTTCAAATTCTGTTTCGAAAATGTTCATTGCCTTCGATAAAATATAGACATCATTGTAACAATACTTCACAATTTCGTTATAGAAATTGAACTTCTGAGGAACATTTTTCTGACTTTCCAAAAAACTTAGTATTTGCTTCTTGACAGAGGATGTTTTGTTGTTCAGATCATACCACTTTTCATCTGGAATGTCGGCATCATAATCGTAATGATCTGGTTTGATAAAAAGAACCGGGAAATCTCTGAAAATTACGAATGTACAAATTGAAAATTAACGTTTTCTTACTCTTTGACTGAGTCAATTTCAAAAGCTTTTCCCATAGCTGCGAGACTCATCGTTAAAAACTTCATAGAGTCCAACAGTCGTACACCATTATGTTCCATGAAAATTAATTTTGTTCCTTCCAGAATCAGTTTCGGTGTTGCTTTGTTGCTTGAAATCATCTGTTCGAGTATGAATTGTGCGTCATATCTAAAAAACCCATATAAGGATGAAAAACATTTAATTTAAACTCACCCCGATGCATTGTGGGCTACTACCACTCTACCTCTGTGATGATCCGCAAAAAGCCATTTCGTTAGTTCTTGAGCTACATTTACATCTCTATTACGTTGTGAAATGCATTCTATTATCTTCAAACGACCATCAGGAGCACATTTTTCGCATATTTCTTTTTTAGTTATGCTGACATCCTTTGGAATTACTGTTGAACAATTTGGACAGCACCGCAAAGCAACAAATAGAACTGGGTGTTGTTGTCCTGTCTTTTCATCTGCTCTACTCTGAAATTTTGAAACAGTTAAAACATTAATACAAATATACACTACCTCTATGTCAAAGTACACTCGTTGTCTAGTTAGTTTCTTCTCATTCTTGATTGACTTCGGCATAAAACAATCATGTTTTTTGGTTCTCTTACAGTTACATCGATAACACCACTTCTCGCCACATTTGTGGGCATCTTTATTTTTATTCGTATAGTATATACCGTTACACTTCTTACAAGCTTTCGTATAATCACAACGACTTTTTCCTCCATTTGGTCCTGTAAGAATACAATACACATGTTGGATATTCTCATTTCACATTACCTTTTTTCCTGTGGTTATCATAGCATTCTTGGGAATGGAAAAGTACCGTGCATGATTCACATCTAATTTCTTCTCCTTTCTTTGTTTTTGGACAGTTTGATTTACCGCACAAACGATGAATCAGTGGGCAACTGTAGTGAGATGATGCATTTGTGTACCTTGTATTGCATAGAAAACAGTAAAACCTTGTCTTCAGTAATGCACAAACACTTCTCACTCCACTATAATGACCATCACTTAGATATAAAACGAGTTGTTTTCCTGGTCCGAGATATGGGCCAACATAGTAAGGTACTTTGGAGGTTTTGACAAAGCACGTGATTTGGTATTGTCCTGCAAACACTGTCTTTTGGAATTGTTCTATGTCCAGGCGATCAAAGTTGCTGCATTTCGTCATTCCTGCTCTCTGGAAAATAAATTGCTTAAAAGAATTCTATGTTTTTGTTAGCTTACTTCTTTCATTTTCTGAACTGTCTCATAAACATGAGTACAGATTCCTGGGCGTTTATACGTTTTTCGGATCGAATCACGGTATCTCCTCAAATTCTCTAATGATTGGCAGTGTTTCCACTCATAATACATTTGAGCTTGATAGAGAGCATGTGGGAGACAATCGTCGAGAACTGTAATATTTATTTAATTAAAATGTATGATTATTTGCAACTTTACCTTCGTTTGGCATAATATTCGACCTTGTTTGTTTTGTCTTGTTCATTTCCGAATCGTTAAAAAGTTCCTTGTCCAACTCTTCAAGTTTTTGGCGTTTTTCGAAAGCAGTTAGTTCCAGTATTGAGCCCGTGTCAAACTTTCTTTTTCCGGTTCCCGTCTGAGGATTGACGTATGTGAATGTTACAACCAGCTTTGGAATATCCAATTCAAGTGGAGACTTATTTGATTGAGATATTCTGCTTAGATTTGTAACAATTTCCTCAGTCGTTACTTTTCTGATCTCGCGAAGTGGTATGCCGATGATTGATGTCGGGTTTTCTTCTGAATCTATTCCTATTCCAACCATTGTATTCGTAGTTTTGAATGGGTCGTGTCTTTTTGCTAATTCCACCAATGTTTCCGAAAATAGTTCGGCTGCCTGGGGATGCGATGTCATAGTTGTAGGTAACTCGATGGAGAGTGTCACTAGTTCCACAATTCCACGAAAACGTCCTTCTGCTTTCTTAACATTTTTACTTATCAAGCGAACTCTGGCACCTCCCACTTGTTCCTAAACACTTACAATTTTATGAAAATATTAATGTATTAACAGCTACCTCGAAGATGAATCCTTCTGTTGTCGATGAATTATGCATTTCCAAGCAAAGTAAATAGAAAGTAAAATAACAAAATAATTAGAGAGCGGAAGAGAGCTCACCGTCACACTCTGATAGAGTGTGAATGAATAACGGAAACCAGACTTTCAGTGTCTTATATAGTGACCTCTACCCTCCGAACATGTCAAAAATTGCACAAATCATCACAATATACCATTTTTTGGTGCTTTTACCGTGTTTTGTCTAAAAAAGCTTGTTTTGTCGATTTTTCACTATAATCATTAAAGTAATTAATTTGATTATGTTTTCTATACTTCCGAGATTGCATAATTATTTATTAATGTTTGATCTTTGATCTTTTGATCTTTGATCTTTTGATCTTTGATCTTTTGATCTTTGATCTTTTGATCTTTAATTGTTCTGGTCGACGACGATGAAGTCTCAGTTCACAAAACTACACTCTAGTTTCACAATAATTTCCTATTGCTCAGAATAAAAATACGTTGAATGTTCAAGGGATGTCTGTACATAGCTCTGGTTACTTTTTATCATTGTCCTTGCTCAGAATAAAATATTGATTTTTTTTTTCTTGTTACTTCCTGGTTCTTCTGTTTTGAAGTAATGTGAATATCAGGTGACACTCCAAATAAACTTGGAAACATGTACAGCACAACTTCAAAAAGCTCTTTTTCACGCGAAATTATTTGCAACGTTTCTCAGAGATAGATGAAAAATGATACAGAAACAAATATTCCTTGTTAGCTAAATTTATTTCTACTGGTAGATCGAAAATTAATAGTTCAAGCTGTATTGTTTTCTTTATATAAATTAATTGTACGTCTATTAACTGCACTTAAAATATAACTCAATTAGAGAATATAATCAATGAAAATGTTCACTATTTGTTCGTAAACATGTATTCAATAGTTATTGTTTCACTGTAATAGGATTCCTTATGCTCAAGATTATTTTAAAATAATTATATTCAGAGCTGTCACGTTAGTATTAGATTGATAATTTTAATTTCATTCTATACTTTAACAAAGTTGTTTGTAGTAATTATAACAATTTTGGTTTGTTCTGAGAGAAACTATTATACGTTCTACATTGTTGTGTTTTTTCAAATACTAACAAAGAATACTTTCAATAAAATGTTTATTTGTCAAACAGCAACACAGTATAAATGAATCAAAAAGGTGAACGAATGTATGTGACAATGATTGACACTCTTGGAATGTCCAGTTCGAGACATTGATCACTTTCAGCCACACAGTCCACAACTGTTTCAGGTGTTATTTCGTTTAGACTTTTGAAGAAACTAGCGAGTGGTACAGCAGAATGAGTGGATTCAAAAGCAACTGATACATGTGTACGATTCGAGTTATCAAATGGATTATGAGTGTTGATAAGTTGATGAACACATTCTCCAAATGCTTCAGGGCCCAACGGATGAACAGTTATTACTCGTGAGAGTTCGACAAACAGTTTGACTGTGACTACTGATCCTTGGAAGGCTCCTCGTGCTTCTTCTGTTGTTTTTCTCAAAATGGTCACTGCTTTCTTGTTGAGTTCCTGAAAAATAAGAAACGTAAGAGTTGTTAAGTTACTTGTAGTTCACCTCTTGAGATAAAATATTAGCACTAATTGATTTGATGTACGCAACTGTCTCAGAAGTTTCTTGATCCCTGGTTGGAGAAATCTCTCGATCATTCCCTGATGTTGATGACATTGCGTTGGTTTTCCTGTTGTAAAAAAACACATGAATTTTGACTGGATTCAGTATTCAGAGATGATTTACGGCAAGACAACATATGAAAACTCAAAGAGTTTTCCAAGACAGAAAAAAAAAACGTCACTCATAGTAAAGAAAAGGAAACATTATGAAATAATATTCTAATTCGTTCGGGTATTTATAGTCAGTCTCAGGCTCCGCCCCTTTTTCTCTTATGGTTAGTGATAGTTTCCAAAAATACATTCGGTATTAATAAGTTCACATAGTCAAAAATAATGGATCTGTGATAAACTATAGCATATGTAATATAACTTATAATATACGTGTAATAAATAGTATCTGGTACTTATTGAATCAAAACAAAAATCAATTAACTGATTAAAATGAATCAAAACAAAAATCAATTAACTAATTAAAATGAATCAAAACAAAAATCAATTAACTAATTAAAATGAATCAAAACAAAAATCAATTAACTAATTAAAATGAATAAAAACAAAAATCAATTAACTAATTAAAATGAATCAAAAACAAAAACAAATTTAATTAGTTAAATAAACAAGTACACGGAAATTATAAACTATATAAATGTCTTAGAATAAAATAAAATAAAATAAAAACAGAAAAAATTTAATTAATTTCAATAAATAAAATATGGAAAACCACTAATTAACGAAACTAATTAGTTAAAACACTTATATAATCAATAAACTCAACCACATAACCCTTGAAAACATATGTTTCACGTATGAAACACGGTGTCTCTCACGGTGTGTTCCTGTATCTCCTAACCCTCCCCTTTCCTTGTGTGTATTAAATGTAGCCCATACTTCTCTTATTATGAATCACTTCCCAACGTTTGAGGAGAATTTTTTGAATCGATTTTTGCAAAATGTGATAAATCGACCAGACGAGCTGGAGCCATTACATATAAACCGAAGGGAACATGATAAAGTGATGAAGTTTGTAAGAAAGAGGTTGCAAATCGTGAAGTGTGAAAAGTGTGAGGTAAATATAACCTTAAACTACTTCAGAAATTGTTAAAATTTTCCAGTTCTTCGACATCAGTCACGTGTTCGCAGAGGATGACAAGTACCTAACTTTTGATAGAGATGAGTTAGTTGCATATGCGGACAACACCGGTCACATCACGGCGGCAGGAGTTAAATTATGTGAACCAGTATTTGAGAAACTTGCAAAGAAAGTTATGGACAATGTGTAGTTTCAGTAATACTACGACCAAATAATTGCTTTGTATATGGGTCATACTTGGTTTGAATTATTACCAATAAAGTTAATTGCATTAGCATCAAAACGGCTACCGAAATCTCACATATGCTCCTTTTTCTACATACTAAATCTTTGTAAATGGCTTTCTCGGAGTTGATACAGTTTGAAACCCGTCGAGTTTGTTAGAATTGATCAATCAGTAAGGGAAACAGCTAAAGATTTGGATTCCTAGTTTTGTGCTTCGTAGTTTTTAGGTATTGAAATTTGGAGAATGCTCCTTGGGTTGACCATAAAGATAATAAATCCTTTGAAAAACGTCAAATTTGCGCCGAAATTGAAGTTATAATCAAACACATTGCGTTTTTAAATGAAACCCAAATAATTATTTGCCAGAGCATATACGAAAATTATTCCGAAATTCAGCAAGAAAATTCTCCACGTATTCTCGACATCTTCATTACAATTCTTAATGTATTAACCATTTTATGAACTATTCTTATCTCATAACATCCATAGACAATAATGTGCCATGTTAAAAAAACGTATTTAAAGTGAAATATATTCTGAATAAACGTTTTTCATGATTGCAAAGTTATCAGCCAGCTAATTAGCTAGCTAATTAGCCCTTTAAAGTTGCTTGACCACTCCTTAAGTCTCTCACACTTCGTTTGTAGTTTGGAGACACCTTCTTCCCTGTCCGCTATTTTTCGATCTATGCGCATCTCAAGTATTCCTGATAGCTTTTCACTTCCACAGCATTCTTTTTTAATTTTAAACTGCCGTCAAAAAAACACTTTTGTATAAATAGCCATTCTTGAGAACATGTATGGTTTTACTACGGTTATTCGTTTTCAAAGGACAGGTGGTGAATCTTTTACCCTTACCGTAGTATAACCTGTATCAGACCGGCTTGCCTTGAGCTCTCGCATTTCCTGATATGCAATTGAATATTTTTATTACCAATTGTATTTCTCCCTTAATAAAAAAACCAGTTCCCCCTACAGATCCTTATCTTGTAACCACTTTGCTTGCTTCCGCAACATAACTATATGACAAAACGAATCGAGGATAACAATAATTCCCTTACTATCAATGCTGGCATTTTTCTGCTTTTTAACATTTTCCGCATGTAATTGTTGCGTTTTTTTCCTTCCCGGGGTCTCCGTTCTTCATAATTTATTTGTAACCCGATTTAATATCTTTTCGTAAAATACAACCAAATTTCTTTCTATGACTTCCATAATACACAGGAATGCGACAAGATATACAATGCCTCCGCGGCCTCGCTATAATTTTTGTGCTGAGTTTCCACCTATCCCCTAATTTATTTGTCAATGGTTACCTTGGTGTTGATATGTGAGTTTTTAGAAAAACTTTAGAAACATAACTTAATCTATAAATATTTCAGATTCTTTGTCATCTCCGGATTCCTTATGGCTAAAAATTTGACGAACCTAAACTTGCTGGATGTACATGACTTCTTAAAGTTCTATTATAAAAGGTAAACTCTAGTGAACCTTAAAACTCAACAGTGGAAATTTCAGGTTCCGAAGAATTCTCCCCCTATACTACCTTTCGATTTTCATAATTGTTATCATGGTTCATTTATATCTGCCAGATTTTCTATGGACGAATAACAACAGATACTCCTTGGCTTCCTTGTTCCTGATAACTAACCAACTTGTTATTCATGACCAAGGGGATTATTTCACAGAGGTACTGGACTAAGGGAGCTCTCTGAAAAATTGAATAGTTCCAGTTTTTATCATCGGCCTCCTCCATGAACGCATTCCTCCATCTATGGTCTTTATCCGTGGAGATGCAATTTTACCTACTCGTCCCATTCATTTTCCTGGGACTGCAATTTCTCAAGAAGGATTTTTTAAACGTATAAACCAGTAAGCTCGCTCCATTGAAATCTTTTCAAAATATTTCCAGCTAATTGCTGTCACACTCATCACTATCTTTGGGTTCATCGGTTTTGCAATCATCCTCGACAAGTTTGCCTTCAATTTCCTATTCCTCCGGTTATGGCAGTTTTCTGCTGGGTTCATTGCACTATTCTATATCAAAATAAGGAAAACGAGACTACTTCCTAAGAAATCTGAAACCCCTGATGAAGGAAAATATAAATTCACTAGTCCTATCAACCAGCATGATCTCGTTATCAGTGCTCTCTCTATTCTTGCTCTTTGTATGCTGCCAAATGTGATACCAAAGTTAATTCTGAGACCATTGGTTACCCTGGCCACATCACTAATAATTGGATGTCAATCTCAGGATTTACGGGTACGTAAATATTTTGAATTAGATATTTTTACTTCAGGTTTTAGATCTTAAACTCCAAAACGCTGAGCTACATTGGGGGTATCTCTTATGTGTTGTATTTGGTCCACTGGCCAGTCATCTCTATTTTCCTGACAGCTACAGTTAACAGTTATCTGTTTTGTATTGGTAAGTAAACCTCACTTATATTACACCTCTGCATTTAAAAAATTCCAGTCCTAATCTTCATACTATCCATAGTTCTTCATCATCTTTTCGAGAAACAATATCTGAAACTAGAAATGAAAGGAATTTTCCCTTTGGTTCTCCTGCTTATCGCAACCAATGCATATCTACAATATAGCATTCGAAATGATTCTTTCTGGAAGTATCAATACACACCGGAGCAGAAATCAATTATTGAAAGAAACCATGAGACCTATGCGCCCTTGTATGATATTGAAACAAGACAAAGCAAATGTATGGAAAAAGATTTGGAGGTGGAGTTTGAAAAACATTACCTGCTTGGATATTGTAGACTTCCGGTGAGTAAACCGTGCAAATTCTAAAAAAAATCCTGATCAAAAAACTTCAGCCAGGTAAAAGAAACACTTCTGTAATGCTGATAGGGAACAGTTATATTCTTACGTTTGTGAATCAAATCGAGGAGCACTTCAAATTGAATTACTCAGAGTTTAGATATCTATCTATCATTGGTGAGTGATTATCTTGCTGCGTAGCGACAGACTTGAGTCTTCAGGCAGCTACGGTTTCTTCGCAAGCAGTTGGAAATTGTCACATCAAGCGTTGGAGCTTTCAAGGAAACAAGTTGAATTGCATAAACCGGATGTTCTTTTTGTGTTGCCGAGGTTTTTTGGCTCGCGGCGAATTTTTAGAATTCAGAGTGTGATTTTTTCAGATACATGCAAGATGCGAACTATCCACTTGAAGAAAACGATGAACTTGTAGAAGAAATGAATTCAAATATTGAGTTCTATGAAAGATTCACCAAAAGAATATATATACTGGATGCCCTTCCTAATTGGAGCGAAAACTTTCAAACGTTGTTTTTACAAAATCTGATTACACGCCTAGATGATATGGAGCTCCTACACTTGAATAAGAAGAAGGCGGATCTAGAAATGAAGAATATCAGGAGAAGGCTGAAAATGATAAAATGCAACAAATGCAAGGTAAGGCTCCCACATGTGTAACTCAAATTCTAGAACCTTTTTGCAGGTGTTTGACTTAAGTCATGTATTTCTGGAGGACGATAAGTATCTGACATTCGACAGGGACACTATGCTATCATACATTGATAATACGGTTCATTTGAATGCGGCAGGAGTCAGGCCCTGTGATCCAGTTATTAAGAATTTGACTAGAGAGATTATGGATAGTTTGTAGTGTGCTTTAAAGTTGAAATTAAGAATTTTTGTGTTTGACAGGCTTAAAATTCATTTTTTGTACTTTACATGGAACAGGTTGGGACGAGTCGGTTCTAGTACGGCCTGATCATGTTCAAGGTTTCTAATTTTTGTTTTAGAATTAAGGACTTGGATACTTTATAGCAGCGCTGGCTGCAAATACATTCTACCGCGCCTTCATTAGAATCTCAATTTCTACTCCATTAACTTTCTATTAAGTAGTAACCGAACACACACATACACACTAATAATAACCAGTTTGTCTATCTGATCCTAGTTTACCAAACATGGATAGCCGCCAGTAATTTCCTTCCACAACACAACATGACAACTTACACCATCGGATAACACAATCATTCGGTTTTTTTTCCATACGGTTAATACTTTCTTTAAAAAATGAGGGAAGATATACAATGTCTTCGTGGAATCGCTATTATATTTGTGCTACTATTTCACCTATGCCCAAATTTATTTGTGAATGGATTTCTGGGAGTTGATATGTAAGTAATTAACTTAATTATTAATTGTAACTTCTTAAATTTCAGATTCTTTGTGATATCCGGATTCCTAATGGCTAAAAACTTGACAAAGGCAAAGCTAGTAAAAATTCATGATTTTTTGTTGTTTTATTATATGAGGTGAGATTTGATAGCATTTATTTATTACAAATGAAAGATTGTTTTCCAGATTCCGAAGAATTCTTCCAATGTACTTCTTGGCTGTCTTCATGACAGTTGTGATGGTTCATTTATTTTTGGGGGATTTTTTATGGAAGAATAATAATAGATACTCGTTGGCCTCCCTGTTAATGGTCACTAATCAACTGGTTATTCATGATCAGGCGGATTATTTTAATGAGGTACGTTCTGAGGTATCAGCAGTTAATTGAAATTCCACTAGAATCATAATTAGCCTAATTAGATCAAAACTGATACTAATTAGAGGTAACAAAGTTTAGAATGACTCGAAATAGGTTAATTGACTGAAAAATGCAGCAGAATCCTAAATTTTCCAGTTTTTTGCTTCCACGTCCTCCATAAACGGATTCCTCCACCTATGGTCATTATCCCTTGAGATGCAATTCTATCTATTCGTTCCTATCATTTTCTTCGGGCTTCAATTTCTCAAGCACGATTATTTGAAGGTACGTCTCTTCTACAGGACCCCGGAATGCTCTATCCAAAATTTCAAATTCCAGCTTATCACAGTATCCCTCATAACTATATTCGGTTACATCGCCTTTGCAATGATCCTCGACAAGTTCGCCTTCAACTTCATGTTCCTCCGGTTGTGGCAGTTTTCTGCGGGATTCATGGCTTTGTTCTGGAGCAAGATTCAGAATAGTAAAGAGCTCCCGAAAAAGTCGGATACAGAATCGGAATCTCCATCATCGAAATGTCCATTCACTAAAAACGACATTGTGACTATTTCCCTATGTATTCTAAGCCTGTGTTTATTACCTAGGGAAGTCGAAGTACTGGTTCTTAGACCAGTAGTCACGTTAGCTACCGCTCTGATTATTGCAAGTGAATCTCAGGGTTTTCAGGTAAGAAATATCACTGTGACGCATTTTGCGATTTATTCTTATTTTCAGATTTTAAAATCCGACACCCTCTGCTATATCGGAGACATTTCCTATGTGATGTACTTGGTTCACTGGCCTGTCATTTCAATTTTCTTAGCTTCTACTGTCAAAAGTTATATATTTTGTATTTGTAAGTTTTTAAGTTTTCCCTAGACCATCAAACCTCGATGTATTGATTCCAGTAACCATATTCATCGCCTCAATTCTTCTTCATCATCTTTTCGAGAAACAATATTTAAAGCTTAACATGAAGGGAGTCTTCCCTCTGATATTCCTACTCATCGCTGCTAATTCCTACCTTCAATATAGCATTCGTAACGACACCTTCTGGAAAAATGACTTCCCAGCAGAAACCCGTCAGATTATTGACCAGAACTTAGTGATGTATACCTCACTATGGGATTTGGAAGCCAGGAAGGATAAGTGCATAGAGACGGATATAGAGACACCGTTTCCGAAAGGTCATCTCAAAGGGTACTGTAGATATCCGGTAGGTCAAACTCAGTACTATCTTCAGCAAATAGTTGATTTAGCGAGGCCATGGAAACTTCTCAATTATGATGCTCGGCAATAGTTACGTATTGAATCTGGAAGAGCACATGCGAGCTCATTTCAACTATAACTATTCGGATTATCGGTACATGTCGGTTATAGGTAATAAACAAAAATAACAAACTTCGGGGGCAAGTAACTATCAGATTTTTATTTTCAGCTAGCTACGGTTTGTACTCAGATCATACTCTACTTTCACAACAAGCATTGGAGTTTTCAAAGCAGCAGGTGGAGAATCATAAGCCGGATGTTTTGTTCATAGTTGCTAGGTTAGTTTGAACTAAAGGCGAGACTTGGGCAAGATTTGGGCAAGCAGTGAGCAAGACTTATACAAGGTTTAGACAAAACCTGGGCATTATCTAGGCAAAGTCTCGGCATGGCCAAGAAAAACCTGGATAAGGTTAAGAAAAATCCTGGGAAGGAGCCAAGCAACCTTTAGGCAAACCTTGACAAGACCTTACTAGATTCAGACATACGTACCTGGTCAAGACCCGGACAAGATCTGGAAAAACCATACGCAAAACCTTGAAAGGATCTGTGCAAGGCTTTGGTAACTCTAAGCATAACATAGGCAAGATCGGATTTTGAAAAGATCTCGAAAACACACTAAAGACGTCCCCGCCACCTCTCCAACTCATTCATTTTTTGTACATATTCCAGGTACATGGAAAACATCAAAGACCCTATCCAAGTCAACGATCCACTCACCCAACAAATCAACGAGACTATTGCATTTTATGAAAAGTAAATCACCCTGTCATATTATTTTTACACTATTCGTTTCAGATTTGTCAAAAAACTGTACATCCTTGACGCCCATCCAAAATATCATGAAAACTTTCTCAACCTATTTTTACACTATGCAGTAACTAGGCCTGATGATATGGAGGTTCTTCACCTAGACAAAAAACAAGCGGACGATGAAATGAGACCGGTGAAAAGGAGGTTTTCAAAAATTAAGTGTAATAAGTGTCAAGTGAGTTGTTTTTTTTTTTTGCGAAAACGATTTCCTAAGTTTTTTTTTCAGTTTTTCGACTTGAGCCGTGTATTCTTGCTAGGTGATAAGTACCTAACCTATGATAAGGATACCATGCTATCATATGTTGACAACTCGGTTCATCTTACTGGTCCAGGAGTCAAAAAATGCGAGCCAGTCTTCCAGAAAGTGGCAAGAGAGATAATGGATAGTATATGATTTAGTAAAAAATTAAATAAAAGGTTTCTATCACTTGTCCAGTGTCCTTCGATCTTTTAAACTTTCCGACCCAATACCATTAGTCTCGCTCGATTTGCCATTTTCAAAAGTCATCTCGGAAAGGAGGCACCCATTTGCAGTGATGTATGTGAATGTAGGATGCTGTCTCTCTTTCTTTCTTAATTCTCATCTCTTGAGATCACGCAGAGAAAAAAACCTGATGAATGGTGACACAAACTATCACACAGAATGGGAAAATGGAGTGGGGGAGGAGGAAAAGGAAAGGGAGATGAGGGACTGACGATTTTGGTTTTGTAGGGTAAAAAGTAATACATTTTCTGAAAAATCGAATGAGACTGAATAATTTAAGATCTTAATGAGAAATAACAAATTTCGAAACCGCTAAATTTTGCATAGTAGGCAGATCAGTTTCCATTCCGGAAAGAAATTCTACCCGCGTCCTATAACTGTACTCTTTTTTGACCAGTGTTCCAGTGCGAGGCGTAAGGTCCGCAACAAACAGATTCGAATTTTTCCTAGTCACATTGCGTGCGCACCGCGGTTTACATTGAAAGATATGACTAATAAATTTAAAAATCTTTGGCACTCAACCAAGTATTTTTTGGCACCGTGCCAACCGTTGTGCGACGGAGCGCGTTTCCGCGATCTTACGCCTCGCACTACTGTGATAATGCAAACCAGCAATCAACCTAATTGTCGGGCTTTGCGATTCTCGGAATTTATATCTCCCGAAGGAGAAGATAACGACGCCAAAACACAATCATCATTCTTAGAGAACATTTATAAATAAAATCACTATACTATATGAATTTTTTCTACACTTTGGTTACTCCAAGCCTTTCAAGGTACCCAAAGATACAATCTGTATTCTAATCTTCAATGTCTCATCTTCTGATCTTTTACGATAAAAAATCAAGAACCTTTGTGTGTATTCAAGTGTGTTTTGAGTGCGTCTGTAGTTTGAATGAGATCGAATCTTGATAACGCGTTCAGAACATAATGTCGTTGCGATCCAGGCAATCTGATTTTTTATTCAATTCAATTTTATATTATACAACAAAAAATTTTGTCAGAAAATGAGAAAAGACATCCAATGCCTTCGTGGAGTCGCTATCATCTGTGTATTTCTGTATCATCTATTCCCAACTTTGTTTGTAAACGGATTTCTTGGAGTTGATATATTCTTTGTGATCTCCGGATACCTGATGGGTAGGAATTTAACGAGAACTGATATTACAAAAGTTCAAGATATATTAAGATTTTATTACAGAAGGTGAGTTACATGAATTTATATTCATTCACGCATGTCTAGAATTTTCAGATTCAAAAGAATTTTACCATTGTATTTCCTAGTTATCTTCTTAACTGTTGTCCTGGTTCATATCTACCTAGAAGATTTTCTATGGGAGAATAACGACAGATACTCTTTGGCTTCACTATTCCTGTGGACTAACCAGTTGGTTATAGAGGATCAAGCGGATTATTTTAGAGAGGTACTATGTCAGAGAACTTACTAGGGAAGGCCCCCCCCCAAATGACCGTGGAGATATGGAACGTGACCTGTATCGTACTAAAGCTGAAACGACGCTGATTCCAAAAATATATTCAGTTTTTGCCCTCGAGGTCTGTTTTTCGAGAAAAACGAGGTCAAAGTTTAAATTTTTGTGAAAAAATATTTGCAGCGTAGACAGCGCTCCGAACTTTGACCTTGTTTCTTCTCAAATACCAGATCTTCAGGAAAAATTGAATATATTCGCAATCAACGCCTTCTCAGCTTTCCAATGATATAGGTCACGTCCTATAACTCCACGGTCACTCGAGAGCCTTCCATAGATAGGTAATCAAAAAAATTACAGTTTCAAGCAGAGCGCTCCTCCCTAAACGTCTTCGTGCACCTCTGGTCTTTATCCCTTGAAATGCAATTCTACATTTTCGTTCCTTTCATTTTCATTGGACTTCAAATTCTCCGGAAAGATATTTTAAAATTAATCGCAGTCTCCTTGATTACTATAACTGTATTCAACTTGTTTGCCACAATCAACCCTCAATTCTCATTTAATTTTATGTTTCTCCGGTTATGGCAGTTCTCAGCAGGATTTGTAGCTTTGTTTTGGAACAAAGTGGCATTTTTTGATATGCAAAAGGACACAGATAGTCCTATCAGCTATCCGATGAGCCTAGAAGACATCGTGATTATCGCGCTATCAGTTATCTCAATATGCCTACTCCCGTCCAAAGTAGATGTAATGATATCGAGACCTCTGGTAACTATGGCAACGGCTCTGATAATAACTCTGGAATCCAAAAGTAATCAGGTAATTGTAAACAATGACTTTGTTTAAAAATTTTCTATTATTTTCCAGATTTTTGAATCCAAAGCTCTCGGATACATCGGAGATATTTCCTATGTGGTGTACCTGGTTCACTGGCCAGTTTTGTCAATTTTCATTTCAGCAACTGTGAATAGTCATTTGTTTTGCATAAGTAAGCTTATAATATCCATTTTGATCTACATTTCAATACGTTTTCAGTGATCACCTTTATCGCATCTATAATTCTCCATCACATTTTTGAAAAACAGTATCTGCAGTTATCCTGGAAAGGGGTGATCCCTCTGATTATAGTGCTGATCCTTGGAAACTCTTACCTCCAGTATAGTATTAGAAACGATACATTTTGGAAAACCACGATTCCTCCGGAAATTGAAGATGTCGTTCATTCTAACAAAAAGTTTTTTGAATATTTCTGGAAAGTCGAGCCACAAAATGAGAAATGTATAGAAACGGAAATTCAACCACTGTATGAGAAGATGTACGGATATTGCAAGTTTCCGGTAAGATTTTGATTCAATGAAAATTATTTAACTAACAAAATTTATTTAGCAAGGTCGTGGAAACTTCTCCATTATGATGCTCGGCAATAGTTACGTGATGAATCTTGGAGAACACATCAGAGCGCATTTCCATCATAACTACTCAGACTATAGATATGTTGCAATAAATGGGGAGCTAATATAGAAAACGGGGATAGTTGATAATACTGTAGATATTTTTAGAGGGGTACGGTATCTACGCAGATTCCCCGATATCACACCGAGGGTTGGAGGTAGGAAAGCAGCAAGTCGAGATGTATAAGCCGGATGTATTGATGATAGTAGCGAGGTTAGTTTGAAAGACAGATTTTGAGTCTACACTTCTTAAAGTTCATGCTCAGAAATATACAGTGGGTTAGGGGTTCAAACAAAAAAGTTGGTTGCTTTGGGTTCTATCTCTTTCTTCCATCTTTTTAAGCATACCTTAATTCGAAAAATTTTCAGATACACCAGAGCTATGAAAACCTCCGTGTCCCCAGACGACCAGTATGTTAAACAAATGAATGAAGCTATATCCTTTTATGAGAAGTAGGTATTTGGAAACCCCGTTAACTCGTCCATTATAACCATTTTCAGATTCACCAAGAAAATCTACATTATGGATGCACACCCTTTATATAGTCTTGGATTCCTCAACCTATATCTACACTACCTCATTCAAAAACCTGGTGAACTTGAGTCCCTCCACCTGAAAAAGAAGCTGGCAGATGAAGAAATGAGTAATGTGAAGAAGAGGTTTAGTATGTTGAAATGTGAGAAGTGTCAGGTATTTTTTGGAAATGATGAAATTTTGTAATTATTTTAAATTTTTCAGCTCTTCGATTTGAGTAGTGTATTTGTGGAAGGTGACAAGTACCTCACTTTTGATAGGGAAACAAAGTTATCTTATGTTGACAACACTGTACATATTACAAGTGCAGGATTAGAGAAGATGGATCCATTATTCAAGAAACTTGCAGAGGATGTTATGGATAATTTTTAAAATATTCTTTATCATATAAACCAAACAATTATTACGCTTCAAATACTGAATACTTGTTTACTCCGTTCCACCAGTGAAGTTTCCACATCTTTCCGCCGTCTCAATAACCTGCAAAACACAAAACACATATTTCTGACTTCAAACTAGAGTCAACTTACCTTGCACAAAACATCCGATAAGGTTTGATATAAAGAAGATAAGTGAATGGAGAGAACATTGGCATGGGTAAGGTGCAGGCAAAAATAGAGTATTCTAGGATAGGATTAGTGAAAATTCCAAGTTGGGCACTTAGGTAGGATAGGACTCCAATGACAAAGATGAAAGGGATGATGGCTTGGATTGTGAGGCACTGAAAGTGATTTTTCTTTCTTTTTCTCTACTTCTCTTACCTAATAGTTGTCGGCTTGTATCTCAGAGCTAGCAAAAAGTTGTCAACTACAAAAATGAAAAAATAACAAAAAAAACCTACCTTCAATATCTGTGAATGATAAGATTTTGCATCTTTTGATAACATCCCTGTCTTCTTCAGCAACTCTTTTATCACTTTATGCCTCAATACAAAAATTGCGACATAAACCGGGAAGATAGGAAC
This sequence comes from Caenorhabditis remanei, assembly GCF_010183535.1. Taxonomy (NCBI): domain Eukaryota; kingdom Metazoa; phylum Nematoda; class Chromadorea; order Rhabditida; family Rhabditidae; genus Caenorhabditis; species Caenorhabditis remanei. The sequence continues at coordinate 4,426,423 of NC_071332.1, forward strand.
ACAAAGATGTGCGATAACATATATTGAGGCAAAGTCTTTTATAGTAGGAATTCCAGCAAGTAGACCGTCTACGTGAGCCAAGTCATATTGCGGGAAGAACTTATTGGCTAGTGGAAGAATAGTTTCTCGGTCAGCAATTGTTGGCCAATAGATCACCGCTTGGATGAATGAAGGAATATAGATCATTAGTATTATCAAGGATAAAATTCTTCTCGGTATCACCGGATGATGGAGCACATAATATCGATATGAAAATGATAAAAGGAGGGACCAGACATTATGTGGGAAGCAGTGGTAGAAGATACTCAATCCAATTTTGCAAGATAGTGGACCAGTGTATTGACATAACCCGTGGAACACATAAATATAAGTGACATCAAATGGAGGGATTATGAACCTTAACGCTAAGAAATCAAAACCAAGTTTCAAAAAGTGTTCACATACCTCAATTGAATAAAAATATCCATCAAGCATTCCGTAAAATCAGTAAGGGCAAAATTGATAATAAGTGTTGCATACGACTTTGTTTGTTTCGGAGTCTTTGTAATCACTGCGTAGAGAAGCAATAGATTTGCAACACATCCGAAAGCGGAGCCGAATGCGTGCCAAATGAATATAAAAGTTAGGAACATGTTTCTAAAAAACTGAACTTCTGAGATTGAGGGGGTGCGACATGCAATTAGAATATGGATGAGCGGATTCAGAATCAACTGGAAATAGTAGTTCCTGTCTAGAAGAGGGGGAGGGATGAACCTTATAACACTGTTTAAAAACTGGAAGGAACATAACATTAGTTCAAACTTTGAAATTTGTAAGTTAAGCGATTTCAAAAACAATTTTTTATTTGGTAAATTCAACATTTTTTGAAAAAAAAATCTATGCCAAAAGCTTTAAAAAATCTTGATCTAGAAAAAAAGAACCACCGAATGGAAATCATTAGCTCTCTCAACTCGGCCGAACAAACATTTTTCAGTTCACTGAACCCGTAGTGATGTGGGTGTCAACGGAATTCATACTTCACATCTGCCTAACACTCGACGGAAAATTCGCAGATGACACCATTTTGAACGCATTATTCTCGTAGGCAATCGAAGAATGTGCTCCGCTGAGTGGGAATATGAAAAATCGGCTGCGTAGAATGTGGCGGATTACCTGAAACTATTGTTTTCATTTCTCGTTGTCCCTAAACTTGTGGAGCACCTCTTTGTTAAAAACAATATATACCATTGCATTGGCACTGTTATTAAGGGATACTGCAATCATTACAAAGCAGTAATATTCAACTTTCTGGTTATCCAGGATGATAGGGAAAATTCTAAACAAGAGCCAACTGATAGTGTAGAAAATTGTGATTAGGCAGAATTGAGTGGCGTATCTGGAAAACATAGAATAAGAGCGTTCATTAAATATGATTCTAAAACGCAATCTATGTAAATTTATAATGGTTGTGTAGATCAAAGCAAGAGCTCTATTTTTGTAGTTGACCACTTTTCAGTAACTTTGCTTGTTTTCGAGATATGCACCCTCAAACTCAACCTATTTGAATAACGAGACGAAAAGAGAGCGCAGAGAAGCTAGAGAGTCTGACTTCTCTGTGTCTCTCACTATTACTCACGCATATTCCCTATTTCCAAAGCTACCAGTTGAATCCGTATTTGGTGAGACCATTCTCTTTGACTTCCAGATTTTTATTGTTATCTAAAAAACTCTTTTATTTTTTTCAACCTTTTTTCCTTTTCCTCACCAGACTATAACAAACCAACGCAGTGAACGAGGTAGTAAAGTTCAAAGGAACATCAATGAACATGTTCGAAAAGTTCTTTTCCCCGCTAGACATATAGCTTATAGAAAGGATGCGTGAATCATAGACCAATGCACAACAGGGGAATCCAAACTGAGCTATATACGTCATCGCAATGCATAAGGGGAAAATAAAGGAGAAGATGACGATGAGCACTTTGCAAGTGAATAGGTCTTGGCTTTTGAAGCAGATGACCACTAAGCGGTTGATAGCCATTATTATTTGAGTTATTGATCCCAAATACCAACAGAACATGAATCCGGTCCCAAAAAAGACAGACACTTTATAATCAGTAGTACTATTAGGTATATATGCCTGTAAAACTTATTTTCTGGACTTTCTTTATACCAGAGGGCACTTACACTTTTAAGAATAAGAGGTACTAAATAACAAGTGGTAAGTAACAAATTGAAAACATCCGCGAATATATTTACCAGTGAAATAATATATATTGGACTTCGTTTCGCTACGAATGCCAAACGATAAACAGGAAGGACAACCAAAAAATTAGCGACAAGGCCATAGAAAGAGATACCTCCGAGAAGGATACCCAGGAGTAGTTTTAAGGTGATTTGGAGCATCTGAGCAAGCTGAAATTCGGAAAGATCAGCTTTTAAATGAATAAGTTCAAGGAGAACAAAGTATCACAAAAGTTAAGTATATCTTATTATATAAATGAGCTGTAATGATCTACGTTTTCTAATTACAATTGTTAGACACGTACGTGATTTTTTGGGATTGGTTTTTGAGTTTTCTAGTTCAAATGCTCATCAAGTATACTTTCAGAACTTTCAGGCTGTCTGGAGAAATATTGGAATGAAAGAAAAATTCATACTTGCAAACCGGGCCGAAACGGGCCGACCCGGACCGGCTCATAACTCGCTTCAAACACAATATTATGAGCTGAAAAATATACCAAAATGTAGATCTCGGCGAGTTCTATGTCACTGATATAATACGGGCCGGATGGCTATTCGTCAATGTGCCGCGGGCCGGGCTAGAATGGCTTTTTTGACATTTTTTCCCGGCCCGCGGCACATTAACAAATAGCCATCCGGCCCGTATTATATCAGTGACATAGAACTCGTCGAGATCTACATTTTGGTATATTTTTCAGCTCATAATATTGCGTTTGAAGCGAGTTACGGGCCGGCCCGGGTCGGCCCGTTTCGGAACGGTTTGCAAGTATGGAAAAGTTTGTTTTCAAAGAGGCTATCCATATCTCAAGCAGTTTTATATAGCCCACCTTGGTATACTCTGACGTGAGTCCTCTGGTCTCAGAAGTAGGAAATTGTTTAAGGTTATCGGCACGATCACTATTCTGTTTCTTCAGACACCAAACCACCTGAGACAATTCAGTAGTAGGAAATAATGGTTTATTAGGAATATATGTTGTATAGTGAGTTATATATATTATATATACACAAAAGTTCACCAAAACATCACAAATAATGTCGATTTGAGGAGATCTGAATAGAATCAATATTTAGAGGTTGTATTGGTAGTGGTATTATGACTGTGGCGGACGATGCTGTGACCATCTGCCGAGTTGTTGGCGACGTCCGATGAGTTGGTGGCTCGGGTGAAGATGTTGAGACCGCTGGATTTCAGATTGCGCCAGACCTAAATAACAAAAATTTTGGTTAGAATCGCGGAAAAAAGAAACCTACCTCCTGGTTACTAATCAGATAGACCAATGCATTTGCACTGCTATTAATAGTGACTCCAGCAGAGATACAAATGAACCATTCAAGCCCACGATTACCGATGGCCACAGGGAATACACGGAACGTGATCCAGGAGAATGTGTAGAACATAGAGATGAAGCAGAATTGCATGGCATAGCTGGAAAAAGGGGAGTAAGGGAAAGGTGGGATAGATGAAGAGCAGGTTGCATAAAAGTTGCAGTCAGTTTTGAATAGCCAGGAAAAAAATTCTAGATGCCGGGAATAATACGCTTTATAGTTTGAATCAGATATAGCTCAAATGTTAAATTTTTTGATTTTTTTTTACAAAAAATGAATGCCTTTTCAGGTAGATTAGATTGTGACTCTTCAATTAGTAAAGGTTTGAGCATTTATTCAATTTCAGAAAATATCGTTTCTAAAACATTTTCAGACGGTCACCGGTTCTTATTTCCTGAATTTTTCTAAATTTTCTGAAAAAAAATTCTGAATCTTCATGGTGTTGGTTGTTTTAGACAAGGAAAACCTTTGGGGAAAGAAATCAAGAGTACATTTTTGAGTACACTACTATTAAAGGGACCCACAACCTGGCTCATAAATTTTTTAGACTGTATTTTTATAAAAAATTGGAAAAATGGCAAAAGCCCTGGTCTAATTTCTCCCAACTTACGTCACTTCTCTATTCTTCCGTGATCTTCTCATATGTTGAGTTGCCATTGACGCAGCGATACCCTTTGTGGATTCTCTGACCGTCCAGACAATCTAAAATTATTTTTTATTACAGTTCAATCTTCCACCATCAGCTTACCATAGCATAGCAAAACGTTGCAATAACAGAAGTTGCAGTGTTCAATGGCAAGTCGATAAACATGTTCGGGTAGTTGTCCAGTCCCTCGATTTGGTTATAGGAGTAGGATAGAACAACATGGTCAAACACAAAGCTGAAAATGTTCATGTTAATTATTTAAATTGGTCAATTAACTAATTAACTTACAAACAACACGGAGTCCCATACTGTGCCATGTACATCAGAAAGAAGGAGAGTGGGATCAATAGAGCAAATAGTTTACAGATATTTCTCCGCGTGAAAAGATCACTCCTGCGGAAATAGATAACCACCAGACGGTTAACAGCCATTACAATTTGAGTCATAGATCCCAGATACCAGCAGAACATGAAAGTGGATCCCATTAGTTTTGGGATTGTTCCAGTTTTGTTTTCGGTGAAAAAATAGGTCTAAAGGTTCAAAAAATAATAAAATTCGTCACTGTTTAGGTCTCACCTCGAAAATTATAGATGGCGCCAGATAGAAGGTAGACATTAAAACATTCACAATATCTGTGACTATATTTATAAATGAAATCACATAGATTGGACTCTTATTTTGGATGAATGCCAGACGGAATACTGGGATCACGACAAGCAAGTTGACGATTAGGCCAGCCAGAGAGAGTAGGCCAAGGCCACAGCCTAGAAAAGTTTTCAGGGTCCAGGGAACCATTCTGCAAATGTAAGATGAGAACAAATTGTGTTCCTTTCAAAAGACGTGAGGAAAATTTAAATGGAGAGTGATGATGATGAATATGCTTTTACTAAAGAAGCTAACTACGACAACATGTTTTTTGGGTGGTCTGTGCATCTCAGACACTAAAAAATGAATAAAAAGGAAGGTTGTCTATGTCACAGTTCCTGAAAATTCATTCTTAGAATGAAACTTTCGAGAAAATTTTTAATCTTCTCGACGTGGGGTGTCCTCGATTCCAGAGGATACGTGATTCAGATGAAATGTAAACAAAGGCTCTCCCCAAGCTATTTGCACATATAGATATAATAAGAATGCTAAAAAAGAGGAAGCGGAGGAGGAGGAGGCAACAAATTGAAATTGAGAATGGAAAAAGGGTGTCTTAACGTTGGCACTCTAGAAAATAAAAATTAAATTCTTTCATCGCTACTAATTACATTCAACATGCTGCTTTACCAAGGAAAATAGAAAAATGAGCAAAAAATGAGTGACACGATTACCGTAGGCTCGAAGAGTCTTAGGTTCTAATAAATACCCCTAACTCTGGTAATCCGTGACGATGACTCTTTTGTAATGCTCGATCCTTGATTTTTTTGTGAAAGAAGTACAAGATTAGCGTCTAAGAACTTAGCAGAGACAATAGGTGCACATGTGCTTAGGCTTAATCTTTTTAGGTTTCCTAATATCTCAGAAATCTAACAATAAGTTGCGGTAATGTCAAATGATGGAAGACATCTAGAAGAGAGAGAAGGCTGCAATTATAATTTAAGAGAGACAACATAGACACACGTGGGGAAATATTTTAATGCAAAGAGCAATCTGCGAATGACATGTGGATTGCAGCAGACTTTGGAACCGCAGTGAGGTAGGAGAAGCAGTAAATCAAAATACAAACAATAACTCCAATCGTTCTTTCTGAGAATTTTGATTCCTGAAAATCGGGATACAATATAATATAACGTACAAGTGGTCAGTAGTCCTAAAAATTGAGAAAACTGGATTTTTGAGAACTAAATTGAGAACGATCCTGGAGTATTTATTTGCCGGCTTGCCAAGTATAATTTGATTTTAATTCAATCTGTATACCATTAAGGTTAGTTCTGAAAACTATACATTATATGGCATCAGCTATTTCAAAATCTGAGTGTATATCAGGATCGTTTTCAAGTTAGTTATTAGAAATCCTGTTTTCTCAATTTGAAGTCTGGACTACTGACCATCTGTACGTTAACTCACAAGGGAACCTTTTAAGTGGTTCCTAATGCCAGCGAAAACGACCTATACAGGTCGAAAGAGGATGTTTCAAAACCTATAAATCAACTTTCAAAAGTTGCTTACGTGACCTGTAAGTGGCTGAAATCTTGACCTGAAAATTGGCCAATTTTATCATTGATTTGCTGTATTTCCTACCACGTTTGTAAAGACTACGGCGGCAGTTTAAAAACGTGTTCGAGTGGCGCAGGTGGTTAGCGCCCAGGAGGAGAAAATTTTTGCGCTGGTTCGATCCCCTCTACTGTTTTTTTTTGTTTGATTTATTTTTTTTCTTTTTTCAGTGTTTTTTGGAAGTTATCATTATAGATTTTCGGATTCCACCATCAACGTGATTACCTTCTGAATCCCTTTTAACTGATGATTATAAGAAAGATCTTCCGGTTGCCAGGTGCCGCCAGGTGGAATCCGAAAATCTATAATGATAACTTCCGAAAAACACTGAAAAAATGAAAAAAAAATAAATCAAACAAAAAAAATAAAAACAGTAGAGGGGATCGAACCAGCGCAAAAATTTTCTCCTCCTGGGCGCTAACCACCTGCGCCACTCGAACACGTTTTTAAACTGCCGCCGAAGTCATTACAAACGTGGTAGGAGATACAATAAATCAATGGCAAAATTTGTCGATTTTCAGGTCGAGATTTCAGCCACTTACAGGCCACGTAAGCAACTTTTGAAAGTTGATTTATAGGTTTTGAAACATGCTCTTTCACCCTGTATAGGTCGTTTTCGCTGGCATTAGGGACCACTTAAAAGGTTCCCTTGTCAGGTATTTTTGGGCCAAGTTGCCCTCAAATTGGGCCATGTGGCGCTGAAAATGGGCATGGTGGCCCATTCAATGAGGGCCACTATGCCCGTTTTCAGGGCCACATGGCCCACTCGATGGGCAAAGTGCCCAGATTCGGTACAACGCGCGGCATTTCGCTCCTTTTGCTCCTTCCCATTCAGCAATATAGTTAACAAGGTTACACATATTTGTACTTTCTACTATTTATTTGTCAAATTTAAACACAAAATAATAATAATTTCAGTAATTATGGGAAGTAATAGGGTAAAATAAACTAAAATTGTCAAAATATGAGATGGAGAATAGGAATACAGAAGAAGGAAATAATTTTTCGTGAAAACTATAAATATTCAAATTACAACAAAAAATTTAGAGTAAATGCAAAAAATTTGAAGATAGAAGACGGTGAAAGATAGAAGAAGGTGAGCAGCTGGATAGCGTAGTTGATGATGATTATTGTGTTGTTGAAATAATTTTTTGTACAGCTGAAATTTCATGAAAATTGAACAAAAACAAATAAAAAATACTGTCTTACCTGATGAGTCGAGTGTAGATTTTTTTCATCTTCTGTTTGAATAAGTAGCATAAAATTGAAAGACGATAAAATTGTGAAAGAAACGAAATAAATAAGAAAAATTGTGGCGAAAAATCAGAGTGTGCAGTAGAGCGCGATTTCTCAACTTGTGCCCACTTCGTGCCCATGCTGTGCCCATCCTGCCTCACCAAGCGCCCAACCTGTGCCCACATCCACCAACTATTTCCTATCTCTCAGCCTGTGGCCCAACCTGTGCCCAACTAGTGCCCACTGGGCCATGTGGCCCTTTTTGTGGGCACTGTGCTCTATTCACGGGCCACATGGCCCAATCGAAAGTTTCGTTGCCCTACCCTTGCCCAAAAATACCTGAGAAGCGATTTTCAAGAATTAAAATTAAAAGCTACCAAGCCCCGCCCCTTAGTTTCAATGTCTTCTTACTAATTCAATCTAGTAGCATGATATTTTCCAACGTTGGTCAAGTTGATTGCAGATATATCTCATCTGAAATGTTTTTGTAAAAAATTCGATTCGAATTTTTAAAGTTGTCACAAATTCTTGTCTAAACACTGTTTGCGAAATTTTGAACAATTTCATTGTCAGATTTAAAACTTTCGAGTAGTTTCAATTTAGAACTGAACATAATGTAAAGCTGCCCAGATCTCAGCGAGAAATTTTAAAGAGGTTCATTGTTGCTCATATTTGACAACAACGAGTACCTAAGAGTTTTTCTGTTCATTTAAAAATAGTACTGCAAACTTGAAAAATGTATTTTGGTCATAATCTGAGAGGTACTGAGAGGTGCATAGTTTTACGGATTTTTTTTTCGATTTCCGAAAGCTCCGTATTCCGGAAATTGAAAATTCAAAAAAGCCAGAATCCGGAATCCGAACAGCTCTGACGTTTAAAGAGTTTGTAGTATTCAATTTTTAGTATTCCAATTTTTTACATAAAATATTAACAATAAATTCCAGTTGGAAATTTTTAGTACTGTTTCAGAAGGCTTGTCTTGAGCCGACGAATTGTTTTGCTTATCATAAAAATAAGCGTGTTTGAAATACAGTATATTATAAAAGGATCAAGACTCGCCTGTCTTGTCTTTTAGTCTTGGTGTGTTTCTTCTAACACTTTGATATGTTGCAACATATTTATTAAATAGTATAAATAGTCGGTATAAGAGAGGTGCCAAGAGGCAACCTACTCCGACCGATGCGTATGCATAAAAGTGAGGAAAAAGGCCGTTCGTACGGAAAGATAGTGGAAAGTGTAAACAAGAGGGGTCATTGGAGATAAATCATTCTGCGCGCTGGCAGGAACAACAGAATAATAAAAGAATGACAGGAACGTATTTTGCCCTGTCACATCCCCGCTTCTTAGGAAAAGATGGTTCGTCCTCGAACCACAAAAATGATTGATGGAATTTTGAATTCGAATTAGAACCATTTCCCCCCAAAAAGTATAACAATAGAACAATAACAAAACAAAGCTTTGCGGGTTCTCCCTCCTTTTCGAATAGCTACTTCGTCCCTGAAGTCTCATATCCCATGGAATGATATGAAAAATCTAGTTAGAAATAGTTACACGAAAAACCTTAACATCCAAAAGAATAAACACAATGTACTAATATTCTATCACTAAACTTATAAACTAATACGTCGGAAAAAGTCACTCTCAATAACTGATACTCTAACTCGATTAGTGACAACGACAAAACACTAAGAATCTGAGATACAATAAAATCAAATGAAACTCGACAATACAAAATAGTGAAAATCAAACTAGGAATGTAACTCTCAAAAGATTACCATACAATTCATAAGTTAACAATGGACGGAGGTCCCAACTCAAAATCCATTGGTCTCAAAACTAATCCTACTCGATAATTACCTAGGTGTAGAGATGCCTTAACAATACACTAGAATAATTTCTTTGGGGTAACGCCTACTACTCAGTGGATCAAACTTTTCGATAATTGTTAATGAGAACAGAACTTATGATTGCCAGTTGAGAAGTCAGCATCCGACGGTTGACATCACAGCATCCGCATTGGAGATCAGCTTCCGGAAAATCGGCTCACAAATAATAGAAAAAGGAATAGTAGAACGGCAAAACAGAAGGGAATAAATAGACGGTTCGGTACCCAGGTGTAGCGGTAAAACTCGGGAGCACCGAGGAATATGAATCCTTGACCGAGAGTTCACGGATAACTACTGATTATAGGCGAATCAGTTGAAATCCTACTCTTAGGAACCTCCATATAAAAGGATCAAGACTCGCCTGTCTTGTCTTTTAGTCTTGGTGTGTTTCTTCTAACACTTTGATATGTTGCAACATATTTATTAAATAGTATAAATAGTCGGTATAAGAGAGGTGCCAAGAGGCAACCTACTCCGACCGATGCGTATGCATAAAAGTGAGGAAAAAGGCCGTTCGTACGGAAAGATAGTGGAAAGTGTAAACAAGAGGGGTCATTGGAGATAAATCATTCTGCGCGCTGGCAGGAACAACAGAATAATAAAAGAATGACAGGAACGTATTTTGCCCTGTCACAATATCATACTGAGTATACAACGTCTTTATAACTCAAGATGTGATTTGCAACAACTCCAATTTTTCCTAATTATAACCCTATCAAAGTTGTCCATATGTATGTATTCATCATTTTTCAGCACCCTGTCCACAAAGGTAGACTTCTGAGACATCTGAACATAATCCCATGTACATGTGCTCTTTGCTTAGTGTTTGCTAAGTTAAGGATCGGGTAGAAAAGGTTATCGTCGAGTATTTCCAAGAAAAATGCGTCAGAACCAACACCCTCCTTGAGTTATTTGGTCCCTCTTGAACCTCTTCTCCCTCTTTTTACTCAAAGTATTTTAATTCATATGTACATAAAGCCCACATAGACTTCCGCTAGGCTCATTTCCGCTTTGCATTTCTTTCTTTTTTATGATGTGTGTATTAGTCTCGTAAGTTCAAATAAACCTTTATTCTTCAATTAAGCAACTTTGGCGGCACGAACTTGTATCACCTGAACCTGACTTGAAGCTTTGGCTCCAACGAGCTTCTTCCTCAACCATGGAATCTGAAGAGATTTCTGAACTTCTAGGTTTATGGAAAGGTAGATAATAGAGTTGGAAGAGCAATTAAAGGTCACTAGCACTGGTACAACAGAGTACCATTCTGATTGATTTGTTGGGACGATATGGGGAAGGAGCTCAAATAGAACCCAAGTGAAAATGTAAAATATAGAGATGAACACGAATTGGAATAAGTACCTGAACACAATCTTAAAATGAATTTCAGCTCTTCATAACTTACTTCACATCTTGGTTACTTTTATTTCTCTGAACATTACTTGTTTTGTTATGGTTTCGGATTGACCGGAATACTGATATATAGCATAGTGTGGAAGTGGAGGTACATACAATATCATATGAGACAAGCATTAGGTTAGAGTAGGAGTAGAGACCATCTATGTTAATATGCATGAATGACATTACGTTATGATCGGCGATGAATCTGTATAAAAGTCTGATGAGATTCGACAGACTCAATCTTAGTGAGTCTTACACGCAGCACGGAAAAATATACTGGGTACAAACCGCAGATCCCACAGTAAACGAAATAAGGAACGCAAAAATTATCATGGTAGTTTTGAAAGTGAAAACATTTTTCTGTTTCAACGTAATCACGGTGAACCGGTTAACCGCCATAACTATCTGTACTAGACACTCCATGTACCAGGCATTGATAAATATCCAACCGAATACAATAGCCAGGGCATTGGTCCGGTGTCCGGTAATCACGTATCGCTTTAATTTTATTATCGGGATAAGGTATACTTCAGCTCAGAAAACTCTTACGTCCGCTATAATCGAAGCTGCTAGATAAAAGCAAATTATCGATAATTGCATCAAATCTGATATAACATTGAAAAATGCGATGACATAAATCGAACTCTTCTTTGCAATAAATGCCAGTCGAAATACCGGCATAAAAATCAGCAAATTCAAAAAAATGGCGAAGAGCGAGAGGGAGAAGGAAGTCATGCCGAGATACCATTTCAGCGTCATTGTTACGTGAAATAAGCTTGTTGTTGTCCAGTTCCCACATTATATAGTTATTGAGGTGACTCGGAAATTGGGATGGTTTCCGGTATTGTCTAAAGACGTGTAGATGTTCTACAAAGAACATAGGCTAAATTGGATTTCTGCCTTAGCGGAGGTGTGTGTATTGTGGGATAGTCTGATTAGGTTGTTGTGCTCGAAAGATTGACTCTAAACCAAAAATTTGACTGAAAGATGTGCATGTCTTAAAATTTTATTTTAGGTCCGTATCCCCGCCAACTGTTAACTGATGACTGTGAGTTGCTACTCAGCAAATTATGGCAGGATTGGCTGGCCAGCGATACACAAGATGGGATCCAGTTAAATGAACACCGATTTTCCAACAATCCCTGTTTTCCTGGTGTTTTCCTGGTACAGTAAGATGTCTGCTGTAAGTTTAGTAGTGATTATAAAACGTTTATGAATAAGTTATAATTTTTAATCAAAATGTTATAAATCCTCTTCATGCTACATTCTGCTGATTCTCATGGACCATTCCAATCGATCTGAATGGCTGATGCTTCCTTTCCGGTATAAATCGTATCGCCACATGTGCAACCGGTCCGACACTTGCTCTTGACTGATTTGTCACACTCATCATAGACATGTTAAACTTGGGAGACTCTTGTTTGGCCAAACCAATGAACTGAAGCACAGAGAGTAGTTTTTGAGGGAAAATGTTGTTTTGGACCTGCAAGTATTCGCTTTTTTCAAGGATTCGTTTCGAATTTCGTGTTCTTACTTCACTGTTAAAACCAAGATAAATTATAGCATTCGATGTACAGTTAATGGTATAAAACGTGGGAACTAAGATGAACCATTCCACATGTCTATTTGCCAGCAGGATTGGGAGAACTCGGAATAAAACCCAAACAAAAACATAGAACACCAAGAGTAAGCTAAATTGTATGGCGTATCTGATATCTCGGTTTCTTTTTGCCTTCTGGTGCTCTCCAGCCACCGAGGAGAAGGTAGGAGTAGAGTTGTGGACAGTCCAAAAGATCTGGAATTTTATTCACTATTAGGGTTAAGCAGCAGGTGAAATAATTTTCTACCATGATATAACAAATTGCAGAAATGATGGAGCTGCTTGCATTCAAAGGAAGGTCAAATTTATCCGAATAATTCGGAATCCCCTCTAATGAGTAGTAGGAGTACGAAAGGTATTCTTGGTCGAATACAAATCTAAAAAAGAAAAAAATAGAAGTAAAACACAACATTGTCTACTTACGCGCAACATGGGTTCAAGTACTGAGAATTGTACATGAGCATAAAACAGAAAGGAATCAGAAACGTGAATAGAAGGATAGTAGTGGTGAAGGTGAAAATTTTGTGCTTTTGTTGACAGATGATCACGTATCTGAAAATTCTTATGATCTCTGAGTAGAAGACTTTGGAATCACCTGTTAAGAGCCATGATTACTTGAGTGATTGTCTCAAAGTACCATAGAAACATGAACGAAGAACCGAACACCATTGTCCATGTGCTCTTTTTGACGGTGCTGATTAAAAAGGACTGGAAGAAAAGAATTGATCAGATTTGATATACCGTATCTTCTTACTTACGCTGGCTACTATACTAGGCGCTAGGTAAAACGTGGACATTGTCATCTGAAGGACGTCTGATAGAATATTGAAGAAGGCGATTATATAGACATGATTTTTCCGGAGCACAAAGGCCAAGCGGAATACTGTGAAGAGTGCAATAATATTGAGGAGAAGGCTGGTAGCAGATAGGATGCCGTAGCAGAATCCGAGTATTACTTTCACAGTGATTTCCATGTCAGCATGAATGAATGGGAGAAAGAATAATAATGAAAGAACAGACACTGATCGCTTACTGAAAATCACATGGTGTCCTGATGAACAAAAACGGAAATGAGGTATATGTATGTACAATTCATTGCCATATAATCATATAATAAGGAAGTCATACAATTGATTTATAGTTTTCAAAATAGTTATAAGAATTAATGAGTTGTAGGTCTAGCGGATGGGATTGGAATAGTGTGCACTTTCGACTGGGTGTGTTGTTCGTGGGAGTGATCAGTGGTGCCAATTCCGGAGAATCGGAAGATTTTGTGTTCGGAGAGACGGCGACGGATCTGGAATATTCTTTTATGATATTAGAGACGGTTTCCACTAGAGGCGTCGCGGTTTGCACTAGACGCGTCGCGGTTTTCACTAGAGACGTCGCGCTTTTTACTAGAGGCGTCGCGGTATTTACTAGAGGCGTCGCGGTTTTTACTAGAGGCGTCGCGGTATTTACAAGAGGCGTCGCGGTTTTTACTAGTGGCGTCGCGGTTTTCACTAGAGGCGTCGCGGTTTTTACTAGAGGCGCTGCGGTTTTTACTAGAGGCGTCGCGGTTTTTACTAAGGCGTCGCGGTTTCACTAGAGGCATCGCGGTTTCACTAGAGGCGTCGCGGTTTTTACTAAAGGCGTCGCGTTTTTCACTAAAGGCGTCGCACATGCCGCTAGAGGGGTCGCAGTTTCTGGTGGGTTTGAAGGTAATGAATGACTTTGTGGCCTAACTTTTCAACCATCATGTCTCTCTACCACCCATTGTTACGGGTTACGGTAGAATTTCCGGGGACGTGTCCCAAAAATTTTCACAACAAGGAGACTTCTAACTCACCTCCTGATTAAAAACAATGTAGACAAACGCATTTGCACTGCAATTAAACACGTGACACAACGATGTCAGTATGAACCATTCGATCTGCCTCCCGGTGAAAATAATAGGAAAAATCCGAAACATAATCCACGAGAACGTGTAAAACATAGAGATCAAGCAGAATTGCATTGCATACGACAATTCCTGACGTCCTCTTTTCCGTTGGTTCCCAGTTTCCATATTTGGAGTGATATTCTTAGAAGCACTGCGGATTGTGTAGAAAATCTGGAATTTTCAGTTAGCTAGACCTTGCTGACTGAAATATAATCGTACCCATGAGTAACAAACAACCGGAATAATCGAGCTAATAGCGTTCAGAGGGATATCACTTTGATCAGTGTAGTTAGTAAGATTTCCAATTTGAAAGTAGGAATAGGATAGAACAGTTTGATCTACCAAGAAGGTACAACATGGAAACACATATTGTACTATGTAGCTTTTGACCAAGGCAAATATGAAAGTGAAGGTGAAAAATATCAATAAATTCTTCTTGGTGAACATAGAAGATCGGAGGATACAGATAACCGCCCATCTAGAAAAAAGTTTTACATATTTTGAGTCATTAAGATAATTCAAGAATTCACCTATTTACCGCCATCACAATCTGAGTAATATTCCCAATATACCATAAGACCATGAAGATGAAGGAGATGAATACAGTAAGTTGGCCATTCCGTTCCTCGGTGGTTAAGAAACTCTGAAATTTGTCTAGAAAACCCCATTCTTTCCCCGTGGCTT
Organism: Caenorhabditis remanei; assembly: GCF_010183535.1. NCBI lineage: Eukaryota > Metazoa > Nematoda > Chromadorea > Rhabditida > Rhabditidae > Caenorhabditis > Caenorhabditis remanei. Next base: position 4,441,539 of record NC_071332.1, read on the forward strand.
ACATTCATAATAATTGTTGGCGCCAAGTAGAATGTCGTAATCAGCAAGTGGGCAATGTCATTGACTATATTCACACTTGAAATCACATAAATCGAACTTTTATCCTCAGAAAATGCCAGTTGGAAAACTGGGGACACCACAGTGATATTGAGAAATAGTCCAATGGTAGATGCCACGAGAAGTATGAATCCAAGAATGGTTTTTGGGACGAGCTCGATCATTTTTAATTTGTTTGCAAGCGGAGAAGACTAGAATGAGCCTTTTATATGGCTCAGAACCTTTAGAAAGTTAAGCGCCTGCTAAGCCAGTCAAGTGATCGTTTCAAAATAGGAAAAATGATAGAAAGAATGTCTGAAAAATTAAATCTAATAGGTCGGTGTCGAGGGAAATGGCAAGGAACAGGTGAAGTGTTTGTGTAATAGTAGTAATACAAAATATAATTCAAATTTGGGTAGAAATAGATAAAAAGTTCGTTGACTACACTGTTTTAAGGTTATTTATATTAAGGATTAGAAAAATGTCTTGTGACAAGATTAGGTTAGATCAAGAACCTTAGGTTTTGTATCTATTCAAAAACCTGGAAAAAGAAAAAAGGCTCTTAATCTCTTAGTCATTAGGAAGGACTAAGCTTTGGTTCAGTTGGACTTTTTTATGAGATCGAACTAAAAACTTCAGGAGAGAGGTAAATAATAAATAATCTTCATTCAAATAGTCAAATGATTCATTGCTCATTCTCAACAACTTAAATTGCATCTGCCAGTCTAAAAGCGGTTCACACTTTGCCAGATGACCCATTTCGGTAGTTTTATCTTTGGTGAAATAAACTTTGCCACTTCTGGTTTCCCCATAGTCCCAAGAATCGTGCGGACGCTTCGGATGTTTTGCGGTTCCATTCCTGAAAACCCCCAAGAATATAAAAAATTGATTAACCTGGAGGATTCACCAATTCTATCCGTAAAATCATACTTCTGCGCCAAGTCCTCTGTGAACAAAGTCTTCCCAGACTTTTTCAGTCTCCCCGGATCCATCGCCAACCGAGCCAACGCTTTTCCAGTAAACTCAGTGGACTCTCCTTTCACATACTCCTCTGTGTCTTCTTTCATAAAATCTTCCACATTTTTCCGAAGCGACGTTTCAGTCTTCACGGGACCGGGAATAAGAGTAACGACGCAAACATTGTAGGGCTGAAAATAGAAGTGTTATACTAGGAAACGAGGCAGAATAATATCCGGTACATTGAGCTCCACAGCCATGTCTGTTGACATTCTGGCCAGTGCTTCCTTTCCAGCTCCATACGCAACATTGAATACATATCTGAAATAGTAGCAAGGGACTGACTTATTTAGCAAAAATTGGATTCATATGGCATTGTCCCTTTCAGCAAAAACAGAAACTCAGATTTTCTTCGGAAGAGCGCATTTGCATTAATAAAGGAAACTCACTTCAAGCCACCCAACGATCCGACATTCACAATAAGCCCTCTGCGTCTCTCTACCATCATTCTCGATGCATACACGGCACAATAGTAATGGTTTCTCAGCCCAACATCATTAATCGAATCCCAAAATGATGGGTCATGATCGAAAAATGGTTTCCCAACCATCTCCGTGGCTTTCTAAAAGTTAGCATTTTTCTGAGTCTACGGGTTGAAATTGAAAGCTTACCCCCAACGAGTTATATACATTGTTCACCAGTATATCAAGTCGTCCATCCTGCTCTTCTTTTATTTTTTCGAACAAGAATTTCACTTCGGTCATGTTCGAATGGTCGACATACAACGCGATCCCTCTCCCACCTCGGTTAGTGATTTCTAATATTATAAATTTAGGTAAAATCACAGAAATTGATTGTTAGGGATTGTTAATTAACAAATTACCTTTTGCAACATACTCCAATGACGGCAGGCCAAGCCCGAAGTTGTCACTTAACTCTGGCCGTCTTCCAGTAATGTATACTGTAGCGCCAGCTTCACCAAGTTGGAGAGCAATCCCCCGACCTAAATACTCACTGGTGACTCGAATATATAATAATTTCAGACTTACCGATTCCCCTGGAGGCCCCAGTTACCAGAGCCACCTGGTCTTGTAGTATAACACCCATCGGAATATATGTTACACATATGAAAGTGTATATTATATCGGGGCAGGCAAAAATAGGGGAACACGGATTATAGGATTTACCCTTTCAACTTGAATACTAGTGTCTGTATGTTATAATTGGATAGGATAGTTTGGTATGAATTTTATAACAAAATAACAATAGGTTCAAGCCATCGACCTAACCCGCTGAGAAGAATTCTGTGTTACGCTCACACTGAAATTCAAAAAACATGAATAGCAAACGCGCTCTATCAACAACCTACCTTATCGTAGAAATCTCTGCTTTCTTCCAGAACATTGCGTGTTTCCTGAGTTCCGGGTAAGTGATCATTATGACTATTGCATTACAGGTTGAGTGAATTGCCACTATCATAGTAAAATAGTAAGATAGCACCTGAGAATATCTAGTGGGTATGACGACAACAAACGCTATAGAGACAGCTGGAACAATGCCGACCAAAGAGCTTTGAAACTAAATTTTTTATAATTTGTTGTGTACATAGTTTAGTTAGACCTATTTGTGTACATACCTGAAGTACTAAATTCCTGACTGCCACCCGGTGTTTCTTCCAAGTTGCTTTAGATATGAGTGACTTCACTTCATGAAGGGTTCGAACCATTTGTAGGACTGAGATACCTATTGTGGCACCGGATTGAATACATCCAAACATTGCAAGAAAAAAGTAGACGGACATCCAGAAATTCATGATATATAGTTGAAAATCTTTGAGGGAGAGGAATTGTGACTCGAAGAATGGGTACTTCTTCCGAATCACCACAAACTGTTCTTCTTTTGATATACTACTCATAAAAAATGAGCCAGAAAATAGCAGTGGGTAACTTCCTAAAGCAGTTACAGATATTCTGTAGGCAATCATAGATAACTCAAAACGACTACTCATATGAGATATAGTTTTGTACTTTTTAATGAAACAAATGTTCAGCATATTGACCTGCATACTGGCAAGAAGGGACAGGAGGGTCTGAACTGTTTCGTACAGTTTGATTTATCTGATTCACAGTGATACCATCTGAATATCTACTGGAACTGACAAAAACTTGCCGAGCAGTCCGTTACTGTACCCTGCAGTTATAGGAAACAGACCAATTGGTTGCATTAAAACTGATAAATGAATGTCACCGATAGCGCAGAAAAGCTTAATGACAATAAAACTGCATTAATAAATATTGAGATGTCTACCTGATAAGCCAACAAATAATATCTGAAAGTGTCTAGCTTTTTGCCCTTGAAAAACAATAAATAACTGATAAAAGCGTTACAAATAACAGAAATTGTTCCAGAAATATAAAAGTGTTCTGCTAAATAACTGGGTGGTTGGAATTCGATGCTAAAATTGGTTGGCATTGACATGAAGGAGTCGTCGACCAACTAGACGCGTTTTGAGTTCCAGCTGCCAGTAGAAATTTGGCGTGAATCTATATATAAGGCAAATGAAATATCAACAATCACCAACAATTGACACTTTTAGCTTTGAAATTTTTTGAGCCAAGACATACCTCATTCTTATTAAGTTTTGATTAAGACTACTTTAATTTTACTTTATATTGCATGCAAGTTATACCACCTTTTTTAAACCACTGACACAATCGCATCCTGAAAAATAATTTTTTTTAACTTCACTTCTGCACCAAATACCGCTTACCTAAGATTTCTATGTTTTTAAAAGAACACCGTTTTTTTCTGAATTTCGGATAACTTAAATTTACAACGATCGCGTTGAGAGTAAGGTGAGTGGTTATCCCCATCACGGTCATAAGGCTTAAACTGGATATATCGAAGAACTGATTTCCAGAAGTCTCAAATATTGGACATTCACAGAAAAAGGTTAAAAAACATTTATTAAAAATTTATTACTGCAGGTTAGTTATATATATATATATATATATATAAGGAGATACATCCCTCACGAGATGGACTAGTAAAAAATATGGAGGAAAATGCGAGATATTTGGGATAGGCAACAAAATAACTGGGAGAAAAAGAACAATGGATTCAGAAAGAGAAAATACAGTTTAGGAAAAAAATTGATCAATCACAAGACCGAACTTCTCGGCGACACACGAATCGCCCTTCTACTTTCAACAGAGTTGTTCATAAAACTGACACTTCTTCGTTGGCGCTGAAGTTTTCCAGCCGTAGTCCAGAATAATACAAATGCTCGGAAATCCGGGACAGTAAAGATAACGACAAGACAGTTGATCGACGAGTGTGTGGTCATTACCATAAGCAAGTACCAGGTGAAAACTGGAAAAATGTATATATAGTTGATTAGCTGGCGCATTTGGTGTATCATAGTTTAAAAAAACAAAAAAAGATGTGTGCTATAAACTACGGAACGCAAAAAAATATATAAAATTGTGTACCTTGCGCCCCTTTGAACGGAATGAATATTGTCGACATAATCAGCATTCCAGGAAGTATCGCTATTGGTGTAGTCATAAACTATAAGCATCTGTCTCTAATCAACTTCGCACTATCACTTTCTACCTGTCCAACCAAACTCTTCAGCGCTGCCTTATGCTTTTCCAATGTGGATTTAGACAGGCTCAGTTTACATAGCATAAGTACATGATACATCTGGAAAGTTAGCACGAAAACGGTGATTGTAGCTTGTATGCATCCCGCCACTATCATTATAAGGAAAATTTTAAACATAATGCTAAACTCATACATAGCAAAATTAGAAAGTTTTTCGAATTTGTGGCGGAGCTTGGAGTAGTTCTGAAATAGTAATAGTTAGTTGTTAATGGTTTTTCTAATTTACCGTGTCAATTATTTGATATTCTTCTTCCTTAGTTAGATGTGCAAGAATAAACGGTATTACATAAGTAAAAGTATAGGCCATAAAGAAAAATACAATAGCGTTGTAAACATTCTCCGGGAGAACATATTTGTTAATTATTTTAGTAATAGCCTTGTGTTTTCTCAAAAAACAAAGATTCAATACGTTTACTTGATATCCAATGAGCAATGTAAGAATAACCATAAGAAAATGAGGACTGGCATCAATAAGTTTAACAAGAACTCCTATACAGTATCCAGACGGCAATGGAAACAATGTTACAGGTTGCATAAGGAAGGTTAAGTGGATGTCGCCCAAGGAACATGTGAGCTGAAAAGAATTTAATAAAAAGTTATCAGTAGGTCTTACCTGAAATGCAAGCATATAGTATCTAAAAGAATCCATTTTTCCTTTATGAAACAACAAAAGGTAGAAGACAAATGTATTGATCATGATAGATATAGAACCGGATATATAATAATGATGCACCAGAAACTGGGGAGTTTCGAAATCAACATCCAGCAATATCTCGTCAGTCATCTTTAGGCAAAAGTAACTAAAACTGAGCAGTGAAGAAAAATGAAATCATTTTTGACATGACAGATGTTTTATTTTATTCAAGACACGAATTTCAATAAATAAGCAACTGAAGTTGAGTGAGTGAACCATGAACCAGATAAGTAAGAGGAAAACAAAGAAATTCGATCAAGTTGATATTTCTATGAAATGTTCCACTCCAGAAGGTATTCGGTGGTTGAGAAAGGACAATCATAGTTAGGATTCCAGCTTGTTCGAAAATGGAAGCAAAAACATCACCCCATTTGCCATTATGTGCTTTCAGGACTGTTTCAGCCTAAGATGTAGATCTGCAACTTATCGGAACCAAAATGTCTGAGTTCATCTTATATTATATCGTTCTTCTTTACTCCAGCAATGCAAACGCTCGGAAATCCGAAAACGCGCAAATCACTAATATACAGTTTATGAAGGAGTGCGTTGGCATGGTCATCGTCATATAGCGAGTTTGGACTGAAACACTTTTTTGGTAGGTATGTCTGGCAGAAAATATGAATAGTTTCCCTCCGATCTATCGAACGGAAAAATTATTGTGAGAACTATAAAGATAGCAGGTAGAGTTGCTATGGGTGTTGCTAGGGACTGAAATAACTTATCAGACGTTTGTTTCTACACGAGTCCAACCTGCACAATCAAACTCTTAAATGATGACTTATGCTTCCCCAATGTTGTCCTTTATAGCATACTTGTCAACCGGGCCGAAACGGGCCGACACGGGCCGAAACGGGCCGACACGGGCCGGCTCGTAACTCGCGTCAAAATGAATATTATGAGCTGAAAAATATACCAAAATGTAGATCTCGACGAGTTCTATGTCAGTGGCCTACTACGGGCCGGATGGCTATTCGTTAATATTCCGCGGGCCGGGCTAGAATGGCTTTTTTGGCCATTTTCGCGTTTTTTGGCACTTTTTCCCGGCCCGCGGCACATTAACGAATAGCCATCCGGCCCGTAGTAGGACACAGACATAGAACTCGTAAAGATTTACATTTTGGTATATTTTTCAGCTCATAGAATTGAGTTTGAAGCAAGTTACGCGCCGGCCCGTGTCGGCCCGTTTCGGCCCGGTTGACAAGTATGCTTTATAGGCTCAAAGTACAAATAGCTAACCCTTTATACATCTGGAAAGCTAGCAAAAACACTATGAATGTTGATTGGTAACACCTGATAATAACCATTGCGAAAAACGTGTTTATCATTGGATTTAGCTTATAAAACATAAAAATTTTAAGCAAATAAAATAAATCGATGTACATTGGATAGTTCTATAAAGCAAAAGTTTTACACATCAGCATTTATAGTTTCTTATATATATATTCTTTATTCGGTTTGAATCGATAACTTTCAAGACATCGCGTTCCTAAACGAGTTCGGAGCAACTCGGGTTCCTACAAACGACACAGATCGACTCTCTATCCTAATTTGCTTCAATTTTTTCCCCGCTTCAATCCACATTAGAACAATCGATCGAAACTGTGGAATTGTGAATATCACGACGAGACAGTTGATAGTAGAGTGGGTGGTCATTATCATGAGCATGTACCAGGTGAAAACTGGAAAAATGTATATATAGTTGATTAGCTGGCGCATTTGGTGTATCATAGTTTAAAAAACAAAAAAAGATGTGTGCTATAAACTACGGAACGCAAAAAATATATAAAATTGTGTACCTTGCGCCCCTTTGAACGGAATGAATATTGTCGACATAATCAGCATTCCAGGAAGTATCGCTATTGGTGTAGTCATAAACTATAAGCATCTGTCTCTAATCAACTTCGCACTATCACTTTCTACCTGTCCAACCAAACTCTTCAGCGCTGCCTTATGCTTTTCCAATGTGGATTTAGACAGGCTCAGTTTACATAGCATAAGTACATGATACATCTGGAAAGTTAGCACGAAAACGGTGATTGTAGCTTGTGTGCATCCCGCCACTATCATTATAAGGAAAATTTTAAACATAATGCTAAACTCATACATAGCAAAATTAGAAAGATTTTCGAATTTGTGGCGGAGCTTGGAGTAGTTCTGAAATAGTAATAGTTAGTTGTTAATGGTTTTTCTAATTTACCGTGTCAATTATTTGATATTCTTCTTCCTTAGTTAGATGTGCAAGAATAAACGGTATTACATAAGTAAAAGTATAGGCCATAAAGAAAAATACAATAGCGTTGTAAACATTCTCCGGGAGAACATATTTGTTAATTATTTTAGTAATAGCCTTGTGTTTTCTCAAAAAAACAAAGATTCAATACGTTTACTTGATATCCAATGAGCAATGTAAGAATAACCATAAGAAAATGAGGACTGGCATCAATAAGTTTAACAAGAACTCCTATACAGTATCCAGACGGCAATGGAAACAATGTTACAGGTTGCATAAGGAAGGTTAAGTGGATGTCGCCCAAGGAACATGTGAGCTGAAAAGAATTTAATAAAAAGTTATCAGTAGGTCTTACCTGAAATGCAAGCATATAGTATCTAAAAGAATCCATTTTTCCTTTATGAAACAACAAAAGGTAGAAGACAAATGTATTGATCATGATAGATATAGAACCGGATATATAATAATGATGCACCAGAAACTGGGGAGTTTCGAAATCAACATCCAGCAATATCTCGTCAGTCATCTTTAGGCAAAAGTAACTAAAACTGAGCAGTGAAGAAAAATGAAATCATTTTTGACATGACAGATGTTTTATTTTATTCAAGACACGAATTTCAATAAATAAGCAACTGAATTTGAGTGAGTGAACCAAGAATCAAATAAGCAAGATGAAAACAAATAAATTCGATCAAGTTGATAGGCCCCATGCGAAGTTTCTAAATTTCAACCTGAATCTATAGCACTTTGAAACGGCGAAATTGATCAACATACAAAAAAGTAGGTCCAGTTTGAAGTCAGGCGGGCAGTACTTTCCTACTGTATGTACGATCTTTGGGATAAATATCTCAGAAACGTGTGAATAAAACAAAAAACTGGAGATACGTGGGATTTTCATCATTTCGAGTTAAAATAAAAGTAGCTCATGCCTGTCACTTCTAATCGAAAAATAGCGCTGCTCCAGCGGCTCAATGGAACTCAACGTACCCAAAAGTGGAAAGCGAAATTCGAGACAACACACAAGGTTTCTAGAGTTTTTTTTTCGTTTCATTGAAGTTCCTATAGGAAAACGGAGAACACCGAACGGATTTGGAAGAAATCAGAAAAAACCTCGATCAAGTGATTGAAGAACTGAAGATTGAAAAGAAGGTTGAGAAACAGATCATCATGTTCATATGCCTTATAGAATATTTTAGCTTAAGTCTTTGAGAGATCAATTACACAATAGTGCAAATAATTGTAAATTGATAGAACAAGAGCTGAAAACAATGAATGAGGTACTATAGTGTAGAAAATTGTTTGAGATTTTTAGATTGATTACGATTGATTACAAATGAACCAAGACCTGAAAGATCAGTTGTGTACAGAAAAAATGGAGAAATGCTCCATTCTGAAGCAACTCAATCTGGTTACATAACCCCATCACGGTCATCTGCTTCACATGGATATATCGAAGAACTGATTTCCAGAAGTCTCAAATATTGGACTTTTACTGAAAAAGAGTTTAAAACATTACCTAAATATTTATTACTGGAGGTTAATTAAATTGGCCTATCACAAAACCGAACTTCTCGGTGACACACGAATCGTCCGTGTACTTCCAACAGAGTTGCTCACAAAACTGACACTTTTTCGGTGTCGCTGATGTTTTCCAGCCATTGTCCAGAATAATACAAATGCTCGGAATTCCGGGACGGTAAAGATAACGACAAGACAGTTGATCGTCGAGTGTGTGCTCATTGACATAAGCATATACCAGGTGAAAACTGGAAACATATATACAATGTTAATTAGCTGGCGCATTTGGTGTATTACAGTTTTAAAAAGCAAAGAAAAAATGTATGTTTCAAACTACGATAATTTTAAAGACATGATATACCTTGGGTCCTTTTGAACGGGAAAAAAAGTGTCGACACAATCAGCATGGCAGGAAGTATTGCAATCGGTGTGGTCATAAACTATAAACATCTGACTGTAATCTATTTTACACTGTAATTCTCTACCTGCCCAACCAAACTCTTCAGCGCTGATTTATGCTTCTCCAACGTGGATTTAGATAGGTTCAGTTTACATTGCACAAGTACTTGATACATCTGGAAAGCTAGCACGGAAACAGTGATTGTAGACTGAATGCATCCTCCCATTATCATTGCAACGAATAGTTGAATCATAATGTTAAACTCAAATATATCAAAGTTAGAAAGTGTTTCGAATTTGTGACGGAGATTGGGGTAGTTCTGGAATAGTAATAGTTAACTGTTAAAAACGCTTCATGACCAGTAAAAGGATTCGTAACTTCCTAGAAATGGAACGTTTTGAAACCAGAAATTTGGAAATTTGGAAACTGTTCATGGTTTACCCTGTTCACCTTGTCAATTATTTGATATTCTTCTTCCTTAGTTAGATGTGCAAGATAGAACGGTATTACATAAGTAAAAGTATAGGTCATAAAGAAAAACACAATAGCGTTGTAAATCTTCTCCGGTAGGACATATTTGTTACTTATTTTTGCGATAGCCTGATGTTTTCTCAAAAAACAGAGATTCAGTACGTTCACTTGGTACCCAACAAAAAATCCGAGGATAGTCATGAGAAAATGAGGAGTTAAATCGATAAGTTTAATAAGAACTCCTGTACAGTACCCAGACGCCATGGGAAACAATGTTACAGGTTGCATAAGGAAGGTTAGGTGGATGTCGCATAAGGAACATGTGAGCTGAAAAGAATTTAATAAAAAGTTATCATTAATCTGCCTTACCTGAAATGCAAGCATATAGTATCTAAAAGAATCCATTTTTCCTTTATGAAACAACAAAAGGTAGAAGACAAATGTATTAATTATTATAGATATCGAACCCGATATGTAATAATGATGCACAAGAAACTGGGGAGTTTCAAAATCAACATCCAAAAATATCTCGTCAGTCATATTTAAGCGAAGGTAACTAAAATTTAGAAGTGGAAAAAAAAAATGCAATCATTTTTGACATGACAGATGTTTTAGTTTGTTTAAGGTACGAATTTCAATTAATAAGCAATCAAAGTTGAGTGAGTGAACCAAGGATCAAATAAGCAGGGGGAAAACAAACAAATTTGATCAAGTTGATATTTCCATGAAGTGTTCCATTCTAGGAGGTATTTAGTGGACGGTGGTTGAGAAAGGACAATCATTGTTCGAATTTCGGTTCGTTCGAAGATAGGAACATCACCTCGTTTGCCGTTTTGTGTTTTCAGGCCTGTTCAGTCTGAGATAGGTCTGCAACTGATCGGAACCGAAATGTCTCCTTGCATTATATATTATATTATTTAAGATTGGAGCATAGTTTCAGAGAATAGTTCTCATGAATTCTGTTAGTAGATTCCAGGTTCCAGTGTTATCACAATATAACCTGAATCGATCGTGACCCTCCAATTTTTTTCAGTTTTCTGATAGTTTTCAGTCATTTTATATAGCTATTGGAGAGTTGGAATGAGAATGATTGGAAAGATGAGTAATAGAGAAGTGTTTCCTACTAACCGTTTTTTTCAGTTGTGAGTGAAGGGGATGAAGATCGAAGGAAATTTATTGGTCTATATGAAAATGTCCACTATTTTCAAGACATCGAGTTCCTGAATGAATTCCTAGTCGCTCGGTTTCCCATAAAAGACACAGATCGACTCTCCATCCTGATTCGCCTCAACTTCTTGCCTTCCTCAGTCCAGAATAGAATAATTGTTCTGAATTTGGGAATTGTGAATATCAAGACGAGACAGTTGATAGTAGAGTGAGTGGTCATTATCATAAGCATGAACCAAGTGAAAACTGAAAAACAACCGTGATGGAGTCGAATCCTAATATAAATCAAAATATGTACCTTGTGCTCCATCGAATGGGAAAACTATAGTTGATACTATTAGCATGGCGGGTAGAACTGCAATCGGGGTTACCATGAACTGAAATAATTTCTTCTTTTGCGCTCTGTTGAGATTTTTTGGGAAATAAAGTTTAGCTCCCAACTAACCTGTCCTATCAAACTCCTCAGCGATGACTTATGCTTCTCCAATGTCTCTTTCGACAAACTTGAACTACATAAAACCAGCGCTTTATACATTTGGAAAGTTAACAAGAAAACTGTGATCACTGACTGTACACAGCCAATCAATACTATTGTAGCGAATGTTTTCATCATAGTGTCAAACTCATATATCCCGAAATTTGTCAATTGCAAGAACTTTTCATGGAATAATGGATAATTCTGCAGGATACAGGATACGTAAAGAGGTTGTTTGAGTAAGTATGGCTTACCACATCTATAATTTTGAACTGCTCATTTCTAGTTTTCCCAGTCAGATGAAATGGGATTGAGTAAGTTATAGGGATCAGCAAGCAACAAATTATAATGAAATTATAAATCATCGTGGACAATTTATATTTACCACTGATATTTGAAATAATTTGATGCTTCCGAAGAAAACATATGGTCAGCATGTTGACTTGAAAACCGACGAGAAATGATAGGATAGTCATGCAGTTGTGAGGCGACAGTAAAGAAAATCTTGGTAAGAGTCCTGCAGCAAATCCGCCGATAACATAAGGGAAAAATGGCACTAGCTGCATTAGGAACGATAGATGGAAGTCACATAGAAAACATATTATCTAGAAATTTAACAATTGGACTAAAATTATTAGAGAGATGCTCACTTGAAACGCTAGCAGGTAGAACCGAAATGTATCCAACCTTCCTTTTCGAAAAATCAATAAATAAAATAAAAACGAGTTCATTAAAATACAGATACTCCCACTGATATAATAGTGATGAACCAGATACTGTGGGATTTCAAGATCAGTTTTAAGGTAGTTTTCAGATATTTCGGTCATTTTCTTGATCTAGAATTTATTAGAGACGACTACGAGTGAGAAATGAATTAAGACAAATTCACTGAGATTAGAAATCGACTGGAAGGGCAGGTGGTTTTATTCTGATTATTGTTACAAGACATCAAGTGTGTTTTAACAATTTTGAATTTTCCTTATTTGAACCAAACAGCTACTAGGTATTACTAAATTTAAAAAAAAAAAAGAATTTTAGTCTGTTGAATACATTTTGAACATATATATTTCAAAACATGACATTAGTACTCCGTGTCGTTCGATTTCCCATCAAGGACGTAGATCTGCTGACTAAGATGCTTTTCCTCAAGTTTCTTCCTTCCCTACTCCAGAAAAAAACAAAAGCACGAAATTCGGGAACTGTGAAAATGACTACCAAGCTATTGATAGTAGAGTGCATGGTCATCATCATAAGCATGTACCAAGTGAGAACTGAAACCATTTTTAGAGATGGCTAACTTAAAAATTTGAACTTATAATACCTTGCCCTCCTTCAAACTGAAACACCATTGTAAGAACTATAACAACTGCGGGGAAAATTGCAATTGGCGTGGTTAGAAACTGAAAAAAAAAACTATCTTCGTTTTAAAAAGATGAATTTCACTAATAAACGAACCTGCGCAATCAAACTCTTTAGTGAAGACGTATGTTTCTCTAATGTTGCTTTCGATAACCTCGCACTGTATAGAATGAGAGTTCTATACATCTGGAATACCAGTATAGAAACTGTGGTAGCTGAGTGGACACATCCAAATGAGCCCATAATAGAGAATATCTTCATCATAGTGTCAAACTCATAAATTTCAAAGTTGGATAGTTTTTCGAATTTTGCACGATACAGCGGATATTTTTGATCAATAATTTGAAATTGCTCCTCTTTTGTTTTCCCCGTCAGATGAAACGGGACAGAATGGGTGAATGGGATTAACAAACAAAAGAAAACTAGAAAATTGTAAACTCTTTGTGATAGTTTATATTTCCCTCCAATCTTTGAAATCGCTCTATGCTTTCTCAAAAAGCAAATTGTCAGCATGTTAGTCTGAAATCCAACCAAGAACGATAAGATAGTCATGCAGTAGTGAGGTGTCAGTATAGAAAATGTTGGTAAAAGTCCCACAGCAAATCCACCAACAATATAAGGGAAGAATGGAACTAACTGCATTAGGATGGATAGATGGAAGTCACAAGAGAAACATATAATCTGAAAATTGAGATGAAATGAAAAAATTATAGCGCTACCCACCTGAAACGCTAAAAGATAAAACCTGAAAGTATCCAGTCTTCCTTTTCGAAATATCAATAAATAAAAAACAAAGAAATTCATAACAATACACAAACTCCCACTGATAAAATAGTGATGAATCAGAAAATTGGGAATTTCGAGATCAGTGTCCAGATAATTCTGAGGCATCTTTCTCTCAGAATAAGGATCTTTAGAACAAACTGAGAATTCGATTTTCTTAAATTTTAGGAAAACAACAACATGTTCAAAGAATATATTTCATACCTCGTGCAAAGTTGAACCCTATACTTATAAACATATTTTGCGCGTTCTTTATGTTATGTATTAGGTTGTCCCAAAAGTTTTCGAACATAGTTTTGTTATTCTGCTATAGGAAAGAGAGCAAGAATCAAACCAAATAGTGCACGTTTTCCATTATATAAGACGTCGGGTGTATTGACAATAACATTCATTTCTTCTGGCTGCCTTCTCTCAATGAACGCGGCACCAATCTTTGTCCCCGACCGAATTCATATTCGTCATGTCATTTTATTTTTGTTTCTATCTAACTCCAAAATCACTGAGATTGAAGAACGTATGGTTGAAGTTTAAAAGGATAATGCCCCCAACGGCAGACAATTAGCCGTTGGGTTCATTGTTTCAAAAATAATGATTTTTCTTTGGCCGAAGAAGCACGTTCTGGAAGACCAGTGGAGTTGGACATTGACAAGCTACGGGAGGTAGTGGAAAGTGACCCATTTCAATCCATTCGCGAACTGGCAACAATAATGGGCTCTACCCACTCTGCGGTAGAAAGAGGACTGGGAGCTCTTGGCAAGCTAAAAAAAATGGGAAGATGGATACCACACAAATTGTCTAACTTTGACCTTGAGCGCCAAGTAGAGATGTCACTGCAACTTCTAACCCTCCATCCTAATTTCAACTGGCTGGATCATTTGGTTACGTCGGACGAGAAGTGGGTCTTATAAGAAAACCACCACAGGAGAGCCCAGTGGGTTGATGCTGATAAACAGCCAGAGGATGTCATCAAACAGGAGTTTAACCTTAAGAAAATATTGCTCTCCGTCTGGTGGTCTGTTCATGGACTGCTTTATTGGGAACTGCTTCCCGAGGGAAAAAATATCACCGCCGACTACTATTCTTCTCAATTACAAAAGGTGAAGTCCAAACTGAAAACCTCCCCTCTACACGGTCACGGAGTCCGCTACCTCCATGACAACGCAAAACCACACACCGCAAAGACGATAAAGTCTCTCCTGGCTACATTGCACTGGACAGTCCTTACTCACCCTCCGTACAGCCCTGACCTCGCTCCTTCGGATTACCATTTGTTCAGCGACATGCATCGATCCCTTGTAGGCTAGGACTTCAAAACAAAGTCAGAGGTCGAAAAATGGGTGAAAAAGTATTTTGACTCGAAGCAGCCTGAGTTTTAGGGGAAAGGTATTGCATCTCTACCTACTAAATGGCAAACAGTCGTGGATAAAGGTGGTCACTATGTTTGATTTTTGTAATTTTCTGGCTTTGAATAATTTTGATTTCAATAATGTTCGAAAACTTATGGGACAACCTAATAAATTGGGTTTTGGTCGGAAATCAAACCAAATTAAGTTTCCAACAACTATTTTGTTTTCATTCAGTTTATTTATACGTATTTATAACACAAAAGTATTCCTAACAGTCCGAGTGCCCACCAATGACGTAGATCTGCTTACTAATCTACTCTGCCTCCATCTCCTTCCTTCCTTACTCCAAAATAATACAAAAGCGCGGAATTCTGGGAAGGTGAATATCACGACAAGGCAATTGATAGTAGAGTGGGTGGTCATTATCATGAGTAGATACCAGGTGAAAACTGGAAATCTTAATTTTTAGAAGGGTTGTCCAGTTGCTTACCCAACTTACCTTGCGCCCCTTCAAATGGAACCACTATTGTTAACACTATCATTACAGATGGTAGAATTGCAATCGGTGTGGTTAGAAACTTAAATTACTTTTTGTTCTTAGTAGAAATCCGCAAACCTACATACCTGCCCAATCAAACTCTTTAGTGATGACTTGTGCTTTTCCAGTGTGGCTTTCGACAAGCTTAGGCTACATAAAATTAGAGCATGATACATTTGAAATACTAATACAGAAACTGTGGATACTGAATGGACACATCCAAATGATACCATTGCTGAGAAGGTTTTCATCATGATATCAAACTCATAAATTTCAAAGTTGGATAGTTTCTCGAATTTTGAACGGAATAACGGGTATTTTATATCTATAATTTGAAATTGCTCTTCTTTAGTTTTCCCTGTCAGATGAAATGGTATAGAATAGGAAAATGGGATAAGCAAACAACTAATTGCAATACAATTATAAACTTTTTTCGATATCGCATACTTCCCACTCATTCTAGTAATTGCTCGGTGCTTTCTTAAGAAACAAATAGTCAGTGTGTTAATCTGAAATCCCACTAAAAACGATAGTATAGTCATGCAATAGTGAGGTGTCAAAATTGAATGTCTTGGTAGAATCCCGACTGCAAATCCACCAACAATATAGGGGAAGAAGGGGACTAATTGCATAAGGAAAGATAGATGGAAGTCACTGGAGAAACATATTAACTGAAAATTTAAATAGTTTAAAGATGAGGATTAGGAAATAGAGAGATGAAAGCCTACCTGAAAAGCTAACAGGTAAAATCTGAAAGTGTCAAGCCTTCCTTTTCGAAAAACTAATAAATAAATGACGAACGTGTTCATAGCAATACACAAACTCCCGCTAATATAATAATGATGAATTAAAAATTGGGGAATTTCGAGATCAGTTTCCAGGTAGTTGTCGGACATTTGTAAATAACTCATTTATAGTCTGAATCAATAAAAATATATTGGAAATTCTAAGTATAGCTGAGTTTAGTTTCAAGTCTTATAGCATAACTTTGGAAAGCCGCAGTCGATTTTTCAAACTCAAAGTTATAAGAAACGCGTAAAAAAATATGTAGTTTCGTGTTTTGTTATGATATATAATTATTCAAACATACGTTTTATAGAAACACATCAATTTGAATATTTTTTTGAAGTAATTCAAGTCAAATCGTCACTTATTTCAGATGTATTCTTGGAAACGGTTATTTCGCAGAGGAGATAACTTGTTTTGGAACTTCGAATCAAGAAAATAAATGGTAAATTTTTAGTAGGTTATATCTTGTTGGTCAAAAAATGGATCCATGGCGTTTTGAAACCGATAAATTCAAAAACCGGGAAACTTAGGACATTTCGAAACTTTTTGATTCCTCTTCAAGATATAAGACGGTTGAAATTTCAAAATTTTTTGCTAGCGAACTAAAAAACGAATTTCATAATCTGTACTGAAAATACAATATTTCCGTTAATTTGAAAGATTTTGCAATAAAGATCATAATTTTTTTTGCGTTCTCACCTCCTTTAAGTAAGAAAAAATGAAGTTGATCAAAATCTAATTACAGAATCTAGGTGAATATTCATCGAAAATTATCATCTTTGTCAGTTTATCCACTCGATGAACATCAGATTTGAATCCACGTAAGCGAAAATAATCATAAATAAAATTTGACAATATGAAACTGTGGATTTTCAATTTTCCACGTGACCTTTTATACAATGTTGTTGTTTAGTACAGAATCGGTACTTTTGAATAAATTTAGAGAAAACCTTTTTTCACGTGACCTTTTATGCAGAGTACAGAATCGGTATGAATACCGAATCTGGAGAAATTTCTTGGTACAGAATCGGTATCGATACCGATTCTGTACTTTGGAAAACACTTTGAAAAAAAGTACAGAAAATGACGTGAACAGATCAAAGTGAAGCAAAATTGTTCTACATCATGGTTTTTCACACATTTTTGAACGAAGTCTAAAACTAAGAAATGAATATGTACTAGTACAGAATTTCTCAATTTTTAAGAAAATAAATTCGTGAGCAAGAAATTTTGAAATTTCAACCGTCTTATATTACGAAACACTGACATTCTGATATATGATTATTGATAACCGACAAATTCAAAAGTTACAACTTTTGGGAACTTGGACAATTCGGCAACAAGCATTCTGAAACCAAACATAATTTTACATTGGTTTTAGAACGTCTTGGTTCAAAACACCCTGTGCAAAAATAAAATACTCACAAGCAAAACTTAATACATAGTGGTCTCATTTTAAGACAATTCTCAATTATTGTTTCTACAAAAAATCCCGTAATGCATGGGTATGTCGGAAATATTTCATGCATTTCGGCCCCTCTTCGGTATAAGGAAACATTCATATTATTGAGAATCCTCTCAGCTTTCTGGTTAAAAGTGTGATCTACGTATAAAACCTCAGGCCACAATGTACTTATTATCAGAACGTTGATTCGATATTTTATGACTTCGATTATTAGTTAACCACTCAGAAGGCAGAAAAGTTTCAATATTAAATTCTTATTAAAAAAACCATCTATCACACCCTAATCAAACGAATAGTGATCTTCTAAGACAACAAAAATCATATCATCTTTTATGTATATCATTGGTATCTCTTCTCATGTTCACCCCAGTTTTTTCTCATATGTATACAATTTTTTTCATTTTTCACGTTTTGTACTTCAACATAGAATAGATACAAGAAAACATCCTACTGACAATCAAATCACGTCTATTACCGGTCAAAATTAGAAGAAAGTGGAATTTTGAATCCAAAGATCATTCAATTATCTTTAATTATCGGGCGCCTCTTCTGAACCAAGGGTGATCCTGTGATCTTCTTCGCAGTAGATCGAATTGGCTTTTTGGGATTTCTGAAAGTAGATCAAAAGTTTAGAAACTATACATTACTGACTAACCTGCTCCCATTTAAACTGTAGGATTCCAAGTTTGTCGTCACACTCGTTTCGAATCGCTTCTTTCACGCATGGGTTGATTGATTTCCACTTTTGACAGGCCTCTTTAGGAGTCTAAAGTTTAATTTAACTTTCAGCATGATAAATTCAATTACTCACTCGATTATTTTCATTGAAAATCTCTCCAAGACACGGGACATCATTCCTTCTCTCGTAGAGACGGTCCGCGCACTCGGAGAACTCTTTCGTGTAGTAATAGATGAAACCGCAGATGCTGATGTCGTTGAGGATTCTTCGGATAGCTCGACATTTGATCTCACGAGCGCATTGCTAAAAAATAATGAGATTGAAGAAACATATACAGTTCGGGACCGATTTAGGCAAAGATACAGTACTAAATAAAAAATAATCAATTTTGAAAGTGATTCACGGTATACCAGTAATCACAAGGTTTCAAAACTTTTAGAATATGTAGATCAAATCGAGATCTTCATTTTTGTAGTTGACAACTTTTTGATAGCTATTCACGTTTTTGAGATATGCGCCTTCAAAGTTGGGGAGCGAGAGAGTGTGCGAAAAGAGGAGGGTGTCTAGCTTCTCTGCGCCTCTATCCCTCCTTCTCCAGGTGTGTATCTTTGAAGACGCATATCTCGAAAGCGTGAATAGATATCAAAAAGTTAACTACAAAAATGGAGAGCTGGATTTGATCTACAAAATCATATTAAATTCAAAATGTTTGAAAGATATATAAACGAGTTACGGATGTACAAAACTTGTGATGTTTTTATTTAAAAAATGGCAACAATTTAAAGTGTTTTTAAAAAAGTTGTTAAAGTTTGTTCACCGTTTAGAATTTTGAATAGTTTATGGTATCGCCTGATCCTTTATACCTTATACAGTAGTTTTTTTTATAGAAAAACTATGAGACTCACCAAAGTGACAAAGCACAATCCTCCGAGTGGCTCATAATCTTCGGGTCGCCTCAATAGAATACTCGTATGATTCAAACTTGCTGCAGCTGCTCCAAGCTCATCGTCTTTCTGAAATTTCTCATTTTCCAAATAATTTTTCCTCCCATTCAGATACTTACCTTTGCACACTCCATAGCTATCGCCGCATGCTTCCTCGTACAAAATCCAGGATCCGGCATTTTGGATTGTAATCCAAACATGTAGATGGCTACCACGGAACCGACGATCAGTGAAATACATAAGCAACAGGAGAGGTTTAGGATTATACACAGTTTCGTAGATCGCTTCATTTTTTCTGAAATTCTGAAATTAGATAATGGTAAATAGATAAATTAGGAATTTACGGTGTCTAGACATCAAATAGTATTCGGCATACAATTTCAACAACTTCAACAATACATAAAACACGCAGGATGTCGTGAAAAACAGAACATTTTTGATTCAGTAAAGTCCAAAAGGAATGGAATCCCAATTAAGAAAAGAGTGAATGGTTTTAATTGAAAAATTTACAAGAGCGGTCTCGTCCAGCGAGAAAAAGTGCGTGCGGACTTTTGTAGTTTTTGAATAGATCTATGGTCTAGAGGAAAGTGAGGAAGATTTTGAGGGGTTTTTTAGTTATATGGAGATATTCCGAATAGATTTTTGGATTTTTTCAGCCGAGTTACAGTACCGGTCAAAAGGTTGTAAACTTTGGGCGTTTTCAGTTGAAACTGTCCAACATCAAGAGTGTTTTATGGTAATACTGATTGTCCCACAAAATAAATTTTTATGGATCGAACAGGCCAAGAGAAGAGCTCCATTTTTGTAGTTGACAAAACTTTTTGAGCTGTGGTTTTAAAACGACCATAACTCTCTTTTGAGTGTCTATACAAAAAAGTTGTCAACTATAAAAGTGAAGCACTACTTTTAATCTCTACGATCCATTAAAAACTTTCTTAGTGGGATAATCAGTATTACCTTGACACATTCTCAAAATTGTACAAGGATTTTTGGTTCAAAAGTCTAGAACTATGAGGAAACGTCATGTTAAATGATGATCAAGGAGAAGTCATGAAGACAGTTTCAGAATGCTAACGATTAGTCAAACAAATGTTCCAATTAAATTTCAAAAAACTGAAAAACTCCTGCTTTCTGATTGTCAGCCCAACTTTGAAAGCGGATTCTGACACCTTACAACCGGAGTCACCTTATATTTTATCTAGAACACTATGTTTTTGTCACACCTATCCCTGATTCACAGAAATCCCATATAACGTCCAAAAATACCGTTCATTGAACATCGAATGATATCTATCGGTACGTTTTCGTTTTTTCTGCCGGTACGAATCAGCCCGATGACGGTTAGAGAACGGAAACGAAATGTTTGAAAGGTTTCTATCTGAAGAATTCAAGGTCAAAATCGAATCAATTAATCAAAATGAACCAATTTGGATTGAACTCTGTTCTAATCTTTTTTACATGGGAACTATGTTGAAACAAGGAGATCCAAAAAGTCAAAAACGCTAGTGTCAAAAAGATGAAGAACCAATTGCTATCAATCAGGAAAACGGAAAGACAATCATTTCTTCTTTGGAAGAAAGGTTGATGGGGGGATGAGACGGAAAGTGAAAAATTGATAGGGCAAGGAGGAGTTTTCCTACGGAACTATCGGGAGGGGACAAGACAACAAAAATAAATGTGTGGCACGTGATGTCTAGATTTTTTCCAATCTAGGAAGATTCTGGAATCTTAGATAAGGCTAGACAAAAAGTTGTATATCGTTAACACCCTGATTGAGTGATCGCTATGATTTTTGATTTCTTGGTTCATATCGAACTTTTTATATCTTAGAACCCAAAATCGCCTGACTTGGTTCGACCCGGTGCCCATGAACACGCCCACGAATGTTTCGAATCTTTCGATTAAAACAAAAGTATATTCCAGAGTACTTCTCTATGTAGTCAACTGACCACGATCGCTTAATTAACAGGCTCCGCCCCCTTCTCTCTGAATTTGTTCGCATCATCGGTCACACCGCAACCAGTTGGGGGTCTCGAACAAAAACAGCTTCGGGCTTAAAATTAAGTATTAGATGGTGAGAGAAAAGAACAGTGTTTGATTGGGGAAAACGAGGCAGGCAACTGTTTAGACGTCGTCGCGGCGTGAATTAGTTCAAATGTTGACGAAAATGTGAAGGACCGCCTAACAAGCTAATTTGATCAGATCGATACGATTTTATTTGTTTTGAAATTTTCATCAATTGGAAAAAAGAAAAATCGAAAATTGAGGGAAACAATTTATGTATACAAACAAAAAATTATTACTGCCCGACTAGTCCAATTATCTCGTAGTCAATGTCATTTGTGTCAATGCGTTGAGGTTTTGGCTCACAGTTCATCGAGCGGTAGAAATCTCGGGCGGTCTGGAATTATCAACTTTTTTTGGAAAAGTGTGTGGAAAAAAAGTTATTTACCTCTGCATAATCGGTCACCAGTTGAGTGGAGTTACCATCAAAGTTACATTCATTCAGGATAGCATCGTATATGCATGGTTGGATGTTGAGCCATTGTTTGCAGCGGTTGAATCGGATCTGGAATTAGGGAGTAAGTAAATAATTGGTATAATTAAAGAGCAGAAAACTTGAGGATTCTGAATCAGGTTTTAGATTTTGACTAGTATCTAAACTGGTCAATGTAGAAGACTTTGAAGACCAGAACTCCAAAAGTTTGTCATATTTTTGAAAAGCGGTTGAATCTGCTCTGCTGATTTGCGAAGATTAAAAAATTTACGGGTCTGAAAGTGCGAAAAATGAACTCGGCGCCCTTGGAAACCTGTATCTAAACACTTAAATCGGGTTTTTGAAAAATTTCGAAAAAAGGTGTCCGAGTGGCTCAGTGGGATTTTCCCCCAACGTCTCCCACCCTGACCTACCAGGGTTCGAACCCCACTCGGGCTAAATATTTTTTGCAGACTGTTCAGATGCTGAAAACATCCTCCTCTTCCTATAAAAATGCTTGGAGCCCTGGTTTTCAGGTTTTACACCGCTAAAAATGATTAAAATGAGAAAACCTCGCGAGTGTAGGGGTTTTTAAGCTTTCCAGAATCTACATATCTGCTCACTTACCACATGTTTTGCATTAAACAGAGCATTCAAGCATGTGGTATTCGGTGCTAGTGACATTAACTGAAAAAATGTTTTCCCAAATTATTCAAATCTCATTCCCCTCCCCTTCCACTCACTTTCTCAGCACACTCCATAAAATCTCCGGTATAATACCTATAAAACTTGCATGCTGGAAACGTGTCCATCACATCGGCCACAAAGTCGTGACCATCTTCACAGGTTATTTTTGTAAAGCAACTCTGAAACAAAAAAAAACGTCCTTGATGTCTGAACAGGGATCATTTCACTTACTTCTGCTTTCTCGCAATCAGCGACCACTTCGGTGTATTCTGATGGTGGTCGAAGGAACCGGGTTGTTTTGTTGATTTTCATAAGGGAGTCTTCAAGGCGACGCGTTTTCTGGAACATAGGATTTGTGACAGGTCAAAAAAGTGAGGGTACTTACCTTAGCGCAATCCACACCTGTCAGCAGTTGAGCCCTTGAGCAGAAGTCACTGTTAGAGGTGGTAGCTTCCCAGACTGTCATTATAAAGCCAACGAATAGAATGATACAGAAAAATAGACAAATCCAGCAGACTAGTTGGACGGCACAGCCACAAGCCATTTTTCAGGAAAAGTTGTACTAACAATAGGTGGAGAAGAAACACTGCTTGCTATGTCGAGAGGATTTGCAAAGGTTTATATAACTGTTCCCGATCGTCGAAAAAAGTAAGCGGAATGTTCTCAGATGTTCAAAAAATAAATTATTTATTTTAAAACAGAAAACAATACAGTTAGATTCTCATAGATTCTCATATGTATCTAAACTAAACTTTCTCCTCCCATGCAAATCGAGGAACGCAGATTGGCGGCCTCCTGAAAAGGAAGGAATGGTGGGAAACATAAGAATAACATGAAGCAAAAAAAAGAAGAACGTCCGTCGGATGGATATATCCGGCGGGAATCCTTTTCTACTCACCTCCTCATAACGCTTCGTCATCTCGTCGCCGCAAGTGATGCCGATCTGCGTTTTTATGCACTTTTGAATGTTATCCCATTCTTTGCAGCGGCTATCGGTTGACTGGAAAGAGAAACATGAATACAGTAGGCTAGGGTAGGATTTTTGGGTTTTGTAATTTGTAGGCTCTGTATCCACGAGCAGCGTAGTGATTTCAGCTTATCAAAATCATTGGCAGAGTTTTAAATATTTGTGGTGTTATGTCGCGAAACCGATAGACTCCATATCCGTGAGTCGCTACGCTGTCACGAATTTTGAGCAATACATTGAGAGAACTGCAATTAACTATTTTTGAAAAGTAGACTTGTCAAAAATCGGGCCGGGCCGAATTTTCTCTTGGCCGGGCCGGGTCGAGATTTTGCTTGATTTCGGCCCGGTCCGTGACAAGTCTGTTGGAAAGGGATATCAGCAGAACCCGGATAAAAACTAGGCTCTGTTAAAACAATCCGTCTCAGAACTTTTTTTAAAAAGGCTCTCTCTTCGTCCCTTGCGGTCTCTGAGTTCGCATCTATGACTATTCATTCTTTCAGCTCGGTATCGCCGGAGTCGATACTCATCAAATTCAATTTTTAAACACTCACCTCTTCACTATCATCGAAAACCCTTTTCAAACATGCTGCGTCTCCATCTCTCTTCATTATCAGCTGTAACTTGAAACCCTCTTTTTTAAACATCTCATCCTTAGACTCACCTTTTCTGCGCACGGCGCAAACTGCCTATTATAAAACACATAAAACTGACAAGAGGAGAACGTGTGAAGTACATCCGCCGAGATAAATGAATCGACTGTTCCGACGCAATTCTGGAAATTTCCTTGAAGTTTAAAGTCAGGAGTTAAAGACTCACTATAGCTTTTTCACATTCATCCGCCAACTCCTTGTAGTTACTGGGACTACTCAAAAATGTTTTCGTCGAGTTGTAAAAATCTTCTTCGGTTTCAAGGGCGGAGTCTATTAGCTAAAAATTCACAGTTAAAATTCTTAACTCTCGAAAAATCTGGCCTACCGGTACACAATGTCCTAACTTTCTGTGCTCTTCATTTTTTTCTATAACCAACAACACATACATAACAACGAACAGAATTATGAGAAGAATTAAAACGATAGTTATCGCAACCGCCAATCCGATCAATATGTTTTTAGTAAGAGGTTTCATTTTCTGCAAAAAAAAGAATGAATGAATGAATGGCCAAGGTTTGGAATAAGACGAGGTAATCCGATGGCAAGGACGTTTTCGGCGAATGAAGGGGTCGTATGACATGTTATGTATGCTATGTTTACAGGTTTTTTTAAATGGATGCTCAGAAAATTTGTATTTTAAATCTAAATCTTAAGAAATTGTCTGTAAATAAATATACAAGTACTATATCAGAAGATCAATGATAAAAACAACATTTCACTTTCCCTCTCGTTCTATAGATAGTGTAACAGGGAAGACGACGTGAGTGACCTTTAAAATGACCGAAGAAATTTGGAATAGAACTTTGATGAGGCTAGAGAAAGAGGGAGAATTTGAAAAACACAAAGAAAGTCGTCTTGTTTTTCGAATTGGGCAAGGAGACCTTGAAGTAAACGTAGTGTAGTCATTATGACGAGAGAGAAGAATGGTTACCTAAAAGGGAAACTGGTTATTGTTGGTATTGTGTTCTGATTGGGCAGGACTGAAATTGCTGAAATAGTTTGATTATTGTTTAGATAGTGATGTCATCTCAAGGAAATTTGTTGCCGGATTTAGGCCAGCAAGCCTAATGTAGTCTCGTGGGATGTTGCGAACACAATATTCTTACAAGGGAAGTCTTTGGAGACGCGGCTTTCAAACGATCTTTTAAACGAAATTTGGTTATAGGTACATGATCCACCTCGGTGCCATGACATACATCAAGCTATCCAAAACGAAAACTGTCCAGAGTGACAAAATGCTGAAATTACAGAGACAACTATGGATAGCACTTATTGTTCAGGTACTCGCACCCTAACAAGGGAAGTCTTTGGAGACGCGGCTTTCAAACGATCTATAAATTTGGTTATAGGTACTTTCGACTACGGGGAGTCCATTTCTGCCATCAAAACCTGCTAAATCTTTCTGCGTGCCGAGTTATGGACTCTCAAACATTTCATATGGTTAAGCTTTTTCACATGGAATTCCAAATCGGCCGCATAGATCGTTTGAAAGCCACGTCTCCAAAGACTTCCCTTGTTAGATCGAGTTTTCCAATTGTGGAGGTGAGCAAGTCATCGGGCAGTATCAAGAGCTGGGCCAGATAATGGGCTATTGTTAGTCAAAACGGCCACAGTGTCTTAATACCAAAATGTTTGGCAAAAAAGTGTCATTACGCGAAATGCGGATCCCCACTATTTCAGTTTCCCATTTACCTTGCCAGAATTTTCATCATTCTGCACTCGGTGCATACCTCGTAGATTAAAAAAAACTTTCTGCAGACCATAACCACATTACCTTTTCAAATTTAGCCAGAAGCAATAACCCTGGTCGCTACACTATTTGCAGTCTGCCTGCTTTTCCTTTATATAACGTGACCAGACATAGGAACAACCATATCAACAACATAAATCCACTGAACGAACTGACCCAATTTCTATAGATATACTCATTGTTCTCAAAACTGATCTCCGACTTTTCTTAAGAATGGTTGAGTTCATTATGGACACAACAAACAACAAAAAAGCAAAAATAAGAGCCGCTGCAAACACAAATATATAAGGGTCATTAATAATAGCAAATCCTTTCATTTTTAAGACATGTCTTCAATATTTCTTTTGGACTTGGCTATGGCCAGTGAGAAGTTAGGTATTTGTCTGGCATCCGTCTTGAATTGTGTCCTACTTCTACTTCTCTTTTTCAAGTCAAACACAAAATTTGGTACTTATAAGTACCTGATGATCAGTTATACCATTATTGAATTTCTATACTCATGCATTGGTTACAGTACCAGCGCGGTAAGCTCAGGTTTACGGAATATATCAAAACAACTGGTATTTCAGGGCGCCCATAGTACCAACACGACTTATGTGGTTTTCCGTATGTATAATGGACCCAGTAGAGACGTGGCACCAGTTTTTATACGTAAGCTTTAAGGTATTCCCCTGAATAAACTACATTTCAGTACAATACTGCACGGCTATTTTCGTGCTCCTTCTGGTCCTTGCAATTCATTTCATTTATCGGTACTTTGCGGTTTGCAAGTCAGTCTCATAATTGTAATAGTTTCAAAACTTGGTTTCTTTTAGCACAAAACTCCTATATCTATTCAAGGGTCATAGAATCGCGTATTGGATTCTGGGAGCTATAGGCGTGGGGATATTTGAATCATCTTTGAAATATTTGTTCTTGGGGGAGAATTCAGCGGCGACGGAAAATTTGAGGTACGGTTTGCACCAGAGTTGCACTGAAGTGAAATTTTCTTATCCGGAAGCTGGAAGTCGGAAATCGGAAGTAGATGTTATCGCAAATATTCAACAACTCCAATTGAAAAGATCATAAAGTTCGCGAAAATCAGCTAGGACCACTGGGCTCTAGATTTAAAAAATCATTGTGTTCAGAACCGCTGAGATCCAGACCGCTGAGCTCAGAGCCGCTAAACCTAGAATCGTTGAGACCGTTTTAGATAGAGAATGTATACATTTTCAGACAAGAATTCATGGAAGAGTATGGTTTAACCATGGAGCACGTTTGCTACAACGGTCCCATCTACTACGTAAGAAACTCTATTAACAGTTTTAGCAATCATTATCCTTCCAGATCTGCGACAAAGATAACCAATGCAGACGTGACCCTTATATCTGGGCGGTTTCAATTTTCATACAGGCTTCATGTTTCGGTTGTCTTCTACTCATGTCAAGTTTCGGATATCTTACATACACCCGACTCAACACGTCATATATCAATCTCAGTGTCCACACCTGTCAGATTCAACACCAACTTCTCACAGCACTTCTCATACAGGTACTGTCTACTTTTTCTATCCCGACAGACACCATCTCATTCAAACTTTATCTCACTCAGGCGGGAATTCCAATTATCTTTATGTATATTCCCATTGCCGTCCTGTTCACGTCGCCAATGTTTGGAATTGGTTTTGGAGTCTATCAAAACATCACGATGGCCTGTCTCGCCATCTATCCTCCATTAGACCAGCTAGCGACGATGTACGTCATAAGGGACTTCAGAGATGCTATAAGAAGTTTGAGGCTTTTTGAGAGGAGACGGTTAATTATGGTTTTGTTTTTCAGATGTATTGACTGTTCGAAAATCGGATCTGGCGCGAATCCCAATGACTTCGGAGTCGGCAAATCGCTCAAGGACTTGGCACTTTTTTCTGAGTATCCTCTATTCCTCGAATAAAACTTTGTTTTCTTGAAATAGTTCAAATCGTATAGTAGAAATCCCCCAATGAATAGTTTTTAAACTGAATAAAAACATTATGTATTTCCTGTTTTCGTTCATTTCATTGTTCCCACCACTCAACACGAAATGAGCGCTCGCTGGATGCTAGACCTAACTTTTCGGTCTGAAAAGTTGGGAATCTTCATCGCCACCTTTTCCAACATTATCCTTCTCGGCATGCTTACTTTCAAGGCTACGAACTCATACGGTGCCTATCGTCATTTAATGTTCGCCTATACCATCATTGAGATGATCTACTCAGTCTTGAGTTTTATGGCAGGAATGGTGGCTCACAGTACCGACAAGGCTTTTGTAGTCTTCAGTCTTTATTATGGTTATGTCAAGAGATCAATTGCGCCGTTGTTCTTGGGTGAGTCTAGTTTTCTTGAAACACTTTTCCATAAAAATATATAGTCGACTTCTGTGGAATCTACTTCACCTTGCTTCTCCTTCTTGTTGTCCATTTCATCTACCGCTTCTTTGTTGTTTGCGAGTGAGCTATTCAGGTTTATAATTAGATCACCCAACTCTTCATTTCAGTTTCAAAAAGTTGGAGTACTTCAAGGGCTATTACTTGTTTTTCTGGGTGTTTGGCTCTGTCATCTGCGGTTTTTCAAACGCTCTCTTAAAGTTTTTCATGTTCCCACAGAATGAGCGTTTGAGTAATGAGCTGAGGTATGCTCGATCTCATTTTAGAGATCATCCATTTTTGTTTCTAGCAATGACTTCATGACCTACTACAACCTCACAATGGATCAAATTGTATACAACGGTCCCACTTATTATATATGTGATATCTCGGGGAAATGTGAGAGACCTCTTGGTGATTGGATCTTTATGATATACCTATCTGGTGCGCTGGTAAGAGTCTCATTGGGTTTTCTTGCAGCTACAACTTCAGTTTTAGGTAGCCTCAGTGTTCATAATGTGCTACTGTGGGTATCGGTCAACTCAAAAGCTTAACAAAAAGGATCCAAATGCGAGTGTCAGAACCAATGAGCTACAGAAGCAACTGATGACAGCTCTGATCATTCAGGTACAGTACTCAGGCCACTCTAATACTGACTACCTCATTCCAGTCCGTCATTCCAATCGTGTTTATGTACATCCCAATAATCCTTCTCTTCGTCACCCCAATGTTTCGCGTTGGCTTTGGCCCATATGTTAATATCGCTATGGCCACTCTTGCCATTTATCCCCCGATTGACCAATTCGCTATAATTTATGTCATTAAGGATTTCAGAACTGTTATCAGAGGTATGTACACTTGTGATTGTTTTATAAAGCTCAAAGATTTCAGACTTCTTCAACTGTAAGAAGAAATCCGTCAGTGCGACGTCCTCCGCTGCTTTCGTATCTTCTCGAGGGAGCTACAGGGCGAACGCCTTCTAAATGTTTTTAGAACATGTCTAGACATTGGTTTTGATGTTCTTAATTAAATATAATAAAACTTGTCTACCAATAGCAGTTTCCAAGAGATTATAATAAGTTCCTCTTAAAGCAGACACACCAACACTTCCATTACTATTCCCTGAGAATGAGTGTCGTATGGCTGATCAGCTTATCCCACAATATGCAAAAGTCTGGAATAGCTGTGGGGATTCTTTCAAACTCCACACTTTTATTCCTTATCATCAAAAAATCTAATGAAAACTTCGGCACTTATAAGTACATTATGATAGCTTACTCTATTTTTGAGCTGGCTTATTCACTGGCTGCACTGATTTCGGAATTGGTTTTGTTTCAAAGTCGAATGATATATGTTTCAAGTTTTTAGGCAATCCACAGCACTCCAGATGGTTATGTCTTGTTTCGTCCGGTCGGAGATTTAAACAGATATTTAGCAAGGAGTTTTCTTTGTGAGTTGAATCTTAAACACAAATTGAATCTTAAATATTCATTTCCTGACAGTATCCTTCTGCTCCTTCTATCTCTCTCTTTTGGTATTCCTCCTTGTTCATTTTATCTATAGATTTTGTGTGCTGTGCAAGTGAGTTGTGTATCCTGAGTCGCTACGCAGCAAATTATTTTAGATCCAACTACCTTTGGCTCTTTCGTGGAGCAAATCTATGCGCCTGGATAGTCATCTGCCTTCTGGCTGGGGCAATCGGGGTATTATTCAAAGTCTTGTTTTTTTCTGAAACAGCGGAAAATACAGATAGACTTAGAGCCGAGTTTAGGAGCCTTTATAATATTTCGATGGAAGAAATTGTCTACAATGGGCCGCTACTTCGGGTACGCTTAATAAAATGGGGTTACGGTAAATAATTCGATGTTTCTTTATCAGATCTGCAACCATAATTCTGAAGACTGCGAACTTTCCATTGTCACTTGTATGGCAGTAGCATTTATCGTCATCTACATTGTAAGTTTATCGGGTCAGCGAACGCGCTCCAACTCAAATATCATTCAGATAACAATCTGCGGATCCATGATCTACCTCGGTGCCATGACATACTTCAAACTATCCGAATATCAAATTGCCAGAAGTGACCGAATGCTGAAATTACAGAGGCAACTATGGATAGCACTTATTGTTCAGGTACTCGCACCCTAAGAGGTCCCATACCACCTAAAATTTCCAGACCGTCAACCCAATTCTCTTCATGTACCTCCCAATCCTCATTATGTACATCGTCCCAATATTCCGT
The DNA here is from genome assembly GCF_010183535.1 of Caenorhabditis remanei. NCBI lineage: Eukaryota > Metazoa > Nematoda > Chromadorea > Rhabditida > Rhabditidae > Caenorhabditis > Caenorhabditis remanei. The sequence continues at coordinate 4,472,208 of NC_071332.1, forward strand.
ATCTCCTTTGGCCCCTATGCCAACCTGAACATGATCGCCTTTGCTATCTACCCACCACTCGACCAAATTTTTATAATCTACATAATCAAGGATTTCCGACAATGCGTCAAAAGTATGGGTCTCTAGAACAAATAAAACTCTGAAACCGAAAAATTTCAGAAATCTTCTGCGATGTTGTGCGTCGAACAAGGAAGGGACCAGTGAACAACAACATCAAAAACAACCACACAGATACAACTGGGCTCCACAAATTGTGATTTTTTTGGCTTTTTGCATGTTTTTTCTTTCGAGATCTTTGAATAAAATGTATTTTTGTAATGAGTTTGCAAAAAAACAAGAGGGATTATAGAAACAAGAACCGCCTCGTTCAGTTATATTCCCGGGAGACGTCTCCTTTGCATGTGGACATTTATATATATAAATGATCAGTCACTCACTCTACTCTGAATCAAACTTTGATCAAATATAAATATTAATAAATCACATTTCGCAAAACACCTCATAGCTTCTTAGCCTAAACGAAATATCCACCTGCGTGCAGCGTGTTTTAACTTGTTTCACTTTCTTTTTCCTTCGCCAAGTTTCTTTATTTTATTTTGTTTTAGTTTACCTTCCACGATGAGTTCCCAATTCCTTCTCAACATGGCTCTCCATACTTCTGGAATTGGATTTTTCGTCTCATTAATATCAGAGATCCTTCTACTAGTATTAATTGTATACAAATCTAGAGAAAGTTTTGGTCATTATAAATATCTAATGATAGTGTATAATGTGGTGCTTATCATGTATTCCATTGCGACGTCAAACGCAAATTTGGCAGCTCACAGTACTGAGACGTCCTATGTGTTGTTTCGAATGTATAATGGTCCGAACAGAACAGTGGGACCGTTGTTTATACGTAAGTTGAGTTTGGGGAAGTGAGTTCGGCAAGGACAGGGCAACATGCCGTAAGTTGGCTGAGCCTGATTCCGGTCCGGACTAATTTGTGAGATGCTCTTTCATAAAAATTCAAATGCATTGGTCCAGGCAACCTGAAATGTGCAAGACAGTCCTCAGCCTACCAAAAGCGTTATGAAAATGATTGCTTGAAACGGAGTGAGCTTGAAACTGGCCACATGTTTGTTTCCAGACCTATTCCGGGTTAGTCTTATAAGTCGAAAGATAACCAGCTTCAAGCTGTAGAAGGAACTGTTATCAAATTATTCAACTCAAAATCCAACTCAACATTTTAAGCAAGACCAGCCAGAACTTCCCCCTTCAATCTCCCCATACTTTCAGTCCAATTCTGCACCATGTACGTCACCATGCTCATCATCCTCTCTGTCCACTTTATCTACCGCTACGTCGCTATCTTCTATCATAGATACATTTGGATATTCAACAAATTCTATTTGGGCTTATGGGTACTTGGGTCCTTCACTCTTGGATTGCTTCTAATATCTCTCAAATACTTTTTCCTCGGAGAGTTCCCTCATTTTACAGAGCAGTTGAGGTTAGTCAGTTTTGATCTACTTGATCTTTATAATGTTGTTTCAGAGAAGAATTTCTGACTAACTATAATCTCACCATGGACCAAGTGCTATATAACGGACCTATCTATTACGTATGGTATAGCATTAGTACCTTTAGCAAAGTGAAATTTCAGATCTGCGATGAAAAAGACGTCTGCACTAAGCCTATCGGTGTTTGGCTAACAATGTTGGCATTATGCTCTTGCTTCGTAATCTGTCTGGCAGTGATGGGTTATTTTGGTACCCGTTGCTATTATAGACTCTATCAAATGAAATCAGAACTCAGCGAGCATACAAGTAAAATGCAGAAGCAGTTACTATTTGCTCTGGTGATCCAAGCAGGGATCCCAATTGTTATCATGTATACACCAACTGCTCTTCTCCTAGTCTCTCCGATTGTTGGGGTATCCTTTGGTGCATATTCCAATATTGCGGTGTCCATGGTTGCAGTGTACCCACCCTTAGATCAGTTAGCAATTATATGGATCATTCGAGACTATAGAAATGCTATAAAACGTGAGTAGATCAGTCTGAGAGCTTCTAATAAATTCCAATCAATTTTTAGGATTGTTCTGTCGAAAAGTTGCTCAACAAGAAGTCACTTCCTTATACTCAAAGGGTCGAACTTCTCTATAACCAATCGTTTGGAAACCTGATTATTTTATAGTTTTTTGCGAGTAATTGAATAAGGGGAATAAATGTGAAAAGCATTGATCGTGTCTAGTCGTTTCCTTATTGTAACATCTCCTCAAAAAGTGAACCCTTTGAACTTGAAAGTGTTACATCAAATGCTGTCATTTTGCGAATCACATGTGAAACTTTGAAAGAAAAAACACCTGTCTCGTGCAAACTTTGGTTGGCTGGCCGAAATGTTTGCTCATTGAATATTTGAAAAAAACTTGGAAAAATAGAAAAACAGGGGACAGCAAGTTTACAAAAACATTGGTTTCTCAAATGATGCATGTGAAACGGAATGCTGAGCACGATAACTGATCAGATTTATTAAAAAACGAAAAAATTGATGACCCTGGAAGACATAACTGTTCGGATTTAGATTTCTAATTGTAAGACCAACCCGAGCTGAAGGGGGCAAACCAATTAGAGTCAAAGTACATAAATACCACATTGTGAGTATTGCATGTCATTCTACATAAACTGACTGTAACTTCTCGAGGGAGTGCCCGCACATAAAATAACTATTTACAAAAGTTGAGCATTTTACTTAATCTATAATAAATTGTCACGAGAGACAAAAAAGACAAATTAACATCTTATCAATGTTATTTTACATGCTGAACGGTTCAATTTTCTATTTCTGTGTGCTTACAAAGCCCGTCAAATAGCACGCCCACAATGTATGGAACTCAAAAACATTCCTGGAAATTTATCACCGATCCTCTATGAATCACAATACCTTCAAAGTATTCTTAGTACATTATATCCGGAACTTTCCATTTTGTTATCAGTTTTAAAATAATGTTATCAGTCTTCCATAGTTAAGAAATCACGACAAATATGTGAATTCCTTTTCAATTTTGATCATTGAACCCAACCTAGTGATTCATTTCTTTACCTTTCTTTACCTGTTTTAATCACTTGGTCTGCACCATTTAGTTACATACACTTCTCTTTACTCTTCTGACGGCAAACATACAAGTGCGCTTCCCCGTTTCTTCGGTTGTCTATGTTTCGTTTCTCTCTTTTTCCCCATTATGAAAGTTATATTGATTTCTAAGAATTACAGATCATGGATTGCTCAACATCAACCGAAATTTGTCTGCCAGACCTGAGCCTTCAAAAATGTCAAATATGTTCCCAGCCAGCACATGGCCAGCATTTCGGTGCGTTTACTTGTCGGGCTTGCGCTGCATTTTTCCGGAGATGTCATTTCTCGAAAGAAGCTAAACCAAAATGTCGGAATATGAAGTTTAAGTGTAAACCAGATGAAAATGGAAGATGGAGTTGCAAAAAGTGTCGATTAGATAGATGTTTGGGACAAGGGATGTCTACTAAAAGTAGGTTATTGGTATCATCACGGTACGCTTTTTACAACCGCGCTCTACCGAAACCGAAGAAAATTGTGTGAGAAATTGAGAGACACAGAGAAGTATTGGCATTTTTCAAGGGCGATTTGGTGGAGCGCAATTGTAAGAACTGTGCTGCGCTAGCAGTCTTAGTTAATAAATTATATTAATATTTCAGACATCCAGTATGATCGAGATTCCTTCAGGTCATCAAAAACTTTTTTGAAGAAACGTCTATTATCTTCTTATTTGACGGAAAGAGTGCCAGCGGTGAGCATCAAATTTTTTACCTCGTGACAGTTCCAAAGTTCCAGACTGTTGAAAAAATCCTTGGCTCACCTCATTATATATGCTTCAAACTGAAAAGTTTGCCAACCAATCACAAGTTTGTCTATATAGATATGACTGAGTTTGCTGAAAGGTTGAGTGAATTTTTGGTAGAAAAACCGTCATTTTCTTTTGACCATCCGCCAAAAATAGTGCATAATGAGAATGTTGAACTCAAACTAAAAAAGTTGAGCAACTTGGAGCAACTCGCATTTGGACTGGATGACTATCGATCTTCACAGCAGACTTTTTTGAATGTGAGTATCATTTTTTAGTGAAAAATTTCTTATATTTGCATTTCAGGAAGCCACTCTAATAACCAAAGAAATCGCTGTCAGTGGATGGGAGAATATTATCTTAACTGTTGCGAACTGGCTGAACTATTCAGAAATTATCAGAAATCTCCCGGTTTATTTAAAGCAAGAATTACTGCAAACCACGTGGCTGATTTGGGGAAAGTTGGAAAGAATCGCAATGACAGCTCAGATGAGAGTGAATAGGCAGTGTGGGAAGGATGTGAGTTACCTTTGGGAATTTGGTAACACAGCTTACTTGCACACAGGCTGTTTATTTGATACAAACGCGCTCCACTGCAATTTTCGTTCATTTACACTCATTCTGTTGTTTTCGCCTTGTACATATTGCTCATACACTCTACGCGCCTCTGTGTAAATATACAGAAACCAAACATTCCAAAAATCAAAATCTATGACTTCTTTGTTTCCAGCAATTTGTGGTTTCTCACGAACATCTAATCGACTTTTCTCGAACCAAGGCGGATATGAGTTGGTGGAGTCATTATACTTACGAAGAACTTGAATAGTAAGAGAAATCATTTCGATAGAGCGCGAATTACAAATCCCAATATTTTTAGTCTATTCAACCCGAAAGATCTGCACTATGATGAATTGGTGTGGGAGATTATCGAGATTCGACCGGATTCTGTTGAACTTACGTACCTGTTGTGTAGTCTGTCGTTTGGTTTGGCAGGTAACGCTTTCTTATGTGATCTCGACCATTTTTTTCTTTAGTAAACTCAATTTCCGGAGAGCTCCGGGATGTAGTGGAGGAACTGCAGGACACCTTGGCCAATGATTTACACAACTATTATACTAAACGGAATAAAACATCGTATACACTAAGGCTACGTCAGTTAATGAAGATTTATGAGAAATTTGTTGTAAGTTGAGCTAGCTGGAAGTTTTTCAAAGTTATTTTTGATTCAGAAGTTGAGAAATATTCGATCGGAAAAATACCACATCTGCTCGATTCTTGATGTTTTCAAACTTTATATTTCAAATGAGGAGTTTTTCAAAGTAGCATGCTAATTATGGATTGTTTCACGGGAGCCAGAGGGAGCAGAAAAGTCAGACACTCTGGCTTCTCTGCGTCTCTCGCGATCTGTAAATTTGATCTATACAAAAAGTATACAAAGTCATCGCTCCCTGACGAATCCTCAAAGTTGATAGCTATTCATTTTTAATGTATGTAAATAAGTGATTCAAACCATATCATATTTTATACTATCTTCTTTTCGCCAAATCTTCCCTTTCCCTTTCATTTGCAATTGTCTGCTAGATAACGATTTATTTCTCATTATCCCTACCCGAACTTATTGAACCCTCCAATTCAGTTATTCCACTTCGTCCCGTTCTTGACCTTGCCCGGAGATCTTTGACCGAGATAATTAACACGTCGCCTATTCTTTTTCCTTTGCCCTCAATTGTTCTCAAACTTTTGGTTCCTTAGTAACAGGATGAGAGAGAAAAAAAGAGAGAGAGAGAGAGAGAGAAGCAGAGTAAAAAGAGCCCAAGATTTTTAAACATGAACTTAGTGAGCCCCCAATGTTTGCATTTCTTTTCTTTCTCTCCCTTTTCTCTTTTTTTCGCTATCTATGTATTCTACGTGTTTTATATGTATTCTATTTTATTCTTATCATGAGTTGAGAGAGAAAAAATTAATGAATGAATTGTTGCTCTATGTTTCCTTGATCACACTCTAATATCGATTGGATTTTTTCTCCGAATCTAAATACTTATACAGTAGCGAGCATAAGTGAGCACCCCTTCATACTTTCATGTGTATCTCTGCTGAATCGTGTCCGTTTCGCATAAACTTTTTTTTGAAAGAAAGCCAAACTATTCAGCAATAAGAAAATATGTTTTTGAAAAACTTCCATCACTGATTTTTTCGATAATCGATTTTTCCTGATCTTGATTTGAAAATCCGAAAAAAAACTTTTTATTTTTCTCTTGGAGATATTGAGTTTTTGGTTTTAAAATGTTGGAAAACACTCAAATAAACAAAAAATTGTGTTGAATTAACTTCTCAACTCCTAAGTATCGTGCTAAAGCTCCAGAAGTCAAAAGTAGTGCCCTCGGGGAAACCATCATAACTCATCAAAAAATTCTCCAAATTTTTTGAAACATGTATCAAAATACGTGTCTTGAGTTTTTCTACAAACCAACATTAAAAAGTTACATTTTTAGAGAAAATAATTTTTCAAATTTTTTTCACTCAAAAATTATTTTATTCTCATTTTTTCTCAATTTCCGTAATTTTTTGGCTATAACACGAACAAGGAATACATACATGTGTTTTGTTATTTGTGATAACGCACTTTGCATACAGTTTTGGAAAGGTATGTACGTTTTATAGCCGAAAAATTACGGAAATTGAGAAAAAATGAGAATAAAATAATTTTTGAGTGAAAAAAATTTGAAAAATTATTTTTTCTAAAATTGTAACTTTTTAATGTTGGTTTGTAGAAAAACTCAAGACACGTATTTTGATACATGTTTCAAAAAATTTGGAGAATTTTTTGATGAGTTATGATGGTTTCCCCGAGGGCACTACTTTTGACTTCTGGAGCTTTAGCACGATACTTAGGAGTTGAGAAGTTAATTCAACACAATTTTTTGTTTATTCAGACTGTTTCCAACATTTTGAAACAAAAAATTCAATATCTCCAAGAGAAAAATAAAAAGTTTTTTTTTTCAAATTTTCAAATCAAGATTAGGAAAAATCGATTATCGAAAAAATCAGTGATTGAAATTTTTCAAAAAACATATTTCCTTATTGCTGAATAGTTTGGCTTTTTTTCAAAAAAAAAGTTTATGCAAAAGGACACGATTCAGCAGAGATACACATGAAAGTATGAAGGGGTGCTCACTTATGCTCGCTACTGTATTATCTTGATTGCGAAATCTATTCCGAACTTATTCACATAACTTTCAGAAAAATGAGCTGTGAAAGTCCACCGTCCTCATCTGAATGCTCCATCGGAAGCGTTGAGAATAACTATGTGAAATGTGAAATCTGTCTTGGGAAGGGTCATGGCAATCACTTTGGTGTGAATACATGTAGAGCGTGTGCAGCGTTTTTTAGGTAACCACTAATTGTGTTTGAAATACCAACAAAAAAAATTTCAGAAGAATGATTGTAGGGACCGGGCATCGACAGAAGTGTAGGTTAAGGAAGGATTGTAAGCCGAGAGATGGGCGGTGGTTCTGCAAAAAATGCCGGCTTGATAAATGCTACGGTCTTGGAATGACTCCGGATAGTGAGTTTTTACTTTACCCGACCTTACCTGATCTGAAAATTTCAGATATCCAACACGACAGGGATGCATTCCACAGCTCCCAACTATTTCAGGAAAACCACAAAAGACGGAAATTGCAAGTGAGTACTATCCCGAATGTAAGTTTCATGCAGCACTTGAATACAGAGATTGAGGAATTTCAGACCGTGGAAAAAGTGATGGGCGTACCTCATTCCATACTATATTTCAAACGGGAAAAGCTGCCAAAGAAAATGTGGACGTATATTGATTTGGAGTATCTTGTGGAGAGAGCTGAGAAGATATTGAGGAGCCAACCGGAATTTGATCCCAGAATATCAAAAATGACGTCACTGGAGAAGCTAACATTCGGGTTGAAGGAAGCAAGAAAAAACCAGAGGACTCATGTGTTCGCTCTGAAAAAATTGGGGAAGGAAGAGACCTGCTTTATGTGGGAGTCCCAATTGATCACAGCCACTAACTGGATAATGTATTTTGATGAGTTCCGACAACTTCCATTCCATCATAAGTTTGACATGTTGAAGTGTATGTGGCATGTCTGGGGCAGGCTGGAACGTCTATCGATGACTGCTGAGATGCGGGTTAATGGATATTGTGGGAAGAGAGTAAGTGTCTAACCTGAAGGATTATGAGTAGAAACAATTGAGTTTTTCAGCAATTCGTGGTGTCCCACGACTCCCTTATTGACTATGACAATATAAGTTGTGATTTGGAATGGAGCACAACGTATTCAAAGGAGGAGCTGCAGTGGTAAGTCTGTAACTATTATATTAAAATTTCAAGCCCTGGTTTTCAGCTTCCTAGACGCTCCCACATATCACGGAGAGCCTCTAGTGGACTCATTCATAAATGTTAACCCCACGGATACCGAGCTAGTATTCTTACTGTGCAATCTATGCTTACGCTTGACAGGTGAGCTCTGTAGAGTCTACTGCTCCGTAACCTTTTCATTACAGGCAAAAAACTAGGCGGAGAATTTGAGGAAATCACACAAAGGCTACAAGACGTGCTTGCTGATTCCATGCATAAGTATTATGAGAAAATGGAGATGTCGAGATATGCACATCGGTTGGGGAAGTTGTTATCTTTGGGTAATGACTGGTTGGCTTTGCTGCATAAGAGACACGACCGATTGCATTTGGCGTATATCCTGGATGCGTTCCACGTGAAGTTCTCGCATCCAGAGTTGTTTCAGTATTCGGGTTGAAATTTCTTGAGTCCTTTTTCATATTATTCCGGCTTTAAGGATTTTAGTTCTGCAATGAGACTTTTAAGGCATTGTCATTATTGTGGAGAAGCTGACGTCGTGATTCTGCATCTGTTTTCAAATTCAAAATTTGTTTAATCAGTTGAGTTATGAGACTTGTTACATAAAATGTCATCACAATAAAACCAGCTTTCCTCATAACTCATAACTCAGCTCATTTTGATGTAAACTCAAATTTATTAACAGATTTGGTATCATGTAACTGTCAGCTCTCTAACTATCAAAATTACATAATCCGAAAACTTCAACGCACTTTGCTATCACGCTTTTTTTCCCAATTTGAAAACCAAGAGCTCTAAAACCTCATATTTAGATTTGCCATTCAGAATTAAAATCTCAAGAGCCGAAATAATATATACCCCATTCTCGTTCTCTTTCCCGACCAACCAACCAACATGTCTGTACTATTAAAGTTCTGATCTCTCCAATCTATGTAAAACGTGTTAGTACGTTTCCTCCCCTTCCCTCCCTGTGATTCTTTTCACCATGACAGTCTTCTTCTCATTCTCTCTTTTTCCTTATTCTCTACCTACCTGCGTTTCCGTCATCATTTCATCCCCCGAATTTCAACTGACTCACTCTCTACGCAAACATTCTTTCTCCTCTTTTCCTCCTTGGTTTGAATTGTAATGTACATTTTAATAAAGTTTTTATAAATTTTATTCTCACGATTTTTCGTTTCACGGCTTCTCAATGTTCCCACTAAATCGCTGGCACAAAATTTGATTAATTTCCGCTCTCCAAGTCTTGTTATTCATTTCATTTCCATAACAACAAGAAACAAACCTTATGTCTGAGGCGTTCCGAGCGAATGGATGCCATGACAATTGTTGTTTCGTTAGTCTCCCTCTCTGTGTGTACATAGACAGAGAAGCCCTATATCTATTGTCCACGCTCTTATACTCTCAAATTTCTTTTTCTTTTTCCACTTTTCAATGACTGAAAAAATAGTTTGTTACAGCAATGAATCCCTCCACCTCTACCTCATCTTTATCCTCGCTCGGAGCATCATCTGGCACTAATACCCCCGATATGGGGAAATGTCAGATATGCTTCCAGGCTGCACACGGAAAACACTTTGGTGTAGACAGCTGTCGCGCGTGTGCCGCGTTTTTCAGACGTGTTTTTGTGACGCATAAACAGCATTTCAAGTGTAGAGATGGGAATAAGAAGTGTCTGCCGGATAGTTATGGGAGGTAGATTTCCATTTGATAGGAACAAAGATTTAATGGGAATAAGTTTATAGATGGAACTGCAAACGCTGTAGAACCGATAGATGTTTTGCACTGGGGATGAAACCTGACAGTGAGTCGTCATAGCCTAAGTAGCCTCATGTCTGAAACTGTGTGTGATTTATATTTCAGATATCCAGTACAACCGAGATCACTTTTTCTGTTCTGAGGACTTCTTGACCAGAAAATGCAATCGAATCTCTAGATCTCCACCATTACCAGAGCATACGTCGTTCATAGATATCTCACCTTTACTCGAGACTTTACAAAAAATGTTATCAGATGTAAGTCGACCGTTTTTTTTTCAAAAAAAAAAGTTCATTTATAACATTCACAGAGATCTCTCAAAGATTACGATAGAAAATGTTTGAATCCTCTCCAAAAACTAGCCTATGGCCTACGAGAAGTCAGGAAAACACAAATCTGGGATGATCTACCAATTACCGAATGTATAGGGAAGAATGAGTCCTTCATTTTCTGGAAATCAGAGGTGGAAAGGGCTTGTACATGGCTGTCATACTTCGATGAGTTTCAGAAGTTGAGTATAGAAGATAAAGTGAGTCTTCCTTTCCCCATTTTAGTTTTTTTAACTATAAATGTTCAGACCCATATCAGCAAATGTATGTGGATTATATTCACTCGATTGGAGAGAAGTGCGATGACCGCTGAGTTAAGAAGAGCGAACAAGTGTGGGAGTAGTGTAAGTTTTAAGTTGATTCACTATTGCCCAACATTACATTTTCAGGACTACGCATTCACCACCTACTCAGTTATCAACACCAAAACCTTAAAATGGGATTTCAACTGGCTCACACACTTCCCTTCCGATCAAATGCAAAATTTTCTTGGAACAACTCAAATGATTCTCTGTGAACCATTAACAAATTGTATGGCAGAAGTACAACCTACTGAAGAGGAACTATGTTATATTCTTTGTGATCTATGTTTTTATTTCCTTGGCAGCAAGTTGGGCGGTGCGATGCAGGAGACAATGGAACGGTTTCAAGGGATATTGGCGGATAATTTGCATCAATATTATGTGGAACACGATAAGACATCGAGATATTCGCATAGGCTTGGACAGATATTGAAAATTAGTCAGCAGTATAAGGTGAGCTACTTTGACAGAGAAAGAGACGCAGAGAAACGAGACACTCTAGCTTCTCTGCGTCTCTTCTCTTTCTGTTTGTTTGCATATCTCAAAACCTTGCAGAGATATCAAAAAATGCTCAACTACAAAAATGAAGATGTAAACATGAACAATATTTTTGTAGTTGACAACTTATTGAAAACTTTATTAGGTTTTGAGTTATGACGGTTTTTGGCTAGTGGCTTAAAAAAGAAACGAGATATTCTTGCTTCAAAAGCGCTCTTCTCAAAATCTTGAGCTCCTGTCGAAAAGTTGTCAACTACAAAAAAATAGACCTGGAATTTTTGTCTCCAAGCGTAAAAAATGTTTTCTGTTCTGACAATAACTGATTTTTCAGAGCATAATGGAGGAAAAGCGAAAGATCCGAATCCTCGGCGAGATTTTCAACGCATTCCGTGTACAATGGTCTCACAACGATTTGTTTATTTATGAGCGTTTCGATTAAATAAATTATTCGTGTGATCTCTGAATAACACCACGTTAACGTGAACTGGTTACATTCCTGGAATAAATTTTTTTTAACAAACATGTGTAGGCGTCGTCATAAATACTGTGTTTTTAATAGTCACCCATGTTTCGATTCATCGGAGGTAAAAACGTTTTTGGTCTGTTGTGACTCGTAACACAGTCAGAAAATGACGTCAATTCTTGAACACGCGGTGTCTAATCAAATATTCGAAGATGGTTTTTAGACAAGATTTTAACCTTTGATCGGAGGTACCCCTCCGAAGTAACAAGTGGTTCTATTGTCCTTATGTACTAAGCTTTGTAGTAGTCTATCTCTGTTTCTCTAACTCTCTTCACGTCTATTTCCGCGGCAAACACTACCCATTTTCAACGTTTCTCCGTATCGTAAATACTATTGATTTTTCGATTGTTATTCGGGTTTCCTGAATATGAAAGTATAAAAGAATCACAAGTTCATCTCTTTCTTTCTTTACGAACTATCTTCTTCTCTCCGACGGCCTAAATCATATGTCTGCGTTGCCCTCCTTGTGTATTGTGTTGTGCCGTGTGTACATATTGGTAACCATAGAAGATTGGAAAAGGGGACTCCGCATCACCTAGACAACCTTCTCTGCCGCTGCTGTTATTCTCTTTTCTATACATTTGAAATTTCCACTTTTTCTGAATTCAGATAATGTCTTCCATCTCATCCCCCTCTACATCCACATCCGTCTCATCATCCCCAGTCAGTACACCAAAACTACAAAAGTGTTTGGTGTGTTTTCAACCTGCTCATGGCAATCACTTTGGTGTAGACTGCTGTCGAGCATGTGCCGCATTTTTCAGGTGCTTTGAGTTCAGGTGAAAATTAATCGAATTATTTTATAGAATTAATCGAATTATTTTATAGGGCCATTTTTGTCGAAAATTAACGATTTCTGATCGAAAAATCGCATTTTTAAACGATTTTCGTGTGATTTTCCTCATTTTCCCCTCATTTACCTTATAATTTTGGACTGAGAATACTTGGCCTCTGCCAAGAGTGGCGCCTCCGTCCATTAGATGGGTTCAACTTGTTCGGGTGATATTGCAGGATTTCTGCTTTTGGTTCTGAAAATGGGCGGGAATTTGAATTATGAGAATTTTGGAAAGCGAGAGAAAAACGAAAAATGGGAGAAAAATGAAAGGAATATTCAGGAAAAATGGGGTATTTTGGTGGAAAAATAGTAAAAAACAAAACAATTTCAATTAAAAATTTTACAAAATGACAGATTTTCATAGTTGTCTGACCTAATTTACAGAAAAAATGGGTGATTTCGGCTCCAATCATTATAAAAACAAAATTTTGGAAGCGAACAACACAAAAATAACAATTTTAAGCATAAAATGATTGAAAATGTGATAAAATGAGATTTCCAGGTCAAACTCAAAATTAGGAGCAGAGAAATAGATCAAAATGTAGATCTCGGCGAGTTCTATGTCTATGACCTACTCTCGTGGAACAATACCCCGTTCCGGAGTAGGTCAGAGACATAAAACTCGCCGAGATCTACATATTGGTATATTTTTGAGCTCATAACGATGAGTTTGATGCGAGTTACAGTAATTTCCGTGAGAAATTTTTATGAATCGAAACGTTCAAGTGAGCATTTTCACAAGAAGATTGTCACAATTACAGCCCTCGATTATAACGAACTACAATTTCCGTCTTTTTCAGTGAAAAATCACCAATTTTTAGTGTGGCGCTGGTTGTAAAGCAGAGATGAGCGGAAGAGTTGGCGGAAGAAATCTTTAAATTGGCGTAGTAGCTTTTCTTTGGGACGGTAGCAACAAGTGTTCAATATGTGAAATTTGCAGCATAAATTTGTCTATCGATTGGAAAAAACAAGACATTAAAATATTAAAAACTAAACAAGTTACAGTCATTAAGGCGGAATACAGGCCAACTCTTCCGCTCATCTCTGTTGTCAAGTAAGCTAGTGAAATATCAGAATAGGAAGGTTCCAAAGTACTTTGCGAATTCGAAGTATCAACCAATGCTGGAAATATTTCCAATGAATCACTAACCCACTTATGAAATCATATGGAACTCAAAAACTCTAAAACTGATAAGACGAAGGGAGGAACGAGTTGAAAAGTGATAAGACTCAAGTGTGAAACTCACAAAAAAACATAAAAATCGAGGATTTTTGAAATATTTGCATAATCTGCTTGTCTGATATCACTCTCTCTTCCGATTGTTTGGTTCGACACAACGCGAAACCGCTCACCACAAAAATAAACAAATGAAACATTTTTCTCGTCGAGACGTGAGACTGGTGGTTTGGCGCCTCGTAAAAATTTATGATCCCCACCGATTTCTTCCCGTCTTCGTGCCGAGATATATGCATTCCTCAATATCCTTTAGCCACCACTTATGAAAAACAAAAAAGAGATATTTAGAGGGAACATTGGCGCCCATTGAGAAGAGAGATGAAGAATGTGTGCAACTTGTCAAGGGGACACTTAGCGGGGACAGTGGTGGTGTTCCCCTTGGAAGAAGAGAAAGAAGCTTGTTTCTATTCAATTGCTACGAACGAAGCGAAGACTAGTGATTTATCACCCTTTTTTAGGAAGAACACTACTTTGTGTACTTCGCGTTCAGACTAGTTTTGTGATGACTATTGTTTATGACTTTATGGCAAAAAAGAAGAACATATCAACAGAATAAATAAAAATATCGAAAAGTATTGAAAAACGGCGTATTAGCACGACACACTCCTTACAACCGCGCTCTACCGAAACCGAAGAAAATTGTGTGCGAAATTGAGAGACTTAGAGAAAAAAGAGACATTTTTGAAGGGGACTTCGGTGGAGCGCAGTTGTAGAAACTGTGTTGTTCTATTAGCAGATCAGTTTTATTACAACTGCGCTCCACCGCAAACGATAGAGTTGTTTTTCATAGAAATGTTCAAAAAAAACTTTTGAAAAATAGCGAGAAAAGGTCAAAAACTGTGAAAATCTGTGTCGGCGCGAGAGAAAACTCTGCGTCTCTCGCCGAGACTCTATCGTTTGCGGTGGAGCGCAGTTGTAAGCACTGTGTTGTGCTAATAACTCGCTGAAAATCAATCCTATGAGCTGAAAAATATACCAAAATGTAGATCTCAACGAGTTCTACATCTCTGACCTACTTCGGACCGAACGGCAGACGGCTCTGAGTAGATCACAGACATAAACCTCACCGAGATCTACATTTTTGTATATTTTTCAGCTCATACATAACATTGATTTCGATGCGATGAACTGGAAAATTATTGAAAAATGATAATTTTGGATTCAAAAAATGAAAATGAAAACGAGGATTTCAAAAAATGAGATAGAATCATAAAACCAAGTATTTGCTAGAAGTTAAAGCGGAAATCTTTAGAAAACTTTCATTTCGATCGAAAACTTCTAGAAACTGGCTGAAAAGGCTTACTTTAGTGTGATGAATGTCCAATTCTTGAACAAAAACTGTCAAATCTTGATTTAGAGTCCAAAGTCAGTCCAATCTCTGAAAAAATGTGACAAAACTCTCAAAAATCTACTTCGAAATTGGTTCTTAAAATCGAAATTTTTCAGAAACCAACGCTTAGAACACGACGAATCCGAAAATCATGGTTATTTTCTGGTGGAAACTGCAGGAAATCGAGGAATTTCCATCTGACTTGATCAGGAATTAGAAAATCTTCAATTTTAATAGAAATTTGAGTTGAAAAAGTGAAAACTAATTTGAAAAACCGCTTCTTTTGAAATTCAAAATCGGCGCCCTTCAAAAGATTTATCGCCAGAGCAGATCTGCATATGTCATTCATTTTGTCGGGGGCGACCGTCCAAGAGAAAGGTGACGAAAAAAGGGAAATTTGTATTTAGTTGACGGAAGGGAGAGAGAGTGAGAGACGCAGAGAGAATGATGGAAGCTGTTCGGCATGGTGACAGTGATGGCCAATAAACCTGTATTTACCACTTCGTCTCACTATTTGAAGCAGAGAAAACTGAGAAAATTAGGCAAATTTTGGGGGATTTTATAAGGAATTCCTAGGAAAGTCGTGAAGAATCGGCTGAAAATCTTGAAAAACGGAAAAAAATTTAAGGTTTTTGGGAGATTTTTTATCAATAAAAGAGAAAATTGTTTTTAAAAACTGATTTTTTCCACAAAAATTAACTTTTTTCTCAGGTTTTTGTACTTTTCCCGAGGTTTAGCTGGTCAAAAACTGTTTTTCATAGCTCAAATTCCGTTTTTTTTCCTTCTTTTGAACAGAAAATCGTAAGGAATCGGCTGAAAATCTTGGAAAATGTTGGAATTTTAGGGGTTTCGGGAGATTTTACATCTATAAATGCAATTTTTGAGAGATTTTTCAACATTCTCCCGATTTTTGACATTTTCAAGTTGTGAAAATGATTAAAAACGCAAAATTTTTTGAAAATGCCAATTTTCAGGTTGATTTGGCTGAAAATTCTGAGAATCCGATGGAAAATGACTAGAAAACCACTATTTGGTTCTAAAAAACCTAGTTTTAGGCAAAATTTTCGTAATTTCTCGCCGAATTTTCAGCGAAATTTCCGGTCTTTTTCGTCAAATTTTCAGAAAAATTTCCGGCATTTTTCGCCAATTTTTCAGCAAAAAATTTCGTCATTTTTTGTCAAAATTTCCAGCGTTTTTCGGAAAATTTTCAGCAAAATATTCGTCATTTTTCGACAAATATTCCGGTATTTTTCGGCAAATTTTCAGCAAAATTTTCGTCTCTATGTGAAAATTGCTTTTAAAAACCTTTTTTCACAAAAATTAACTTTTTTCACCGGTTTTTGTACTTTTCCGAGGATATTACGGACTGAGCTGAAAAAAAAGCGATATTTAATAAGCCGAATCCAATTTTTTCCTTTGAAAAACCTCACTTTCTACCTAGAACGCTGTAAACTGAAAAATTCAGATTTCTAAGAAGAAAAAAGCAATAAAAACCAAGAGAATAAGGTCATAAAACCATAAAAGCCGAAATAAATCCGAAAAGAAATCGAATTCAAACCGAAGGATTTAAATTCGAAAAAGCGAAAATTGGGACGGTATTCAACTGCTACTACTACTAAACGATGATGATGTCTCTATGCCTCCTCTAAATGGAAGAAGATTAAAATCGAACATTTGCGTAAGCGCCTACTTTCAGGTGCTTCCGAAACATGACATGTCGTCGACAGAGCTAGTTGGTCGAGACGGTCATGCGGAAAAAGTAGACGAAATTGCCGTTTTTTCATAGTTTTTCGATTTTTATACGAAGAAAACATGCATTTTTGCTAAAATTTACCGGAAAAAGCAGAAAATTTGATCCAATTTGAAGAAAATGACGCAAAAATAATTAAAATTAAATGTGGCGCCGAAACGATTTTTAAAGGAACATGCGGATTTCTTGTTGGGTCTCGACGCGAAAGTAGGGTTACTGTAGGAGAATTTATTATTTCTGGCAATTTTTCGGTGATTTTTGAGGAGATTTTATGATTTAAAATAGAGTTTTTGGGAGAAAAAAATTTTAAACAGTGAAATTAAATATTTGGAGTGAAGAAAATGATAATTAGTTCGAAAATTTTACCGAAAAAAGTATTTTTCGCTGAAAATGCTGAAAATTGAGTTTTTTTGAACGAAAATTCTTAAATTTCTCAAAAGAAATCGACGATAATTGCTCAAAAATTGAGAAAAATTGACCGAAAACTGTTATTTTCGCAAAAAAATCCAATTAATTTTTTTTTGAAAAAAAAATTGGTCGAAAAATTAAAAATTTTACTAATAAATTGATGATTTTATCTGCGAAAAACATGAATTTCAACCAAAAAAAAAAGCAAAAATCCCATGAAAATTGAAATTATCGTTATTTTTATACCAAAAAACCTAAAAAATATCGAAATTTTTGTAAAAACCATCAAAAATTAAATGCCTGATAAATTCTAAAAATCTCAAATCTCAAAATCTTAAAATACCATACTTGCAACGGGCCGGGCCGGGCCGATTTGAGAATTTTCACCGGCCCGGCCCGGCCCGGCCCGGCCTGGCCCGGCCCGGCCCGGTCGGCCCGGGTCACAGTACAAAAATTTGTAAATTTGAATTTTTTTGAAAATTTTTTGATTTTTTCGCAAAAAAGTCGAATTTTCGACTATGTTTTTACATATCGATAAAACTCAAGTTTACATAGGATTTTTGACTATTTTTGACGAAAATTTCAAAAAATTTCGAAAAATTTTGTGAAAAAGTTGTGCTCATTTTTTGACTCCGGGCCGACCGGGCCGGGCCGGGCCGGCAACTTTCTCTACCGGGCCGACGGGCCGAGCCGGGCCGGGCCGATATTTTGCAAGTCTGTAAAATACCAAAAATTGCCCGTTCTAAGAAAACCAAAAAGAGATAAATGACTGAAAAAAAGCTATAGCGATGATAAATCACTTCCAATCAGTGACTACTGACATCACACAGAAAACGAAAAGAAACACACACTCAATGGCAAAATAAATACGGATGACAAGCGCTTAATGTTTTTATTCCAATGGGTGTACGGGCGCGCGCGCTTGCGTAGATCAAAAATTCCATAGATAGTTTTTTGTCGAAAAAAAGACAATGAATTGATATCGGGGTTAATGGGATAGCGGAACTAGGTAATAAAATAGGAATCGGGAGATCTGACTTATTTATGACCTTAGATAGAAGCATTTTCCGAAGAAACTTCCAGAATTCAAGTTCTCAAAAAAGGTGTGCAAAAATGGGAATAGAAATAGAATTTTTGGGGTTTAGAACCTTCCCGAAGCAGAGGTCAAATAGAGAAAACTGGAACCGGTATAGAAATAGCACAGAAATTGGGGATGGTTCGAGAGGAGAACGGTGCAATGGGGATGAGCTGTTCTGTCTCTCTCTCGGGGACGGCCCCTGTTTGTGTACCGAATAAGGAAAAGTCTTGTTTGCCGGTGTGAGAGCCGGTCTCTCCGTTGGGGTGTTTGACTTTCTGAATGAATGAATGAATGACGATGAGTCTGCGTCTCTCTACCTCTCTACCTCTCAGGGTAACTGTTATGGGAATATGAGAAGTATGGGGTGGAGGTGCTGAGCCAGTTTCCTAGTATGCATTGTTAGCAGGAATCAGAATTGGGAGAAATCCTTACAAACGCGCTCTACCGAAATGTTCGAAAAAGCGCCGTTCACCGGACTCAAAATGAACTTTGATGGAAGACTTTTTCCGCGCAGCCGTGTAGTCCTCTCGGACAAGATGTTCAATTCTCTGTTTTCTGACTTTTTTCAAGAATTTTTCGCAATATAAGTTGAAAAAACACGAAAGTTTGTTTAAAAAGCGAGGAAACGAGGAATTGAACAGAAAAAAAACGGCCACGCGGAAAAACTCTTCCACCAAAACTTCTGTGGTGGTACTGTAAATGCGCCTTCAAACAGGACCGACAGCTTTTTGAGAATGGTAACATGTAGATTTTTAAGTCTCTTTAAAAATGTATCTATTGACACATACATTTCCAGGTCAATAATTCCACTTTTAGCAAGTTTGTGCACATATACAGTCTTTGAAAGTTAGAAGACAACAAAGTTGGGATCATAAAGTACTTGTCATTGCGAATTGGTATCAATTTATAGAGAATTTCAAGACGATTCTGAATATAAAATTTGTTTTTCAAACGGACAGCTAGAAAAAAGATACGACGGTATGAAGTTCACTTCTAGCTGTAAGTTTAAAAAAAAGCTTTTCAGAATCGCGTTTTCTTTCGAATTCGCCATTTTATCAGTTAGTAACTTCTGCCTCTCTGTTTCAAAAAACAAGTTATATATTCAGAATCACCGTGAAATGTGCAAGTTAAAATTTATTTTGAAAAACGGAAAAAAAGTTTAGAAATGAAGAGACACTACCAAATATGGAAAGAGAAGGAAGGAACAAGAAGAACTAGCAGAAACTCCCCTTTTTCTCCGTTTATTTACCTATTGACAGTCACTATGACAGTCCGTGCGTGTGTGTTATAATCAAAACGTGGAGAGATGAATCACCCCGTTTTTTCGTGTGCTCCTCTTCTACTCGCATTTATGACTAAAATCGTTGAGACGTTTCGAAACCAGCATTTCGAAACGTCCGGTGTCAAAACGTCCCGAGGTGGCTCCAAGACGTTTCGAAACCGCAAAATAATGACCGGTTAGTTAATTACTGGAAATTTTAGATACAGTGGAAATACAGACAAACTCAGACACTGTAACATTTTAAAAGAATTTGACATACGAGAAAATAAATAAGATTCTATATAAAGTTTAACTCAGAAAAATGTGTCACAAAATTCAACTTTTTTGAGTTTTCTGTGACAAGTAACCACCGCCTGTCTAAACATGAACTTCTTCTCTTAAGAAGAATAAAAGAGTAAAAAGGAGACGTTTTGTGTGAATTCACACAAAAAGAGTCGCGTCGTTGTCAAATGACCCAGAGGAAGAGGTCAACCGGTGAACGGCCACCTGTCCCCCTCTTCCGTATTTAATGACCATTATAGGCAGGTTGCCGTGAAAAAAGAGGAAAACGAAGGAGCTTATGCATTCGGCTACCTTTTTGAACATTTCGCAACACAACACTTTACATATTTTTAAGTCATCTCTGCGTCTCTCTCTCTCTCTAGAGAATGTCAGTTTGCTTATGAAATATGTTCGTGGGGAGGTGGAATGACACACATATTATTCGACAATTACCTGACTGAGATGACTTTCGTTTTTTCACTCTCTCTCCCCACAGAGAAGATAATTACTTCTTACTACAGACGGGAGAATTAGGATATTGAGGAAAGCTACCAGGTTCCTTTTTTCATGGAATGATCCAGAAATGTTTAAAAATTCAGAACTTTAGGAAGGTCATGGAGTCAGTTATGAGATGTGACCTATATCATTAGAAAGCTGAGAAAACGCTGATTCCAAATATATATTCTGTTTTTGCCCTCGATGTCTGGTATTCGAGAAAAACGAGGTCAACGTTTTTTTTTTAAATTGAGAATTATTACCTTTTTAGGCTTAAGGCTTGAGGCCTAAGGCACCAATAACCTTAAAACGTAGTTCATATAAAAAGTCAAGTCAAGACCATCAAAACTATATTTAAAAGTGGAAATTTGATTTGAGAGTTATAAGGATTTAATGAAAAAGGCGCAAAAGTTTTTGAAATACAATAAATTCCGTTGAAAAGTTATACTTTTGAGCCTAAAGCTGCACCAAAAACTCAAACTGTGTGTTTATCTGTCTGTCGGTGTGTCCGAATGTCTGGATGTCGAAAAATCTCAACATTTGGTTGTGTTTTCAGAAAGTTAAAGAGATTTGAAAGTTGCAAAAAAAAATTGCAAAATATTTTGTTTTTAAACTTTGACCTAGTTTTTCTCGACTACCAAACCTCGAAGGCAAAAACTGAATATATATTTGGAATCAGCTTCTTTTCAGCTTTCTAATGGTCATGTCCAATAACTTCAAACTGCGTCCATGACCTTCTCTAGTAAGGTTTTCTGAACTTTCGTAATTTCAACTGTCTTATATGGTATGCAGATCTTTATTACTTGGCATATTGTTATGTGGTCACTTCTTGAAACTCCAACGGACAAATTGGTTTTTATTAGATTAGTACATGTTAAAAATTGTTAAGAAAAACATCAATCACATAAATACATATATTACTTTATCTTACTTACCAACGCTCTTATTATATCTTTTCGTAGAAATATTTATCAAAGAATTTCAGCGCCAATTTCCAGGCTCTGGCAACTATGCATGCTGCATAGAACAGTTGGTTATATACAGTACAAAAAATACAAAAAAAGTTGTAAGATTATCTCTGAAAATTATAGTAAATCTACTGTCTTGATATCCAGGCAATGAACGACATATGGACAGTGCCAATAATGGCTTGGGCGACACTCCTTTTCGCAAGCTCAATGTCTTCGTTACTGCCGGTTGTCATTGCTTTTATCACGAGTTTAGCAGCACAAAACCAACAAAAGAAAATGATCACAGATGCTAAGAACATTACCTGAAAATGAATTCTTAAATGTACACTCTGAAACCAGAAATGCTAATGAAAACCACAAAGACTTTTTGTGGCTTCTGATTTGAACCATCCTAATTAGAACTAGAACTTGGACTACTTTGCGTGTCATAAGTATGTATATGTAGCGCCCCTCGTTTTTTGCGTTTCTGAAATTCCCGCATGAGCAAATGGTTGATGTCATTTGATCCGGTGTCTCAGAAAACCTAAAATTAGGAGCTTTTTGGAAAATTTAGAATCTAGTCCCCTGATCTGTAACAGGTTTTCTGAAAATCAGCCGCGTAAAAGTACAGCGCGTTTAAAAAAAAATTGTGACAGGGAGCACTGAAAACCGAATAATTAGAGGGAATTAATTATATTTAGTTGTCGCTGACGTATTTCTGATGTTTCCATCTAAAATGTAGTCTAGATCCAGTTGTTCTAATGCGCTGTACTTTTAAGGCGGCTGATTTTCAGAAAACCTGCGGCAGATCAGGGGACTACATTCGAGATTTTCCAAAAAGCTCCCAATTTTAAGTTTTCTAAAACGCCTGCTCGGATGGCATTGCGGGAATCCCAGAAACGCAACATTTGAAGGTTCGCTATATTTATGACGCGCACGCTATATTTATGACGCGCACTTTTATGACGCGCACTCTGCTTGCGCAATAATCGAATCTTCTCATTCAAAGGCTCAACTTCTTGGGAATACAAATTCTTGAGTATCATCAGTTGCTCTTTGTCGGTCTTTTTATGTGAATCAAAACGAAACCGAGTGTTGCATCCATTCTCAATATCTTCTTCCAAAATTTTCTTTTCAGATTCACATTCAGATCTGAAATATATTATAGATTATCTTCCTAAAACACCCCAAAACCTACTTGATTTGTCTGCGTTGACACCATAGTTGTTGAACAATGACTAGAAACAAAACAGACTCGATTCCGAAAATACAACACTGAATCCAGAAGTTCAATCTTGCCATGTCCAGAATATCTTTCGATATGAGAGCACATGTTAACATTGTTATAAATGAGATACACAGTTTCTGAAAGTAATTTTCGGGTGATATTTAGTTGTTATCGGCTTATTAATGTCCCTTAACTGTTTGATAATTTGAAAAAGATGATGCCTGTTATGCTGGAATGCAGTTTATCAGTTACAGAGACATTACTAGCTATCATGGCTTATCACATAAGTTTATTTTCTATTAAGTTTTTCTAAATTTCGGAAAGGCAATGCCTAAGACAATTTATTCGTTTTAAATACACTATTCTATCAAATGCATGTTTTTAAAATCCCAGAAAAGATGCTATTCGAAAGTAAAGGAGATCTTCAAAACTTGTTCGATGGAAATAAAAACCGTCTCTCTACGGAACTTCTAACCGCCAGCTATTGATCTGACTGCCAGCACTTCGACTTTCTGATGCTAGCCACATGGAGTTGACTCATTCAAGTCCCTGGCCGAAGACTTCTCGTTATTATGAAACGTCGAAACACCTCCTGCCAACCGTTCTCTCCACTCATATATAACTTGTTTCCTTCTAACCCTTTCTTCGTTCACCAACTCTTCTCACATACATATTTTTGGTTTTGATTTTGTATTTTTGAACAAATTAATAAATGCTGATTAAATCCAAAAAAAAAAAAAAAAAAAAAAAAGTTGTTTGAGCATACAGTACTGGTCATAAAGAATGCGACATTTGCAGTTTTTAGTTGAAAATTGTCAACTTTGTGAGTTCCTGATAGCTTCACCATATTGATTGTAAATGGAATGTATAAATCACAAGTAGAGCTTCATTTTTGTAGTTGACCACTTTTTTGTACGAGTATACCCTAAGAAGTTATCAATTGTCAAAGAAATTGCTCGCAATTTTGCAATTTTTTGAGTTGTATACATAGATGGTCTGTAACTTCTTAGGATGTGCCCGTACAAAAAAGTTTTCAACTACAAAAATAAAGCTTTGATTGTTATCTATACTCCATTAACAATCGATGTTGTGAATGGCCGTTTCACACTCACAAAGTTGATCTTTCAACTAAAAGCCATATGTGTCGCATTCTTCATGGCCAGTACTATAAGCCCACAGGCTATGTTACACGTCTGACACACTGATCCAATTCGATAGCCCAAGGTTCTAACTCTGGAGATATCAGTAAAAAACAGAATTTGAAGGAAAGCTACCGAAAATATCTACTGAAGTTTTCAAATTTCCCTCAATTTTTGAACGTTATTTTCTCTTAAAAATGAGTTTTCGGCAAAGCACTTTTGTATTTGTACTCAAAATTCGAGCTCTTAGGTGTCATAGTAAAAACTACTATTGTAACATGGTAGAATTGTATTTCAATAACGGCAAAAACTTACATATGAACAAAGTTCCACTGGTTTTTCACAAACGTCATATTGCTTCTTTTTCCATTCAACAGTGAGTTTCTTCTTCAGCATATCCAATTCTTTTTCCGTTACTTTTGAACCTTTTTGAATTTTATGCGATAGTTCAATGTGGAAGTTAGAAAACGAATAATAATAGAATCGTGAATCCTCTTCTTTTGGAGAGAGCTCCTTAGACTGGTGTAGTGAGATGGCAATAGTCATTGTATTGTACTGAAAATCGAAAAATTTAGACAACAACGAGTGAAGAGAAGACAATAATATATTGTCAAAACGTGACACATTCTCAAAGTTTCATTTTTTTCAACTGAAAATAGCAAACATGCCCCAAAATGCTGTCATGAAACACGTCGTTAGCAAACAAAAGGAGAGAGAGGATAATACAATAAAAAGGTCCGTAGCCATCTCCTCTCGGTGGCCACTGCGGGTGAAGGTCACTCATCACGGCACGATATTAATCTGAATAGCCTACACTCGGTTTTTCCCTCTTTTTCTCTACAGACGTACTCTGGAGATATGAAGAATGAAGGCAGGCAGGTAAATACCGTAAATACTGTTTTATAACGGCATGCCGTTATATTATTCTACCAATTCCAAGAGAAATTTTGTGGCAGCAGTTTTTACGCAGCGTGATTAGAAACTTCTTGATCAGTGAATAGAACGACCCAAAAAGTGTATTCCGTTTACCTTTAATGAGTTTCTGAAACCACAAAATTTCTCTCGGAGTTTGTCGGCATGCCGTTATAATACAATATTTACGGTATCTACCTGACTGCCTTCATTCTTCATATCTCCAGAGTACGTCTGTTGAGAAAAAGAGGGAAAACCCGAGTGTAGGCTATTCAGATCAATATCGTGCCGTGATGAGTGACCTTCACCCGCAGTGGCCACCGAGAAGAGGCGGCTACGGACCTTTTTATTGTACTATCCCCTTTCTCCTTTCCACCTCACCTTTTCTTTGCTAACGGTGTGTTTCATGACAGTTTTGTCTTTTTTTCCTGTTTCAGTTGAAAAAATGTAACTTTGAGTATGTGTCACGTCTTCTCTTCACTCGTTGTTGTCTAAATTTTTTGATTTTCAGAGCAATAGAATGACTATTGCCATCTCACTACACCAGTCTAAAGAGCTCTCCCCAAAAGAAGAGGATTTACGAATCTATTATACGTTTACTTACTTCCACAGTGAACTATCTCGTGAAATTCAAGAAGGTTTAAAAGTAGGGGAAAAAGAAATTAATATGCTGAAGAAGAAACTTACTGCTGAATGGAAATGGAAGCAATATGAAGTTTGTGATAAACCAGTTGAAAATTGTACATTTGTAAGTTTTTGCCGTTATTGAAATACAATGTTACAATAGTAATTTTTCACTATGACGCTTAGGAGCTCAAATTTTGAGAACAAACACAAAAGTGCTTAGCGCCGAAAACTCATTTTTAAGAGAAAATAAAGTTATCATCTCAAAAATTGAGGAAATTTTGAAAACTTCAGTAGGTATTTTTGGTAGCTCTTCTTCGAATTCTGTTTTTTTACTGATACCTCTAGAGTTAGAACCTCGAGGTATCGGTTTCTAGTACTATCGGATTGTATCAGTGTGTCGGAACATGGCTTGTGGGCTTATGCTCAAACTTAGACATTGTCTCTTAAAATGTGGGTATCTTGAAATATTGAAGTGTTTCATGATGACTGCAAAAATGAGTTACCTTTCTGAAATGTAGCCTGATAAACTGCATTCCAGCATAACTGGCATCATTTTTTCAAATTATCAAACAGTTGGGGGCTTTAGTAAGCCGATAACAACTAAATACATTCTACCCGAAAATTACTTTCAGAAGCTGCAACTAACATTTATAACGATGTTATTATGTGCTGTCGTATCGAAAGATATTCTGGACATGGCAAGACTGGACTTCTGGATTCAGTGTTGTATTTTTGGAATTGAGTCTGTTTTGTTTCTAGTCATTGTTCAACAACTATGGTGTCAACGCAGACAAATCAAGTAGGTTTTGGGGTGCTTTAGGAAGATAATCTATAATATATTTCAGATCTGAATGTGACTCTGAAAAGAAAATGTTAGAAGAAGATATTGAGAATGGATGCAATACTCGGTTTTGTTTCGATTCACATAACAAGTCCGACAAAGAGCAACTGATGATACTCGAGAATTTGTATTCCCAAGAAGTTGAGCCTTTGAATGAGAAGATTCAATTATTGCGCAATCAAGAATCCTGCTGGGTACGTTTTTGAAACAAATTGGATTACGGTGTTGTCCTTGGAAACAAATTAAAACTGTTCTTATCAGAACTGATACAAAACAGATCTGGAGCAAATTAGAAATTTAGTGCGCGTCATAAAATTCCGCAATGAAACGCGTTTGCACACGACTTGGCAGGTTGCCAATTGAGTCGCCGCTCAGCCAAATCGCGTGTTTATAACGTGGACGAACAATAGGGAGTCCAACTGTTCGAATGAAGCTCACTTTTCTTTGATTTTTCTCGCTTTTTTCGTATAAACCTCTCACAAAAGGTATCGAATTCAATATCACATGATTGGAAATTTTCAACAAGAACATTTAATTTCTGGTTTCAGAGTGTACATTTAAGAATTCATTTTCAGGTAATGTTCTTAGCATCTGTGATCATTTTCTTTTGTTGGTTTTGTGCTGCTCAACCCGTGATGAAAGCACTTACAACCGGCAGTAACGAAGACATAAAGCTTGCGGGAAGAAGTGTCGCCATAGCCGTCTGGGGCACTTTCCATATGTCGGTGATTACCTGGATAGGAAATAGACAGTAGATTTTCTATAACTTTCTGAGATAATCTTACAACTTTTATCTTTTTTTTGTATTTTTTGTATCATATATAACCAGTTGTTCTGTGAAATATGCCTGGAAATTGGAGCTGAAATTCAATTCACAAGCGACATTTTCTAGTACCTTTGGGCGGGCTTTGATAAGTATTTCTACAGAAAGATAAGTATGATAATTACTTTGGTAAGTAATATAAGGTAATATAAGTACTTATGTGATTGATGCTTTTCCAATAATTTTTAACTTGTACTTAGCTATTATCAATGAAAACCAATTTGTCAGTTGAAGTTTCAAGAAGTGACCACATAACAATATGCCAAGTAATAAAGATTTATACCAAATATGACAGTTGAAAGCACGAACGTTCATAAAATCTTTTGAAAAGTTCTGACTTTCTGGATTATTCCAATAGAATCACCATGAGACCTATTAGTTCCATGAAAAAAGTAACCTGCATTTCCTTAAGACATCCATATCCACCTCAATACCCTAATTCTCCCCTTTAGTAAGAAGTAATTATCTTCTCTGTGGGGAGAAAAAAACTAGAATATCAATCAACTGGGGCGGATAGAAAACTCGTATAATAATTGGTGTGAAATCTGGAAAAAAATGTGGAAAAAATCGGGAAAAAAGAGGAATATGAAATATGAAAAAACAAAGTGATTATATAATTGGGTAGTTAGGGGCGGGACGAGGTAATTAACTCCTAATTAGAGTCTCTAATTAATGACCTAATTAATGACGAGTTGAGTGGTCGGCGAGAAGTCGAATCTCGTCTTATGGGCCTCGAATAGTTCACGATGACCGAAAACTAGAATATCAATCAACTGGGGCGGATAGAAAACTCGTATAATAATTGGTGTGAAATCTGGAAAAAAATCGGGAAAAAAATCGGGAAAAAAGAGGAATATGAAATATGAAAAAACAAAGTGATTATATAATTGGGTAGTTAGGGGCGGGACGAGGTAATTAACTCCTAATTAGAGTCTCTAATTAATGACCTAATTAATGACGAGTTGAGTGGTCGGCGAGAAGTCGAATCTCGTCTTATGGGCCTCGAATAGTTCACGATGACCGAAAACTAGAATATCAATCAACTGGGGCGGATAGAAAACTCGTATAATAATTGGTGTGAAATCTGGAAAAAAATCGGGAAAAAAGAGGAATATGAAATATGAAAAAACAAAGTGATTATATAATTGGGTAATTAGGGGCGGGGCCGGCTGAGTTGTGAAGTTGTGAATTAATCGATTGCCCTTCTCGACGATTTGTACGCTGTATGTAGAAGGAAGATTTGTGAAAAAAGGAGAAGAATGAGGCCCATTGCCCCGAAAATAGACTGATACGGTTCGATGATGTGTTCGGAACAGAAAGCAAGTAAAGCGGTTGAGAATACAGTAGAGAGAAGATACGGCTTCGTATTCTGAAAACATGTTTCATTTAGAAATATACAGTTTTTTATGAACTCACCTTTGAAACAGTGTTCAGGATTCCTAGGACCCCAGAATGATCTCGTTGAAGTCCGTGCTGATCTTCATCATTTGCGAGTGATACCAAAAAAGTGAATAGATAGAAAAGCACCAGAATAATTGAAATTGAGAATATTTCTACTCGTCCAGCAGTAGCACAGACTGCCCCGAAAATGACTATCATTCCCAGCAATAATGCACTAATCGTCGACATCTGAAATAAGCATGGTTGTGAAGGAGGAACATGGTTTTAAATACACCTCAATCGATTCGTTTCCACGGACACGAGCTCGATTTCTCGGTATGATTTCTTCTTCGATGCAGAATACGTAGTTAGCTACAAAAAATGAAATTACTGGTGAGATCTTTATATGATAGTAACTTACTTAAACTTAACCAACCAAGAGCACCGAATATGAGCAACATCAGACAGAGTTTTTCTAACTCGCCGAGATTCTTGATGTAGACGTATGGATCGGATGCGCACACTGGACTCACGAAGAATGTCATGATGATCATCATGATGAATGATGTGGAAGGGTTTTGGGACGAGGAGAACGTTATCTGAAACATTTTTTTGAGAATAGATTTCTGACAGTTTCAAATTATTAATGAAATGCGGCTTTATGTGGATCCAAAATTAAATTTTGAATTTCCCACCAAAATTTGAGTTTTGAAACTCCCGCCAAAATTTGAATTTTGAATCTCCCACCAAAATTTGAATTTTGAACCTCCCGCCAAAACGAAAATTTGAATCTCCCGCCAAAATTTGATTCTTGAAACTCCCGCCGAAATTTGAAATTTCAAACTCCCGCCAAAATTTGAAATTTCAAACTCCCGCCAAAACGAAAATTTGAATCTCCCGCCAAAATTTGATTCTTGAAACTCCCGCCGAAATTTGAAATTTCAAACTCCCGCCAAAATTTGAAATTTGAAACTCCCGCCAAAACGAAAATTTGAATCTCCCTCCAAAATTTGAATTTTGAAACTCCCGCCAAAATTTGAAATTTCAAACTCCCGCCAAAATTTGAAATTTGAAACTCCCGCCAAAACGAAAATTTGAATCTCCCTCCAAAATTTGAATTTTGAAACTCCCGCCAAAATTTGAAATTTGAAATACCCGTCAAACATTTTTGCTGAAAACATCTACGACGTCAGCGACATGAATAACTCAAAATTGATGAAATTTTATTCACTACCCGTATGAGGAATTTGCACGATGCTACCGGTTGGTCAGCGCGAAAGAAGCTGCAGGGACTCACTGGGATAGACTTGGCTCCTGAAGACACGGCAGCCGGTCCAATAACAGTTCTCATCGTCTGGATATTTGCCGCCACCATTACATCCAGAAGTTTCTCTCCAATAGAATCCCGATTCTTCTCTACGTGTTGATTGAATTGTTGTTGAAGTTTCTCGTTGGCGTAATTAATGGAGAATTGTTCGAATGAGTTGATATCAAACGTCTCGAATCCATAGATATCTAGGACGCCGATAAAGCGATCGGAGCGCTTTTTACTTGGCGATGGCGCCTTTTCCTTGTCATTCAACGCCTCATTTATCTTCTCAACGAGCCATCCAAATAGATGCGCGTATAACATCTTCGTGAGAGCATCCCTGGATCTCACAGCTTCATTCTTCGTCAACGGCTTCGTCACGACTTCATTAACCGCTCGAATCTCTCGTCTCGTCAGCCAAACTCTCAAATCTCCTTCGCTAATCTCCCACATCTCTCTACACAATCTCGAGATTTCCTGAGCGGATTCAGGGGACACTGCCGACGACGACTCTCCATTCTCGAAGTGAACATTGCCGAGAAGTAGAAGACCTGCTAGAAGACGGAACACCTCGGAGATCTGTTTTCCGTCGAATCCGAGCATCTGGAGAGCTTTGAGAAGTTCCTCGAAATCCGCACGATCGTCAACTCCAGGAATCCGACTGTCTCCTCCTTGAGTCAAGTATCCGTAAGCTTCACAGGGTCCCAGATGAAGATCTTTGAGTACCGGATGATTTCGGGCGGCGCACATCTGATAGAAAACGTGATAATTTCGCTCGCCGCCTGCTTGGAACACTAGACGACTCTTCTCCAGAAGGTACGTCTTCATTTCGGCTCCGATGATTCGACGGCCACGTTCGCAGAAATTGATTTGGATGAATGTTCCGAACCGTGAGGAGTTGTCGTTTCTGGAAAAAATTGGGAGTTTATAGATGGTTTGTGAAGGAAAATTGAGAAAAATGTGATTTTTGGTGAGAAAATACCGAAAAACTATAATTTTAGATTTCAAAAATTGATAAAATATCAAAAATGCTAGAAAAATTTAGATTTTCCTCGTTCATTTACAGAAACATCGGTTATTTAAGCTATAAAAGTTTCTTGAAACTCAAAATATCAAATTTTATGCACGAAAATGACTAAAACAGTGATAAAATGAAATTTCCTGATCAAAAACGTTGAAAAATTTAGATTATTCAGATTTCTGAACACTACTTGTGATATAATTTTCTGGTTTTTCAATAGAAATTCCGTCTAAAAATGATTTTCCCTTTCCAACCATATAGGTCTCAACCCGTAACTCCATCTTGACTCGGGATCTTCCGGGATTTCGGCTCAAAAAGTGGTTTTTAGAAGATTTTTCGACTGAAAATGCCACTTTTAGCTCGAAACCTCCTTTTCCACTGGAAATGTGATTTCACAAGGGAAATGAGATTCTGTATGCGTTGAGAATTCTATATAAATTTGCACCATATTAGTTTCGAGTTTTCTTTTTTGAATGGTGATAGTCAAAAAGTGCAAAACTCTCGAAAATGTGGATTTTTGCTGCGAAAGTTTGCACACTTTTTATCACAGAAAACCAGAGTGCCAATTCGGGAGGACTGTCGGCTTCGTAAAGGCAACTAGCTACAATCTCGGCTGAGGTCGGATGGCAACGTGGCAGAGTGGGGGACTGATAAGAGGAAGGTCTGGGGATCGATTCCTTCCCCTCTTTCTTTTTTTTTTGCTTTTTGAAAATCGGCTATAAATGTTAATTATAGCTTTTTTGATCTATTCTATGAAGTTTTCTTCCGTTTCAAACTGTTTTCTACTTTATCTGAACATTTGGAAAGAAAATTTTATGTTCTCATGGTCTCATCCATCTCCTGATGCTCTATCCACTCAAGTCTTTCCAAATGTTCAGATAATGTAGAAAACAGATAGAAACGGAAGAAAACTTCATAGAAAAGTTCGAAAAAACAGTAATAAACATTCCATAGCCGGTTTCAAAAAAGAAAAAAAAAAAGAGAAATGGGTAGGGGACGATCCCCAGACCTACCTCCTACCAGCCCCCCTCACTGCCACTTGGCCATCTAACCGCTGCCGAAAGGGCAGCTAGTTGCCTTTATGAAGCCGATAATCCTCCCGAATTGGCACTTTTGTTTTTCGGTGATGAAAAGTGAGCAAACTTTCGGATTAAAAAAATCCAATTTTTCGGGTGTTTTGCACTTTTTGTCTAACACCATTCAAAAGAGCAGACTCAAAACAAACAGGGTGCAAATTTATAGAGGATTCTCAACTTATACAGAAACTCAATTCCATTGTGAGAAATGTTCAATTTTTCAACCGAAATTAGAAAGAAACCCCTTTCATCATTTCTCTCAAATTTACCTGATAGTCTTGACATTTCCAATAGATTCCATAATTGGATTACTAGCCAAAACTCTCGCTTCGATTGTCGTCCGTCCCTGATCACTTCTCGATCGACTCGCCGCCACCGAAGCCAGGTATCTCATCACAAACTTGGCTGAAACCGTCTTTCCAGCTCCAGATTCTCCACTCACAATAATCGATTGACTCTTTCCAAATGCACCCATATCGAAATGAGCCTCCTCTCCCCCGGCGCCTTGATATACTTGAATAATCTCCTCTCGGTAGATATGAGAACAATCTGCGTATGGATTGATTGCGACTAGCACTATTCCACAGTAAGTGTATATCGATTGACTATTCACGAAACGGACTTGAAGATTGTGGAGAACCGCCGGTTCGTGAAGATACGAGAGCAACGTGAGATCATCTTTTCCGACGAGGAAAGCGGGGTTTCGGAGGAATGGAAGTTGCTCCAGGGAGGTGATGTCGTACTCCACTGTCTGGAATAATGGAGGAAGTTAGAAAAATTGATACAAATTTTCCCATCACTCTTCCAAAACATAATTTTTAACTGATATTCAGCAGAATTTTCAAGAAGCGATATAAATCAACTCCAATTTTCTTAAATTTCGTCCGCTAAACAGCCAAAAAAAGTGATGTTTTGATGAAAATTTTGAAGTTATTACCGTATCATCCTCCAACTTCAATCTGACTTGTCTCGTCTGAAAACTGATATCCTCTTCGAGAACACCACCGATCCATACGAGATGAGGGTGTCGGTGCCAGATTCGGGCTCCTTTCTAGAAGAAAATTGGGTTAATTTGGATAATTTTTCGAGTTTTTTCACCCAAAAATCGCATTTTTAAACGATTTTCGGGTGATTTTTCTCATTTTTCGGTCACTTACTTTATAATTTTGGCCTGAGAATACTTGGCCTCTGCCAAGAGTGGCGTCTCCGTCCATATCAACGGGCGATACTTCAGGAATTCAGATTTTGGGTCTGGAATCAATTTAGAATGATTATGTGACTTGAACGGGATATGCATGAAATTATGAATAATAACATGAGATAAAGAGGCAGAGTGAAAAGGATCAATTTTCAGTTATGAGACTATAACACGAAGGGCAGCAGTTTTCAAACAGATGATGAACTTTTTAGAACTTTTCAGAGATAAAGCACGACAGTACATTCAGCAATTTTAGTGATCAAATATGGATGTCTTATGGAATCTATGGCCGATCGAAACAATTAGAGATAAAACAACATGTTATGGTTTGGGTGCATTTGAGCACAGTGATTTGAAATCGATTGAGCTGCTTACTGGTGAGGAACCTACAGGGAAGTCAGAGGAATCATAATTTAGTGTTCGAAAGGTATAGCATGATTTGACGTTTGGTTTTTTTTTCCGTGAAAATTGGTCAACTTTGAGAGATTCCACATCTTTATTCTTATAGGTAGCATCTTATTGTTGGGATCCTTCTCAAAAAATTACCGCTGAATGAAAACATGTCATTTTTCAACTGGAATCGGACATTTTGAGGAAGACACTTTCATAAAACATAACTTTTCGAGAAGATTCCCGACAAAAAAGTTATCAATTACGAAAATCAAGATCTGGGTTCGGACAACACTCACACAAAAGGTTTACAAATAATTATCAATCCTGGGACCATGGCAAGCCCTCAAAAGTTGACGTTTTCCCACTGAAAAACACCAACAGACGAATTTACTCACAATTCTTGTTCAACTTTTAATGAGAATGAAGAACTCGACGGTTAGAAACGCCAGAAATGTCTTATTCTCTAGATTTACGCGCCAAAATCAAAATCTGCTTTGAGATTCATAGTAGGAAAAGGTATACGAAGATTTTCCAAATTTCAAAAAGAAGGGTAAAAGGATTAAAAAACGCTCGAGGAAAATAAGAAAAAGAGTGTATTAGCGGCCCACCTCTTCTTACAACTGCGCCCCACCGCAAACGAGAGAGTATCGGCGAGAGACGCAGAATTTTTTCTCGCGCGAACAGATATTTTCACCGTTTTTGACCTATTTTCACTGTTTTCAAGAACAAATTACATGAAAACTTTCGAAAAATAGTGAAAATAGGTCAAAAACTATGAAAATAATTGTTCGCGCGAGAAAAAAATCTGCGTCTCTCACCGATACTCTCTCGTTTGCGGCGGGGCGCAGTTGTAACGAATTTGCTCGGCTAATAAGGATTGGGAAAGAAAAGAAGATGTAAAAGAAGAGAGCGGAATATCAAGCGTCGGATAAGATCACAAGACACGGTCTCCCAGACTCCGAGAAAGAACTGCGAAGAAATTTTTGATCTACCCTCATGAAACGAAAAATTTGAGAAATAAGCAGGTCTAGAATAGTATTTCTTTAATTTTTTAGCTTAGAGCTCAAGGTCAGAATAATTCTAAAACTGAACGTTTCTTACTTCTCACCTTGAGCTTTACGCTAAAAATTAAAGTAATAACTTTTTAAACCTGATAATTTCTCAAATTTTTCGTTTCATGAGGATAGATCAAAAATTTCCTTGCAGTTCTTTCTCGGAGTCTGGGAGACCGTGCAAGATGAAAAATGGGAAAACTTCGAGAAAAATGGAAACGTAGTGCATGAAGGACGGTCAAGACTATAAGGATAATGGTCACGTAAATATAGAACTCATTCGAACTTGTTTTTCACGTATTTCGATTTCGTATATAAAATTAAAGAAATACAAATAATTTCAGTTTCTTCTGTGCAAGGACCTCTCGCCCCGCCACCTTGCGGTAGCCACTCCTATCTCTTGTGGCAGTATTCAAAAACTGTATGCATTGCTGAAATGGGAATAGGCGTGGCCGCCGCGATTGGGCGGGGCGAGCTTTTCTTTCGTAGAAAAAATTGAATTCATAATATTAGCAGTCCACCCCTCTTACAACCGCGCTCCACCGCAAACGAGAGAGTATCGGCGAGAGACGCAGAGTTTTTTCTCGCGGCTGCACAGATTTTCACCGTTTTTGACCTATTTTCGCTATTTTTCCTAATAATTTACCGAAAAAATGTTGAAAAATAGCGAAAATTGATCAAAAACTGTGAAAATCTGTGTCGGCGCGACAAAAAACTCTGCGTCTCTCGCCGATACTCTCTCGTTTGCGGTGGAGCGCGGTTGTAATAAAAATGCTCGGTTAATAGATTAAATTTCTTTGTGTATTTTTGTTTCTTGTTCGACCACTTGTAAAATTTTGTATTTTTATCACAATCCTCGGATCGACTATCAGTTTCGATTTTTCAATGTTGAAGCAAATAACTAGTTTCTACAGCAAAGACGTCAACAGGAATCTGAACAACACATAAAAGTTAGAGGAAACGGTAAAATCTAAGCGGGAAATTGCGGATGAACAGTAAAAAGTTAGGAAATCTAGCAGAATAGAGCAGCATTATTGATCCGAATGTGTAAACAACTAGATGACAGTGGCGCATAATAAGATCATTTTATCGGAATAAAAAAATTCGGACATTTTTAACGACGCGCAAAAGTCGCGCCACTGAACTAAGGGAACACCCACTCAGCATTTCTTCAGTAAGATTAGGGCATGGTTTCAGTATAATTTACATAGACTTCCCGGGTAAAACGAAAATACCATTTTTCATCAAATTTAATCTATTTTCCATGAAATTTGATTTCCACTATAGAACTTCGATGGAAAAAAATCAAATTTGATAGAAAAAGAATCAAATTTCAGAGAAAATTGATGAAATATTATGAAAAAAAATGGTATTCAAGAAAAATTACCTGCGAAGTCAATGTAAACCGAACTGAAATCATGCCCTGATCTTGGAGGAGAAATGTTGATGATGAGTAGGCGTTGCCGTAGATCAGTGACTCGAATGAGAACAATTTCGGAACTTTTTCATTCCGATAATACAAAACTGAGACAAAAACCCACACTAAACTCTGCGCGTTGCGGGAGTGCGGAGCATCGTTGCACCGTCGTTTTAAAACCAGCATTAAATTGACATGATACGACGGGACACGTGGATCAAAAGATGACTAGAAAACCAAGAAGAAAGGATGCAATACTAAAAAATCTGTGATGACAGAGAAGAGAGAAGTCGAAAATTGTGAAATTACGAATGATTATGTAAATTTTAATGTAAATTACCTGAAAAAACTTGAAAACCTATGCGGGAATCATCTGGAAGCGTGGAAAAAAGGAACTTATAATTCAAATAACAAAAATGTTGCATTATTTAGCTGAATTTGTGAGGAGAAATGCGAGAAATCTGTAGAAATCATTAAAAATCGTACGCGCCCTTACAAACCACTAAAAATATAAACTGAAACGGAAAAATATCAATATTTTTTAATCAATATGATTTATTGTCTTTATTTCTTCAAAAATTTTACAAAAATCTGTGAAAACAACGCTTGGCGACGTGGTGAGAACAAAACGATTCCAGAAACTTCGAAAATTAATAGACGAAAGACGCATGCACCAAACTTATCTCGCGGTTCCCACCACGATAACTGTACTTGTGTCGATTTACGGGGGCGAATTTTTCTGCGATTTTCTCTGCTTCTATCTCCGAAACGAATGGATTCTCAGCAAAGAAGTGAAACTTTTAAATATCCTCATATCAAGATTGAGATTCCAATGATAATAAAAAGACAGCAAAATAATAAAACTGAGAAAGCAGGGGTCTTTTTCTGTAAACTATACAATTTTTCTTAATTTTTGCTGATATCTTCGTTTAGTTTCCTTCATTGTCTAGCTTTGGTGTTTGAGTAATCTGTGCTGAAACAAAACCGAAAACCCAACAAAAAACTTTTAAAATTGCCTCTGTGAGATATTGAGAAGAATAGAAAAGAGGGCGGAGTCACGCTGCATGCAAAACATAGTGGACGGCGGAACCCGCGAGATGTCGGCCGCTTGTTTTGGTTAAGTGTTCCTGTTGGCTTTGCTGAGTTTTTCGTTGAAAAATGAACTTGGGTATGCGAATTTGAAGACGAACAGCAGGATTTGAAGAGTAATTGTGAATCTGTAAAAGAGAAGATTCCAAGAAAATATTATTTCATCAAATTTTCCATTTTTAATTTGATAGTGCGAAATTCAAACAATATCTCGAAAAACTGTACTGCTTGCACGCTTCAGCTTTCTTTTGACTAGAATATGCTGACTCGAATGACACGTTGAAGCCAATTTTTTTTTTGAAAATTGATATATTTTGTCGCTATCGAACCTTTCTTGTTAATCAGTAAGACCTAGAAAAACTCACAAATGTACAAATCTCCACTGAGTTTTTTTTCAAACTGTTTCTCGTTTCTCCTCCAACTCATAAAAAAGGCTATTTTGCAGCACACGAATCTCTTTTTCCATTACTTCCAACCCATCCCGAGATATTTCTGAAAGTTCCGTGTGCTGTTTGGAGAATGTATGAAAGGAGTATTCATATCTACGGTGCCTCACATTGGGCTCTTTGGGTTTTTGAAATGAGACGGCAATGATTTTTGTGTCTTCTGTAGTATGAAGTAAACATTGCTACACTTTATTAGAAAATGAGCAGATTCGAGCATGTAACTGATAATTATATAAGCTCAACGAAACCTACAACTTGATTTTTGTAAACTGCTCTGTGATAGCTTTTCTAGTTTTTGAGGAATGCGCCATTAACGAAAGCTTACTGTAGCAGCTCCTTCTATTCGTCTCCTCTTCCTCGGTAGCCTAACTTCTATTTATCATATCTCCAAAACTTTATCGTATAGACCGCTCGTACAAAAAGTTGTCAACTACTGAAATGAAGCCCTATCAGCATGACAAGGAAAGTCTTTGGAGACGCCACTTTCAAACGATCTATTTATATTTGGTCATAGGTATTTTCGACCACGAGGAGTCCATTTCTGCAGTCAAAACCTGCTAAATGTGTCTGCCAGCCGAGTTATGAGTTCTCCAACTTTTTATATGGTTAAGCTGTTTCACATGGAAAAATTCAACCTTGAAGGCTTTTCTTGTGACATGACTGGTTTTCTTGAAAATTAGATTTTTAGAAAAATAAAAGATTTCTTTAACATTTTTTAAATCAATCTTCTTGTGTGCAATGCAGCATTTTTTATTCATCCACTAATGTTTGATTTTTCAACTTGAGAAAAAAGAACAAATCAATTAAAATATTTTTTCCAGAAAAAAATTTGGGGGTCAACGAGTTGTCACAACAAAGATGAAACTTTTGAATGGAACCGAATGAACACTGTATATATATATAAATTATTAGTATCTAATTCTGAAATCAGAACTTCTTTCGTGAAGTCTACAAGAAATGATACATGTTCGAAAAATTTTAATTTTCCCGACTAGCTAAAAGTTCAGATGCCCACAACTTCTCTAAAACTTAAGCCGAACGGTTCCAGCATATAAAAACTTGCTAAATACGTCTAGTCATGTTTCATAACTTTGACCTCGTTTTTCTTGACTACCAAACCTCGAGGACGAAAACTGAATATATATTTACAATCAGCATTTTTTCAGCTTTTTAATGGAACAAGTCATGTCCAATAACTCCAAACTGCGTCAATGACCTACCCTAGTAAGATTTTATGAACTTTCGTAATTTCAACTGCTTTATATGGTATGTAGATCTCTTTTTTGTAGAAATAATTAACAAAGAATTTCAACGCCGATTTCCAGCTTTTGGCAACTATGCATGTTGCACAGAACAATTGGTTATATACAGTACAAAAAAAGGATAAAATTTAAAAGACTATCTCAGAAAGTTATAAAAAATCTACTGTCTTGATATCCAGGCAATGACCAACATGTGGAGAGTGCCAGTAATGGCTTGGACGACACTCCTTTTCGCAAGCTCAATGCCTTCGTTACTGCCGGTTGTCATTGCTTTTATCACGAGTTTAGCAGCACAATACCAATAATGTAAAATGACCACAGATGCTAAGAACATTGTCTGAAAATGAATATGTACACTTTGAAACCAGAATTTCATTTTTTTGTTGAAAGTTTCAAATCATGTCCTCTAATCTGTCACAGATTTTCTGAAATGTTGTGACTGGGAGCCCTGGAAACCGAATAATTAGATGGAATTAATTATAATTAGTGGTCGCTGACTTAGTTTTAATTTAACTCCCTATTGTTCGTCCATGTTACAAACACACGATTTGGCTGAGCGACGACTCAATTGGCAACTTGCCAAGTCGTGTGCAATCGCACTTCACTAGACTTCCGGTTTTGTGGGAAAATTAAAAAATAATTTGAATTTCAAATGACCCTGTGTGTTCTTATGCTCACAGGTTTTCCAACTAGGGAAGGTCATGGAGTCAGTGTGGAGTTATAGGAAGTGGCCAAAATCATTGGAAAGCTGAGAAAACGGTGGTTCCAAATATACATTCAGGTTTTGCCCTCGATGTCTGGTTTTCGAGAAAAATGAGGCCAAAATTCGGCAAATGTTTTGCAATGTTCAAATTTCTGTAACTTTCTGAAAACATAGATAAATTTTTGGATTTTCGGACATGCAGACATTCGGACATACCGACAGACAGGTAAACACAATTTGTGCTTTTGGTGCAACCACTACTTGGAGCCTCAGGCCTCAAGCCTTAAGCCTAAAAAATTAATAATTCTCAACTTTCCGAAACTTTGACTTCGTTTTTCTTGAATAACAGGGCTTGAAGACAAAAATCGAATATATATTTGGAACCATCTTTTTCTCAGCCTTTCAATGATATAGGTCACATTCTATAACTCCAAACTGACCTTCCCTAGTAAGACGCCTGCTCAAATGGCATCAATCGTTTCCTCATGCCGATTGCGGGAATCCCAGAAACGCAACATTTGAAGGTTCGCTATATTTATGACGCGCACTAAAATAATCCCAAAATGAAGTTATCCATAGTTTTCTAATTCGTCCCAGTTCTATTTTGTATCATACGGATAGGACAACACCGTAACTCTATTTGCTTTAAAAACGTACCCAGACGGATGTTTGATTGCGCAATAATCGAATCTTCTCATTTAAAGGCTCAACTTCTTGGGAATACAAATTCTTGAGTATCATCAGTTGCTCTTTGTCGGACTTGTTATGTGAATCAAAATAAAACCGAGTGTTGCATCCGTTCTCAATATCTTCTTCTAACATTTTCTTTTCAGATTCACATTCAGATCTGGAATAAATTATAGATTATCTTCCTAAATCACCCTAAAACCTACTTGATTTGTCTGCGTTGACATCATAGTGTCGAACAATGACTAGAAACAAAACAGACTCAATTCCGAAAATACAACGAGTCCAGAAGTCCAGTCTTGCCATGTCCAGAATATCTTTCGATACGAAAGCACATAATACCATTATTATAAATGTTAGTACCAATTTCTGAAAGTAATTATTTTCCATTGAGTATTTTTGAATTTAGGAAAGGTAACTCATTTTTGCTGTCATCATAAAACGCTTCATTAGTTCAAGATATTCACATTTCAAGAGACAATGCCTAAGTTGTTTGAGCATGAAAATGATCAACTTTGTGAGTGTGACATAGATGGCCTGTAACTTCATAGGGTGTACTTGTACGAAAAAGTTGTCAACTACAAAAATGAAGCTCTACTTGTGATCTATACACTCCATTAACAATCGATATTGTGAAACTATCAGGGAGGCCGTTTCACACTCACAAAGTTGACCATTTTCAACTAAAAACTGCAAATGTCGCATTCTTTATGGTACTCAGGGAATTTTGGGCAATTCGCCCACCGTTTTGGGCGATTTGCCCACCAATTGGGCAGGCTTGCCACCACGATGGCGGCAAGGCCGCCCAAATCGAGGGCGAATTGCCCATTTCATGTTGTTTCTAGCGTGCGCTTCGCTTGCTCCCCTCGTCGCAATATATTCATTTAGTGAAAAACAGAAGAAAATTTATGGATTTAATCAGCATTTATTAATTTGTTCAAAATTACAAAATCAAAATCAAAAATATGAATGTGAGAAGAGTTGGTGAACGAAGAAAGGGTTAGAAGGAAACAAGTTATATATGAGTAGTGGAGAGAACTGTTGGCAGGAGGTGTTTCGACGTTTCATAATAACGAGAAGTTTTCGGCGAATGACCTGAAATGATATTTATAATAGTAGAATTCGTTAGTAGCAGCAGTGATCCTCGTCTTCGAAAAGATTTCGCTTTTCATCATAACACTTGTATTAAGAGACGGTTTAGCGAAGGGAGACGTCGAATCATGAGCTGTCGTGTCCACTATAAGATAACTTACTTGAATGAGTCAACTCCATGTGGCTAGCATCAGAAAGTCGAAGTGCTGGCAATCAGATCAATAGCTGGCGGTTAGAAGTTCCGTAGATAGACGGTTTTTATTTCCATCGAACAAGTGTTCTGAAGTCCCAAATTATTTTCTTCTGAATTAATAAGTTTTTTTCACTTACGAATATCTCCTTTGCTTTCGAATAGCATCTTTTCTGGTATTTTAAAAACATGCATTTGATAGAATAGTGTATTTAAACGAATAAATTAAAATAATAAATGACGCAGCAAAAAATTTGATGATTTTTAGAGTGCAGTAGAGCGCATGTTTATAAAGTGGGCGAATTGCCCTACAAATGGGCAACTTGCCCTACTCCATCCTCACGCACACCCCCACTTCTTCCACCCCACCCTTGCCCAACTCTTGCCCAACCCTCGCCCAGTGGGCAACCTGCCCAAAGTGAGGGCTATTCGCCGAAAATAGAGGCAAAATGCCGGCAAGGCGCCAAACCCTCGCTTAAAATTCCCTGAGTACTATAAGCCCACAGGTTACACGTCCGACACACTGATACAATCCGATAGTACTCCAATCCAATAGCTCAAGATTCTAACTCTATCAGTAAAAAACAGAATTTGAAGAAAAGCTACCAAAAATATCTACTGAAGTTTTCAAATTTTTTTTTCAATTTTTGAGATAATAACTTTATTTTCCCTTAAAAATGAGTTTTAATCGAAGCATTTTTGTATTTGTCCTCAAAATTTGAGCTCCTAGGCTTCAAAATGATAAAAATGTATTTCAGTAACGGCAAAAACTTACAAATGAAAAAAGTTCCACTGGTTTTTCACAAACGTCATATTGCTTCTTTTTCCATTCAGCAGTGAGTTTCTTCTTCAGCATATCCAATTCTTTTTCCGATACTTTCAAACCAACTTTAATTTTCCAAGATAGTTCACTGTGGAAGTAGGTAAACGAATAATATCTTCGTAAATTCTCTTCTTTAGATTCTTGTGGGGAGAGCTCTTTAGACTGGTTTAGTGAGATGGCAATAGTCATTGTATTGTTCTGAAAAATAAATATAACAAAATAAGGATTGTATAAAATAGCAAGATGGAATAATAGATAGGACGAATCAATTGTCAAACCAACCCAGGCCACTTTATACCAGCATGTCTGCACCTCACCAGGGACCGCCGGTACAAATCAGTTGTCAATCACAGATATCTACAACCTGACTAACAATTGAGCTCATGTGACAGTCAAAGTGTCACATACTCAAAATTGAACCAGCTGAAAATGGCTCCGCGACATTTCGCAACTCATGTAGGCTTCGCAAATGCGACACTTCGCAACTACGACGTTTCGCAACTATAGAACTAGCAATAGTTTAGAGTAGTTTTGTCAGAAAACGGGTCAGACAAGTTTTTCTCCTATTTAATTGTTTTCAAATATGTTCCTAGACCATTCGGTACAGTCAACATTTTCAACTGACCCATATATGCAAATGCGGTGTAGTTGCGAAACGTCGCAGTTGCGAAATGCCGTAGTTGCGAAACATACGTGAGTTGCGGAATGTCGCAGTTGAGAAATGTCGCAGAGCCCTGAAAATTGGAAGCACGCCAATAATACGCTCATGAAACACACCGTTAGGAAAGGAATAATGGAACGGAGAAAGAGGATAGTGCAATAAAAAGGTCCGTAGCCATCTCCTCTCGGTGGTCACTGCGGGTGAAGGTCACTCATCACAGCACGATATGAATCTGAATAGCCTACACTTGGGTTTTCCCTCTTTTTCTCTACATAGAGTTGTATTTAGGCTATATGGAGAATGAAGGCAGTCAGTTAGATATACAGTACCGGACAAAAACGTATCAACTTTGGCTGTTTTCAGTGGAAAATTACCAACTTTGAGAGTGTGCCATAGCAATTCTGATTGTCACACCAAGAACATTTTTAATGAATCATATAGATTGAACGTAGAACTCCATTTTTGTAGTTGACAACTTTTTTGTACAAACACTTCCTAGAGAGTTATGCTGATTTTAAGACGAGAGCTCAAAAATCGCACTATTTTGCACTGAAATTGATTGATTTGAGTCAATATGTAACTTGCTAGGGAGTGTCCGTACAAAAAAGTTGTCAACTACAATAATGGAGTTCTACTCTTGATCTGTATGATCCATTAAAAATATTTTTGGTGTGACAATCAGAATTACAATAACACACTCTCAAAGTTGGTCATTTTCAGATGAAAACTGCCAAAGTTGATAATGTTTTGGGCGGTACTGTATAAAGACTTTTAGGCAGGTCCATCCTTAATTTCTTTCGGAATACGAGTTTCTTGTTGTGGAATTAACTTTCATTCACGCCCTAGAGTATTAAGCCTGGTCCATTGCCAGTGACTTACACAAAATTCACCATAATCTACTCAAAAACGAAGAAATAATAATAAACTGCATTCTAACCTTCTGTGCTAAAACCAATACTAAGTCTGGGCGTGTCTTCCTGACCTTACCATAAGGATCTGGATATCATTGTGAATAAAAGGAAGGACAATCCGTCAGAAGTTGTCTTCCCTCGATGACTCCTAGAGTTCATCTTGTTACGATCAGTTTATTAGCTGCAAACCGGTTAGTCCTTATTTATTTATTTATTTATTTAAATAAGAATAAAGAACTAACAACATACAAAGAAGAATTGAACATGTCCTTCGAAAACTGAAGGCATAGAACAACGGAGAAGGAAACATAAACTGACACTAAAACTATGTAACGAAAATGATATCAATAGGGATATGTGGCAAAAGAAGGCCGGAGTGGGGGAATGCTAAAAAGCTAAAAACTGAGACATGATACAACTAGGAAGGAGAAAAGAAAAATGATAAATTATGAGGGGGGGGGGGGGGGGAGAAAGGAATTAACATTGTTGGTAATAGTATTCCAATACGGAATAGCATACTTGCAAACCTGGCCGACACTGGCCTAACTCACTTCAAACTCAATATTATGAGCTGAAAAATATGTCAAATTGTAGATCTCGACGAGTTCTAAATCCAAGACCTACTACGGGCCGGGTGGCTACTCGTTATTGTGCCGCGGGCCGGGCAAGAATGGCTCTTTTGCCACTTTTTCCCGGCCCGTGACATATTAACGGACAACCATCCGGCTCGTAGTAAGTCACAGACATAGAACTCGCCGAGATCTACATTTTGGTATATTTTTTACCTCATAATAATGAGTTTGAAGCGAGTTATGTGTCGTCCCAGTTTGCAAGTATGCAGAATAGTAAAAGAAAGGCAATTATATGATTTTTTTTTAAATTTGTTCCAAGCTTTCTCCGGAAACCTTCAGATCTATTCTTCCTCTTAAACTAGCCGTGTCTCGGTCTGCAATATTCGATTGCAAAACTGTGGACTGGTGAGCTGTGTGACCTTTATGATGAATCTTATCATCCAAAT
The DNA here is from genome assembly GCF_010183535.1 of Caenorhabditis remanei. NCBI lineage: Eukaryota > Metazoa > Nematoda > Chromadorea > Rhabditida > Rhabditidae > Caenorhabditis > Caenorhabditis remanei. The sequence continues at coordinate 4,516,752 of NC_071332.1, forward strand.
TGTTTCTCAAAACAGTCAATTGCATGGTTTTATGGCCATAGTGTTGAACTCCATCAAGTGCACAATCTGCACAAATTGCGATTGTCTTGGCTTTCCGCAGAGCAGCTCCTACATCAGCATTCTCGATATTCAAGACAATCTCGTTTTTCACTCCGTCTTGTTTCAATACTCCTGCTTTCTCTGCACACGGGATACAAATACGACGTTTTCGACACCTTAATGTACATTCACTACATATTCCTTCGTCGATAACCTGAAAATTGGATGAATCGTCCGCTTGCATGTTCTTGAAGCCCTCAATTATGTCCAAAGCTAGATAATTGATAGTGGTAATTGCAAAAGCTTTTTCTTGGTCGCACAACGGGCATTTTGAAGAGACCATCTCATATTCACAACTTCCACAAATCGAATGGCCACATGTTCCGAAACAAGGTCTTCGAGAATTATCTGTAATTCAGGTGCTCTTTTCCAATTTTAAAAGTATAAAGCTACCTTACCATATTCATGATAACAAATGATACACTCCGTTGTGTTAACGATATCCATATTTACTTCAACAACCCGCTTTGTTTCTTTCTGCAAAACAAAACAAAAATTAAGATCCCAAGGCACAGTCAGTTTCTGGATTTTATAAAAATAGTTTCTGGATTTTATAAAATCAAGGTTAATCTTACATCGTCTAATAACGTTTGTCCTGACAAAGATCCGCCCTCTTTCATGCTATTAAAGTGCTTAATTAGTTCCAAAAGTTGGTAATTGATGGTGGTAATTGCGAAAGCTTCTTCTCGGTTGCACTGCGGACATTTTGAAGAGATCTGATGTTTACAACTTTCACAAATTGAGTGGCCACATGTTCCGATGCAGGGTTTTCGAGAATCAGTATCTGTAATTAAATATCAATATTTTTCCAATTTTAAAAGTAAAAAAGCCATCTCACCATATTCATTGTAACAAATGATACACTCCGTTGTGTTAACGATATCCATATTTACTTCAACAACCCGCTTTGTTTCTTTCTGGAAAACAAAAAAAATTAAGATCCCAAGGCACAGTCAGTTAGGTTTGAATAGTTTCTGGATTTTATAAAATCAAGGTTATTCTTACATCGTCTAATAACGTTTGTCCTGACGAAGATCCGCCCTCTTTCATGCTATTAAAGTGCTTAATTAGTTCCAAAAGCTGATAATTGATGGTGGTAATTGCGAAAGCCTCTTCTCGGTTGCACTGCGGACATTTTGAAGAGACCATCTGATGTTTGCAACTTTCACAAATTGAGTGACCACATGTTCCGGTGCAAGGTTTTCGAGAATCAGTATCTGTAATTAAATATCAATATTTTTCCAATTTTAAAAGTAAAAAAGCCATCTCACCATATTCATTGTAACAAATGATACACTCCGTTGTGTTAACTATGGTCATATTCCCTCCGCCAACTCGTTTTGTTTCTTTCTGCAAAACAGAAGTAAGATTAAAGGATAACAAAAAAAAGAGTATTAAAAAAAAGAAAAAAAAAGAGTATTTAGACGAAGCATTTTTGAAGCAAAAGGTAAGGTGTATATGGTAATGTAAATCGGAACGGATTACAGAATGGCTACAAAGTTTACTTTTTAAGCAATCAATTGATAAGAAGTGTAGATAATAATATATATTTTCTGCCCACTTCTTTCTCTGAGTCTGCCCACTTCTCCCTCTAACCCATCTAGGTATGGGGTGGTACTTTTTTAAGGCGCACGCGTTAAAATTTTTTGCCCGCGCGTTAAAATTTTGTCACGCTTGTTTGACCATTAATAACTCTGGCCGTTTTTCAGATTTTCACCTAATTCTTTTTTGGGCTATTCGGGCTTCACTGTCCCGTCATTCCTGGAAAATTTGGTAGTGATATCTTTACTGACAACTGAGTGGTGAAGTGATAAGTGAAAGTCATTTTTTTTGGCTTGAAAAGTTTGTGTTTTTTAGTGTTTTTTTGACTTTCGATTTTTGTTGTGGGCTTAGTTTTGAATGATAAATCATGATTTTTATATGACTACATAGGGGAAAAACGTGGCTAAATGGAGAAAAAAAAATTATCCCGATACCTCTTTTCGAAAAAATTTTACAGAGCGGAAAGTAAAAAAAAAGTGAAAATTTTGAAATTTTCCGATTTTTTCCCTTTTCTTCTTTAGATCTCGAGTTCTGTTCAACAGATCTTTTTGAAACTTGGTATATATATGTAAAAGTGAACGGGTAATCACTTTTTCACGTCAGAATTGTGTTTTGAGACACCCCCCGCCCGCTACGGCCGGTGGTCTGCGGGGAAACCAAAAAAAACTACAGTAACCCGAAATTCCCCGGATTTCTTCCGGCGCCTGTAGCGCGCGTAGTTTTTGGAATTTTTTGGTTCTGACAAAAATATATGATGTAGGATAAAAATCTGAACAAACTGATATACAATTTGTAATACTTTTAGTGAAAAAAATTTTCAGGAATCGTTTTTTTCCGGTTTTTTGGGGGTTTTTGGCTCGCACTGAAAAAATTTTCCACTAAAAAAGTGTTGTTTTTTTGATATGTTGGTCACCTCGGAATTATCTAATGGAATATATAAGTTTCAGCCAAATCGGCCCGGTGGGAGCTGAGCTGTGGAGAAAACAGCTTTTGCACTGGGTTTTCGAGCTGGGGCGCGTTTGCCCCTTTTTTCTTAGGTGGTTTTGGTGGAATTGTTCTGAATTTTGGATATGTTATTGTTTTTGAAATTATCTAATAGATAAAATAAAGATTTTCAAAAAATATTGATTTTGAGCCGAGATACAGTGGCTCAAACTTTCAAATCGCCATAATTCGCTTCAAAGTGCAAATAGGCCGTATTTGCGTTTTTTCTGTGGGAGGGTGACCTGACCCACTGCCCTTCGGCACTCTTATCGGCATTCTCATCTTGGATATGGGAAGAATATTTGAATTTTGGTTGTTCTGGGAAGGGGAAAAGGTAGGGGTCATGACCGTTGATGAACTTTTGACCTACTTTTTCTTGCAAACTGTTTGAGCGACAAAGGGAAAGGGTGGATTCTGATCCAGGATTCAGATATCCGTTACCTGATGTCCTTTGACTCGTTAGAAGGGTGGATTCTGACCCGGAATTCAACTATCCGTTACCTGATGTCCTTTGACTCGTTAGAAGGGTGGATTCTGACCCGGGATTCAGATATCCGTCACCTGATGTCGCTTGATTTCTTAGAATGGTGGATTCTGACCCAGGATTCAGGTATCCGTCACCTGATGTCCTTTGACACCTTAGAAGGGTGGATTCTGACCCGGGATTCAGATATCCGTCACCTGATGTCGCTTGACTCGTTAGAAGGGTGGATTCTCACCCAGGATCTCACCTTCTCACCATAACGTTACATGTGTCCCCACAGGGTGGTAGATTTACTGTATCGCCATAATGGCACTCAGATGTGTCCCCACCAGCCCACTGATAAACTTCAGAAACTTTGCGCCTCGCGGCGCCCCAGCCTCTAAACTTCAAATCTTTATAACTCGGCTCAAAATTGTCGTACAGATTTGGTTTTACTACCATTCGAAAGCTAATGAACTCCTCTTTGCTTGGGTCACATAAAATAGAAAATTGCTCGTAACTTGCTTCAAAATGGTCGTAGAGCTTCCAGATTTTAAAGCTTGCTGGGCACTGCGCGTGGGGCGAAGCCCCACCTAGCGGAGCCCGCCGGCAGGCGGGGGAAGCTAGTCCACCACCTTCTTTCCCAATGGGTAGTAGGTATGGCTGGGCCAAAAAAAGTGGGCGGGGCTTAAAAATGTGTCCAAAAAAGTTTTTTTGCTTTGCCTCGTGCAACTTTGTTCAAACTTTATATTTTTTGATAATTTTTTTTTAGCTGCTTAGCTAATAACTTTTTCTTGCTTTTTGCCAAATTCCATTTTCCTGGAGTGAAAAAGAGCAGAGTTCTGCTCAAAATTCGGCAAAAAAAACGACAAAAAATGTCGATTTTTTTGTCCGCATCTTGAGCCATTCATAACTTTCCGAATTCTCGATGAAATTTTGATTTTATTTTTTTAAAAGATAGGAATTTTATTTTTTTACCTTTTATTAAGAACCCCCTTTTTGAGATTCCATACTTCTAAACGAGTTATAATCGATAGAATGGAGGCAACTTTTTATTTTGAGAGATTTTTCGGTTTTTTGATTTTTCGGTTTTTTTGCTTTACCTCGATTATCTCGAGTTCTACCCGATATTTTTTCATATAAATTGGTAACTAGACGTAAAATTAGACGAGAAATCACTTTTTCACGTCAAATTTATAATTTGAATCACCCCCCGCTCGGTACGGCCGGTCGTCTGAAGAAAAATAGAAAAAAACGCCTTGCTGTAGTCGGCCTCCACCGGACAGTTTTGGCTGTCCTGAAAAATTTTTGTACTAAAGTTGTTTTGATTTTTTGATATGATGGTCAAATCGGAATTATCTAATGGAATATCAAGTTTCAGCCAAAACGGTCCAGTGGGAGCTGAGCTGTGGAGAAAACGTGTTTTTCGCTTATATCGCTTAGCTCTGGAGTGTCGTTTGTCCAGCTAATACGGTTTTTTGATATGTGTTAGCCAAGAAAATTATCTAGGGGGAGAAAAAAACAGATTTAAAAAATATTGATTTTGACTCGAGTTATAGAGTCCCAAACTTTGAAGAACATTTTTGAAAGGAGACAACTGGTCGAGTCGAAGCAAGCGTGCCTCTTCCCACCACTTAAACGCCATCTGGGTGGATACACACCAGCGAGTGTGTGGCTCAGTGGCAGTGTTGTGGTGCGCCGCTGGGGAGGTTTTTGGTTCGAGTTTCTGGCTGGTCTAATTTTTTTGTTTTTTTCTAACTTGGCTCAAAATTGTCGTAGAACCTTCATCTTACTATCATTCGAAAGCTCTTCACTTACTGCTTGTTTGGGTCACTTTAAAAAGAAAAACGCTGATAACTTGCTTCAAAATGATCGTAGAACAAAAATTCAAAGCTTGCTCGGCACTGCGCAAGGGGCGAAGCCCCTTTTAGCGGAGCCCGCCGGGAGGCGGGGGACGCTAGTCGGCCCCTCTTCTTAAATCGCGTAAGTATGAGCGTGCCGATTTGGAATGGGCGGAGTTTGTCCAAAAAAAATGTCCAACGAAATGTCGATAATTTTGTCCGCACTCATTTTTGTTAATAACTCTCTTTGTTCTCAACTTTTTCAAAAAATTCTTTTTTGTGGGGATACAAAAACTTGGGGCGCCGGTGGCGACTGCCAGGGGGTGGGTTTGGAGCATTGGCGGAAAAGTTATGAGCACAAAAGTGAGAGCAACTTTTTTCACTCAAAAAAATGGCTTGAAAAATTCACGATTTTTGCCTTTTCCTGCTTCGTACGGCGCCAGTTTTGAACATTTCTGGGGGATTCTTTGGACTTAAAATCTCTGAACATCTGGCTATCAAGACATGTAAAAATTATCTGGAAATCAGGAAAATTATGATTTATGGCCATAAAAGATGGGGGACAACTTTTTTTCTCGAATTTTTTACTTTTCTCTCGATATCTTGCGTTGTATTGAACCGAAAGCTTTGAAATTTGGTACAGTTATGAAACTTGGCATGGGGGAGGTGACCAAAAAAACAGATTCCAAATTGGAAATGATGCATTCCAGTTATACTCAAAAAACAGACAAAAAATGAGCAATTATTGATCGATCCCCCTTTTTCCGCCCAAAACTTTGACCGGCTGTAACTCGCTCAGTTTTGAGAAATTTCAGGATCCGAAAAAAAAGAAATGTGTAGAAAAAAAATCTCTATCGATCTATGTAAAATTCAAGATACGTTCAGTTGAAAAAACTTTCAGAAAACCGGATTTTGTGGTTTTCGTGGTTTTTCGGTCATGTGGGGATTTTTTCCATTCGCTGCCCTGGGAACTGGATTCACTGAATCGCTCTGAGTTTTTGACACCGATCTAAACTTTTGGAGATCTAATGGAACCAAAAAGTCCGATCAAAAAATATTGATATCGGACGATTCTGTGGAGAAACCTGAATCTACACTGACATTTTTTTTGAACACACTGACCATTTTGTCACTGTATGTGTCATTGTACTGCTGCGAGAAGCTCCCCTCTTTTCTATTCTCTCCATAACCGCGTTTTTCTGTGCACAAGTGGCGCAGTGGAAGAGGGCGGGGGTGATAATCGGTGTGGTGATGGTTCGAATCTTCTTATGAGTGACTTTTTAAAAGTTTATTATTAAACCTTTTTAGAATTATTTTACTTTTTGTATTGAAGTTATTTTCGAATAGAACAAATCTTTCAGCAAAGGTTTTTACAACTTTAGAACGTGAAGTTTAGGGAATTAATCAATGGGAAGTTCCGTTTCTGGATTGGTCCATGTCATAAAAAGTTATGTGCCGTTTTCTAAAAAGTGATGATGTGAAGGATTTTTTGATATCTTCGGATTCAGAAAAAATAGAGGATTCCAAACGTGTAGTTCGTTTCAAGATTGATCCACGCCATAAAAAGATACGGGCTGTTTCCTAAAATGTGACGATGCGAAGGATTTTTTGATATCTTCGGATTCAGAAAAAATAGAGGATTCCAAACGTGTAGTTCGTTTCAAGATTGATCCACGTCATAAAAAGATACGGGCTGTTTCCTAAAATGTGACGATGCGAAGGATTTTTTGATATCTTCGGATTCAGAAAAAATAGAGGATTCCAAACGTGTAGTTCGTTTCAAGATTGATCCACGTCATAAAAAGATACGGGCTGTTTCCTAAAATGTGACGATGCGAAGGATTTTTTGATGTCTTCGGATTCAGAAAAAATAGAGGATTCCAAACGTGTAGTTCGTTTCAAGATTGATCCACGTCATAAAAAGATACGGGCTGTTTCCTAAAATGTGACGATGCGAAGGATTTTTTGATATCTTCGGATTCAGAAAAAATACAGGATTCCAAACGTGTAGTTCGCTTCAAGATTGATCCACGTCATAAAAAGATACGGGCTGTTTTCTAAAAGTGTAATTTTTTAATACAAAACTTGCTAAGCACCGCGCACGAGGCGCAGCCGAGTACTGCGGAGCCCGCCGGGAGGCGGGGGACGCTAGTCGTTATACTATTTTGAAAGAGTTCGCAAGAAATTGGTGAATACACAGATTATTTAACTTTGGTATATAATGGTTGCAATATTATGAAACACAGGATACCGACAGTAATCTTTGTTAAATCGACATGCGTTAAAATTATACTACGTTTTATATTGACCCTGCAGGATAGTTTTTCACAGCATAACTGAACGGATCTCTCTCTCTCTCTCTCTCTCTCTGAAAGTTTTTAGGATGATTGGGTGAATAGAAAAGGAAAAAGTAGTTTCGAATTGAAAGACTGCAGTTTGGTGACAACCCGCTTTCTAAATAATAGAGAATGATGGTTGGAGAAGGAGAGACAGACTGATAACGATTAAGAGTGAGCAAATTTTGTGTTTGTGAAGTCATCAAATCAATAGAATGACATGTAGTAGAATTGCTAATATTTCTGATCCTCACAGAAGGGAAATGAACAGAAGATCCCGCAAATCATCATTGCTTATAGTTAATCATTGCTTATTGTTAATGTCTAGGTCTCTCGTCTCACAGAAAAATAGTGGAATAGTAAGAGAAAAGTAGAGAGAGAGAGAAAGTCGGACAGAAACACGTGTGATTGGAATTTCATTCGCTATTTATTTGAAGGGAGGGAAAAGAACTTATAAATAGAAATTAGTAATATTTTATTTTCCCAAACAAATTTCGATTAGCTCCGCCCCTTTGACAGGGTTTTATAGTCAACACAACCTTGATAAGGAAGTGGGCAGAGCTTGAAGAAGTCGCGTCGCAAAGCAGTTTGAAACAATGCAAAATACAATTCGAATTGGGAAAATGAGTCAGACTCGATTTTTCAAAGATACGATTTAAGAACAATCAATTATGAAATCGGTACGTGTTTGCAAGTTTCAAAATTAAGAAAACATTTGAAAATATAAAAAGAATAGACGTTTTGCCGACTCCCCCCTTTTACGTTTTTGATTCCCATATGCTTTATCAGTGTTCCCGTCAACGAAGACGTCATTTTGAGAATTTCGAAAAAAGACAAAGACGGCCATCATTAAAACAAAATTTCTGATCTTTTGGCCCTAGTTTGAAAAAAAATCGGTTCAGTAGGGAGGACGGTAAGATAGGATATACATGCAGACAAACATACAGCAGTTTTCGATTGTTAATAGTAAAGATGATTCCAGAAATAATAGACGCTAAGAGGGAACATATCAAAAACTACGAAGAAAACAGAAGAATCAACTCCTTTAAATAGAAGGGGAAATGAACAGAAGATCACGTGAATCCGCATTGCTCAGCGTCTCTCGTCTCCCAGAAAAATAGTGTAATAGTGGGAGAAACAATCATTAAAGTGAGGAATAGTTTTGCTTCTTGTTCTTAGTTCGTCATGCATTATTTAGAGACTTGGTTGGGAAGGAGGTCCCATTTCATATCAAATTTAGGAAAAATACCATGTTAGTGTGATTTTTCGCAGAAGACCAGTATTGACTATCTTATTATTGTTTGTTGTTCAAAGAAAACATTTAAAAAATGGTATAAAAACGAAAAAACTTCCCCAAAATATTACAGTTGCACTCGCTTCCAGCTATGACGTCATTGTCGTAAAGAAATATCACGATGGCCGAATTGACGGACCCTAGGCCACGACTGTCGACACAGTTCTTACAACTGCGCTCCACCGAAACCCCCTTGAAAAATGCCTCATTTTCTCCGAGTCTCTCAACTACACTTCATCGGTTTCGGTAGAGCGTGGTTGTAAGAAGCCTCCCGTGCTAATATATTTTGTAGAAATTGTAGGAGTTATATTTTTCCAGGAGGCACTGACATGTTCGCATGCACCGTTATCAGTACGTTGACACGGAAATTAATCACGGCAGACTCCGTGGTTTCTGCTCGCCAAATTGCCTTTATAATAGAACAAGCCTGTCAAGATTCCACAGTTTTTTGAAAAATGTCACTTTACGAAGCAGCCGATGGTATTCTGGAGACCCATGTCACTTGGGAAGATGTCGAGAAGACTATGCAGGAGTCTTTGGGGACACATGCAAAGTTTGGAGAGAATAGGAGAGTGACTAATATTAGTGATATGAAGGTGAGGATACCGTAGATTTTGAAAATGTTCTGAAAACTCCAATCGTTTAGGGATTCATGTCAAAAATCGCGTTGATTGAGACGGATTGGGTTGGTGCCAAGGAATCTAAGACGCTCCCGAATAAGTTTGCATTAAAGGTACGAAGGGTCCCTTATCAAAGTAGTACATAGTCTCCAGATCTCCTCTCAACTTGCCTTCGCCGCTCTCTCCAAAGTTATGAAATTCGATGGAGAAGATGGATTCAGCGAGGAGAAATTAAAGAAGCTGGGAGTGCTCACAAGAGATGTGCATAATCGAGAAGTGGAGACTTATAAGCTTCTAGTGAAGTTTGATAATAAGGATATACCGTATACGAAGGTAAGGGGTTTTTTTCAAATCTAGACCTTTCAAGCTGACACCTTAGAGTGAGCAACTTTAAATTACATTGACTAAATAGAAAAAGTCTTGCGCTATATTTTTGTAGTTGACAATTTTTTATAGCTATTCATGCTTTTGAGATAAGAGAGGTCAAAGGAGCCGCACCAAGAGGAGCAGAGCGCAGACAGTCAGACACTCTCGTCGTCTGCGTCTCTTACATACTCCAAGAACGCTTCCATTTTTAAATCCGCATATCTCAAAAGCGTGAAAAGCTATCAAAAGGTGATAAACAACAAAAATGAAGCTGTAAAACTAAATTCCGGACATCTGGATACACAGATTGTCAGATAGACCAAAAAATCCGGACATTTTTAATCGTTTTGACCCGATTTTTCAATAAAAATTAAGTTTTGGAGTGGAAAAAGCGAATTTTCTGCTACAGCTTTTAGCACTATATCTCACTGCCTAATAAGTTAATCTCTTAGTCCGGAAGGTACTTAAATAGCACCGAAACGAAAAATTTTGATAAAAATCTGTGATAGGAAAATTTGGGCGTAAGACTATTTTATTTATGTTCAAACTTATATTCACTGTGTAGATCATATTAAATGCTTCATTTTTGTAGTTTTCAACTTTTTGATAGCTTTTCACGCTTTTGAGGTATGCGCCTTTTAAGAAAAACAGTGAGGGAGCGAGAGAGGGGAGACGCAGAGAAGTGAGGGTGTCTCACTGTCTGCGCTCTCTCCCTTTCTTCGAACCCTCTTATCTCAAAAGCCTGAATAGCTATTAAAAAGTTCTCAACTACAAAAATGTAGCTCGAGATTTTCTCTGTTACCTCAATTTGTTATCATTTTTCCAGGTATACGGCTTGAAAGCGTTCTCCGACGAGAACGATCTCAAAGGCTTCCTGATTCTCGACTTCATTCCCAATGTCCACCCAATGTCTATGCATGACTCAATTCCTGCTGATCAACTTGTTCCATTTGTTAGAGGCGTGGCCACATTTTCAGCTCTCGCTGAGACTCTAAGCCCTGAAGAAAAGAAGTTTGCTGGTGGGCCAGAGTACCTGGAACTATTCTTCGGAGAAGTTTTTGATGATGAACAAATGGAGAGGCAATTTGACACATTGAGATCTTCTTTCGGGGATCAACACCTTCAAATTGTCGACAATTCCATTGAAATTCTTCGTCACTACAACAAACTCGTCAAAAAGTACACTAGAATTTCCGAAATTCTTGGCTTCAAACTGGTATTGAATCATGGCGACTTATGGCAGACTAACATGTTGCATAGTCTCGGAGAAGATGGAAAACTAAAGTTAGAAGCGATTATCGATTGGCAGGCTGTTTCAACATTGCCACCTGGAATGGATCTTTCGAGACTTTTGATGGGATGCTTGAGTGCGGAGGATAGAAGAGTTCGAGGAGATGAGATGTTGAAGATTTACTATGAAACATTTAAAGAAGTATTGGGAAAAGAGTTGTTCAGTTTTGAAGAGGTAATTCTGGCCTTACTAGGAAAGGTCTCCGAGTGGAGTTTTATGGCGTGACCTATATCATTGGACAGCAGAGAAAACGCTGATTCCAAATACAGATTCAGTTCTTGTCCTCGAACTCTGGTGTTCGAGAAAAACAAGGCCAAATTTAGACCACTGACAGACACCAAGGTAATAACGTGTCACTGGTCCAAACTTTGACCTTGTTTTTCTCGAACATCAGACCTTGAGGGCAAAAACTGAATGTATATTTGGAATCAACGTCTTTTCAGCTTTCCAATGATATAGGTCCTTCTCTAGTTAATAGTGAACAGAAGTGTGAAATCACCTGCATATCAGTAAAATGTTAAGTGGGAGTTGATATTCATCAAATTATTTTTCTCAGCTCCAAAACTCCTATAGCCTCTACTTCCCAATGATGGCTATGGCACTGCTCCCCTTGGTTATCTCCTTCCTGGACAATTCTCAAATTTCGAATGAAGAAAAGTCAGAAGCCCGCGAGAAGACCGTGTTGAAATTGGTGGCTATGATGGAGGACTTGATTGATGTGCATGACTATAATATGGAGAATTTTGGGGAATTTTTGAAAATTTAATGTTTTGGATGAATGAATTTTTACTGTTATGTCGCTGTTCCAGACACATCTATCAGACCCAACTTATAAGCCGTGCAAAAATCGGAAAACTCCTGAAAACCGGAGCTTTGACGAATTTGATAATTTGATGTTTTCGTTCTGGGTCTTGTTGATCTTTGAAAGTAGTGCAGTCCGAAAATTTTAGTGATCCTCCTACCGTAACACCGATGACCGCGTTTATCAGTAGAGCGCACTTTCGATACCCAATGCTTCTTAAATAGTTCTTTGTAGATGTCTCTATTTAACACTTCTGATGTTTGAATGCGTGCTCTTAAAATTTCTTTAAGTAGTATATACCTATTTGTGGTCTGGGACACACTTTTCCTAGAATCACTATTTTTCATTTTCAGCGGTACGACTCACCTGATATATAACGTGGTGCTTAATGCCACCCTGAAAACAGAAGTAACATAACTAATTAGTTGTTTTTTCCCTCTTGTAAATATTAAACTTGACAAATCGTTATGTGGTCATTTTTTGAAATACAAACGGACATACTGGTTTTTATTAATGATAGCTTGGAACCGGCTAAAAATTGTTGGGAAAGCATAAATCACATAAATACTTCTATTACTTTATCTTACTTAACAAAGTACTTATCATACTTATCTTTTCGTAAAAATACTTATACAAAAAATACAAAAAAAAGGGATAAAAGTTGTGAGATTATCTCTGAAAATTATAGAAAATCTACTTTCTACTTTCTATGTCACTCTTCCCGGCCCTGTCCGGTATAGATAGATTAACCTTTTTAATAGAACGACACTTCAAGTCCTCAACGAATAATAAAACAAATGTGAGTATTTCAATTGTAAAAGAGACCAACAAATGAATTGGGATATTCCTGTAGCAGTTCTTCATTAAACACATCTTCCAAATCCTTTTCCTTGATATAAACATCCAAACTGAAATTGAATCGATTGACAGTATCCTCAACTTGAAATCTTCTTCCAATCCATTTCTCCGCATTGAATGCATCCGGACCTAGTTTCACTTCAAACGGTAAGGATTTTTAATAACACTGCAAACTATGTTCTCTGAAATTGTATTTCGGAGCAATTCCAAACAATTCTTCTTTTTTCGTCTTCTCGTTGAGCATTTTGACAATTGCTGATTCCACAAAAAATTTGATATGCACACTCAAATTCTGAGGTTGTTCCATAGAGACCACGTGCAATATAGTCGACATCTTCTTCTCGATATCATCATTGGCTATACAACACCAATGTGACAGATCCATCGATATTTTGTCAGTTGGGAATAATCTCCTGATATTTGGAATAAAGTTGGCATATCCTCTGGGAGATTCTGATTTTGGATAGCGAACGCCTAGATCTCTCACACAATAGATCGAATCCGACATTTCCACATCGACATGAGTGAACTTTAGATCTGGAGACTTTTGAGTTTTGAAATATGGATCATTCAGTCTGACTCGAGCGAAATAGTCATACTGTAACCAGTCGACACTGCACATCCCTTCACTCGTGAAATATATCATATTGAGTTGAATAGATTTTACACTCCATTTCCTCAGAATGATATCGATAACTTCTCGTGGCATATGACGATGGTCATACTCAAGACCTTCCATTCCATCCGGGAAAACTCTGGTCTCATCTATCCAAATAGAAAGTGTATCACAAGAAATAACTGGAAGAATAGTTTTCTCCAGTTCTTTGAAACATTCTTCTTTGTTTTTTGACTTAGAGATACAGTACTCTGCAATGTCTTCGAATAGTTTATCAGACACATGCAGTTTATTGTAGTTCTTTGAATAAGTTATAGTTTGTAGTGTACTGAATCTCAACGGACCATACTCGACGCACTTCTTGGCAATATTAAAACACTTCTCACATCCATTGCAGATTTCCTCCAGGCTTATTAGAGATTGGATATGAGCTCCTGAAAAGAATATAAGACGCACTCTCTGACTCGTTCGATCACCCATGTTCACCCGAAAAAAGTCGACCATCTCCGATTTGCCAGTCCTTTTGATCAAAGATAGTACCAAGTGTTCTTAGCAAATTGGGGTACTTTTTGGCCAGGTCCGTCACCTGGGTACCTAGAAAAATCAAAAAATCGATATTTTTCGAAAATTTTTCCTGAAGGAGTTAGGAATGAAATCTAAACGGGAAATTAATGTAGACACTATTTTAAGCATTTTTTGTGTTCAGAACAAAATTCCAGCTCAACACCTTCATAGTGAAAATTTTGAAAATTTATGAAATTTTCGGGTTTTTTTCATGAAATCGTTTTTATCTCGGCAGGGACACGAGAAGACGGGCTTTTTTATTTTAAATTCGGAATCTACATAAAATTTGGTATTGGAAACATGCTGTCTCTACTCGTATCTCTAGACCTAAAAAAAGATTTTTTGGAAAGTATGAGAAAAACTTGGATTTTAATTTTCGAGGTCCTCCGGTAAATTATTTTTGATGTTCCAAAACAAAGGTTTTTTGAATTTTTTTATTCAGTCATGTCATTTTATTTTATTCCGAACGCGATTTTCGATCATACCACAAAAATTTTTTCGAAAAATTGAATTTTTTGAATTTTTGAAATTTTTTCCTGAAATGAATCATTTGAACTGAAATATGAAGGATAACATTATAAAATTAGAAGGATATGATTGAAACATAATTTAGGTTTATGAAAAAACTAATTTCCATCATCGGGTCATCTGCAACGTACGATTTCATGATGAAATTTAGAGAAATGTTCAACTACGGTAGTTGATGCATAGGAACTTTGTACTTGCAACGTTATTTGGCAAAGGACTGTGTTGAAAATGACAGCACACATAAGAAAACTGCAAAAATTGATTAATATAGCAAGACTTTCGAAAAAAAAATTGAAAAAAAGAGACTCATACATGTTCAATGGTCTGACCTTTTTTGGAAGTCAGAAAAGGTTTTTTTTAATTTTTGCAGTTTTCTTATGTGTGCTGTCATTTTCAACACAGTCCTTTGCCAAATAACGTTGCAAGTACAAAGTTCCTATGCATCAACTACCGTAGTTGAACATTTCTCTAAATTTCATCATGAAATCGTACGTTGCAGATGACCCGATGATGGAAATTAGTTTTTTCATAAACCTAAATTATGTTTCAATCATATCCTTCTAATTTTATAATGTTATCCTTCATATTTCAGTTCAAATGATTCATTTCAGGAAAAAATTTCAAAAATTCAAAAAATTCAATTTTTTCGAAAAAATTTTTGTGGTATGATCGAAAATCGCGTTCGGAATAAAATAAAATGACATGACTGAATAAAAAAATTCAAAAAACCTTTGTTTTGGAACATCAAAAATAATTTACCGGAGGACCTCGAAAATTAAAATCCAAGTTTTTCTCATACTTTCCAAAAAATCTTTTTTTAGGTCTAGAGATACGAGTAGAGACAGCATGTTTCCAATACCAAATTTTATGTAGATTCCGAATTTAAAATAAAAAAGCCCGTCTTCTCGTGTCCCTGCCGAGATAAAAACGATTTCATGAAAAAAACCCGAAAATTTCATAAATTTTCAAAATTTTCACTATGAAGGTGTTGAGCTGGAATTTTGTTCTGAACACAAAAAATGCTTAAAATAGTGTCTACATTAATTTCCCGTTGAGATTTCATTCCTAACTCCTTCAGGAAAAATTTTCGAAAAATATCGATTTTTTGATTTTTCTAGGTACCCAGGTGACGGACCTGGCCAAAAAGTACCCCAATTTGCTAAGAACACTTGGTACTATCTTTGATCAAAAGGATTGGCAAATCGGAGATGGTCGACTTTTTTCGGGTGAACATGGTCTGTTGATCGAACGAGTCAGAGAGTGCGTCTTAAAGGGTCTTTGGATGACTGAGCTGAACATTGAAGACCAGTGTGCTCCACCGGGATTTTAAAACTAGTGAAAACCGGTTTTTCATGAAAAAACCGGTGAAAATATTCACCGGTTTTCACCGAAATTCACCGGTGTTTCACCGGGGAAAAACCGGTGAAAAAACCGGTGTTTCCCCGGTTTTCACCGGTTTTCGCCGGAGTTTTTTTGAAATTGGTAACACATAACCGGACATTTCGAAACCGGACATTTCGAAACCGGACATTTCGAAACCGGACATTTCGCAACCGGACATTTCGCAACTGGACGTTTCGCAACCGAATGACACTTCGAAACAAAAAAATGCCGGTTGCGAAACGTCCGGTTTCGAAATGTCCGGTTTCGAAACGTCCGGTTGCGAAATGTCCGGTTTCGAAATGTCCGGTTTCGAAATGTCCGGTTGCGAAATGTCCGGTTGCGAAATGTCCGGTTGCGAAATGTCCGGTTTCGAAATGTCCGGTTGCGAAATGTCCGGTTGCGAAATGTCCGGTTTCGAAATGTCCGGTTGCGAAACGTCCGGTTGCGAAACGTCCGGTTTCGAAATGTCCGGTTGCGAAACGTCCGGTTTCGAAATGTCCTGTTTCAAAATGGCCGGTTGCTGTCATGTTCGTTCACGTTGAAGTGTTTCATCATCAAAAAAAACCGGTGAAAACCGGTGAAAACCGGGGATTCCCCGGGGAAAACCGGGCACCGGTGAAAAATGAAAACCGGGGAAAACCGGTTTTTCAATATTGAACACCGGGGAATTTCGGTGAACACCGGTTTTCGCCAAACTTGACTCCGGTTTTTATTTTTATAAAACCGAGAAAAACTTCACCGGTGATTATAACGGTTTTCACCGGTGAAAAAAAACCGGGTTTTCGCCGGTTTCTTCACCGGTGGAGCACACTGTTGAAGACCACGAAGCGGAAAATAATAATTTTTAGAAGTAGATTTTAGTCTTATTTTGTTGTAAAAAGCTCCTAAAAATGGTTAAATTTGTGTTAAATTTCGTGTTTTGCTAAAAACTGATAGCTTGGCTGCAAAAACTTTTAAAAATATCAGTGAATTCAAGTCGGCGAACAAATTCATCAAGCTCCTCCAGGCGGAAAACGAACAAAATCTTAAAATGACGGAAGGCGGAGTGATTATTGTAGGTTATTCTACATGAACTGTTTGTAACTCCCCAAGGGGAACCCTTACATAAAAAATTAATTACAAAAGTTGAGAATTATATTTAATCTATAATAGTTAGTCATGTAAGACAAAAAAAAACAAAGTAACATTTTATCAATGTTACCTTACATGCTGAGAGCTTCAATTTTCTATATTTTGGAGGAACTTATAGTTTTTATAGACCAGGGCGTGCTGGAATGAAAGTTGACAGGTGTGCTCCCCCAGAAAAAGAGCGAATGAACTGAGAATCAGACTTATAGAGCCTTTCACATTAAAACACTGTCACCAAGTTGGAAACTCAAAATATTCCTGAAAATTTACCTTTTCATGCGCTTCTCACAATCTCGCACCAGCAAAAAAATGTACCATGGTGCAAGTATTCACCAATCCTCTATGAATCACAATACCTTCAAAGTATTCTTAGTACCTTATATCCGGAACTTTCCAACTTGTTATCAGTTTTAAAATAATGTTATCAGTCTTACATAGTTATGAAATCATGAGAATTCCAATACAATATTGATCATTGAACCCAACCTAGTGATTCATTTCTTTACTTTCAATCACTTGGTCTGCACCGTTTAGTTACATACACTTCTCTTTACTCTTTTGACGGCAAACATACAAGTGCGCTTCCCCGTTTCTTCGGTTGTCTATGTTTCGTTTCTCTCTTTTTCCCCGTTATGAAAGTTATATAGATTTCTAAGAATTACAGCTAATGGATTGCTCAACATCAACCGAAATTTGTCTGCCAGACCTGAGCCTTCAAAAATGTCAAATATGTTCCCAGCCAGCACATGGCCAGCATTTCGGTGCGTTTACTTGTCGGGCTTGCGCTGCATTTTTCCGGAGATGTCATTTCTCGAAAGATGCTAAACCAAAATGTCGGAATATGAAGTTTAAGTGTAAACCAGATGAAAATGGAAGATGGAGTTGCAAAAAGTGTCGATTAGATAGATGTTTGGGACAAGGGATGTCTACCAAAAGTAGGTCAATCTTTACTAATAATATTCAACAGATTCCGTTTGTCTGTTTATTTGTCGCCGACCATAACTCCCTCCGTAGTGGACCAATTTTTATGAAACCTAGATAGATAGATAGAAAATTTCCCTTAGATGATGCCCGAACTTTTAGTTTTTCAAAAATATCAAATTTGACGTCTTCTGGAGACGATGTCGATTTCAACAGTAGAAAGCGTTCAGAAAAAGTGTGTCCCGACAGGGTGGTAGAAAGCACAAAATATCAACCAAATACTACTGACTCGGCGTTTCTTGACTGCATTCTCGAGAGCGCCCCGGCCGCGCGTATTTGGTGTAGCGGTCTACGCAGATGACTCTCACCCACGGGGGAGTGAGTTCGTTCCCTCCAGGTCGGAAATCTTTTTCTGTTTTTTGTTTTGAAAAGAACATAGACAGCCAGTATATGAAAGTTGTATTTATAACTTTTACAGTAAAGATTTCGTAGAAGGGTCAAGTAACTATCTGCACCAATCTTTTGTCACTGTTCCCACCGCTTCGATTCTATCATAATGGGTGATTGAGTTGCAACTTTGACGGTGTTCAAAAATTAGAATTCCACAAAAACCGTGTCAGAAGCTGATGGCAGCTTACAATAAGAGTTTTGTCCGCAGCTTCATATCAAAAACTCAAAAAATACTGTAAGTGCATTTTTTGAAGAAGAGAAAATGAAATCCGAGTTTCTAAAAGGGAATTGACCTTCCGTGTGCCTTGAGAATTCTCTATAAATTTGCACCCCGATTGTTTCGAATTTGCTCTTCTGAATGATAATAGTCAAAAAGTGCAAAACTCGCGAAAAAAAGAATACTACTAAAGAAGTGATGGTGATTTCTAAATAAGGAACTTTGTTGTGGCACGGTTACCTTCAAAAATCTAAATGCTAGGATGAGGATTCATTAAAAAATTATCATAGTGTGCCATATTTAGAGGACGGAGGCGGCATCGCCGCTAATCAGTCCAAAATCGAAAATTGATATTTCAATTATCCCTTCCTGTCCGAAAAAAAGCAAAGTTACCAAATTTCTGTTCTTTCTGAAAGAGTCTTTTAAAATAGTGCCGGTCAATTTAGGATAAAAATCACTGAGAACATTTGTGAGTTCCTATTAGAAAAATAGGGATTATGTTACGGAACGGACTGCTCAGAGTCAACAAAAACTACTTATGAAAGAAGAAGAATTTCATACAATATAAAAAGTAAAAGAGAAAGGAACCGGGAAACCCTTTTTTCTCTGTTACGTATCATAAGGTTCGGGGTTAGCATTAGATCCCGCCTAATCGATGACGTTTTCAGCGACCCTATGGGTTTGTTGAAACTTATAGTTTTATTTCGCCAAACGAGGAGGGAGGAGGGAGGCGGCATCGCCGCCGATCAGTAAAACAATTGATATCTGAATTATTACTCGCTTTTTAGGGAGGTTCAAAAACCGCTCATTCTAAATACCATATTCCATAAGGATAGAAAAAGTCATTGAGAGATTTCACAATTGTGCTCTGCCGGAACGGACTGCTCAGCTAACGAAATTACCAACAAGATGTTGAAATAAATGGAAGAATGCTACTCAAGTAGTGATGGTGGTTTGTGAATAAGCAACTTTGTCGTTGATCGGCTACCTAAAAAAATGAATTCTAGGATGAGAGTTTGTTACAACACCGTCTTAGTGAGCCATATTCCGAGAAGGGAGGCGGCATCGCCGCCGATCAGTCAAAAACTTCAGGAAGAGTACTTTGAATCCATTTTTTGAAGATGTGAATAGAAAAGTCTTCAACTTCTTGAACTTTATTAAAACATATTGTCTTAGTCTGCCATATTCCGAGAAGGAGAGGCGGCATCGCCGCCGATCAGGCAAAAATAAAAACTCATATCGGTATGATCACTCGCCTTTTGGGGAGGGGAGAGAGAAGAGTTATCAAGTTCACGTTCTTTTGTAAGACTATTTCGAAATAAGGAAAACATAGGAAGAAAGTTCAAATTCGAAAATTCAAAAACAGATCATTCTCAATTTCATATTCTATCAGGATAGAAAAAGTCATTGAGAAAGTTTGTAGAATTTGAGTCTGAAAAAGAGCGATTTTATAATTGTGCTTTGTCGGAACGGACTGCTCAGCTAAGAAGCGCCGCAGGCGCTGTAAAACTGAGAAGGGTGGTGTAGGGAAGGAGGTTGAGTCGCCGTTAGGCGACGTGAACCGACTGGTTTTATAGATTAATAAAAAGTTTTATAAGCATTACAGACATCCAGTATGATCGAGATTCCTTCAGGTCATCTAAAACTTTTTTGAAGAAACGTCTGTTATCTTCTTACTTGACGGAAAGAGTGCCAGCGACTGTGGAAAAAATCCTTGGCTCACCTCATTATATATGCTTCAAACTGAAAATTTTGCCAACCAATCACAAGTTTGTCTATATAGATATGACTGAGTTTGCTGAAAGGTTGAGTGAATTTTTGGCAGAAAAGCCGTCATTTTCCTTTGACCATCCGCCAAAAATAGTGTAAAATGAGAGTGTTGAATTCAAGTTGAAAAAGTTGAGCAACTTGGAGCAACTCGCATTTGGACTGGACGACTTTCGATCTTCACAGCAGACTTTTTTGAATGTGAGTATCATTTTTTAGTGAAAAATTTTCTCATATTTGCATTTCAGGAAGCCACTCTAATAACCAAAGAAATCGCTGTCAGTGGATGGGAAAACATTATCTTAACTGTTGCGAACTGGCTGAACTATTCAGAAATTATCAGAAACCTGCCGGTTTATTTAAAGCAAGAATTACTGCAAACCACGTGGCTAATTTGGGGAAAGTTGGAAAGAATCGCCATGACAGCTCAGATGAGAGTGAATAGACAGTGTGGGAAGGATGTAAGTTACCTTTGGGAATTTGTTAACAGAGCGTACTTTCACACAGACTATTTATTGAATGCGTTTCATGCAAATACGCTTCACTGCAATTTTTGATACATGTTATTCCCTAATACTCATCTATTATGCCGATTGTTTTCGCCTTGTACATATTGCTCATTCACTCTACGCGCATCAGTGTAAATAGACAAAAGCCAAACATTCCAAAAATCAAAATCTATGACTTCTTTGTTTCCAGCAATTTGTGATTTCTCACGAACATTTGATCGATTTCTCTCGAACCAAGGCGGATATGAGTTGGTGGAGTCATTATACTTACGAGGAACTTGAATAGTAAGTGAAACCATTTCGATAGAGCGCGATTTAAACATACCAAAAATTTTGCAGTCTATTCAACCCGAAAGACCTGCACTATGATGAGTTGGTGTGGGAGATTATCGAGATTCGACCGGATTCTGTTGAACTTACGTACCTGTTGTGTAGTCTGTCGTTTGGTTTGGCAGGTAACGCTTCTTATGTGATCTCGACCATTTTTTTTTCTTTAGTAAACTCAATTTCCGGAGAGCTCCGGGATGTAGTGGAAGAACTACAGGAGACCTTGGCCAATGATTTACACAATTATTATACTAAACGGAATAAAACATCGTATACACTGAGGTTACGCCAGTTAATGAAGATTTATGAGAAATTTGTTGTAAGTTGAGCTAGCTAGAAGTCTTTTAAAGTTACTTTGATTCAGAAGTTGAGAAATATTCGATCGGAAAAATACCACAACTGCTCGATTCTCGATGTTTTCAAACTGTATATTTCGAGTGAGGAGTTTTTCAAAGTAACATGCTAATTATGGAACGTTTCACGGGAGCCCAATAAAAGAAATAGAGCAAGAAAAAAAGAGGGCGCAGAGAAGTCAGACACTCTGGTTTCTCTGCGTCTCTCTGATTTAGTTGCCCAACTTTGAAGTCGTGTGTCTCAAAAACGTGAAGAGCTATCAAAAAGTGTTCAATTACAAAAAAAGAGATGTGAATTTGATTTGTACAAAAAGTACACATATATTGCATAATCATCGCTCCCTGACTAATCCTCAAAGATGATAGCTATTCATTTTTATGTATGTACATTAGTGATTCAATCCATATCATATCTTATACAATCTCCATTTCGCCGAATCATCCCTTATCATATTTTCCCTTTCATTTGTAATTGTCTGCTAGATAACGATCTAATCCCAACGCGAACTTATGAACCCTCCAATTCAGTTATTCCACTTCGTCCCGTTCTTGACCTTTCCCGGAGATCTTTGACCAAGATAATTAACACGTCGCCTATTCTTTTGCCTTCGTCCTCAATTGTCCTCAAACTTCTGGTTCCTTAGTAACAAGATGAGAGAGAGAAAGAGAGAGAGAGAGAGAGAGACAGAGTAAAAAGAGCCCAAGATTTTTAAACATGAACTTAGTAAGCCTCCAATGTTTGCTTTCTCTTTCTTTCTCTCCCTTTTCTCTTTTTTCGCTATCTATGTATTCTACGTGTTTTATATGTATTCTATTTTATTCTTATCATGCGTTAAGAGACAAAAAATTAATAAATTAATTTGTGCTCTGTGTTTCCTTGATCACACTCAAATATCGATTGGATTTTTTCGCCGAATCTGAATACTTATCTTGATTGCGAAATCTTTTTTTGAACCTATTTAACTTACAGAAAAATGAGCTGTGAAAGTCCGCCGTCCTCATCTGAATGCTCCATCGGAAGCGTTGAGAATAACGATGTGAAATGTGAAATCTGTCTTGGGAAGGGTCATGGCAACCACTTTGGTGTGAATACTTGTAGAGCGTGTGCAGCGTTTTTTCGGTAACCTAAAATTGGGTTTGATCTACCACCAACACTACTGATTTTTCAGACGCATGATTCTAGGGACGGGGCACCGACAAAAGTGTAGGTTAACGAAGGATTGTAAGCCGAGAGATGGGAGGTGGTTCTGCAAAAAGTGCCGGCTTGATAAATGCTACGGTCTTGGAATGACTCCGGATAGTGAGTTTTTACTTTACCCGACCTTACCTGATCTGAAAATTTCAGATATCCAACACGACAGGGATGCATTCCACAGCTCCCAACTATTTCTGGAAAACCACAAAAGACGAAAATTGCAAGTGAGTACTATCCCGAATGTAAGTTTCATGCAGCACTTGAATACAGAGATTGAGGAATTTCAGACCGTGGAAAAAGTGATGGGCGTACCTCATTCCATACTATATTTCAAACGGGAAAAGCTGCCGAAGAAAATGTATACGTATATTGATTTGGGGTATCTTGTGGAGAGAGCTGAAAAGATACTGAGGAGCCAACCGGAATTTGATCCCAGATTTTCAAAAATGACGTCACTCGAGAAGCTAACATTCGGGTTGAAGGAAGCAAGAAAAAACCAGAAGACCCATGTGTCGGCTCTGAAAAAATTGGGGAAGGAAGAGACCTGCTTTATGTGGGAGTCCCAGTTGATCACAGCCACTAACTGGATAATGTATTTCGATGAGTTTCGACAACTTCCATTTCGTCATAAGTTTGACATGTTGAAGTGTATGTGGCATGTCTGGGGCAGGCTGGAACGTCTATCGATGACTGCTGAGATGCGGGTTAATGGATATTGTGGGAAGAGGGTAAGTGCCTAACCTGAAGGATTAAGAGTAGAAAAAAATGATTTCCAGCAATTCGTGGTATCCCACGACTCCCTGATTGACTATGACAGTATAAGTTGTGATTTGGAATGGAGCACAACGTATTCAAAGGAGGAGCTGCAGTGGTAAGTCTGTAACTATTATATTAAAAATTTCAAGCCCTGGTTTTCAGCTTCCTAGACGCTCCCACATATCACGGAGAGCCTCTAGTGGACTCATTCATAAATGTGAACCCCACAGATACCGAGCTAGTATTCTTACTATCCAATCTATGCTTACGCTTGACAGGTGAGCTCTGTAGAGTCTACTGCTCCGTAACCTTTTCATTACAGGCAAAAAACTAGGCGGAGAGTTTGAGGAAATCACACAAAGGCTACAAGACGTGCTTGCTAATTCCATGCATAAGTATTATGAGAAAATGGAGATGTCGAGATATGCACATCGGTTGGGGAAGT
Organism: Caenorhabditis remanei; assembly: GCF_010183535.1. Classification (NCBI taxonomy): domain Eukaryota; kingdom Metazoa; phylum Nematoda; class Chromadorea; order Rhabditida; family Rhabditidae; genus Caenorhabditis; species Caenorhabditis remanei. The sequence goes on from NC_071332.1 coordinate 4,540,407, forward strand.
TGTTATCTTTGGGTAATGACTGGTTGGCTTTGCTACACAAGAGACACGACCGATTGCATTTGGCGTACATCCTGGATGCGTTCCATGTGAAGTTCTCGCATCCTGAGTTGTTTCAGTATTCGGGTTGAAATTTCTTGAGTCCTTTTTCATATTATTCCGGCTTTAAGGATTTTAGTTCTGCAATGAGAATTTTAAGGCATTGTCATTATTGTGGAGAAGCTGACGTCGTGATTCTGCATCTGTTTTCAAATTCAAAATTTGTTTAATCAGTTGAGTTATGAGACTTGTTACATAAAATGTAATCAAACCAGCTTGCCTCATAACTCATAACTCGACTCATTTTGATGTAAACTCAAATTTATTAACAGATGTGGTATCAGCTCTCTAACTATTTTAATTAAACTTTGTTATCAGGCAGTTTTTGCCCAATTTGAAAACCGAAGGCTTTAAAACCTCATAACCCACAACTCAGTGCATTTACCTAGATTTTCCATTCAGAATTGAAATCTCAAGAGTCAAAATAATATATATACCACATTCTCCTTCTCTTTCCCGACCAACCAACCAACATGTCTGTACTATTAAAGTCCTGATCTCTCCAATCTATGTAAAACGTGTTAGTACGTTTCCTCCCCTTCCCTCCCTGTGATTCTTTTCACCATGACAGTCTTCTTCTCGTTTTCTCTATTCCCCTATTCTCTACCTTCCTGCGTTTCCATCATCATTTCATCCCCCCAATTTCAACTGACTCACTCTCTACGCAAATATTCTTTCTCTTCTTTTCCTTCTCGGTTTGGATTGTGATGTACAATTTAATGAAGTTTTTATAAATTTTGTTCTCACGATTTTCCGTCTCACGGCTTCTCAATGTTCCCACTAAATCGCAGACACAAAATTTGATTAATTTCCGCTCTCCAAGTCTTGCTATTCATTTCATTTCCATAACAACAAGAAACAAACCTTATGACTGAGGCGTTCCGAGCGAATGGATGCCATGACAATTGTTGTTTCGTTAGTCTCCCTCGATCTATGTACATAGACAGAGAAACCCTATGTCTATTGTTCACGCTCTTACACTCTCGAATATCTTTTTCTTTTTTCACTTTTCAATGACTGAAAAAATAATTTGTTACAGCAATGAATCCCTCCACCTCCACCTCATCTTTATCCTCACTCGGAACATCATCTGGCACCAACACCCCCGACATGGGGAAATGTCAGATATGCTTCCAGCCTGCACACGGAAAACACTTTGGTGTAGACAGCTGTCGCGCGTGTGCCGCGTTTTTCAGACGTGTTTTTGTGACGCATAAGCAGCATTTCAAGTGTAGAGATGGGAATAAGAAGTGTCTGCCGGATAGTCATGGAAGGTAGATTTCCATTTTATTGAAACATATGTACATTTAAAGTAAAAAACGTTTATAGGTGGAACTGCAAACGGTGTAGAACCGATAGATGTTTTGCACTGGGGATGAAACCTGACAGTGAGTCATAGCCTAATGGTCGTCATGTCTGAAACTGTATGTGATTTCAATTTCAGACATACAGTATAACCGGGACCACTTTTTCTGTTCTGAAGAATTTTCGAACCAAGCAGCCAGGAAATGCAATCGAATTCCCAGATCTCTACCATTACCGGAGCCTAGGCCTTTCATAGACATCTCACCTTTACTCGAGACATTGCAAAAAATGTTATCAGATGTAAGTCGACTTTTTTTTCAAAAAAAAAACTCATTTCAAACATTCACAGAGATCTTTCAAAGATTACGATAGAAAATGTTTGAATCCTCTCCAAAAACTAGCGTATGGCCTACGAGAAGTCAGGAAATCACAAATCTGGGATAACATCCCAATTACCGAATGTATTGGGAAGAATGAGTCCTTAACTTTCTGGAAATCTGAGGTGGAACGGTCTTGTACATGGTTGTCATACTTCGATGAGTTTCAGAAGTTGAGTATAGAAGATAAAGTGAGTTTTTCAAATTTTAGTGACCCCAAATAATGACATCAAAAGTTCAGACCCATATCAGCAAATGTATGTGGATTATATTCACTCGACTGGAGAGAAGTGCGATGACTGCTGAGTTAAGAAGAGCGAACAAGTGTGGGAGTAGTGTAAGTTCTAAGTTGAAACCTAATCACCCAATTTTAACATTTTCAGGATTACGCATTCACCACCTACTCAGTCATCAACACTAATACCTTAAAATGGGATTTCAACTGGCTCACACACTTCCCTTCCGACCAAATGCAAAATTTCCTAGGCACAACTCCAATGATACTCTGTGAACCTCTAACAAATTGTATGGCAGAAGTACAACCTACTGAAGAGGAACTATGTTATATTCTTTGTGATCTTTGTTTTTATTTTCTTGGCAGCAAGTTGGGCGGTGCGATGCAGGAGACAATGGAACGGTTTCAAGGAATATTGGCGGATAATTTGCACCAGTATTATGTGGAACACGATAAGACATCGAGATATTCGCATAGGCTTGGGCAGATATTGAAAATTAGTCAGCAGTATAAGGTAAACTACTTTGACAGAGGAAGAGGCGCAGAGAAACGAGGCACTCTAGCTTCTCTGCGTCTCTTCTCTCACTACCTCGATTTCCATAACTAGACTTTGAAGACTCATATCTCAAAACCTTGCAGAGATATCAAAAAATGCTCAACTACAAAAATGAAGATCCAAAACTGAACAATATTTTTGTAGTTGACAACTTATTGAAAACTTTATTAGGTTTTGAGTTATGACGGTTCTTGGCTAGTGGCTTAAAAGAGAGACGAGACACTCTTGCTTCAAAAGCGCTCCTCTCAAAATCTTGAGTTGCTAAAGTTGTCAACTAAAAAAAAATCAAGAGCTAGAGTTTTGGTCTCCAAGCGTAAAAAATGTGTTCTGTTCTGACAATAACTGATTTTTCAGAGCATAATGGAGGAAAAGCGAAAGATCCGAGTCCTCGGCGAGATTTTCAACGCATTCCGTGCAGAATGGTCTCACACCGATCTATTTATTTATGAACGTTTCGATTGAATAAATTATTTTTGTGATCTCTGAATAATGTTCATGTGAAATGGTTACATTCCTGGAATAAATTTTCAACAACAAACATGTGTAGGCGTCGTCATAAATACTGTGTTTTTAATAGTCACCCATGTTTCGATTCATCGGAGGTAAAAACGTTTTTGGTCTGTTGTTACTCGTAACACAGTCAGAAAATGACGTCAATTCTTGAACAGGCGGTGTCTAATCAAATATTCGAAGATGGTTTTTAGACATGATTTTAACCTTTGATCGGAGGTACCCCTCCGAAGTAACAAGTGGTTCTATTGTCCTTATGTACTAAGCTTTGTAGTAGTCTATCTTTGTTTCTCTAACTCTCTTCACGTCTATTTCCGCGGCAAACAATACATCTTTTCAACGTTTCTCCGTATCGTAAATACTATCGATTTTTATTTTCCCATTGTTATTCAGGTGTCTCCTGAATATGAAAGTATCACAAGTTCATCTCTTTCCTTCTTTACGTACTAATCTTCTCTCCGACGGCCTAAATCATATGTTGCCCCCTCCTTGTGTATTGAGTTGTGCCGTGTGTACACATCGGTAACCATAGAAAATTGGAAAAGGGGACTCCGCATCTCCTAGACAACCTTCTCTGCCGCTGCTGTTATTCTCTTTTCTATACATCCGACTGCTTTGAAATTTCAACTTTTCTAAACTCAGATGATGTCTTCCATCTCATCCCCCTCTACATCCACATCCGCCTCGTCATCCACTGTAAGCACGCCTAAACTTCAAAAGTGTTTGGTGTGTTTTCAACCTGCTCATGGCAATCACTTTGGTGTTGACTGCTGTCGAGCGTGTGCCGCATTTTTCAGGTAGTTTGAGTGAGGAGTCAGGTGAAAATTAATCGAATTATTTTATAGAAGGGTATTCGTCACTCATAAACAGACATTCAAATGTCGTGAAGGGGACAAGAAGTGCACTCCAGATGAATTGGGAAGGTTAGTCAGGGGTAGACTATTTTGATTAGTGAAGGGGGATTAGAAATTTCATAGAATTTTTGGATTCAGGGTTCCAAATTCCAGGTCTCCTTAAGTTTGGAAATTTAAAATTTCGAGCTTATTGGTTTGAGATTGGATTTCTGAAATCACTGATGCCCGGGATTCATAGAATTTAAGTTTCGGTCACTCTTAGATATCAGAATTCAAAATAATTTAGGTTTTAATCGGTTTCCTGGCTTAGTGGAGTCTCATTCAAGAATTCAAGAATTCTAGGATTCTGGAGACGTTAAACTTCAGTAATTTAGAAGTTCAGAAATTTCAGATTCTCGAAACATTGGGAATTTATCTTTATGATTTCCGGATGGGTTCTCGATTTCAAGAACTCAGGTTTTTCATTACATATTTATTTCCAGATGGCTCTGCAAACGATGTCGAACCGACCGGTGCTTTGCTCTTGGAATGAAACCTGATAGTAAGTCTTTTTGAAGATGTTCCAGTTTTCAATAGGTTATTCCAGACATCCAACGTGACCGTGACCGATTTGTCTGCTCCGAACAATTCCATGAGGATCGAAAACGGAAATCCGCTGAATTGATCTTTCCGCTGGTACCAATACATTCATCTTTTGATCTCAACTAAAAAATTTTATTCCAGACCGTGGACCGCTTCGTAAAAAACTCCAGCCCAACCGTGAGAACCTACACATTCGGTTCCGGGAAAAACTACCAGCATCTCACGTTTTTCGACCTCTCCCAAATTCTAAGTGACGCCGAGTACATTCTAAGAAAAGTAAGTCTAAACTTTTGGTGTCTTGTTTCTATGAAATTATTTAGACCCCAAAACTCGACAAGTCACTAAGATCAAAATCCTCTTTGGAAAAGTTAGCGTTCGGTCTCCGGGAAGTTAGAAAGTCACAAATAATGGAAAGTATCCCTGAGATGAGGAAGATTGGGAAGTCTGAGACATGGAACCATTGGGTTAATCAAATGAGAAGAGCAGGGGAGTGGATTGCGTATTTCGAAGAGTTTAGGGAGCTTGAGCACGAGGACAAAGTAATGATTATCAGGGTGTGTAACATGAAGCAATGGGAACTTCCAGATGATCATCCTGAAATCCATGTGGCATCTTTTCGCCCGGTTGGAACGGATCTCCATGACTGCCGAGATGAGAAGGCAGAAACTGTGCGAAGATAATGATTTTGTATACGGAACCGAGCACCGTATCAACTATGATAAATTGGAGATTGAGAGAAAATGGTTCTCAGAAGCGTCGGACGAGGAAGTCAGATAGTAAGTCAGATGTCTTAGAATTTGTGTTATGCAACGAGTTTTCAGCTACATCGGACCCTTTCAATTATACTTCGGGGAGACTATCATTCACTCCCTAATGGATCTATGTCCTAGCGACATCGAAGTCACATTCATGTTGTGCAATCTATGCTTCCACCTTACTGGTCAAAAGCTTGGAGGACGGATTCAAGAAATCACGGATAGGCTTCAAGATGTACTTGCTAATGATCTACATAAGTATTATCTGGAAAAGGATAAACACTCAAGATACTCACACAGATTGACCAAGTTGTTGAACTTGAATCGGCAGTATCAGGTAAGGATATTTTTTTAGTTGAAAATTTTTTGATATAACACGTTTCCAAGCATGAGTGGCGTCGTAGTGTAGGGAGAGAGTGAGACGCAGAGAAGCGAGAGCGTCTCGTATCTCTGCGTTTCTCCCTCTCAATGTGCAACTTTGAAGACGCATATCTCAGAACCCTGCAGACATTACGAAAAATGATTAGCTGCAAAAATGTCGCTCTAATTTGGCTCTAGCGTCTCCAATTGTTTTAAAAAAATCCGGCAACTTTTCAGACGGAAATGGAAATCCGAAAAAAAAGATTCTTCCTGGCAGATACCTTCAACGTGTTTCGTGTCAAACTATCCCACCCGGAAATGTTTCTGTTTTCATGTTGATTTCAGTTTTTCTTCTATGATCTGCATTTTTAATATTGTGTACAAGATAAGTAATATTTATTGATAAGGCAAAATGAATTTTTTTACCCGTATGCGGAAGGAAAGTGAACAAAATGGAATAACACGAAAAATAGAGGTGATGTATTAATATTAATTATAATTATAATAATAAGTATCAACAATTTGTAACGGGGAATTTTCAATTGACCAATTAAACCTACTTATCAGAATTTCAGAATTCAAATTCCTGACTAGCATGACAATAAATAGTGCGGATTCTGTCCTTCGCTGGTTGGAAATTTGACTGCAAAGACAGCGTGGAGTAATAGAAGTTTAGTGCCCGCTGATAATCTCCAATCGACGCATAAATATTGCCCAACGTAAAATGAATAGCGACGAGTCTTGGCGACGCGCTCAACGCCGCTCCAGCAGAGATCAACGCAGAATTCAGAAGACCCGCTTGATGACAGATGTTAGCCAGGGACACCAAAGCGACATCTCTCATATGCGGTGGCGCCGTGTGGAGAGCACATCGGAGGCATCCCATCGCGTTTTCAGCGTTTCCAGTGACACGCCAATAGAGGGACGAGAGAACGCACAACACCCAGGAGACGTGACCGTCTTCTGAAAGTAGTTTATGGGAATTTTTCTGAAATGTGTTTCCAGAAAACTTACTAGCATTACTATGAAGCATTGCAGCGTGAAGTCTCGCTGCCACATGCTCAATGGTATCCCTCTCATTACCCAGAGATTTCAAAGCCTCAGACAATGCCTTCTCCGGTTGATAGAACAAAAACTGATCGCTCAACGCAAAAGCGGGGATATGATCCAGCCCTAGAATCGGTGAATTCTTATACTTATCCATAGTGGGGCACACAGGTTGGAGAGATGCCATCGCTGGCATGGGGCCTCTCAAATCCACGTATTTTTCGATATCCTCTCCTTTAGCCGTGAGAGAGACCCAGGTGGATGGAGCGTTCTCAAAGATCGCCTCTGGTTTGGCGACTCCATTACAGGACATGGTGGCGACACGTGGTGGAGGGAAGATCGAGACACCACGACGAATCTGATGGATAGATGGTTTGGGCAGCTCGGTTGGGAGTTTCGCGTCGTATTGTCTCATCATTGACTTCTCACGGATCCAGAGGAAGGACAAAGGCTTCTCAGGGATCGGAGCAAGATCGGAGCTCCATGACTCCTCCCAGTGATTTGCTTCTTTTTCTTTCTTAGTTGGAAGAATATACTTCATTTCGTTGGTGGCACTATCCCACCACTCTGCCGGGCGATTCGTGAAGAAATTGCTCCAGCCGCCGTAGTCTAGTGGCATTTCACTGGATTCTACTGTCTGGATACCGTCGACTTGATTCACCCAGTTGGTGACGTCATTTCGGGGAGTTATGAAGTTGAAGATGAGGAGGAATGGAGAAACAATGTTGGCGTAATCGGCGGTCTTCTTACTGAATCCGTCATACACTCCGTTGCATCGATGGTAGACAAGATGTGGTTGAGCGTTGGGCACGTGGGACTTCTCGACGACGTAGCATTGCTCTTCCATGTTTTTACGGGGCTAAAAATTTGAAATTGTAGCTCAAACCTAGGTCTTTATTTTTGGTGTTAACTATTTTTTGATAGGACTTCTAGGTTTCGAGAGGGGTCTATTCGCATTTAAAGTCAGCAAAGCGAGTGGTGAAGAGACGCAGAGAAGCTAGAGTGTCTCGTTTCTCTGCGCCTTTCTTTTAAGCCACTAGCTAAGAAACCGTCATAACTCAAAACCTGATGAAGTTATCAAAAAGTTGTCAACTACAAAAATATTGTTCAGGTCTACATCTTCTTTTTTGTAGTTGAGAACTTTTTGATATCTCTGTAATGTTTTTAGATATGCGCATCTAAAACAAACAGGAAGAGAAGAGAAGGTTTTGAGATGTGCGGCTTCAAAGTCAAGTTATAGAAATCGGGAGAGTGAGAGAGAGAAGACGCAGAGGAGCTAGAGTTTCTGACTTCTCTGCGTCTCTCTCTCTCTTCCCACATTCTTTCTTTTGGTAGCTCGAACTTTAATAGTATCCACCTCTAAAGCTTGTAGACATATCGTAAAACTTCCAACTGTAAAATTGAAGCTCAAGACTTTTTGATTTGTTTAATTATTTTTGAAAAATGTTGCAAAATGTTTCGTTGAAAACTCACCCTAATACAAACGGCATTCTGCACTTGCTGTGAGCAGCAAACAGTTGGAAACTGTGAAGAGATCGCTGGTTTTGTCGACTTTCCACTACATGCGATTTTCAGCAAATCCTCCTCAATCACAGCATGATCCGGATCCTTATCCATCGCATCCTTGAAATGTTGAATCGCTTTGTCGACGTCATGTTGTAAAAGCTTCATTCTTCCTTGGACATAATGGAAGAGTGGTTCTTTGTAACCCAAAAGATTCAGCTGTTGTGACAAGAATCCATTCGCATCATTAATCATTTTAGTGGATTTCAGAATGACTTGAGTCAGCTGGACAATCGCTATGAAGGACTCTTCGGGTTTATCAAGGAAAGCACCTAACAAGCATTTAGTTGCCTGATGGGGGTTACCCTGAACCCTCCAATAGAGTCCTGCCAGATTCATAGATACCCATTTGGGTCCGATGCTATGCTTCATAAGCAAATGAATCCTTCCCGCCATCTCGTGCTCTTCGACAACTCTGTCGGCTAACCGGACGAATTGAGTCTTCAGAGTTTTCTCGGCGTACTCATCGGATCTTCGATCGAAACGGGGGTTGAGGAGACGCTCGATTGCTTCGAACTGGAAAACAGTGAAAATTAGAAAACAGCAATTTGAGAAAAACGCTAGAATGGGGATTCTGAATCAAATTTCAGAATGCGTTTATACTTGCATACCGGGCCAAAACGAACCAAAACGGGACATCGCGTAACTCTCTTAAAACTCTATGTTATGAACTGAAAAATATACAGTAGCGAGCATAGGTGAGGGTAGATTCATACTTTCATGTGTAACTCAGCTGAATCATGTCCGTTTTGAATAAACTTTTTTTTGAAAGATTGCTGAAATATCCAGTAACAAGAAAATAAGTTTTTTGTAAAAGTTTCAGTTCTGATTTTTTTTCAATAATTGATTTTTCCTGATCGTGATTTGAAAATTCGAAAAAAAACTTTTTATTTTTCTCTTGGAGTTATTTAGTTTTTAATGTCAAAATGATGGAAAATGTACAAATAAACAAAAAATTATGTTGAAATAACTTCTGAAACCCTGAGCATCGTGCCAGAGCTCCAGAAGTCAAAAGTAACGTCCTCAGGAAAACCATCATAACTCATCAAAAAATGCTCCAAATTAGCCAAAACATGTACCAAGAGACGTGTTTTGAGTTCTTCTACAGACCAACATCAAAAAATCAAGATTTTAGAAAAAATAATTTTTCAAATTTTTTTCAGCCAAAATTTTTTCATTCCAATTTTTTCCTGGATTTCCGATATTTTCTGGCTATAAAACAAACAAAAAACACAAACATGTGTTTTAATATTTGTGATAAAGCACTTTGCATGCAGTATTTGAAACGTATGTCCGTTTTATAGCCAGAAAATATCGGAAATCCAGGAAAAAATTGGAATGAAAAAATTTTAGCTGAAAAAAATTTGAAAAATTATTTTTTCTAAAATCTTGATTTTTTGATGTTGGTCTGTAGAAAAACTCAAAACACGTCTTTTGGTACATGTTTTGGCTAATTTGGAGCATTTTTTGATGAGTTATGATGGTTTTCCTGAGGACGTTACTTTTGACTTCTGGAGCTCTGGCACGATGCTCAGGGTTTCAGAAGTTATTTCAACATAATTTTTTGTTTATCTAAGCATTTTCCATCATTTTGACATTAAAAACTAAATAACTCCAAGAGAAAAATAAAAAGTTTTTTTTCGAATTTTCAAATCACGATCAGGAAAAATCAATTATTGAAAAAAATCAGAACTGAAACTTTTACAAAAAACTTATTTTCTTGTTACTGGATATTTCAGCAATCTTTCAAAAAAAAGTTTATTCAAAACGGACATGATTCAGCTGAGTTACACATGAAAGTATGAATCTGCCCTCACCTATGCTCGCTACTGTACCAAAATGTAGAGCTCAACGAGTTCTATGTCTGTGATTGACTTTCAACCGGATGGCCATTTGTTAACCAGTCGCGGGTCCACTGGGATAAGTGCTAAAAACGCGAAAATGGTCAAAAGCCGTTCCAGCCCACCCGCGGAACATTAACGAATAGCCTTCCTGACTACCTAACTTCAAGGCTCGACTACCTAACTTCAATAAGGCTCGGCGCTAGCCGAATTCTGAATATATATATTTAATAATCTGAATCCCCCGTGTCTTCCACATCCCATCAATACCTTATTTCCCAAAACTCACCCCTGTAAACACTCTCAAATCATCCATTTTCACAAAATCACACCGTGGCTCGAACCATGGTAACGGAAGGCTATCGGTAGCCGACATGCCAAGATGAGTTGTCAGCAGCTCAGAGATTCTGGAACCATATAATTTTCAACTTTTTCGTTCAAGCGCAAAACTCACATCCACCCTCTATTCTCCGGAGTGATAAAGACTTGAGGGAATGTGTTAATTCGAAAAGGGTTGGAGGAGGACACCACCGCCTGACAATCCAAAGAATTCGGCCAATCCGCGCGTCGCCAATAGCGATCGATATTCTCGTCAAGTCTAAATAATTTTGAAAATCTTAAAAAGCCAATTTAAGATCACTTACTCCACATCCGAAAATCTTGGCTTAATCATTCGGAAGTAACCTTCCCGTTGACTTTCCCTCGAAATATCTTGTAGAGTCTTCTCGAACACCCGATTCCTCGGGTACTGCTCTGCAACCTTCCATGACGTCTCATTGAGCGGTGGTCGATTCCTCAACGTCTTCTCTCTCATTGGAGCCATCGACGTCTCGTACTCTTCAGGAGTGCATGTCAAGTGACAAGCAAACGTTGAGGCTACATTCAACTTGTTGTTGGTGGCAGGGAATCGATTGATTTGAACACGTTGGCATTTTCGCTCTGGAATTTTCTCGAGTATGATTTTTCAGATTAAAAAATATATATAGCTTACTAGGATGCGGTCCATACTTGACTTGATCAAAGAACAGTCTCTGATTTGCTCGAGTTTCAGCAGGTGCTATCAAGGCCACAACTTTTGTGTTCATATCAACTCTCTTGTTATAGGACTTCTGGAAATTCGTCTTCTCACTGACAAGATTCTCCAAGTTCTCCTTTTGTTGTTCCAGAGCTTCATATAGCCTCATGTGGCAAGAGATGACATACGCTTTGGATTCTCCTAGATCGAAAAATTGATCAAGAAGCTCTCCGTCGGCTTGTTTTTGCTCTCGCTTGGCGTCCTGAAAAAAAAAACGGTAAAGTTTGACCGCGACAAATTTTCTGACTGTTACAATTTATATACAAAATTGTAGGCTTAACCTAGATCTCCATTTTTGTAATTGACAAGTTTTTGATAGCTTTTCACACTTTTTAGATATGCTGTTTTGAAGATTCCCTACTGACACAGAGAGAGGAGTGAGAGAGGGAGAGACGCAGAGAAGCCACCTCGTTTCTCTGCGACTCTCTATCTCTCTCTTTTAGCGCCACTAACTTTGAAGCGTTATATCTCAAAATCCTGAAGAGATAGAAAAAAGTGCTTAACTACGAAAATAAAGATCTAAACCCAAACAATATTTTTGTAGTTGACAACTTTTTGATAACTCCATTAGCTGTGGAGTTATGGCGGCTCTTAGCTAGTGGCTTAAAAGAGAGACGCAGAGAAGCCAGCCACCCTCGTTTCTCTGCGACTCTCTATCTCTCTCTTTTAACGCCACTAACTTTGAAGCGTTATATCTCAAAATCCTGAAGAGATAGAAAAAAGTGCTTAACTACGAAAATAAAGATCTAAACCCAAACAATATTTTTGTAGTTGACAACTTTTTGATAACTCCATTAGCTGTGGAGTTATGGCGGCTCTTAGCTAGTGGCTTAAAAGAGAGACGCAGAGAAGCCAGCCACCCTCGTTTCTCTGCGACTCTCTATCTCTCTCTTTTAACGCCACTAACTTTGAAGCGTTATATCTCAAAATCCTGAAGAGATAGAAAAAAGTGCTCAACTACAAAAATGTAGATCTGGAACTGCTCTATTCACTCAATTAAAAATCATGCCAAAAAACTCCTACCTTAAACTGGCTGGCCGCTTTTGCATAATTATGGAAAGTCTTGCTGAATATCCCATTCCTCTCCTTCTGCGTCAATTTGAAATGAATCGTCGCTTTGTCTGTTTCCGGGTCAGTTCCAGTTTCTGGGCCGGTTAAAACAGACGAATCGGCGGTGGCAGCGTACATCATCCCAAGGTAACAGGATACCATGTTAGCAGGTGTTAGTTGCTGTAACATTTTAAATTTTTTTAAAGAAATTCCAGTTGTAGGATACCTTTAAAATAATATAAGCCTCCACCGAGTATCCAGCTCTATTTAATAGCGTCGCTATCGACAATCGGATAGTTTGCTCCGCGTGAGCCGGATGGAACGCGTCGATCTGTGGAGCTCGAGTTTCATCGTTCACAAAATGAATTCCAGTCGCATAGCATGTCAACGCATACGATATTTTTCCCTGAGCCCTCCAGTAGGCGGCCGCCGCCATGTGAAGATAAGCGTTCCGGGATACACGTTCATCGTCATGAGATAGCATACTGGAGAGCATATTTCCGTATCGAGACATCCCCTCGGATCCACGTGTGAATTTGGCGAAATCCGGGAAGTACATATCGAGCACTTTCAGATACATTTCATCTTCAGAACCCACTTTGTCATTGAGACTTTTTCCAAGATCCTGCAATTAACCATTAACAAAAACGTCAGTCTCTTTATACCATGTTCCACTTACCACATTATTCTGCCCCTTCATCTTCACCGCCTCAAACCAATAATTACACCTGGGCGGTCGATTATCGTTATCCGGTGGTGACCCGAAGTACTCCTTCACAAATGCGGTATACTTTTGATAGGACTCGTGGAATTCTGGACAGAGCTCTGCAGTGAACGAGGTGTGGAAACTGTCGGGCTCGAGTTTGATTCCTCGGGATTTTCTGGAAATAAATGTTTTAAGTGTGTCTTTAAGCGGTCTAGATTTTTTTAATTTGGCTGTGTAGATCAAATCTAGCTCTACATTTTTGTAGTTGTCAACTTTTTGATTGTTCTTCACGTTTTCGAGATATGCGCGCTAGAAGATAGGAAGAGAGAGAGAGAGAGAGAAGGCACAGAGAAGTCAGACACTCTCGCTTCTCTGCACTCTCTCACTATCTCATTTCTTGACGTTTTTAGTCACTTTTATTGTTACAGTACTCTAAAAAACCTGATTTAACCAGAAAATAACACATTTAGGTGAGAGAGACGCAGAGAAACGAGAGTGTCTCGCTTCTCTGCGTCTCTTCAGTTTTAGGTACCAATCTTTAAAGAGGCATATCTCAAAACCCTGAATAGATATAAAAAAGTTGTCAACTACAAAAATGAAGCTCTATCTTTGTACTACTCAAAAACTTAAAATTCAAAAAATTGGGCTCAATTTGGTCGAGTTGTGAGTCTTGAAAGTTGGGCGGCTGGTGATACTTAATGAGAGCGGATTTTGAGAATTTACCAAGGATTACGGTAATTTTAAATTGTTCTTAATTTTTACTTAATTTTTTGCTCAATTACTTTAATATATTATTTCTATGGTTGGTTTAATTTTTTCAAAGTTTTGTTATTTTCCGTTTAATTTTCAGTCAATTTTTTTTGAAATTACTATAACTTTTTCTAGAAACATCCAACAAAACAATGATCAACTACAAAAATGAGGGTCTAGTTTTGATCTACCTATTACAATAAAATAGCAAAGATTGATGGTGGTTACGTTAAGTTACGAGACCTCGATACACTCAGTTTTCAGATTTTACAAACTTTTATTTAAAAGTTCCTAACTTTTTCCAGAAGCATCCTGGAAAAGAATGACCAACTACAAAAATGTAGATCAAGGTTTGATCTACAAGATCCATTAAAGTTTTAACGAATTGGATTGCTCCAGGGTTTTTGGCAAAGCCTCAAACCTTCTCGATTTTCAGATTTTTTCAAATTTTTCCAAAATTTTTCTCAACTTCCAAAAAACTCACACACAAGCCTCCTCCTGTTGTCTAAAGTCTTCTTCAAATTTCGGATTATCCAAATTCTCATGTTTCGAAATCTTCTTCAACATCCCCTGCATCTCATCCACATGCTGCGTAATCACCCGCACATTCTCCACTTGTTTCAGAAAGTCCGTGAGGGATCCCGACATTCGCAAGTTGTACGGCGAATCGTTCTTTAATTAGGGAGGGTAATTATCATCACTAATTAGTAAATCATTCTTACCACCGCCTCAATCCTCTTCCCATCCTCACTGAGCCGCCAGTGATAGGCGCCGAGCACGCAATCATTGTGTAAAATGAGAAGTGTGAAGAGCCACGCGAACCATTTCCGTTGCATTCGAAACTATTCTGGAAATCTGATAGTGAGATCTGTGATCTACCAAAATAGGATAAACGATGTCAAGAAAAAATCGATAATCAACGTCTTCTTCGTCTCCAGGCGGAGACGAGAGAGTGAGAGACGCCAGAGAAGACAAAAACCTGTAGTTTTCGTCTTTCCGAAAAACGAACACGTGTCAAATGAGAAGGCGTCTTCTGTCCAACTAAATGGATTGAAAAATGAAAGTTCTCTAATGAGAGACCGTCGAGATAGTATGGGGATCGAGGAGGGTGACGTCTGGCTTGTGACATGGCAAATTTCTTAACGGGAGTACTGTTTTAGAACTTAGGTATATATATATATATATATATACCGGTATAGTAAGAAACAGCAATTAAAAAAAAAGAAAAAGAAAAGAGGAAAATGTGAGAAAACTAGGACAAGGTCATTGTCCACCGGATTAGTTTAATTAAAATCTTTTTTTTTAACTTTTTATTTATTTTTTGAAAATTAAATTAAAATAGGATCTATAGTTAGTTAGAATGTATGTCTATAATTTTCAGCGTTTTTAATTTCCCAGAATTTTCACAAAAAATCCCCCCAAACCACCGTTTAAACAGTCTTTATACCTAACAGAAACAACTAAACGCGTAAACCCTCCGATTCTCTGCGTCTCTCCTCTACTCTATCTCTCTCGGGGAGTGCTGATGGAGCGAGATTGCATTAGATCATTTTATTTCGTTTGCTGGGGGAAATGTTTTTTGTAAAATGTCTATTTTCATTCAAAAACTATAAACAATGTTATCTTGAATGAAAATTCCAGTTTCAAACATTGCAAAATCTCGTTTTCATGCTTCCAATACTCACAGAATATTCAAAATATTCAAAAAATCGAAAGCAAAAAACTTTCGCCACCACCAAAACTCGAACTCGTGACCTTCTTCTTTTCGGACCATATCGTTCCCGGCTGCGCGACGCCGCACCGTTTTGCGATTAAGGTAGAGGGCGTATATAAGCTGGGTGTTTCTTTCTATCGGCGAGTTGATTTCAACCAGCGAATTTTCGGGATTTTTTTCCAACAATAACTTGGCTTTTAAATATTTTTATTCACAACGGCGCGCATATATATAAATAAATAAGTGTTCATCCTGAACTCAGGATGATCCACTGCCAAATACAATACTAATTAAAGACTATTTGAAAACAAAGCAAAAGGAGCAAAAAGTGAAGGAAAAGAGAGATGACCGCGTTTAAATTAAAGTGAAATGAGGAGAGAGATGGGGAGATATATTAAGAAACTAAAAACACAAAAAGGAAAAATAAAACATAGATGGGGGGAAGGGGAGAATGAGACCGGGCGATCATCGAAAAAACATTGGATATAAATAAATAAAAAATTTTAAAAAACGAAAAAAAAAGGATTGAGCGGGGTGTGGTGAGACAGAAAAACACTCGGATAGATGGAAAAGGGGGAAGAAAATTCGAATCGAATTTTATTTACAAGTGATGGAAATGAGGGGCTCGAATCGGGTAGCTACTGGGGGGCGTGGTCTCCGGTAGGATTCTATAGAGAAAAGTGGGCGGGGCTAAGAAACAGGTGAGCAGTGAAAAAGAGACGAAAAACGACTAATTGAGATGAGAGAATGTGTGTAATAAAGAAGTAAGAAACAAGAGGGGCGGGATAATACAAAGATTGGGGGGGGGGGCTTTTCTGAAAAAATTGAAACAAAACTGAATTACACAAACCAATTTACGCGAGGGGGATTCTGATATCGTACAGTGTTTCTGGTATATGGAAATGTGTAATGGTGGGACGATAGTACATGTCGTGCATTTACGTGTATAAGAAATACAGAGAAAAAATTATAATTAATCAATTAAAGATTCAAGACGGCGGTGTTGTCAGTCGACGAATCGCTGCTTCCAGATCGGATTGGCTAACCTGAAAATCTTCAAATTTAAGAAAAATCATCTATAATTCCCTACCTGTGGCACCGCGATTCTCTTCATCAACTCCTCAATCAACTCGTTACAAATGCCGGGACACGAGTCCTCCGCCTCTCTGAATACATGTCTCAACTGGTCGAGTGCCGCCGTCGCGTGACGTGTCCGTGACAAATGTTCAATCGCCGGTAGGAGACTACAGTCAAGTGCTCCTTTCACTCGCTGAGCCTCTCGTGACGGTGGTGGTGGCGGTGCTCCGTATCCATACATTCTTCCGTGGAGGAGATTCTCCTGTGAAGACGTCGGCACATGACTATCACGAGGATAATCCGTTCGACCGCCGGATCCTCCACGTCCTCCTCTATCCGAGTATTCCATTGGATTCTGATGTCCATTGAGTCCACCACCATTCGTGTACTCTCGTCGACCGCCACTTCCACCTTGAACTCCGTTACTTCCTCGATTCTGTTGATATTTCGACGGCGACGTTTGAGTGGTAAGTCGCTCGCTCGACGGACGATTTCCTCGCTCTAAATCCCAAGAATTCGCCGAACCAGCTCGTTGTCCGTTGGGTGGTGAGACCATCGATTGAGTTCTTGCGAGTGTTGCCGTCGGACTAGTATTCGGACTTCCGAGAGTGATCGTCGTCGCGCCTCCAGATGACGCTGTGTGTGCTTGTGGAGTCATAGATGACGTGTATGCAGATGACGAGTTGTTGCCACCGGATCCGTAGCCAGATGAGCTGATCGAGGCGTTTCGAAGTTGATCGGCGACAGCGGCGACTTGTGGGTTTCCCTGGAAGAAAAATAAAGGTTTTAGAGGGAAAATTAGAGTGAAAGTGAGTTTGAAAAATCTCTTTTTTTTTGCATGAAAATTATAGGGAAAGTGGCAAAATTTCATAGTTGTCAATGCCCGGCCCGGGCCGGGCCGGGCCTTGTCGGCGAAATCAAGGCCCGGCCCGGCCCGGCCCGGCCAAATTGGCGCGAAAGTCAAATTTTTTCGAATTTTTTGAATTTTTTCGCGAAAAAGTCAAATTTTCGACTATGATTCAGAATTAGAAGAAAATCTGAAAAATAGTAAAAAAATGGTCACATTTCCGATGAAAAATTGAAAAAATTTCGAAAAAAAAATTGGGAAAAAAAGGGTCATTTTTTGAAGCCGGGCCTTCGGGCCGGGCCGGGCCGGGCCTTGAAAATTTTCTACCGGCCCGGCCCGGGCCTTGACAACTATGCAAAATTTCACAATTTTTGGAAAAAATCCGGAAAACTCAGTTTCAGCAAAAAAAAAACAGAAAAAGACAGAATTTCCAAGTTCTTTTTTCATGGAAGGGGGTAAATCATTTCAAATTTTCCATTTTTATGTAATGGAAAGTGTTTTAATGTTTTATGAAGTCATTTCTAGCATGAAAATAGTGAAAGACCGTGATTTTCGAGCTAAAAATGTGCGTTTTCACGATTTTTTGACTGAAAATCATCAAACTGTTCATAAAACTTTTTAGGAAAACTCAGTTTCAGCGAGAGAAAAAAACAGAAAACCACAATTTGTTGAAATTTTTCATAAAATTATGCCAAAATTTTCATTTTTATGAAAAATCTTAATGAAAAAACTCAATTCTAGCATGGAAATGGTGAAAAAAAGCGATTTTCGAGCTAAAGATGCGCGTTTTCTCGATTTTTACACTGAAAATCATCAAACTGTTCATAAAATCACTTACCCTAACAATCGTTCCACCCGGTGATCCACTCGGTGATCGTCTCCCAACCGGCGGCCTCGGTCTATCCGTCCTCTGCCGCACCGTTCCATCATCATCATGGTTGGGGGCGACGGCGCCACGCGGTCCCCGCACCGTCGGATAATCCCACTTGCTCGTTCCACCACCGCCGTCCGAGTCCTCGTCAAGATCACTGTCGCTGGAGACGCCCGTTCTCGATCTGTTAACGAATCTTGGTGATGGGATGGGTAGTCTAAAATAACCCATCTGGTTTGTGTGAGCTTCTTTTGGGTCGGATTTTCAGACAAAGAGGGTAAAAAACATGAATCTATTTTTCTATAAAAAAAAGACCTTCCAAAACAAAGAAACTCGCACAAACACTGGGAGGAGAAAACCCCGTACCTATACTCCGCTGCTCTCTCAATCAAATCCACCAAAATACTATTCTTCTTGGCTCGTTTTATGAATTGATGCTTCAGAAGGGTACTGGCAGATGGTCTCTGAAAATGAAATCTTCTAAATTTTAGCCGTATATATTTCAAATTCTGTACATTCTCCGGATCCTTATTCAGACACAGCTCGACAAACTCCTTGAACGGTTTCGACCACTGACTGCCTTGTAACACGGGCGGCGGGTTTTTCGGGATGAGGAATAGTACGCGCATCGGGTGAAGATCCGAGTGCGGTGGCTCGCCGTTGGCTAGCTCGATGGCCGTGATTCCGAGTGACCAGATGTCAGCCTGCAAAATTTTGATGGAATTCGGGGGAGTTTTAAGGAGGAAATCTGAGGTTTTGAGGGCCCTAAACCTCAGATTTTCAAATTGGAAAAAAAACAAAGGAAACACACGGAAAACGACAAGAAAAAGCGCGGTACCTTATAGTCATAACTCGACTGTTTGATCAGCTCGGGGGCCATCCAGAACGGCGATCCAACGAATGTGATGCGTTTTTTGACGGTTTCTGTCAGTTGTCCAGCCACACCAAAGTCGGCCACTTTCACATCGCCGTGCTCACTGACAAGTACGTTGGCAGCTGGAAGTAGGGGACACAGGGGTGAGAAAATTACACAAAAACCCCCCAAAATGGACATTTTACACTGGGAAAACCGGGGGAAAAGACACAAAAAAAGGTCTAGAGGACAGTAGTGTGTACCTCAATACCATAGTCGCCTTGTATCACTTCTGGCGCCATAAAGAATGGTGTGCCGACAAAAGTGTTGGCTTTTAGGACGGTGGCCAGCGATTTTGCGACACCGTAGTCACAAATTTTCACCGCCGCTGTTTGGCGATCCAACAGTATGTTGGCTCCTGAATTTTTTCGGATTTTCACAATTTTCAGCGAAAAATTGTAGTTTTCTATTTAAATTGTCAAAAAAAAAATCAATTTCAGCCGATTTTCACCAAGAAAAACGATTTTCTCCCCAACAAACCTTTAATATCTCGATGAATTTTGCGTTCACTATGCAAATACTCTAATCCTTTGAGTATTTCTCGAAGTATTACAGCAATATGACTCTCATCGAGTTTTCCGCTTTTCGTCAGATCGAGCGCCGATCCACCGCCCAGATATTCCATTATAATCCATAG
The DNA here is from genome assembly GCF_010183535.1 of Caenorhabditis remanei. Lineage (NCBI taxonomy): Eukaryota > Metazoa > Nematoda > Chromadorea > Rhabditida > Rhabditidae > Caenorhabditis > Caenorhabditis remanei. The sequence continues at coordinate 4,560,128 of NC_071332.1, forward strand.
TTTTGAGCCCTAAAACCATTTAAAATTTGGAATTTTCGGCTAAAAAACACTGAAAATACCTTCAAAAAACTGCCAAAATACTTTGTCACATACTGTGAATCGCATTGACTGAGCACTTGAATCTCTTGTTGAATATCCTCGATTTCGTCTTCCGCCTGCTCGAGATCGATTATTTTTATGGCGACGACACGGCCCGTACGATTGTCGATCCCTTTGTACACCTCACCGAAAGAGCCGCGACCGATGCGCTCTTGTTTTGTGAAGATCACTTCCGGATCCAGCTTCTGCAAGAAGGAAAATATTGAATTTTTCAATAGTAAAATGCCAATTTTTGGGGTTGAAAATAGAGTTTTCGTTAGTTTTCGCACAGTTTTGGCTAAAATCAGTCCAAATTTATCATTTTCGTCAAAGAAGACCGGGTTTATCTGCGGTTTCCTAGGAAAACATCAGATAGATCGAAAAAAAAATTAGTAACTTTTCAACAAGGAACTGAAAAATGCTGATTTTTTAGCGAAAAACAATTGAAATTTGTGAGAAAATGCAAAAAAATCGGGAAATCTGAACGTTTTCTCTCACAAAATATCAATTTTTGGGTTTTCGTTAGTTTTTGCACAGTTTTGGCTAAAATCAGTCCAAATTCATCATTTTTGCCAAAGAAAATCGAGTTTATCTGCGATTTTCTAGAGAATCATCAGGAAGATTGAATTTTTAAAAATTATTTCCATCAGAAAATGCCAAAAATTGCTTTTTCCGATATCTGAAACCGCAAAATGAGTAATTTCTCAACGCAGTGCTGAAAACTGCTGATTTTTTAACGAAAAAATAGGAAAAGCTGAACTTTTAAAACAGTCGAATAAAACCACCTTCGCCGCATAAACTTTAGAAAATTCTAAAAAAATTCTCCCAAACGGTGCGGTAAATCCCCGACAACAACAAAAAAAAACATCACCAAAACCTTCTCTATGTATCAAAAAGAACACAGCGAGGAGAGGGTGATTCACAAAATTATGACTGTTATACCAAACATAACGCATACATTCAGTCATAGGGAGAGACATGATACACCAGGTGACTCAGTCAGTGGCCGGTATTAAAAATCTCACTCTGACAAACAGAACAGACTTCAGAATCCTAATGATTCTTACCTTCAGATGATCCAGAGGGGATTCTAGAAGGTGTGGGTAACAAGGGGGATCGGAACGACGAGGGGAGAAAAAGCAGCTCATTTTTTCAGAGGAAAAATGGAGTGAAACGAAACGAGGACAGCAACAAAACACAGATGTTCGTAAGCATCGATGACAGATGTTTCGTTTTTAGTTTTTGGGAGAGATGATGACATCGTGAGCAGGTGGCCGGCTCGGAGATATTCAACAGCTCAGAATTTCAGATTTTATGTTGAGACAGAGGATCAGAGCCTGCGAGAGCGGTAATTTTGAACCGTAAACTGCTCAAAATCCAGCCGTTTTGTGTTCAAAAAACGCCAAATACTCAAATTTTGAGACAGAAAAAGGGACTGCTCGCTATGATCGTTCTAGCCGTCATTTTGAGCCAAAAACTACTGAAACTGTCGGATTTGTCACTGTTGGAGCGTGGCAATCAGTTCAAAGACCTCTACTGCTATATCGAGTTTCGGATTCACAAGAACAGAGTTGCAGGGCTATAGCTTCATAGTCGTTATGGTTCGATTTTAAGCTCAAAAGTGCTCAAAAGCAAAAATTTACCACAGGAGGTACATAGCTATCGGTTCAAAACCTTCTAGCCATTTCGAGCAAAGTGTAACTTCCAAGTAAAGAAAAACTCACCGAGTTCACAAACGTCATACTCCAATAATAATAATTCCAAAGTTGTACAATTCACCACTAAAAAAAACTTTCCGATTAAAACCAGCGTCCGGAACGTTTCGAATGATGGATGGTAAACACGGAAATCGATAGAAAACGAGCGTCGTAAGATATGACTAGGAGACACCACACACACTCCTAACTATATTTGCGCCTAATGATGAATCAAACACTCAACTTGCTCTCTTGCTCTCTCTCTCTCTCAGTCCCTTATCACTGATTCTCTCTTTATTACTCTCCAGATGATTGTAGTGGTGGTGGTGGGGAATTTGACTCAATAATGACTGTTGAAGGCAGAAAATCGTTTTTTTTTAATTCTGGAAAGCACTTTGAATATAATACACGCCCGGGACTACAAACATAACTAGCCCGTCAGATTCCTCTCGCTCTCTCTGTCTCGTTACGAACTGTATACAACAATTTCGTTTTCTCGATTCCCCCTACGTCTCTCTCTCTCTCTTTCACAACCTCACTTTCTGTTTCCGCTGTCACAGCAGCAGCAGCAGCACACTGTCTTGTTCAAACATTCCGAACCTATGTGTGGTGGTGGTCTCAGTGAGGTACGGAAGGGAGGGGAGAAAAGAATCGGAGGGATCGGCTCAGGGGGGGGGGGCGCGGAGAGAAAAGAGAAACCACAGAGATTTGCGAGAGCATCAATACTCAATTTGGGTCGTTAAAGCATGAGTTGAACAACGAGAAGAAGACGAAGAAGGGTGTGGTTTTAAGACACGAAAACGTGTTGATTCCGAGAAACGAGGAGAGAGAGAGATAGCTGTGTTTCCTGTATACACGTCATGAAACTGAAAAATTCCAAATTTCCACACAAACCATAACGGTTTTTGTGGGAAAGAGTGGTGTACTTTTGCAGAAATTGAGTGTCTGGAATCGAAATTAAACCAAATAAAGGCTGAATTAAATCGAAAACGTCAAAACTTGACAGCTTCGTCAAGATTGACTGAAAAGTTGAGTCAAAACTCCGCCAAATTAGAGGTAATCCGAATTTAAAGGGAAAAACAGAAACTTGCAACATCGGAATTGTTCTAAATCAGGAACCTGCCGAGTTAGAACTGTCCAGAATCGAAAATTATGAATTGTAGAATAGTTCTGAACGGATTCAGAACAGGAGTATGTAAAAACCGTTACGATTCAGAAAATTGAAACTTTGTCGTTTCAGAACCGCTCCTAACTGGAACTAGACCATATTACATTCACGGGTAATTTGGCGCCAAAGTTGAAATTTCACATTTTTTCGAATTTTTATCGCGAAAAAGTCCGATTCATTCAGAATTAGAAAAAAATCTGAAAAATCATCTCATTTTCGATGAAAAATGGAAAAATTTCAAAAAAAATTGGTTCATTTTTTGAAGCCGGGCCTTGACCAGGCCTCGACAAGTATGCCATATTAGAACTTTTTAAATCAGAATTTCTTCGAAAAAGCGATTTTTTGAAACTTCTAATACTGTAGAAATCAGAAAAAGTGCTTAAACCACGAGTGAATGCACTAATTACTCTCCGGCAACACCAAAAACCGTCGTCTAGCCAATTTAGTGCTGAGCGGTGCGTTCCGAGCATACTTGCAACGGGCCGGGCCGGGCCGGGCCGGGCCGGGCCGATTTGAGAATTTTCACCGGCCCGGCCCGGCCCGGTCGGCCCGGGTCACAGTACAAAAATTTGAAAATTTGAATTTTTTTGAAAATTTTTTGATTTTTTCGCAAAAAAGTCGAATTTTCGACTATGTTTTTACATATCGATAAAACTCAAGTTTACATAGGATTTTTGACTATTTTTGACGAAAATTTCAAAAAATTTCGAAAAATTTTGTGAAAAAGTTGTGCTCATTTTTTGACTCCGGGCCGACGGGCCGAGCCGGGCCGGGCCGATATTTTGCAAGTCTGGTTCCGAGTGTTGAAAAATCACTAAACGTTTTGAGCAAACATAGCAGCATTCCTTCGCCGCTTCTCGCTAGCTTTTCGACATTTTCGTTCAGGAAGGAGGATGGCTCAAAATCCATGGCAAAAAAATCATTGAAGACCCCAAAAATCCAGATAAATCGAAAATTTGGTGAAGAGAAAGAAGAAGAAGAGGAGATTAGTGTGTATTCGTTCTTTTTCTCCTTCTTCTTATTCACAGTCAAAGTCTAAACGAACGAGACAGAAAGAAGAGTGACGGGAAGCGAAAAAGATGATGATTCGCTTCGGTTGGTCACCTCTTCTCTCGTGGTGGACAGTACGACGGCGTCCGTTGCGCCGGAATACAAATTCGATAGATATATATATATATATATATATATATTCGGAACGCGACGCACTTCAGGAGAAAAGAAGAAAAATGAGGGCAATGTGATTGGCAATTGAATTGGTAATGAGCGTGTCTAGAACGGGAATTTCTAGTGAAAAAAACGCCCATTTTAGACGCCGAAAATCGAAAATTTGCAAAAATTTGCAAAAAAAAATTATTTTTTCAAAAAATTACCTCGACATCTGATCCGAACGTTGTGAAATCCATCTATATAATAAGAGAAATTTTGAGAAATTTTTGAAGCGAATTTTTAATGAATACACAAAATCAGGTTGTGGGGAAAAGTCGGCTGGGAGCAACGACTCTGGGAGCTCTTGGCGTCGGAAGTTTTCAAAGCGGCGGTACGCAAACACCACATTTGACGACAAATTGCGGACACTGGGGAAATTGGAAAAATTAATTTAGAAATATAGTTTTTGAGTGATAAATTGATAGAAAGTTGATATTTTTCGGTGATATTCGGCAGAAAAAAAATGAAGAAAACATTCTGAATTAGTAGGTTACTCAATTCTGGTCAATTTTTACTCATTTTCCATCGAAAAAACTGCGTAATTCGCAATAGTAAGTTTTTTTGTTAAATTTCTCAGTTTTACCCGTTAAACCTATTTTTTAATCAAACTTTAGCTCATTTTTCGATAGTTTTCATCCGAAATGTCTCAAAAATTATAATTCCGAGCAAAAAATCGCGAAATTCGAGAAAAAATTTAAAAAAAAAACGTTTGTACGTTGAATAAGTTGGAATTTGTGATAAATTTCTATATAAATTCCGGATTTTATGTGTTTTTCATCCGAAATCACAAAAATTTAACATTTATGACAAATAATCAGAAAAAAAACACATTTCTGATTTTTTTTCTACTCGTTTTAATTATTTTTTGAAGATTTTCATAGCGAAAAACAAGAAAAATCGTCATTTTTAATTGAGAAACACCCTGTTTGAGAAAAATTGAAGTGATTTCTAATAATCGTAAAACTATGAATATGAAAACAACGATTTCTGAGAAAAAAGTACTGAAATTGAGAAGAAAAATCCCCAAAGTTCGAACTTACACTGTTATCTTCAATCGGTTTAGCCGTAAACTTCCTCCGTTCCGCCGGCTTTGGCGGTGACATTTCGGGTGACATGACGTTCAGATTAACCGCCAGACTTGGTGGCACAGGCGACTGCTGCTGGGGGTGCTCCGTAGAGTTATAGATCCCTTGGATGGTTTTTCCAAAATTGGACGGTTTGAAACCAGTCTCGAAACGGTTTAAAGTCATATTCTCCATAGGTGGGTCCATAAACCCTTCATTCGTGGCTCCATACGTCACGTGCTCTCTGGGCGGTGTGATTTGAGGGAAGAAGGAGTTTTCTTCGACCGGATATACGATATTCGTGTTTACGTATAATGGGGCTTCCAGAGAGGGTTCCAAGGGCTCTCTGAACGGCGGTGGCGGAGCCGGAGCCCTTTTTTCGAATCGCTGAATAGCTGATTGAACATTTGTCGTTCGAAGAATAGTATCAGTGAATCTGTGATCTTCCATATAGAACCTGAACAATGATTGATAGTGGGAGTAGGAGAAGAAGAAAACGACGAAAACGATTGGCGAGGAAGGAAAACGGAGGGGGAAAACTGAAATCGATAAGAAGGACAGAATTATGCCATAAAAATTCCTGAGGCGTGATGCATCGGGTGTGATAACACGAGTAAAAAGAGAGTGTCGTCTGTTGCGAGGGAATTGGAAATATGACAGCTCGACAAACATTTGATGCGTTTTTTGACCTGATCGTTCAGAGCAAAAAGCGAACGCGGATGGTTTTTAAACTATGCTATCAATGAACAAGGAATAGTTAATTGCATTGCGTCAATTAACTAATTATGCTGGAAACAAGGAAAGTGTTTCAGCTTAAATCCGTTTCAAGATTCAGCTGGCAACTAAATGAACCAGGTTACGAGGTTCCGTTAGTTTCCACGATGATCTACGTGAAAAAGTGAAACTCAGAAAATAGTTTCCCGCTAAAACCTAGATGGTTGGGAAACTAACGTCGTCTGGATTCTAAACCCGTTCTCAATTTTTGACCACCGTCGAAATTGCCGGAGTTTCGTCACTCGGTAATTCTGATGGCTTTTGTGATCTACGCGAAAAAGCGGAATCACACACAAAATAGTTTCTAGATGAAATCTATATAGCTAGCGTGAGGATTCTGAATCCGTTTTCAAATTTTTCGAATTGTCTACATGAGCCGAGATATAGGGTTTCAAAGAAAAGCTCTGTAACTCAGCCAAATTGATAAACCAAAGAAAGCACAGACACGATGAAAACCGTGTCGCACCGCCTACGTGATTGGAAAGCTGAAGACGTGAAGATTCTGAATATTTTTCAGAATTTGTGTAGTGTTACTTTGAACCGAGTTACAGTATTTTGAAAGTCGATTCAACATCTAATATTAGTGAAACGACAGTTTGTGATCTACGCGTGATAACTGAACCTCAGCAAATCCTTTCTAGGAGAAACCGGAATTGCTGGAAAGCTGAAGACGTGAGGGTTCTGAATTCGTTTTCAAATTTTTCGAATTGTCTACATGAGCCGAGTTACAGCATTTCGCTCTGTAACTTGGTTCATTTTGACATTGCAAAAATTTTGCATACAGATTCAGAATCCCTGTAACATCAGCTTTCCAGCGGTACAGGGATCTCAGGATCATTCCAACACTGCAAACCGTCAAAAAGCCAAATTGATGAACCAAAGAAAGCACAGACACGATGAAAACCAAGAAAACCGTGCGGTCAGAGCACTCAAAAGTGAAATTCGATAACTTGCTCTTTCTCAGTCCGTCGGCGACTTTTTTGGTGCTCAGAAATGGACAAAACACGTGTAACCACCATAAAACGAAATAACAGAAACCCGAAAAGTGTACGATTCTTTCCTCGGGATTATTCATATTTGTTGTCCCTCCCGACCCGACGAGAGAGAGTTTCCATATAATCGCAACGGTCAACAGTGTTTTACAATTACTTTTTTCCCCTTTTCACTACTTACCGCCGGCCCATTCAATTATTTTAAGTGCCCCCCGGCGTACCTCAATGTCAATCCGATCCCATTTCACAGTAGTTGATGGTTGGGCGACTTCTAATGCTGCTGACGTCATTGATTGCGCTGACTGTAATTAGGAATAATTGGGGGAAATGGTGGAAGATAGGATAATGAGAAAAGGGTAACTTGAAAACGGGGCAATACGTGGATACAAAGAAAAAAACGTTTTGGAAACACGTCAATTTTTTTTTAATTTTGAAGAAAAAACATGTTTTGAAAGTACAGTAATCCGGGAAAACAGTTTTTTGTATTCAAAACAAGATGGATAATTTAAAGGCGCATCAAAAGCCACTTGACTATTTCATCGAAAAAATGATTTTGCGCAGTGTTACAGTGAAAATTTGCTAATTTCAAAGGAGTGTCTGAATGTTTGTATCTATTTTGCGGGGTGGAAACCCACCTTCAAACAATCACATCTCAAAAGCTAGCAGAGTTATCAAAAAGTTGTCAACTACAAAAATATTATTCAGATCTAGATCTCCATTTTTGTAGTTGACAACTTTTTGGTAGCACTTCACGCTTTTGAGTTATGCGCCTCCAAAAAAAAAGCAACGTCACGCGAGAGGGAAGGAGAGTGCAGAGAAGCTAGACTGTCTGACTTCTCTGCGTCTCTTCTCATTGCTTCAGTTGCTCATCTTTAAAGGCGTGTAGCTCAAAAACTTTTTCAGCTAGCATGAGCAACTGAAGAGATGAGAAGAAGAGAGAGCGAGAGGGCGCAGAGAAGTCAGACAGTCTAGCTTCTCTGCGCTCTCTCTCTCTCCGAAGACACCTATCTTCAAAGGCGCATATCTCAAAGGTGTGAAGAGTTAACAAAAAGTTGTCAACTACAAAAATGCAGCTCTTAGTTTGATCTACACATCCAATATAAATTTGAAACAATGTGGCTAATTTTAAATACCATGAAAGTAAAAATACCGTCAACCAACATTTTCACAGAAGATAGTACTGATAATTTTATGAAAAGCTTACACCGTTAGAGAGATACAAGGATTCTGAATCTGTTTTTAAAATGTTCAAAATGCTAAAGTTACTGAGTTATAAGCAAATGAAGCCAAAAGTTCAACTATTGAATACTGCCTGGCTCTAAGTGCTGGAACTCGGCACAGTTAGATATTTTTGAAACTTGAAAACAAACTCAAAATGGTCTCTGATTCAGAATCTGAACTGTATAAATGCTGTTCAGGTTATCTATTCCACCTGATTTACTCTGAAAGCAAGAAGACCTCAAACTACACACTCCCCTTCAAAAATGACGAAAAAAAACTTATCAAGTCATTGAAAATAAACACAGAGAATACTGTTGTGAGACTCACATACCACTTCTATAGTTATGGGTCATATCATACGTTGTTTATGTAAACATGAACTATCAATTGTCAAGGTTTTATTGTATATATTGGTGAGAGAATGTGTTTGTATGTGTGGTCGGAAATTTAAAGAAAGGTTTGGGGACATATATTCAGAGGGTAATCAGCTTGACGATTAGAATAGAACATCGGATATCAAAAATCAGACGAGGGAAATGAAAATGAATTGAAAGAAAAAGTGACACAACACATGTCGCTGGAAGTTGTTTCAATGGGCTCAATTGTGGTGGTCGTGAGATATTATTGACAACTTTTGATTGCCTCTTTGTGGTGTCTTGGAGTTTACAGGAATTGTCATCGAGGTAGATCCGAATATTCTGGAGAGGCGACAAATTACAGATATCGAAAACTATGAAATTTAGGCACTTATTCTTGAGATTCATAACTTCATGCTACCTGAAATAGTTTTTGAGCTATGCGCCTTTAAAGATAAGCAACTAAAGCGATGAGAAGGATAGAGAGAGGGCGCAGAGAAGTCAGACAGTCTAGCTTCTCTGTGCTCTCTCACCATGGTTACCTATCTTCAAAGTCACAGAACTCAAAAGCGTGAAGTGCTACCAAAAGGTTGTCAGCCGGAAAATTTTTAAAAAAAATTGTGATTCTGGCCAGCATGTGGGACTTTGTACGTTTCTCTGACCATACCAATTATTTTCAGCTCCTGTAGACCTGAAGTTTGTGTGGGAGACGCCGAGAAGTCAGAGTTCGGGATTATGAGTGGGTGACGCATTCTGGAAGATCTCGTGCTAGACACAGCACCGATCAAGTGCTTGAAGTTTTGACCAACCATATTTGTAGACTTGATACCACTTCCCATTTTTTGTCAGATGTCACAGGAATCCAAAAAAGCCAATATCATCCGATGTCTCAACTCTCACAAGCTATCACTGAGCTGATCACTAAGCTCACCAACGGATTACCAGACACATCCTCCTGCAAAGCCCAACGTCCAAAGTTTGACCTCGTTTTTCTCGAATACCAGGCCTCGAGGGCAAAAACTGAGTATATATTTGGAATCAGCATTTTTTCAGCTTTCCAATGATATAGGTCACGTCCTATAACTTCACGGTTGTTCGGAGGCCTTCCTTAGTTAGAAATTTCAGGGTCAAGGTTCGATTACTTCATTTTTGGATACCTTGCTCAATCGAACTGCTCTAAACTTCCTGGCACCCTGTTACAATCTATCCCGCAAACAGAGGCGAGAGCCAACGGAATTGCCGATTGTCGAGTTTTCAAACCGCAGAAAGTTCTCGTCGTCCCTGATCCCGAATACCCCAGTATCGTTTCTTCTTTTCATCTTCTATTGAGTCATTGATAATGAAAAGACAACTCGAGAACAAAAAGCATGCAACAACTGACTCTCTCTCGAACAAAAAAACATTGTAAACTATAGAAGATAGGTTCGCACCACCACAAGAACAATTGACACATGAGAGCCTTCCTTCTTGTTTCAATGTTTTGTTTTTTGATGCTCTAATGGTGGAGTTTGTCAGTACCTGATTCAGAATTCCCAGGTTTTGTTTTCAGCGTTCCGATCATTTGGATCAAACCCTAGTTCCCAAAATAACCCCAAGAAAAGTATAAGTTTCCATGAAAAGTATAATACATATACAAGTTTTTATGTGATTCTCAAAAACTAATTCCAAAACCACAACCTTTTCAATACAGCCATAAAAGCCATAATATCCCTTCTCGTTTTGGCATTCAACTCCGTGAAAACATAAAAATTCGCCCCGTTTCTTTCCTAATCCCCTAGTCTCTTTTCATCCGCTTTTCGAACATCCCACCTTTTGGTTTTATTTTCAGATTTTTTATCTCGTAACTGAGAAAAAAATGGAGATGGACTTTGTTATTTAGCCCTAAAAATAAAGAATGGTATTTTAAAATTTTGAAAAGTTCGAAAGCTCATTGTTCATCGGAAATTAAAGTTTCCGGCGGTAAGGCTCATCGAGTTGTGTCGAGGGTCACTATGTTTTTATTGAGATATAGATTTCAAAACGTGCTGGAAGTTCAAAATCGTTAGTGCAGGCAGAGCTTTTGTAGTTTGGTTTTTTTAGGCCAAGAATCTTAAAAACATTCGGAAGTTGATAACCTAGAATTCCATTCTGAAAATCCGAAGAAAAACATTCGGCAGTTGAAAACCGAGAATTCCAATATGAAAAGAAAAGTTCGGCCATTACTGACCATGGCTTAAAATGTACAGTCTTCCGGTTTTAACGGTGCTGCCCTTAATCAGATCGGCTTGAATCAAAACCGGCTGAAAGATAGTTTAGGAGCCTTAGACTTATTTCTGACGGTTTTGAATTGTGCCAGTTCTGATCCGTACCAGTTTTATTTCGGCCTGTTCTGATTAAGAACAGGCAACAAGTCAGATTTTACAAACTATAGGATCTTGGCCTTGAAATTCAAGCAGCACGGATAACCTTCAGCTTGCAACATAATCTTGACATTAGCTTATGTAAACAAAGAAAACTCTTTCATCTTCCCGCCGGATTAGATCAGAATCGTTCTCGACTGTCTAGGCAAGGTCACTTTCATGTTTTCACTTCTCTTCTCTTTTCTTTTTTTCCGAGCGTCCATTCCTTCTTCTCCCCCCTTCCTCGCCTATTGTTACACTTTGAACCCCGCCCCCATTCACTAGTCACAATTTCACTTCTCTCTTTTCCATTTTCCCCCACTTTTCTTATCTGTTCGTCCGGCTTGTCAGGAAGAAGGGCTTAGTTCATGCAAATACGCTCGGTTGATAAACAATTGTTGTTTTTTTGGGATTTTTCCTTCCAAAATGTTTTCGAAAATTAGTTATTTTTAGACCGTATTTAAAATTCGAAAACCTAAACAGAATCTTAATAATAGTTTACTGAACCTATTATTAACTTGTTTAGGGTAAGAACAACAGAGCGATTTTACTCATTTCATTCAGAATGCCCACGCAAACTATTATAGACGAAAATTGAATAAATGAAAGAAGTGGTCTTTGCTTCTTTCGAACACTTTCCATCGATCTATTGTTATCTTTTGAAAAACGTCGTCTCGCCATTGATTTTTCTGATTTTTCTGCTGATAATGCATGTTTTATTGTTCAGATGCTTCACAATGAAAACTCTGATTTCGGGTTGCTGCTGACGAACAACGATGACGAGGAGGCAGAACGTGAAATGGCGCAATCAGTGCAGCCAGCGGATGCTCTGAAAGAGACACAAATGTTGTTGAGCGGTAAGTTTTTTTTAGTTCTAGCTATAAAATAACCTGAGTCATCAGACCCTGGTGGTCAAAAACCTGATACCTTTTGCACATAGTTTTAGACACTGCCGTGGGAAAATTGTTCTAGTCCAGTGCAACAAGTTGGAATTAGATTTTTTTCTTTTTTTGCAAGAAAAGTTAGCAGATTCTAATTGAAATTCAGCTCAAACTAGACATTGGCTCTATTTCATAATTCCATTAATTAATGAAGTAATTAACCTAGGTGTAGGCTGATGATTTCCGTTCTACAAATTCGGGTTTCCTTTCCATTTTCATAAAATCTTAGCGCATTATTTCGTCCAGTGTGCTAAAAAGAAATGGACAAACATATGTTTAACTTTTTCGTTGTGACTTGTGCTTTGTGATTGCACGGTTGAATTAACATAACTTTTCTACAAGTTAGGCTAGCCATCAGGAGCATCTCCAGGTTTTCATTTTCGTAGCAATATTTTCGAAATAAAAAAGTTCCGACATTTTTTCTCACGACAAAATGCAGACTGAAAAAATTCGGAACTTTTTTATTGCGACAATAGTGTTATAATTAGCTCTACCCTGAACCGATTTCAAGGTAATTCGATAACATTACTAGTTTTCTTGTTAGCACTTTTTTAGTTTGTTATTTTTGCAAGTGCCATTTATATAACATGACTTATAGTTAATCCCTTCTGCAAAACACCCTTTTATTTTGACCAAATCCCCTTTCCAGCTGGAAACCCAAACATCGAAGCACTTCTCAACAGCCCGGAATGGAAGCTCGTATTCTCCATGCTCCAGGAGAGACTCTCCCAAACAACTACTAATCTCTCCACCCTGCCACCAACCACTCCCGCATTAGCCACCCCTCCACCGGTTCCGTTTTCACCGCTCACCTGCCTTCCATCTCCATTCTCTTTCGGCACGCATTATGGAAATGAGGGTATTATCTAATTCCCTTTTTGTGCAGGGTTTTGATCTTTTGTGTTTCAAGGTAAGAAGGATCATGTGAAGCGGCCATTGAATGCGTTCATGATATGGTCCCGTCAGGAGAGGCGCAAGATCACGGATAGCTATCCGGATTGTCACAACAGCACAATCTCGAAACTTCTGGGTGAGTAAATGTTAATAGGCGCGGATTTTTTAAAACAGATTTTGAGCAAGGTAATTAAACTCATTGATAGTTTTCAACCAAGAAAGATAGTGCAAGTTTTTTTGTGAGTCTAACAAGTGAAGTCTTTGAGAGGCCACTTTCAAACAACCCTATAAATTTGGTTATACGTATTTTCGACCTCGAGGAGCCCATTTCTGCAGTCAAAACCTGCTAAATGTCTCTGCGAGCCGAGTTATGAGCTCTCAAACTTTTCATATGGTTAAGCCTGTTCACATGGAATTCCAAATCGGCGGTATATACGCCATCACACGGTTCCATTTGTGTTTGCCAACTGCTTACCTGTGCTCGTACGTCGCTTGAGAGCTTATAACTCGGCTTTCATAGACATTTAGCAGGTTTTCACAGCAGAAATGGACTCCTCGTGGTCAAAAATACCTATATTCAAATCTATAGCTCGTTTGAAAATGGCGTCTCCAAAGGCTTCCCTTGTAAGCTCTGCTGACTTTTGTACCTAACCAGATGCGACTTTGAGCAAGAGCTCGGGAAAGGTTAGGCAACCTTTGGACACACACAGGACACATTGATTCCCCGTTCACAAATCTTACCCTCTTTCAAAACAAAATCTTGCAGGACAACGCTGGAAAGAGATGCGCGACGATCAAAAGAAGCCGTACTTTGACGAACAAGAACATCTCAAAGAGCTCCACAAACAAGAATACCCGGATTATCGCTACAAGCCGAGTCGTAGACGTATTTCGATCGACGGAAAGAAAGTCCCACTGAGCCGTCTTCGGAAAGGATCCCAATCGTGGGATCAGGAGTCTCCACTGTCTGTGGTATGTGTATCTTACGACTAAGCCCAAAAACTAAACAAGTATTTTTTCTTTCAGACAGAACTCGCCTCCCGTGTTCTTCTTCTGAGTAACCAACAACAAGAGCTCCAGAAATCAAATGAATAATCTTTTTTTAAAACCATTTTCTATCAAATTTGATCGTCCTAGTGATGTGTTTCCATCCGGTAAACCGGCTTTACTTTTTGATACTTTTTGATACTAGTTGTGATCTCCAACTGACTCCTACAAGGTTTTTTGCGATACCTGGTCCCTTTTGAATCTGAATCTCATTTCTTTCCCAATAGTATCAGTTCCTACCTACTTCGATTGTTCTTTTTTACCTCCACGATATCCTCCAAATACAAAAATCTCCTTCTAAAGCAGCGTTCTAAACGTTTCCGGCATCTCAATTGTTTTAAAAACAAACGTTGATAGAGAAAATGATCATAAAATTATGAAATACTTATCTTATGAACTGCAATAAACCGTTTCTGAAATAGTTTTGATTGTTTCATTATCAGTCACAGTCGGGGAAAACGGAGCGTGTTTGAGACGGAATAGAAGGTGGTGACGAATTTTGGAGAGTTCTTAGCGAGTTAAAAAATGAAATTTCAGAATTAAAAAGGGTACTGATAAAATAAGTAACTGAAAAAATAAGGAATTGAGATGACGCATAGAGTCTAGCGCGCCTGCGTAACCAACTTGAAGCCGTCTTATTTTAAAAGCTACAAAAGTTTTCAAAAAGTGAACAGTTAAGAAAATGTGTTAAATTTTATGTTCATCATTATCACAGTTACCACAATTTAAATAGCTACAAAGGCTTTTGAGATTCAAGGCTCTGAAAAACAAGGTCAGTGTGGATTCATGCTTTTTTGGTGCTCCTTCTTGAATTTGTTATGCAAATTTCTAAACCCAGCAAAATTAAAACGAACTGTTGATGAAATGTATAAAATTTTGGATTGGCAGTTGACAGACATTTCATAACTCTGACGGTTTTTTAGACGTGAATTCACAGCATGCGCTAACTAGGGAAGGTCATGGAGTCAGTTTGGAGTTATACTGGAGTTATAGTACAAGCTTTGATCTCGTTTTTCTCGAATACCAGGCCTCGAGGGCAAAAACTGAAAATATATTCGGAATCAGCATTTTCTCAGCTTTCTAACGATGTAGGTCACGACTCATAACGCCAGACTCACTCCATAACCTTCCCTAGTAAGCCGGAAGCACATTGCACTCTGCGAATTCTTTGGAAGGTTCAGACGCCTCAGCGTTGCCTCTGCGACCTTGCGAAATCATATTTCTTGTTTCGAAGAATCAAGTTGAACATAATTTTGCTCAAATTAGATAACCTGTGAATCTATTTTTTCCTCTGTAGACCGTGTGTTATTTATCCAGCCCCAGGACATCTTTCATGCATTGCACCAGCCGCTAAACCAAAAAGTGTTGGCGATCTCAGAATCTTCGATTCTAGAGACTGTCTCATTATTCAGCCGAGACTCTTAACATCAATCAAACAAAAATTTTACATCCCGAATGCTAATACATTATTCAATGAATCTACCAGGTATACCAGCCGGACATCCGGATTCCACCACCCTCTGAATTATTCAAATGTGCTCACAGTGGGAGGTGTCCATCTCTCAACCGTGTACTGTCAGTCTTCTATGGTTGAGAAGTCTCTTCTATGGGTGAGAAGATCCTTTTCCTATCTGTAGCCTTCTGCTTTCATCACCTCCATCTCCTCTTATCATATCTATTATCCAGTCGACCTCGCCTCGCCCATAGCTAAAAAACCCGCTCAATGATAAAAGAGGGATAAAACCTTTGATTTCTTAGTCCCCTTCTCCGCCTGTTACGCAACAAAAGTGTACACTTTCCTCTCTTTATCCATCCCATTCCTTTCTAAAAAAGCTCTCCTTAATTGGTACGATCTCTCTCTCAGATAGATCCACTCACTTCCTGCCAACGAACATCGGCCATCAGAAGACATCCGATTAACTCGTTTTCATCTTCTACCCCCCATCGTCGCCCTTTTAGGGAATTCACTTTCAGTGTTTCTTTTTCCTCCTTCACCTCCGAAATATCTCTTTTTACGCACTGTCGTTTTTCCTCTCCAGCAATTTGTCGTCGAGCGGAAAACGCGAAAAACATTGGGAGAAAGTTCTTGCATGGAAGAAGTAAAAGTGATCGAATTTAGCGATATGGCTTTTGGAAGATGATGCCATTCTGGATTTCTTGCATCTGCTGAGACACCTTTTAGCACCAATGTTTACCTTTCTAAGCGATTTTAGCATGTAATTTTGCTATTCTTAGTCAGTACAGAATTCTGAAAACAGCAGCTATCCGGTTACATATCTTGTGTCTATGATCATTATTGCATAGTTAGTTTCTATGATCCCCTTGACCCATGTGATATATAGCTAAACATCATCACTTTTTCCAGTTTTATGTACTGATCATAGTTCTTCAGTCTCCTTCTGATGAGTAGCGTCTGACATTTTATTATATCAGCTTGTTCCATTCGGATATGTCTATCTTTGGTTTTTTAGCTGTACTGTACTCTTTGCTAGAGAAGGCGCAGAGAAGTCAGAGACTCTAGCTTCTCTGCGCTTTCTCAGTCTTGCTTTTAAACTTCTCATCTTTAAAGATGCATACCTCAAAAGCTATGGGACCCATCAAAATATTGCAAACTACAAAAATAAAGCTTGAGCCTCGCTCAATGCAAAAATTATAAATTTAGACCGTTAGAGACCATTTGTGATGTTGCAGCACGGTACCAAACCACTGACAAACCACAGAATCTGATATTGTTAAAAGTTAATGAAAAAATTAGAACCTTCCCCTTCATTTGTTTTCAACCAAAACTTCTTAACAGTCCAATTTTCCAAAATCCGAGAGTTTACATCCTTACAGTACCACCTATAGAAATTAAAAAGAGAAAGAGCGCAGAGAAGTCAAACACTCTAGCTTCTCTGCGCTCTCACACTCTCTCATTTTCGGTGCTTAACTTTGAAGACGCATATCTCAAAAGCTAGAAGACCTATCAAAACGTTGTCAACTACAAAACTGTTGCTCGAGAGTTGTTCTGTACAATTTTTAGTTGAAACATCTCACTATTTCTCAGATCTTTCCCGAAAATGCCTAACTAACTCAGAGAACAGTTTACCTTCCTTCCGCACCATCCACTAGTTTTTTTCTGATCTCTTAGCCAAAACCAAAACTTCTGAATCCACCGGAGTCGTTTTTCACCATCATCATCTCCACCGGTTGGTCTAAATCATTGAATCAACCTGATTGCCAATTAGTGGTCCACAACTCGATTTATTACCCTCTCCTTTCGAAATTGGCTCGTAAATCACGCCGTTTTCTTCATCCATTTCAATTCCCGAATTGAACGAAATGCAAACGAAATCCAACAGAGAGAGAGAAGCTAATTCGGTGTCATCATCTATCAGCTACTCTTACTGGGCCGGCTGGCCTGTCCGAAAGGGGGGGGAGAAGCTGATTTCGAAACGAAAGCGGCCGTTGTCCATTCTCCCCCCCGAGACCGTCATTTCTTCACTCTCTCTCAATCTCACCAACCGCTTCATGTCGGGATTGCTATTGGAAATTCTAGTGTTTGTGTGTGTGTGTCTCTTCGTGTTATAATTGATCCGTTTCCCGAGATAATATACAATTTCAACTTCTCGCACTTCTCACTTTTGCCCCATTGTTGCTTTATGCTTTTGTCTTCGTCTAGGATGTAACCAGTTCCAAAGCATCTTTCTGATAAGACGTCTGTGATACCGTGATACCAGACTTGGCACAGCGCCAGGAAATCTTAGACCCAATATGGGATTTTGTTCTGCAACTATATAATATATGAATATATACAAAGAGTCCTCCATCATCCTTTTCCATATATATTCATCTTCTGCTTTGTCACCCCCCTTTTCTTCGGAAATGTTCATCGTCTTCTTTTCCTCCAGGGGGCCTCATGTATCGCCTTCTTCTCACCGTAATCCTGTCTTCGTGTGTTCTTCACGTCTGCGTCTTCCCCTTAGCTTCTTCTTCTTCTCCTCTTAGATCGTCGGGGGGGATCGTCTTCATTCCGACCGGCGTGGGGCCACCTTCAGCTTCTCCCTCCCCCCTCTCACTCTTTTTCTTTCCCCCTTACTGTTTATATCTGTCGATGCAAGATTCCGACGCAAAAAACCAATAGAAACTCTCCGCTTTTTTACCACCACCCCCCTTCTTCTCAACACGATCTGGGTCACAACTCTAAAATTCTAAAATTCTAAAATTGAAATTCTTTCCAGAAGTTACCAAAAACGGCTGCCGTGTCTCTCGCCGCGCCATCCGAGACACGATGCCCACTCGGTTACTGTCTCACTCGTTGGCCATTCTATTTCTGGCCGGGTCTATATTCGCGGTAGGTCTCTTTTTCTTTTCCAACTAATTACATTTATTCGTCTCACAGCGTCATCTATGGCAAATTATGTTTATTTATTACCTCATCGTGGGGCGAAAACAACTAAGAAAAACGTGTGTACGCATAGCCTAGGGATAAGAATCATGAAGCTATAGACAAAATTTTTGGTTTTTAGCAACTAAACGATGGCGACGCTTCCTTCGGAGATGCCCCACACTCACACAGAAGACTATACGGGATCAGGAGGCTAAGGGTAAGGCTCTCTTGCTGACTGACTCATTCCCACAAGTTTTATTTCAGATGCTCCGCCCCATCCCACAAACCATCGAACACTCGCCAACCCATGAGTTTGTTGACCGAAGGCGTCAACCTACTCACTTCTCCGCCGAAGATTCTGAACAGGTCAGTCTAGGAGAAGCCAAGGGCAAATGGCATAAGCAAAAACGTGTTCTATCCATATCCTCCCTTCATCTATTCTCCTCATCTGACTCATTTTTTGCTGCCGTCCTTTACTACGTCCATGACGTAATCGTAGGAACAGATTTGCCATCCCTACAGATATAAGAGATACCACTACGATATTGTGTTGAAAGACAGACACATACAAAAAAACCAACGACATTTATGTATGCATGTTATCCAACACATTCAATGTGGACGGCATGTCATCCAGAGTTTCGGTCTTTCTTTTCAATCCGATTCTCGAAATCGAAACCGCAGAATTCTGGTTTCGCAAGCCTGAATGCCCTCTGGCTGTGTCTGTGTCGGTCACGCAAAAGGGAATCGGAGTGAATTTGAGAGGGGGGGGGGTCGAAAATAGAGAGAGAGAGAAACTTCCCGAAACTATTCGCGGCGCGCGAGGATGACCTCGCTTAGCTTTTTGTTTCAAAGCAGCCACCCTTGTTGAATAGAATAAAAGAAAAGTGAAAGCCATTCCATCCAATCCATTCCGAAATTTCAGGATCAGGTGTTTGTCCCGCGTGCGGTGGCACCTCCGAGAGCGTCTCGACCGGCGGTTACATCGGCTGCCACTGAATCTGCAGAGACTTCTGCTGAAAGTGTGCCGACTACGTATATTGTGCAGACACCGACCAAGTTTGGAAAGAGTTTAGATGATGCGAGAAGGAAGAGAATTGAAGCAAGATGGAAGAGATTGGGAATCAATTTCAAGACGATTAATCATCCGCTGCTCAATGGTGTAAGACTGAAAAAAAAACTATTGTTGATATGGAAACTGTCTTGAAATGCATTGTCAAATTTTGATGTAGTTTATGTAGGTAAAAAAATAGTAGATTCTCGAAGTCGTTTTAATATAAAACAGACCAAAATTTTTATCTTTGTATTTGGATGACAACTTTTTGATGGATCTAATAGCGGGGTGCGCCCATCACTGCTCTCACTCTGAATTTCCTGTTTTTGACACTAAATATCTCACGAACCAGTAAAGTTATCAAAAAAATGTTGACTACAAAAACATTGCCCAAAATCTGATCGTCAATTTTACAGTTGACAACTTTTTGATAGCTTTTATAGTTTTTGAGATATAGTACTTTAAAGACATCGTACTGTAAAGAAGAGGAGAGGCGCAGAGAAAGCAGACACTCTCTCTCCTCTGCGTCTCCCCCACTCTCTCCCTCTCGTTGCCAGAGGCGCTGAGCTTTAAAGACGCATAGTTCAAAAGTGTCGATAGCTATCAAAAACTTGTCAACTACAAAAATGAAGCGCTTTACTTGACCTATAAGAAAAATGTAAAATTGTATGGGTGGAAAAACAATGGAGGTCGTTACAGCTCATACAAATGAGACAACTTTTTTCTACGCTCTCATCCAAGTTTGTTTTTGACTATTCACATCAGTTCTCCTAAATTTAGTGTTTTTAATGACAACGTATCTTTGTTCCAGGAAGGATCCGATCTCCCACCACACTCCGCCCATCACCAATACAGAATCCGTCAACTGAATGCTCCAAAGAAAACCGAGAAGATGGTAGAAGTCGAGCGACCAGCTATTGAGCAACCGATTCTTCATGTAGTCAACCCATTGGATCAAGGTATCTTTCTTGCTTGTTTATTTTCATGTGCTTCGGGAATTACAACTATCTTTTCCAAACCCTAACCGCTTCTTCGGTGGCTTCTCTGAATGTAATTGTGCTTTAGGAATTGTACCGTCCGAGCCGCAACCGCAACCAATTCCCGCTGAGCTGCCGATATCCGGAAACTATCATTCACGTACCAAACCTATTCTGAAAGGTGTCAAGTTTGTGCAAGAAAAATTGTCCGTTCGCCCTCGTTTGAGGATTCGTCGTCCTGGTTGGTGCTTCTTTTTTATTTTTTACTTTGCTTTTAATAATAAAAAAAAACTTTCCTATTTCTGATTTATTTACCATACTAATTTTCATTCGACCTAACCGAGTTTTTTTAGGAGAGAAAGCAGAGCTTCCAATGCCAGAAGATCCAAATCTCACACCATTCATGAACAATGCTAGAGCCAAATTCGGTTACGGTACCACAACCCTCGCCCCTGCAACCACCACAATCTATATTCCACCAACGACTGCCTCCAGAAGACCCACGACGACTACAACCACAACAGAGGCACCAGTAGAAGCATCGTTTGGAATCTCTGGTGGAGACTCTGGAATCATTGAAACAGGAGATTCAGGTTTGACTGGAAATGGAGATTCTGGAATCACTGGGGATAGTGGATTTGGCGGAGATTCGGGAGCCGCTCTTGGACCACCAGGAGAGTCTGGAGCAGGATTTGGATTCGGACCTTCTGAGTTGCCACCAGAGTTCCAAAATGTTGGGTTTGGAGTAGGAGGTGGGGATAATGGATTCAACTTCAACGTGCCAGCGGATAAGTTGGAGACAACGACTACACCAGCACCAGCTACGACGACAACGAAGAAACCGGCACCAAAGAAGCCTAAACATGTTCAAAGGTATCCACTTTTTAATTTAAACTCCATCAAAAAAACTTCTAAATTTTTTTCAGAAAACAACCAAACCCCGCAGTCGACAAAGATGAGTCAGTTGTGATCCCACAAAACTCTGGACTCCGCCCAGTCTCCCCACCTAAAGAATTCTCTGGAGCCGGAGGATTCGGAAGCTTCGGAGGAGGAGGTGGTGGAGGACCAGGCGGTGGTTTTGGAGGAGGCGGCGGAGGATTCGGAGGCGGTGGAGCTGGCTTCGGAAGTGGTTCTGGACTTGGTGGAGGCGCCGCACCTGCCCCACCAGCACCATCCGGACCTGATCCAGACTTTGGAGGAGACACTGGCGCGGGACCAAGCGAAAATGAGTATTTCACTGGAGACTCTGCATTGACAAGATCTAAGGGACCAACGGGAGATGGTTACGGACCACCGGTGTTCCCAGGAGGCGCTGCTCCACCACCAGTCCCATCGGTTGGTCTAGGAGGTGCCGCTGCAGGAAAATCACCGTATAGCGGGCAAGCCGTTGATCAAGTTGAAAACTCAGTGACAACTGTGAAACCATCGGCGCTTCTTAGCGTATTGAGCAAGGCAGATACAGGATTCAACCAAGTTATTGATCATTTCGAGAACGGAACACCACCAGAGGCTGCGTTCATTGATATCCTTGAGGTTGCACTGGGATCGCAGAAGTTGGATTCACAAGCCAAGTTATTGGGTCATGTGGATAGAACAATTGGGTTGGATAATCTGCAGAGGCTGCAGAGATGGGCTAACACTGCTGGAGCTATGGATGTTTTCAAGGATCAGGTGAGTGTCTGAAAATTGAACGTTTTTCAATTTTAATGGAATGCCGTAGATTAATTATAAAAAGGTGTTACTAGTTCCGAATTTTACAAGTAATTGGAAAATCTAGCCTATTCTATTCCAAAGTCTCCTTATGATGCCAAAAATGAACTAAAACAGGACCTTTTCTAGAAAATCATAAGCAAGCAGTCTTACGATTTGCCTAGTAACAACAACATTGTTAGTTGAGGGGTCTCTCTGGTGGAAAAGTTTTCAAGGATTCTGAATATTTAGTTCTTTTGTTTTCTAGGTTAACCTTACACTAGCAGAAATATGACCCATACTGAGAATGTTATATTTCGCTTCAAAACGTGCCCAGATCATACTGGAATCCATTTGCTACCCCGGCTAATACAATTTTTGTTATTTGAACATCTGAGATTTAAAACTTCTATACTTGTCAACTGGGCTGAAACGGACCGACACGGGCCGATCTGTAACTCGTTTCAAACTCAATCTTATAAGGTGAAAACTATACAAAAATGTAGATCTCAGCGAGTTCTATATCTGTGACTCACTATGAACAGAATGGCTATTTGTTAATGTATCACGGGCCGGGCTATAATGATTCTTTTTTGCCATTTTCTAGTTTTTCGGGACTTTATCCCTACCCGCGGTACTTTAAATAACCATCCGGCCCGTAGTAAGTCGTATACATAGAATTCGCTGAGATCTACATTATGGTATAGTTTTTGGTTCATAAGATTAAGTTTGAAGCAAGTTTTGCTTCGGCCCGTGTGGGTCCGTTTTATCCCGATTGACAATTATGAAAATTTCGTGAAAGTTCTGCAAATCTACTTGCCACGATCTTTTGATCCCCTGAACTAATTTACCGTCATCTACCATAGCACACATCTACCGTAATCCCAATACCCAATTCCGTCCTATTTCAGTTCCTGAAATTCGCCAAGAACTTCCAACCACCACCAGATCTCCTGCCGACAGTCCCACCACAACTCGAGTATCTTTTCAAAACTTCAGGAAAGTAGATCATTATGTATTTGTACTTTTTATTATTTATTTTCGCCTACAATTCCACAAGAGTCTCACTACCTAACTCATTCCTTTCTCATAGTTTTATTCCCCGCCGCCTTTTCACTTTTTGCATTTGTTACTTGCATTTCGATCGACCTCAAAACGGGATAAGCCTAACACAATTCTCGAGCAATAATTCCATTTTTCTATTGTTTGATTTCTGCCGCCTGCTCACTGTTTCTCTGCCATCATTTATTTATTATTCAGATTGTTTTATATAAAAATTTTGTAAAAAAAAATGATAAAAAATGAATAAACAATCAATTATTTTACTATTTTACTTGTGCTCGAAAAATGTTTGTTGTGGTTTTTGAGAAACGGATTGAGAAGACAAGTTTCCAGAAGAATTTGGAAAGGGACAACCGTAGAAGGAATGAAGAAGAATGACGAAAATGAGAGAGAAATTCTATGGCTTACAAAAAAGAAAATCACAGAAAAAACTATTAGGAATATTAAGCATTTTTTTGGGGAGAGAGAGAAAAGAAAACAAGAAGAGATTCATGTCAACATTAGAAGGGGAAAAGGGCAATACTACAACATGAGTATCTACACAAAAAGGTTATTTAATCAACAAAAAAGGTGTCTACTCGCTTTCCTCGTCCATCAAATCGGCTTTGGTCTTCTCCGCGTTCTCGATTTGAGACATCAGATTCTCCAGACGACGTTTGATACGTTTTTGGTCATCGACGGCGCATTGGACGATGATGTTCAGGAAATTTTGGCAAGTGGAGCCGACGGTTTCTTCGGAAGAGCACGCGTTGAGGTAGGTTTGGAGGCACTGAAATGATGTTTTGTAATGTGAGGGAAAGCCTAAAGCCTAAAGCCTAAAGCCTAAAGCCTAAAGCCTAAAGCCTAAACCCTGAAGCCTAAACCCTAAAGCCTAAACCCTAAACCCCAAAAGCCTAAAGCCTAAACCCTAAACCCTAAACCATAAACCCTAAACCCTAAACCCTAAACTCTAAACCCTAAACCCTAAACCATAAACCCTAACCCTAAACCCTAAACCCTAAACCCTAAAGCCTACACCCTAAACCCTAATGCCTAAACCCTAAAGCCTAAACCCTAAACCCTAATGCCTAAACCCTAAAGCCTAAAGCCTAAACCCTAGCACTGGGATAAGTCAGAACTGTATCTGGTCTGAGACTTACCGACAAAGTTAGAAAAGCATCGCATCTAGTTTATCTAGTTTGTACCGCCCGTTCATAAACTGTTTTTTTTCAAAACCGCTATGATGAACCTGATATAACGCTGTGGCCAGGTTACCAGAATCATATCTGACTCAGAACTTTGTCGGTTCAGTTGAATATATCCCCAGTAACCGCATAACCAATCAATAACTTCTCTACAAATTCATAAGTTTCCCTACTAACCAATTTCGCCTTCTCAATATCCTGCTGAATCAGCCCTCCAACGTCTTGAATCATCGCGCTCGCATCCTCCAACGCCTTCTTCTGCTCCTCGTTTCTCGGTGTCTCCACAACGACTTGAACCGTCTTTGTACGTTTTGTCAATCGATCGGTGATCGCTGCGATCTCCTCACGATCACACTCTTCCAACTTGAACATGCAGTTGTGGACACTGATTTCACAGAGAGAACGAAGAATCTGCTCCTTTTCCATCTCAAGTTCAGCTGCTTTCTTTCTGAAAAAAATTGATAAGAGTTTCGATAAGGGTCTCATGGGAAGTGACTCACCTCAACTGCTCAACCTGGATCTCAATCTTGTCCAAAGTCACAATAGTCTTCGCATTGAAGTCCACAACACTCTGGTTACGTTGAAGTTTCTTTCCCTTCTTCGGCTTTCCCTCGGTGATTGGAGATGTCAGTGGAGATGGATCTCCGTC
The DNA here is from genome assembly GCF_010183535.1 of Caenorhabditis remanei. Lineage (NCBI taxonomy): Eukaryota > Metazoa > Nematoda > Chromadorea > Rhabditida > Rhabditidae > Caenorhabditis > Caenorhabditis remanei. The sequence continues at coordinate 4,584,928 of NC_071332.1, forward strand.
CTGAAACATAATAATTAAATACCCATCTATAATTAGGCAATCAAACTAACCGTCTCGCGTTCTTGACACAACTCGTAATTATTCTTGCCCAATGTGATCTTGGCGATGTTTCCCTCGATGTTGTTCTCATCGGATTTTCCTGAATCACGACTTCCGTTCCTTTCCAATTTACCCTCATACGGCAATGGGATCACCGCTGGTCTCTCTGGCACCTCGTTCTCTTTTGGCTCACGAGTACGCGATGGTGGACGAGAGGTTGGTTTAGCTGTGGTGGTAGTGGATGGCGGAGTGGTTTGACGTGGCTGAAATTGTTGCTGAGCTGGATGTGGTGGAGCATGCTGAGTCTGTTGAGAACTCGGGGGACGGCGCATCGTGCCGTTCGGTGACTGAGGTGTTGGACTTCTTGTGAATCTTCCCGACATCTGTTGTGGATTTGGAGATAGTCCTCCATCTCTTCCGAATCTAGGGAATTCTGGGAAGTTGGAGTGGTTGTTGGAAAATCCACTCGTAAAATTTGGGAAGGACGGGAAGTTTGACCATTCTGGATCATTCGGGAACCCTGATGAGAATGGACTTGGGAAGTCCGGAATCGGGCTGCGAGACGGGAAGCTTGACGAGAATCCGTTATTATGCATGTTGCTGGTGTTAACCGTTGGTACTTGTTGAGAAGGTTGAGGGGTTTGTTGAGGAGGCGGAGCTTGCTGACGATCGTTGTCAGCGGAAGATGATGAGTTGCTTCGACTGTGCGAGTGTGTCTGTCCGAGGATCTTGATGGGGATGTTCTGAAAAATCAGTCACTATTTAAAGGTAGGTAGGAAAACGAAATGTGGAGAGAGAAGGTAAAAGGAATTTAGTAGTGTCCCCCCCTGTCCCCCGCTGTCTAACTGATAAGAGAAAATTTAGAAATTCATTTTGATCAACGATGTTGTACTCTCCTCCCACTTTTCCTGTTTCTTGTTTTTGGTTAGAGATGGGGAGAGAGAGACGGAAATTGGTCAGATTGCAGGGTGGGAGGTCAAAAATCTAATTTTCAGATTTACAGAGTTTAGAAGGCACCTACATATCATTTAAGGCAGAGGTTGTACAAAGAATTGGTCAGCTATAAAATTGATAAGCTGGAAATTTTCTATTTGTTGAACAAAAACTTTTAAAGATGCAACAAATTGTGACCGCTTTGTAAAATCTCAAAGTTGTTCATTTTTCACTGTTTCTTAGAACCGTAGAATATGAGTTTATGTAACGAAACTAAGTTTAGTCAAACTTTCATAGCTCAAAATCGAAAAAACCACGTTAGCTAAAAAAAGACCCTATTCTGATCTTATGCCTCAAACTGGTATGTTATAACTGTCTAAGAAAGGTCTAGACGAAGAAATATTCAACTACAACACTTACAGAAAATCATTTTCTATTTTTTCCAAGGAAACTTTCGTCTTTGCTACATTATGTTATTCCGTTATACTTTCTCTCTTAATATCAGTGCCTAAACTAAATTTGCCATGAAAAAAGGTGTACCAGTGGAAACATCATGACTTTCTCGTTCGATCCCAGTAAAAATCTTTGTTCTCCTATAATACATGGCAAAGTTACACAAAGTTCTCCTACTTTTTTCTCCTCCCCCAATTTTCGAAAATCGAATTTCGAAACCAAAAGTCCACCGATTTCACTGCCCTATTATCTTTCACAGTTCAAATGGAACGTTTCGACGGGATTAGCGAGAAGATAAGTCGTCCGCCACACCGATGACAACGCCGCAAAACGATTTGCATGTGTTCAAGCCCGTTTTCGCACCCCAGCAGAAACATTCCATCATTCTTATTGTAATAGTTTAGTTATCAGTGGAAAGACGCAGAAACGCTAAGCAGCTGTCTTCTTCGATTGACTAGGAAAAGCGAGGGCGAAGAAGAAAAAACAAAAATAGATGGCGCAGGACCATTGTAATTTGCCAGATGGGTTCGCGTTCGGGTTCTGTCTGTTTGCAGAACATATATATTTTTAGCATCAGACAAGAGAGCAAATAGACTACGTACTATGCGTCGCAGCTGATAAAATGTTAAGTAAAAAGTTTAGCAAAAAAGAACTTACCACGACAGGCATCGTTAGGTCGAGTGGGTATAGAGAGGGGGGGGGGGGGGTAAAATAGGAGTGAGAGGTTTGCTTTCAATATGCGCGGGAACACAGTGGGGACCGGATTGCCCTTCTCTCTTTTCCTTTTCTGGAGGAGAAAAGAAATTTAGTCGTAGAATTGAAAAGAGAGAAGAGACACAGACGTCCAGGCAAAAAAAAATTTGACAGTCAGTGAGGTTTGACACAAGCGGACGGTCTGAGTCTCTCTTGGTGTGAGAGAGAATGGAATGGAGAGAGAGTTACTAAACATTTGGCGCCACGCCCCTCTCTCTCGTTGCGATCGAATTCTCTCGGCGGTTCGGGAGTTTTCGAGAAGAAATGAGAGGATAAGAGACGGCAGAGAGAGAGAGAGAGAGAATTGGTTGATTGGGGAAAGAAAGAAATCAGTGATGAGGCGCTGGGGTCGAGAGAAGACTTGCAAAATATCGACGGCCCAGTCGGCCCGAAATCAAAAATTGTGCACAACTTTTTCACAAAACTTTTTGAAATTTTTATCAAAAATAGCCAAAAATCCTATCGGCCCGGCCTGTAGCAAGTCTGGTCGAGAGGGGTTGTTTTGTCTGTTTTTTCAGGTGGTCCCAGTGAAAAGTTGGCGAGAAATGGGACCAAGTAGCCCCGGTCAATAAGTACCCGTAGTACCAAATTGTCAGTTGTCATCCCAAGGACCCAAATGGTCGTATTAATCCAATTTTTATTTTTGTATAAGCAAATTCAATTTCTTATTTTTATAAATGACAACATTTTGATTGGTTTCCCCGTTTTTGAGATCTGCGTTTTTAGACTTAGGCAACTTTTTTTGAGTCTCTGACTTTTCAGCACCTCTCTCGAGACGCTATCTTTAAAGAAACGGTGCTCAGAACGGTGTTCTACTATCGACAAAGATTTTATGATCAAAATAAAGATCGTGATTTGATCTTTATTTTTGTAGTTGACAACTTTTTTATAGCTTTTCACGCTTCTGAGATACACGCTGTCAATGAAAAGTTGCGAAAACTTGCAGGGAGGGAGAGAGCGCAGAGAAGCTAGAGTGTCTGTTTTCTCTGCGCCCTCTTTGTCTCGCAGGCGGAAGTAACTATCTTTGTAGGCGTATATCTTGAAGGGTTGAAAAGGAATCAAAAAGTTGTTAACTGGAAAAATGGAGATCAAGAGTTGGAAAATATAAAAATCAAAAAATTAAGAACATGGGGTCAAAACTGAGAGCGTGAGGAACTCTCGAAGTTGACTAGTTTTTTGATAAAAAATTTGGAAGCTTATGAGATTTTTTAGCGGTTTTCCAGGTAAATAGTTGAATTGAAGTCGAAAATTGACAAATGGTTTAACTAGATCATGTTTCAACACAATTTTTTTCAAAAAACTCCCAAAATAAATGCATTGTCAATAAAACAGGTCATTCTCCCAGAATTTATTACCCATTTTTCTCTTATCAGTATAGACAAAAACAAGCAAACTTTCTCTCCGATCCGATTCATACTTTGTTTTTATGTATGTGTTCGAGGAAACGCCCAAACTGGATAAGGATCTTAGATATTAACGGTCACAAAATACAGATAGTCCTAGGAAAGATTAAGACATCGAAAAAGTGTAAAATTAAATAAGGAATTTGAAAAATTCATGTTTTTCATCACCGCATATCAGTGGAGTCTGAATATTCAACAACAAAACAAAATTTGGATGACTAACCGCAAAGAACGCGACGACCCTTGAATGGTCAATTGATTTTATAGTCGGAATCTACAAAGATTGACGAATCAATTATTTTAGGGTGTGGTCGGGATGGTTAGTCGGTGAAACTTAAACAAGAAACAGAAGGAGACGAAATGAAAAGAAAAAGAACATGTGATGAATAGGAAAAACCGAAAAGATGAGAAGACGGGTGGGGTCGGTGTCCAAACATTGGAGTGAAATAACAATTCGTCTATTTGAAAAACCCAACATAATCAGTTTAACGCCTTTTTTTCCTATGTTTGTACCGTGCAAACAATTGGATTCAATTTTTGGTGTTTTTTTCGTGTAGGTTGGTAGGGAGGGGAAGAAGCTTCCAGATTTTGTAACAATTGTGAAATATTTATGTGGTTTGCAGAAATTTGGTAAGATATTGTCGGAATAAATGTTTTTGTTCGTGCGGCGAGGTTTTACAATAAATATTGGAACATGTTTAGTATGCTTCGAAAAATGTGATCTCAAAAAAAAAGTGATCTCGAAAACTAATGTTTAGGGTCTGAGAACATAAGCAAAAGTCTGAGTTCAATTTTTTAATTTGTCAGATTTCTCGCACGTTATAGGAATGTAAGCTTGATCACAAATTTTCTGAAATTTCTAAAAAATTCAAAAATGTGGAACTTGCAAGGTTTTACGATCTGAAATTTTACCTAAATATAACGAATGTGGGTTTTTCTTTCGAAGTTTCCGTTTTTTTTGAAAATGTTTCAATTTTTTGTTATTGTCATAGTTATTGTCATATATTAGGCCACGTGAGCATAATTACTTAAATTGGTTATTAATTGGCTACCTAAATTATAAGTTATTAATTGGCTAACAAAAATTTTTTGAACGTTTCAAACCGTGGACAAACAACTACTGCTATGCAAGTTTCCTTTCTTTAAAATTTAAAATTTCAAAACTAGTTATTTATAGAACACCAATTTTACAATTGAACTAATAGTCGTTTCAAACTTCTGACCGTTTTTGATGAAATTTCATGTATACCCGTAATCATATTATCTGTGAAAACTGTCACAAGTTAGGTCATATGAGCAAGAATTGCAAAACCAGTCTCCGAAAAGTTTCATAGAATTTCGAAACCCTTATGATCTTATCGAAATTGTTATTTTGTAGTTTGTTCCTTCCTGCCTATTTTTAGTATTCCTCGCTCTATTATATAATTTTGGTATCAACTCACCGTCACAGGTTCATCAGCCTCAATCATCTTCGCTTCCAGAAAATATAGAATGAAACTCGGTTATCATATCATTTTGAAACTTTTTTGCGCGGTTTTTATAACCTTTTCTTCTTCCCTCTTCCGCCATACCCCCACCGGAAACGACATATTGATAAGCATTTTCTGGAAATTAGTCACTGCCGGGCTCTTGCCCATCTCTTGCCCATATCTTGCCCATATTCTCATAAAAACTATGCCATGGAACAAAAACATTCCGGTAGGAGCCATATATCATTTCTCTCCAGACCAATATGACTCATGATTTCCTTCCTCGCCTCTCTCTTTTTTTGTATCTCCACCCACATACTCGTGTATGTGTACACAAACAATCAGTGATAGGCAACCAAAACGTTCGTATGTATTTTTTCTGTCGGAGAAAGGGGACACAAAAGGGAAAATGGAATCAGAATCACATGAAATGTTTACAAAGAATTGTACAAAAATAATGTCATCAAAACTTGACTCCATCCTTGTTGAACGGGATTGAGAAGTGTCTGGAAAGAAAGTTTTAAAATCTTCTTAGAATTGGAAATCGGGGAATTAAATTCAAGGACCTACTTAAAATTACAAGATTCATAAACCGGGTTGTAAAATACCAAATCAATCTTGTCCTGGTTAATGAATCGAGATGATACTAATACAAGTCTGAAACTCCAAATTTTTAAAATTCTTAAATTTTGAGTTTAAAGAATAAAGGCTTACGGAGAATCCACCACAAAATATAGTATGAAATTCCAGAACTTTGTCTCATCACTCTTATTTTTAGGCCTTGGAACCACCATAGTTAACTGACAGACTGGGAACAACTTTGCGAAATCTTTTTGCTCGGAAAACTGGAATAACTCCTCCACAGTCACAAACTCATCCAGATATAAGGCTTCTGAAAAACATCAAAGTCTATTTTTCTAGACTTTTCACAACTCGCTTACCAATATACCGAGTATTCAAAAAGACTCGCATCAGGGTATCCAAGTCCACTAAACTCTTGTCGCGACGGAAACTTTGGCGATCGAAAGTCATTTTCAGTTTGGCGCGGACCACCTCGATTTGATTGTTTTCATCCGGTGTCGCTTGAGTGTTCACTTTCACAATTTTACAGAGGGGCCACTTTTTCTGAGAAATGGAGAGAGTTGAAGGAGTTGAGGGACTAGGGTAAGGTAATGTGTGGTAAAAATATGGGCTCAGAATTAATATTCGGTGTCCAACAATGATTATTTTCAAAGTGGTCAGTTTTTGTCATACTTTGGGAAAATTCTGTTATAAACGAGATCACTCGGTGCGGAACGTTCCGGATGTTGGCGCCCAAATTCAAAATTCAAATTGTTCCAATTTTTTTCGCGAAAACGTCAAAAAATGTAAAAAAAAAGGTGAAAAAAGGTATTTTTTGAAGTCGGGCAGAAATGTTTTGTTGTGACAATTATATCAATTTTTATACTTGCAGGCAGTAAGCTCGTTTTAACTGAGAAAAAAATCAAAACTTAATGTTATGAGCTGAAAAATATAGCAAATTTTGGATCTCAGGGAGTCGATCTACTACGGGCTAGTTGGCTAGTCGTTAAGATTTCGAGGAACCGGGGAAAAAGCCTAAATGGCCAAAATAGTCATTCTTGCGGCATATTAACGATCTGCTCAGAAGTAGGTCAGTGACCTAGAACTCGCCGAGATCTACATTTTGATATATTTTTCAGTTCTTAATAATATATTTCAAGCGATTTGGCCCGGTTTGCAAGATTGATTTGAGGCATAGTCCATTTTATAACCCTGCAGCATACCTTCATCTTCATCTCCATCCTGACATCAAGTGTCGATTGGGAAGCATGTACAATTACACAATTCTCATCCGCTGCGAACAAAAATTGACTATGGGATACTAACCCGTCTTCCGGCTTGATTTCCTGAGAAGCTCATAAACTTGCTTTCAATCTAAAAATGTATGTACACACCTTCTCCGCTGGCAAGAACAGTGCCGACCTATAACCATCTCGAATCGTATGGAAGTACACGCGTAGTAGGTTATAGGAACATTGATTGATGTAAACAGGAAGGGAACCAAAAAGCTGAAATAAAAAGTTCTAAGTTTTGGAAAATAAAGATACCTAAACTGAAAACTAACTTCTAAATTCCTTTCCCTTGTAAACGGAAACAACAAGTCACGAATGCACTTTTGCTGATCAGGAAACTTGATGTAAAAGTTTTTGTAGGGCTGAAAAATAAGAATCATTGTATTCAAAGAAACAAAACATTCTTTTCCCACATCATATTTATCAAGTCTGAAATAAAGAAACGCAGCTAGAAAGAATACAACAAAGTATAGGAAAATAGCACAGTTCATTACTTCGTCATGTATACATGTATGTGTTTTTCGTGTAGGCTTAAGCCGTTGCAGATCTTATCTCGCTTTCTTAGTAAGCGGATATGTACATTCAAACTATGAAAATTGTAAAATCCCTCCTTCCCTCTAATTGACTTTTGTCCTAAAAATTGGAATATGAGTAGAGTAGCGGAAATAGAGTACTACCTGTTTTTATCTACTTGTTTTGTCAATGTTTTGTTGAAAAAAAGTTGGAAACTATGATCGGGAGAGATGAGAACTTGTTTCGGATGTTATGGTGGAATATTGGAACGGAATGGGGAAATTACTGGGATTTTGAGGTTTTTGATGGATTTATGGGTAATGGAGTCAGGATTTCATACCTTGATGTGACGACCGGGTACCAAAGATTCAGCGTTTCGAAATTTCAGGCTTCGCGAAGGTTGAAGATCGAAGATTGAAGATAGAAGTTTTGGATTCAGAATTGTGGGTTACGGTCATCTAAACTGAAAATAAACTAGATTGTTTGTATTTGGTACAATTCTACAACGAGAAATCTTGAAAGCAAACATTCTTAAATCGAATATTCTGGATAATTAAAGATTTTAGGACTACGGTAATTAAGAATTGAGACGTTTCAAAATTGATACCTTCTTGGAACCGGGACATTTTGAAACTGTGACACATCGAGACAAACATTCTGAAATCGGAAATACTTATAATTGAAATTTACCAGAATAGAAATAACTTGAAACTGAAACAACATAAGCCTTTCAAAATTTTGGATTTAGGGAAGAACTGTGTTCTAAAACCTTCAAAACCGCGACCTCCCATAACTGGGACACTTTAAAAGCGGGAAACCGAAAAAACTTCAACCAATCAACTCAAAACTGACCTACCGTAAACCAGAAACAACTTAAAATGGATAGTGGGACATTTTGAAAACCGGACACTTTGAAACCACGACGTTTTACAACTGGGACACTTCAATACCAAAACATCTTGAAACGGAGACACCTCTTTTCCATCCCTATGAACCTTAGACCTATATAAAACCTTTAAAAAACGCGACCTCCCATAACCGTGACTGCATTTTGAAACTAATACATACTTCGTAAAACTGTAACAACTTAAAATTTATAGTGAGGCATTTTAAAAGCCGGAGACTTTGAAACCACGGCGTTTTATAACTTTACTTTTTTCCGATCCCTCTGAACCCTTGAGAGCAAAACTCAATCCCACCTCCCCCTTTTTCTCTTTCAACTTAGTCCAAGAAAGAACCCACCTTCCAATACCTATTCAGTAAAAAACCAACCTTGCTAATACCTTTTCACTGCCCTTGTCAACCACCTCATAATCCGTCTTGCATCCCATCCCCCTTCACTTTTTTTCTTCCAGTCAAGGTCTCCACCCCACATGACTTTGGCAACTATTTGTCAAACTTCGTAAGGGTGACCTTTTTGTTTTTTTCTTACATTTTACTTTTTTAGATTCGTTCCCCCATGGAGGTAGAAACTAAAAAAAAATCCTCTTTCTCACTCACTTCACAGAACGATTGGGATTGCGTAAATCTCTCGATACGCCTCAACTGTGTTCACCTCCTCTTCTCTTTTTTTCAAAGTATATGTCTCCTCGGATCCCATTATTCTTTTCATACCTAACTAGACACACGGTAATCGGTGTGGCACTCGCTGGAACAAAAATATAAAATATAGAGACATAAATCTCAATCAATAATTGGCATTTCAAATAACCTTTGTTCTGTTCCATAGGTGTCACCTTTTATGAAACTCTTTGTGATTTGTGGTGGTTCCGGATGACCACAACAGTTTTGCAAAGTTTTTGGATTTTTAAAATACCTGTTTGGGGAGGATCGAAAAGTTCAACTTCAAAATGAGATTTATAGTCTTTTGGAATAATTGGAAGGGGTACTAAGTGTTCCTGAGTTTTGGGAAATTATAAGTTTTCGACTGTTGGCTACAGTAACCCCAGAAGTTTCAAAATTTGACATTCGAGAAAACCCTTCTACCGTAATTTAACAGCAAAGTCTTTGAACCTCGAAATATTTCTTACCGTAGTTGGTAGCTCATATTTGGAGGTCCTAAATCACAGCAATGTGCTTTACGGCTTAAATATAGCGGCGTAGCGACTCAATTTACAGTCAGCAGATACTGAGTGTATTCGCTGTACTAAACATTTTTCAATTCCCACTGATTTACAGCATTGTTTCAAAGATTTTTGTAGTTTTCGTTTCGTACTTGTCAGGATTTCAATATTTGGTCTTTTTTTGGCTTTTGAAGAATTCAAAAATTCTGCCTTCACTTTTAAAAAGGGTCTGACATCCAAATTTTATTTCAGTTTCTTTTGTATTATTAGCACGGCACGCTTCTTACAACCGCGCTCTACCGCAACCGCAAAAAGGTTGTGTGCAAAGTTTAGAGACTCAGAAAAAAAGAGACATTTTTATCGGCATTTCGGTGGAGCGCAGTTGTAGGAACTGTGCCGAGCTAATATGTTTCAACATGCCTTCTCAAAAAAGTGTTCCGAAAAAATCTAACTTTCCGTTTTGTTTCATCATTATCTAGCCCAACCCAAAAAATATCCCCTTATCTCTCCACCCTTCCACAAACCCACTTTTTATCCATACCTTCTCTCATTCATTCCAGATTGATCACCCCCTATAAGGCGTGTCTATTCGAACACACATTGACGCATTGACATTCCGAATCATCGGTTTTTCCTTTTTCCCATTGTCCGATATCATCACCAATTACCTTTGCCTCTTTCTCTTTCCTTTGATATCCAATTTCCCCCCTTCTTTTCAACAAATAATTTTCAGCCTTTCTCTTGTGTCCCAACACGTTTTGTTCTTTTTTTTCACTGCCCCCTCTCTGTGTCCTTTATCGAGATGTTGTAACTTGTCTTGACCCTGTAAAATGGCTTCATTCACAATAGGATAGAAAGACAACAAGTTGGTTGCCCCCCCCCCCCCCTTTTCCCCGATTGCCATCATTCTACCACACCTCATATGTCACCAATGTTTTTCAGCAAGAAGTTCTATTCTCCTTCAGAATATTTACTTTTCAATTTCTACTCACATCCATTATGTAATCCGATTGTGTTAACAACTATTCTACCGTTTCTCAGTTTTATTTGAACAACTGTTTTTTTCTTCTGTCTGTCCACATTCAAACGGCACGAATAATATTATGATTGTAGTTTGACGATCTTTTGATAGACGGGAGGGGAAGGAACACCCCATTGACCATAAAAAGTGAATAAAATGGAAAACGGTTTTTTTGAAATGATCATCATTCTTAGGCGAGTGTTCTTCACATTACTTCCGCTCATTTCCCTGATTTTAATTTCAATTTCAATTTTGTGAATTCGGGGAATCATTGACCAGAATTCAGAGTCATAGAAGTTCAAGTAAGTTAGTACTGGGAGGGGCTTGTTTTTAAAGGGAAATTAAATAAGTCAGTAATTGATCCTTATTAGTAGTCTGTTGGAATACTGTACTGACTAGATTTGTCGTGTCAAATTACGGTTAAAATTTCAACTCTTGTAGGCTGAGTTGTTTCAAAATTCTAACATGGCAGCGGTACTTTCCGTAATAATGGTTCAGGTATTCATGACTACCGTATCATTTGAAGATTTAGTGATAATTTATATCAGAAATAAACTTTTCTCTGTTAAGGGTCAAGATGATCCAAAATTATAGAAATTTAAATTAAGAATTGCTCCCTCATGTGGCTGGGATGCTGAAGACTTCGTGATTTTGAATCCGTTTTCTTATTTTGTGCAGGGTCAATATTAGTCGAGTAATACGGCAATAAGGGTTTTTAGATTTATGATTTAGTGTATGTGATTATTTCTAAGTAAGGTCATGGAGTCAGTTTGGAGTTATGAGACGTGACCTTTATGATTGGAAAACTGAGAAAACGTTGATTCCAAATATATATACATTCTGTTTTCTCCCTCGGGAAAAAAACAAGGAAAAAGTTAGGAAAAATGAAACATTATTACCACACGCAAAAATTTTTTGCAATTTTTTGTCGCAAGCGTTAAAAAGGTAATAATTCTTCATTTTCTTTTCCTTTTTTTAAACTTTTACCTTGTTTTTCTTGAATACGATGCATCGAGGGCAAAAACTAATAAAATATTTAAAATCAGCGTTTTTTCAGCTTTCCAATCATATAAGTCACGTCCCATAGCTCCAAACTGACTTCATGACCTTCTCAAGTTAGATCTCGCAACGCTAAAAGATTGAATCTCCTGACAAAATTTAGATTTGATTGGAATCAAGGGCCTAACGTCGTTTGCTGAAACGCTTACTTATGTCTTCACCGTTTCCTAGCTATTCAACTTTCCACGTTGATAAGGATATCACGCAAAACCGGGAAATCTACCAATGTATCTAAAGTTCCCAGTTTTCAAACAAAATAAATAAGTTTTTATATCAAAAATACCTGTACAACCTGCTGTGACTTTGGCCACCTGTTCTACTACCCCGATTACATATTTTTTGTTTCAACGATTTTTCCCCCTCTCTGACTGGTCCTCTCGGTTTCCCTAAACCATTTCGCTTCCTATTTTACTCATAATCCTTTCCAATTCACTCTTTAATCCATCGAGATCAGTGAGGTTGAACTTTTCTTTCTTTCACTGCTGTCTCTGATAAATTAGATTGATTAAAAACAAATATAAACTTACTGTTCTTTCTCTTGCAAAAGTTTCAATTTCTTATTCTTTTCGGACTCCTCTTTTTAAACACAAAACCAGATTACTGATTTTTCGATATGTGTGCTTTCTCACTGAACCAGAGTATATTTAGTTGGTATTTGTGGAGGAAGGTAGCTGACAGGGTAGGAGTTCAAATAGTAGTAAACGAGCCCGCCTCCCTCCCCCTCTTAGATATTTAAAGACCCCTCTTTGCTACTCTCGTCACTTTTGTAGTTTGGTTACTGTCCTAATCAAGTTTTTGAAATTTCAGAATGATCACACGTGTCGGCGACGTTGAATCGCCTAGAAGAGGAAGTCCAAGCGAGGTGTTCTCTTCTGATATCAATCATATTCACATGAATCGGAAGGAAGAGAAGAAAGGGTGAGTTGTCTCAAAATCTTGCCCACAAGAGCGACAGGTTGCCCAAAAGTTGTCTAAATGTTGCCAATAAAAGAGTGATTAGTGAGATTGAGATTACAAAACTAATCTATAGGAAGTCTGTATTTTAAATCACAATTTTCAAAATTTCAACATCTATTTTTCATGTTTTTTTAAAAGTATTTTTGACTCCCATTCAACTATTTACCAGGAAAACCGCTAAAAACCTGATTTGCTTCTAAATTTTCCAATAAAAAAGTAGTCAACTTTGAAAGTGCCTCACGCTCTCAGTTTTTACCCCAACTCCTAAATTTTTTGATTTCTACGTTTTCCAACTCTTGATATTTATTTTTGTGGTTGTCAACTTTTTGACAACTCTGCACGCTTTCAAGATACACGCCTACAAAGATAGATGCTTCCAGCTGCGAGACAAAGAGAGCGCAGAGAAAACAGACACTCTAGCTACTCTGCGCGCTCTTTCTCTCTCTCACTCTCCTCGCCAGTTTTTGAAACTTTTTTTTTGACATCGTGTATCTCAAAACCTATTAGAGATATCAAAAAGTTGTCAACTACAAAAATGAAGATCTAGGTTTGATCTACATAACCAATATAAATTTGAAGCAAATAGACTCATGAGGAGTTTGTAACGCTTTCCCAAAGTTAAACAATTTTTCAAGTTTGAAAACTGTATTCAACACATTGAGATCAAAAATTTCCCAAGTTCTGGTTCATTTTTTGCCCCTGTATGTATTTATGGCTACCGTTTCTCAATAAGAATTTCTTATTTATAGATCACCTGCCACCGCTTTTTTCCATATTTGACATTCCTTAGGCACACACACACATACAAAAACACAAGAACTTCTTGCCAACAATGTCCGAGATGTCTGCCAAAAGTTCAATAACCAATTTCTTGTAGAACATCGGTTTCTACTTGCTCTTTTCTAATTGATGGAAACACCTTGTTAGTTTCTCTATCTGCCAAAAGATCAGAATGTGTCCAACCGATTTAGTCGCTGCCTGCTTTTGTTTGCTCTCACTTCCCGATGGTTTGCTCATTGTCAAAATTTAGCGAGCGGAGGGAGTGAGGGGAGCTATTCCCAGATATTATTAGCATGCGGATCACTGTAGAGGAAACTGATTCCATTGTTTATTACTCTAACTCGAACTCCCCACGTCACGTAATCGATAACAATCGGAATACCACGTGCTCTGTGGAGAGTCTACGACAGTCTGTATCCTCGAAAAAGTTCCGGAAATTCCGCCGCAATTTTTACGGGTTCATTCGCTCAAGAAGGTGATTCACTAACAGTATAACGTCAAATTTCATTTCATTTTCGAATTTTCGGTTAATTGGCTTCGGACGGGTGAAAATAGAAACCAGTTGTAGTATATAGTAGGGTACTCATACATACCCCTCTCGTCATCACATGAACACGCCTTCAAATAAAATTTTTTTGAAGTTTCATGCGTCGTTGTTCGGGATTGTAGTCGTGTCACGAGGGGTGGTGAATCTCTTTTTCTTCTCTCGTGAAATCCGAAATCCCAAAATCCAAAAATCCGACGGATTTTTATTCTGTGAGGAGATTCTTTTTATCACTTTCTTGTTATTTTCTTGGATAGGAGGCACTTATATTTTCTGGTTCTGAAAAATGGGTCTTGGAGAACGGACGTGAGTTTTTGAGTTTTTTGAGTAGTTATTTTTGAGGTTGTGTCATGGAGTCAGGAATGGTTAAAAATAAGAAATCAGTGACTGTTTGTGTAGATCAAATCTAAATTTTTTGTGATGGTTTACATATATTGAAAGCTCTTTAAGTTTCTGAGTTACCAACCATCTAACATTAACAGCGTCTCACAGAGTTAGGGATTGACCAAAATGTTCAAAATTTAGCAAATTCTATAGATCAGACATGGATCTCCATTTTTGTAGTTGACAACTTTTTGATAGCTATTCACGCTTTTGAGATATCCGGCTTTAAAGGTGAATTGTCGAAAAAGGAGGAAGGGGGAGACGCAGAGAAACGAGGGTGTCTGCTTTCTCTGCGTCTCTCCTCTCTCTAGTTGTGACGTCACCATTTTTCAAGAGTTATATCTCAAAAGCGTGAATAGCTATCAAAAAGTTATCAACTACAAAAAGGGAGGTCTGAGTATGATCTGCATAAAAAGTTAAAAATTGATAAGTTGGGATGTATCCAGGCATAGTTACGGAGGATCAAAGTTGAACATTTTCAACATTTTCAACTATGAAACCTTAACAAATCCAGAATTTCGTTTTGCTGCAGATGTTCAAAATGGACAACCATCGCGTTCGGAGTGCTCGCCATCCTTTTCCTCCTCTCAACAATTGCTCTCGCTATCGTTGTCGGTATCAAATACAGTGAGGACGACAAACCAACCGAGGTTAGTTTAACCCCCTAATCCGCAGCGGGTATAAGGTATCTCTCAAAACATTATTTGAGAGAAAAAAGATAAAACAAATAGTAAAATTGAAACAATTTAAATGAAATGAAACAGAAAGTAAATGGGTCAACAATAAGCGAAGAACTTCCGAAGAGTCACGTGCAAGAAGAGATTGATGCTACAACAGAGGCTCACACGACGGCTACAAGAAATGTGGTATAAAGAGAATTGAATATTGTATTGTGAAATAGATTGAATGGATATTGAATATATGGAGTTAAAACTACATTTCGTACAAGCTAACACATGCTAAAATTGATTAGAAACAAAACGATCTCCTTATAGAAAATAATTCAACGAGACGAAAACGGAAAAGTGCAATTCGACTGGCCGACACCGTCCGGAAGTCTGTTCGCTCATTACAAGAAGGCAGCGGTTACATCTGACCATGGACTTTGCTCCGAAATCGGAAGAGATATTTTGATAGAGGGAGGAAATGCGGTGGATGCAATGATTGCTTCCTTATTGTGCATCGGAACAGTGAACCCACAATCTTCTGGAATCGGAGGAGGCTTTGTGATGACACTTTATAACGCGTGAGTAGCAAGGGATGTGGGTGGGTACCCGAAAGTTGTGATTCTGTTCTTCTGGTCAGCATAGCCTTAGTTTCGAATATTTTTATGTGCTTAGGTCCACACAGGTTTAGGTTCGCCTAGCTTAAGGTCTCTTAGAACGTTCCTATAATTCCAAACATCATTCAACCCGCTGTGTCGCCGCCTGAAGTCCGCGTAGCCAGAAACCGCACAGTGCCGGTCAAAAGCTTGTAAACTTTGGCCATTTTCAGTTGAAATTGTCTAACTTTGATACTGGTTGTCCCACCAAGTAGATTTTTACAACTTTTTTGTACGAGCACTTCCTAGCAAGTTACATATCGACAAAGTAAGTTCTCCTTCAAATCGACCAGTTTTAGAAAAATAGTGCGATTTTTGAGATGTCGTCTTAAAACGACCATAACTCTCTAGGGAGTGTCCGTACAAAAATTTAGCTCTATCTTTGATCTGCACAATTCATTAAAAATCTACTTGATGGGACAATCACTATTACCATGACAGACTCTCAAAGTTGGCCAATTTCAACTGAAAATGGTCAAAGTTTACAACTTTTTGGCCGGTGCTGTATACTCATAGATTCTAAAGCTTAGAAGAAGCGCAAATAGCCGCCTTGAGAATGTCACATTTTTGACCTAATGTTGACCAAAACCTTGATCCCCTAATCTTCCAGCTCCACCGGAATGTGCCAAACCATCAACGCCCGTGAAACCGCGCCTGCCGCCGCCTCTGAAACTATGTTCGTCGCCAACCCCAAGGAATCCGTCATGGGATACAAATCCATTGCCACACCATCGGAACTTCACGGCTTTTGGACTGTCTTCAACATGTATGGATCTGGAAAAGTTACATGGGCTCGCTTGTTCCAGCCATCCATCACCCTGGCGCATAACGGATTTCCAGTATCTTCCAATCTTGCCATGGTTTTGGCGGATAAGGAGAAATATATCAGGGAGGAGGCGACTATGAAGTGAGAAGATATCCTCTTATAACTTGTTATCCTAAAAACTGATTTTCAGAGACATCTTCGTCAACCCGAAAACAAATCGTGTCTACGAAGAAGGAGACATTCTGAAGAGACAACGACTCGCCAGCACATACGCTCTTCTCGCTAATGCCACTGATCCGGTTGAGCTCTTTTATAAGGGTGGAATGGCTCAAACTATCGCTGGAGAGATCACAGATAACGGGGGTTTTGTGAACGAATCTGATCTTGCAAGTTATGAAACTCTCATTGATGATGCTCCATTGCTGAGCACCCACTTGCCAGGAGACTACGAGATGTGTGGACCACCACCGCCATCGAGTTTTGTTATCACTCAAAGTATTATTCAAGTCATGGCTCGTAAGTTTAACTGATCTTCTGAAATGTCTCATGAGACTTTGTACTTTCAGAATTCTACAAAGACGACCAAGTCGATCTGGATGATCCCCTGGTGTATCATCGTCTTATCGAGGCTGAGAAGTTTGCCTACGCACAACGGACTAAGCTGGGAGATATCAAATTTGTGGAATCAGCGAGAGCACTGGTGGATGATATGATGACTGAGTAAGAATTCAGGGAAAATTCTGTAATAGAAACAAATTTTGTTTACAGAGAACACACGAAAAAAATCGCCGCGTTGATCAAAGAAACCGCTCAGCCATTGGACTATTATGGAGGCGAAAAGAAGGATATGGTAAGTCAGAAAACTAGTTTTGAAGATTCTTATAGTATAAAAACAGAGTGTATCGAAACAATAAATTTCAGCCAAATTCTGAACAAGAGCTGCAGGTAAGAATGGGTATTTTAGTTCGACAATTTTTGCTATCTATCAGTTTTTCTGTTATATTTTCGGGAGCTAACGGATGACCGCATCACTCCAAATTTTTTCCGGTTTATTAAACAAAACTTGGTCTTCATTTTTGTAGTTGACAAGTTTTTGATAACTCCGCCCCTTTTTGAGATACGCGCCTTTAAAGATTGGGTTTGTCAGAAAAAAATCTGGAAAAAAAGTCGACTTTGAAGCATTGTAACTTTTTGACTTTTCCTTCAAAATTTTCAAATTTATATTTTTCTTGTAGATAAAAATTCGGGCTATATTTTTGCAGTTGAAAACTTTTTGCTAGCTCCTCCCACTTTTGAAATATGCGTCTTTAAATATAGTAGCTACACGGCGCGAGAGGGTGGGAGAAGCAGAGAAACGAGACACCCTCCTCGTTTCGCACGCTCTCTTGCCTGGAAATCTTTAAAGACGCATATCTCAAAAGTGGGCTGAGCTATCAAAATGCTGTGAATTAGAAAAATAAGTAAAATGTCTAGAACATCATTTTTGTAGTTGACAACTTTTTGATAATTTTCCAAGATTTTGAGATAAAATGATTCGAAGAAAAGGTATTTCACACGGCAGGCGTACGAGAGAGACGCAGACAGGTAGACATTCTCGTTTCTCTGCGTCTCTTGTTACATATCCTTGTTAAATCCTGAATTCGTAGAAAGTAAAGCAAGACCCAAAATTTTCAGCCAGACTCTGAGACTATCAATAAGGTGAGACAGCATGTTGTAATGTGACGGTGCATAGAATATCGTTTTTATTGTTTTTCTATCGTTTGGATATTTTTCATCTTTTGGTTTTCTTGTAAAACCTAAAATAATTATTCAAATTTCCAGGCCCCAGACCATGGAACATCTCATGTCTCTATCATTGACGCTCATGGAAATGCAGTCTCTTGTACCTCGACTGTTAATCAGATGTGAGCCTGACAAAAAAAGTCAAAAATTTTAAATACCAACCTACAAATTTTAGCCTTGGATCAATGCGTGCTTCTCCAACCCTGGGTATTGTCTGGAATGATCAGATGGACGATTTCTCGACTCCTGGACTCAAGAATTCCTTCGGCTACGCTCCATCGGAGACCAACTTCATCCAACCTGGAAAACGACCAATGAGCTCAATGAGCCCTATGATTATCTACAACAAGAACGAAAACCGAGTCGAGATGGTTGCCGGTGCATCCGGAGGGTCTTATATCATCTCTTCAACCGCTCAAACTGTTATCAGAACTCTTCTTTTCAATCAGACTGTCAAGGCGGCTATCGATGCACCAAGATTCCATAACCAATACCTTCCAGAGGCCACTGAGACCGAGGAGGCTATGCCGAAAGCGTTGAGAGATGTGTTGGTTGAGCAGTACAAGCAGAATTTCACAGTTGTTCCAAGACAGAAATCTGTGGTTCAGGCGCTGATTTCATTGGAAGGTTAGTAAAGAAACATCCGGGTGAACATTGTCAAATACAGACAGAAGTTGAAGAATAGTGAACTAAATATAGACTACATAAGTGGTTATGCAGACATCCGGAGAAACAGATGATAGACTGTTCGAATTCTTGGATTTTTTCACCAATTTTTCAATTTTTCATCAGAAATTCCACTTTTTAGTAAAAAATCCTGAACATTCAGTCTGAAATAGCAAAACTCCTATTTTTACAGACGCAGACAGCTAGGCAGTCTCGCTCTCTGCGTCTCTCCCTCCAACACACTCTCTACTTGTCTCGATGAGAGACGCAGACGACGAGAATGTCTAACTGTCTGCGTCTCTCTGTTAAGATGATATAGGCAGACAGCTAGACACTCATCGGAAAAATTCGTCATTTTTCTGTGAAAAAACCTAAAATCCAGAACTCCAAGCATGAGAGACACAGACAGGTAGACACTCTCGTTGTCTGCGTCTCCCCCGTCTAGCACTCTCGAAGGCAACTCAGCAATAAATCAGCTTGGACAATAACGGTCTAAGAAATGAACATCTGGACAAACATACAGACATCACAACCGTTTAGACACCTGAATATCTGCAGATCCAGTTTTCCCGTAATCTAATTTTTTGGCTTCTAGGCCTTAAGGCTTCGTCTATTTAGATTCAGGTGCAGAACACCCAATTTTCATCTTTTTCCAGGATTCGTCGAGGGCAACAGTGACTTCCGGCGGAAAACCGCCACCTACCCAGCCGGTTATTGATCTCTTCCTACTTTCTACTTAATCACCTATTTAATTATAATTCGTGCTCCATTCTGTTTCTGTGAATATCGAATGATGCCTGTGTTCTCTTCTCTTCCCCAAAAAAACAAATTCGAAAAAAGTTTCATCGTTGTAATCACGTAGCTTTACACTTTCTCTCCCCCTCTCCCCGTTCTTAGACCATTTGGTGACAAACAACAGTCATCCGGGTACATTCCATTGTAATTAATGATATAGATGCATTCCGTTTTCCAGCTTTGTATTTTTCAGTAATAAATCTTTATTAATTCTTTGTATTCTTTATTTAGGCAGCTTTATCAACAATAGTCTTCTCTCTTTTCTCATTTGGGAACTCCAATTGGATATTCAAAGTTCCCATGTCATAGGTCTTCTTAGCCTTCTCTCCAGTATTAACAGAGCTATTTGGCAAGTTGTAGTTGAAGCGGCGGAAGGCGGTCTGTAAGAAAATAAAGTTAAAAAAAAAGATTCTTGCTTCCTCAAATTTACCTTCTCCAACTTTTTCGGGTCGTCATCACAATGATGGTAGAAGGAGATGACTGGTTGAAGATCGGTCTCGTTCAGTGGGAAGCCGTTGGTATTTCCCTCGACATGGAACATTCCTTGTGGTCCGGTGTATTTCTCGTCGAGCATTTGGGCGATGTCTGGAAATGGAGAATTGGACTTCTAGACAACCTAGGCTGGAAGTGTAAACTGATTTTTTAGCAAACAAAGTTTCAGTAGGACAAACTAAAGATCCTGACTTCTGGGCTCATCGCACAGCGTCAAGCTAATTGACTTTTTTGAAAACATGATTTTTAAGTTCAATAAAGCAAAATAAAGGTCGTGACGTTTTCTATGGAGTAAATTTGTTTGTTTTTTAGGTGGACACAGCTCCGGCTTCATGAGATCAAACGCATCATTTTCTGGACAAGGCCGTAAAGACTATGCTTCCTGAGGAAGTGGTGGAGAGAACAAGCAAAACCAAAGATCGGGAGGAAATGCCAAACTATTTCGTGGCTCTAAAAGCGTGATTTAACCGTACAAACTCATTCTGCGCTAAATCGTTCTATCAAAATGTTAAGCTAACTCACCAAATTAGTCTTTTCGAAAAGTCTTTTCATAGACATGAAGATCTCAGAGTCCTCTACAAGATATGACGTGAAATTATATATAAATACACTACATGACTCTTTCAGCCTACCGATTCACCGTGAACGGCAAATTGTAAGTTACAAACCGTCCATACTCCATTTGATAACTTTTAGGGGTACACTAGACCCTATGCGTGAAATACAACAGACTGTTTTTTGACTACTTCACCGCACAGAAGTCATCGAGACCTCCTACATGCTATAACCCCGACTCCCCAAAAAATTACTACCCCCGTCAACTCTTTAATAGTCGACACACCCACCATCTTTCTTTCCTGGCTTCACACGGAACAATCTGACTCTGACATTCTGTGCTGGATCCTTTCCGCAGAGAAGTGTTCCCTTGGCGCCGACTGCTTTCTTTCCGACTATAGCCGCCGTGACGACGACTGATAAGAGGCACAGAACTACAAGGAGTTTCATGCTGAAAAATACTTTTTTTTAGAAAAAAAATGAGTTAGTAATAGAGCTTTTTCTAAGAAACCGAAAATGTGGACGACTGAATGAAAAACATTGGGAGGAAGAACGAGGAAAAGAGCGACCGAGCGGTTGGGGGCTAACACAACAACTGATAAACGACACGGTGTTTATCATTTGAAATCAGAGAAGCGGAGATCAGAAGAGACGCAGAGAAACAGAGAAAACCCATATTTCGCTCGTTGATTGTGTTGATATTTTGATCGGTGAAGGAGAAGAAGAAGAGGTTTTCGAATTTGTCAGATGAAACAGTTGGTGTTGATAGGGGGAAAACATTGAACAGAACAACAAAAGCAGTTTTGTGTGACATCTAGAGAGGGTTCTTGCTGGAAGGTAAGAAAGGAAAAAGTTGAAAAAATGAGACAGGAAGATACCTAAATTTGGGTGGTTTTTAAAGATGTCTCACCTAACCGAGCTTGGACATCCGGGCATGAAGAATCACAGACAGCAGGGACCTGTGACTATCTAACCATTTTCACTAGAATAGGACAAAGTGTGTGACGGATCTTCAAATTATCCTATGAACCCTTTTTGTAGTTAACAATTTTTCGCACTATAAGGTCTTAGGTTATCGTTATCTCATAATTTTGCTCAGAACACATAAAGGTCCCCTCCATCAGAATTGTAGAAAACGCAATTTTCTATCATTTGAGCCAGAAAACGTGAATTTTGGTCAGAAATTGACTTTTTTGATTGAGAAAAACAGATTTTCGAAGAAGTGATTATAAACTTTTTAGCAGGAAGCATTTTTGAACAGAATTTGCTGGAAATGTAGCATATTTTGGAAAAAGAATTATTGGCTGAATTAGCTGAAAATCTTTTTTTTTGTTTGAAAATCGAGTTTGCTCTATCAAAAAAGTCAATTTTTTACCAAAATTCACGTTTTCTGGCTCATATGATAGAGAATTTAATTTTCCGCAATTCAGAAGGATGGGGCCTTTTTCCATCCATTACGACGTCTGAAAATCTGAGAAAACTGCATTTTCAGTGCAAAAAACAAAGCTTCAAAATGAGTTATTCTCAGCAGTATTGACAATCTCAAAATATATAAAAGCTCAAAATAAAATTAAGAATCATTTTTCAGTTTTTTTTCAGTGAAGAAAACTATAACTTTTGTGTTCCGAACGTTGAACAGTACTTCGAAATCTTTGTTGCTATTGAATCTTCTTGTTGTAATCATGATTTGGAGTGGAGAAAAAAAACTGACATTGAAACTATATGAACTTTTCCAGACCCAACCATATCATCTCTCGTGACATCTCCCTCAAGTCTACCTCACCTTTACTCCAAAAAAGATAAAAGTAGAACTTTCGAACAACCCCCGGGAGGCAATCTGATCTTTTCGCAATTTTTTCCTGTGACGTATGTACCTATGAATTTTAATCCTTCCTCAAACCAATTTATCTCCATTTCCTCACGTCCCTTATCTCAACGTCACACCTAGCCGGAAACCTGCAGGAAATACCGAAAAAAAATTCCACAATTTCCTTCAGTCACAAGTTATCTTGGGAACAGGTGTCCTCCCCCCGGCACCTTCCATTAGTTGGATCCCCGGGACACCCTGTCGTGGAATGTACTTGTCACTTAGAGTGGTTTATCATCTCCTTCCTCCCCATTTATTCTTAGCCAGGAAATGTCAAAGGTTTCTTTTTTTATGATGGAAGCAAATTGTCTTAGCCACCCCGGAAGGTCTTTTCTCTTTTCCTTCCGTATTCAGTGAAGCCTTCCTCTACCCCAATAAATGTATTGTAATGTAAAAAGTAGATGATGTTTGGCAGGAGGCAGCTCAATAGAAGAAGTAGAAGAAAAATAGAGCAAACACTCTCCTTTTTTGGTCTTATTTCATTCACGCGGGTCCCTTATTCTCTTGATTTATTATGAGTTACTCACAATGGCCTTTCCTCTAGTTTCTTTTGTTTTATATGTGAGGAAGGATAAATATTTATTCTCATGTTTCAAGTTCCAGATGTTTATTAGGGGGTGCAAAATATTATAATTTTGGAACCACGTGACGGTAATTTTATATTGTTCAGTTTAGATACGATTCTGTGATACATTTAGAAATGTGAACAATTTGAAAATAACTATTTTAATTTGTACCATTAAAAACTTTTTGGAATTATAGTATGTCAAAGTATCGACCCAACTCTAAAAAAACTTCATATGGGATCAAACTGCCCTAAAAACTGTCATAATTAGTCAATTAACGACATCAGTAGTTATTTTCTGAGGTTGACCCTGTGTTTCTCCGAATCGTTTTAGAGAAGTTTTTTTGTAAACTAAATACGGAAAATAATTTCTTGAGCTGATAGAACTTCCGCCATAAATCTAAAATCAGATTTGTTCGAACCATAATGCTTTGTTTTGAAAAAAGGTTTGTATTGGAAAAAAAAGACGGAAATGGTTGAATTTTTAGAAAATCAGTCCGAAACTGTATTATTGAAGTTTTCCTGACCTGAACAGGATTCTCAAAATGTTAGCTCTATAACTGTAACAAAGTTTATTCGAAATTTCATTAATTCTGTTGGTTATACTGTAGTAGTACTGTAGTACAATATTAAATATACACGTTTTTGATAAGGCCTTCTTGTTTTGTTGTGTTTAAAAAATTTCTTCTGCCTTCCGCTACTTTAAGATAATTTCCGCCTTCCGCATAGATGATATCCTTGAAAAATTTGTACTCCTTCTCGAATTTACTGATATCTTTTAAAGGTTTTTTGCAGCAAAACTATCACACAACATTAATTATTTTTTGGGGCTTTTACATCAAAATAAGTCCAAAATTGACTTCTAAAAATGACTTTTCATTCCGATTTCAGCTTTTTCCATTTTTCATTCCGCTTTCCGCTCAATGCTGTCAGTCAGAAATCGCGGCCGCGGCTTTTTCCTGAAAATCTCAAACAGGCGCGGCTTTCTAGAGTTTCAACTGAATACATGACTTGATATACTTCTGACTTTTTGGTACTAGTCTGACCACCAGGGTTCGACCCCCCCCCCCCCCCCCCCCCCCCACTGGTGCCAAAACTTTTTTGGGCCGGCCGCGACTTTTTGAAATTTTCAAGAAAAAGCCGGCCGTACGACAACCTTGTTTCCGCTCAGCTCTGATCTCAAACCGATATAATCTCAGATTTCAAAAAAAGTGCATCTGCAGACCGTTCTAAAAAAAACTCTCAGTCCTCCATTCTAGTTTTCTTTCCAAAAACTCTTTCATCTCTGTTTTAAAACACAAATCTCCCTAACCATAAACCTTACAACTCCATAAACTTGTCAGAAACACACTTCATTGTCTTTTGTCTTTCAAATTGCACTTTTTTTTATTTTCTGTCGATGTCGATGTCAATTTGTTGAAATTCGAGACGTTTCGGAATTTCTGATGAGCGTTTCCGAGATTTTTGATTCTTCACAATTAAACATCATGCTCTTCTGACCCCCGTTTCGGGGTCTTCCGAATTAGATTAAACTGGTCGACTAGTCAGTCGTCACAATAGAAAAAAAATGTTGTCAGAATAAAACAAGTTTTTCCTTTCGTTCAGCCATTCAACCAGTGCCCACGTCCATTATGTAATATAACATTGTGCTCACACATACCGCCTGTTCATGACAAACCACTCGTTTGCTCTTTGGACAATTTTTATTACCCCATGTTTCTCGCCATCCGTCATCATCACTCCGGGATCTCTGTGTTTTTGTCGCCCGCAACATTTTTCTATTCGCTTTTTTTTTCTTCTGTTGAATTGCTTTATATCATCTTTCATTATTTAATTTTAAAACTGACGGAGAAGGAAGAAAAAATTGAAAAAAAAACGTGGTGATAAATGGAGGAAGGAAGAAAACGGAAAAAAAGAAGACGTTGAGCAAGCAAGCCACAGCAAAATGAGGTGCCATCATCCAGTGGCATCCGGCCGAGAGCGTTCTAAATTAAATTTCGTGTGGGTGCTGCCGCGCATCAACTCAAGAAAAGACTCTCTCTCTCTCTTTCACCCAAACCTAAGGACATCACTTGTTCTTGACACATTTTCTCACGCTTCTTCCTCCCCGTGGATTGCCTGTGGCGCGGTTTTCGGATGGGAAAAAAACGGCGATGATTTTTGTCTATCTTCACTCTCTTGAACGAAAAAAGTGGAAAGTTCGAGTCAACTTTCGACCTTGCTTCATGATCTCATCGTGAGAGACATCCAATACCTGTCAATCAGCTGATAGTAGAGTGGGTTTTAAGGCGGAGACGGAAGTTAGGAATTTTAGGTTTTTTTACCGCAAAAAATTACTCGAATTCTTAGTCAGCTTGTCTTTTTCTTTTAACTCTTTATTTGAACAAATTGACCCAAATCTTGATAAGTATACTCTAACCTGAATAATCAAAGCCTATGTACTGAAACTCCGGTATTAAAAAAAAACTCCCATTTTTCATCTTTCTGTTTCTGATCTACAATTTTTGAGCTCAATTTTTCATACAGCTCCCAATTCTCCTGATTTTTTTTGAATTTTTCATTACTTTGAATACTCACAATTAAAATCTTTGACTGTTTTGAATAAATATTGAGAAACGCAGAGAAGGCAGACACTCTAGCTTCTCTGCGTCTTCTCTCTCACCCTCGATTTCAATGTCTTAACTTTAAAGGCGCATATCTGAAAATCTAGAAGAGCTATTAAAAATTTGTCAACTACAATATTTTAGTACTAATCTTAGTATTTACTTTTGTAGTTAACAAATTTTTCATAACTCAACAAGCAATTGAGATATAAGCTACCAAATTTTACCTATGCCCTCGGAGAACGGTGCTACTCACCAGGATAGTTCAAACCGGTTTATCTCTAGAACTATGAATTTTATTTAAAAATAGTTAGTTCTAAATATGTAGTACTAGTCCATGTCTCTATTTTTGCAGTTAATTATTTTTTTATATCTCTTCAAGCTTTTGCGATAGAGGTCCTTGAACTTATTTCACTCACAACGCATAAATCTTAAAAATTCAAAAAGCTCCAAAAAAGTTTTCATCTGCAAAAATATAACCACAGATATTTTCTCTCAATTTTATTATTAATTTTTTTAAATTTCCCAAATGTTACTGTAATCATACTCTATATCTGTTCAGATTCCCACGCTTTCCTTTTTTCCTTTTCTTTTTTTCTCGATTATATTTTTGAACAAAATGAAATTCGTAAAACTTTATTAGATCCTTTCCCCCTCTTGCTCTTTTGACCCTCCGTTAACCTTTAGTTCTTTGTCATACACCTAAAAAATGAATTCCGTTCTCACTAAAAGCTTCAAAATTTTCTACTAATACTCAACCCGAAGTTTCAAAAACTCATGTCTTTTCCAGTTTTTTACTCCGCATCTAACTGACCACACCAGTTTGAAACACTTCTTCTGGTCGCTGTGCCGCCCCGTAAGCCGTTTCGTAATCTCTTTTGATGGCACACGGAGGGGGGAGAAGACTTTCGGGGAAGAACCAACTTTTGCAGTTTCTCTTGACTTTTCTGTTCATTTTTACTCCTTATCGACGGAAAAGAGATGTGTAAGAAGTAAAAAATATAATTTAGTGAGTAGACACCCACCACCGTCCCTAATTGTCCAGTTTGTCCCATGGGATGCTTGAATTTTTAGATGTTTGATGTATGTTCAACCAACTGCCCTAGATTTATACTTATAGTAAGAAAGACTGAAATCCACGAACTTTTTTCCGTGTTGGGTTATTCAATTAGTCAGTTGAGAGAAGACTCTTATAGAATTAGGGAAACCTTTGAAAAAGGGGATCAGCTGACAATATAGTCTAGCGGAAAGCGTTTTTTCTGACATTTGAATCGTATAGTATGGTATTTTTTAACGAAATGTCAAAGAAAATTGAAATTCGTCATTTTTAAGCAAAGATTTTTGGAGCGCTGAGGGTATAAAAGCTAGCTGTGTAGATAGTTTTTTCATACTGCATGAACTTTTGAATTAATTTTCAAAATGTTATATGTATAGGAAGCTAAAGTCATGAAGATTCTGATTCTGTATTCACATTTCGATCAGGTGCAAAGTAAGCGGAGATACAGTACTTTGAAGCTGCGTTACTTGGTTCATATTGGTTGTAGAAAACATTTGAATGCAGATTCAAAATCCTCAGAGCATACACTATTGAATGATACATATTTTGTTAGAATTTTAGTTTTGAAATTTGAAATAATTCGAAAAAAGAAAACGTCCGGTTTTTCATTTTATTGGGGTTTCACAGTTGCTTGATCTATGCCGTGATTTTAGGAGGCAAGTATAACTAAAATATCAAAATTGTGGTCCAGCGGCCGAGAATTACCAAAAGTGTGAAAGTTCGGCCAAGTCTTCCATGTTAAAAAGCGCTAATCACTGTCTGCAAACGCGCTCTACTAAACATTTTCAATAGAGAACGCTTGCCAAAACCATGCCGTGAAAATAGAAAACTTGGAGCATCCCCACCTTCCTTTTGATTTGGATTTCAACCCTGAGTTCAAATTCGAAAATAAAAAGTTCATTTTTTTATATTTCGTACTCATAACTATTCGAAAAATATGAGGAATAAACAAAAAACAAAAAAAAGTGACCTTCGGGTAAAAATCCCATAGCATTTCTCTCTCTACTTAAATTCGGTTAGCATTCAAAATTGAGAATTTATTTTTCCGCCAGCCTGTTCTTTGACCTATTCCTAGTCTTCCTTGAACATTTCACTAAGAAATACACCAAAATTTTAATGTAGCTTTTTCTTATTGCTCCCCTCTTGTTTCCATGCCCATCCATATATTTTCCGTCCGAATTCATATGCAAATTCCCGCCGAAAATATAAAAATATACGTGCATGTACTTCCACGGAGTCCATTTCCAGTTATTGAGCAATCGAATATATAAATGGTCCTATCCATATATATGTCGTATATTTTCTATTTTTCTTGGTCGCCTCCCCTCCTTCCCTGAACTAAATCCAATTTCTTCATGCGCATATCATCTTGTCTCTTTTTCGCACTTTCAGGACTTTCTTTCTCTCTATGTGTTTTTTTTCTTCTGCATTCTTTTATATTTTTTCGTCTTTGCTACTAGTGAGAGTGAACCCGACCAGGACGACGTCAAAATCAAATCACCGTCGCGTTGTCCTATCGTCTGGAGACCCCCGACCACCGGATTCTCTCACCGTTATCTCATTTCTCTTTTCTTTTTCTAGGGTCATGTTCGGTAGAAGAATTCCTTTTTTGCTAAACAAACAAGTACGTTTTGTTTTACGCCTGAAACATAGAAGGATTCATTCTCATTTTCTTTTGTGAGGAGGAGGGGATTGCCATCTGGAAAAACAAAGGTCCTGATGCATTTTGTTTGGATCTTTTTTTGAGTTTTGACTTGGAAATTGAGTTTTTGATTAAATTATTTTCGATGGAAAGATTTTATGGCATTTCTCTTGAGTTGAGTTTCTACTGGGCGGCTTACATCAAAGGAAATCAGAATACGTTTTCGAAATTTTCTGTGTAAGAATCATGGTCTCCTGATTTTTCCATAGTTTTAACACTGTGTCTTTATTTTTTGAGTTGGCTACTTTGTTTGCGTGTACTTTCTAGAAAATTTCAATTAGTGCAGAACAGTGATACTTTTAAAATGTCCGCCTTAAATAGCTATACCTCTACATAAATGGTGCTCTGTTTATGATCTACATATCTATTCCGAAATTAACATGATAAGTAAGATCATGACACACTATTATCGCCTCGCGAACACTTGCTGGGGTGTTCAAGGGCATTTGATTTGCACAAAATGGTCTCGAAGCGGAAAACATGATTTGCAATTCTTTTCAGACCTGCAAAGCTCAAAACCATTGCATTTGATCTTTTCAACTGCAAGACCATTCCGTGAAATTAGCCATCAATTAGATACGCCTTTAACACTCCCTAACAAGAGTTCGCGAGCCGATAATATCAAATCAGACTTTTCGATTAAAAAGCGGAAAAATGATACCTTTTTGTCCAGTACTGTAATTCAATTCATTCCGGTAAGAGACACAATTGAAAAGATATTCAAAACTTTCACAACATCAGTTATAAAAATCAATCTGGGTGACTTCGAAAACAGGAGACCGCAAAACGGTGACATTCTGAAACCGCTACTATTTAAAGCCAATCATTTTTTAACATTTGAAACTGGGATATCTGAAAACCTAACAATTCAAAAAAGGCCGAACTGAAATCTTGCAACTATTCAATAGTCATCGCATTTGAACTATAAAACACGTTTCCCTTCTGCACTAACCGATATTTCCCTACTCTTCTGTTATTATGTTTGTAATATTCGTGCCTTAAAACCAATTCATGTTCCTTGTCATCCCTCCAAATTGTGTCGTACAATTCTATAAGCTCTTCTTCCTCCTCCTCCCGCCCCCATTCTCTGATAATTTCCTGCCGCCCGCTCATCCGCTCATTTTCCCCGTTCCTTGTCTTCTTCTATCCGAATAACAACAATATTCTTGAAAACAATTTCACTACAGACCCTCAACTTTTCTTTTCTTCACACCCTTATTTGATGCCTTCCGTTCCTTTTCTTATTACAAGATTCTTGTCTGCACCGCTTCACTGATTCTGACGACTTATGTATGTATGCCATGAGTTTGACGCATGATTTTATGTCTCAAGTTTTAGAAATTAAATAGAAAAATAAGTAGTGATGAGAGTCAGTGATACGAAAATTTTGGAATCATTGTCCAAACATTTTCTAGGGAAAAATGAAAAGACGGCTTCTTCCCTAGGATTTGTGATAAAATTAGCAAAATAATCTAGTCTGATTTAGCATATTTAGTTTTCGATCTGTTATTTTAAGAAATGTAGATCACGCTAGTTGATGCGAGGGATACGAAATTTGAACTGAACTTTTGGTGGAAATTTTCAGAGAAAAAGATTTTGGATAGTTTTTTTTTCTGACATTTGCCAAATCGTTCCTATTTGGCTGTTAGTGTTTTTTTCTTTTTGAGATTCAGGGTATCAGAAACATTTTGCATATTTTTGACCACATGATTGTCATGTCTGCAAAAAATTGTCCGTACGTTATTTACAGACAAGCCCTTACAAAAATAACCTTACAAAAATCTTATTACTAAACTAACAAGAAATTCAGTAAAGTTTCTAAGGCTACCTAACATTTTGCTGAAAACTTAAAAACTCGTGGATTCCGGTTAAAACAAACCTGTTTAAAATTATGTCAGAAATGGAACAAACTGAAATTCAGAATCTTTCGTTCTATATATCACCTAATTCGACGTAGCTCGGTCTAAAACTATAAAAATTGGATCCAATCTGTCATCTCACAAAATTTAGTACTAGATTCTGAAAGTCGCTAGCTTTCAGGTAGGTCACGCCGTTTGGCGTAGGCCTTCACCATTCACTTGCTGTAACAAATTTTTCCGTAGTACAGGTTTTGTGTACTTTTGTATCTAAGAAGAGCTGTGATCTGATTAGGCACTTTTTACTGCAAAAATAGAATTTTCATAATCATAAATAACTTTGATCAAGCTTACGGAAGCCTTGATGTCCCGGTCCTCCAAATCTTTTCTGATCGATTTTTTTTCTAGATTTATCTTCAACTTTGGCATCAGTTGTTCATATTCCAACTATGTACATCCCCATTATCCATGTTCCTCATCTACAATATTTCCTTCCATTCCATCTTTTTTATTCCACTTTTCCGATTGGATTTGAGTTCTTCTCACCGTCCCCAGTGGCTCATACCCACTAAACTTTTTTGTACTTCTTTCAATCTGAGTAGTACCATTACCATCAAATCCGAAATTTCCTCCCATCATATTTTTTCTATCAATGTAATTTGTTGAAAAGCATTCCCCGGCCCCACACTCCAATTCCAATTTGTTTGAGATGCTCCTTTTGTTTGTCGCGTTTTCTTCTTGTCCTTCTGATAGGCATGCGTGCAAAAAGAAGAAGAAGAAAAAGCAAAAAAAAAGGAAGAAGGAAAAGGAAAAATTTAAAGAGGAGCAAGCACCACTCGAACAAATTGAATTACTTTTTTTTTATTGCGGTGATAGATGTTCGATGATGACGAAGGTTGATGACAGGTACTGTAGGAAGAAACGTGAAAAGTCTGAATTTCTGAATTTCTTAAAGAAATTCCACTTTTCAGAATCCTTGAGTGCCGAAAAGTACTATGGCCTCTAAATGTTCACAGATTACTTACTACTCACCTAATTATCACCTCAACCAAACATTTTTCAAACTTAGTACAACCAAACTAAACACATTTCTTAAATATATGTTTAACAAGCTGTTATGTTAACCACATCATTTCTTTTTCAACGTTTTTTTCTCTAAGAAAGAAAATTTACGAGCCAGATGTTCCGTAGTGTAGAATCGCATTTCCTCAGGTACGAAATCACTCCAATGTCTTTTCAAACTTTTTTTCATAGTTTTGAGATATATCGCCCCACCGAAAGAGTAAGAGAGGCTCTTGTTGCATGTGACTCTCTGACCTTTCTCTATTAATTGAATCATTTTATCTAGTGTCAACATCTGATGCCTTCCTAGCAAAGGGTTATGTACGTATGCAATCGCAACACTGGAGAGAGGGGACACGTGGATAGATCAGAGCTCAGGGGATATATTTCTGGAATTTTGAGTTTGTCCTTACTGAGTGGAAATTTATAACGTTCTAGATTAATTGTAGGGTAGATTTTGTTTAAGAGGCTTCAAAAATAGAATAATTTTTTGGTCAAAGTTGAGAAAAATCTAGATTTAGAAGAAAGTCTTGGTTGTCCTAAAGTTCTGAAACTGGTTCCCATTTCATGTCTTTCATCAAAAATAACTGAGCTCAGGTCTTTTAGCCTAGAATTCTCAAACTAGTACGTCTTGAGCCTTGTAACTGGATTCCCATACAGTAGTCCCCATAAATATTGCGACATTGCAGTTCCAAATTGAAACTGAGTAACTTTCAACATGTTTCACCTAAATCTCATATGAGCTTAATTGTTATTAACACAATTTTTAGTCAGAGTGGTAGATCAGATCTATTTTTGTAGTTGACAATGTTTTTGTACGAAATTTCTTTGACGAGTTGTACATCGGCAAAGTAATTTTGACCTTAGCAATCGCGCGTTTCAGGTAATGTGAGATTTTTGAACTCGAACAAATTGAATTACTTTTTTTATTGCGGTGATAGATGTTTGATGATGACAAAGGTTGATGACAGGTACTGTAGGAAGAAACTTGGAAAGTCTGAGTTTCTGAATTTCTTCGGGACATTCCACTTGAACGTCTTTCTGAATCCTTGAGTGCCAAAAGTACTCCGGCCTCCGAACCCATGCCTAACCTTTCCAAATGTTCACAGATGACTACTCACCTATTTATCAGTATTGGATACAGTATCGAATAAGAAAATGAATGATGAATCATGGTCTTAAATTTTTCAGTTATACGGTCTCATCTATCCTGAAATACCAGTTTCCTAAATCATCCAAAAGTGTTTTTTTTCAAAAAATTTGTAGACATTTTTCGTACCGCACTTCCAAATGTTCTCCACTCCACTCATCTTTCATTTCCAACTCCAAATCATCTATTCCTCAAATACGTGATGTCATGTTTCACGGAACGACGAATTCGTCCACTTTTATCCGTTTTTTGCCCGTTTTCAAGTCATCTTCTCCACTCCCTCCTCTCCATCCCTTCCGGGGGTACTTCTCGATTCTTCATCCTCACGTTTATCTCCTCTCGTTACTAATTGTAGAAACATCCCCTTCCTTTTTGAGGAGAAAAAAAAACTTTCTGCTCTCCTTCTGTCCTTCTACTTACTCTGATTGCCTTAGTTAGTCAGAGCAACGCCCCAACAACTAACTTGTGGGCGGAGCCTATGTAGCGTGTGCTGCTCCATGCTCTGCTCCATGCTCTTTTCAGAAGGTCTCTTCCCTTTTTTGAGGCCTGTGTCATCACAATGAACATGTGCGAGTGCATCCGGCTGGATTATTCTTTTTTCTTCTTTTCCGTTTCCTTGAGTACTTCATCTTTCTGAACTCGGTTTTTTTGACAAGTGGGTGTACCGATTTTCCAAAAAAGTTACTCAGTTTCATCTTTTTCAAAATTATCTTCCCCCTAAATTCTTTTTTAGTTTTTTCAGTTTTTCAAGAGCCACTTCTTTTCCATAACTTGTTTGTGTGTAGCTCAGCCTACTTTAGTGTCTCCCAATGATTACTTCGTTTTCTTTATGGAAACGCCTTCCGACAACTAATTCGTTTTCTTTCTCACACCTGTTGTCTCGCCACTTCTGACAATAACAATTCCATTTTTTTCAGATACCCCCCTACACCAAAACTGTCGATGAGGTGAAATAATGAAGTATATACCCGAAATCACACTACTACTCTTGCTTCTTCTATTCGTACACTCTTCACAGGTCAGTCAGTCATGATTCTAGATCTCTTCTATCCTTTTTTCTTCGAGAAGTTAGGTATATATGCAAAAAGATAATCGAATTGTGTAGTATGAGGAGTGCAAAGATTGGAGTAGAGTGAAGTAAAATGCGCTATATTTAGGCTAAAGGAAAACGGCGGAAATGTCCGGAGGGTGCGTGGTCGGAGGGAAAAATCATGAACACGATCATGAGCAATTATACGAAAATGTTGCCGGACGCTGAGGACAGTGTGCAAGTCAATATCGAGATTCACGTGCAGGTGAGGAGTAATGTAAATTGTATGAAAGTTTACGCGATCTCTTATTACCTTGGCGCAGTTCTTACAACTGCGCTCCACCGAATATCCTTGAAAAAATGTCTCTTTTTCTCTGAGTCTCTCAATTTCATACACAATTTTCATCGGTTCCGGAAGAGCGCGGTTGTAAGAAGCGTTCAATTGACATACAAATTGAGACGATTTTTAATTGATAAAATGTTATTTGAGTAGTCTAATACTGTAATCATGAAATTTTTCGAAAATACTGGGTTCAGACCCTCTGAAATTCTTCTAGCTGCTCGTTCTCAGGCGCGGCTCAGTCATAAACTTCAAGTTTTCATACAAGAGAGTGTACTGAAAGCGCCGTCACGAAAACAGGAAAACCAATATTGCCCATATTTTTACGGGATTCGGTTACGTTAGCCTGAATCTACATTTTCGTAATTGACAACTTTTTGTACAGACCGTTACTAAAACGGTATACTCTGCCTAAAAATCTGTTGTATTTTCTGATATTTTCCATTTAAATCGTCATCACTTACTCAATAGTTATCATATTGCTAAAATTTTTATTTTACCGTAATTTACATGTCCGGAACCTTTTGACCATTTTTTCTTGTACAGCCCGTTTCTGAGCCGATATAGTTTCTGGACGGTGGCGAAAACTTGAGCCAAGACAGTCAGGACTCCCGTATCGGTCTTTGACACATCCTACATAGTTACAGGTCAAAAAAAGAAAAATTTGTCCTTTATCATTCCAAATTCCAACATCCTCGAATGAATGTAGATCAAAGTTTGTCTCTCAGAAACTGCCCTCATTTAACGAACTCCATTCTCTACACTTTTCTTTTTTCATTTCTCTTGTTCCACTTGTCTTCATTCCCCCCAATTCACTGATGAACTGCTTGAACTGAGTCACATGAGGATGGGATAAACTTGATGGAATGACAAGTTTTCGTGCCCACAAGGCACTGAGTTTTTGCATTGAACTCTTTTTTCGTTCTTGCAGACACTAACTCAAAACACAAAAGATGAGACGTGAGAGCTAATGAAAATGACAAAAATGTGCAGAGCAACTTATTTTTTTTCGGGAAAAATTTGTTGCGTTATGGAAGCCGGAAGCTGTCAAAGCCAAAAGTCATCAATCTTCTCTTTTGGGTCAAAGAATTCTAACAACTTGTTTACTATTACAAACAATTTCACAATTCTCAAATCTTTCTCAAATTTTCTAAAAGTACCATAACTTACTTTTTTCAGTTCTAGAAGATTTCTTTTTTTTTTTTCTATTTTGAATGACTATGCGACTACTTACATACAAATGCACTCAACTAAGTCCTGACGCATTTTGATGAAAAAGTGTTTGATAAGTTTGTGTCCGCTATAGTCCCTTGAGACACGATGGCAGTTTTCGAAACATTTTTATATTGTTGAGAGGAATTTTGGGATACAAAGGGAAACATTTATTTCAGGATATGGGAAGTTTGAATGAGATCTCATCGGACTTTGAGATAGACATCCTGTTCACTCAACTGTGGCATGACTCGGCACTCTCGTTTGCTCATCTTCCGGCTTGTAAGCGGTAGGTTTGGAAAACACAAATTGGGAACTCTCTGAACTTTCTGAAAAATAAATGTTTTAGAAACATCACAATGGAGACGCGTCTACTCCCCAAAATCTGGTCGCCCAACACCTGTATGATCAACTCGAAGAAAACTACCGTACACGCTTCGCCATCGGAAAATGTCATGGTTATACTATATGAGGTATGGATTCATGACTTTGTGACGTCACGCTTGGGTTCAGTGCAATGAATGGGGGAGCACATCCTTGTCGTGTTTCTCGGTTTAGTGAATTATTGATGACACGCATCTCTCTAATTACTCGAATACTTACACCTTGAAGACTAAGGGCGATGAGAATAGAATAAGAAAGAGAGACGGGTTAGGGGAAAGCACTTTGATAGATGAAATGGGGAGTTTCTTAATAGTCCTTTTTTCTTGGATTCTTTGATTCTATAAACCAAGGGAGGGAGTGACGTTTTAGTTCTGACAGGGCTCATTTTATCAGGAAAGTTCAGTAGAACGCATTTACAAACATGTCTTTAGAAACCCTGTAGCCTGAGCCCAAAGCATCGGCCCTTGAGATAGTATTGCGATATTTTGTATTTGGTGAATCTTGAGACCCCATAGTAGCTCAAAACTGTAACAAGATTGAATCATAACAGTAACAAGATTTGAATCATCTCATGACGGATCTTTAATGTACCGCGGGACGGAAATAAAGACCAAAAAACGGAAAAATGGCCAAAAAAATTTTAGCAAGGCACGCCATTTTAGCCCGGCCCGTGGCACATTAACGATCCGACATCCGACCCGTAGTAGGTTACAGACATAGAACTCGGCGAGATCTACAATTTGGTATATCTTCAGCTCATGAAGTTTCGTTTTAAGCGAGCTACAGGCCGGTCCGTTGTGGCCCTGTTTGCAAGTATCAAAATACGTTCGTTAATAAATCCAAATATCTGTTACGCTCCCAATTCAAACCCAAATGTTCTGAGCTTTGTAATACAGGACTAACCTACAAACAATCTCTAGCGGTTGCTCAAAAACTATCGCTAAACATTTCAGAACGGCACAGTATGGATCAACCATCGCCTCAGTGTCAAATCACCCTGCAACCTCGACCTCCGACAATTCCCCTTTGACGTGCAAACCTGTATCCTCATCTTCGAGTCCTACAGCCACAACTCGGAGGAAGTCGAATTACACTGGATGGAGGAAGCAGTGACACTAATGAAGCCTATCCAGCTCCCTGACTTTGATATGGTGCATTACTCCACCAAAAAAGAAACGTTGCTTTATCCAAATGGGTATTGGGATCAGTTACAAGTGACGTTCACTTTCAAGAGGCGCTACGGGTTTTATATAATTCAAGCTTACGTTCCCACGTATCTCACTATTATTGTGTCATGGGTTTCTTTTTGTATGGAACCGAAAGCTCTACCGGCAAGGACCACTGTAGGGATCTCTTCACTGCTGGCACTGACTTTCCAGTTTGGAAATATTTTGAAGAATCTTCCAAGGGTGTCTTACGTTAAAGGTTAGCTTTTTTTATTGGGATTTATTTTTACTTTTCCTGAATTTCAGCTATGGACGTGTGGATGTTGGGATGTATCTCATTTGTGTTCGGGACAATGGTCGAGCTCGCATTTGTTTGTTATATCTCTCGTTGTCAGAACAGTGTGAGAAAGTGAGTCAATACCTGGAAAAAAGAAAAAATTAAATCTAATAATTGGAAAAACAATTAACAATAAGCGAAAACAATGCAATATTTGCAGCGCCGAACGCCGACGGGAACGAATGAGAAATTCTCAGGTGTGGGCGAACGGCTCGTGTCGACAACGAAGCAACGGGTATGCGAACGGGGGATCCATCATTTCACACTATCATCCGACAAGTAATGGAAATGGAAATAATAATCGACAGGATACACCGTTGGTTACGGGGAGGTGAGTTTTGGTGGAGTAGCGACTCAAGGGATACTGAGTCTCGAGGCTTAATGTGTAGCAAACTTACTAGGGAAGGTTATGTATGTTGGAGTTATGGGACGTGACTTATATCATTGGAAAGCTGAAATCAGGCTGATTCCAAATATGTATTCAGTTTTTGCCCTCGAGGTCTGGTTTTCGAGAAAACGGGGTCAAAGTGAGCAGTATTGGTAATACTGGTATATCGGTAGGTATGTCGGTACTGTAGTAGCTTTGTCAGTGTAATTGTGAGATGTTAGTCGCAGATTTGTAAAACCTAAATAGGCATCTTTGACAGTCCACTTGGAGAATCGGCTCTATTCCAGTTTAGATGTCCTTTGAAAACTTGAACATCCCAAAAAACACTTAGACGTCCCTTAAAACACTTAGACGTTCCTTAAAACACTGAGACGTCCTTTGAAACATTTGAACGTCCTTTCGGATCCAAAATATGTTCAAAAATGTTTAAACGTCCCTTAAAACATTTAGATGTCCCAAAAAACGTTTAGACGTCCCATCAAATATTGAGACGTCCCTTGAAGTCCGCAAATTTGGTTTTAAATAATTAGACGTCCCAAAAAACATTTAGACGTCTCAAAAAACATTTAAACGTCCCAAAAAAAGTTTAGACGTCCTTTCAACACTAAAAGTCACTGAAAGTGTTCAAGGGACGTCTAAATATTTTTTGGGACGTTCAAATGTTTTTTGGGACGTCTAAATGTTTTTTGGGACGTCTAAATGTTTTTTGGGACGTCTAAATCTTCAGAGCTATGTTTTGGGATTTCAAGGGACGTCTAAACATTTTATGGGACGTTTAAACGTTTTTTGGGACGTCTAAACTTTCGAAAGGACGTTTTAAAAAAAATTAGAGTTTGAAAGGACGTTTAAGTGTTTCAAGGGACGTCTAAGTGTTTTAAGGGACGTTTGAGTGTTTTTTGGGACGTTTGAGTTTTCAAAGGACATCTAAACTGGAATAGAGCCGGAGAATCTACACCACGTTACCGATATATTTTACACCTCAGGAAGGTCTCGAATACCAGGACTCGAAAGCAAAAACGAATTAAATATTTAGAATCAGCGTTTTCTCAGTTTTCCAGTGGTATAAGTCATGTCCCATAACTCCAAACTGATTCCATGACCTTTTCGAATTAGGGAATGACAAAAAAGCTCAGTTTTTATCAATCTTCAACTCAAACTTTTTTCAGAGGATCCCTACATCGAAACGGTCCGCCATCCCCACTAAACCTTCAGATGACAACTTTCGATTCGGAAATCCCACTCACTTTCGATCAGGTAAATCTTCCCTCCAAACTCCCCCCTTATTTTGTGGTTTTCTTTCTTTTACATTTCCAATCTTGCCCACTTTTCCTCTCTACAACTAACCCAAACCTAAATTTCTGTTCAGCTGCCAGTTTCCATGGAATCCGATAGACCCCTGATTGACGAGGTAATCGAAAACGAAAAGTAGTCACTATCTCTCTCTCTCTCTACCCCTGTGTTTCTTCAAAACTCAATCCTATTTTGTGTAAACCTTTTTTGTGTTTATTACTATCCACAGACACCTGTATGTAGACACATTATTGTGCCACGTGATGAGCGGAGCTTGATTCGGACGGGCGGTGCAAAGTTTCAGGAAGCTTTTTGTATAGATAGATAGCTAAAGAAGTAAGGATTCTGAATCTGTCTTCAAAAGTTAGAAAAATTTGAAGACAGGTTCAGAATAGCCACGTCGCCTCAAGCGTACCGACCATCTTGATCAAAGCTTTGAATTTCACGTGGCACATCTTCACAATTAATTACACCAATTATATTTAATTAGGGTCTAGACAAACACAAACCCTTGCATGCAAAATCACGGAGTCTCAGACACAAAAGGAGTACTGTAGGCTTATATCACGTACAATGTACCAGTCTTTTTGAACAAGCTCAGT
Source organism: Caenorhabditis remanei (assembly GCF_010183535.1). Classification (NCBI taxonomy): domain Eukaryota; kingdom Metazoa; phylum Nematoda; class Chromadorea; order Rhabditida; family Rhabditidae; genus Caenorhabditis; species Caenorhabditis remanei. The sequence continues at coordinate 4,624,140 of NC_071332.1, forward strand.
ATCATTGCCTAATTGTTGTGAGTTGATACTCAACGAATACGTGATAGGAGCCCAGGACCTCCTTAAGACACCGTTCAAAATTCCAAACCTAGATTTTGATCTACCCACAATACTAACACACCAACATACACAATGATACGTGTTGTTTATATGTTTCCTCTATATGTCCACATGAATCAAGTCCATTGCTTTAAAGTATGTACATTTTTGTGAAGAGATGATGCACAATTGTCCCGAAATTCAGTTTTATACATGTTTAACGTCTTTATTTTTATGAGAATTCTGATTCTGGTTCCAGATGAGGTCCGGGTCGCCACCGCCACCTTCTGGATGCCTCGCCAGATTCCATCCAGAAGCCGTCGACAAATTCTCAATTGTAGCATTCCCTCTGGCTTTTACCATGTTTAATGTGAGTTTTGCAACAATCAAAAAACTGAAATTTCTGGAATTCCAGCTCGTCTACTGGTGGTACTATCTCTCTCAGACTTTTGATCAAAACTATCAGTGATCCAGGGTCTATTTTCCAATAAATTGAAATGCGGGTATCTGTCTCAACTTCTCCGATGATTCGCAGTTTCTTCACAGGGTCGCACCGATGTATCTCATTTTGTAGAATTCATGTTTTATATTTGAAATAAAATATATACAATAAATAAAATAACAGGTCTTTGATTTAAAAAAGTTATCACACACTTTTGATTGGTTTATATCCATTTGATGAGGTGGTCTTCACTTGCTTCATTCTCCCACGACTCGAGTTTGTTGCCAACTCCTCCATATTCCTGAAAAAAACGTAGATCATAGAAAAAAGAGACAAACCAATTATCTATAATCTACCTACCTGCATGAGACAACCGCGGCAATTACTTGCCGATACTTGACCGAGAATATTAGATAAATGAAGAAAGTAGACATGGAGTAAGTGACAAGTAGTAGGTTGGATATGTGATGGAGGACTCGAAATAGGGTAAACTGGAAAGAAATTTATTAAAGGCTAGTCACCCAGGACACCCACCTGAAACTGAGCGTATGTCTTGAAAATGAGATTTACAAACTTCAAACTCGTGTTGAACATATGACAGGAGGCATATAATATTACCATGACTAACAACATTGTAGTGGTTTTCTTGTCTTTCTGTTGCTGAGTTGTCAACAATTTCCGTTCTTCGTTTGACTTTTTGAGCTGGGCAATTACTTGAATATTTGTGACGGATATCACGGCAAATGGGATTAAGGTGTCGAAGAATATGGAACGAATTCCGTAATAGAGAATAAAGTACCACTTGTTATTGGCGCTGTGGGAGAGACCCATGTTGACGATACCGGTGGAGAGGCTAGAATTGAGGGAGGATTTGTGAAAAAAGCATACTTGTCAACCGGGCCGAATCGGGCCGACACGGGCCGGCTCGTAACTCGCGTCAAAATGAATATTATGAGCTATACCAAAATGTAGATCTGGACGAATTCTATGCCCGTGACCTACTACGGGCCGGATGGCTATTCGTTAATGTGCCGCGGGCCGGCTAGAATGGCTTTTTTGGCCATTTTCGCGTTTTTTGGCACTTTTGCCGGCCCGCGGCACATTAACGAATAGCCATCCGGCCCGTAGTAGGTCACGGGCATAGAACTCGTCGAGATCTACATTTTGGTATATTTTTCAGCTCATAATATTCATTTTGACGCGAGTTACGCGCCGGCCCGTATCGGCCCGTTTCGGCCCGGTTGACAAGTATGAAAAAAAGTGTTTTCAGATAATGAGCCCTGTTGGTTCAAAGCTGTCAGCTACAAATTTGGAATAGTTGATAAAATAGAAATAGAATTTGCCAGAATGGTAAAGTCCTGGGTATGATAGGAGCATGTTAAGAATTGAGTTGAGTATTGAAAAATTAATCGCGCTCCACTAGACCAATTCAAACTTGTAATTTTTTTTTGAATTCGCTGATCATTGTGGAAAAATGCGATCTAATCGACCTTTTTTGAGCTGATTTATCATGAAATTTCTCAATTTTTACCAGCCATCGATTTGCAACAGTTGAAAAAATTTAGACCCATAAAAAGTTTTAATATTACGGTAATCGCAACGAGTCGTCCTTAAAGCACAGGTAAAAAAAAGGTCTCCCTCGTCGGTCTAATTAAATTTTCACACTTTTGTTTTTTCCCTGACATGACCAAAATCCTAAAACCAGGCTCTAGATTTTTAGGATTCCACTGTAAAATAAAAATATTCGATTTCGAAAGTACAAATAATTGAGAAAGCCAATTAAATGTATTAAGATAAATTATCGTGTTCTTCCCCTAATGAGCAGTACAATTTCAGCGCTAGACTTTTTCACAATAAGCTGACGTCAACTCAAAACTTGTTCTTAGAATACTTATTAGGTTCCGATCGACCCGAAAACAGCTAGTGAGCGAAATTAGGAAAAAGCTACTGGCATTTGAAATCGTTAGTTTTTGAGACAGAGACAAACACAACCGTTGGAATCAACAAATTTTAAAATCTCTGGAAAATCGAATTGTATATTTTCTATGACTCATTTTTACTTCCTAGCTTCTTTTTCAATTTAACATCTGACCCAAGCCGTCAAAATGTTGCACAAAGTGTTCATTCCAAATTCATGGCAGTTTTGACTTTCAAAAAACTTTCAAAAAGCACTCAAAAATCGTTCTCTCAACTTCTTGTTCTTTGCTCCCCAACTCCCCAACAAAACTTAAAAACAAAAACAAAAAACCATGACCAAATTATCAAAACACTCTCATCCCAGAACCAAAACATAACTAGAGTCTCCCTGTGTACGCTCCCTCGATTAGCCCACTTACTCCGCCGTGAATTCCAAGAATCTCGGAGCATTGAACATTACAGCTATCACAACGATATAGATCATCGCTCGAATCGTATTCCTCAACGTGCACCAAACTTGTACTTGAAGTGGTCGACAAACGGCAAACCACCTCTCCACAGCGATCAACACGATTATGTACTGACTCGTCATCTTCGCCGTACACCCAATCGGATAGACGTAAACAATACAAAATGCGCTCAGAATAGTGTGAAAAGAGCCAATTTTCTGGTAGCCAGGACTGAAAAATAGAGGCTATTTTTGGTGGGGGAGGTGGTTTTTTTTAAGTTTTTGAGGCAACTTACAGGAATGGGAGTTTATAAAGGGAGAATGTGGGAAGAGCGGTCAGCAGAACAATAAGATCAATTATGGATAGACTGAGGAGGAGGAAGCCGACCTGGAAATAATTACTTACTTAGTCTTGGTTGCGAAACCTCTTGGATCGGTTTTCCATGAGTTTCAGCTTAAAAACCGCAATATTTCTTACTGAAAACCCGTTAATTAGATTGTTGATTAAGGTTCCAAACATTTTAAAAATATAACGTTTAGATAAAAAATTGGAGATTCTGTTTCAATTCTACAGTTTTCTATATGGCATCTCGGGTTTGAAACGTCCCGGAATGAGATTTTGTGGTTGCGGGAGGGACATCTCGGAACCGATAGTTGTAAAACTAGGACGTTTAAAAACCTATTAATTAGATAATTGAAAAAAAATTTAGCACTGTATCAGGTATTCAAGGGTAATATCTAATTTACAGTTACTTTGTCATGTTTAGTTATGGATTGTCTTTGTTTCAGAAAGTCTCGTTCCAAAACGTCCTGTATTTTTAGAGACAGGGACATTTCGAAACCAGACGTTTTGAAACCGATCAGAATTTGAATTGCTGATTTTTCAAGCGTTTTCACGGGATATGTGGGTGAGTACTGAAATCGAATTCGCTCCACTAGACATTGGCGGCAATTTCAAATTTCAATTTTTTCAATTCGACCTTTTACTGTGGCATTTTGATACGCAGCTTAATCGACCACGGTTTTTTGAATTTCGCGCTAAAATTTTAGCTGATCTCTGCGGAGCGCGTTCATTTTCATACTCACCCCAGACCCTGTAAAATGAAACAACTCTCATTCTACGCGGATTCGAAAAATCACGGTTTCAAACCGTCTTGGTTGCCAAATGTCTCTTTTTCAACTTTAAATAAAAACTCACCGTACTCTTCTTCATATGCTTCCGGCTATACACAAATATCGACACCGTATTCCCAAAAATTCCCACCAATATTATCGGGAGCATTATTATCGCAAAAATTTCATTTATTGAAAAACCATGAGGGTTCGATAGAGTTGAAACCGTGGTGTTGGGTAGCATATATTCCTGAAATAACGTGGAATTGTGAAAAGGGGAAGTATTACATTTATCTCTGAAAAAAATGTATTTGCCTTACATCGGATGCTGATGAATTCAATGGTAACGAGGTGATATTCAACATTTCCTCCGGAAATTCGAATAAAAAAGCTTAGCTCTTAGTGAAACTGGTGACTTTTTATGCATTAAAAGAGTAAAAGTGGGTTGAAACTTTGAAACTTCAAGAGAAAATAATTACATCTCTAAAGATAGCAGTCATTTCGTTTTTTTTGTTTCATCTCTTTTTTTTTCTAAATTGAACTTAACTCACCAACTCAAAATGAGTTCTGCCATAGTGGTCGATTACTGGTGGCATTGTTGTAATGATAGTCTTTGAAATACTACGGGAAGAGACTCTCATCCTTCCATTTTATTATTAGCTCATGTTTTTAGACGCCTGGAAAAATAAACAGAAATGAGCTAAAATTATCGGAGAAGAGGGAATTTTTTCATTTTTCCAGGAAGGAAAGACGGAGCAAAAAGAAGAAAATGGATTTATGGAAATGAGGAAGCGAAGAAAAACTTTATAGCTTTTATGATGGCATCTTCTTGGCTAACGAGATGAAAATTGGCGTCGTCTGAGAAGAGAGCGTAAATGAATTTAGAGGAGAAGCAGGGGGCAGAAAAGAAACATTCACACTTTATTTATTTATTCGTCGACAGACACAAAAACAACAAAAAGAACCCCTCCTCCTCAATGCATTAAATATTAGACTGGCACCACTGGATTATTCGATGAGTTTCGTCTCGAATTTCCCGTGAACATCGATTTGACAGTGTTGCGATACTTTTCCGAGAATATCAAGTAGTCGGCGAAGGAGAACAAAGGATGACAGCACATGAAGAAGTTGGAAATTTCTTTGCGGAGAATGGAGATCTAGAAGGACAAGTTTCATTATGAAAAGTTCTAAGAAAAAGGCGAAAAGTTGCTTTGGATGGTCCCGAGGGAGTTTAGAATAAGATAGAACAAAAAAAGTCAACCGCAACCCATTCATAACAAGAATAAGTGGGTTCTGAGAACACACACGATGCGTGGGGGAACTTCGAAAGTAGTGAATGAAAAAAGTTGACGATGGACTAAAAATTTGAGTTCAAAATAGAAACCTTAAAGGCGTATTGTGGTCAGTTTTATATCATAATGTATGCGTTTCGATGAGCTCATTTTCATACTTCAAGAATTTTTTAATTCGGTGCACAACCCGTTGAACGCTAGAAATTCGACTTCGGCCACGTTGAGTTTTTAAATTTTGACGGTATTTTGATCATTTTTGTTGTATTCTTCAATAAATTCGATAGAATACGAGAAATATTGATAGAAAAACACTAAAAACTATCGAAAATAACGCCAGAAATAGCAGAATACTGAAAATACACTTTACCGAAATGAAATTTCTAGAACTTTCTCACTGACCAAACTTTCCGGAGCTCGTTTTCGGCGGGTTGTGCACCGAAATAAAAATTCTTGAAGTATGGAAATGAACTCGCCGAAAATTATGATACGAAAGTATCATACTGACCACAATACGGCATAAATGTAAAATCTGAATATCAGTTTCTGCTATAAATTAGGAGAAAAACTAATTCAAGTTAGCAGATTTCATATCTGAAATCAAAATTAACTAACTGTTGACAAAAACTGAGTACTGGTCATAAATCGATATGCTGATTCTGATTATCGTTACTCAATTCAATTTTCTTATCAATTGACTTAATTTTCTTATCAGTTCAAGTAGGAATTAACCATAAAAGTGTGTACGCGAAAAACGATACTTGTCAATTTTTGATCAGATCTTATCAAAATGTGAAATTCATCAGTTTAAACTGCTTAAAAATGATCAGATTCAAAAAAATACGGTCATTGTTTTCAATGTTTTCCCGGCTTCCGTGTTCTGAATTTCTAATTTTGAAATTAACTAAAAATACATCTCAACAATAAAAGACAGCATTAGAAATTACTAGAATTATTCATGAGCTCATTTCGACATTTCTTCGTTTTCCCTTTTTATTAGTAGCAATCTGGTTTTTGACTTTTTAAATCACCCTCTTATAGATGATTTCTTAAAGTTTTAGTAGCAAAACTCACATCTTTATGTAAACCATTCACCAATGGCTTATCAAAATATTCAATGATCATACTTGGAGAATGAGTAAGCACATAAGCGAGTAGGACAGCAAGCAGCATTATAGAGGTTTTACGATCTTTAACAGTCTGTAATTTTCTGTTTTCAGATAAATTTTTTCATTACGAACAGTACCTGAGTGGTCATTTTCATCCTTCCGTATTCCGCCCATTTTAGAAGAGCAATTATAGAGAGATTGATCATGAGAAGCACAAAAAATATAATGAATGCATTGAAAATATTATCGTCGAAGAAATTGATAGCTTGTAAAATTGGGTTTTCTTTATATGTGTTGTTTTCACTTGGCCAGTTATTGTGAGGGCTGAAAGAAGGGTTTTTGGCTAGATTTCCAAGATGGTGGCTCACTTCATCTTTCTTTCCAAAAATCTTGGGATTGATAGAAAAACCGAGAAAAAGAAGGAGAAAATTAGAAGCCGTTTCGTTCGCTTCATGGTGCATATTATCTTTACCTGAAAGTCAGAAAGTTGTTTTTGAATTTCTAGAACATTTACAAACTTGCAAACCGGGCCGAAAGGGGCCGACACGCTTCAAACTGAGTTAATGAACTGAAAAATATACCAAAATGTAGATCTTGGCGAGTTCTATGCCACTGAGCTACCACGGGACTCGTGAAGGATCCTTTTTTTGCCGCGGGCCGGGAAAAAGGGCTAAAAAACGCGAAAGTTGCCAGAAAACCATTCTAGCTCGGCCCGCGGCAATAACTACTTTCCACCCGACCCGTGGTAGATCAGTGACATTGAACTCCCCGAGATCTACATTTTGGTATATTTTCAGCCCATAACATTGCGTTTTAAGCAAGCTACGCGCCGGCACGTGTCGGCCCGTTTCGGCCCGTTTTGCATGTTCTGAATATTTACCTTTGCCGGTAGAAAAACTGAGACCCATTGTTGAATCGAGATCATGATTGAGATGCAGACACACATATATTTGGTAACATGGGTTAGTGGGTATATGTATAGTTCACTGTAGGCTTTGAATTTTGGGTATTTGTCGATCCGCTCGCAATTTAGTGTTGGAATGTAGGAGAGGGAAAACGCTTGCATAGAAGATAGCAAGAATAGAAACTCGAATATGGAGAGGAATGCAAGCAGGTAGCCTACCTAAACATATTGATATGCAAATACTGTAAAAACTGTATTATAACGGTATGTCCAAAATCTTTAACTGCCTCCCAGAGAAATTTTGTGGTTTCAGAAACTAATTAAAGTTAAACGGAAAAAGGTTTTTTGGAAGTTTAATTTGCCGGTCTAGAAGTTAGTAATCACGCTGCTTCTAATCAGAACCAAGAAAAAGCTCCCTGATAATCATATTCATGAATTCTGAGTATTGATAGGGTGACTTTATAATACAGTTCTTACGGTATCAGGAAAGCTCCGATGTGTTAACTTACCGTAGTCTTCAACTGATACGGTCTTGTATATACAAAGACGGAAATTCCGGTAAGAGCAAGTCCAACGACGAATAATGGGAAGGAAGCAATAGCGAGAAGTTTTTGAGAATTGAGGCACTGAATCATTTCCTGAACATTGATCATGTTAGTATCCGGTAAAAGGGGGTGTCATTGGATAAAGATCAAGTTAATTTGCAAGAAGTGATGTCAAGATGGATGTTTTGAAGGAAAGTTAAATGTTTTGAAAGTTTTTTTTTCAGAAATCGTTATATCCAGTTAGATAGTTTTTAAGTACTGAAAGAAGATGTTCCAAAAGCGAATTCACATAACAGTTGGTTCATTTATCCTAAACTTTATTATTTTGAACAATATGAAGGTGCTCAAAAACAGGGAAAATTTTGTTCAGGATCGGAATGTGCCCGAATTTGGGCTGGGATTGAATGGCATGTCAGATAATTATTGTATTAGGTCGGCACAGTTCTTACTACTGCGCTCCACCGAAATCCCCCCTTCAGAATTGTACCATTTTTTCTGAGTCTCTCAATTTCACACACAATTTTCTTCGGTTTCGGTAGAGCGCGGTGTAAGAAGCGTCCCTTGCTAATAGCTCAAATCCAGTTCTCTATGATCGTTCATAAAGGCATAGAACGTTCAGATACTGTTCCACTCACAGTTTTCATGGGAAATCACCTGAATTGGATAACAAGTGTTTCATATTTAAACTTTTATAACAACGGGGTAATATGATTTTCTCAAGTGTCTCAAGCAAGTGGGAACCTAGTAAGTCTCATGCACCCATAAAGCTTATCCAGCCTAAGTGGGCTTACTCTAAATTCACGTGATGTCAATACTGGACTAACTAAGCAACTTGAGTAGTCTGTTAGATGAGAATATATACAATGCACTTTAATTTTGTTTAAAAATCAAAATTCGCGGTACATTTTAAGCTCCTAAATGCTCTACTTTCACAGACAAATCAATGTCAACATTTTTCAAAAGTTAAAAAATCTGATAAAACTAAATACTAGGCAACACTAAACAAAGAACAAACCTCTGCCTCCGTTTCTGCCTCACTTGAAAGTTCTGCAATATCAACCTGCCGGTGTCGTAACTGAAGGGCGGTCTGAAATCAATGTTTCATTTCCAAAAGTTTAATTAAATCACGAGTCCTCACAATATTTTGGTTCCACAACTCGTCTTCGAAATTTTCGTGAATAAGAGTGTCATAGAAAGACATTTTATAAGACATTTTGGGCACACTGACTAAAAAGATGCTTCCTTTCTTGCAAGGATTAATTAAGTGGAGGCACTCGGGTTCGTCGTCAGCTGAATGAAGAAGAACCGAAGACTGAAAAACAAGAATGTTTCGCTGTCCGGAAATTTGGAAAAGACACGTGACCGAGAAGAGGGACGAATTTTTTGGTTAGAGGGTTTCACTCTTGTGAATATTTATGACGGATTAAGCTGGAAAGGAAAACCTCCTAGTGAATGTTTTTTATTTGTTGCTTCCTCCGGATTGAGGCAATCAGAGGGGAGAAGACGTCAGAGATATGTATGTACACTATAGTGTTTTTGTGGGATGGGCGGTACAATGTAAAAAAAAATGTATTTTCTGACTGATAGTGAACACATTTCATTTCTTGATGCTTGGATACAAATTGGAACGGCATGACTCTCATGAATATTTCATAAACCACGAAGAGAATAAGAAGAGAATTTCAATTAACCTTGATTGAATAGATAAGTGAGGAGAGCAACGGGAAGTCATACATTCTCGATGAATTAAAAATCTGTTGAGGAGAAGAAGCATAGATCACGCGCCCACACATTTTTGGCTCGATATAGTTGAATCATTTCCAATATTGAGTTTTCAATTATCTTTTTATGCTATGACGATCTAGTTATGTATATGAAGAGCAGAGTTGCGCGGAAGCGATTTTTTCTAAAAGTCGGAAGTCGGAAGTAAAATTTTCAAAACGGAAGACGGAAGCTGGAAGTCGGAAGTGAAATTTTGAAAACGGAAGTAGGAAGTCGGAAGCCGGAAGTAAAATTTTCAAAACGGAAGTTGGAAGCCGGAAGTCGGAAGTGAAAAACAGCCCGGAAGTCCGAAGTCGGAAGTCGGATCGTTGTGCGACGAAGCGCGTTCCCGCGACCTTACGCCTCGCACTGTTCTGAGTTAGTACTGAAATATTTATCAAGTGTTGGCTAATTTTGTGGTCGTTATTTCAGAAAGTTGATGGCTCGCGCTATATGAAAGATTTTATGGAATAATTTTCATGGACAACACGTCATATATATTTTTTTTAAGACAACGTTGCAATATATTACCGTGACCTCTGAAAACTTGAACTTTTCATTTTCTTCAAATTCCCTCCAGTTTCAATCAGTGTTCAGTTTGAAAACAATCACTGCAGTTTTCATCTTCACAATGAAACTACTTGTGGTCTCTATCCTTGTCATTCTCTGTGGTAAGCAATTGGATCGTCTTGTAAATTTATTGAATAAAGTTTTCAGCAACCCACGTGGTTTGTCTAACCATCGAGGAACAAAATAAACTTCTTGCGGAGTTGAACAAAGATCGTCAAGAAATAGCAAAAAAGACTGGGATCAAATTTGAAATTGTGGTAAGTTTCAGTATTCAGAATAAAACGCAAATCCTTCAATCCATATATTTTCAGACCTATGATGCTAAACACGAAGACGGAATTCGTACATTTTCTCCCCCTTGCAGTTATCTTGACTACCGGGGCGGTTTGATTATTCTGAGAGCAACCGAAGTCACCTATAAACTACTTTCACATATCGATTGGAATAAACAAGAGCTTGGCCTCTTCCGTCCATTTACCACTGAAATTGGATGCATCAAGGATTTCGCGTGTTCTAAAATTACAAAAGACTTTAACGGAACACATGTTCAATTCAACGGGGCATGGAAGGTTGCACCAGAGCTTATGGAGGATGGTGTGGAATCAGATAGAATGATTGCTACCGGCTGGTCATGACCAGACAAGTATGGAAAACTTATCGGAGTTGGTGACCCATATCAAGTAACCAATGAGGTTTTCACTACTAGTGCACCAGAAGCATTTACTGGAAATGAAGGAGCTACCAACTCGTCTGGGCATATCGTCAGTATCTTCTTGTATTTAACTATCGTATTTCATTTTTGATCAGTCAATAAAGTTTGGTACTTGTAACTTTGGCATCACAGTGTTTCGACAAGTTGGCGCTTTAGAGATTAAGATGGAGTGCCAAATCCTTGCTGTCAGAAATGTTGAGTCATGTCAACGCCTTGTCCCTAACCCTCTCTATATTTTAAGAAACACGATTTCGGTTTTTCATAACTTTCAGCCATGAAGACTATCATTATTTCCACATTCATTTATTGGGCCGCTGAAATTTTCTTTGGATTAAACAATCTGCAAAACGGGCTCTTACCGCTTTGAGCAAGAGGGAATATATGGATATTTCCAGTTTTTTTTGGGTAGTGTTCTAGATTTAATCAAATTGCTTAAAACAAATAAGTTCTAGATATTTATGACGCTTATCATCAAACATAACCTAAATCAATTTTTCAAAATATCACGGAGACTAACTCTATCATGAAATGTATTCTGAACTCCAACACACCAACTAGAATGAAACCCAATTACTTTCCGAAGGACGGCAATACATTTTTCTTTTTCCAAGAAGTGTCAAAATGAGTTTCCGGCATATATAAGTGCGCAAAAACTAGTTCCAGATTTGATATGGAAGCGAATTATGAATTTTTATTCACTGCATACAGTGAAAACTCCAAGAAATACTTGGTATTTATTGCAAAATACAGTACGATATTTATGGATTTTCTGATGTATTTTAATTGTGGACTGTCTTGTGTTGGACTGTTTTTAAATGTATTCCACATGTTTATACTGACTAGAAAATCAATGAGGACTAGTAGTGTAAACATTCTATTAATTGGAATAGCAGTCAGTGATATCATCAATCTTATGTATAATATTTATCATGATTTACCAATTTTGTGGAAGAGATACATGTCGCTTGAATGGTGAGATTAGGACATGTCGTTGATTATCTTTTTTTTCTAGCATTCCAACAAAGGGATACTATTTTGGGTTGTTCAATAAATACATAGATTCATTTCGAGCAATGTCTCGCATTGTCTCTCCGTGGCTTGGTGTTGTAATGGCTTGGGCACGGATGCTGATAGTCTATTTCCCTCTTAACCCAGCGTTCGATAAGTTCACCGAACCATTGTTCGCTTTCATTTCTATTGTTCTATTCTTATTCATCAGTCTCATTACGGCAGGAGGAGGAATTTTTAACTTAAGCATTGATGAGACTGGAACATGGACGCCACTAGAAAGGTAACCTACTACGGGGATTGGGAGTAAGTACTAAAATCAATTGCGCTCCGCTGAAATTCAAAATGCCAGAATGAAACGTCGAATTGGATTAAAAAATTAAAATTTGAAATTCCCTCCAAGTCTAGTGGAGCGCGTCCAATTACAGTACTCACCCCAGACCCCCGTGACCTACTAAACAATACCTCACAAATTACTAAACTTTTTCAGTTGTGGATACCCTTCAAATTATACTGAACCGGAGTACGGGTTAGTATTGAATGAAGGACCTCTCGTTGATTTGGCACGCTTCCTAGTGTTTCTCAACGCAACATTTAAGGTTTTATACAATACGTATTAGCCTTGTTGTATCAAAAAATGTTTACAGAATCTTCCTGCTATTATCCTCCCTTTCTTGACAATAGTGCTAATCAGAGGAATAAGAAAAGCACAAGATAGAAGAAAAAAGTTACGTGCTGGAAATGGAAACGAAGAGTAGGTTCACATTTCGAATTCAAACTTTCTTAACCTTTTCCAGCTCCCCAAAAGACAACACAACTCAGCTTGTCACGTATATGACTGTTTTTCTTGTTTTATCAGAGAGTACTGTAGGAATCACTATACTTTTGCAAGCTCTTGTGATAAGCTACAGTACGGATGTTATCCAAAATTTCGGAGTCTTGTAAGAATAAAAACAAGATTAAAAATTTAGAATACATTTATCATCTTTTCCAGATACATCAGCACAAATTTCTATACTATCTTCAATATACTAATTACAATGAACTCAACAGTTCACTGTATCATCTGCATGAGGTTATCTTCACAGTATAAGCAGTGCGTTGTGAAATATTTTCCATGTATTCAATCGAAGAAAAATCAGGAGAAAGTTGTAAGTACCGATGGGAAATAACTAATTCAAACGTTCTGTTTTTTTTTAGATCTCTGTCATTCCAAATACTGTTTCTGCAGTTAGATCACCAACTATTAAAACAACAGCTGTATAACTTGGTTTTGTGACAGCCGTTTAAAATTATTATAACGTTTCCTTTCTTGAAACATTTTTTGAATATTTTTTCTCATGGCTCTTATCCACAAGTTTTATATATTAGCTACCAACTCGTCTGGAAATATCCTCGGTATCTTCTTGTCTCTAATCATCGTAATTTATTTTTGATCAGTCAATAAAGTATGGTACTTGTAATTTAGGTGTTTCTACATGCTGGCCCTTAAGAAATCCAGACCAAATGACAAATTCTTGCTGTCAGAAACGTTGAGCCGTGCTCGAACAGCTGTTCTTGTCGAAGAACTCTTCCTAACCCTCTCTATATCTTAAAAAACACGACTCGGTTTTTCATAACTATCAACCATGAAGACTATCGTGTTAATTATTTCCACACTCATTTTTTGTTCCGCTGGAATTGTCTTGACGCCTCCGGAGAAGAATGAGAAATCGGGACACGACTACATGGTTTTGGATTTCAGTGACAATGAGCTACCCGTTCAAATAGCAACTTCTAAGGAAGAGCAAGTAAGTGATAATCAAACTTGATAAATAACTTATGATACTGGTCATATTTTAGAAAAAGTCAAGAGATATCCCAACCTCAACGAAATAAACTTGCATAAGGTGAGCAGTGTTAATGGAATTCATCCACTTATATGATTCCAGATTGCCTACTTGGGAAGAAAAGATGGGCGAATTTATCCAAAGAACCACGTGAGTTTACTGTCAAACTTTTTTAAAGTTTGTCTTTTTTTCAGAAATTTTACTACTGGGACAGAACACGACGGAAGATGTTGAATGTTGTGGAAGAGTCGAGTGGAAAGAAACGTTAAGGAAGTACCTACAGGATGTTTTTACTATAAATAGTTTTCCATATTGTTTATGAATCGATAAATGACTTCTGAGCCAATTATCCGACTCGTTTGCTTTAATACTCGATGTGCAGTAGCCTCGAGTCATTTTTAGTGCTTTTAGTACGGTTTGGTTTAGGGACGAGATGTGGGTCTCGTCGCGACTACCGTACTTTCAAAACTTTTTTATGGGTAAAGTACGGTAGAGAGCCGCCGTAAATCGAAGTACCGCAGCGAGACCCACACCTCATCCTCGGGCCGAACTTTGAGCGAGTGGTCAGCCACCGGCGAATGGGTAATAAGACTGAATTTCTGACAGAAAATTGTTCTCTGCCTCTCTCACATCTACAGCCAACACTAGTGAGAACAGTGATAAATGAGCCTAGCAAATTGACCAACTGCTCTGTCGTATCCCTCCATTTTTTTTCATTCCTAACCGATATTTTCAAATTTCCAACTCCTCAAATTAGTTTCCAACTTTATTTTAGGTGAAAACCATGAAAAACTTCATCATATTACTACTTGCCATCACCAGTATAGTCATGTCCTACCCATCTTCAGCTAATGAGACCTCTATTGAACTTTATGAACTTGACTCCAAAAATGATACCTCGGTAAGTTTCCGACATATCAAATTATAATAGTTTACTATAATTCAGCTCATTGTCATCACTGAAACAATGGACATGAAAGAGGAGAAGCAAAGAGTGAGTTATTCTTAAATGTATTAGATTTAACTCAAACCTTTCTGTAGTGGATTGACGAGAATATCAATGCTTTCAAGCAAGCTCAAGAAGAAAAAGTAAGTTTTTACCAACTTGCTGATTTCAGCGTATCTAATTTCAGCAAAAAAGGAATGATGAGATTTTGAAATTTTGGAATGAAGCAATGAGAATCAAGGAGGAAGAGGAAAGAAAGAAGGCGGCTGAAGATGTACGTTGATTTTCTTATACATACATATAAGACGGTTGAAATTTCAAAAGTTCAGAACATTGAAGAAAATTCTCAAAAATTCAATATTTTTGGACCTCTCCAATTAATGCTGAGCAGATTTATTAAAATGTAAAAAAATGGACAGAAAAACGGGGGCAGATTTTCCAACGGGGGCAGATTTTCCAAATAAACTTCACGTGAAATTTTTTCTTTTTTCAGATCTTCAATTTTTTTCCAGAATTTCAAACTTGGAAAATCTGCCCCCGTTTTTCTGTCCATTTTTTTACATTTTAATAAATCTGCTCAGCATTAATTGGAGAGGTCCAAAAAATTTTCTTCAATGTTTTGAACTTTTGAAATTTCAACCGTCTTATCGATATTTTTTTTTTCCAGCAAAAAATGATTGACGAGAATATCAATGCTTTCAAGCAAGCTGAAGAAGAAAAGGTGAGTTAATTAACAACAGACAACCCTGGCTTGAATTTCTACCGATGTCAAGTTTTATTTTTCAGAAAAACGAAACCATGAGCACTGACACTGGGCCGAAGAGAGCATGCCTACATTTGTTCATCACTGAAATATGCTTCTGGTTCGCGTGAAAGTTGAATCATAGTATTTTTTAAAACTTTTGTTATTCCAGATTTATTTTGAATTTATCTATAAGACGCACTCTCTGACTCGTTCGATCACCCATAGTCACACGAAAAAAGTTGACCATCTCCGATTTGCCTATAATTTTGATCAAAAATAGTATCAATTGTCCTCAGCAAATTGGGGTACTTTTTGGCCGGGTCCATCACCTGGGTACCTAGGAAAATCAAAAAATCGATATTTTTCGAAAATTTTTCCTGAAGTAGTTAGGTATGAAATCTCAACGGGAAATTATTGTAAACACTATTTTAAGCATTTTTGTGTTCAAAAGAAAATTCCAGCTCAACACCTTCATTGTGAAAATTTTCAAAATGTATGAAATTTTTGGGTTTTTTTCATAAAATCGTTTTTATCTCGGCAGTGACCCGACAAGACGGGCTTTTTTATTTGATATTCGAAATCTACATAAAATTTGGTATCGGAAACATGCTGTCCCTACTTGTATCTCTAGGACCCAAGAACGGTTTTTATGGGAAGTATGGGAAAAAATGCGATTTTTATTATCGAGGTCTTCCGGTAAATCATTTTTATGGTTCCAAAACAATGGTTTTTGCAAATTTTTCATTGAATCATGTCATTTTACTTCAGTTCCAACACAGTTTTCGATCATACCACAAAAAAAAATTTCGAAAAAATTGAGTTTTTTGAATTTTTGAAATTTTTCTCTGAATTGAATCATTCGAGCTGAAATATTGAGGATGACAGTATAAAATTAAAAAAATACGACTGGAACATATTTTAAATTTATAAAAAAAATTGATTTCCATCATTGGGTCATCTGCAATTTACGTTTTCAAGATGAAATTTAGCGAAATGTTCAACTAGGTAAGTTGGTGCTATGGTACGTCATATTTGCATATTTATTTGACAGAGGACTGTGTTGAAAATGACAGGAAAAATTAAAAAACTACAAAAAGTGACTGATATAACAAGATTTTCAAAAAAAAAGACAAAAATAAGACTCATGCATGTTCAATGGTCTGAACTTTTGTGGAAGTCAAAAAAGTTTTTTTTTTGTCTTTTTTTTTGAAAATCTTGTTATATCAGTCACTTTTTGTAGTTTTTTAATTTTTCCTGTCATTTTCAACACAGTCCTCTGTCAAATAAATATGCAAATATGACGTACCATAGCACCAACTTACCTAGTTGAACATTTCGCTAAATTTCATCTTGAAAACGTAAATTGCAGATGACCCAATGATGGAAATCAATTTTTTTTATAAATTCAAAATATGTTCCAGTCGTATTTTTTTAATTTTATACTGTCATCCTCAATATTTCAGCTCGAATGATTCAATTCAGAGAAAAATTTCAAAAATTCAAAAAACTCAATTTTTTCGAAATTTTTTTTTGTGGTATGATCGAAAACTGTGTTGGAACTGAAGTAAAATGACATGATTCAATGAAAAATTTGCAAAAACCATTGTTTTGGAACCATAAAAATGATTTACCGGAAGACCTCGATAATAAAAATCGCATTTTTTCCCATACTTCCCATAAAAACCGTTCTTGGGTCCTAGAGATACAAGTAGGGACAGCATGTTTCCGATACCAAATTTTATGTAGATTTCGAATATCAAATAAAAAAGCCCGTCTTGTCGGGTCACTGCCGAGATAAAAACGATTTTATGAAAAAAATCCAAAAATTTCATACATTTTGAAAATTTTCACAATGAAGGTGTTGAGCTGGAAGTTTCTTTTGAACACAAAAAATGCTTAAAATAGTGTTTACAATAATTTCCCGTTGAGATTTCATACCTAACTACTTCAGGAAAAATTTTCGAAAAATATCGATTTTTTGATTTTCCTAGGTACCCAGGTGACGGACCCGGCCAAAAAGTACCCCAATTTGCTGAGGACACTTGATACTATCTTTGATCAAAATTATAGGCAAATCGGAGATGGTCAACTTTTTTCGTGTGACTATGGTCTGTTGATCGATGCTCGATCGACTCTGAGAGTGCGTCATAAAACTTATTTATATCATATTGAAAAAGTCAGTTTGTGCCAATAAATGTCTGATACACAAACTCGTCTATAACAGAGCTATCCGTTTTGCGTTTTAGGCCGCTACTCATAATTCTGGGAATGCGGATTCCTAGACCATCTATCAGGGATTCTAGGCCACTATCCAAAATACCAGGAATTTGTATTGTTAGGCCTTCTCAAAGGGATTTTAGGCCGTGATTCAAAATTACAGAGCTCTGTGTTCCTAGGTCATGGGGTACACCGATCCGAGGAAACTAGACAAACTGAAATATGTGATTATTTCTAGACAAGCTTGGCACTGTCTAGAGAAGTTACCCAGATTATGGACAGGCTTTAACCAATTTGCAACAATCCCAAGCCCTATGTACCTGAAAAAGTTATCGGGAATTCCGACTTCCGTACAACAAAACATGTCGGTTCTCTGTAACTCTGGTAGCTGAGGACTGACCCATCTCTCTCCATTTTCTGTCCTGACTCCATCACGCCATCTTCTCTTATAAAAAAATAAATATCATTCGATCCTTTCCAACCGTTTTAACAATTGAGCCCACACAACATTCTCCGAGCATCCTCTGACGCATCATCAAAAAAACCGTGAGGGATCTGTCATTGTCCAGTGAAACAGTCATTAGTCATTCGAAACTGAAGAGCGGACCAACTGTTCCCTCCTTTCACTCTTCCTGGTTAGCTTCACAATTATTTTTTGATTTTGCTCTCATTCGCAATTTTCTAAATATTTTTTTGAATTTCAGAAACTTTTCAAATGAGGGTTCTATCTATCTGGTTTCTGGCTATAAGCCTCATCTGTCTCATACAATGCATCCCGATTTCTCGGACTTCGCCGTCTGCAAAATTCCGGCGTTGTCTACCGACGGATACCGTGACCCATAACGATACGGTGAGCTAGATTTGTCATGAAACTAAAAACCTATGAATGAAATTTTCAGATCATTGAAATTCCAGTCAAAGCGGATTCCCCTGTCCAGGTGAGTTAAAAATTTTCAGGTCAAATTTATAAATATTGAATTTCAGAATGAAAACGGGTTTACCAGTCTCAAAGAACAGGAAGCTTTGGGAGTGAGTAGTCAAGTAATTTATTCAAAATAAAAACGTTTCGATTTCAGAAATTAAAAGAAGAGAGCTTGGAAGAAAAACTTGCAAATCATCAGTTGAAGAGAGAGATGAGAAGACGTGTAAGTGATGGTTTCAGTGGAAATTTTCAGTAATGAGAGCTCTAACTAAGACACAATATCTAACAGTTGATACTATAACTTTTTTGTCACCAGAATATGTTTTTCAGAAACAAGAAGAAAGTGACGTGCCGTGTTTGAGGACACGGTTTTTTACGTTCTGTTTCGGTATCAAAATCAACTAATGGAGTTTTTTGCAGCTGTAATTTCTCTGATTGTTTTCTGTTTGAATTACTTTGTCATAATAAACTATTGTTTAATAAAATGGTGTAACTGTCAGAGCTTTTGAAATACTCGGAAAACATGGGCAACGCTTGGTTGAATGATAATCATCCGGGAAAATTATATAAAAGTTTTGATCTATCCGAAATCTTGGAGTGTTGTTGCTCCCAAAAGTTTCATGTCAGTTGCGAGCCGTTTACTAGGGAAAGATCCCGAGTCGAGTTGGAGTTACAGGTCGAGACATATTTCACTAGAACGGAAATTTTTGCGCTGACTTCAAATCTGTATCCGGTTTTTGCTAAACAATCTCGTGAAAAAAGTTATTTGCGTTTTTGTGGCTTCTCACTGCAAAAATGAGCATTTTCAAGTCTCCCAAAAGTTTGTCGTTAGTTAGTCGCCTTGCAGTTTCATAACGATCAAAAAACGGAACGTGAAAAGAATTGCAAAAATTGCTTCAGTAAGGGATGATTCTCCCAACACCGCCTACCTTGAATTCAACAAAAAATCTGGGACTTAACAAGGTGTCTTTAAGGATTTAGACTTCATACACGCGTAAAGGGTTTAAACTCACAAGGGAATGACCCTGAGTGTCCTCCGAGTTTCTCAACGACGTTTTCACAAAAAATAGGTTTTACCGAGACTAGAACAACAATATATGTTTTAGGTGCAACAAGCTTGTTTCCAGCTAATGGCTTTTTTTTCCTATTTTTCATTTTTTTCAAAATTTTTCAGTCGAGTCACTTTGAGACACTGTAACTTTCTTCATTTTGAAGGATTTCATGAAATTTAAAGTGTTATAAAAAGGTGAAGGTGTAGGCTACAAAAAAGCTAATTGGACCAATTTACCAAAACTAAAACCTGGAAAGATACGAGTCAAAACGTGAGAATGGACAGTACTCATTACATGAAAATCGTTGAAAAATCTATGACCGCATTCATTTTATCTGCGATCAGAGAGTTATCAAAACATAATATTGGTTTCAAGAACTGTGTTTTGGCATGTTTTTACAACATTACTTCATAATCTGTGTTTACGTGGAAATGGTCTTGAAAGTTGAAAAAATGAAAAAAGAAGTCTTTGAAATGAAAGGTGAGCCATATATTTGAACATGTATGTGTATCTCACTCAACACGGGAAATCGGATAGACATGGTTCCCCGAGACCTTTTTTCGAAAATGACCACTTTCTGATTTCATGAGTACTGTCCATTCTCACGTTTTGATTTGTATATTTCCAGGTTTCAGTTTTGGTGAAAGGTCCTGTTAGCTTTTTTGTAGCCCGCATCTTCACCTTTTTATAACACTTTGAATTTGTTGTTCTAGTCTCGGTAAAACCTATCTTTGGTGAAAACGTCGTTGAGAAACTCGGAGGACACTCAGGGTCATTCCCTTGTCAGAAAATACATTTAAATTTGAAGATTTTCGAAACCATGGCTTTTGCTCTTTCATCTTGGTATTTTGCAGAGAACATTTGTTGCTGCCTTAACAGAAGCTGGTCGAAATAAAACTGGTTTAAATAAGAACTGGTACTAATTAGAACCCTCGGATATAGGCTTAGAGGCCTTAGAGCTTCTAACTTGTACTAGTTCTGAGTCGGACGGTTCTGATTAGGGCAGCATCCACACCAGTCATCTTTATTTCTCATTATCATTGTTTACAAATTTTTAAAAACCACCATCTTTTTTCAAAACTATGAATCACCTGAAAAAACTGACCGAGATCTTTCCTCCTTTCCGTTTTCCCTTTCCATTTCCTTTTCTGCCTTGTGCGCCTCCCATCAAAATACGTACTGTTTTCTAATCAAATGTTACTGATTAGATAACTTCAGTTCATGCCTTCATCCCATCTTTTATATAAAAGGCGCTGGTGAAACTCTAGAAAATCAAGAGATCCGTCATGAGAACACTACCGATTCTTCTTCTGGCTATTGTTGGAGCGGTTTATTGTTGGCCAATTCAAAATGATGAAGAAATCGGAGTCGATGCTCGGAGTCGAGTACTCGGAGCTTCTGAATCCAATCGAGCTGAGATGGTGGAGAGAGTGAAGAGAGCAAGTGATAAGAAGTTGGAGAGACAATTGGAGAAAGTTGTGAGTTTTATTGGCCGAAAATTTTCAGATTTAAAATTTGTAAATTTTCAGATGAAGAAGGTGGAGAAGATTCAGGATAAGATTGAGGAGAACAAGAACAAGAGGGTTTGTTGTGAAGGCTAAAATTTCAAATAATCAACTGGTTATTTCAGGATAAGAAGAACAAGAATAAGAACAAGAAGGATGATGATGATGAGGAAGAGGAGGAAAAGGATAAGAAGAAGAAGGATAAGAAGAAGGACGACGATGATGAGGAGAAGAAGAAAGACAAGAAGAAAAAGGATGATGATTCTGAGGAAGAAGACAAGAAGAAGGATAAGAAGAGGGGGAAGAAGCAGAGTGATGAAAGCGAAGACTCAGAGGAAAAGGATAAGAAGAAGAAGAATAGAAGAAGAGACTGAACATTTAGAATTTGTGGTTATCTGTAATAATTTTTCGATAATAAATCATCAATCGATATTGATAATATATATTTTATTCAAAAAAGCAGAGATAGGCAAGAGCTTACAGAGGAGCAGAGCTTACAGTAATGGCCATAGATGGTCAACAACTTTGACCGTTTTCAGTTGAAAATGGACATCTTTGAGATGATGTCATCGTTATACTGATTGTTTCTCGAATTTAATTTTTAATGGATCGTACAGATCAAAAATATAGTTCCATTTTTGTAATTGACAACTTTCTTGTACGGGCGCTCCTTAGTTACATATCGACAAAGTAATTTCTCTCTCAAATCGATCAGTTACAGTTGAGTTTGCGATTTTTAAGCTGTCGTCTCAAAATGACTAAAAATTATTTTTTTTAAGTTGTCAACTACAAATATAGAGCTTTACTTTCATCTGTATGATCCATTATAAAATTTCTTGGTGGGACTATCAGTGATACCATGACACTCTCAAAGTTAGACATTTTCAACAGAAAACGGCCAAAGTTGTTAGAATTATGGTTATTACTGTAACAGGGTACGTGTACTGCTCGAAAATTGAGCAACTGATAAGGATCAAATTAGAACTCATGTGAATTTATAACAAATTTCGGCTCTATTCCAGTTTAGATGTCCTTTGAAAACTCGAACGTCCAAAAAAAAACTCTTAGACGTCCCTTGAAACACTGAGACGACCTAAAAAGTATTTAAACGTCCTTTGTGGTTTCAAATATGCCCAAAAATACTTAGACGTCCCTCAAAACATTTAGACGCCCCATAAAATACTTAGACGTCCCAAAAAACATTAAGACGTCCCAAAAAAACATTGAAGCGTCCCAAAAATATTCAGACGTACCTTCAACACTAAAAGTCACTGAAAGGGCTCAAGGGACGTCTAAATATTTTTTGGGACGTGTAAATATTCACAACTATGTTTTGGAGTTTCAAGGGACGTCTAAACATTTTAAAGGGCGTTTGGGATTTTTATACTTTTCGAAATTGCACGTTCTCAAAACGTTTGAGTGTTTCGTGTATAAAATCAGAACAACAGGTCCAAAAACTACCAAAAATCAAAATTTTGCAAACAAACTAATCAAGACTCCTAATTGGAAGGGTTGTTTTCAAGTTTCGAAGCATACTCGATGTCCAAAAAGTACTGCACACAAGAAATGTGTGCAGCTTTCTTTGTTAAAAATTGTTTCCTATCATTTTGTTCTTCACATACTTGTCATTTGACGGGCCGGCCCGGTTGGCCCGAGTGGAATTTTTTTTTTTGAATTTTAAGACTACAAAAATAATTTTCAAGTACTTTTTATGTCTAAATTCACTGTAGAACTACTTAATTCGTGACTTTACTCGAATTACAGCTCGAAATGCCCCAAAAGCTGCCTTGTCAAAAATTACTGTTGAAAATGTTTTTCGGGAAAAGGTCGCTTCACCCGGCCCGAAAATTTGGAAATCGGTCTGGTCCAGCCCGTGACCAGTATGGTTCTTCAAAACTCTATTTTCACATAACCCACACATGCGAGAGTTCAAAAATTCAGAACAGTTGTCCCCGAGAAGCAAACTTCTCTCTAGTCCGTATGAAGTTCAAGAAACCGCTCTATTCCATCAGTACAACAAGCATCATGTGTCACATAACGGATAATGTTCTTTCTCTGGAAACTCCTCGAAATTCGTTGTGTCTCGTTGTTTATTTTTTTTAAATCGAAAGCATTCGTAACGTTTCGACAGAGCTAGTTCAAGAGTTTGTAAATGGGAATGATTGACAAGCAGGATAGTATAAAAGGGGTCCCAGCTCTTTGGAAAAATTGTGTAGTCTTGAGAGAGAACACTGTACTTTTTAACCATCAGAAATCAGACGCTTCTGATGTAAAGTTCAAAAGTTTGTGTCTTCTGTCTTCTCTCAACATTTTTGACGAATCGAAACTTTTGTTCCAAGTCAAATTGAAATCACTGATTCATATCATATCAACCTTATCATTTCGTGATTTTGTATTCTAAACAAGGCACGACTATAAAAGTTACTTTCAGAAGGCACGTCTTCACTCGACATGCGGACGTTACCCATACTTCTACTCGCTATCATTGGCGCGGCGTACTGCTATCCAGTTGGTCAAGATGAGGTTAGAGTTGATGCTGTTGAGGAGGAGAATGGATTGGTTGAGGTGGATCATCGAGTGAAGAGGGATAGCAATAATTTGGAGAAGCGCGTGGAGAAGATTGTGAGTTTGTTAAACGGAAAACTTTGGAGCTTCATATCTTGGTTGGCTTCAGAGTTATTAAAATTATTTCAACTGATGAAATATTTTGTGAAAACTGTGCTATAATTTGTTAGTTGACAGTTTTTTGATAGCTATTCACACTTTCGAGATACGCAATATCAAAGTTAGGCCACTTTAGCAGAGGGAGAGAGCGCGCGCAGAGAAGCGAGAGCGGCCGTCTTCTCTGCGTCTCTCCCTTCCCCTTTTGGCGCTCAACTTTGACCGCTCGTATCTCGAAAGCGTGAATAGCTATCAAAAAACTTCCAACTTTAAAAATGTAGAGCTTGATTTGATCTACACAACCATATTAAAATTGTTGTCTATTTCAAAGAACCCAGATATATCTCTTCGACTTTTCTCGGTGATTCAAAGGTATTAAAGTCAACGCATTATTTCAGATGGAGAAGGTTGAGGAGATCAAAGACAAGATTCAGGAGGCAAGAGAGAATCATCATGTGAGTTGTGGATTCAAAAATTTAGAAATTTCGTTTAAAACTGGAACATTTTGGAACTAGAAAAAAAGTTCATTCATCAAATTTTAGGAAAATATTGAGTTTTCAGCGTAGACACGGCCACCACGGTATGCATCGTGGTAGACACGGAGGAATGGTAATAAACTCAATTAATTAACTTGCTTCAATTAACTAATTATTGCTTGTATACTTTTATCGGTGGAGAGCAGAGCTTTTTAACATATTACTCAACAACTTACCGTCTGATTGTTTTCAGGGACGCCATGGCCACCGTGGGAGGATGAACAAGAGTGGATCCGACTCGGATTCATCGGATTCGTCGGAGGAGAAGAAGAAGAGAAAGAAGATGAGAGAGAAGAAGAAGGAAGAGGAGGAAGAGAAGAAGAAGGAGGAGGAGGAAGAAGAGAAGGAGAAGGTAAGGATTTTCAGAAAACCTGGACCTTAACTGAATTTCAGGAGAAGAAAAGGAAGGAGAAGAAGAAGAAGGAGGAGGAAGAGAAGGAGAAAGAGGAGGAAGAGGAAAAGGAGAAGGTAACCATTCTGAATTTTAATCAGATTAAAAAATAATTGTTGTGTTTTAGGAAAAGAAGAAAAAGGAGAAGAAGAAGAAGGAGGAGGAAGAAAAGGAGAAGGAAGAAGAGGAGGAGAAGGAGAAGGTATGGGAGAAGTTTTCAGGGATCTGAGATTCTGAAATTCATTATTTTGTAGGAAAAGAAAAGGAAGGAGAAGAAGAAGAAGGAGGAGGAAGAAGAAGAGAAAAAGAAGGAGAAGAAGAAGAAAGAGGAGGAAGAAGAAGAGAAGGAGAAGGAAAAGAAGAAGAAAGACAAGAAGAAGGATGATGAGGATGACGAAGATGAGGATAAGAAGGACAAGAAAAAGAAGAAGAATGACGAGGATGATGAGGAGAAGAAGAAGGATAAGAAAAAGAAGGATGATGATGAGGAAGAGAAGGAAAAGGATAAGAAGAAGAAGGACAAGAAGAAGGACGATGATGATGATGAGGAAGAAGACAAGAAGAAGAAGGATAAGAAGAAGAAGGACGATGATGATAAAGATGAGAAGAAGGATGATGATGTTGACAAGGATATGAAGAATGATAAAAAGGATAAGGTGAGGAGATAGTCTTAGGGTCTGTAATATTCTTTGGCTAGAACAGAGAGCTAGGATTATTAGGTTAGAACAAGGAGCTATGAATAAATTTATGGCAAGTAGGGTAGTTTTAGTTGAAATCAGTGAGTATCTTGTTTTTCAAACGATTTAATTGAAAAGTGAACTTATATCGCATAGCCTTCAAGATCTCAAGCGTGTAAATGATTGTTTTTTGCATACTTACAAACCGGGCCGACACGGGGGGTCCGTAATTCGCTTAAAACGCAAATATTGTGAGATGAAAAATACATCTAAATGTAGATCTTGGCGAGTTCGGTTTGCAAGTATGCTATTTTGTCACGCACACCGTCAGTGTTGTAGTTAATACTTTTTTTTAATATAAGTCTGGACCGTCGTCTGAAGTATAGAATATTTTTCTCAAGAAATACTGACTTCTACTAGCTTAAAATCTGTTGAGTTTTTGTACCTTCTATTAACTACAAAAAACGTTTCTGAAGTCCGAGATACATAACTCAGTACTTTCAAAACTTGGTGTGGATTGAGTCTAGTTCAACGGTTCCAAATAGATTTTTGAGGTAGATTCCGTTTATGGTTAAATTTTGATACGCAACAAGATGAAATTGAAAATTCTGAGGAACACCATGTTCAATTTATGATATCCCTGGTATTTTTTTTAATTTCTATTCGTCCATACCCATCTGAATTTTGAACATTGATTAAAGTCCTCCACTTTTTGTTGTCTCATCACAACCTCTATTCATCCTTTCAACTCAACTACACACTCCATCGAACTGATCAAAAACCCTCTCTCCCTTATCTCTTTCAACATCTGTGTCAAAACATTTTCTTTTGCAGGACGATGAAGACGACAAAGAGGACGAAGATCAGAAGAAAAAGAAGAAGAACTGATTTGCCCCCAATTTCTTTGTAGATATCTTTTGTGCTATAGAATCATGATTAAACACTTTTTCATTTTTTCAATTTCAACAAAAAATAAATTGCGAAGAAATAAAACCCGAAAAGGCAAATTGACAAACACATGAGTTATAAAGCACTGGGAATGGAATGGAATGAAAAACTAACCAAATGAAACGAGTAATTATGAAATTAATTAGAAACAATTACGTAAGGCAAAAATTATAATTATGCAACTAAACACTATTCGACAGCTGTCCTTCAATAAGGAGTGGGGAAGCAATGATAATTTTTGATTGATCCGAATCCTTCCGGTCGTAACGGAGACCAAGGAATGAGAATAGTTGGTAACGGATTGCGGGGTTGCAATATGTGTAAATGAGTATTCGAACTGCGGATGAGACCATGTAGAGGAGACTGACGGCGTCGCCAAGGAGGGTGTAGAGCAGGGAGGCTTTGTAGGGATCGTGTTCGCTGAAATAATAGGAGATGAAAATAAGTTTTTAGGTTTTGGTGACTTAATTTATTTGAACGCCTGTATCCTTGCAGCAAAACTATTGATTTTTACATCAAAATGTAGAAACTTTTATGTAGATCATTTTAGTAGTTGACAACTTTTTGATAGTTGTTATAGCTTTTGAGATACGCGTGTTGAAAGATGACAATCTATCCAAAAAGGGGGAGTGAAGGTGAGAGACGCAGAGAAGCTAGACTGCCTCCCCCTTTTGCACGCTCTCTCGCCACTCTAACTAGCCTATCTTTGAACGCGCGTATCTCAAAATCGTGAGTAGCTATCAAAAAGTTGTCAATTACAAAAATGTAGATCTAGATTTGCTCTACAGTAATTTCGTTAAAGTGGGGTAACTAGGGAAGCTGAGGCACACTGTTAAAAATGACCAAGTTTTTAACTGGAAAATGAATTGGAAACTTTATGGTTTTTTAGTTGTTTAAGAGATCAAGGATTAGTAAGAGTCGCCTGAAACAAATAAAAGAGAGAGAGAACGACGAGAAACGAGGGTGTCTGACTTCTCTGCGTCTCGCCGCCCCGTTCTTCCAATTAGCGTTCTTTGAAGACACATATCTCAAAATCGTGAATAGCTATCAAAAAGTTGTCAATTACAAAAATGTAGGTCTATTTTTGATCTCCACCATCTGACTCTATACTACCCTTCAGATCTTCCTGAACCAATACATAATTTCTCAAGTAATAACTTTAACTTTTCAAAAAATCCATGACTCATTCTCTCCCTTCCTTCACCATCTGTTTCCAATTTCATATTAACGACTATCCCCTCTCAGCACGTGCCCTACCCCACCAGCTTCACATTCAGAAGTTTTTTTTGAAACCTTATGTCACCCTTTGCTCTTATTCTTTTCATTTTTTGTCTTTTAGACCGAATTTTTGGTACTTACTCGACTAAAACCGAGGCTTTTGTCACTTCCAATAATGTTAGAAGAATATGCAATGAGTTGGAAATCAAATAGGTTGACACAATTGCTACCTGTAAATAAATTCAATCGATATGTAATTTTTCCCTAAATTAATCTACCATAGTATAAATCGCATTTCTTACTGTAGAAGTGATCTGCAGTTTGCTAATCCTGAGTGATGATAACACTCTAGACCGTTTTCTCTTCGTAGGGCTCCCTTTCATCTCTTTAGTGGGGCACTGTGCAGCATCGATTTTCGCCAACTTGCTCACAATCACAAAATTGAGAACTGTTAGGCAGAGAAACGGGCAGAATGTTTGTAGACACGCGATCCCATACACATCGTACACCATGTATAGTGTGCTTTCCTGAAATAACATTTTGAGTTTCAGCAATGAATCTTTGGCTCATCTCCCTTGTCATTATCTCACTCATCATCCCCCTCTCTGCAATGCCTCCACGCCAGAAGCGGTACTATTTGATAACCGAGGTATAAGTCACTTTTCACTTTATGAAAATACTTGAAAGGATTTTCAGCACGCGGAGCAAGTCAAAAAGGCTGCAAAGGAGTACCGAGAATATAAGGAGCGTGAGGCAAAGAAAAATGAGAAAAAGAGAGTTAAGAGGGATTGGTTTGCGACCATGTCAGCACAGCAGGTCATTTTGACAAGTATTATATGTCTAACACTCAAATTTCAGGTCGCCGATCGTCTCAACCTCCACGACATGACTATCAAGAAGCGTCATCATTGAGTTAGATGCCTCTCTCAGCGAACGAGTCCCCGGTAGTAGTCATACATTACTAAATGACTTATTTCGGATAGACCAATTGGTGCTTTTAGTTGTTTGTGTGTGTCTGATGAAAATAAAAATTTGTGGTATGAATTATTGAAGTTAAAAAAATAGTGAGTCATGGAGAGCTGAAAAACAGGAAAATGGAATTTGTCAAACTAGTCATGAGACGTTTTATAACGAAACATTTTCTGCCTTAAACTTGCGTTTTCGAAACTTCTGGATCCGAAATGGCAAGTTTTGAAGTGTCTTGGGTTTTAGATTCTTATTTATCATTTTTTCGAGATTCTATAGTCTCTAAAATCTCAAAACTTCTAGATTTTCAGAAGACTCAATTCCAAAACGTTCAGTTGCAAAACGTCCCCCTTTCAGTTAGTTTTAAAATTCACAAATGTTAGAACCCTGAGGCTCAAACTGTCCCGTTCCCGAGTATCCAAAGTTTGGAGTTTTGAAATGTCCCTATTTTAAAATGCCGCTGTTTTGAAATATAACCGTCACAAATTGGACTTAAATTGAAGTTTTTTCTCGAATGAGTTTATCAGCTCTGACTATCCCTTGATTCTCATATCCCTTTTGCTATATTTACCTGTGCCCACTCCTCCACATCCACCGCAAGAGTCCGGAAAAAATCTGCACACTTTGGAAATTGTGTGACCGTTAGTGCCATAGCAGATGGCACCCGGAGCATGATAGCGCCGAGTAGAAGACCTCCCAGAGTGAACGGGCGGTACTTTGGTTGTAGCAGAGCCATCTTATTGCTGAAAATCATACAATAAAGCTATACAAGACATTTTAGCTTTTTTTAAGACTCACTGCTTATTATCAATCCATGTGTACCTCTCAAGGGTTCCCAGCATTAGTAAATATGGGATAAGGAATTGGACGAGTTTTGCAGTGCAAAATGTCATGATGATATAACGATGGAATAGAAGGAAGAGGTACTGTAACATTAAACATTAGAAAATCTTTTAAAATTCAGGTGTGACCCACCTCACTCTTATTATAAATCATATTGACATCGACTACAAAAATCATAAGGAAGAAAAAACAAAGTAGCGTATCCAAAAACGCCAAAATCGCTGGATACAATTGGGGAGGGGAGTTGGCTAACTGGCGGAACGTGAATAGATAGAGAAGGATGAGATTACAGATGCATCCGATGCACGCGACACCTCCGCCGATTGAGATATAGACGAATCGGGCCATCGAGACCTCCTCGGTGTAGCCACATAGGACTTCGGGCTCGGCCATTCTGCAAGAAATTATATAATGCTGCAAAAATTTTAACGAAAAAAATCGAGGATTATGAAAAGAACAATAGATATAAGCCCATGGATGCTCAAAAAAAGCCATTTTTTGATAGAATTTCAAAACGACGTCATCGTCATGTTTTTTTCTTTTGCAATTCAATCTAATATACTCTCCTATCCTATCTATTTGGGAACGTCACCTACAAACACTACATGTTTTTTCAGGTTGTCAGAAATAGAAACTTGGGGAAAATTGAACAGAGCGAACGGAGTTTGCGTCAGTTTGAACAGAAATTGTGGGGTTCAAAATGTTGAAAAAAAAGAAAAGAAATTGAAAATTATATAGGGAACACGAGAAGAAAATTATAGATTGAAATCTTCCAGGATGAATTGAGGACAAGGGAAAGAAGTGTGTAGAACTTTCAAAAACTATTTCGTTAATTGATATCAATTTGATAATTATAAATAGCAAGGAGATATAATTAAAACTTTAAACATCGCTTCATCATAATTCAAGTATCACTCCTTAAGAGCTCATATCTCAAAACCTAGCTGGGATATCCAAAAATTGTCAACTGCCAAAATATGCAAAATTTTATACAAATCATTTTGTTAGTTGGAAATTTTTTGATATCTTTATAGCGTCAGGAGTTACAACGCTTCTAACGTTAGGAGAACAGAAAGAGACGCAGAGAAACCAGACACTCTCATTTCTCTGCGCTCTCTCCCATGTCCTCTTTCATTGGAAGTGCATATCTCAGACCCTAGTTGAGATATCAAATGGTTATCAACTACAAAAATGAAAAGCTATTTAAGATCTATACAACCAATCCAGATAAGACAACCCTAAATGACTTCTGTTTTCAGCCATGAAATATTTTCAGAGAATTCTTCTTTTCCAATTTGTGAACTAAGAGATGAGAGAGGCGCAAAAACATTTCCGCGAACTATTATTTCCCAGCTGTCTACAACCGGAAAGATTCCGAACTCTTTTCCGAGTGAGAGAGGATAAGCTGTACACAATTTTCTTCTTTTAAGAGAATTTTCCGAGATATCAGTAAATGAAAGGTCGACTAAAGAGCAGGGAAAGGAATGACGCGTATGGATAGATGAATACACAAATTGATTCGAATAAAACAGGAGGAAATTAGAAGACGGGATGAAGACATGTTGTGTGCTCCTCAATCGACTTACTCAACTCATAAATTGATATCCGGAGAAAGAGGAAAAAGATGTGAAAGGGACGGAGGGAGATGACTGATGCACCACATCTACACAATTTTTTCATTTTTCAGAAACAGATTTGTAGGGAAAAAATGAAAAAAGAAAACAGGAGATGAATATAAATTTATGTGGTTTGGAAACTGGAAAAGCAATCAAAAGTCGTCTAAGGTTTAGCAGGAAGTTGTGTCGGGAGGATAGTTTCTAAATGACATGAAACGTGCAGGACATCTCATAATTTTTGATGCTACACATCTCTCACTCATTATGAATTCTGCGACACTTTTTCATAAGTGATACTCCTTTTTTTACTATTTGAGAATTGCAGAATGATGTCTAGGGACTCCAATAGGTCAATCAGTTCAAGGGTTTAGAAGATTAAGCTGGGTTAAGAAGTCGTGTGAACTTTTTGGAGAGGAAATGTCTTGTAATTGTAAAGTGTCTGCAAAGTATGTGGTGTTTCGAATTGAAGTGTACAAGAAGTTCAAGGAAAAAAGTTTAAAACTGAGACGTTTTGTAACCGAATCCAAAAAACGAAAGTCATTTTGAAACCACGGCAAACCGAAGTCTGAGAAAATTATCCTAAACCTGGGGCGTTTTGAAACTGAGACGTTCTGAAACTGATACATTTTGCAACCATAGCATTGAAAAGTTTCGAAGAGTGTCAAACTAGAACTAAAACAAGCAGGCATTTCAAAACTGAGACACTTCGGAACAAAGTATTTGAAACTATTAGCACGGCACGCTTCTTACAACCGCGCTCTACCGAAACCAAAGAAAATTGTGTGCGAAGTTGAGAGACTCAGAGAAAAAGTGACATTTTTTAAGGGCATTTCGGTAGAGCGCAGTTGTAAGAACTGTGCCGAGCTGATACCAATTACAACAACTCAAAACCGAAAATTTTTCTAATTTTCTTTTTTCAAGTTTCAGTTTCAAAACGTCTCAGTTCCAGAACGTCTCAATTTTTTTTAACCACGATAATCCCAATAAAAACTCTAATAATAAAAAATGTGTTGTTTTTCAAATACTTCCTTTAAGGACCCGTCTCCGCTTATATTTTGTTTACCGCTATAGATAAACTTTTGATGAAATTTCTTCTTTTTTTTGTTGAAAAAAAACTCCGAAAAGAAAAGTCTTGTGTCGATTTACGGTGTCGATTTACTGGCCAGTTACAGTAGCATTTTGGAACGTGCCAAACTGAAAACCACTTTCTAAGTGAACCTAGTTTGACCTACTTAACCAAAAACATTTCCGGTCTAACCGAATTAAGCCTTTCCCTCTCATGAACCCGGAAAAAAAGGAAAAAATAACAGACCTCATTTCCATAATAGTCTTAGTTCCAAACACTATAAGTGTTCCCGTTTTAGAGTAATTTTACGAGAAAAAAAAACAAGACATTAACAAAAAAATGAACCACCGACCCCAGTCGCCTCGACAAATACTTAATGGGCATCAGATTGCAATAGACGCATTTTTTGGGGGGCGGAGCCTAGGAAAGTGAGGGTGGAGATGTCGAAAATAGGGGGGGAGTCAGGAGAGAAATATGATCCGTAAAGCATTGAATGAAGTCATTCACTCAAAAAAAGAGCTCAAAATAATATATTTGGAAAAAAGACCGGGTTGTTTTTGAACTTTGTTCCTTCTTCTTGACAGAAATGTTTTTTTTTTCATTTCATGTTTTCAGCTGTCTCCGGATAAAGGTTTACTAAGAAACACATGGCTCTTCAAATAAAAACTTACGTTTGAAGTTTTTAAGAAAGGAATTTTAAATGGGAGATCAGGTTTTTTCAGACAGAGAAAAATTGAGGGAAAAAATTCTAGAGCGGGTCAATGACTAGAACTAAAAATGAGGAGCGGTTGAGCTGGAACACCTGAATTGACTCGGGAATGGTCTAGAGTCTAGACATGAAGATTTTGAGTTAAACAGGTTCACTCTGGGAAGGGAATATACCCGTACTATCAGAATAAAACCAATATTATTCACTGGTTCAGATTTCTGAAAGTGTTTTCTAAAAATTGACTGAAAATGAGTTAGAAGCAAGTTACTAGATGTTAAGCTTATAATCCTTGTCGCTCTGGAGAATTATATGGCTGGGAAGCTGATATTGTGCGGATTTCAAATCAATTCCCAAATAATGTCGATTACAACGAATTCAAATAAAAATACAATGTAGATTCTAGTTCCTCTCCTCACTAGTATTTCAAAAAAAACATGTTTGACGTGTTCCCCGAAAACAGGGGGGAACACATCTCAGACTACTGATACCCATCAATTTTCAGAGAACACAAAACAGAAACAATTCGAAGAAAAAAAACGACAAGGAAGGAGACTAATTAAGAGTGAGAGAGAATCTACCAAATGGAGCATTAAGAAGGCAAAGAACAAGTTCCTTTTGAAGAGGACTTGGTCAGAATAGACTTTTTATTGTAAGAGGGGGACAAGAGGTGTAGGTGGGTTATTGGGTTATTGCGGAAATAAACAAGTTAATGAATTGAATCATATAGCTATTGGGAAACCCGAGTGCATGAACTTTGGATTTTCCGAGAATCCGGAATCCGGCTTGGTGATCAAGGTCGTTTTTTTTTGCAGCGACATCATAGAACTCAAAAAATTCAAACATCGAGCTCTTTTGAGTGGATTTGATCTACCTCCATGTGTGGAGGAGACTAATTACTATTTTGAATGAGGAAGAAAAATCTACGTACATCCGTTTTCCTGTTCCGCTCTACCCCACCCTCTCCTTTGGCAATAATTATAGAAATAATAATAGAAATAGAAAATTTTTTGTGTATTTCAAAAATAGTAGTTTTTGAGTGTTTTTGGCTCCTTACTTTATGGTAAATAAGAGTACGAACAGGAA
This sequence comes from Caenorhabditis remanei, assembly GCF_010183535.1. Classification (NCBI taxonomy): domain Eukaryota; kingdom Metazoa; phylum Nematoda; class Chromadorea; order Rhabditida; family Rhabditidae; genus Caenorhabditis; species Caenorhabditis remanei. The sequence goes on from NC_071332.1 coordinate 4,657,927, forward strand.
AAAGGGAAACCAGAAAAGTCAAGGATGAAAAAAGTCTAGACAAGAGGGACACTCAAGTGCAGGAGACATGTTGGTTAAGAGTTTTAGAGTGATGCCATTTTTTCTTTTATAAAAGTTTATTTCCTGAGGTTTATTTCCTGATCATCAATGTCCAGCTCTTCAGGATTTGGTAGAAAAACAGCATTCTTGTCACGCTCGGATCGGGTGAAGCGGTTTTTTCCCGAAAAACGTGTTTTTATTAACAGTAATTTTTGAAAAAAAAGTTTTTGCGGCATTTTGAGCTGAAATTCGTGTAAATTGACATGAATTTAGTGATAAAAGATACATAAAAGCCTGAACTTATTGGGCCGCCGAGACCGCAATCTAACCAAATGGGCTAAATTTTCGAACATTGACTAATCTTCTGGTTCTCTAGAAAGCCGCCTGAAAAACCGAACCTTTTCCATGGCTGCAAACTTCAATATAAAATTGCCTCATGGTCTTCTTGACAGCCTTGGTCTAACGCATTTTTGAACTCTTTAAAAAAATAAAAAATCCGGTAGATGAGAGTCTACATTTTGTAGTTGACTACTTTTTTATAGCTTTTAGTGGTTTTGAGATATGCGCCCCTGGACTCCAGGGCCTTGAGATTAGCTATTGGTATGACCAGACGCAGAGAAGTCAGACGCTCTAGCTTCTCTGCGTCTCTTTTCCTTCTCTCTCTCGGCTTTAGCTGCCTATCTTCAAAGATGCATATCTCGAAAACGTGAATAGCTATGAAAAAGTTGTCAACTACAAAAACAAAGATTCAAATGTGATCTATCGGAATCATCTAAATGTGGGTAAATTAAACAAGTTTTGACTTTTTGAGAAACATTTGAAATGTTCAATTTTTATTATAAATTCACGACACTGCGCCGCATGGCTTTAAAGGCGCATCTAATTTATGAGAAATTTCGCGGAATGGTCTCGTAGTTGAAAAAGATCAAATATCGCATTTTTGAGCTTTGCAGGTCTAAAAATAAATGCAAATAATGTTTTTCGCTTCGGGACCATTTTGTTGTGAATTTATAATATTGATTTGTGATCGTGAGGTATCCGGTTAAAAAAAAAGTAAGTTTTTTTTTTGCTCTGATCTCAAAAAACTAGCAGAGCTTTCAAAAAGATGATTTGAGCAAAAAGTTGGGGATATAAAGGAACACGATAACAGTATCAAGTTGTATAGTGAATTGGAAATTAAAAACTAGAGAGTTTCTACTATTTGGGGTTGTCTGGAACGGAAATTACATGGTTTTTTCGCAGAATTGTCAAAGCAAAAATAACGTTGTCTACTCAAAAGTTAGCCTAAGAGTACAATCAGAGTGTTGTCTAGTGATGAGGGAGAGACGCAGAGAAGTCAGACAGTCTGGCTTCTCTGCGCCCTCTTCTCTTTTCCAATTCAAGTACCAGTCTTTAAAGACGCGTATCTCGAAACCTCACATCCCTATCAAAAACGTGTCCACTACAAAATTGAAGCGTTGGGCTTGATTTACAAATTTCGAGTTTCCGACATTTTCTAAAAAACCCATAAAATGCACTAAACTTTACAAAAAAAACGCCCATTCTCATGACTACAAAATCACCCAGTACTTTCAGATCTTTTGAATCTATAAATGTCTCATCTAAACAGAAAAAAAAACAAATATCTCTATCCATAAAAACCCATAAAATGCTCATGTGTCCGTCAGTTATAACAAGACATCGAATGGGCTCTAATCTTGTGTCTCTGGGTCCATCCATTTCCCTTTTTTCTCGTTTTGGTGTCCTCTTACTTTTTTTTATCTCTTTGAATGTAATGTACTTGCAAAAAAACAGGAAAGAGGAGAGAAGAAAGGAAATTTGAAACGTTCGGTGATGACGGGAAATGCAAAAGTTCAAGGAAAGGGATGACAGGAAATGAGAATTCGGGAAAGAGAAAGAACTTTTGGTTTCAATCTAATGATTTCATCTGGAGCAAACAATTGTCCGTATTTTTGGAGCAGAAAGAAAAATCGTATTTCGGAGTAAAGACACAGGGGTACCACACGTTTTTTGAAGAACATTACCACATGGTGAGGAAAAAACACAACTTGTGGTTGAGAACACAAAAATGTGGAAAATTTTCAAATTTGTGGAAATACACAGTCTGAGGTCTAAAATACAAGATTGCCAAGAAATAAAACTTTGGAAAAAAAACACAACTTTTTGTAAATTACAAGAAAAACACAACTTGTTGAAAAACACGAGATTTTTCAACAATAAAAATTTCAAGAGACACAACTTGTAGCAAAAACACAACTTGTTGAAAAACCTCCCAGAGATCCCCCATCCCCTTTTGTACTATCCATCTCATTAAGGAAGTGATTTCAGATCTTTTATCTATTTCTAGATCCTAAGAACCGGAGAACCAGAGAAAAAACACGTCTTCTCTATTTTCTTCTAACTAAAATCAACCTTAATCTCAGAGGGAAAAACACAAACACACACCTCCACAAATCTATGAATCTGACATGACATGTATGCCGGAAGTGGGGTTTATTTTCAACATTAATGGGAGGAAAGGAGGGAAAAATATGGATGATAAATCTGATATAAGAGGTTACAGATTAATATTTTAATAGGGAAAGAAGCGTCCTAACTAAGTGAGGAGGAAAGGAATATGTTCAAAACATACAGCTGATAAATTTTTTAAATAAAACATAGCACTAGAAACCAGACTTGTCAAAAATCGGGCCGGCCCGGGCCGGGCCGGGCCGAAATTTCTCTTGGCCCGGCCCGGCCCGGTCGGCCCGGATTCAAAAATGGGTACCCATTTTTACCAATTTTTTTTTGAAATTTTTCGAAAAAAAAGAGTAAAAATGCTTAAATTATCATACATTTTCACACTTTGATTCAATTTTAAATGTTCATTCGAAAACTATACTTTTTTCAAAAAAGTTCAAAAAAGTTCAAAAAATTTCCAAAAATTTCCAAAAATTTCCAAAAAAAAGTTGAAAAACAAAAAATGTTTTGAAAAAATGTTTCAAAACGGGCCGAGCGGGCCGGGCCGAGATTTTGCCCGGCCCGGCCCGGCCCGGCCCGGCCCGGCCCGTGACAAGTCTGCTAGAAACTGCAAAAAAATTAGATCAAAACTTAATATAATATTCAACATGAAAAAATGAAAAAAAGTTTCATTAATTTCAATTTTTCGTTTTTTGTTTTCCTCCGAGCACATTTATGACACATTCGAACCGTAGGAGGAGGAAGTGACGAGATGTCTTATGAAGAACTTCCGTCGTCTGGCTAATTTAGGATAACTGGAGGTTTTAATGAAGTGAATGGATTCGAAGAAACCCAGAATTTAAGATTTTTTGAAAAAAGGTTGGGAAGTTCAAGATCTTATCTTGACGCATTCACTAACTAAAAACGGTGTCAAAACGATTTACATCCAAAAAAATTTAAAATCTAGAGATTTCAAAACAAAGAAATTACTGACAAGAGACTAGAAGTTTTAAAGCTAATCGAACGTTATAAAAATCTGGAAATCATTTGGTTTTATCTTGACAAGACTTGGTTTTAATATTATATCAAAATTTGTTCCAAACATTTTTAATTCCCCAATTCAGGTTTTATCTCGTTTTTATTGAAATTCATTTTGTTTTTGAACCATTTTAATTTCGTTCTTTTAATAAAAAATATAGGTTTTCCTATAAGTGACTCATTCTAAATAACGTATAGTATGAATAATAATGTCGAAACCATATTACTACTTACTAGGGGAGGTCATGGAGTCAGTTTGGAGTTATGGGACGTGACCTATATCGTTGAAAAGCTTAGAAAACGCTGATTACAAAGGTATATTCAGTTTTTGCCCTCGAGGCCTGGTATTCGAGAAAACAAATGTCAAAGTTTGGACCCCTGGCAGGTCTGTAACATTCTCCAAGGTAATATAATTCTATATGTAGGGAATATGCAACCAATATAAGAACATCTCAGAAATACGAACATATTTGTGTCACATACATTTTCTTTTTTTTTGCCAAAAATTGAAAGCTGTAAGAAAGCATTACACACGTTTTCAGCTAATTATTCTTTGAGCATCGCAGACTTTGAACGCAGTGTACATACATTGATTTCTGAGAAACAAGATTCTCACTTTTTGGTTAAAATTTGAAACAAACACAATGTTAATATCGATGCAGGTGTAAGAATAGTTTTACTGGAAAAAGCAGGTTAGATTCATAGAATTTGGAGAGCATAAAGTCTGATTACGTTCTGATGATCGCTTAGTTATAACACAATCAAGTAATTGTAGAGAAATTTTAAATTCTTATAATATATAAACGTTGCCTTTTTCTTATGTGTCATTTCTAAAAGTTTGCTATATTTTCAAAAATTAAAAACTTAAGTCAGATTGCAATTACGTTTTCATGCATTCAAATGTAGCCAGGCATTTAATTATGAAAGTTCGCCTAATTAGTTAATTAGGAAGTTTGAGAATACTCGATTTTTTACCCAGAATTTTTGTGAACACTTTTCCAAAATTTAAGGTCTGTCTTACAACTAATTATCAACTTTTTAGCTAGAAATAACAATGACCGGCTCTATTTCAATATGTTCCTTAACCGTCGTCCTGGATCATACTACATACAAAATCGAACATCTCTCGAAAAAAACTCCAGCTACAAATACCCATTGAATGTGTTTTTTTTTACAATTTCAAAATCCAATAAAATTTGTTTTCATTTCCCGAAATGAACACAACAAGATCAGCGGGATGGCGAACTTTCAACTCCCAATTTCGACACATCCTTCTCTTTTTTTCAATTTGACATCACACGTGTGTAAATCGAAAATAACTTTTTAGGGCTCTAAAGACTTTAAATGAAAAAAAAAGAATCAAAAAAATCGAAAACGTGTTTTTCGTTCTGACCAATATCCGTGTCATCGTCGTAAATTAATTCGAATAGACAATAACAGGAACACTGAAAAAAATGAAAAAAAAAGACAAGAATGCAAAAAACGGAGAAGAATTCTGATGGAGCAGCAAGTGGCATCGTTACGTGCAGAAAAAAGATTTGTCTCCTACTCGTTTTGCAGTAAATGAGTAAATGAGAGGTTTTAAATTAAAATTGAGATACTCTCCCTCTCCTGGCGGTTCAAGAATCGCGGAGCAGTTTTTAGGTGCATCACTGCTATAAATAAAAATAAACAACATCACGAAATGCACGAATTCTGTTTATTTTAGTTTCGTGGTGATATTTTTGAAGACGTATCCTTTGATGTACTAGGGACCATCCTACTAATCTTCTTATCCCGTCCCCCATGTCTGCTGACTTTTTCTCTGATGTTTTTGTATTTTCCCAACAAGTTTCGATGTCAAACATCTAATTTTGTTTTATTTTATTTTAGCTTGATACAAAAATCCGTCTGGGCGTAAAAAATTTTGTAATTGGGTTAAGTTTGCAGGATGGAAGGAAATAGTTTGGGAAGTTTTCGACCATTGTCTGGTGATCTAAAAACTCAATGGAGAAAAAAAAACAGGGAAAAAGGAACTGACAACCGGAGATCGCACGATGAAGACTTCGAGAAATTTGAAGATTATCAGTAAATGTTTCTAATAATTCAATTTTCACTTTGGGGTTATTCAAGTATGGCCCCCACCCTAATTGAAGTATCGCCCCCCAAAACCAACCTTAGAAGAGCCCCCCACTTGTTAAACTGGGGTGGGGGAGTATTCTTGAAGGTCAAAACTCTACATCCAACAATGTGCCCCCACAACTGAAAAATGAGCCCCCACCATTCAATATTAACCCCCACCTGGTTCAGGCTATCACTGGGGCATTAAAGTAAGTCCCCCCATTCTAACGTACGATATGATGCTACAGCATTGAAAGAGAGCCCCCCATTTCTCTGTAAAATCCGATGCATCGGAAGATTACAGACTACGAAAGTCCGCTGGCTTATTTTTTGGGATTTTCCAGTCATTTTTTATCAAAAAATCACGCTTTAATGCATTTTTTTTTGGTTTTCTAGGAAATTTTATTACGTTTATCAGAATAATATCATTTTTTAGATGAAAATATCATTTTTAGCTGAATATTGTGCACGTTTGTTACTATTGAATGGTGGGGGGTGGATATTGAATGGTGGGGGGAGGAAATTGAACCATGATCATGTCTAGGTAGGGGGCTATTTTAGGTGGGGGCCCATTGTTGAATAGTGGGAGGCTTATATTTCACCAAGACTAGGTTGTTCCGAAGGGGGGTGGGGGCTATTCTTTAAGAATCCCAGGTTCTTAAAGAACAGCCCCCCACTTTGCGTTGGTGTGGGTCTTTTATTGAACCAGATCATTCAACAATCACCCCCCAAATACAGATAAAGCCCCCCACCAAATTTGCACTGGTGGGGGGGGGGGGCTCTTCCAAGGTTGTTATCAACGTGAAGGGCTCTACTGAGGTGGGGGGCTTTCCTTGAATTATCCCTTCACTTTTTACGTGTTAATGAAGTTGTTCTTATTTCTGCAGATTCCGGAAAAATGCTCATAAACTTTCCAAAACTTATACATTTAGTTTGAATAAAAGAATAATAACCGCCAAAATGAATAATTTTAAATGCAGTTTTTCAGGTTTTAGACGTCGCAATGAATGAAAAAAGGACCCATCCATCAGAAGTGTGGAAAATTAAATTCTCTATCTTATGAGCCAGAAAACGTGAATTTTGGTCTGAAAATAACTTTTTTGATACAGAAAAATCGATTTTCGGAAAAATGACTATAACTTTTCTGCCTGAAAACATTTTCGAACAAAAATTTCAGAGCATGTAGGATGTTCTGAAACTGTTTTTTTGTTGGAAAAATAATTGTTGCCGAAAACAGCTGAAAATCTTATTTTTCTGAAAATCGGTTTTTCTGTATCAAAAAAGTTATTTTCTGACCAAAATTCACGTTTTCTGGCTATAAGATAGAGAATTTAATTCTCCACAATTCTGATGGACGGGTCCATTTTTGTGCCGTCTAAAATCCTGAAAATACTGCATTTTCAGTGCAAAAAATAAAATAATTGATTTAAAACGTGAATAATCGACTTCACGTTTCTTGCAGTTTTTTTTTGGAGTGCGGGAGACCGTGTATTTTGAAAAACTTTAAGGAGTATTAAGTGCAAAGTTATGAAAACAGAGCCAAGAGTAACTTTTTTCTCTAAAAAAATATTTTTACATTCAACATTTTTTCATGAAGTTTTTACATTTGTCCCGTTCTAGTTTCGAAACGATAATGACTCGGTTGCCGATTCTATCGCCATGCTTTCATGAAGAAAGCTGAGTATATCAAAAATTTCGAAATCTTCAATTTTTGCATAATCCTATCTGTGTGTCCGGTACCGATTTTGGTACCAAATTATATACAACTATGCTCAACACGAAAAGTCTAAAAAACTAACTTAAAATTTGCTTTCTGACAGTAATCAAGACACCAACGCCCATTCAGACCATTCTCTAGTTCGATGCTCGCAGACATCCCCCACTTGTAACAAAATCGAAAATTTCAATGAAATCACCATCTTCCTCTTCCGCATCATTTTTTTTCGTCAATCCCTATTCAAAGAGACACGCTGCGTCTCCGTCACCAGCCGCCAATCAAGTACGAAATGTTGTTGACAATATCACTTGAAATCATCCCGCTAACCGTACTCTTTCTCTCTCGACATGACCAGAGCAACTGGACACGTCGGGCGTCTCTCGATTTTGCATACTATTTTCTGACCTGCAAATTCTTTTTCGTTGATTAGGTGTGGCTTCTGGGGAGGGGAGTCCCGGGAGGAGGGGGGTGATGTGCTCACTATTACCGTCAGGCTTGTCAGGTTGTGTCCCGCCGTGTTGTTGGTAGCGAATGTCCAATGATAACTTTGTGAGTTACATATTTCAGTCATCGCTTGTAGACTATGAGCTTCTTCGGGAAAATCCTTAATTAATTAGCTGAGTAGGTCACCAAACTTTGCAAACCTTATGCTCGCAGAGCCCAACATTTTTTTGTTGCAACTTTCGTTCTTCGCACTTTTCTTTTCTTTTCCATAAGTACATATTACGTCAAAAGTTGCCCCCTAATTTAGAAAGAGCAAACATGTCAAAGTAGTACTGTAGCCGGCTGCTCCGCGTTTTTCGTTCTTCGTTTATCGCAACAACTCCAATTCGCCCTCTCAAGTGTTTTGATTTCTGAGTGTCAAGCCGTAAAATGTTTCCCCTAAATCTAAGTTTCTCCTATCCTCTACACTTGAACTTTTGTCAATTGGTGCTGTTTAAGAGGGGGGCATGAAACAATTTCGAATGATAAAGAATAGGAATAGTTAAATCAAAGGGATCACACAAATTGAATTGTTTGATCAAAGAAATAAATGAATGGCCGGAGAGAAAATGGATAGTCAAACAATATCTGCTGCTGCCCACCCCACAGCTTTTCATTTATCCCTCCCGATCAATTGCATAGGTTTTTTTCTACTTCTCTCATGGTTTCATGTCACTTTTACACAATCGAAGTAGTGGAAGTAATACGAGTTATAGTGTTGCTTTCAGAAAGAATCGGGAAAGGGAGCAGCAGGTTGGTTGGATGTTTGGGGGGGGGAGGGGATTTGGAATTTGAGGAGCTAAAATCATGAGGATTCTGAATCTGCTTTCAAATTCTGTCAAATGAGCTGAGATACGAGCTTTTCAGCTGATCACTTTATAAGTTTAATGTGTCATTTTTCCGAACTTTAATCTTGTTTTTCTCGAATACCAGGCCTCGAGGGCAAAAACTGAATATATATTTAGAATTAGCGTTTCCTCAGCTTGATATAAGTCACGCCCAATATCTCCAAACTGACTCCACGACTTTCCCTAGTCAGTTTTTCTGAAAATTTAAGGACATTTTCAGAATCCTCTCTTCATGTACACCCAACTTCCTTCTAATCAGTTACTCAGCAATTACTATTTTCACGTAACTATCACTGGTCGATACATACATAAATAACCGGTTTTAAGTAATCATAGGAGTGATCTGTTGATCCTGCGTTAGTCTTGCAGGAGGCTCAGCTGTTGGCTAGATTCTATTTGGAGGGGAAGTAATAAAGTTTTTTATTGATAGCTTTTCACTGATATTATGTATTGATTCAGTGTGTTTGTTTTTGAGTTTATAAAAAATGTGATGTAACGGGGGCGCACTTGTCCACAGGGTCATTTTTAGTAGATATGAATTAAAATTATTCTCCCACGAAACCGGAAATCTAGTGAAGCGCGTTTGCACACGACTTGGCAGGTTGCCAATTGCTTTTAACGTGGACGAACAATATGGAGTTAAATTTTTAGAATAAAGCTCACTTTTCTTCCATTTTTCTCGCTTTTTTTCGGTTTAACCTCGCAAAAAATATCGAATTCATCAAAAAAGGAAAAAATACAAATTTTTCACACCCAACAAAAAAATTTTGGATACATTTTTTGAATTTCGCTCTGATTTTAAGCTAATTTTTTTTGGAGCGCAAATGCTTCATATAGAGTATGACCCTATGCTTGCCGACTATCTCTCAGAACGATAGAACCATCAAAAAATCATAAGCAACCACTTTTCAAACATTTTTCAAACAATCTCTTCCAGGCAATTGAAATCGATCCTCCGGACGATGTGGAATACGATGTGGAAGCCGGTTTCAACTCTTCCACGTACATAATTCTGACCCCTTCCATCTGGCTCATATTTATCATTTTCAGATGCCACCTCATGCACAACTTTGAAGAAGAACGTCCCACATCTCTAGTCGCGTCAATCCGAGAAAGTGCAAAGAGTTCTAAACGAAAAATGTTAGTTTTTTTTTTCAAAATTCAAAACTTATCACAAAAATGTTTCCAGAAACTACTATTGCTCATTTGTGTGCACTCCAATCAAAAATTTGCTCCTCACATTCAAATTACTCATTATAATCGGACTCTACTCGTTTATAGGTGCACATATTTTTATGTATTTAGAAGTGAGTAAATTACTGGAAGACAGATGGAAAAGAGAGTTTTTGATTGCAGGTTCCAACAGATTTAAAAGCGAAAGAAGATGGATTTCATCAGAGGAAGATAGCCAGGGAGGTGATGGTTTTGAAGTGAGTTTTTTTTTCAGTTTTGTAGATTAAATCTAGGTCTTCATCTTTCCAGTTCACAGTTTTTTGATAACTCTTCTAGGTTTTGAGATACTAAGGCAGAGAAAGGAGAGACGCAGAGAAGCGAGAACGTCTGGCTGTCTGCGTTTCTCCGTTAGCCATCTGGCTTTGATCCTTCATATCTTGAAAGCGTGAAAAGCTATCAAAAAATGATCAACTACAAAAATGTAGAGCGAGATTTTTTCTATCTGAACAGCTTAATTTCAAGTTGCTCACTCTAAAATGTCATCTTGAAAAAATGTGTCAAAGGTAGTAAAAAAATATTCAAAATTGGCCAAGAAGCAGTTTTACAAAAATTGAAATGAATCCAATTGAATGCTTTTACCTAATTTTGTTTCCAGTCTCCGCGCAATCTACTACGACAATCGAGATGATAGGGAGGAAAGGTGGAAACATGCAATATTGAAATTCGAGGAAGACATGGGATTAGAAGAACCAGTTGTTGAAACTGTGTGGACGTTTTGGATGTCTTTCCTGTATGCAGGAACAATTTTTACAACTATTGGTATGTATTAGCACGGCACGCTTCTTTCAACCGCGCTCTACCGAAACCTAAGCGAAATTGAGAGACTCGGAGAAAAAGAGACTTTTTTCAAGAGAATTTCGGTGGAGCGCTAAGGGATAAGACCGTTTGAAGCAGAGATGTTTCAGAACCGAGTAATTTCAAAACTTCCGAAACCGGAAAAAAACGTAGTTTCAGTTTTAAAATATTTTGGTCTCAAAACGTCCTCTCCACTCACAAAACTATTTTTCAGGATACGGAAACATTGCCTGCAAAACACAAGCCGGACAAATCGCTACAATGGTGTACGCTTTCGTTGGTATTCCAATAATGCTTGTAATGCTGACCTCGCTGAACAATTTCCTTCTGAAATGGATAAAAATAGTTACGAATGGATTTAGTGATATTTTGCTTTATGTTGGTGCGTTTTTTCTGTCATTTTTTTATTGCAGATTCCAATACTTCAGAAAACTCGAAGAAACTTTTATTATTGACGGATATGCTAAAAATCGCTTTAATCGCCACAATTAGGGTTTTCCTGACTCAAAAGAAGCCTATGTGGAAGAGTTTTTCCGCGCGGCCGTGTAGTCCTCTCGGACAAGATTTCTGTTGAACTCCTAGTTTCCTCACTTTTTCCAACAAATGTTCGTGTTTTCGTTAGAATATGAGCAACTTGTGTAACCTCTGGAACTTTGGAAACTCCCTTATGATTGAATCTACATATATAATGATGTTATTAACAAAGAAGTATACAGAAAACGAGGAAGTGAGTAAAAATGATATCCGAGAGGACTACATGGCCGCGCGGAAAAACTTCGAAGCTCTTTTGGAGTCAGGAGAACACGTAGAGTGATTTTCAGAGCAATAAAGGTTCTTAGAATTTTCTGAAGATTCAGAATCCGAAATAAAAAATAGACCGGATTCGATACGAAATTCCCACTTTTCCAGGCGTGCGCTTGGGAATAACCGTAATCCGTCAAGACGAAGTGCAAAAAAGACTACGCTACACAAAATTCGCCAAGAAAATGAAAGAATGGAAATTGTCAAGACACGCAGCACCAAGTAGTATAGCGGTATGATATCAAAAGTGTCGATTCCAACAAACCAGAAAGTTTTCAGATAAGCAGCTCTGAAGAAAATCGATTAGACATCTGTCCAGAGGATGAGGACGAGGAAGAAATGGAGTTGGACCCTCCGGTACTCTCCACTCTCTTCGCCACTGTCTCCTGGATTATGCTCTCCGCCGCAGTGTTTTGTCTTTTCGAAGATTGGACATTCTTCACCAGCTTCTATTTTTGCTTCATCTCCCTCACAACTATCGGTCTTGGAGATGTGACACCAGCCAACCCGGAATATATGATTGCAACATTCGGAGTTGTTATAGTTGGTCTCTCGATGCTTACAGTATGTATCGATGTTATCAAGGAGAAACTCGCTCAAATGTACATGGCATTGCTGCAAAAACTGTTGAGAGAATATATGGAAGCGGTGAAAAGCGGAGACCCGAATGCTGCCTCGGCGATGATGGCTGGATTTCAAGGGAGAGCAAAGTTCCTGATGCCATTGATTAGTAAGAATGAGGGAGCAAAGGTTATGGACAAGTTTAAGCAAGACTGCTCGAAGAAGGGAATCGATCCGCCGCCGGTGCTGACTAATATAAATCCGGAGACCGGAATGCCTGCGTTTGCAAATGCTCCGAAAGAGGATTTCAGGGATTATATTGATGTGGTGAGTAATTTGGTTAGCAGGTATGTACCAATAGCAAGCTGAAATTATGGGCGGTCTGGCGCAAGATGAACAGAAAAATGGGAATCTTACAAGGGAAGTCCTCGAAGTGTCACTTCTCGAGATTTTGGCACCTGATACTTTCGAGTTCGTAGATTCCGAATCTAAAATAAAATTCGGCTCTATTACAGTTTAGATGTCCTTTAAAAACTCAAACATCCCTTAAAACACTTAAACGTCCCTTAAAACACTTAGACGTCCCTTGAAACACTTAAACGTCCTTTCAAACTCTAATTATTTTGAAACGTCCTTTCAAAAGTTTAGACGTCACAAAAAACGTTTAAACGTCCCATAAAATGTTTAGACGTCCCTTGAAATCCCAAAATATAGTTCTGAAGATTTAAACGTCCCAAAAAACATTTAGACGCCCCAAAAAACATTTAGACGTCCCAAAAAACATTTAAACGTCCCAAAAAATGTTTAGACGTCCCTTGAACACTTTCAGTGGCTTTTAGTGTTGAAGGGACGTCTAAACATTTTTTGGGACGTTTAAATGTTTTTTTGGGACGTCTAATTATTTAAACCAAATTTCCAGACTTCAAGGGACGTCTAAGTGTTTTTTGGGACGTTCAAGTTTTCAAAGGACATCTAAACTGTAATAGAGCCTAAAATTCTGCTGAATTCTTCTGTAAACCGAGTTATTCCTTCTGTGAATCGAGTAACAAACAAAATATGCTTGGATTGACATTCCGGCAGACCAAAGGAAAACTTTAACGGGTCATAACTCAGTTCATAAAAGAATTTAGCAGAATTTTACTTCAAATTCGGCATCTATGTATTGAAAGTATCAGGTACTAAAAAGTTTGAAAGCACATTCAGAAATCTTGGTTCTCCTGCTATTCAATCTTATAAATCTATTGGAATGAATTTGAGGCTGTTCCATTTTTACAAAGATATGGCGGACAGAGTCGAACTTTTTTTCTATAAATTTGACCGTATGTAATTTGGACCTTGTGGATTCGAAAAAGGAATAAAAATCTGCTAAATGCTCACGTGAACCGAGTTATGACTCGTCAAACTTTTCTATTTTTTCATATGGTTAATCAATTGGCAATTCACCAAACAGTCACCGAAACGTTTGACGGGTCATAACTCGGTTCACGTGAGCATTTAGCAGATTTTTATTGCAGTTTTCGAATCCGCAAGGTCCAAATTACCTACGGTCAAATTTATAGAAAAAGTTCATCTCGGTCCGTCATATGTCAGACCTTGTTAGACCAGATTACTTCTCTAAATCAGAAAGCTAAAACAATGAGAAAAGCTGTGCTTTCAAATTTTAAGTATTGTTAGAATACACCGATTTTCTAGAAGTTTTGACTAAAATCGTCATAATTCCATTGATTTAAATTTTTGAAAAAATTGAAAGCAGACTCAAAATCCTCGAGATTTCATCTTTCTAGACATACTAAATTTTCCATCATTCAGGCTGAAGAACGATTCGCCGAGGAGCAACAAAAACTGACTCAAACTCCACTCTCCAAATCCACCGACTTTCTGCAATCCCCGACTCCCCGTCCTACTGTATCAGCTGCGGTCACACAGACATCTTCCCCACCGCCTACTGTATCACTTGAAGTTCAGGCTGGCACAACTATGGGCAAATTTCATGACTATGGATCACAAACTCAACAAGAAAGTTCTGATGAGGGAATACAGACGGATTATAGCATGGATTTCGATGATGAAAAGAGGAAAGAACCGGAGAAAGTGATGGCGGACGCAGGGACTCAGTATGAGATTGTGTTGTAAGTTAGAAGGGAAATTTTAAGGGGGTTTTAACAAAATCAAATTTTATTTTCTCTTGGTTTAGTATCCAGATCGATTTTCATACTTTACAATATAATTCTCAAAAATATCTTTTTCTTTCTTTGGCATCGTCTTCAACATAGTTTTTCTCAAAGACAAGTAATCATAGTATTTTTGGAGATATTTTATTCCTCCTATTTTCTTTGCCTCGAGTTGCGCTGCTTTTTCTTGAAAGTCCTTGTAAATCTTGTCCAATGCATAGACATTACTCTCACTCATTCCAGCAGCTTTGAGATCCGCTGACATTGCTGAAATAAGAGAAAATATGTATAAGTTCAATACATTCTATTGAACTTACAAGATGGATATCCAACAAAAGCATTGACCAAATAGACCGAAAAAACGAAAACGAATACAACGAGAAGCTTCATTTTTAGTAAACTAAAAATTGTTGTTAGGCGCTTTTAAAGTTTTTATTTTATTTTTAGACAATAAACCTCCGAAAGCAGTTTTATTGCAGAAAAAGAAAAATATACAGTTTCTGCAAAAACAAAAGAGTTTATTACTATAGAGGAGGGCGCAGAGAAGCAAGAGTGTCTATCTTCTCTGCGTCTCTCTTTCTCTCGGATATCCCTCGGATATCACTACCGGTGTTTGAGGGCGTATAACTCAAGAGATATAAGAGCTAGCAAAAAGTTGCAAACTACAAAAATTATTGGAATTTAATTTCACACATTTTTGTAGTTGGCAACTTTTTAATAGCTCTGCTAGGTTTTAAGATATGTGTCTTTGAAAATGAACAAGAGAGAGAGAGAAAGAGCGCGCAGAGAAGCGAGAGTCTCTGACTTCTCTGCGTCTTTTTTTCAAGTCCATCTTCAAACTGTCATATCTCTTTTTCAGACTCACCAGCATTGGAATCCAACCGGAAGTCTCCTCCATCTACATCGGTGCCGACTTATCCGACCACTCTGATGAGGAAAGTGCCTTCCACGATTCAGACGATGATTCAGAATATCTGTCATCCGAATCCGTAGAAGATCGAACACCAAAATACAAAGAAACCACTCTCCCATTTGAAGTTGATGATCCAGGAACGCTGGCTCTCGGTTTGCAATCCCCACCAATCGAAATCACTCCGTTCTCTGACGATGAATCGGCGGCGCCACCAAGTGAGGCGAGAAGCTCCCCAGTGCCCACGTCTTCTAAGCCTACTCTGAAACCAGCAAAGGTTTCAAAATCGGCGTCGATGGATTCTACGGATACAGTGATTCATGTGAAGCCGGATGACAGGAAAGAGGAAAACAAGGATACCGAAAATAAGGAAAAAGGGGAATTGAGCAAGGAAGAAAAACGAGAGCGAAGAAAGAAGAGGAAGAGAATGAGAAGCAAGAAAACTAGAGAGCATGAGTTACGATTTTTGAAGAATAGTGGGAACCAGACGTCCCCCGTCCTCATGGACTGCTCAACCCAATACGAGATATTCACAATTGATAGTGGATCTCAGTATGATGTTAAAGGAAGAAGCAGGAAGTGTCAGACAAAACTTTCCAGCATCAATCATGAGCAGCTGCAAGGCATTCGAGAGACCGTGCAGAAATTGAGAAGGAGAGAAAGTGAAATGAGCAAGGTGTCGAATGTATCGGAGAGTGATTGGGATAGTGGAAAGGAAGATGTTGCTGAGATCAGTCTGGACTTATCAGTGATTGCGTTGGGAGTTGATGAGGCCGGACGGGTGGTGGAGGTCCCAAAACCTGCGGCACCCCAGGAGTCGTTGTCACCGTCATCGGAAACGGGAACAGGAACAGGGGCCTCTGAATCCTCTCCATCCGCAGAAAAGGTGCATCTGGATTCGGAAGATGAGGAGATTGAAAGCCTGGAAGAACTTGAGTTATACACAACTGATACTGGAATTCAGACGGAGACGAAGGTGATGATAGATAGTCAAGATTTTGCGACACCGAAGGCGCTGGAGATTATCAAGAATTGCAGCACGCAGACAACGTTTAGGTGAGTGTAAGGATTCTGAAAATGTTTTTTTTTTTAATTTGGATAGGCGCAAAAAGGGCAGAGTTACAAGTCTGTGAGAGAAAAAAGCGTCGTAACTGGGTTCATTTTAATGTTTGGAACATTTTGCATACAGAATCAGAATCCTTACAATGTCAGCTTTTTGAAAATATTAACTATTTCTTCTAGAGCAGCTTCTAGACTCTCTTACAACTCAGGGAATTTTGGGCAATTCGCCCACCGTTTTGGGCGATTTGCCCACCAATTGGGCAGGCTTGGCGCCACGATGGCGGCAAGGCCGCCCAAATCGAGGGCGAATCGCCCATTTTATGTTGTTTCTAGCGTGCGCTTCGCTTGCTCCCCTCGTGGCAATATATTCATTTTAGTGAAAAACAGAAGAAAATCTATGGATTTAATCAGCATTTATTAATTTGTTCAAAAATATAAAATCAAAACCAAAAATATGTATGTGAGAAGAGTTGGTGAACGAAGAAAGGGTTAGAAGAAAACAAGTTATATATGAGTAGTGGAGACAACGGTTGGCATGAGGTGTTTCGACGTTTCATAATAACGAGGCGAGGGACCTGAAATGATATTTATAATAGTAGAATTCGTTAGTAGCAGCAGTGATCCTCGTCTTCAAAAAGATTTCGCTTTTCATCATAACACTTGCATTAAGAGACGGTTTAGCGAAGGGAAACGTTGAATCATGAGCTGTCGTGTTCACTATAAGATAACTTACTTGAATGAGTCAACTCCATGTGGCTAGCATCAGAAAGTCGAAGTGCTGGCAGTCAGATCAATAGCTGGCGGTTAGAAGTTCCGTAGATTGACGGTTTTTATTTCCATCGAACAAGTGTTCTGAAGTCCCAAATTATTTTCTTCTGGATTAATAAGTTTTTTTTTCACTTACGAATATCTCCTTTACTTTCGAATAGCATCTTTTCTGGGATTTTAAAAACATGCATTTGATAGAGTAGTGTATTTAAAACGAATAAATTAAAATAATAAATGACGCAGCAAAAAATTTGATGATTTTCAGAGTGCAGTAGAGCGCATGTTTTAAGTGGGCGAATTGCTCTACAAATGGGCAACTTGCCCTACTCCATCCTCACGCACACCCCCCCCCCCCCCCTTCTTCCACCCCACCCTTGCCCAACTCTTGCCCAACCCTCGCCCAGTGGGCAACCTGCCCAAAGTGAGGGCAATTCGCCGAAAATAGAGGCAAAATGCCGGCAAGGCGCCGAACCCTCGCCTAAAATTCACTGAGAAGGAAAGTATATGACGGACCGAGTTGAACTTCTCCTATAAATTTGACCGTAGGTAATTTGGACCTTTAGGATTCGAAAACTGCAATAAAAATCTGCTAAATGCTCACGAGAACCGAGTTATTACCTGTCAAACTTTTCTATTTTTCATATAGTCTACCGGAACTTTTAACGGGTCATAACTCGGTTCACGTGAGCATTTAGCAGATTTTTATTGCAGTTTTCGAATCCTAAAGGTCCAAATTACCTACGGTCAAATTTATATAGGAGAAGTTTCAACTCATTTAGCAGATTTTTATTGCAACTTCTTCCGAGGATTTCATTATCAGAGCCCAATGCGCCCTACTGGAATCTTTTGTAACACGATTCAGAAATAGTATTGTTTTTGAGCTTGAGCTTTATTATTTGACTGAGTAGCGACTCTCAAATTCTCTCCCCTTTATCTGTGACAGAAATTTATGCAAACGCGCTCTAGTTGACTCAAGCTTTATCATTTTCAGCACCTTCCATCTCCCTCAAAAGGTCTACGAATCCGCAAGCACGTCTAGCGATGAAGACGTCTCAAACGATAATAATGAAGAAGACCGGGACAAGAAATCAGTGCAAGAAGTGTTCTTTATGACAAACACTGGAGTTCAGACAATGCATACTTCGTTCCATTTAGAGGAGAAACCGAATACTGAGGAGCAACTTCAAACTCAGACTCAAGTAGAAACTGAAACTGAAACAGAGACAGCGCCCGATGAAATGCCACTGTTTTTGAAGAATTCTGATTGTCAGACTGAGAATTTAGGGATGGTGGAATGTTCCACGTCAACAGAAGACGTGAGATTTGTGGGGGATGCGGAGACATCAGAAGGGTTCAGTCAGACGGTTATAGAATCAGAAGACCTGCAGGTTCAGACGATAGTGAGAGATTGTAAGTTTGAGAATTTGCTGAGTAGCGACTCTCAGTTATTTTCAGACCTCGAAACCACAATGCAAACCGAGGAGCCTGATCTCATCACAGATGCCTGTCAAACAGATCCAAGTGAAGGAATGGAAGTTCATGTACAAACTGAAGCCCCAGAAACAAGGTCATTCATTTGTCAGACGGAACTGTCTTCTAGTTTGGAGGCAGAAGTTCAAGCAGCTCCTACTGTAGAGACGGTGCCTATCGAGTGCCAGACTGAATCCGTAGATCATGGAGAGGTGGAAGTGCAGACGGAGTTAGAGACATCGGCTTCTGAATCTCAAACAGAGGGAGTGGTAGTAGATGATTTAGAAATGCAGACGGATATTGTGAGTCTATTGGAAATAGGTTTTGCGTCTACTGATGGTATGTACTTCAGATTGAGTCGGTCACTTCAGAGTGTCAAACCGAAAAAGTGGTTGTAGATGATATTGAAATGCAGACTGATCAGGTGATTTTGAGGGGAGGGACTCACTAGGAAAGATCATGCGGCCAGTTTGGATTTATGGGAGATGACTTATATCATTGGAAAGCTGGGAAAACGCTGATTACATAGGTATATTCAGTTTTTGCACTCGAGGCCTGGTATTCCAAAAAAACAAGGTTAAAGTTCGGACCGTTGGCGACTCATTACCCTCCTGGCGCGTGAAACTTGTCAGCAGTACAAACTTTGACCTCATTTTTCTCGGATACCAGGACTCGAGGGCAAAAACTGAATATACCTTTGTAATCAGCGTTTTCTCAGCTTTCCAATGATACATGTCACGTCCCATAACTCTAAACTGACTCCGTGACCTTTTCTAGTCAGTTTTAAGAGTTAGTTTTTTTAAGATAGACACGGAGGCATCAGAATCACAAACCGATAGACTAAGTTGTGATGAGGTGGAGATGCAAACTGATGAGGTAAATTAGGAAATTTAAACCAAAACTCAGAAACCCCAAATTTTCAGAAAGACACCCTTGCTTCTGAATCCCAAACCGAGGCGCCGCCTACTGTCGAAATGCAACAAACCCAGACCGACGACACCGCCGTCACCCTTCCAAGTGTAGATCAAATCACACAATCCGAAATAGCAGAGGTCAAAGATTCGACAACTCAATATGTAGGCTTCCTATTAGCACGGCACGCTTCTTTCAACCGCGCTCTACCGAAATCGAAGAAAATCGTGTGCGAATTTGAGAGAATCAGAGAAAAAGAGACATTTTTCAAGGGAATGTCGGTAGAGCGTAGTTGTAAGAACTGTGTCGAGCTAATTCTTCTCTTTTGTTTTTCATCTTCGAATAATTTTTTTTACCAGACGCTGTCACTGGAGGATAGAGACGTTCAGGCGACACCAATCTCGTTTGAAACTCAGACACAACATTCCATTGAAATCGAAGTGAAATCTTGCCAAACCGAAGGAGTTCGAATGAAAAATAAGAAGAGTCAGGTATTCTGTGGCCGCGCATCTAACAGAGTGATCCCTAGGTCTTCGTTGTGGGTATCTGGGTCTCCCATCTTCCAGTTTTGCTCTAACTGCTCTCTAGTGTCCCCCTATCCCTCCCCCTTTAAATGTGAATTCAGGTAGAAGACGACTCGCCGCTGGCAATTCTCAAAATAGATAATGAAAGTCAAATAGAGGTGGACCGCGAGTCCATCAACCTTTCTCCGATTCGACTAGACGTTTCCCATTCGTTCACAATGACGGAGCCAGGAGCTTCTGAAGAGAAAGAGGTACAAGTGGATGAGGATTGCTTCGAACCGGAAGAAACTTCGCAAAGATTTTATGCCGGACCGCTATGGAGTGATTTCGATTACACGCCGGCGTTAGGGGATGACGAGGAGGAGGTGATGGATGGGGAGACTCAAACACAAGATGGGAGTGATGTGCACGTGGAAGAAGATGATGATGGAGAGGATGATGAAGGGGCTCCAGAAGTCCAAGGAGAAGCGCCTGAAGCGCATGAAAGTGTATCTGGAGAAACCGGCACAGAAACCACAGCAAAATCCAAGAAAACCAAAAAACGACGCGTCGTTAAAAAATCAGGTTCCGGCTCTCAGAGCTCTGAGGATCTTTTGGGCTCCTCTGGAGCCAAACGGTCTTCTGACAGCTTAGCGGGCTCTTCTTCAGAAATTGGTAGTCCTCCAGACCCCGCCGATGAATTCGCTGTCCAATGTTCCCCCGAATCCTCTGACATCAAAACCCAAACGGTCAAATTTGTGAAAAAGAAAAAACGAACCGTGCAATCGGCAGAGCCAAAAGTCGTCGAAATGAGCACTTCGACTGTTCAAGCCACCACAGAAATGTGCGAGCAAAGTGCTGGGGATATGGAAGACGATTGGCTTCAGGTGATTTGAATTTCGAGCAAGACCACTTCTATGTCACACTGTTTCAGCTGCACTCTTCTATTCGGGCACTCTATTCTTCTTTTTTTGCATGTTTTATATTAACTTTACTTTCAACTAACACTCTTACTTCTACTCTATCTTCAACGGTCAAAAATGGGTGTTTTTGGTGAAAAATTGATAGTTAACTTTGAACATCAGTAATTTTGTCTGAAAATGTTCAATTTTCTGGAAAATTAGTTGGTTGTGTAGATCAAGCCTAGCTCTTGATTTTTGCAGTTGACAACTTTTTGACAGCTACAGAAGGTTTTGGAATACGATGGTTTGAAAGTGGGCTAGATAAATGTGCACATCACAGAGAGGGGGAGACGCAGAGAACACAGACACTCTCGCTTCTCTGCGTCCTCTTCCCCTCGTAGCGTAAACTTTCGGACTTTGAATAGGCATATCTCGAAATTTAGGATAGCTAGAAAAAAGTTGTCAACTACAAAAATAAAGGTCTATTTTATGTCTTTAATTTTGTAGTTGATAATTATTTTCAAGCATTGCAAGGTTTTGAGATACGGCGCTTTGAAAATGGGCTAGCAAGAGGGAGACGCAGAGAACACAGACACTCTCGCTTCTCTACGTCTCCTTCTCCATTCTCCTTGAGCATAAAATGTGCCCATCTTTGAATACCCATATCTCAAAAATGTAAAGAGTTATCAAAAAAATATCAACTGCAAAAATATGGAGCTAGACTTCTTCTTTCCAACTATCTAAATTTTAAAATTCTGTCACAATGTATGACAATACTATACAATCTCAAAGTTAGCCAAATGTTTCCCTTGAAACCACCTTTTTGACCACATTTTCCATTCCCCCATAACTTTACTTTTTGTAGGTTTACGTCCAAGAACTAGACGAAGAACGCCGAATGCGTATGTCTGACATCGGCATACAAACGGGAGTTCTCGCGCGTGTACAACATATCTATACACGTCCGATATCCGACGATCAGGGCGCCACGTCATCAGCGACCGCTCCAATCACTCTTCGCAAATCGTCCGATTCATCGGATCACATTTCCATAAGAACCGCAAAGAGTAGTGAGGAATCTTTGGCTCCATCTGCTTCAGGGACAGCGATATCCGCCGCAGAATCAATGGATGATCGTTTGTGGCCGGAGAGGCCGAGCCCGTTCGCATCGAGACACAGCTCATTGAAACGGAGGAAGAAAGAGCCGGATGCGGAGAAAAAGGGTGACAAGACAAATATTGTATGTTTCTTTGAGAACTGACGGCTTATATCTTCTTCTTTTTTTGAATTTTCAGGTTCAAGACCTCCGCGCCAGATTCGAAATGAAATCACCGGCTCCTCCGAAATCACCACCAAAAGATGAGGGAGAAGGAAGCTCGTCATCAGACCCGAAGCAGTTCTTTTAATTAATTATTTTAATTCCGTGACATTCTCATTCTCATTTTCCCCCATTTCATAAAAGCCACGTCTCTTATCTCTCAAACTTCATCAGCAAATAAAAAAGTTATTATTTCACAAATATTTCAAAACGTTGAAAAGCAATAAATGGAGCAAAAGTTTCGTAAAGGGAAGAACCATGGAGTTGGGGTGCTCACCAGTGGCGGCGACTCGCAAGGTAAGGGTCAAAACGGTTTTTCGGAGCTGAATGATATTCGGTTTTAGAAATTTTTAGTTTGCCGAATAGATCTGGTTTTGTTCTTCATTTTTGCAGTTGACAACTTTTTTCTATCTTTTCATGCTATTGAGATACGCGCATCTGAAGACATTCACTCGAAGGAAGAGAGCGCAAAGAAACGAGAGCGGCTGACTTCTCTGCGTCTCTCCCCCTCTGTGGCGCGCCTTTCAACTATCATGATTTAGAACCGTTATATCTCAAAAGCTAGCAGAGTTTTTGAAAAACTGTCAACTACAAAAATGTAAACCTAGACATGTTTTATACACACAAAAAATTTGAAACAGAAATGTTCAGTTTTGACAAAGTTACACCATCCCAAAGTTGATCAATTGTTTTCCTTTCGAAGGCGTTAATCACAGAGAATAGGTGAAGCGCATTTGTGAAAATTCTGGTTTTTATTAGCTCGGCACAGTTCTTACAACTGCGCTCTACCGAAATTCCCTTGAGAAATGTCTCTTTTTCTCTGCGTCACTCAATTTCGCACACAATTTTCTTCGGTTTCGGTAGAGCGCGGTTGTAGCATGCCGGGCTAATATTTCTTAAAATTTAACACATGCATCAAAAAGTTTCAAACTACAAAAAAGAAGAATTAGGTTTATTCTACCTATCGAATATAACCTCAGGCTTCCAACTACTTTCCAACTTCCACAATTTTCATATTTTACATTTTTCCAGGAATGAATGCAGCGATCCGAGCGGTGGTTCGTGAAACCCTTCGTCAGGGACATCGTTGCTACCTAATTCGTGAAGGCTACACTGGACTGATAACTGGAAATATCGAGCAAGCCAGTTGGGGCCACGTGGCAAATGTTACACATCTCGGTGGAAGTATGATTGGAACATCTCGATGCGATGAGTTCCGAATTACTGAAGGACGGAAAAAAGCGGCGGAGAAGATGTTCGAAAAACGGATTTTCCATCTGATTGTGATCGGAGGCGATGGCTCACTGATGGGTGCTCAGAAGTTGAAAGAGGAATGGGGACGGTTTGGAGAGGAGTTGTTTGCAGAGGGGAAGATAACGGAAGAGGTGGCAAATGAGGGGAGAGAACTCCATTTGGCTGGAATAGTTGGATCAATCGATAATGATTGTATTGAATCGGATAAGTCTATTGGATCAGACACGGCACTACATCGTATCTGTGAGGCTATTGACGGACTTGTGATGACTGCGCAGTCTCATCAGAGAGTTTTTGTGGTGGAAGTTATGGGAAGACACTGCGGGTACTTGGCGTTGACTGCAGCGATTGCGGTAGAGGCGGATTACGTGTTCTATCCGGAGATTCCACCGGATGATAATTGGCCCGAGCAACTTTGTAATCAATTAGAGTCGGTTAGAAAGGTAAGCGCACAGACAGAAAACGTTTGAACGTTGAAAAAACGGCTCCGCGACAATTCGCAGCTGCGACATTCTGCAACTGCGACATTTCGCAACTCACGTAGGTTTCGCAACTGCGACACTTCGCAACTGTTCATTTCGCAACTGCGACATTCCGCAACTACGACGTTTCGCAACTGCGACATTTCGCAACTATGACGTTTCGCAACCATAGAACTAGCAATAGTTTAACCTAGTTTTGTTTAAAAATGGGTCAGATAACTTTTTCTTCTATTTAATGTTTTCAAATATGTTCCCAGACCCTTCGGTTTCAACATTTTCAACTGACCTAAATATGCAAATGCGGTGTGACTGCGAAACGTCGTGGTTGCGAAACGTCGTGGTTGCGAAATGTCGTAGTTGCGGAATTTCGCAGTTGCGAATTGTAGCAGAGCCGAAAAAACACTACTGAATTTTTTTCAGTACGGAAAGCGGCAAAACGTGATAATCCTCGGCGAGGGTGTCACTAATAGCAAGGGAATGAAAATTGGCGGGAAACAAATCAAGGAGGAAATCGAGACTCGTCTGCAGCTGGAAGTTCGTATCGCTACACTTGGACATCTTCAGAGAGGAGGAGCGCCGACGTTTCTCGACAGGCTTTTGGGATTGAGAATGGGATACGAAGCTGTGCAGTGAGTGTTGGATATTACAGGGGATTCAGGAGGTCTTGTAGACCGTTCTAGGGCTAAAACTTAGCCCTTGAGCGACAATATTCGAAAACCCGCTATTTTATTAGTCAGCTCGGTATCGTCACTCACACAAAAAGTACCAAAATTAGTTGTTATTATTTCATAACTTCATCAACTTTGGGCAACCCAATCTCCAATCTGATTCAAAAAGTTTGACACATTTCGGGTCTCACCACGTGAATCGTGTGGAGACCCAAATCGCTTCAAGCCATGGCTTGTGGGTATTTTTCTGAATCGTCTCGACTAGCTGAATTTGTATCTGCAAAAATTTTGATAAATACTCAAAAACTGAAACAATCTAATTCAACAACTTAACTATCCCCTATTCTAGAGAAGTCCTCAAAACCAGCGAGGATCCCGGCTCCCAAATAGTTGGCCAGAAAACGGTGGCTAAGGTGATGTGTCTTCGAGGACACAACATTGAGAGAAACGAGTTATCCCGTGTGATTCGTCAAAGTGAATCTGCAAACGATGAGACGATTCAACGAAACTCCGACTTGGCTTGTAGGCTCCGTGGATTTGGGTTTCTGGATAAGCAGACTTATTTGAATGTAAGCCACTTGGACCGGTCCGTAACTCGCTCAAAACGCAATATTATGAGCTGAAAAATATACCAAAATGTAGATCTCTGCGATTTCTACGACACTGATATACAAAGGCCGCAAAAAGACATTCTAGCCCGGTCCGCGGCACATTAACAAATGGCCATCCGGCCCTTTGTATATCAGTGTCATAGAACTCGCCGAGATCTACATTTTGGTATATTTTTCAGCTCATAATGTGGCGTTTGACGCTAGTTACGCGCCGGCCAGGTTTAGAAGCATTCGTCTTCTACTAAACAGTTTCAGTTCGTCTCCGCCCCACTCACCACCATCATGCCATCCAAATCAAAAGTGTTCGCTGTAATCCACATAGGATCCCCGTGCGCTGGAATGAACGCTGCCACATTTTCCTTCGTCCGAATGGCGAATCACTCTGGAATTCAAGTGCTTGGAATCAAGAACGGTTGGGACGGTCTCAAGAATGGAGATGTCAAAATGTTGACATGGGAGAATGTTCAAGGATGGGCACAGGCCGGGGGTAGTATGCTCGGAGCAAAAAGACAACTGCCGTCGGATATGGATCAGATTGCAGAGGGACTCAATACCCATAATGTGGATGGATTGTTGATTATCGGAGGGTTTATGGCGTTTCAGTCGGCGCTGATTTTCCAAAAGTTGAGAGGAGAATACACGTGTCTGAGTATTCCGATTGTGGTGATTCCAGCCACGATTTCTAATAATTGTCCAGGGGTGAGTCTTTGGTGTATTAGGACGTTTTGAAACCCCAAAAAAATTTTCAGACTTGCATGTCACTTGGTGTCGACACGGCACTCAATGAGATTTGTCGTCAAGTGGATAATATTAGTCAGAATGCGATGGGAAGTAAGAATAAGTGAGTGTCGAAAGTTAGTACGGCTAGAAAGTTGAGTTCATGGGAATTCTGAAAATCAGATTTTGAAAAGGATGAAAAACTGAGTTAGATTTCATTTGGTTAAATATAAAAACAGATTCGGAATTATGTTTGGTGCACCTTGGTCGCATTTTCAGCCAATTTTATTGTTTTAGTAATCCGTCTGGCGCGCCTTGGACGCTTTTTTATAAGAAAAAATGTTTTGAAATCGCTGGTTTTCCGGTGTCTCGGGTGACTCTGACGCCTTTTCATAGCGATTCCTTTCTAGTCTGGCGCGCCTTGGACGTGTTTTTTGCTATTTTGGGTTCATCTGGCGCACCTTGGACGCGTTATTGTTTTTCGCTAATTTCACATTTCTAATCTGAACGTCGCGCAAAAACGCCTAAAAAGTAGGTTTTCCGAGTTGTGTGACGCGATTTTTCAGTTTTTGAATGTCTGGCGCACCTTGGACGCGTTGTTTGATGATTTTTGTGCATAAAAAGCAAAGGTCTGATTTCAGACCTATTATTGGTCCGTTTTAGCCAAGTCACGGCACATTTGATCCAGCGACAGATCAGATTAATACCGCTACCAAAAGGTACTATAACTCATCTCAATTTTATCGCCCTTGAAATCGGGAAAAAAGATTCAGAACACCCATAACGTCAGCTTCCCAGTAGTATACTTATTTTACTGAAAATTCCATTTTAAAAGCTTTTTCAGAGTGATGATTATCGAAACGATGGGTTCTCGCTCTGGATTCCTTGCCACCATGACTGCCCTAGCCACCGGTTCACAGTTTTCCCTTATCCGTCAAGTTGAGACAAATGAGGTGGACCTCCAGAAACTCGCCGTTGAAACTAAGCACCGTCTGGATACGGGAAGTCTCGAAAAGTTTCTATTGATCCGTTCGGAAGGTGCAAGTGATCACATTCACGCAGCAAATGTTCGAAAGATATTCGAGAAGGTGATGGACAACAAGTACGGAGTCCGTATCACGAATCTTGGATACAGTCAACTCGGAGGCCACCCGTCGTGTTTCGATCGTCAAATGGGTATCCGAATGGGAGTCAGGGCATTCGAAGCAGTCGTGAATCCGGCGAAGATGGGAAAGAGAGATTGTTGTGTGATCGGCCTGAGAGGAAGTAGTCTGAGATATGTCCCGGTTCAAGGACTCGAGAACAAGGTGTGCTTCGATCATGGAATACCGTTGCATATGTGGTGGTTGGAGTTGCATCCGCTCGTCGAGGCGATGACTAGTGAGTTCTTTGATCGTATGGCTGTCACTGCCAGAACGAAACTAAAGATTCTCAGAGCGCGGGGAATGGTCTCATGGTTTCTTTGGGAAAGTCAAATTTTTTCAAAAGCGGTTTTCTAGAGGCTTCCTAGTCAGTTCTCTTCACTTTTCGCTGGAGTGTGCACACCTGGACCTGAATGTGCACATTTTGTTGGCAACATCAGTTTTTTGCAAACATTTTCTCATTTGACCTGCGAGAAATGACGTTTAGTTGTCAAAGTGATGTACTAACATCTTTTCAACAACAGTTGGCGTTCAGAGAGGCTTTTTACTTGTCATGACTGAAGCTTAGAAACTTTTTTAAATGAAAATTAATAGAAAATTAGGATTTTGTAACAGTTTTACAAAGCTTCGTATTTGGAAGTTCGCTGAAAAACGTCTAAATGTTTTCCATGCTTTCCATTATGACCAGTCTCCAGCTTTATAAATATCCTACTATAAATGTCTTAACAGTTTCTAGATAAAATGAAAAAAGAGTAGTTAATCGAATTCCTGATGTTTGGAAAATGGCAAGCACTGTCAATTTGACCTGAAATTATCTGTTCTGCTTAAAATTCTCATTTTAATAAGAACTGAACTTCCAAAACCTTGACTGTTCAAAACCTGTCAACATCAAAAGTTTTTTGAACGAAATTTTGAAACTTTTTGAATTGAGAAAAAATCGAATTTTTGATTATACTTTAGAATTCAATCAAAAGCTAGCCATACATCAAGAACTTGGATTTTTTGGTGAAAAATTCAAGACAAATTTAAAAAATTTGGTCAAAAATACGTACCTTTTTTGAATCCGGGCCGAAATTTGAACAGTTTGGTAGAAAGTTGATCCGCAAGAGCCCGAGAATTCTCCTTGGCATGGTGCCAGATCCTTACAGTAACCCTGTAGCCTCGATAGATCACGTTAGAACGAAAACATTTCCGACGATCCTGGGAAAATGAACTGATAATTTTTGAAACCAGAAATCTGAAAACTCTGAAAAACAAAAACCGAGACATCTCGAAACCAGACGTTTCAAAACCAGTTAATCATTTCATTCTAGTACAAAAATGTTCTAAAGTGTCTCCGTTCCAAAAAACCATGTTTCAAAACGCGCACTTTTATCGGGTTGAGCTTTGATCTCCGAAAATTTCCAAAATCAGTTTTTATTAAGAGTTTCCCTATTCTGTTCTTCTTCTGCTTCTCCTGAAAAAGAGTGGCTAGTGACTTCCGATTGTTCCCACACACCCTGTACATGGCAATATGTACAAATACGGACACGTAGCAAAATAAATCATTTTTTCTCTTTCTGATTCCGGGGCTGCTGTTTAAACATTCATCGAAACGATATACGTGTTCCTGCAAAAAGTTAGAGGCTTTATTTTGCAAGACCTTCCCCCCTTTTAAAAACTTAGTAGATCAAACTTTTTTAATTTTTAAATCAACAATTCCATCAATTCCAGAAAAACCGGACCAACTATCAGTCAATGTCACCACGATGAAATAAAAACAAGGAGATGGTCAAAGTTTTCAAAAAAAAAAGAGAATAAAATCATGAATCACTCTCTCGTGTTATTCCTTAAATTCGACCACTTTTTTCATTTTTTTTTGTTTGTTGTGTCCACTCTTCGCCCTTTAACTCTTTTGAAAAACCTGTTCCTATTCGCTACATATTGTTCGCTACTTTCTAAAATATTCTCTCCATTCCCTCCTCCTTCACAAATTTTTTGTGTGTTTCTGTTTCAGATGGGTTGTATGTATGTGTGTTTATGACACGGACGATTTTCGATTCGAGCGATAAAAGTATCGGGTGGTGCGGGGGCTCCTCTGCTGTTGCACGAATTATTATAGTTATATCACCGTCCGTCATTCGTTTTCCTTTTTTCTTTTTCTTACTGCTCACTGTTTTCCTCTTCCATTCATTTCTTCCTCTTCTTCTTCTCATTTCATTCATTGTGTAACTAACTTTGCACACAGAGAAATGGACAATAATCGAAGAATTGTTGTCGTGTTGGCGATGTTGGTCGTGTCGACGATTGCCATCGAGATTCAGGATGCTGGAAGTTTCCCGACGGGACAGGATTATCAGAAGGAGAAGGCAAAGGAGGGACAGGAGCCGGCGAATTATAAGAAGACCTATCATCGAGTGTGAGTTATTGGGAATATTTTTTCGTTTTTACTTGAGAGTGGGGATCTGCAATGTAGTCCTCGTGGGCGATCAGGCTTGATAATCAAAATGGAAACGGAAAACAACAGGTGACGGCTCAGGAAAAGATTATGTTGCTTGTCCACGAGGACTACACACATTAGGCTTGACTGCGGAATGCTAGAGCGCATCTCCTGTAACTCAGATTGAGCTGAAATTGAGGTCATATACAGTACTGCTCAATAGGTTATGAACTTCCTTTTTCAGCTGAAATTGTCCAACTTTGAGAGTGTGTCATGATGAGACTGATCGTCCCATCAAGTAGATTTTTAATGCATCATACAAACAAAAAGTAGAGCTCTATTTTTGTAGTTGACAACTTTTTTGTACTGGCACTTCCTAGTAAGTTATATATCGACAAAGTAATTTCTCCCACAAATCGACCCATTTCAGTGCAAAATAGTGCGATTTTTGATCTGCCCTCTTAAAATGACCATAACTCTTAAGGGAGGGTTCGTACAAAAAAGTTGTTAACTACGATAATGAAGCTCTAATTTCGATTTGTATGTATAATTCATTAAAAATCTCTCAAAGTTGGACAATTTCAACTGAAAACGGCCAAAGTTTACAACCTTTTGACAGGCACTGTAGGTAGTTTATGCTTGAAATTACGTCATGACCTATACTACTAAAATTAGTTTTTGTTACCAAAAGCTTTTTTTTTATTTGTCCTTAAAAACCCTCAATCCCAACATTCTGAAATTCTCCAAAGGTTTATAAAACTACCATGTACTCCCTGTCACAAACCGCCTGAATCAGAACAGTATGACTTAAATTGTTCATCTTTATTCTTCTCCAACTTCCAGAATCCCTGGAGGATCCGAGCATGCCGAAGTCGTCGCTTCAAACGGACCTGGCTCCAACTCGTTCAGTCAGACTTATAGCAAGTAGGCCCTCCTCAACACATCAATCATCACCACATTTCCCATTGTTTCAGACACCAATCATTCGGATCCGCTGACACGATGCAATCACAAGTGAGTTGTTGTTATTATTCCTATTTCGAATGACATCATCATAACAATGCACTTATGATGTCTTCTCACTCACCATTTTGTTTGTTGAGTTAATTCAGTTTTAGAGCTTCTCATCCAATAACAATGCTGTCAGTGCCGCAGAGGTAACCCAGAAGGTAGCTGAGGTAACTGTTCTGTAATTAACACAACCGTAATAATCGTTGATTTTTTGGACAAAAGCGAAGGCGAGCTCGATGGCTGAGACCATTCGGAACAACATCGCCAAGGCTCAGAAGGTTTTTTTTTTAAATGTTTTTAAATACGTTGAGTTGTATGTATATGTGTCTGCTAACAAGCTAGTATAATCATCACCGAAAAATTGAAAATTCTAAAACTGCTCTCATAACAAGTGCCATCGTAGTAAGTGCTGCACCATAGGCTCATGCCAATTAGTATGCTTCATAACAATACCAAACCAATTTCTCCGCAAGTTGCTCAATTATTCCACATCCTGTAGTAAATATAACCTGCTACATACCGTGTCGCCAAATATTCTTAGTAAATATTCTTAGAACACAGAAAATTTGAGTTCATCTTGTTGACCTGTCACAGTTGTGCGAGGCGTAAAGTCCGCAACGAAAAAAAAATTTCCGAGTCGCGTTGCGGTTTATATTGAAAGATACGACAAATAATGCATTCGGCACGCAGCCAAGTCTTTTTTGGCTCCGTGCCAACCGTTGTGCGATGGAGCGCGTTCTCGCTAGAATACGCCTCGCACTGCTGTAAGCTGTATGCTGACGTCAAACTGCTTGCCCGGCAAGCTGCCCAACTTATGCCTTTTTGGTACAGTTTAGACATTTATTTGTTATTAGAACGGTTATTTCTCAAGACGGGAAAAAAGATCAAAGTATATTACCCAAAATAAAGCATCTCAATTCAGGACGCTATGGAACGTCACAACGCCATCATGGCCAGCATCCAACAGAGTATGGGAGGAGGAATGGGAGGATTCGGTGCTCCAGTTGCTCCATTCGGTAAGTAGGGTTATTCTGTATGAGGGCTTGAACCTTAGAAACCCTGTCTCAATTTTTGAAAAATCTTTTGTGGAATTTGCAAAAGACGTTTTTGTAATTTTCTGACGGGCTCCAGCTCCAGATCTGATGACCTACTTCTTTCAAATTTTTCCTTTTTTTCAGGATCCGCTGAGCCAAAGGTGGGCGATGATGAAGCAGACTAACACACCACATGTGCACTTTTCACTAGTCTCTGTGTGTTTTTGTCGTCGTCATTTCGCCGTTCTCTCTCTCTCTCACTCGTCTTCATTCACATACCCAACCACACGAATCCTAATAAACGTGTTTTTGTTTTTCTGTGTTTTGTTTTCTTTTTTGTCTACTCTGCTTCTCACCACACTCTTGTCATTTTCATTAGAATATAAGAATGCATGTTGTCACAGATGTACTCGGACGGGTTCGACGATTGGATGCGGAATCACATTAGAATGATGAATGAAATGATGAGAATGCAGAATGCACAGATTCAGGTTGATTTTTGATTTGGAAATATAAGAGTTTCAGATGTTCCCGAGATATTTTAAGCCGAGAAATGTTTATAAGGCGAAGATGAGAAGAAGGAGGGAAGTTATTGTAGAGGGAAAAGAGAGAAATTTGAGAAGAAACTTTTTTGAGAGGCCTAATGAGGACCAGTAGAAATTTACCAGCAAGAGTCTATAGCTGGAAATGTTCTCTGATGCTCTAGAACTATTTTTGCGCCCTGAAACCAATTTTTCAATCAAGAACGTCACTAATCATAATAAAACACAGGTTTCCCACATTTTAAAGGTGAAAAATAGGTAAACTTTGAGACCTCGTCATGAAGTCAAAAATTATCCAATTTTGTCTAATTTTTTTTTGGTTGTATTGAGCATGTTTTCCTCTATATTTTTCTAGTTGAGAGCTTTTTGATAGCTCTTCTAGCTTTTGAGATATGCATCATCAAAGTTGAGTGTTTGAAACCAAGAGAGAGAGAGAGGAGGGAGCGCAGAGAAGCTAGAATGTCTGACTTCTCTGCGTCCTCCGGCTCTCTCTAACCTAACTTTAAAGCTTTGTATCTCAAAATCTGGAAGAGATATCAGAAATTTGTCAATTACAAAAATGAAGGTCTAGAGTCGATAAATTGATCTTTGAAATTTTGAAAAATTGGGTTCAATTTAGCCGGAGTAATACAAATTTGAAGTTTTTTAAGTATAAAATTACTATTTTGGTCTAAAAACTTTACTATGGACGTTATTGCGCTCAAAAGTTGTCAAAATATGAACGTATGCAATTCATAGCTTTTTAATTAAAGTTGACTAGTCCCTCGCCAAAACCGGCCTAAAATCAAAAAACTAGGCCAGGAGACTGAAAAATTCGAATTCAATTTGAAATAATCTTTGAAATAAGTTCAATATCAAAAAAAATTAGTTGGTGGCCTAGAAATACCAAATTTTGAAAAGTTAGTCCCCCGGCCAAATTTCGTTGTTTTTGCTGTATTTCGGCGACTTTTCACTGTTTTTTGATAGGACTGTCTTTCTATATCAATTTCGCTAAATGGCTGTCCCGGGTCGTGCTAGAATGAGTTTTTTGTCAATTTTGGTGTTTTTCGGCACTTTTTCTCGGTATTAACGACTTAGCTCAAACACCACTAGCATCCCCTCATTTTCTGATTTTTTAGCCTTTCAGGCCCTCCAGCAACTCATTTCATCCTCGCCGTCGTACCGTAAGACCCCAACATACCACTACTCCTCGTCTTCTGCTCAAATCCGTCCAACAGAAATCCGCTACCAAAATCCCAAGACGGTGGACGGTGAAGCCCGCTCTCCAAGAGGTGCGTTCTTTGACCATCCGTTATTTTTCTATTATTTTTTCTTCTTCAGATTCCGGGAACCGCCACCACAACGACGACTAAAATAAGGAAGACGTTGCCCTTTTAGTCTGGAACGGCCCTCTTGTTGTTTTTTTCCTATTTCTTTTTTCTCTTAAGATAAAGATTTTCTTCTCCGGATTATCTCTCTTCCTCGTTCCTGCGTACTTCTTTTTCTGAAAATATTCAAACATTTTTCTTCCCACGTCAGTAGTATTCTGACTTGTGTTTATCTCATGTGACACAATAGGCGAAACGGAAACGAAGCTTCTTCTGTGTTTTTTTTTGTGTCTGAAATGAAATAATTGTAGGTGTGTGAGGTGTGGTGCTGGAATTATTGTATCTGCTATACATGTAGCTATACGATTTTTTCCTTCTTCTTCTTCTTGTTTTTCAGTTTTTTCTCGATAGATTATACTAAAAGTTTGATATGAATTGGTTGTAGGTTTTTCATATTATTTTAATGTTTAGAAGTGGAATTCTCAGTTGAAAAATAATATTATCAAAATCTGTTTATAGACTTTTCACTTTTCTAAAATTACCCAAATGACATTTCCTGTGAAAATTTTGAAACATTTCTTAGATGTCTTGTATCTCGGCTCAAAACTTTCCAATAAAAAGCTTAAAAATAGATTCAAAATCCTCACGTCTTCAGCTTTTCCAATATATATTTAGAAATTCAGAAATTCAAAACTGTACCATTCCCCAGGCGGAAGGAAACTAAAGATGTTCGAAACTAAAACATTTTGAAATTCAAAATCCCAAATTTGGAACACACAGTAGCTGAGCCAAACAGCTAGAAACAACATGTTCTGGAACTGGGACGTTTTGAAACAGAGGTAGCTTCTGGTTTCAAAATATCCGGTTCAGAAATGGTAAAACTCAGACAGCACACACCCAGAATACGACTTTTGTATAAGTTTTCTCATAGACCCCTGGTTTCAAAAATTCGATTTCAAATTGGGGTAGTTTCCAATTATTCAAGTTTCGAAACCTGAGAAAAAACTAATTTAACACAAATATAACTATTTTAGTGGTTTTTCACAATAAAATAAGGCCAAAATCGTCCTTAAAACCATACATTTTATTCCATCTTCCGCTTTTTGACACTTTTTTTCAATCCGTTTTCCGCCTTCCGCCTTCCGCCTTTAAAAAAAACCCTCATTCCGCCTAATAAAGTTGCTTAAGCCAGACAACAAAAAACAACATAATCTGGTACTGAAACATTTCTAAACCAGACATGTTGAACCAGGTTAGTTACCCATTTTAAAATGTCACTGTACAACTAGTGGCTTCGCCGAAGTTCTTCATTCTCGAAACCCATTGGAAGAGAAGAAACAAAAGGAAATGTATATTCGCGTGGCAACCGGAAACCCTAATCCACATCATGAAACTCAAGCCTTTATAAGATTGAACTCTTTGATAAAGATTAGTTTTTGCTTTTGATAAGCACGCGAATAAACCGTCCTTGTGTTGTAAGTTTCTTTTCTTTTCAGATCCTCAAAGTCTGTTTCTGTCCTAACCGATAGAAATAGATAACTTGGGGGCCGAACCAAATCAGTTGTAGTAGTAGAAGTCAGACGCTGGTGAAGGTGATAAGACCTGATCCGAGCTCCTTCTCTATTAGAACTATTTTTCAATCGGATCGAAGGTCCTTTTTGAGAAAAACCCGCCCGTTGACTAAAACTCAACGGACGTATCTTGCATTCTCGGAGATCGAAGATCGAAGAGACTATAAAAAGTTTGTATTTACGGAGGTGTCGTTGCAGACGTCGAGAATGACTGCTAACGGAAGTATGGAGTTGCTGAGTACGGATAGCACTCAAAACAACTCGGAGGCCGGGAACTCTGCGTCTTCGCGTATGAGTGAGGTGAGCCTGCGGGAGCGACGCAAGTTGGTGAAAGGGTTCACCGATTTTGTGGAGGCGTCGGGCCAAATGGAAAGCGATATTTTTGAGGCGGTCAAGATGACTTGCCAAGGTACCGCGAGACAGTTGGAAGGATTGATTGCGCCGGTTAAGAAGTACGGTAAAGAGTTGCGCGAGCGATTCGATGAGCTTGGCGGAGAGAGGTGGACGTTGGAGATCATCGGATTGATGAGAGAAAATCAGGTGGAAACTGTAGAAGAGCTGCGAGAGCTCTGTGAAAGAGCGGCGCTAGTGCGAGGCGGCAGCGGGGAACAGGCTACGCCAAGCAGTGATGATGTGAAAAAATTGCAGGAGGCTTGGACTAAGGAGAGAGAAGAGTTGTATCAGGAGCTGAATAAATTGACGAAGGAGAAGGCGTTGGCTGATGAGACGGTGTCAAAGTTCAAGGTGGCGTTGAAAGAGGAGCGGGAGGCGCACGAGAAGTTGAAAGGTGTCTTCCAGAGACAGGAGGGTGAGACTCGAGGAGGGATACAGAATGATGAAATAAAAGAGATTCAGGTGCGCTCGCCGAGGCAAGACGCTGGAAAAAAGTCGTCAATCAGAAACTCGGAGGAGGATCTGTTGAAAACAGGTACGGATTGGGAGCTATCGGAGAAAAGTAGAAGTTGTTGCGGGGACTTGAGAAGTGCCAGGGCAGCCAG
This sequence comes from Caenorhabditis remanei, assembly GCF_010183535.1. NCBI lineage: Eukaryota > Metazoa > Nematoda > Chromadorea > Rhabditida > Rhabditidae > Caenorhabditis > Caenorhabditis remanei. The sequence continues at coordinate 4,693,753 of NC_071332.1, forward strand.
CTGCAGCGCGGAGAATGCGGTTATGAAAGAGATGGTCTCATCTATGGGGAGAATGATGAAGGCATCGGCGTTGCCGGAGCCAAAAACGTTTGATGGTACTGGTGACTTCAAAGAGTTTCGGAGAGCATTCCTGTTGAAGTACCAGCAGGTTACGGATGAGGACGATGAGTTAGTAGCCATATTGGAGGAGAGGTACTTGAAGGGGGCAGCGAAGTCACTGTTCAAGTCACTGGAAGATAGGCATGAGCGGCCGATTGCTGAGTTGTTCGTGGAGTTTGAGAGAAAACTCCGGAAGAGACAGGGGGATGCGAAGGCTGAGGCCTTGCATGAATTCGATCGCCTTCAAAGGGCTCCGGGACAGAAGTTGTGGGAGTACCTGGTGGAGGTAGAGAAGTGGTCGAAAAGGGCGTATCCCGAGGTCCCCCCCCCCCCCCCCAATGGTACTATGTCAGGGGGTATGAGGGGACTGGTGGCGGAGTTTAGCGATGTGTTTGCTATCGAGGAGAACGAGCTGACACAGACGAACATGGTCGACTGTGCGATTGAGTTAGAGAAGCGTGAGCCTATCCGGCAGAAGTGTAGACCAGTGCCGTTGGCACTCCAAGACAAGGTCAGGAGGTGTTCCTTGAGGCTCACGGAGGTACCTTTGGAGGACATTGGAGCCCAGCGAAAGTGACTGCCATGTTGCTGAAGAAATATTGGTGGCCCAGAATGAAGGCGCTGATCACTAAATGGTCAAGAGAGTGCCAGCAGTGTCTGTGCGGGAACGCCAAACAGATTATGACCTCACCGCTGACACCATTTGAAGCGAGTGAGCCATTGGAGATCGTGGCACTAGATTTATTGGACTTGGGGAGAAGTAGTGCAGGGAATCGTTATGTGTTGAGTATAGTAGATTTGTTCAGCAGATATGCAGGTGCATGCGCGATTCCGGACAAATCTGCCGAGACGGTAGCAAGAGCGTTCGTGGAGAATTGGATGCGAAGGCTGAGGCCTTGCATGAATTCGATCGCCTTCAGAGGGCTCCGGGACAGAAGTTGTGGGAGTACCTGGTGGAGGTAGAGAAGTGGTCGAAAAAAGCGTATCCCGAGGTCGAGAAAGCGACGTTGTCGCAGATGAGAACGACAAAGTTGATGAGAGCTACGGAGGATGATGACATGCTGCAGTCGGTGCTGGTAGCTAAACGGTTGGAGTTGCCACTGGCGGCGCAGTATGACCAGTTGAAGGATATTGTACTCCAGAGGGAGAATGAGGAACTGCGGAAGCAGAAAGAGAGAACGGGGAGATTGAGAGATCAGGGAGACATTGATGGTCGTCGGTCGCCTGAAGGTAGTAACGATGGTGACCGGAAAACTGTAGGGGAGAGAAGAGATAGTGGAGCGAAAATGAAATGTTTCACTTGTGGAGGAATTGGACATGGTTCCTGGCAATGTGTATCGAAAAGAGTCGATAAGGTGCAGATCCAGGAGGGGACTGTCAAGAATGCTGGGGCGGAAACCGTGGAAATGGTGGAGATGTTGGGACAACGGAGACGGGTTGTCATTGATAGTGGGGCAGTCGTATCGGTGATATCGACTAGTGCTTATGAGAGGTTGAAGGCGGGGTGTCGTGACTGGGAAAAGGAAGTTGAAGTGTTCGGAAAGCCGACATTCACAGTTTTGAATGCGTCAAACTCCAAGATGAGAGTCAGGGGGCAGATCAAAGTTCCCATGGTGGTCAGAGGGCGGAAAGTGAGAGTAGTTTTCCAGTTGGTTGAGAATTGGGTGGAAAAGATACTGATAGGAACTAATGCTTTTGAGAGCATTGGCGTTGAGCTGAAATGGAAAGATCCATATGGTTTGGTGAATGCCGAAGAGAACTCGGCAGAAGGACAGTTTATTGGAGGTGAGAAGAAACTGGAGAGACCAGGAGAGAAACTTCGGAAGGTTCCGACGGAGGTATCAGAGATACAGTGCAAGAGCGTTGCCGTGCGTGGAGAGAGGGGGAGAAGTGCAAGCACGGGTGACGTGGGAGAGGTGTTCAAGTCGGAAGGGGAGAAGGAAAGAAAGAAGGTGAAGATTCGGGCGAGTGTTGCGGTCATCGGACCTAGATTGGAGGCGAGGGGGCCAGGTGCAGGTGTTCTCGAGTATCGTAATAAGACGATAACGGGGTGGACTCAGAAGTTCGATTGGGGAGAAGTGAAGGAGGCAGTGGTGCTTGTTGAGTACACTGATAAGGAGGATGAGAACAGCAAGAGAGTTGATTTCGTAAAATCAGTTGCGAAGGAAGTGGAGAAAGTCTGGATGATGCCGAGAAGTCTACAATGTGAATTCGGGGACGTGGACAATGTGGCCAAACAGTGGAAAGAATGGCTGAAGACATCAGCGAACGTGGAAGTTGTGGATCCGTTGATGCCCGTCGGAAATCACAAGACACCGTTGATCTTGGAGAAATGGCATCGGAAGTCGCTGGATGGTCTACAGAAGTACTTGCGCAATGCGTTGCCGAGTCATTCAGTCAGATGTCAGTGGGAGAAGAACGCAGACAGAAGACCACAATCTGGATTGAAGAAAGACCTCGGAAAAGGATGCCCGATCGCCGAGAGGAGGGGGAAGTGGCTTCGCCGAAGTTCTTCATTTTCGAAACCCATTGGAAGAGAAGAAACAAAAGGAAATGTATATTCGCGTGGCAACCGGAAACCCTAATTCACATCATGAAACTCAAGCCTTTATAAGATTGAACTCTTTGATAAAGATTAGTTTTTGCTTTTGATAAGCACGCGAATAAACCGTCCTTGTGTTGTAAGTTTCTTTTCTTTTCAGATCCTCAAAGTCTGTTTCTGTCCTAACCGATAGAAATAGATAACTAACTGGTTTAAAATTTTTAAGTTTCCAAACATCTCAACCAAACCCTGACCTTACCTATCATCCATAAATTGACTCATTAAACCAATCTTTAGCCTCTCCACTACCACCTACTTTCAATGTTTGTCTCCTTATCCTCACGTTCTGACGTTTCATGACGGGAAGGAAATGTAAAATTACATATATTTCCCTCCTTTTCTCCAACAAAATGATGAGCCTCTATCTCTATCATACATGAATTATTTATATCCCTTTGATCTATTTATATAGAGCTCATCAGGTTTCAATTACCTTCTAGACTATAACATATAAATTCAATTTGATATGGGGGACACGTCATCCAGAGCTAGACGCCAAAAATCTGCTGCGCGCGTAATCCACCTAAAATACTTTCCGGCGAAATGTCAACTAGAATAAACTGACGCCAAATTGAATCTGACAAGTGCTCTCGCTATTTCTCGTGTTTTCCTCTTCTGCCAGATATAGAGATAATCCATTTGTTGTGAACACCACCTCTGAGAGCTCTGAGAGAGCTATGAGATGTGCGTCAGTCTTATCCTTTTTAATCTGTTTCGAGAAACTATTTGTCTCTCTCTCGAGACGTGTATCTATTTGACGACGTGCCACCACCTTCCTTCCGATTTAATGTTTTTGAGGACGTCAGGACTGAAGAAAACTGAGAATTTGTCTCTTTACTCCGTCAAGCTTTCCGCCTAATTAGTTCCTCCCTCTCCGATTACTAATTAGGTTCCGATTTCTCTTTTTTGGTTTTTGTTTCCTTTTACACTCATCATGGAATCAGTTTTCATCAGAGTTTTCTTCTTTTTCTATTCTGAAAATTTTATTCGTTTATTTTCTGCTCTCGTTGATATTTTTTCCAGATGGATTTATGAGTCGTGCAGATAATAATAAGTTGAGAAAGAATAGTGTGAGATCAAACGTTGGAGTTTCAAGTTTTGGAAGTGAAAAACATGAAAGTGAATAAAGCCCGATAAAGTTACATTTTCGGAATTTGTTCGAAGTGGATAATTTTTGAAAACAATTACTTTTAGAGACCAGACGTTTTGAAGCTTTAAAAATGTATACAATATAATATTTGAAATTGTTCCAAGTCCCAGGTTTATGAGTCTTTCATCTGTAAGGTTGAACAAAATTCCGTCTTACGTCTTCCGCGATTTCAATAACCGTATCTCTCTTCTCTGCTAAATCTTGTTTGGGAAACGCTTTGTTTCCAAATGCCTCAGTTTTTTTTAAATTATGCTGTTTTTAAACCGGGATTTTTTGTAACTATACAATTTTATGCTTCTTTATTTCATGCAAGCTTTTTTCAGTTTCTCTGTTAATAAGGAATTTCTCTGAGCTAATAGATTTTTGAGACACCAAATCTTTTTTTTCTAGACGTTGCATGACTTTTTGGTCTTGGCACGTTCAAATTGAAAAAATTTCTTTAAAGAAGTTTTTTTTTTTGCTTTCAGCGACATTATGAAGATGCCCTATACATAGAGAAAATTTCAACAAATAAAGTCTCCCCTTCGTTCAAATGTCATTTGGAAACTCTAGTCCTTAGTATTAGAGACATTCCGAAACCGAAGAATTCGAAACCTGTGAAATTAAGACTTAAAAAGAACTTTTTTTTATTATTTCATGAGCTATCCACATTTTCCATTTTTCTAATTTCTCCAGTTTAGGAATTTCAGAATTTCAAAATTTCTAATTCCCCCAGAGCATTTTTTTTCCATACTTTGCATGACGAATTCCCCCAGTATTCTCAGTTTTGAGTTTTTTTTTTGGTTTTCAAATGTCATGACTTCAAATTTTGTTCGAAATTTCTAAGTCCACAAATGTTTATGTTTTATATAGTTGCTCGATTTCAATACCTCTCTATTTGAATTTCCCATAACTCAAAAACTCCAGACAACTCATTTCCCGCAATTCCCACATACTCTATGTTTTTCTATGTTTCTTTTTTCCCTCCTTTGAATTGAATAAATTGAGTTCCAGACAACCCTATATGTATTTCCTTGTTTATTCAGGAAGTTGTCTCCTCCGAATTCCGGTTTCCCGTTCAAAAATCAGAACACTCTATCCCATGGATGCAAAACAAGATTAAATGCAATCTAGAAAAAGAAAAAAACTTGCAAATCAAAAAAAAATTATTCTCTTGACCCCTATTGTCCCCATTCTTTTCCAAATTAACATCAAACTTCACATCCGAGATAAGAATATAAGATCCACCCACTGCTAGACATATTTTTTGACGCCCTTTCAAGATTTTTCTATCTCTTCTCTCTAAATATTATTCAAAGAATTTGCAGTTTATAGACGATAAAGTTATTCCGGAGACACGGATAAGCCATAAGAAGTTTGGAGGCGGAGCTTTGGTTTTTTGGGAATATAAGATTCGGTTCTATAAGACTTTATTCGATCGGATACAAGAAGGAAAATGCTCGTCGTCGCGAAAAAGTGAGTTAAAATTTGGTCTATAATTGTTAAAATTTGGGAGATCGTTATCGTTTTTAGCTATATTATGAGTATTAAAATGTTCAAACCTTCATTTTTGAAGTTGACAACTTTTCGATAGCCCTGCTTTTGAGATACGATGGTTTCCGCTGCTGCTCCGCAGGGAGAGACGCAGAGAAGCGAGAGTGCCTGACTGCCTGCGCCCTCTCCCCCTCTCCTCACTCTCGCCGAGCCAACTACCCAACTTCAAAGGCGCACAGCTCAAAAGCGTGAATAGCTATTAAAAAGTTGTCAACTACAAAAATATAGAGCTGGACTTGGTCTTCATGCACCAACAAGAATTTTTTAATTTGGGTTATTCCTGATGTTGCTAGACACTTTCAAAAATAGACGTGAATTGAAAGAGAAAATTTTGATGAACAAAGTCAATTGGAACAATGTGAAATTCATATTTACAGAGCTTTTTGAGCGAAGAAAGGAAAAGAGACGCAGAGAAGCGAGAGTGTCTGACTTCTCTGCATCTCACCCTTTCGCTTTCTGGAGGAAAGCTTTAGATCTCAAGTTTTTGATTTTAGCTATAAGAAAATTTACCAATTTATTTCAACAAATATTTTTTTTAATTCTTTCCAATTTCCAGAATCTCAAACTTCCTCCAATTCCGTCCAATCCTTATTCTATTCTTCTGGAGTCTTGCAAGCTTTACGTTCTTCTTAATGACACTAAGCTTTGAGTTGATGCACATTCAAGTCATGGTGAGTCAGATTGTGAAAGAGATTTGTGGTGTTCGAAAAGTTTGATCTACTTGGTTTGCTCATTGTGGACGTGTGTTCTGATTTCTGCTAGAAGCCATTATTTGAAATAAAATTATATTGATCTTGTTGAACTAATTAGCTGGGATATAGAAAACCTTTTTTGGCCTTGCAGGACATCTCTGAGTATAAATTATTTTAAAACATTATATGAAAACTGAAAATTTGAAGATTCTAAATCTTTTAAATATAATTCATAAAGGTTGGATCAATTGAGTCGGGATACAAAGATTTTTAAAAACCGTTCATTATCACATGCTCATTGTTACCCTTGACAAATTTTGAAAGCACATTCAGAATCCTCAAACCTCTTAGTTTTTTAATAATTGTGTACACTTCCAGAGCGATAACAATACAATCCCCGTGGCCAAAGAATCCTCAGGAATTTGGCAAGGTAACCCTCCTTTACCATGTTTTTTTTCCATAATCTTCATTTCCAGATCCCCAAATCCTCCTTCCCTTCATCCTGATCCCCCTCATCTGCCTGACCATTTTCTCCCGAAGTATTCCAGTCATCATTTCCACTGCGATTTCTACATTTCTATCAATTTGCATACTATCTTTTCTATCTCATCTTAACCATTACTTCGACCCGGATCCAATGTATATCGTGGTGATTCTACATGTCACCACAGCGAATTCCATATTTTTGAGAAGGTGTTGGGATAAGTATCGGTAAGGACTTTGACAGAGACTTCTGAGCTCAGAAAAGCTGTAATTTTGAAAAATCGTGACTTTCTGTATAGATCCGAAAAACATGACCAACTTTGAAGCAGCGTCATGGCATTATTTCTAGTCTAATTCACACAATTTTTATATTTTCATATAGATTAAACCTAGAACTTCATTTTTCCAGTTGACAACTTTTTGATAGCTATTCACGCTTTTGAGATATGCGTCTTTCACGCTTTTGAGATATACACCTGAAACAACGAGAGGGTGGGGGCGAGAGAGACGCTGAGAAATGAGAGTGTCTGCTTTCTCTGCGTCTCTCGTCGCTACCACCTAGCTTAGACCGCCCGTATCTCAATAGCCTTTATAGCTATCAAAAAACTATTAACTGCAAAAATGTAGCCCTAGTTTTGATCTACACACTTATATAAAAATCAACAACGTTGCATCCCAAAAGCTTGTAAAGTACCCTACTCAAAATATAGTCCGAATTTTTCCAGACGAGGACCCTGCTCCTCCACCATCGTCCGTCTTCTCCTTGCCACCGTCGACAAATCTCTCCCGATGCTTCTCACAACCTCTACCTGTGCCTCTATTATTCCATTGGTCTCTATAATTGTATCCCCAGCCAAAACAATCATCCCATCAGTCACCCTATGCCTCCTAAACCTCCTTCAGAATGTGTGCACGATGACAGTAATCCTATCAGTGCTGCTGATCCGAAATACTTATAATTGGGTATGTTATCCTCTTTCTCTGCAAATCTTTTAGTTCCAAGGAAGCCCTAAATTCCATTAATTTTCCAGTGCATCCCATCAATCCGTCTAAGCTGTGTTCGTGGAATTCAGGCGTTTTTCGAGGAGAAACTTGTTTATTTCGCACATCTCATGTGTCAAATCGGGCAGAAAATGTTGTCATCCCCCGTCAAGATTCCTTTCGTTTTCACGTATTTGGTGGTGATCATAGGATTCGTGTGAGTTTTTTTTTTTGCGTTGAGTGTGTGGGAGCAGAGAGCGTGGGAGCTGTTAGTCAGATTGGGAACCGGTCAAAAATCGGGCTAGTTTTTGATCCTTTGGGTACATTGGCCTGACTAATGTAAGTCTCGGTTAGCCTATACAAGTTTTAATATTCCTGGAATAGTCTAAGTTAAACGGTATCGACCTCAGTTATCGTGGACAAGGTTAATTGGCTCAGATAAGTCACAGTACAGTGCCGTGCAAAAGTATACGAACTTTGCCCGTTTTCAGTTGAAGTTGTCCAACTTTGGGAGGGTGTTACGGTATCAATGACTGTCCCAAAAAGTAAAATTATTTATGTATCCTACAGAACAAAGGCTTCATTTTTGTAGTTAGCGACTTTTTTGTACTGGCACTCCCTAGCAAGTTACGTATTGACAAAATAAGTTCTCCCTCAAATCGACCAATTTCAGTAAAATAGTGCGATTTTTGAGCTGTCGTCCTAAAATGACCATAACTCTCTAGGGAGTGCCCGTACAAAAAAGTTATCAACTACAAAAATAGAGTTCTACTCTTCGTCTCTAAAATCCATTAAAAAATGAATTTTGTTGGACAATGGTGATACCGTAACACCCTCTCAAAGTTGGACAGTTTCAACTGAAAACGGGCATAGTTTACCGGCCGAACTACTGAAATTTTAACTTCAACAGTTGCAAATATGTAGTTTCATACACAATCATTCACACAATTTTCCCAAAACCGTTGTTCTTCTGAAATGGATCTCTGTAGTGGAACAGAGCGTACTTACTGAACCAAAAACTTATTTTTCCAGAACCCTGAACCTAATCCGACTCATCAATTTTATGAATGTCTCCATCAACAAAGGAACCGTCGAATGCTCATTCTTTCGTTGCTACGAGTCCATCACTCTAACCCTATCCCTTTTCATCGTACCGCCCGTTTTCTTCTGCACTATCAACAAAATTCAAGTGAATACAATGATCGCGTTGATAGGCTTCTCATTCTGCCTTGTAGTTTTTGAGTTGTTAAGGGTGAGTCGGATTTAGTACCTATGAATTCTGAAAGTCTTTCTTTTTTCAGGAATTTGTGTTTGAAGGCGTGCGAGTGGAGCCTATCCAACATGTCGTGCTTAGCATCATCCCTGCAGATGGTGCCTTAAGATTCTGTAACATGTACAGTATGTCACGGAAGAAAAATCATTCTGCCAAAGTGTTGGATACTGTAGACACACTGTTTTCTCAAGTGACTGTCTCATCGATTTGCTCCACCTCTGCACTCATTTACCTCTTCTATTATTTGAACAACTCCTATCTTATCCTGTTGGTTTTGATACTTCTTGTCATCAACTGGGTCACTGTCATCTTCTTTTACCCGAGTGCGATCGCTATGATCGGTTCGATGGCATGTGTTGGAAAGCGACGTGGAAGTCAGATATCTGAGACTAGAAGCATGAATACCGATAGGTTTTCGTCTCATCTGTTGGTGGATAACCCGGACTATACGAAGAAATACTCGACTAGTAACTATTACGGACCGGCAATGCAGAAAAGGTCTTATAACGTGTTGGTGACTGATTCTCGTAGAGCGTCGATGCCTGTTTCAGTGCAACAGATCGCGATTTCCAGCGCGACAGGACCAATTCTTAAGAAGTGAGTTTGTGGAGCTCTAAAATTGTTAAATCTAAAATTAATCTTTCAGAAGATCCTGGGCAAATGGAGCATGTTTCTCTGTGGATGGCGTGATTACTATGACACCTCGTGAGGCGCTGAAACTGATGAGAAAGGAGGACTCGATCACGAGTGATAACATTTTGATCAAGGAACTTGCATTAATTTGAATTGGATTCTGTTTTTGTCTTGGAAAAAATATATTAATAAGGTTAATAAGATGTTTTCTATGTAAATTCATCAAAATTTTCATCAAGAATCCAAAAATCTTCTGCACAGTTTACAAGGAAGACGGAAATTTATAGACATACAGTACTGGCCATAAAGAATGCGGCACATGTAGTTTTTAGTTGAAAATGATCAACTTTGTGAGTGTGAGACGGCCTCGCTGATAGTTTCACAATATTGATTGTTTATTGACTATACAGATCACAAATAGAGCTTCATTTTTGTAGTTGGTCACTTTTTTGTACGGGTACTCCCTAGCAAGTTATGAGTCGTCAAAGGAATTTCTCACAATTGATGCCATTTTTCAGTGCTAAAAAGATAGATTTTTGAGCTGTTTACTTTGACGATTTTCTCGTACGAAACAGTTGTTAACTACAAAAATAAACCTCTACTTGTGATCTACACACTCCATAAACAATCAATATTGTCAGACTATCAGGGAAGCCGTGTCACAGTCACAAAGTTGATCAGTTTCAACTAAAAACTGCAAGTGTCGCATTTTTTATGTCCATCGCACAACAAAAAATTACAAAATTTTCGAAATTCGATCAATTTCCCAAGTTTTCAGCCAATTTTTAGCTAGTCAGTCAGAAATGTTTTGAGTTATCTTTCTTTGATACTGTTGCGAAAATAAAGATATTTCAAAAAACGAAAAACTGGCATTTCGACTTGAAATAATATCTGAAACCAGGATGATTTTTGGCATGGATTGGGTGGATAATTTCCGATTTCCAAATTTTTACCGGTCGGCCTAGGTGAAGCAACTTTTCCCGAAAACATGTTTTTTCAGCAGTCATTTTGGAAAATGGAGTTTTTGGCGCATTTCGTGCTAAAATTCGTGTAAACTTACAAATGTAAGTAGTTCTACATTGTACATCCCATGTAACATCAGTATCACACTATTCTCATTTGTCACAATTTCAAGTAAATAAAGCCATTCCACATTTTTTTAAAGAGCCAGGTTTTCTCCATTATTATAAAAAATTGTTTTTTGTTTGTTACACCCGAGAACCAGTAAGCAATAAATCTGTCTGGAAGTAGTCATATCCAGCAAACAATTCCTGGAAACTTGAGTTTCCCGCCACCATAAACCATTTAAAAGTCAAATGTCATCAAGTTCATCTGGTTCAATTTGAATCACGGGGTCCTTGAGATTTTTGGCTTATCGAAAGTGCAGAAGGACATGTTTAGTGTGCTGTTTCCCACACCCATGGGAAAACAATGATCTTACTAAAAACTGAAAACCTGACACCCACCTAAAAGCTTTTCTTATGTCCATTCTGAAACATGGTTGCTGAGGTGAACCAACCTTTGGTCCCGATTACTTTGTTTTATTTATTCTGTGCAATTGTTAGCTGTACTGGGAACTCTATCATGATAATCTTGTTTATCAAAGAGCGGTAAATTAAGAAAACATTTTGAAACTTGAAATCCAAATACCCTTCCAGAAACTTTCATTCTCCTTGTCATTATATGATTACGTTTTGTTGCTTAGCAGATTTAATGCATCTCTGTGGACACTTTGTGTTCAATTATCATGTGTTTGCAGATGGTAAGTACTCATATCAAGCTTTGAGAGGATTCACAATATTTTCAGTAACTGATAGTCAAGCCAATTGTTACTGGATGTTGTTTTTCACAAGTATCGGAAAGTGTATGGCCAATCCGTTGAGATTAATGACAGGGATTGACAGGTTGATTGCTTGCAAGTCACCCGTCGTGTAAGTGTACATTCAGCTTCCTTTTTTCGGGGCTATTAGCTCGGCACAGTTCTTACAAGTGCGCTCAATCGAAATGACCTTGAAAAATTTCTTTTTTTCTCTGCGTCTCTCAATTTCGCACACAGTTTTCTTCGATTTCGGTTGAGTGCGGTCGTGAGAAGCGTGTCGTGCTAATACTTCTGATGAAAATAGCCCCGAATCAGAATGTTCCCAAAAGGGAACGAATGAAAACCGCCGTGATCAAAAGTGCCCGAATTAGAACTGGGACAGAACTATAAGAGACTACCTCAATTGGGTAGTTCTGATCGGTGCAGGTTCAGATTTGAACAGTTCTCATCAATGGTAGATCGTTATTTTCTCTTACTCCTATCTAACAAGGGGACTCTTCGGAGGTGCGGTTTTCAAACTATTTATGAATTTGGTCATAGGTACTTTCGACTACAGGTAGTCTATTTCTGTCATCAAAACCGGCTAAATGTTTATGCGAGCCGAGTTATGAGCTCTCAAACTTTTCATATGGTTATGCTTTTTCACATGGAATTCCAAATCGGCAAGTAGTATACGCAAGATTTTCTCATTTTTTAACGTACGAGCACAGGTGAACCGCTGGGGAACACATATGGAACCGCGCAATGGCGTATATGCGGCTGATTTGGAATTCCAAGTTTGAGAGCCTATAACTCTGCTCGCAGATATATTAAGCCGGTTTTGACTGCAGAACTGAACTCCCCGTAGTCGAAAGTATCTATAACCAAATTTATAGAAAGCCGCGTCTCCAAAAACTTCCCCTGTTAATATTTTACGCTGAAAAATATAGCAAAATGTAGATCTCGGCGAGTTCTACGTTTATGACCCTTTCAAGGCCGGATACTGGTTTTTTTTAACCGTTCTTTAAGGTTTTAATAAATTTAGTCTATTTACAACTAGTCTATTGAAAGTCTATTTACAACTAGTCTATTTTGCTATTTGTCGGCTCTTAATGTTTAGGTTATGATTTGGAGCCATTTCCAGATACCGTGCTCTTCTGGAACGCCCAATCCTCTACGTCATGGCGCAACTGGTACTCCCATCCTCCTACACTACGTTCCTCATGGTTTCAGGGTTCATTCAAAGAGACCCCAAAACGTAAGTGTCTCTCTCCCTACTCTTAATCGATTCCATGAATTTCAGTCAAATCTACTGCACGGTCCCCTTGGCCTTCGCGGGTCCCACATTCTCTCAATTCAACACCAGTGGAATATTTGTCAATATCGCCATAGTAATTGTCTATTTTTTCACCTACCTCCAACTCCGAAGCTACGCAGGTGCCTCTCAAATGAAAGTAGTCTTCCGCTCTATTTTGTGGACTGTTATCCTGGTCATCATCGGATGGAGTAGTGTAACAATCGCTAATCAGTTTGCTATATTTGCCAAGGACGCCGCGACTCGGAAGCTCATTTCAATTTATGCAGGGATCGGTGTCAATCTAGCATGTGCTAGTAATGTTTTCGTGTTTTATACTATCAAGTGAGTGGTTTTGAAGAGGGGAGTTGAAAATTTGACAGACTTATTTCCAGCACAGAGTACAAACATGCCATTCGTCGCTTGTTCGGATTATCCAGTGCCCAGACAATACGACTAACAAGTATGGGTCCGAAGAGTACCACCAAAGTGATTATAACGACTACATAACTTTGTTTTAACCATGCTTGTCATCCGGGCCGACATGAATATTTTGAGTCCAAAAATATATAAAAATGTAGATCTTAGCGAGTTCTATGCCGGTGATATAATTCAAGGCTGGATTGGATTTTATTATTTCATCGTGGGTCGGGCTGAAATTATCAACTCGGCTCACGGTACAATAATGAATACTAAGTGGGCATATCAAAGACATAGAACTCACTGAGATCTATATTTTGGTATGTTATTGGACTCATAACAAGTATTTTGAATCTACTTATAGTACCGCTCAATAGTTCACCAACTTTGTCTGTTTTCTGTGGAAAATAACCAACATTGACAGTGTATTTCGGTGTCACCTGATTGTCCGACAAGTTTTATTTTGTATTGGTTAGAAAGAGCAAAAATAGCACATATATTTTATAGTTGATCATTTGTTTTGTAAAGACTCGATCTTAAAAGTTACAGGTTGTCAAAGTAATTTATTCCTGAAATCGACTAATAGCGAAATTTTGGAACTTTTCACTTTGACAACTTGTAACTTTCAAGATAGTGTCCCTACAAAAAAAGGTCAACTACAAAAATTAATTTTAATATTAATTTTTGCTCGGTTCAACACATACAAAATAAAATTTGTCGCGCAATCAGTTAAAACCGAAATACAATGTCAAAGTTGGTCATTTTTCACTGAAAACAGCCAAGGTTGATCACCTTTTGAGTGGTACTGTATGTGTCGGTCCGTATAAAAAGTACAAATCTAATAAATCCTTTTATGTGGACAAGTCTGGAAATCCATATTTATTCTATTGGAAAAACAGATTTCAAATCTACTAAAAAAGTCTGGAAGTCATTACTCATCTCATACAATTGAACTGTTTGAACCAATTGTCTCCAGAAGATATCTCTTAATGCAATCACGTGTCTCCTGAAAAGTAAATACCCTGAAAGGGATAGAAAGAAAAGAGAATGAAGAGATCTTATCATTCTCTGTGTGTGTTTCTTTCTGTCTTTGAAGATCTTTCGGAGAGATCAATATGTTTTTCGATTCGACAGATACTGAGAGAGGACACGTGAACTTTGAATTTGTCTTCTTATTTGCAAGTGTGTGTTGCATTTTTGTAGCTTTTATTTTCTTATTTTCTTTTTTAGTGTTGACTTTTTGGGTTGACCCCTCACAGATTTTTACAATAGTAACAGTGCTGTCCCACCATTTTTTGTCAACTTTGTTTGTGTTTCACTCTTCGTCCAATTTGCTTCTTCAAGTCATATGAGGTGGTAGCAGGTGACGTCATCGTGTGAGAAATGAAGTGAATGAATTCAGAACAAAAAGAGGGAATGAGTAGGTCAATGATCATACAACACGTGGCATGGAATTTCAGAATGACTGAAACTTTGAGGGATCGATATGGTGCATCTCAGGGTCATTTGTAAAAGAATGAAGAAAAAGTTATATGGCTCCGCGACATTTCGCAACTGTGACGTTTCGCAACCAGTTGGAAACTTTGAGTGCCATGGGAGCCCATCGTTTTTAAATGGAACTATGTTAAATTGTTGCTAGTTTTATGGTTTCGAAACGTCGTAGTTCGTGGAAGGTTTCCAATCAGTAGTTCAGGGTTACACAGAGTTTTATTAGTGGCTTTCTTGGAACGCAACAACCCCCTGAAGTAAAAGTTTTGGATGGAAATTATACGATTACAAAACTGAAAATGTGAGAATTGACACATGGCTGTTCACAAAGAATATTAATAGATGAAATCTAAATGGTTCTAAATCTTCCTACACTTTTTCAATCAGAAAATAATTTCCGGCGGAAAATCAGATAAGTCATATAATAGCACAGCTTTTGATCTACCGTTATCTGGTCCTGGCCAATCTGGATCGAAGGTGAAGGCATCTGGAAGATTATTCACGAAAAGAATGTCTTATTTTTAAAAATCTTTATATTCTATCGTGATGACTATCTTCAGTGTGTGTTGTGTAAGAAATTATTAATTATTATTATCTATTTTGCGATTTTTTCAGAGAGGAAACGAGAATTTTTTATATTCCTTTTTGTAGTCGATCTGAACTTTTTTGTGCCTTGGCAAATTGATTTTAAATTAGATTTGGCAATTTTGTTTTTGAGAAATCCACGTGGGTCTTTAAACTTGATGCATAGTTTAAAATTGTTTTTCATTTTTCGTGAATCTTCCAGATGCTACCTTCTTACCTCTACTACCCAAATTATCTAGTTTTAAAAAAACGCTCTGTTGAGATTACGGTAGATCAAAAGCATCATGTGTCACTTTTGTCATTTAGACTGATGTACAGAACTCCGTGACGGATATCTTATATCTTAGGTCAAATTCGACATACAAAAATTTTTTCGAAATTTTCTTTAGCTTAGCTTTCCAACTTTCTTTACACAATTCTCGTTCTGTTCTGAAGAGCATATGCACCACAGTAGGCCATTCAGAACTACATAGCTTGTAGTTGGCAATTTTTTTGTACAAGCACTCTCTAGCAAGTTACATATTGACAAAGTAATTTCTCCCTCAAATCGACCAATTTCCGGGTAAAATAGTGCGATTTTTGAGCTGTCGTCTTAACATGATCATAACTCTCTAGGAAGTGTCCGTACAAAAAATTATTCAGTACAAAAATGAAGTTCTACTTTTGTTCTGTATGGTTTATACATAATTTACTTTGTGGGGCATTCAGTATTACCATGACACACTCTCAAAGATGTACAATTTAAACTGAAAACGGCCAAAGTTTACAACCTTTTGACCGGTACTGAACCGTTTTAAACCGCCTGAAACAGAACTCCATAACTTCCCAACAACCATAAATTCTTATATTTCCAGCATCCCATGAAAATCGCCTGATGCACCATAATAGCCAGAAAACCCCGAACAATTTCAAAAATTTTCCGGTAACGAGGATGTAGGTCAACATGTACTAGATAATACAAATCCCCCATCTCTCTTTCCATTCGTGACACCCATACCCACCCGTCCGTTGCGGAAAAAGGAATCCGAGTACCCCAACCGGACAGTGAGAGATAGAGAGAGGTAGGGGAGGAGGCGGGGCTTCGGAGAATACTAAACGCCCGTTTTCTTGATATGACCTTGCCGAGATAGGGAGAAGACGAAGAAGACGAAGAAGACGTCCGTTTTGATAAAAATCAGAAGAAGAAGACGTCGACGTCGTCTTCGCCCCCCTATACAACCAATACAGTCCACTCGGCATGCGTCTCTCCACTCTCTCACTCTCGAGAAGACCTCTTCGTCATTCCTTGAGAAAAAAAGACCCTTTTCTCTAACTTTTCTAGAAATTGTTGGTTGTTGTCTTTTTCTTCGTGCACTATATTACACAAAACTGGTTCTCCTGATTGGAGGGGGACGCCCATTCTCTTTTGTCCTCCCGAAAGGGGGTAGAGAAGACACAAGATGACTATTCTTCTAAGATTCGAGCCTAAAGATCATTGCACTTTTATCTATCCCTCTCTCTCTCTCATGTGATAGCCCGATAGCCTGATAGCCCCTCCCCTCCCCTCCAAAACGGTTTAGCCTACCTACCCCCCTCAAAATTTTTTTTCTTTAAAGACCAACAAAAAATATTTTCCCCTCATTTTAGCCTATCGATTAGATTATACACATAGAGGAGATATATCGTTCGTTACAAGTGCTACTCTTCGAAATCCTATCTCCGCTTCGCTGACCCACTTCGCCTTTTCACCCCCAGTCACTAGTGGGCACAGCGTGTCATCCGTCTCCTTCTCGACAGACTTTTATCTCGTTGTCATCTACTCGATACTCTACCCCATGATAAACTTTTTTCCAAACCACGATATTCTTTTCAGACAGACAAAGCTTGGGGTTCTCCTCCGTTTGTGTGTGTGTGTTCGTCGAAAGAGAGGATGGAACAACTGCAGTGCCACGTGAAACAGTATGCGTGGGGAAAGTATGGTGAGGAGAGTGAGGTGGCACGACTGTTTGCCGACGGACACGACGGATTTCAGATTGATAACAAGAAACCGTATGCGGAGGTAAGGAGAAAGAAGGCGAACAATTTCTGACAATAGTTTTATCAGTTTTTGGTAATACGATGCTACATGAACCACAATTATACCATTTTTGTAGTTTGTAGTAAACCTACTAGAATATAAACACGGTTGTTTATAGAAACTATGTTGTCAAATCTCTTAATCTTAGCGTTGCCCTCTTTCGAATTCTGAATCTTACTAGGGAATGATTCAGAATTGTTTTGGAAAAAAAGGAAATCAGTGGTCAAACTTTGAGCTCATTTTTTCGATCCCCAGAGGCGTTCTGCAAAATTTGAAAGCAGTTTGGAATTTCTCAGATTTCGAACTATTGAACAATGTAGGTCTTATTTTAAAATATTTAATCAAAGTTTTGAAATAAGTCCGGATCATTCCCTAGTTAGTGTTATTACTTGAAGGTGCGGTGCAACACGAAAACCGCTTGGAGACAGAATTTTGGAGTGTTGCAAACATTTTGATCATAACCTTCGATCACGGTTTTTAGTATTCCGTTAATTGTAAGCGCAGGCAGTGTCAAAAATAAGATATTTTGAGGTTGCTCAACTTTTAATGTTTACCATAGTGCTAAAGGTACATACCGTAAAAACTCTATTTTAACGGCACCTCTTACATGCTCAAAATAGAATCCTCCTGGACATTTCTCATGATTTTGATTGAAATCAACTTGATTAGTATAGCACTAAGATTAGTAAACAGAATGTCTAGAGAAGTTTTTAGTGAACATTTAAGAGACTAAAAAACCTCAATACTTTTCTGGAAGATAGTTGAAAAATATAACGGCATAGTGTTACAAAATGTTTTTTTTAATTGTTTTTTACGGTAATTACCTGAAATTATTTTCCATTTATCTTTGTTCTAGAAGTTTTTAATACAAAGTTTTGATCAGCAAGGATATGAAAAATTGAGTTAACACTCCAGGAATTTGAACATTTTGACATTGAAAGTTTCCCATTTGCCATCAAAATCTAAATTTTTCCACTTGACCACTCTCTTGTTTATTTGTCATTTCTAGCCATCCCCCCGTCAGACTTTGATCCTTGATGACCTTTTTTCACACACTATGTTGATCAGCAATTAAGAAAATGATGACTGATGACTGAGAAGTAAAATTTGAAGAAAGACATTTTTGGAATGCTGAAAGTTACACTGACATCGTTTTGATATTCTAAGGTTTTTGTAAGAAAAATATTATAAAAATCCGTCGTATCTTATATCCTTCAGCTGTTCATACTATCCGATTTTCAAAAAAAAATTCCTCTTGCTATCTCTTTGAGAAATCATATGTTTCTTCTTAACCGATTTTCCAATTAACGAAAAAATTTCCAACATGAAGAATTGTCCCTTGAAATAAATTTGGAATTTTGCTTCTCAGTGATTCTAAAGATTATGCCCAACTAAGCAATCTTTATCTGCAAAATCCTAAAGAAGGCGTCACCCAGTTTTCTCATTTTCTGCAGAAAGAAACTGTTTAAAAAGTGCATTCGCTCGAGGCGTGATCTTGATCTCTGCTGATCTTTGTTGCAGAAAATAAAGAAGGGTTTCACAAACTGATCAAACCCACCGGTTCGGTTTCGTAGGACACAAAAAGATAACCTGATTTTTCGTTTCGAAAATGGTTTTTTGAACACTCAATCAAAGGTTGAGGACGTTTGTTTTGCAACAATAGGGGAGGGGTAGAGACGCAGAGAAGGCAGACGCTCAAGCTTCTCTGCGTCTCTTCTTTTCACTGTATAACTTTAAGCGACCGTATCTCAAAAGCATGAAGAACTAGCATAAAGTTGTCAACTACAAAAATGGAGATCTAGATTTGAAAAATATGTTTGTAGTTGACAACTTTATGATAGTTCTTCACGCTTTTGAGATACGGTCGCTTAAAGTTATACAGTGAGAAGAAGAGACGCAGACAGTCAGACACTCTTGCTTCTCTGCGTCCCTCTCGCTTCCTCACGGTCAACCTTTGAAGCCGCGCATCTCAAAAGCTTAGAAAGCTATGTTGTCAACTACAAAAATGCAGGGCTAGCCCCGTTCCATGTATATACCCAGCGCCTCCATTCCAAATATGTGTCTTTCAGCTCTGGATGGGAACCCACCCCGACGGTCCTGCTCAACTCAAAAAGTGCTCCACCCGCCTATCGACATACCTCGCCAAGCATCCGTCCCCCTTGACAAATAACAATTCGGCAAAGAACATTCACTTGCCTTTCATCATGAAAGTGATGTCGATCAGAACCACCCTCTCGCTACAGGTTCATCCAACCAAAGTACGCGTATTTCTTTGCGGGGATTGATTTCATTCAATAAGATTTCAGGAGCAAGCCCGTGAATTGCATGAAAATGACCCAGTCAACTATCCAGATAGAAACCATAAACCAGAGTTGGCCTACGCGTTAACACGCTTCGAATTGCTGTGTGGATTCCGACCGGCTAGAGAGATTCTCAAAAATTTGCAGAGTAATTATAATCTAAATTTCAAAAAGTAATTGATTAATTAATTAAATTTCAGCATTCCCATCATTCCGGTTACTCTTCGGAGGTGATACTTATACAAAGCCCCTCGAATACTGTATAATGCAAATGAAGAATTTGGATTCAGTGAACCAAGACTCGCCAGAATACAACTATTCCCGGGAATACTTGGAGAAATGCTTCAGATTCATGATGACTATAGATACAACTATTGTTCATGTGAGTTTTTTAAAAATTTAATTTGAATCGAAACAGTTTCCTACGTATCAATCTCATGATCTTGATCTACCCAAATGAGATGAACATCTGGTTTTATTGAGATAAAAAAAAGTGTTTGTCATCAGGAGAAAGAGATAAGAAATCGTTCAAAGGTTTCTAGTGTACTTTCCGAATGGGAAAGGACAAACTGATTTTTGAACCGACGAAATTGGTGTTTGTATTCTTTGATGTTTACTTTTTGGTCTCGATTTGGTTATTGATACAAAAAAACTCTTAAAAAGTGACAACTACTTTCATAGTCCCAAAGTTATTATAATTTCAATATGCGTTATTTCACGGCACCACTTGAAAAATGACAAAGTTGTACAGCTTGTCACAGGGTTAAATAATATCAGATTTTTTAAATTTTAATTTTTCAAACAGTAAAAATCAAAGGTTTCATTTTTGTGTTTAATTGGCTTTTATAGTCATTTTAAATTTTGAGGTATACTCAGTTAAATTCAATCTCAATAACTTCAAAAATTAGGTTCGCGCCAATTTTTGAACCAGTCAGGTCTTTGCCAAATTTATATTTTCATAATGCTCTAGTGTTAATCTTCATTTTTGTAGTTTACTCTTTTCTGATAGCTATTATATCTTTTGAGATATACTTCATTAAATCCAAGAATCAAAATTTAATTTTTTGTTGAAACTAATCAATTTTCGAAGTGATAAAGCTTATTTTCTAGTTATCCGTTTTAAATTATATTTAGTTTTTTGAATTCATCTATTATTAATTTTCATTTTTGTTGTTGACAACTTTTTGATATCTCTTCTAGCTTTTGAGATACGCGTCTTCAAAGATGACACATCTAGAAAGGCGAGAGAAAAGAAGGGGGAGACGCAGAGAAGCGTCGTCTCCATCTCCTCCTAGTTTTGAAGGCGCGTATCTCAAATGCGTGAAGAGTTATCAAAAAGTTGTCAACTAGAAAAATATAGAGCTAGATTTGGTATTCATGTTCCAACAAGAATTTTTGAATTTGGGTTATTTCTGACGCTGCTAGACACTTTTTAAGAATAGCTTAGCAATGTTCATTTCTCAAAAAGCATCCTAAAAAGTTCAATTTTTTATAGGAACTGGTCTCCCAACTTCTCAAGGAACTCGACAACGGTCTCCGTGGAGCAGTCGAAGAAGTGACAGTCGGAGTGATTCGAAAAATGTCAATCGATTTCCCGAATGACATTGGAATCTTCTCTCCACTATTCCTCAATCACATGATTCTCGAACCAGGACAATGTTGCTATTACGCTGCCGGAGAGCTTCACGCATATCTGAGTGGAGAATGCGTCGAGTGTGTCGGATGCTCAAATAACACGATTCGAGCAGCCATGACTCCGAAATATATCGATAGAGACGCCCTTTGCAAGACATTGAACTACAAAATGACAGAGCAGAGTGACTATTTGGTGCCCGAGATGAAGCTGACCGAATGTGTTGACATGTATGCACCAGATTGTAAAGACTTCCAATTGCACAGAATACGAGTGGGTGTAGATCAAAGTGAGGAGGAGATGATGCTGCCCACACTGGATTGTGCATCGATTCTTGTTGTTACAAGCGGAAAGGGAACTATTGAGGAGGCGACGACGAAGAATCAGCTGATCGGGCAGTATGAGGTCAAGAGGGGAGATATCTTCTATATTCCACCTAATCATAACATCAGGTACGTTGGATTAGGTGATCTTGAAATGAAAGGGGATCATAGCCACAACTTGTGTTTTTTGCAACAACTTGTGTTTTTTACAACAACTTCCAAGTTTCTTTTGTTTTTGAACCTGTGTGTGTCTGTGTTTATGTAACACAAGCTTGTGTTCCTTTTGCAACAACTTGTGTTTTTCGCCACAACTTGTTTTTGCAACAACTTGTGTTTTTGTACCAAAGCTTGTGGTTCATAGCGATAACTTGTGTTTTTTTTTTCAAATCGTGTGTTTTTTGCAACAAGTTGCGTGTTTTGCAACAATTTGTGTTCACGTTGTAACAACTTGTGTTTTTGCAACAACTTGTGTTTTTTGCAACAAGTTGTGTCTTTTTGCAACAATTTGTGTTTTTTTGCAACAATTTGTGTTTTTTTTCAACAATTTGTGTTTTTTTGCAACAATTTGTGTTTTTTTTCAACAATTTGTGTTTTTTTTCAAATTGTGTGTATGTACTTGTGTAACACACGCTTGGGTCGTTGTTCTGTGTGAGAACTGTATCTTTCTGTAAACAGCAGTGATTTGCAACCACAAGTTGTGTTTTTTTTTTGCAACAACTTGTGTTTTTTGTAACAACTTGTGTTTTTTGTAACAACTCGTGTTTTTTCAACATATTGTGTCCCCCCTCCCCCAAAATCCACCAAAAAACCCCAAATTTCTTCCAGATTCCTCTCATGCTCCGAACCACTCGAAGGCTACCGAACATTCAGTTACGAAATGGGTCCAGACCACGACACTCGAGTCGTCACTCCCGTCTCGGCTACCGTATCGACAAACGTATCGACACTAAACGAGAAGATGCTCAAACTGGATGCCGATATGGAGGAAGCCGTTGTTTAATTAATTCTTTAATTGTTTCTCCTTTTTTTGATGTGAGCACATTGATAATATATCATCCGCGTGCCTGAATTACGGGGTATAATGCCTTCCGAAAATGCTGTTTTTTTTGGAATTTTTTGTAGATTTTTAATGTCATTTTTTATAGTATATGATGATCCCATCCTGTCCAATTCTCTGAAATCTTTTCTTTTTTTTGGTCCTTACCGTATCCTCGTCCTCCCACACCATCGTTCCGATCTACATTGCCATGAGATTCCGTCGCCGTTTTTGTGCCTCGATCTACATAAATCTTCTAGTTTTTTTTTGCTTTTTGTCTGAAACACTGTCTTCTTTTTCTTTTCACTCTTTTTTGCAAGTTTTCCTCACCCCAGTCTCTCTTTCTTCTCTTTTTTCATTTCTTTTTTGTTCTCTTCTTCTGATACAACATTTCCATCTCCCCTGCAATTCCTTTTCATGCTTATTCCGTCGATTTTTATTCAGTTTTAATTGCTTTTTTGACTATGAACTAATGAAGTTCATTTTTTCACTAATCGATTTGTTTTTTTCTCTCTCAATCAGAAAAACGACCAGAGTAAAATTCGAAAATTATTGGCCATCATTGACAACCTGGTACTGTGCCTCGTTTTCTCCGGATGTCTTCAATTTTTATATTTTTATATCAAACAAACCTCCACCTTCATTTTTGTAGTTGACAACTTTTTTGTAGGAATTTACCGAAAAAAGTTATGCCATGATTTCTCTCGGTCTCTCTCCGCCCTCATCTCTCACCGTCACCTCCAAGGAGTCTTCCGGAAAACCGCCATACCTCAATAGGATGAATAGCTATCAAAAAGTTGTCAACTACAAAAATATTATTCAAATCTAGATCTCCATTTTTACAGTTGACAACTTTTTGATAGTTCTTCATGCCTTTAAGATACGGCCGCTTAAAGTTATACAGTATAATAAGAGATGCAGAGAAGCTAGAGCGTCCGCCTTCTCTGCGTCTCTCCCCCCTCCCCCAAAAATGAAGCCCTATGTCTATTCTATATAACCATGAAGTTTTAGGATATTCGGATAAAAATTGATGTCAAGATAACCTTCTGAAGTTGAGAAATTTTCACTGAAATTTGAATTTTTTGGAACTTTTAAAGTTTCATAAGCTGTTCTTGATGCTATATTTCACAAAATCTAAAAGTACATCTTGAAACATTTTGTGTCTTGTAACAGAGACCACAAATCATACACATCAGTGAAAATGAGTTTCCACTTAAAACCCCTAACGACTACTGTCAGTACTGTAACTTGAGAAGTTTGGAAACGTCACAAAACCACATAAAAATAACTTTTTGATCTACCTCTATCCAATCTAGTCACAGAAAACTAATTACATGAAAAAAATAAAATAAAAATCTTCTACCTATGCAATTACAAGTTACAATAGTTACAGTAGTCGTTAGGGGTTTTATGTGAAAACGGAAATTTTTTTACTGATTTGTAAGATTTGTGGTCTCTCTTACAAGACAGAAATTGTTACAAAAATGTCTCTGTCCGGATATCGGGGGGTCTGAATGTTCAAAATTCAAAGTTAAAAAAACAAAGCAAGTGTAGCAACAGCTCATTCACATAACTTCAAAAAATTCAAAATTTTTGAATTTTAGTGAAAATGTCTCAAGTTCAGAAGGCTATCTTGACGTCAATTTTCATCTTTATCTCCCGAAACTTTATGGTTACATAGAATAGACATAGGGCTCCATTTTTGTAGTTGACAACTTTTTGATAGCTCTTCATGCTTTTGAGATATGACGGTTTTCCTAGGTGGAGGCGGCGGTGAGAGATGAGGGAGAGAGAGACGCGGAGAAATGGTGGCATAACTTTTTTCAGTGAATTCCTACAAAAAAGTTGTCAACCACAAAAATGAAGCTGGAGGTTTGTTTGATATAAAAATATAAAAATTGGGGACATCCGGACAAAACGAGACACAGAACCGACTTGTCAAAGTTTACTACGTCTTTCTGTGTGTCTGTTTGTCCACTAATTACCTAATTTTCCGTTTTATTTCTGAAATTGTTATCACAATTTCTATGACCGCAACAAATTGTTTATCATCGTCATCATCTCATTCTTTTTCACTTTTCTTTCATCGGTCGACCGACCGCTGCCGCCGCCACCAAAAATGTTTTGTTGATCGGTGGCAAATCGAATTTATTTACTTTTTTTTACCTTTCTTGAGGAATTTTTACAAGGAAAATCGAAAAAAGAAAACAATCTAGATACAGAAAAGACAAAACAAAATTATCCGAATCAAAGTTCACACTGAATCTCAGTGGTCTTCGGAAGTGCTCCACGAAGTTTCTCCTCGACTTTCTCCTTTCCGTGGACACCCTTCAGATTGCGAAGAGTGAGTTTGTCGAGTGCGGTGAACGCCTTCAAATGCTCCAGACCGAATTCAGTGATACGACGGCACTCTTCGATGTGGAGATTCTTGAGATGTCCGCCGACGTGTTGTCCCATGTATTCGAGGCCAAAGTCGTGGAAATTCTTACAGCGAATGAAGGAGACATTTTTGATGGCCGACAGGTTTTCTGGAAAACAAACTTACTATATATATATAGGAGATTCTTAAAGTTCCAGATAATTCCAGCACCACTTGGAGTCATGGGACGTGACCTATATCATTGAAAAGCTGAAATCACGCTAATTCCAAATATATATTCAGTTTTTGCACTCGAGGCCTGGTATTCGCGAAAAGCAAGGTCAAAGTTCTAAAAATGTCAAATTATTACATTTCTGATACGCGAAAATTGGAAAAAATTGCAAAAATTTTTCGCGTGTCAGAAAGGTAATAGTTTGTCATTTTTCAAAAACTTTGACCTTGCTTTTCTCGAATACCAGGCACCGGTGGCAAAAACTGAATATATATTGGAAATCAGCGTGATTTCAGCTTTTTAATGATATAGGTCACGTCCCATGACTCCAAACTAATATCATGGTCTTCCCTAAAGCGAAAAGCTCCTCTAGAATCCAACTTTCGATGATCTATCTAGCCCATTCCATTCTAGTCTTCCCCTTTCCCACTTACTCATTCTAATCTTCTATCCAATTACAAGTTACGGTAGTTACGGTAGTCGTTAGTCGTTTTATGTGAAAACTCATTGTTACGTCCCGTTTATAGTTTGTACGTTATTAGAGTCAAGAGAACGACAATGCTGATTTCCAAAAGAGTGTAACCATCCAGCAACCTTTCTAGACTAGACTGCGACTACTGGAATTTGGTCGTTCTAATTTACTCTTATACATAAAGTTGCAAACGATGGGTTGGGCCCGGAACTCATTAGACCATCGGTAACAATGGGTTTCCACATAAAACGACTAACGACTACTGTAACTTGTAATTGGATAAGAGATTGGAAATTTGGAAAAGATTTTATGAGAGAGAGTGAGGAAAGGGGAAGACTAGACTGGATTCAAGAGGGAGTTCATGATTTCGAGAAAAGGAAACGGGGACTGTGAGATCTAAGAATGTCGGAGGTTCCGGAATTCTCAAATTTATAGTGGAAACTTCGGAGAAACAAGTTGTTTCATTATGATATAGCAGAGTTGTGCGGAAGTTTTTTCTAAAACGGAAGTCGGAAGTAAAAATTTCAAAACGGAAGTCGGAAGTCGGAAGTAGTTTGTTTCGCAAAAGTTCGAAATTCCAAGAGAGAAATCATAAAATTCGCAAAAACCTGTGGAAAATTAGTTTTTGGCAGAAGAAAAGCCTATTTTCTGTCCTTTTTGACCATTTTTCCATGTATTTCTGCGAAATGTATTCTTCTTAAATTTCACAGTTAGGGAATGACGGAAGTCGGAAGTCGGAATTCCGCACAACTCTGTGATATAGATTAACTATTGGTCTACTGTATCTCTGTTTAGTCTATTCTAGCATTAGGCTACTGAAAACGATTGAAAAACTTGAATCCATTTTCCCCCGCAGGTATTACCAAAATGGCGACACCCGAATCCCGTAACACTAGCGTCCTCCGCTCGAATCGTCTCCAACGTCACATTATCCTCGGCACGTCTTGGATCCAACTGAGCCGTTCGTTTCACCAGAGCATTATAATCCGCAAAGTTCTCCCCAATCTGCGTGAACTTGATCGTTCCGCCGCAACGAACGATCCATTCGGCAGCGGCGCGATCCGCACCCACTTCTTTCACTCGTTGAATGTCGTAGCTGCAAAAGGTGATCTGGTTTATGGTTCTACGATCGGTAAGTGCAATGCACTCGTTTGGTGACTAAACAACAACAAAGAGATGTTGCACTTCTGCTAAAATCTGTTGCAGAATCAAAGAGAAGAAGAAGAAGCGAGGTCAAACCAAACATTTATATTATCTCTAAAGGTTATTTTTGGGGTTTCGGTGATTTCGTTTCTTTAATCAAAAAATTTTGATCTCGTTGATCAACACCAAGATTCTTTTGGAAGCTTCTCTGGTGCCGACTTAAAGGGAGCGATAGGGACCACACTCAGTTTGCGGCCGGGTGGCTCAGGTGGGAACGCGGCGGTCACCGCGCACAAGAGGTCAGTGGTTCGAGTCCGTTCCCCGACTTTTCCCTTTTTTCTTTTTTCCACACTTCTACTCACTTATTAAATCCTTCCAACACCCAACGGAGTCCCGGAATATTGTGCTGGCCGAGGGCGAGCATAAATTTCTCTTGCATTTTACGAATACTCATCTAAAAAATAAAAAAAGGTGAAAATTGCAGATTTAATAAATGCTAAATAAGTATAAAATCCGATTTACAAGGAATTTTTCTGGGTAAAAAACAGGAAAAAAATGGGGGAAATTGAGGAATATTTATATTCATTGTACATATGAGATCTTTGGGCTTAAAATTACACTTAAAAATGAGATCCTTTTCAGAAATAATTGCATAAAATCAGTCCATATAAGGTTGTGGCGACCATTGCTTCTCATGAATCGCCTTTCCCTCGGGATTCGCCGTCAAACGTGGCACATCGTGGCGAAGCATGAATTCTCGAACTTTCCAGCGGAGTGACAGACGGCGGAGTTCGCCAGGCGCCGGGTGTCGTTCCCATTCGTTTCTGGAAATTTCGAATTTGCCGGGTGTTCAATGGAGCGCGTTTGCATTGAACCTACTTATAAAGATGATATCTGGTGACTGGATCGAATTTATATGGAACTCTTCCCGGTTTGGGTGACCGGACGGGACGAACACTTGGGTCTCGGATGATGAAATTTGATTTTTTTGGATCTGATGGATTTTCAGATGACGTCAGCCCGACTGAAACTGATTCAGCGATTTCTTCTTCGTCCTCCACTTCCTCATCTGTTAGATCTTCTGGTTGACCACCGTCGCTGGAGAGTTTGTCCATTACCTGGAAAAGTTTAGGCTATTTTCAGTAAAAAATGATGATTTTTTTGTTGAAAAATTGAAATGTTTCACTTAAAAAATGGGTTTGTACGTGGAAAAATTACGATTTTGGCAATTTGTTTTTTGAAAAACTTGATATTTCTAGCAAAAAATCGCGATTGACCATTCAAAATCAAAACTTTAAGCATATTTCCAGCTTGAAATAGAAATTTTTCACTTAAAAAATGGGTCCCTGCATGAAAAAAATGTAATTTTTGCAAAAAATTTTTTTTTGAAAAACTTAATATTTTTAACTGAAAATCCCGATTTTCTATTCAAAATCAGAATTTTCAGCACTTTTTCAGCTAAACATTGAAGCTTTTCACACTTTTTGGATCTACCTGTTCTTCTGGATTCTCTACAGTAACCTCTGTGCCAGGCTCTTCCATTTCAAGACTTTTAGCAGCATAATCAGAAGATTTTTTGAAAAATTTCCAGTTCAATTTATTGAAAACTTCTCGAATAGAAGACAACATTTTTCGTTTCAAAAAACGAAATTTGTTTCCGAAAACCAACCTCATTGGCTCCCCGACACGTCTCATATGCTCGATGAATACTTCGCCACGCTTGATCGATCAACGATTTGGCTTCGAAATTCTCACGGGGTGCTGCGCTTTTTTCGTCGTCACCGTCAGAGTCATTGACATCGGGGAATTCCAGATTCTCGTAGACATATCGTTTGCCTTGGCGTTCTGGAATGGAAAAATAACTGGATATGGAGGGTGAAAACGGGGGGAATTCTGGAGATAAAATAGAGGAGAAATGGGAGAAATTTAAGCGTTTTTCAGATTTTTTAATGTAGAAAAATCGCGTTTTTGATGAGAAAAAACGAGAAACCGGATGATATTAATTTTTTAAATCCCACTTTTCAAATATTTTTACCTGAAAATCAAGGCTTGTTTTGAAACATTTTGAGTTTTTAATTTTTTTTGGAAATTTTTTGAAAAATGTGAATATGTATGATAATTTAAGCATTTTTACTCTATTTTTTCGAAAAATTTCAAATAAAATTTGGTAAAAACGGGTTCCCATTTTTGAATCCGGGCCAAGAAAAATCTCGGCCCGGCCCGGGCCCGCCCGATTTTTGACAAGTCTGATGGAGGGGAAAACGGTAAATTGTGGTTTTTGACTCAAAAATTAGGTTTCTAAGCTGGAAATTAATGTTTCCTACTCAAAAAAATGATGTTTTTCAGTTCAAAATCTCTAGTTTTCGATCCAAAAACCTGGGTTTTCAGCCAATAGTTTGTGAAATCAAATTTTTCCACTTTTCCATCCTAAACATCTATTTTTGAGTCAAAAACCTGAAGATTCGGCTCAAAATACAGCCAAAAATCTTGTTTTGAGCTTTGAGACATCTTTTCTGACTGAAAATCTCTTTTTAAACTCTAAAAATCCTTTTTTCGTCTCGATTTCCAATTTTCATTTTCATCACAGAAATTTGAGAAAGAGATGCGTTTTCAGTGTTCAAAATTCGTGTTTTTCAATTTTTTTTGTAGAAAAATCGCATGAGGAAAAACGAGAATTTAAAAAAATCCCATTTTTCAAAGATTTTCGTCCGAAAATCATGTGTTTTCGGTGAAAAAATGCAATAAATTTTTGAAACAGAAGAAAAATGACTTTCCAGAATGAAAACTGAATCAAAAAGTCACATTTTGCTGACAGAAAATGTGGAAATCATGCTGAAAACTGTTCAAAAATGTCACTTTCTCAGTCAACAAAATACAGGTTTTCGCCTCTTTTTGAGGGAAAAACTATGCAAATTGAGTCGAAAATGACAGAAAAATCTGAAAAATACATTTTTCTTACAGAAAATGTGGAAATTATACTGAAAAAGGTTCAAAACAGCCAAAAAACAATGTTTTTTTTAATTGAGAAACAGTCCAAATCTTCACTTTCTCATCGAAAATGCCTGAAAAATCTGGCACAAGCGACAAAAAAACATTTTTAATTGAGAAACAATCCAAATCTTCACTTTCTCATCGAAAATGTCTAAAAAATCGTCAAAAAAACATTTTCAAGCTGGTTTTTATACTAAAATGTGCGAAAAGACCGATTTTGACTCATTTTTCACGAGAAAGCCATATTTTTCTTCATTTTCATGCAGTTTAAGTCATTTTCCTCACTTCTCGACACAATCGGCGACTGAATATTCATCTTTCCCGTCTCTAAATCCTCTCTTTGTCTCCATAAAAATCGGGCGGCCGGATCAATCGATAATGATGCAAAAAGTGATTCATTCAACACGTCATCTCCTCCTTCACTTTCAGACAAATACGACTCTTCGTGGAGGTATTTGTTGATTTCTGGAAAAAATTGAATTAAATTTGTTTTTTTTTAATTTTGAATTTTATTCGAAAAATTACCATTTTTGAGCTTCGCCAGTTGTACACCACTTTGAATATGTTGTCCCATTTGATGAATAATATCCTCGAGCTCTTTTTCCGTGGTGAAATCCGCCATTTTTGGAGGAAATTGGGGAGTCAGTGAGGCAGAAATTGGAAATTATAGAGGAAATGACGATTTTTGAGTACCCGTGATGATTTTTAGGCGATCAATCACCTGATTTTGTGTTTTTCTGAAAAAAAAAAAGTGATGAAAATCAACAGAAAACACTAGAAAGAAAATATTTGTTTTCGAATTTGAAAAATAGCGAAAATGTAAAGTACGTGCGGCAAAACTGCGAAAACCGCGTGCCCGGCTTGCGAAAGTGAACTCCGCCTCTTTTTTATTTATTTTATTTTTATTTTGGAGATATTTTGGAGATTTTGGAGATTTGCGAAGGCGAACTTTTTAATGAGAACGGAAAAAAAATGAAATAATTTTTTTAGCCACAAATGAGCAATCATTTCGAAGGACCACTTTTCGAAAGACCACTGGATATGGATGGCCCGAATAATTTGGCGATTTCCAATAATTTTAATGCGGTGATTAAAAGTAAGAATTTTTTTAAAAAAATTGTGAAATTCACGGTCTCCCGCACTACAAAAAAGAACTACAACCGATTTTTTCATGTTTTAATTCAATTATTTTAATTTTTGCACTGAAAACGCAGTATTTTCAGGTTTTCAGACGTCGCAATTGATGAAAAAAGGTCCCATCCATCAGGAAATGAAATCTTGTATCTTATAAGCGAGAAAACGTGAATTTTGGTTGAAAATAGACTTTTCTGATACAGAAAAACAGATTTTCTGCCATTTTCTCCAATATTTCTTTTTCAAAAAATTGTAATAGTTTTCCGTCATCTTCAAGTACATTCTGTGCAATTTTTATTTAAAAAAAAGTTTTCTGCCAAAAAAATTACACTCGATTTTCTGAAAATCTGTTTTTCTGTATCAAAAAAAATCAATTTTCGATTCAAAATTTACGTTTTCTGGCTCATTCGATAGAGGATTCTATTTTACACAATTCTGATGGATTTGACACTTCTTTCATAAATTGCGACGTCTGAAAACCTGAAAATACTGCATTTTCAGTGCAAAAATGTGAAAAAAACGTTTCTTGCAGTTCTTTTTCGCTCGCCGATAATCTATCGTTTGCGGTAGAGCGCGGTTGCAAGAACTGTGCCGAGCTAATATGGAAAACTTTCAGACAAAAGATCAAAAGTGGACCATGTCGACGAGCTCTCCGAGTCGTTCGCCCAAATATTTCTCTCCTCCGATCACAGTGATGTCACTCTAGTGCTAGACGACGGTTCAGAATTCCCGACTCACCGTCTGATTCTCGCCGTTCGAAGCTCATTCTTCAAGGCGTTGCTTTACAACGGTTTCCAAGAAACTCATCAGACACGTGTCGCTCTGAAAGAGACGAATTCCAAGGCGTTCGAAGCGGTTTTACAGTATATGTACACGTCGAAAATCGATTTTTCTGGAGTGGAATTGGAGATTCTTCTGGAATATTTGAGTCTGGCACATCGATACGATTTGGGGCAACTGATGACGGCGATTAGTGAATATTTTAAGGAGATTTTGAAGACAGATAACTTGTGTTGCATTCTAAACGCAGCGTATTTCTTTCAATTCGAGGATTTAATAGAGTTTTGTATGCAATTCGCGGATACTAGAGCGGATAAACTGTTGGATGACCCGAGTTTCACAAAACTTACCGGGGATTCACTAAAAGAATTGTTGAGCCGTGACTCATTTTACGCTAGAGAACTGAAAATATTCATGGCAGTCCGCACGTGGACTGAGAAGAATCCGACGCAGAAGAAGGCGTCGAAAGAGTTGTTAGAGTTGGTCAGATTACCGTTGATATCTCAGAATGATCTACTCAGCGCGGTACGGCCCACCGGGTTGGTGGATGCTGAGGCGTTGTTGGATGCGATTGAAAAGCAGACGCAGAAACCGCAAGAGATTAAGTATAGGGGGTGTAAGGGTGAGTTTTTTTTTGTTTTATTTTTTCGTAAAAATTCAAAAAATGAAAGAAATCGGTCAGAAAACCATTATTTTCAATCGATTTAAAAAGTAATGGAAAATCAGAGTTTTACCCAAAAATTCGCTCAGAAAATCCCAAAATCTTAAGAAACAGAGATCTGATTTTTACTCATTTATATAAAAAGTGAACTTTATTACCGAAAAACCAGAATTTTGATTTTTTGATTGAGAAATCACCAAAAATTTTCAAAATTTCATTTATTAGCACGGCATGCTTCTTACAACCGCGCTCTTCCGAAATCGAAGAAAATTGTGTGCGAAGTTGAGAGTCGCAGAGAAAAAGAGACATTTTTCAAGGGAATTATTGAACTTATTACCTAAATTTTGTTAAAAAGAAAGGGTTTTCGATAGAAAACTTGAATTTATATGATATTACCTTCTGAAAAAGCTAGAATTCGCATATGAAAGAATACCGAGCAACTGCTCTTCTTTTTCACTTTTGAGAGTTTAATTTCCAGAATTTTTAAACGAAAAACGCGTTAAAAATCAGAAATTTACCAATAATCTTGGTTTTTTCTCAAAAAATGTAATAAAAACCTCTAGAAGTTCTCAATTTTTGGTTAAGCAATTGATCTGATCAAACAATTAAGCAATTAGCGAGGTTCCTGCAATTAAAATCAACCACACCGGAACTAATGTTGCCGTCACTTATTAGCTCAGCATAGTTGGCACAACTGCGCTCCACTGAAATCCTCTTGAGAAATGACTCTTTTTCTCTGGGTCTCTCAATTTTGCACACGTTGTAAAGCGCGTGCCGTGCTAATATCTCGAGATGAGTACTGTCCACATTGCAGTTTTGAAAAGGCATTTCCCCATACACAACAATAAATAATCCGATAAAAAGTTTTATTTGTATTTCAAGAATTTTTATTGAATAAACCTATGGGTTGTACTCAATTGGCAAGTTCTTGCGACGAACCATGCCGTCTCCCTGGAACCATTCACGACGGAACTGCTTGGCGGCTCCATCTGGAGTGTTAGTCCATTCGACAGTGATACGGTCGTTGTTGGTGTCCTGAAATAGGGGAAATAAGCGGACGTTCACACTAACTAGGGAGGGTCATGGAGTCAGTTTGGAGTTATGGTAGGTCACCTATATCATTGGAGAGCTCAAATCACGCTGATTCCAAATATATATTCAGTTTTTGCCCTCGAGCCCTGGTATTTGAGAAAAACGATGCCAAAGTTCAGAAAAATGACAAATTATTCTCTATTTTCCCCAACTTTGACCTTATTTTTCTCGAATACCAGGCCTTGAGGGCAAAAACTGAATATATATTTTGAATCAGCGTGATTTGAGCACTCCAATGATATAGGTGACGTCCCATAACTCCAAACTGACGACCTTCCCTAGTAAGAGATCCCAAACCAACCTCCTGTCCGAAGGCGAAGGCGTCGCAGGAAACAGCCAGAAGAACGGCTTCCTTTGGGTCGAGAACTCCACATGGTGGATCAACTCCAAGTCTCTTCATGTTGGTCGTCTTGATTCCGTATCCAATACGGCGAGCCGACGAGTTGATCACCTTGATGTGGTAGGTGTGCTTGTCATCATACGGAGCGTTGAAGACGATCTTGGCGTTGGGTTGGGTCTGGATGTCTCCTGGTGGGACGGATTGAGCCATGGCAAACTTGTTGTTGAAGGAGTTGAAACTCAGTGAAGTTTATGGCGATTCCATCGGCTATTTATGCAGAATTCTTATCTGTACCCTAGATCTTTGCTCCAGATTTCGTAACGAGATAAAAGGGAAAGGTCACGTGAGAATGAGAAAAGGAACTGCAAGAAACATGAAGCCAACTTTTTTCACGTTTCAAATCAATTTTTATTTTTTGCACTGAAAATGCAATATTTTCAGGTTTTCAGACGTCGTAATGGATTAAAAAGGAGGCCCCATCCATCAGAATTGTAGAAAATAAAATTATATATCTTATGAGTCAGAAAAAAAACTTTTTTGATACAGAAAAACAGATTTTCGGAAAATTGAGTATAACTTTTTTGGCAGAAAATATTTTATAATAAAAATTGCACATAATGTACTTGAGGATACTCTGAAATTGTTACAATTTTCAAGAAATATAAATATCGTCTGAATTTGCAGACAATCTCATTTTACTGAAAATCGGTTTTTATCTATCAAAAAAGTCAATTTGTTACCAAACCTCACGTTTTTGGCTCACTCGATAGAGAATTTAAGTTTGCACATTTCTGATGGATGAGACCCTTTTTTCATCCATTTCGACGTCTGAAAACCTAAAAACACTGAATTTTCTATGCATGAAATAAAATAATTGATTTAAAATGTGAAAAAAAGAATTCAATCACAGGCTAGTTATGCATCGAGAAATTGGATTTTTGTGTAAAATTCGAAAAAAAAAACCATTTTTCAGTTGAAAACGCCCAACTTTGAGAGTGTGTGATGGTAAAACTAACTGTCCCACAAAAAAACGTTTTATAGGATCGTACAGATCACAAGTAAAGCTTCATTTTTGTAGTTGATAACTTTTTTGTACGGACACTCCCTAGAACGTTATGGTAATTTTAAGACTACAGCTTAAAAATCCCACAATTTCGCACAGAAATTGGTCAATTTGGGGAAGAAATTACTTTGTCGCTTTGTAACTTTCTAGGGAGCGCCCGTACAAAAAAATTGTCAACTACAAAAATGAAGTTCTAGTCTTGGTCTGTTCGATCCCATAAAACATTATTTTGTGGGACAGTTAGTTTTACTATGACACTCTCTCAAAGTTGGCCATTTTCAACTGAAAAAGGCAAAACTTAATCTACTTTTGAGCGGTACTGTAGGTACCTTTTCTTGAAGCCGGTAAATAACTTCTTAGCCCGACAGGGCCGAAATTTGAGAAGTTTGGCTACGTAAGATTCAAAAATAGCTATGAATTGGATTCAAAATCAAACCGATTAATCGAAAGACACTACTTTTTTCACTCTGAAAATCTCGATTTTGGGCAAATATTCAGTTTTTTTTCCCGAAATGTTCATAAATTCCCAAAATATTCCACAGGTCTCGACACGAGCGTCTGCTGTGCGTACTCAACAGTCAATCCTATCTGCCAGGGGCCGAATAATCGATTCACCATCGACGAAGACCAGGGAATATTCATTGTTGACCTGGGAAGAGCGTTCATAATGAATACAATATTGATTGAGTTGAGTTGGAGAGGTGACGTGAACGCATTCTCGTATCAACTATGTGTCGGAATGCAGAATACAAATGCAGCTCACTGGCAGATGATCGCCGATTACTCGAAATTCGATTGTCGAGGAGTTCAGAAGGTGTATATGGAGGATACTGTTATTAGGTGAGATTGGAATTTGAAAATATGCTGAAAATTCACCAAAAACGATATATATAGACAGTTTAAGATGCATTAAATTGAAAATTTGATCGTTTTTCGAGCAATTTTTCGGTTTTTTATAACTTCAAAACTGTTTTTTAATCAGTTTTTAAAGAATTTTTCATACGTATATTCTATATTGTCAAGATTTTCAGATACATCATGATAAAAGTGATTGATCCGACGTCTTATCGATTGGAATCGAGTCACGTCGAAGCGATTTACTCATCTCAAACAATGCCTGTCGATCCAAAGAGTTACTGTATTGGTGAGTTATAGAATTTCATATTTTTCTACCAGCCTGTCTCCCCCGCCTTCGGCGGTTGAGCCGGCTGGTCTCTCTTCATTCACATGGTCATTAAATTTCGAATGTGCCCGCATGGCCGAGTGGTCTAAAGCGGCGGTCGTTGTCCAAAGCATGCCAGTTCGGTTTTGCCCGCTGGCTCAGTTTCTCTTCTCTTTCCAAAACCGCTGCGGACATCGCCTCAGACAAACAGACAACGCCCATTTGTCTTTTATATATAAGAATGATTGGAAAATTTTTGAAAAAAAAAGAAGAAATCCAGTTTTAAAACTTCGAAAAATTCCATTTTGATTATCAAAAATTTGCTAATTTTCAATAAAAGCGCTGTTTCATTTTATAAAAATCACTTTTTTGTGGGATTTTTGCTTTAAAATATTAGCACGGCACGCTTCTTGCAATCGCGCTCTACCGAAATCGAAGAAAATTGTGTGCGAAATTGAGAGACTTAGAGAAATAGAGACATTTTCAAGGGTATTTCGGTGGAGCACATTTGGAAGAACTGTGCAGAGCTAACATTTTTCGATTTCTTGGTCGAATTTGTCGAAAAAATTCAAATCCCATCACTTTCAGTCACAAAATTATCTACTTTTTTTATTGAAAGTTAGCTATTGTCGACCAAAAAACATCAAATTTCTCTTCAAAATAATCAGAAACAAGTGATTTTTTACTTTTTTGCTCAAAATTTTCATTTTTGTGAAATATTTCATGATTTCTAGTACTTTTCTTCAGGTTCCCTTCAAAACCCGCCTCAAAAATCAACTATTCCACCTCCCAAACATGAAATTTTTTATTAAAATCACAAAAATCGACACTTTTGTGTGTTGAAATGAGTCTGAAATTGAGATTTTTCAGTAGAAACATGGTGTTTTGGAATCGCAGACTTTTTAAGTGTGAAAAAATTGCTTACAATGAGTTTTATTAGCGAGGCACAGTTCTTACAACTGCGCTCCACCGATATGCCCTTGAAAAACGTATCTTTTTCTCTGCGTCTCTCAATTTCGCACACTTTTTTTTTCAATTTCGGTAGAGCGCGGTTGTAAGAAGCGTGCCGTGGTAATAGGTCTGAAATTGAGATTTTTCAGTAGAGAAAAAAACCGATTTTTTGCTCAAAATGTTCCAAAATTCCATTTCAATTCTTCCATTTCCAGTGCCCACTCGCAACATCACGACAGTCGAAGACCACGCTCGAGTCATCGAGGGAGTCTCCCGTTGCCGAAATGCTTTAATCAACGGAGACAAGACGTCATACGACTGGGATTCCGGTTACACGTGTCATCAGATAGGCAGTGGTCTCATAATGATACAACTCGCTCAACCGTACATCATCTCTTCGATGCGAATCCTTCTATGGAATTGTGACGATCGATTCTATTCGTATTACGTCGCCGTGTCGACAAATCAAAACGACTGGATTACGGTAGTCGATAAGACGAATGAGGAGTGTCGTGGATGGCAGGAACTCGTTTTTGATCCGATTCCAGTGGTTTATATTCGATTGGTTGGAACGAAGAATTCAATCAATGAAGTATTTCATGTCGTCCATTTGGAAGCTCCGTCCAGTGTCCCCATTGCCATTAAATAATTGGAAAATTTTATCTGGTGTTGTCTAGTGTGCTCTATTGAGAATCTGTGGAGGTGGACTCTGCGTGGACAAATTGAAACTAAAAATTTAAATTTTTAGTTGGAAATTTAGTTTTTCAGCTAGTTTTCCCAATTTTGGGCTAGCTTCTTCTGAAAAATTTGCTTTTTGATACAGAAAAGCAGTGAAAATCCGAATTTTCAAAGAAAATTTAGAAACGAAAAAAGTTGGCTGTTTTTCTATTTGTACAGCACGCGCCTTACAACCGCGCTCCACCGAACCCGAAGAAAATTGTGTGCGAAATTGAGAGACTCAGAGAAAAAGAGACATTTTTCAAATGGATTTCGGTGAAGCGCAGTTGTAAGTAATGTGGCGAGCTAGTAAATTTTGCGAACAATTCAAAAAACCGACCCCCACTTGTCCACGCAGACTACACGGCCTCTATTCTCAATAGAGCAAATTTACCTAATCGTTCAAACTTTTTTCGCATTTTCCTGTGTAAAGTGTCATATAATTATGTAATTTAAATATCTGTCATGTATATTTATACTATTTAAATAAATATTTCTTTTTATTCCTTTTTTTTAACATTGAAAAAATTCAGTTTTATCGTCTGGAATTTAATTATTTTGCTCAAATTATTTGCATTTTTCCAGATTTATCAAAAAAAAAAGTTTTATTATGTAAGATTTTAGACAAAAAAATGGCGAAACGAGAAATGCGGAAGAGTCTAAAATGGGATATTGACAATTTATTCAAGTCACCGGAGACCGCGGAGGCGGAGTTTCAGCGTAAGTTTAGTTCTGGAAGATTCGCTGATTCTGAAGGTGTCAAATTTGAAAAAAAATTCTGAAAATTTTTGAAATTTTTCTCGTTTTCACCTCTATATTAGCACGGCACGTTTCTTACAACCGCGCTCTACCGAAACCGATGAAAATTTGCGTGCAAAATTAAGAGGATCACAGAATAAGTGGCATTTTTAAAGGGTATTTCGGTGGAGCGCACTTGTAAAAACGTTACCGAGCTAATAGTGAAAATTGAAAAAAATCAGAATTTTTCGCAAACTTCTATCAAAGAATGCAATTTATGGTCATTTTTTCGTTAAAAATTCTGATTTTTCGTTTTCCACCCTTTTTAAGCAATTTTATTCAGTTTTCAGTAATTTTCCACCTCTCAAATTTCCAAAAAAGTTTCAGAAGCGATCAAACGACGAAAACTGGACGATGGCACGTCTTCAACACCGCCAAGAGTTCGATCCGACCCGCGGGATGCTCTGAAACCGAAGCTATCGTTACATTTGACAAGATTAGGCGATGGACATCGATTAGATTGTGAAAGTACGCGAAAATGCGCTCTATTGGGAAAAGGATGGTGTAGTCCGGGTGGACAAGTTGAATATGAGAGTTTGAACTTTTCGGCTGATTTTCTTGTTTTTAGCGATTTTTTTCGCGGAAAATGCAAAATCTTATCAAAAATGACAATGCCCAGAAATTCTTGTTTTTTCACAAAAAATTTTGAATTTTTATACTTATTTTCATTATTTTTCCTCACTTTTTCTTAAATAGAACGTTATTTAGACTAAAACTTCCCATTTTTTTAATTAAAAATTCATGGAAAAATCATAAAAATCGACTGAAATAGTTTTCCGTGCCCTGTACTCATTTTGGACTAGACAAACGCTGTTTTTCAAATAAATGTCGATTTTCCTGATTTTTTTGTCGAATTTTTTATGAAAAACCTATAGAAAAATGCAAAATAATATCAAAAATGGTCAGAAAAGTTAGTTTTTTCTTGTTATTACGGCACGCTTCATACAACCGCGCTCTACCGAAATCGAAGAAAATTGAGTGCAAATTGAGAGACTCAGAGAAAAAGAGACATTTTTCAAATGGATTTCGGTGGAGCGCAGTTGTAAGAACTGTGCCGTGCTAATAAAAATCAAAAATTTTTGAAAAATTACAATTTTTGAAATCGTCTTTTCCTCCCAGACAACACAACTCCATTTCTCAATAGAGCGAATTTACATCAAATTTCGAACAAAAAAAACCGAATTTTCTATATTTTCAGACCTTGCTAACCTCATTCATTACTGTATCTTCGGCTCAAAATCGATACAAAAACCGCGATGGGCAACAATATCTCAGCATAGGTATCTTCTACAGACACTGGTGGTTCGAGTCAATGTGGAAGACAACTTTTTCGTGAGTTTATCCCGGATAATTGAAATTTGAGGCATATTAGCACGACACACTTCATACAAACGCGCTCTACCGAAACCGAAGAAAATTGTGTGCGAAATTGAGAGACGCAGAGAAAAAGAGACATTTTCAAGGGTATTTCGATAGAGCGCAGGTGTAAGAACTGTTGATCTAAAAAAATTTTGACTTTCAGGCCACCACGAATCTGAAATTTCTCAACGAGTTTTTCGATAGACACTGGCTAGAGCTCGGCGCGGATATCAGTGATCGTCGACTCTTCTGGAATTCTTTAATGAATGTTCGATTGGATTTAAAGGAGCAGATTAAGAGGAAAACTGACAGAATGCAAAAGACATTTGATCTACTCGGAAAGTTCGATAGAAGTCATTTCGTGTTGACGACTGAGCAGATGGCTGAAAGGAATTTCCCGTTTCCAGGGGAGGAGGGCATTGTGGCTACGAAAATGAGGTAGAGTAATATGGAAAAATGGATGGGAAGCTGAAGACGTGGGGATTCTAAATCAGGTTTCAGATTTTGAGTGGGATTAAATTGAAGCCAGATGCAAGAATTGGCAAAAATTTGAATTTTTGAAAATTTTCAGATTTTTTTGCAAAAGGTTGTGTTTTCGAGTAAGATTTTAAATATCGATAAAAACTGAAGCTTCCGAGAAATTTTTGACTATTTTTGATTAAAATTTCAAAAAAAAAACTCGTAAAAATTTGAGAAACGGACCGAGATTTTGCAAGTGATTGTATTTATCTCGCCTCATTTTAATCCTAGATCAATTCTGAAAACTCATTATGAATACTCACGTCTTTACTGTGAAAAAAATAAAGTTTGGCCAAGGATTTTCAAAAAAAATTTTCGCGCCCAAAACGCTTTAGTGCATTTAAATGCACTAAAGCGTTTTGGGCGCGAAAATTTTTTTTGAAAATCCTTGGCCAAACTTTATTTTTTTCACAGTAGGTTCTAGAATCACAGATACTCTATTAAGAAAAAGTCACTTTTAGGAGAAAAGTCTGAATCCACATCTCAAAAAAAAAGTTTTTCTTAGATAAAACTCACTGAAAATGCGAAGAATTTTCTATGGATTTTCAGATAATATTCCGGTTTCTGATGAACTTCAATCCCAGACAAAATCTGAAAATTGATTCAGAATTCTCACGACGTCACCTAATATGTGATTTTTAGTCTATAAATTCAGGATTTTTTATTTTTTAAATGAATTTCCACTGCCAACTTTTCTGTGTGTCTGTTTGTACGGATGTCCATTTTGAGCTGGAAATGAGCAAAAATAACAGTGTTTTTGATAATAAATACGGATTTTTGATTTCCGGTCCGAATGTCCACTGAAAATTGTGATTTTCTATGTTTGTCCGGATGTCCATTTTTAACTGAAAATGAGCGGAAATATTTGGCGAAAAATTAGTCTAACTGTTTCCGAGTGTCCGAATGCCCAGTTCACCTTAAAAATTGGTGGAAATTTTAATTTTTCTATGAAAAATGAGGGCTTTTGATTTTCTTTAAATTTTCGGTGTGTCTGTTCGTCCGGATATCCGTTTTGACCTGAAAATAAGTCATCTTTTTCAGAAATTCTATTAGCTCGGCACTATTCTTGCAACTGCGCTCCACCGAAATGCCCTTGAAAATGTCTCTTTTTCACTGAGTATCTCAATTTCGCACACTATTTTCTTCGTTTTCGGTAGAGCGCGATTGTAAGAAACGTGCCGTGCTAATATCGTTGTTGTTAAAAATGAATGTTGTGAACGAGACTCCGCCCATTGAAAAAATCTGCCGTCCAGAAGAAATAGTCGATATTTTCAAAAAGCTGACGTTGTAAGGATTCAGAATAAACACCCAAAATTTACTAAACATCAAAATGAACCAAGTTACGACGCTTTTTTCTCTTACAGACAACAAAATTCATGTAAAAAGTTCAATAATTTAGTAATTTTGAAAAAAATTGTTTAATATATTAGCTCGGCACAGCTCTTACAACTGCGCTCCACCGAAATGCCCTTGAAAAATGTCTCTTTTTCTCTGAGACTCTCAATTTCGCACACAATTTTCTTCGGTTTCGGTAGAGCGCGGTTGTAAGAAGTGTGTCGTGCTAATAGCTCGAAAATAGACTTTTTTAACGAAATTCCAAACTTTTGAATCATGTATTCGTCACTACCAAGCCATTCCCACCAAATTTGAGAAATTTACCCATTTTCCAGATACAAAAAGATCACTCACTCCTCACCGCTCTACTCTGTCGATTGCGAGATGTGTGAGACGACTCACGCGAATCG
Source organism: Caenorhabditis remanei (assembly GCF_010183535.1). Lineage (NCBI taxonomy): Eukaryota > Metazoa > Nematoda > Chromadorea > Rhabditida > Rhabditidae > Caenorhabditis > Caenorhabditis remanei. The sequence continues at coordinate 4,735,650 of NC_071332.1, forward strand.
AGAACTCACTCGAATCTCGCTCATCGACGAGAAACAAAACACAATTCTGGATACTCTCGTGAAACCACGTGGAGACATCACTGATTACGTCACAAGGTATTCTGGAATCACAGCGAAGATGATGGAAGGTGTGACGACTACATTAGAAGACGTGCAGCGTGCGATTCAGAATCTGTTACCGCCCGACGCGATTCTAGTGGGACACTCGCTAGAGCACGATTTGAGTGCCATGAAAATGACTCATCCGTTTTGTTTAGATGTGTGTCATTCGTTGAATTACACAAATAACGTGTTTGAAAACCGGAATAGTTTGAAAAGTCTGACTGAAATGTTTCTCGGCGAACAGATTCAAACGGAATACGGACACTGCTCCTATGAGGATGCATGGGCGGCTCTGAGACTTGCTCAACTCAAAATTCAAGAGGGAATTGTGTTTGGAGTGGCGAGTTATGGATGGAAATACTCACAGTATAGAGAGGAGCAAAAGCTGAAAAATGGGGATGGGGAAATCTTAAAATCCACTCAAAACTCTGCAGCAGCCCCGATCCCCTGCACCGGATGCCTTGGGCCTACTGTAGTCGGGTGTACTGTAGTCAATTGTCGGTGTCGTTTCGTGGCGGGACCCGCGCAATGTGTCGCGTGTTGCGTGAGAAATTTGGTGTCGGAAGAGGGAGATTTCGATTGGAGAGAGACTTTAGAGGTGGATTTGGAGATGGAACGAGTCACGAGTCCCATTGAGAATTATGTGAAGAAAGATGAGATGAAATCGGTTTTGATGGGTTTTGAGGCGCCTGAAGTGTTGGAGAAGATGCCCGAGATGGGAAGGAAGTGAGTTGGGGAAATTGGGAATAATTGGTGTGCAAATGCCAAAAAAAAAACAAGAAAAACTGGTATTTTTGATGGAAAATAGCTTTTTTCACCCCAATTTCTTACAAAATCTAACGAAAAATGTGTTTTTTCTCTGTTTTTTAATCGAAATTTGTGGAAAATTGAAAAAGAAATCAAGAAAAATAGATTTTTGATGGATAAATGCCGTTTTCTATCAATTTTTAATCGTGATTTCTCTAAAAAGTAAGGTTTCGCCTATTTTTTTTCCAATGTTCTTTTTGTTTTAGGTAGGAAAGATGAAAATTCTCCAATTTTCAGAAAACAACTTTTTTCTGACAATTTTAGAAAAACTCAAACTCATATTATAATAGAACGACACAGATCTTACAACCGCGCTCTGCCGAAACCGAAGAAAACAGTGTACGAAATTGAGAGATTCAGAGAAAAAGAGACATTTTTCAAGGGCATTTCGATGGAGCGCAGTTGTAAAACCTGTGCCCAATTAATAGAAAAACTTAACTTTTTTAAAAGTTCCGAAAATTTTGAAAAAATAATAAAAATTCCAAAATTTCCAGAATCCACTTGAAACTGCCCTCCTCATTCCCCACTTACTCTTCATTCATCGACAACGTTGCCTCCGAAATGCTCAATGACAGTGCCATATTCATAGAAATCGATAGGAAAAAAGTGGAACCATTGCCCAGAAGTTCTCCAGAAGATGACGAGGGAGAAGTCGTCGACAATTCAGAAGCTCTCAACGAGATTTTATATCTCTAAAGGTTATTTTTGGGGTTTCGGTGATTTCGTTTCTTTAATCAAGAATCTTGATCTCATTGATCAACACCAAAATTGTTTTGGAAGCTTCTCGGCTGCCGACTTAGAGGGAGCGATAAGGAACACGCTCAGTTTGCGGCCGGGTGGCTCAGGTGGGAACGCGGCGGTCACCGCGCACAAGAGGTCAGTGGTTCGAGTCCGTTCCCCGACTTTTCCCTTTTTTCTTTTTTCCACACTTCTACTAACTTATTAAATCCTTCCAACACCCAACGAAGTCCCGGAATATTGTGCTGGCCGAGGGCGAGCATGAATTTCTCTTGCATTTTACGAATACTCATCTAAAAAATAAAAAAAGGTGAAAATTGCAGATTTAATAAATGCTAAATAAGTATAAAATCCGATTTACAAGGAATTTTTCTGGGTAAAAAACAGGAAAAAAATGGGGGAAATTGAGGAATATTTATATTCATTGTACATAAGAGATCTTTGGGGTTAAAATTACACTTAAAAATGAGATCTTTTTCAGAAATAATTGCATAAAATCAGTCCATATAAGGTTGTGGCGACCATTGCTTCTCGTGAATCGCCTTTCCCTCGGGATTCGCCGTCAAACGTGGCACATCGTGGCGAAGCATGAATTCTCGAACTTTCCAGCGGAGTGACAGACGGCGGAGTTCGCCAGGCGCCGGGTGTCGTTCCCATTCGTTTCTGGAATTTTCGAATTTGCCGGGTGTTCAATGGAGCGCGTTTGCATTGAACCTACTTATAAAGATGATATCTGGTGACTGGATCAAATTTATATGGAACTCTTCCTGGTTTCGGAGACCGGACGGGACGAACACTCGGATCTCGGATGATGAAATTTGATTTTTTTGGATCTGATGGATTTTCAGATGACGTCAATCCGACTGAAACTGATTCAGCGATTTCTTCTTCGTCCTCCACTACCTCGTCTGTTAGATCTTCTGGTTGGCCACCGTCGCTGGAGAGTTTGTCCATTACCTGGAAAAGTTTAGGCTATTTTCAGTAAAAAATGATGATTTTTGTTGAAAATTTGAAAATTTTCCCTAAAAAATGGGTTTGTACGTGGAAAAATTGCGATTTTGGCAATTTTATTTTGAAAAAATTGATATTTCTAGCAAACAATCGCGATTGACCATTCAAAATCAAAATTTTTAGCAGTTTTCCAGCTAAAATTGAAACTTTTCAATTAAAAAATGGGTTTGTACATGAAAAAATTGCGATTTTGGCAATTTGTTTTTTTGAAAAACCGAAATTTTTCCATATGCAAACCCATTTTTCAGCTAAAAATTGAAATTTTTCCCTAAAAAATGGGTTTGTACGTGGAAAACATGCGATTTTATTCGATTTTTGTGAAAAAAACCTTAATTTCAGGATAAAAATTGCACATTTTCATGAAAAACTTGTTTCTTACTCAAAAACAGTATTTTCAGCAATTTTTCAGCTAAAAATTGAAATTTTTCACTTAAAAAGTGGGTTTCTACATGAAAAAATTTTGATTTTTATGAAAAAAAAATCAAGAAATTAAAATTTCAGAAAGAAAAATTGAAAATTTTAACTGAAAATCGCGATTTCTTACTGAAAAAGAAAAAAAATTTTCAGCATTTTTTCACTTAAAACTTGAAATTTTTCACTTCAAAAATGGGTTCGTACAAGAAAAAATTGCGAGTTTATTCGATTTTTGTGAAAAAAAAACCTTAATTTCAAGATGAAAAATTGACATTTTTCGCTAAAAAAATGGGCGATTTCCTACTCAAAATCAGAATTTTCAGCTAAAAATTGAATCTTTATACTTTTTGGATCTACCTGTTCTTCTGGATTCTCTACAGTAACCTCAGTCTTCGGTTCCTTCATTTCCAGACTTTTAGCAGCAGAATCAGAAGATTTTTTGAAAAATTTCCAGTTCAATTTATTGAAAACTTCTCGAATAGAAGACAACATTTTTCGGTTTAAAAAGAAATTCTTTTTCGAAAAACCAACCTCATTGGCTCCCCGACACATCTCATATGCTCGATGAATACTTCGCCACGCTTGATCGATCAACGACTTGGCTTCGAAATTCTCACGGGGTGCTGCGCTTTTTTCGTCGTCACCGTCAGAGTCATTGACATCGGGGAATTCCAGATTCTCGTAAACATATCGTTTGCCTTGGCGTTCTGGAATGGAAAAATAACTGGATATGGAGGGTGAAAACAGGGGGAATTCTGGAGATAAAATAGAGGAGAAATGGGAGAAATTTAAGCGTTTTTCAGATTTTTTAATGTAGAAAAATCGCGTTTTTGCATACTTGTCAAGGCCCGGCTTCAGAAAATGACCCTTTTATTTCAATTTTTCATTGAAAATGTGACCATTTCTGATGATTTTTCATTGAATTTGAACTTTTGCGCCAAAACAATCGCGCCGGGGATTGACAGGTCTGGAAAAACTGGATAAGTGCGAAAAGACCGATTTTGACTCATTTTTCACGAAAAACACACATTTTTCTTCATTTTCATGCAGTTTAAGTCATTTTCCTCATACTTGTCAAAAATCGGGCCGGCCCGGCTCGGCCCGTCGGCCCGGCCCGGCCCGGCCCGGGCCGCCACGGGCCGGGCCGGGCCGAAATTTCTCTCGGCCCGGCCCGGCCCGGTCGGCCCGGATTCAAAAATGGGTACCCATTTTTACCAAATTTTTTTTGAAATTTTTCGAAAAAAAACAGTAAAAATGCTTAAATTATCATTACATATTCACATTTTGATTCAATTTTAAATGTTTATTCGAAAACTATACTTTTTTCAAAAAATTTCCAAAAAAAATTCAAAAACTCAAAATGTTTTGAAAAAATGTTTCAAAACGGGCCGAGCGGGCCGGGCCGGGCCGGGCCGGGCCGAGATTTTTCCTGATTTCGGCCCGGCCCGGCCCGGCCCGTGACAAGTATGATTTTCCTCACTTCTCAACAAAATCGGCGACTGAATATTCATTTTTCCCGTCTCTAGGAGGTTGAAAACGGAGGAAATCTGAATGAAACAGTGAAGAAATGGAGAAATTGAAGCGTTTTCAGTGTTCAAAATTAGTTCTAGAAAAATCGCATTTTTGATGAGGAAAAACGAGAAATCATCTCATATTAATTTCAAAAAATCATACTTGCAACGGACAGGGCCAAGAGGAGAATTTTCACTGCCCGGCTGAAAAAACTTGAAAAAATTTTCCAAAAACGTCGAATTTTTGACTATACTGTAGAATTCAATCGAAAGCTAGTTATGCATCAAAAATTTGAATTTTTAATGTGAACAAATAAAAAATTGGTGAAAAAAGTAACATTTTTGAAGCCAGGCTGAGAATAACTTTTTTCAAACATTTTTGTCCGAAAACCGAGTGTTTTGGGGAAAAAAATGAAGTAAATTTTTTGAAAACTGAAGAAAAATCTGAAAAATACATTTTTCTGACAGAAAATGTGGAAATTATGCTGAAAACTGTTCAAAATTCCCAAAAAAAAAACAAGTTTCAATTGAGAAACAGTCCAAATCTTCACTTTCTCATCGAGAATGTCTGAAAAATCTGGCTTGTGACAAAAAACATGTTTCAAGCTGGTTTTTACACCAAAAATTTTAGAGTTAAAATCCCGATTTTAACTCATTTTTCACGAGAAAACCAGATTTTTTCTTCGTTTTCAAGCAGTTTAACTCTTTTTTCAGCTTTAGAGACCCGAATCCCTCACTTCTCGACACAATCGGCGACTGAATATTCATTTTTCCCGTCTCTAAATCCTCTCTTTGTCTCCACAAAAATCGGGCGGCCGGATCAATCGATAATGATGCAAAAAGTGATTCATTCAACACGTCGTCTCCTCCGTCACTTTCAGACAAATACGACTCTTCGTTGAGGTATTTGTTGATTTCTGGAAAAAAATTGAATTAAATTTAAATTTTTTAAATTTTGAATTTTTTCGAAAAATTACCATTTTTGAGCTTCGCCAGTTGTACACCACTTTGAATATGTTGTCCCATTTGATGAATAATATCCTCAAGCTCTTTTTCCGTGGTGAAATCCGCCATTTTTGGAGGAAATTGGGGAGTCAGTGAGGCAGAAATCGAATCATAAAGGAAATGACGATTTTTGAGTACCCGTGATGATTTTCAGGCGATCAATCACCTGATTTTGTGTTGTTCTGAAAAGAATAGATGAAAATCAACAGAAAACACTAGAAAGAAAATATTTGTTTACGAATTTGAAAAATAGCGAAAATGTAAAGTGCGTGCGGCAAAATTGCGAAAACCGCGTGCCCGGCTTGCGAAAGTGAACTCCGCCTCTTTTTTTGTTTATTTTATTTTTATTTTGGAGATATTTTGGAGATTTTGGAGATTTGCGAAGGCGAACTTTTCAATGAGAACGGAAAAAAATGAAATAATTTTTTTAGCGACAAATGAGCAATCATTTCGAAGGACCACTTTTCGAAAGACCACTGGATATGGATGGCCCGAATAATTTGGCGATTTCCAATAATTTTAATGCGGTGATTAAAAGTAAGAATTGTTTTTAAAAAATTGTGAATTTCACGGTCTCCCGCACTCCAAAAAAGAACTGCAAGAAATGTGAAGCCGATTTTTAAAAAATGTTTTAATTCAATTCTCTTATTTTTTGCACTGAAAATGCAGTATTTTTCAGATTTTCAGACGTCGCAATCGATGAAAAAAGGTCCCATCCATCAGAATTGTAGAAAATGAAATCGTGTATCTTATAAGCGAAAAAACGTGAATTTTGCCATTTTCTCAAATATTTCTTTTTCAAAAAAAATGGTAACAGTTTTCCAGCATCCTCAAGTACATAATGTGCAATTTTTATTTAAAAAAAAGTTTTCTGCCGAAAAAGTTATAATCGATTTTCCGAAAATCTGTTTTTCTGTATCAAAAAAATCAATTTTCGACCAACATTCACGGTTTCTGGCTTATAAGATACAAGATTTCATTTTCTGCAATTCTGATGGATGATACCCTTTTTTCATCCATTGCGACATCTGAAAACCTGAAAATACAGCGTTTTCAGTGCAAAAATGAAATAATTGAATAAAAATGTGAAACAAAAACGTTTCTTGCAGTTCTTTTTCGCAGTGCGGGACACCGTGAAATTGAATACTAGCAGCCCAAACCTTTTGCAACTGCGCCCCACCGCAAACGAGCACGCGCCGACACAGATTTTCCCAGTTTTCCCCTATTTTCGCAGTTTTTCGATAGTTTTCTTGTAAATTTTCATTTAAAAAATGCGAGAATAGGTCAAAAACTGTGTAATTCCGTGACGGCGCGAGAAAAAAACTCTGCGTCTCTCGCTGCGATACTCTATCGTTTGCGGTGGGGCGCAGTTGTAAGATGGTGTGGGCTGCTAATAGCTCGGCACAGTTCTTACAACTGCACTCCACTGAAATCCCCTTGAGAAATGTCTCTTTTTCACAGAGTCTCTCAATTTCGCACACAATTGTCTTCGGTTTCGGTAGAGCGCGGTTGCAATAACTGTGCCGAGCTAATATGGAAAACTTTCAGACAAAAGATCAAAAGTGGACCATGTCGATGAGCTTTCCGAGTCGTTCGCTCAAATTTTTCTCTCCTCCGATCACAGTGACGTCACTCTAGTGCTAGACGACGGTTCAGAATTCCCGACTCATCGTCTGATTCTCGCCGTTCGAAGCTCGTTCTTCAAAGCGTTGCTTTACAACGGTTTCCAAGAAACTCATCAGACACGTGTCGCCCTGAAAGAGACGAACTCCAAGGCGTTTGAAGCGGTTTTACAGTATATGTACACGTCGAAAATCGATTTTTCTGGAGTGGAATTGGAGATTCTTCTGGAATATTTGAGTCTGGCACATCGATACGATTTGGGGCAACTGATGACGGCGATTAGTGAATATTTTAAGGAGATTTTGAAGACAGATAACTTGTGTAGCATTCTAAACGCGGCGTATTTCTTTCAATTCGAGGATTTAATAGAGTTTTGTATGCATTTCTCGGATAATAGAGCGGATCAACTACTGGATGACCCGAGTTTCACGAAACTTACCGGGGATTCACTAAAAGAATTGTTGAGCCGCGACTCATTTTACGCTAGAGAACTGAAAATATTCATGGCAGTCCGCACGTGGACTGAGAAGAATCCGACGCAGAAGAAGGCGTCGAAAGAGTTGTTAGAGTTGGTCAGATTACCGTTGATATCTCAGAATGATCTACTCAGCTCGGTACGACCCACCGGATTGGTGGATGCTGAGGCGTTGTTGGATGCGATTGAAAAGCAGACGCAAAAACCGCAAGAGATTAAGTATAGGGGGTGTAAAGGTGAGTTTTTTTGTATTTTTTCTCGTAAAAAATCGAAAAAATGAAAGAAATCGGTCAGAAAAACCATATTTTAACCTAAAAATGGTTTTTTTTTAATCTGATTTTTATTCCAAAATTCGTTCAGAAAATTCCAAAACCTAATTCCAAATTTCTACCCGTCCATTTTTACATTAAAAACAGAATTTTCACAAAATTACTAAATTATTGAACTTTTCACATTAATGTTGTTAAAGAAAGGGTTTTCAATAGAAAACTTGAATTTTTATGATATTTCATTTTGGAAAAGCTAGAATTCGCATTCAAAAGAGCACTGCTCCTCTTTTTCACTTTTAAAAGTTTAATTTTCAGAATTTTTAGACGAAAAACGCGTTCAGAAATCAGAAATTCACCAAAAATCTGCATTTTTATTTCAAAAAGTGTTATAATAACCTCTAAAAGCGCTCTATTATTGATCAAGCTTATAGCGATATTGAAAGAGATTTTAGACGCTTTTTTTAATCAAAACTATTTTTTAAAAAAAAAGTTTTTGCTATAAAAAATAAGCTATTAGCACGACACGTTTCTTACAACCGCGCTCTACTGAAACCGAAGAAAATTGTGTGCGAAATTGCAATTTAATTGAGAGACTCGGAGAAATAGAGACATTTTGCTACGTCATTTCGATGGAGCGCTCAAGAACTGTGCTGAGCTAATAAAGTTGCCGTCACTCTCGAAAAGGCATTTCCCCATTGATACACAACAATAAATAATCCGATAAAAAGTTTTATTTGTATTTCAAGAATTTTCATTGAATAAACCTATGGGTTGTATTCAATTGGCAAGTTCTTGCGACGAACCATACCGTCTCCTTGGAACCATTCACGACGGAATTGCTTGGCGGCTCCATCTGGAGTGTTAGTCCATTCGACGGTGATACGGTCGTTGTTGGTATCCTGAAATAGGGGAAATAAGCGGACGTTCACACTAACTAGGGAAGATCATGGAGTCAGTTTGGAGTTATGGGATGTGACCAATATAATTGGAAAGCTCAAATCACACTGATTACAAATATATGGTCAGTTTTTGCCCTCGAGGCCTGGTATTCGAGAAAAACTATCCCAAAGTTTGATTAACAGTCATTACCAAACTTTGACCTCATTTTTCTCGAATACCGGACCTCGAGGGCAAAAACTGAATATATATTTGGAATCAGCGTGATTTGAGCTTTCCAATGATATAAGTGACGTCCCATAACTCCAAACTGACGCCTTTCCTAGTAAGAGATCCCAAACCAACCTCCTGTCCGAAGGCGAAGGCATCGCAAGACACAGCCAAGAGAACAGCTTCCTTTGGGTCGAGAACTCCACATGGTGGATCAACTCCGAGACGCTTCATGTTGGTCGTCTTGATTCCGTATCCAATACGACGAGCCGACGAGTTGATCACCTTGATGTGGTAGGTGTGCTTGTCATCATACGGAGCGTTGAAGACGATCTTGGTTCCTGGTTGGGTCTGGATGTCTCCTGGTGGGACGGATTGAGCCATGGCAAACTTTTTGTTGAAGGAGTTGAAACTCAGTGAAGTTTGTGGCGTTTCCATCGGCTATTTATGCAGAATCCTTATCAGTACCCTAGATCTTTGCTCCAGATTTCATAACAAGATAAAGGGGAAAGGTCACGTGTGAATGAGTTGTAGCAAAACCTTTAAAAACAGAAATCTGATTTCTACCCATTTTTTGCTCAAAATAAGTACACGTTTAGATTTTTTTGAACAGAATTTTATTACCGAAAAGCCAGAAAATCAGTTTTTCACATTTTGGACCAATTTTCCTCAAAAATTACTAAATTATTGAACTTTTTATATAAATTTTGTTAAAAAGAACAGTTTTTTAATAGCAAGAATTCGCATATGAAAGAACACTGATCCTTTTTACGGAAATTCAGTTTTTTTTTTTCAAAATTTTACTTTTCAAAAGTTTTAAACTAGAAACGCGTTCAGAAAATCAGAAATACACCAAAAATCGTTGTTTTTGTTTCAAAAAGTATTATAAAAACCTCTAAAAGTTCTCTATTTTCGATTAAACTCATTCCGAAATATTGAAAGAGATTTGAGACATTTTTTTCTATCAAAATTATGAAAAAATTGTTTAATAGCTCGGCACAGTTCTTACAAATGCGCTCCACCGAAATCCCCATTGAAAAATGTCTCTTTTTCTCTGAGTCTCTCAATTTCGCTGTGACAATTTTCTTTGGTTTCGGTAGAGCGCGGTTGGAAGAAGCATGCCGTGATAATTTGAATTGGATTTAAAATCAAACGGATTTATCGAAAAACACTACTTTTTTCACACTGAAAATCTCGATTTTTAGCATACTTGGCAAGGCCCGGCTTCAAAAAATGACCTTTTTTCCAAAATTTTTTAATTTTTCGTCGAAAATGTGATCATTTTTCAGAATTTATTCTAATTCTAAATGATAGTCGAAAATTTGACTTTTTCGCGAAAAAATTTGAATTTTGAACTTTGAACTTTGGCGCCAATTTACCGGGCCGGGCCTTGTCAAGTATTAGCACTGCACGCTTCTTACAACCGCGCTCTACCGAAATCGAAGAAAATTGTGTGCGAAATTGAGAGACGCAGAGAAAAAGAGACATTTTCAAGGGCATTTCGGTGGAGCGCAGTTGTAAGAACAGTGCCGAGCTAATATGATTTATAGCAAATATTCAGTTTTTTCTTATTCTTTCTATCAGTTCCCAATATTTTCCACAGGTCTCGACACAAGCGTCTGCTGTGCCTACTCAACAGTCAATCCTATCTGCCAGGGGCCGAATAATCGATTCACCATCGACGAAGACCAGGGAATATTCATTGTTGACCTGGGAAGAGCGTTCATAATGAATACGATATTGATTGAGTTGAGTTGGAAGGGTGACGTGAACGCATTTTCGTATCAACTCTGTGTCGGAATGCAGAATACGAATGCAGCTCACTGGCAGATGATCGCCGATTACTCGAAATTCGATTGTCGAGGAGTTCAGAAGGTGTATATGGAGGATACTGTTATCAGGTGAGATTGGAATTTGAAAATATGCTGAAAATTCACAAAAACACTATATATATATAGTTCAAGATGCATTAGTTTTAAAATTTTGATCGTTTTTCGAGCAGTTTTTCGGTTTTTTTTGTTCAAAACTGCTTTTTAATCATTTTTAAAAGAATTTTTCAGACGTATATTCTATATTTTCAAGTCAAGATTTTCAGATACATCATGATAAAAGTGATTGATCCGACGTCTTATCAATTGGAATCGAGTCACGTCGAAGCGATTTACTCATCACAAACAATGCCTGTGGATCCGAAGAGTTACTGTATTGGTGAGAAACTTGAAGAAAAAAGAAAAAGAAATCCTGTATTAGCTCGGCTCAGTTCTTACAACTGCGCTCTTCCGAAATCCCCTTAGTAAATGTCTTTTTTTCTCTGAGTCTCTCAATTTCACACACAATTTTCTTCGATTTCGGTAGAGCGCAGTTGTAAGACACGTTCCGTGCTAATAAAAATTTTTTAAACTAAAAATTTAGTTTCTCCGCCATGTTTTATCAAAACAGTCATATTTTTGTGAGAATTTTGCTTAATAACCATTTTTCGTTTTCTTGGTCGAATTTGTCGAACAATAAAATGAAATGATCAATGTTTTCAGTTTAAAAAAAAAACTCCAGTTTTCGTAAGAAGTGGCTATTTCTGACCTAAAAAACATCAAATTTCTCTTCGAAATCACCAGAAAAACGAGTTTTTTCTTATTTTTTGCGACGATTTCCAAAATTTGAATCTTTAAAGTTTTTTTTTTTTGAAAAAGTCAAGTTTTCAACTTAAAAGTTAAAACTGATAATTTGAACACTTTTACAATAATTTTTCGAAAAATTTCAAAAAATTTTGTGCAAAAAAATTTTTCGGAAAAAATGGTTTACAACGAGCTTTTGGTCGTAAAATTTTATAAAATTTGCGTCTATTAGCTCGACACAGTTCTTACAACTGCGCTCCATCGAAATGCCCTTGAAAAATGTATCTTTTCTCTGAGTCTCTCAATTTCTTCGGTTTCGGTAGAGCACATTTGTACGAAGCGTGCCGTGCTAATAGAAAACCGATTTTCCTTCAAAATGTTTCTCCAGTTTTCGTAAGAAGTAGCTATTTTCGACCAAAAAACATGAAATTTCTCAATGAAATCAATTTTGGGATGATTTTCCAGATTTCTAGTTCTTTTTTCTCAAGTTCCCTTCAAAAAGCATAAAATTTCTCGCTAAAATCACAAAAATTTACACTTTCTTGGCTATAAATAGGTCTGAAATCATACTTTTTCAGTTTAAAAAACCCGTTTTTTTCTTCAAAAGTTTTCAAAATTCCATTCCAATTCTCCCATTTTCAGTGCCCACTCGGAACATCACGACAGTCGAAGACCACGCACGAGTCGTCGAGGGTGTCTCCCGTTGCCGAAATGCTCTAATCAACGGAGACAAGACGTCATACGACTGGGATTCCGGTTACACGTGTCATCAGATAGGCAGTGGTCTCATTATGATACAACTCGCTCAACCGTACATCATCTCTTCAATGCGAATACTTCTCTGGAATTGTGACGATCGATTCTATTCGTATTATGTCGCCGTGTCGACAAATCAAAACGACTGGATTACGGTAGTCGATAAGACGAATGAGGAGTGTCGTGGATGGCAGGAACTCATTTTTGATCCGATTCCAGTGGTTTATATTCGATTGGTTGGAACGAAGAATTCAATCAATGAAGTATTTCATGTCGTCCATTTGGAAGCTCCGTCCAGTGTCCCCATTGCCATTAAATAATTGGAAAATTTTATCTGGTGTTGTCTAGTGTGCTCTATTGAGAATCTGTGGAGGTGGACTCTGCGTGGACAAATTGAAACTAAAAATTTAAATTTTTAGTTGGAAATTTAGTTTTTCAGCTAGTTTTCCCAATTTTGGGCTAGCTTCTTCTGAAAAATTTGCTTTTTGATACAGAAAAGCAGTGAAAATCCGAATTTTCAAAGAAAATTTAGAAACGAAAAAAGTTGGCTGTTTTTCTATTTGTACAGCACGCGCCTTACAACCGCGCTCCACCGAACCCGAAGAAAATAGTGTGCGAAATTGAGAGACTCAGAGAAAAAGAGACATTTTTCAAATGGATTTCGGTGAAGCGCAGTTGTAAGTAATGTGGCGAGCTAGTAAATTTTGCGAACAATTCAAAAAACCGACCCCCACTTGTCCACGCAGACTACACGGCCTCTATTCTCAATAGAGCACATTTACCTAATCGTTCAAACTTTTTTCGCATTTTCCTGTGTAAAGTGTCATATAATTATGTAATTTAAATATCTGTCATGTATATTTATACTATTTAAATAAATATTTCTTTTTATTCCTTTTTTTTAACATTGAAAAAATTCAGTTTTATCGTCTGGAATTTAATTATTTTGCTCAAATTATTTGCATTTTTCCAGATTTATCAAAAAAAAGTTTTATTATGTAAGATTTTAGACAAAAAAATGGCGAAACGAGAAATGCGGAAGAGTCTAAAATGGGATATTGACAATTTATTCAAGTCACCGGAGACCGCGGAGGCGGAGTTTCAGCGTAAGTTTAGTTCTGGAAGATTCGCTGATTCTGAAGGTGTCAAATTTGAAAAAAAATTCTGAAATTTTTTTCATTTTTCTCGTTTTCACCTCTATATTAGCACGGCACGTTTCTTACAACCGCGCTCTACCGAACCCGAAGAAAATTGTGTGCGAAATTGAGAGTCGCAGAGAAAAAGAGACATTTTCAAGGGTATTTCGATAGAGCGCAGGTGTAAGAACATTGTCGAGCTAATAAGTTTTCCACCCTTTTTTTAAGCAATTTTATTCAGTTTTCAGTAATTTTCCACCTCTCAAATTTCCAAAAAAGTTTCAGAAGCGATCAAACGACGAAAACTGGACGATGGCACGTCTTCAACACCGCCAAGAGTTCGATCCGACCCGCGGGATGCTCTGAAACCGAAGCTATCGTTACATTTGACAAGATTAGGCGATGGACATCGATTAGATTGTGAAAATACGCGAAAATGCGCTCTATTGGGAAAAGGATGGTGTAGTCCGGGTGGACAAGTTGAATATGAGATTTTGAATTTTTTGCTCGGTTTTCATGATTTTAGCAATTTTTTTTCTCGAAAAATGCAAAATCTTATAAAAAATGACAGAAATTCTTGTTTTTTCAAAAAAAAAATTGAATTTTTTGACTGATTTTCATTATTTTTCCTCACTTTTTCTTAAATAGAACGTTATTCAGACACAAAATCCCCATTTTTTATTAAAAATTCATGGAAAAATCATAAAAATCGACTGAAATAGCTTTCCGTGCCCTGTACTCATTTTGGACTAGACAAACGCTGTTTTTCAAATAAATGTCGATTTTCCTGATTTTTTTGTCGAATTTTTATGAAAAACCTATAGAAAAATGCAAAATAATATCAAAAATGGTCAGAAAAGTTAGTTTTTTCTTGTTATTACGGCACGCTTCATACAACCGCGCTCTACCGAAATCGAAGAAAATTGAGTGCAAATTGAGAGACTCAGAGAAAAAGAGACATTTTTCAAATGGATTTCGGTGGAGCGCAGTTGTAAGAACTGTGCCGTGCTAATAAAAATCAAAAATTTTTGAAAAATTACAATTTTTAAAATCCTCTTTTCCTTCCAGACTACACAACTCCATTTCTCAATAGAGCGAATTTACGAAAAATTTCGAACAAAAAAAAACCGAATTTCCTATATTTTCAGACCTTGCTAACCTCATTCATTACTGTATTTTCGGCTCAAAATCGATACAAAAACCGCGATGGGCAACAATATCTCAGCATAGGTATCTTCTACAGACACTGGTGGTTCGAGTCAATGTGGAAGACAACTTTTTCGTGAGTTTATCCCGGAAAATTGAAATTTGAGGCATATTAGCACGACACACTTCTTACAACCGCGCTCTACTGAAATCGCAGAAAATTGTGTGCGAAATTGAGAGACTTAGAGAAAAATAGACATTTTTCAATTGCATTTCGATAGAGCGCAGTTGTAACAACTGTGCCGATGTAATAATTTTTTGATTTTTAGGCCACCACAAATCTGAAATTTCTCAACGAGTTTTTCGATAGACACTGGCTAGAGCTCGGCGCGGATATCAGTGATCGTCGACTCTTCTGGAATTCTTTAATGAATGTTCGATTGGATTTAAAGGAGCAGATTAAGAGGAAAACTGACAGAATGCAAAAGACATTTGATCTACTCGGAAAGTTCGATAGAAGTCATTTCGTGTTGACGACTGAGCAGATGGCTGAAAGGAATTTCCCGTTTCCTGGGGAGGAGGGCATTGTGGCGACGAAAATGAGGTAGAGTAATATGGAAAAATGGATGGGAAGCTGAAGACGTGGGGATTCTGAATCACGTTTCAGACTTTGATTTTTCTATTTGGTCGCCTTAAAATCCGAACCTAGTTCGCCAATCTCAAATTAAATATGATATTCGAATTCAGCTCGTTGAGACGATTTAGAAAAGTACCCACAAGCCCTGGTTCTGACTACTTTGGTTCTCGACGCGAAAGCTACAGTAACCAATCGTGTCGAGACCCAAAGTGGTCAGAATCTGGGCATAATTATACTTTTCTGAAGCGTCTTAACGAGCTGAATTCGAATATCACATGTAATTTGAGATTGGCGGGCTAGGTTTGGATTTCTAGGCCACCAAATGGAATTTTCGAGTTTTCTCGCTTCCCGTGTGAATTCTAAAAATTCTGATCAGCGAAATGGAATCCGTGGGATTGAAAAGGATGACCATCGAATTTTTCAAAAAAGAAATTGGCGCCTTCAAGTCATTGTATCTTGAAATGTTTTAATTCTGAAAACTAATTCTGAATACTCACGTCTTTAGCTTCCAGAATCATAGGTGAAAAGTCTGGAAATCAATTTCCATATCTAAAAATACGTTTTCCATAGATTCATTGAAATTGCGGAAATTTCTATAAATTTTGAGACGAAATTCCGGTGTTTGATAAAATGAACTCCGTTCAATCCTAGACAAAATCTAAAAATTGATGATTCAAAATTCTCACGACGTCACTTCAATTTTTGGCTCCGGGACGTTTCGACACCAGACATTTCGACACCATTGAAAATCGAATAAAATTTGTCTCAAAAAGGAGATGATTTTAGGGTTTGGAGGGTCCGGGGTTCGACCCCGGGTGCTTGAAAAAATGTTTTATTTTTATTTTTGGGGTTTTGGTACCAATCTGACAACCAGGGTTCGACCCCCACGGGTATCAATGTTTTTTGTTTTTTTATTTTTAACATTTTGGTATTAATCTGACGTCCGGGGTTCGACTCTTGATGCTGGCAAAGCTTTTTTCACTTTGATTTCTGACATTTTTCTTTATTTAAGATAGATAGAAGTAAAATTGCGAGGAAGATGTGAATAGATCCTGGTCAAACGACTTGTACATGTTTTTGAAAAACGATTCCCTATTTTGTATGTTTGAGAAAAGTTTCTCCGTATTCCGGGAGTGGTTTTCTCGAACATTCGAATTATCATCTTTTGAATTGATGCACGCACAAGTCGTTTGACCAAGAGCTATTCACATCTTCCTCGCAATTTTACTTCTATCTAGCTTAAATAAAGAAAAATGTCAGAAATCAAAGTGAAAAAAGCTTTGCCAGCATCAAGAGTCGAACCCCGGACGTCAGATTAATACCAAAATGTTAAAAATAAAAAAACAAAAAACATTGATACCCGTGGGGGTCGAACCCTGGTTGTCAGATTGGTACCAAAACCCCAAAAATAAAAATAAAACATTTTTTCAAGCACCCGGGGTCGAACCCCGGACCCTCGAAACCCTAAAATCATCTCCTTTTTGAGACAAATTTTATTCGATTTTCAATGGTGTCGAAATGTCTGGTGTCGAAACGTCCCGGAGCCCAATTTTTAGTCTGGAAATGTGGAAATTTTTTAGCTCAAAATTTTATTTTTAGAAATTCTATTAGGTCGAAAATTTTTTCTAACGAATTTCTAGACTTTTGAACAAAAAATGTGTGCGTCACCTACCCAGCCATACCAACCATTGACCAATTTTTCCTATTCCAGATACAAAAAGATCACTCACTCCTCACCGCTCTACTCTGTCGATTGCGAGATGTGTGAGACGACTCACGCGAATCGAGAACTCACTCGAATCTCGCTCATCGACGAGAAACAAAACACAATTCTGGATACGTTAGTGAAACCACGTGGAGACATTACTGATTACGTCACACGGTACTCGGGAATAACGGCGGAGATGATGGAAGGTGTGACGACTACATTAGAAGACGTGCAGCGTGCGATTCAGAATCTGTTACCGCCGGATGCGATTCTAGTGGGACACTCGCTAGAGCACGATTTGGGTGCCATGAAAATGACTCATCCGTTTTGTTTAGATGTTTGTCACTCGTTGAATTACACAAATAACGTGTTTGAGAACCGGAATAGTTTGAAAAGTCTGACGGAAATGTTTCTCGGCGAACAGATTCAAACGGAATACGGACACTGCTCCTATGAGGATGCATGGGCGGCTCTGAGACTTGCTCAACTCAAAATTCAAGAGGGAATTGTGTTTGGAGTGGCGAGTTATGGATGGAAATACTCGCAGTATAGAGAGGAACAAAAGCTGAAAAATGGGGATGGGGAAATCTTAAAATTGACTCAAAACTCCGCAGCAGCCCCGATCCCCTGCACCGGATGCCTTGGGCCTACTGTAGTCGGGTGTACTGTAGTCAATTGTAGATGTCGTTTCGTGGCGGGACCCGCGCAATGTGTCGCGTGTTGCGTGAGAAATTTGGTGTCAGAAGAGGGAGATTTCGATTGGAGAGAGACTTTAGAGGTGGATTTGGAGATGGAACGAGTCACGAGTCCCATTGAGAATTATGTGAAGAAAGATAAGATGAAATCGGTTTTGATGGGTTTTGAGGCGCCTGAAGTGTTGGAGAAGATGCCCGAGATGGGAAGGAAGTGAGTTGGGGAAATTGGGAATAATTGGTGTGCAAATGCCAAAAAAAAACAAGAAAAACTGGTATTTTTGATGGAAAATAGCTTTTTTCACCCCAATTTCTTACAAAATCTAACGAAAAATGTGTTTTTTCTCTGTTTTTTAATCGAAATTTGTGGAAAATTGAAAAAGAAATCAAGAAAAATAGATTTTTGATGGATAAATGCCGTTTTCTATCAATTTTTAATCGTGATTTCTCTAAAAAGTAAGGTTTCGCCTATTTTTTTTTCCAATTTTCTTTTTGTTTTAGGTAGGAAAGATGAAAATTCTCCAATTTTCAGAAAACAACTTTTTTCTGACAATTTTAGAAAAACTCAAACTCATATTATAATAGAACGACACAGATCTTACAACCGCGCTCTGCCGAAACCGAAGAAAACAGTGTACGAAATTGAGAGATTCAGAGAAAAAGAGACATTTTTCAAGGGCATTTCGATGGAGCGCAGTTGTAAAACCTGTGCCCAATTAATAGAAAAACTTAACTTTTTTAAAAGTTCCGAAAATTTTGAAAAAATAATAAAAATTCCAAAATTTCCAGAATCCACTTGAAACTGCCCTCCTCATTCCCCACTTACTCTTCATTCATCGACAACGTTGCCTCCGAAATGCTCAATGACAGTGCCATATTCATAGAAATCGATAGGAAAAAAGTGGAACCATTGCCCAGAAGTTCTCCAGAAGATGACGAGGGAGAAGTCGTCGACAATTCAGAAGCTCTCAACGAGATTCTCGAAAAACTTGTGGCGGCGACCACTAAAAACGCGGCTATCATGATGATCTTCTCGAGTCCCAGCAAGAATACTCTTTTTAAGAATATCAAGTGAAACTTGACTTTTTATGGTTTTACGTTATAATTGTTGAATTTTTTTCTAAAAGAATGTTGATTTTAATTAAAATTAATGAATTAAAAGTTTTAAAGTTGGAAAAATGAATAACAAAAAGAAAACAACGAATAACAAATAAAACAAGATTTATTCTTCACTTGGCGGCTTTGCTCAGTTTCGCCTTCTTTTTCAGCTTTTCCAGATCGATCGGCGCATCGGTCGGTCGCTTTTTCGTCTGTTTTTCTCGTGGCGCCTCCTCCTTCGCTTGGTAAACTTTCAGTTTTTGTTTCTGCTTCTCGACGGTTTTCACGGCGGACGCCTCCAGTTTTGCTCTGAAAATAATGAGGTGTAATGGGTGATATTGGTAGAAAAATTTTAATTTCATATTCCGATACTTCAGAAAATTCTGAGCAACTTTCATCATTGGAGCATATGCTGAAAATCGCTCTAAACACTCTAAATTCCAGTTTTTCCGGCTAAAATTGAGCCTTCGTGGAAGAAGAATTTTCCCACGCGAGTTTCCTCCATTCGTTTTCTCGTCTTTTTCAACAAAGTTTCGTGCTTTTTTCAATTTATATCGCAAAAAAAGAAGAATAAAACTATGAAATTTTGTTGAAAAAAGCGAGCAAACGAGGAATTGAGAAATAATTTTGCCCGAGAGGAGTACACTTCCATGAAGGCTCAATTTGAGCCGGGAAAACGGGAATTTAGGGCGTTTAGAGCTGTTTTCAGCATATGCTCCAATGATGAAAGTTGCTCAGAATTTTCTGAAGTATCATAATCCCAAATAAAAAATAAAACTTCAGTCCTCCTTTAATAAAAACAGTTCCAAAAATCTCAATTCTTACCGTTTCTTATTCAACTTTCTCTCATTTTCCCGAATAAAGTACTCTCCACTCTCGATCTGTTTATCAATCTTGCTCATAACTGGAGCAGGTGGGAATGGAGTGTACTCTCCCTTCGGTTTCATCTTATACGCCTTCTTCTTCTTCGCCTCCTTCGTCGTCGACGCCGATTGCACCTTCTTTCGGTAGTTTGGAAGATATTGATCCCAATTGACGTCTTTCAACTCGTCGTTTTTCGAGAGCTCTCGTTTGATCATCATCGTTTTGATGTTGTAGATTGGATGGATGTTTTTCATGCAGTCGGACACGATTTGGCTGAAAATGGAGATATGATTAGTGGGGGAAGCGATTGAAAGTGGAAAACTGATATAAAAATTCAGAAATCGGTCCGGAATCATTCTAGGAGGTTGATTTAACTAAGGAAGGCCTCCAGGTAGCCGTGGAGTTATCAGACGTGACCTATATCATCGAAAAGCTAAGAAAACGCTGATTCCAAATATATATTCTGTTTTTGCCCTCGAGAACTGGTATTCGAGAAACATAAGGTCAAAGTTCGGAAAAATAGAGAATCATTACCTTTTTAACGCGCGAAAATTGCAAAATAATTACAAGCACGTGTCAAAAGGCAATTATTTGTCCTTTGTCCTAACTTCGACCTTGTTTTTAGTGATGGCTTCCGAAACTCTACTTTCAGCGATTATCAGAGGGAAAATCAATCCAAATTAGTGAAAAACTGATTTTTCACATTAAAGTCAAGCTTGTAAGTGGCTATATGTTGTATTTCAATGATTCACACAAGCACTGACTCCATATTTCACTGAAAATGTTGAAATTCTAGTATCGGGGAGTCAAACCCTGTAAGAATTTAAATGTCAGAATCATCTATATGCACTTTCGATCTCATCTGATGCGAATTTCAATGTATTTTGATTGCTGTAGAACCATTTAAGATCATTCAGAACTGAGATTTGTAGCTGTTTTATGATCTAACAAAATGTAAATCAAACAAAATACAACCGCTTTTCACAAGATTTGTGACCACTTTTTGTGTTTTTTCCACTGTTTTCGTTCATTTCTAGCTCAAAAACCATCCTTACTTGATCTGTTTCAGTCCGGACAACGGTCCAACAGCACAAACAGTTCCTCCTTGAACACAAACATAACATTGAGTCAACAACTCCAACGCCTTCAACGTCGCCCCATCATTTCCAATCAATCGAGCACGACGCTTCACGAATCTCTCTTTGTTACGAACCATCGAAGAGATTTTGATAATTTCACAATAGATTTCATCCTCGAGAACACGAATCGCTTGTTCATAGGGAACACTTCGAGAGAGCAGTTTAATCACTTCTCTCGCCTTCATAATTATATATGGATCCCAGGTTTTTCGTGTCGTTCGAACACACATCGTTCCTTCGAGCAAATCGAGATCCGCCTTGAGAAAGTGCTCTCCGAGCGCTTTTTCAATGAGTGGCCAACTTTCTTTGATGTATTTTTCGCGGTATTTTGGGAAGAGAGACGAGAATGAAGACTCCTGAAGCAAACCGTTGGGGTTGTCTTCCTGGAAATTAGATCATCAGAATGCGATTAGAAAGATGCAATAAATGCGACAAATTTGAAGAGAAGTCATGTTTTAGTCAGTTGTTTTTTTAAATTAATTGCTTCGGATAGGAAAAATACCTATTTTCGGCAAAAAAAATCATGAATTTTTGGAATTTTTGTATGAAAAGTCAGTATATTACTAATTTTCTCGTTCAAATCGAATTGAAACAGCTTTTTCATAAAGTTTTGACTGTTTCTATGCGAAAAAATAGATTGGGCTTCGATTACTTAGAAATTACATACGATTGCAGAAAAAGTGAAAAAACTCTCTGAAAAAATGAGAAAATTAACAATTCGCTTTGAAAACTGTATTAACAAGAAGAAAATTTCAATTTTCAGCTTCATTTGGCTCACTTTTACGCAGGTAATAATGTTTCCCATCGAATTTTTCCAGAAAATCCAATTTTTATATTTTTCTCTCATTTTTCTCATTAATTTTCACAATTTCCTCCCCACAAACCTTGCTGAACGTGTTAATATCCCACCACTCGGGATCTTTTTGCGGTCCGAACATTTTCGCAGTCTCCTTCCGCGTCTTTTTCTCCTCCTCTGGCTCATCGGCCCAATCTGGCTCATATTCGCCACGTGGCGGTTTCGCTGCTTTGCTCATCTGAAAAAAATTTCGAAAATTTTTCAAAAAATCGAAAAAATTGAAGAGAAATCAATGAAAAAACTGAAAAAAATGGAAAAATCACCAAATAAAAATATTTTTTACCATGAGAAACCGTGCGGCAGCTTTGCGAAAAGAGCGTGCGGCGGGTTGCATTCCGAGTTATCGCTGGCTCCGCCCACTTTTCCCTGTCGATTAATTTGACGAAGCGATCGGACAGATGGCCTTCAGATGATAAATTGCCGAATTTTTCGGTTTTTTCACTTATTTTTTCGAGAAAAACACAGTTTTTAATGCTAAAAATTCGATGTATTGCAGGTAATGGAGGAATTAACGGATGATCCAGAAGATATCACTGGGACGCAAATTCCTGTTGATAAAACTGATGATGTGAGCGCATTTTTCTGGTTTTTAATTTATGAATAAAATTCAGCTTATCCAAGGCCCATCAACGTCACAAATCGACGAAACTTCGAATGAATCCGCCACGTCGTCGGGAAAAATTTCCAACCCGTCGGAGCCGTTAAGGTGTGAAACCTGCTGCGAAATGGCGGTTTTGAAAGTGTATAAACAGAAGCAGGTAGGATTTTGGGTGGAAAAATATGAAAAAAAATTATATATTTTTTGAAAATGTGAAATTTTCCGGTGAGAAACTGTGAATTTCTGACATTTCTATCTAAATTCGTGGTGTTTTCAAGATATTTGTGAACAGAGAATTTCAAAAACTATCTATTAGCTCGGCACAGTTCCGACAACTGCGCTCCACCGAAATGCCCTTGAAAAATGTCTCTTTTTCTCTGCGTCTCTCAATTTCGCGCACAATTTTTTACGTTTCGGTGGAGCGCGGTGCTAAGAAGCGTGCCGTGCTAATGTGAATTCGTAAAATCTGGAATCTTTGATGATTTCACGCTGGAAATTCGATTTTCCAGTTTTCTAAACCAATTTTTCCATATTTCCAAAAAATCCATTTCCAGCTCCCAAACGGAGGAAAAATTGAGGACATCTTTAAAAACTACTGCAATAAATGCGAATTTCACTTTGGAATGTGCTCGAAGAAGGTGCGAGGAGTGTACTCGTATGTTACTGAAGGTAAGTGGAGGTTTTTTTCGCGAAAAACGGAAAATTTTCAACCTTTTTACCCACAAAAACTCAAAATATCCATTTTCAGAAGGTAGAATACTAACAAATGCCGAAAAGCTGGAATATTTCCGTTCCGAGAAGCGAAAACGATCGAGTTCTCGTCCGATCGAAGAGAAATCGCCTCCTCCTGAACTGAAAGCGAGTAGTTCTGAAATTTCGACGTCTTCTAATGGGTCTGGAAGTTCCGAGGAAAAAGACGAAGGGATAGAAGACATAGGAGATGAGGCTGAAGAGGCTCCAGAATCTCCTCCAGAATCTTCCGGAGCTCCAGAGGGCGTCCTCGTCGAGCCTCAACCCAAAGTTCGGCCGCCTCGAAAGAAAGCAAAAAAGCCTTTGTTTGGTGGAAAACGACCGAAAACCAACTGGTCGTCGTCAAAAAAGAAGAAATCAACGACGACTTCTGATTCAGTAGCACCAGTGAGAAGGGTCACGCCCCCAAAAAAGGCGGAGCCAAAGGTCAAGAAAGAAGACGTTAAAAAGGGGCGGGGTCGACCACCACCGAAGTCTCAGAATTCACAAAAAGATATTCCATCAACGTCTTCTGCGTCTTCTTCTTCCTCAGTTTTCATGCAAAGACCCCTTCTGAAACCAATCAGTACGGAGAGTTCAAGTTGTCAGACTGATTTGGATATGCTTCTGAAATCCACGTATCTCCAGGATGCATACAATGAGACTATGCGGGAAGGGCTCGGGGAGCAGATCTCAGCGAGGCTCAAAGATCAGCCATTGATACTTAGAAAACAGTACTTTTTGATGCTGAAAACTATACAAGCACAAGCGAAAGATATCGCACAGTACAGAGAACTCGAGCAGAAATATAAGAAGGCGGTTGAGCATTTGCAGGCGTTTGGTAGAGCTACCCGGATGAATTTCAGCGATGAGTTGAGAAGTCTTCGAGCGGATATGGTGGAGAGAAAGAAAGAGTTCCAGGATCACGAGACAGAGATGGTTTCGATGTTTCTAAGGGAGAAGAAGAAATATGACGCTTATAAAGAGCAAATGTCTCAAAAGTATGAGGATCAACAGCTAGAATACTCACTGTTAGAAGCGAAATATCAGCATTTGGAGCAAGAGAATGTGTATGAGAAGGAGAGAGCAGAGTACTTCTTACAGCAAATGGATCGGGCGAAGAGTAAGATTTACTCGGCGGAAGAGAGGGCGAACACATCGGAAAGGAAGCTGAAAGACCGCTTATTCCTGGCGAATAATGAGCGATGCACAGGATGTGACGCTCGGGAATCGATTCGAACGAAACTGATGGGAGAGTATGCTGATATGAAGGTGGAGGTGGAAATTGCAAAGGCTGAAAAAGAGGAGGCGTTGAAGAAGGCGGCGTTGTTTGAGACGGCTGCGATGAATTTGGGAAAGGATTGCGATGCGATGAAGTATGAGAGTAATACGTGGAAAGCCTATGCGGAGAGATATAAAAAGGATGTTCAGAAGTTGCAGCAGATTATTAAAGGTAAAAAAAGAAAAGTTTGGATTTTTAAACCCAATTTTCATCAGAGTTAAGAATCAGAGCTTCTAGATCGAATTACAGTTTTCCTAGCCTTAATTGCTTTTTTTGCGTTTTTAGGGCCAAAAACACTTCTGAAATTCGATTTTTTCAATCTAAAAACTTTTTTGTGCTTCTGATGTTATAAAACGCCTCAAAGCGCCAGAAACTAGCGTAGTGGGTCAAACGCGTCCAAGACACGCCATCCGCTCATTTTAAGATTATCTGCAAGTATACGGTCATTTTTGAGTAAATTGAGACTATTGAAAACGCGTCAAAGGTGCACCAGACTCTCAAATCGGTCATTTTTATGCTTCTGACGTGTAATGCCAAAAATGGCTCCTCATCGTCCAGTTGTTCAGTATATTTCAATAGCAATTCTCCTCGTCGTGCAATTTTGAAAGGAACATTTTTTTCAAAAAAATCAAAAAAAAAGAGGAGAATTTCTATTGAAATGCACTGAAAAATTTGCGAGCCAAAATGTGGATTTTGAGAAAATGTGGATTTTGACCTATCGATTTTTCTTCCAGAAAAAGAAAAAGAACTCGCCGACAAAGCTGCGGAGACCCCTAGAAGCATAGCAACCCCCAAAAGTGTCGCGTTGACTCCAATCTATCCAGAACGAATAACACCTCCAGAAGACGGTGAACTACCTGCCACTCCACCACAAGGATCCGCAACTCCGACGGCTTCAAAACCAGTTGAGAAACCAGTTGAGAAGACATTGTCCCAAAAAGTCATCGAGAAGAAAGCGCCGCCCCCGATAGCTTCAGGTTTCGAGTCGTGGATACCAAAAGAGAAATTGAATGCGCCGCCACCAGAGATACCGAAAGCGGTGTCAGCATTTGGAGTTCCTATAAAAACGCCACAACAGAAAGAAGCGGAACGACCGAAACTCGCACCGTCGACACAGCCGCTTCCATGGGAAACGATGGCGAAGACTGTGAAGACGTCGGATTCGTTGGCTGAAGCGTTGTCACGGGCACAAGCTGATGCGTTTTCTGGGAACGGAAACACCCCGGTGCACGCGTCAAAATCGTATTTGGAGGAGATGAATCGGATGGTTAATGTGAGGAAGAGAGTGGGAGAAGAGGTGGAGAAAAGTAAGTTTTGGGTTGTAAAATTAGGTTGAAAATAGAGTTTTTGGGCTGCAAAATATATAAAAATCGTCAATTTTGGGCCTTTTTCGATAATTTTCCCGATTTTTTCGGAAAATTGGGACACAACTATTCCCAAATTTAGGACTTTTTATATAAACCGATTCAGGAAGCCAAGGAAAATATACATTTCTCTTAGTGTCATATCTGAAAATGTGTCTGAAGCGAGTTATGAGACCTCAAAAATCGTTCCTCTTTCAATAGTACATTTCAATAGGAATTCTCCTCGTCTTACTCGTGAAAGGAATATTTTCAAATCATTTTCAAGAAAAAAAATTGAAAAACAAACATTCATTTCCAGGTATGTGCCCGGGTGGCGTTGAGCGCCTCGCATTTTCAGCCGAAATTTGAAAATGCGACGAGAAAGAGTGTGCGAAATTGAGAGACGCAGACACACTCTCTCGATTTTACACACTCTCTCTCGTCGCATTTTCGCCCACTTTGAAATCTTTCAGCGCCCAAAGCGCCTCCCTAGGCACATCCCTGTTCATTTCATTTACAGACATTTTGGAATTACATTTTCGGAAACCGAAAAACTTAAAATTTCAGCCAGAAAACTCGATTTTAGAGTAAAAATCCGATTTTTAGTTCAAAAAACTCAACTTTCGACTCATAATTCTAATTTTCAGTCGAAAAACTCTAAATTTCAGCCATAAAACTCGATTTTGAGTTTAAAAAACCCGATTTTTGATTCAAAAAACTCGACTTTCGACTCAAAAAACTCGATTTTTGATCCAAAATTCGAAAAACTAACTGTCAATTGATCCTGAAAACCCGAATTTTTGCAAGTATGATTTTCATTGAGGAGACAACCTAAAACCCAGTTTCTCCTCCTAAATACTATTTTTATTTTTTCAGAATCCACGAAACCATCTTCATCTCCAGCACCCGCACCAAAAAAACCGAAACCAGCTGGCTCATCAACTCCACTTCCTCTACCCTCCCATCCTCCTGTTCCTCCTCCTGCCGCCGCAACTCCCAAATACAATTCACCAGGAGGATCCTCTACACCTTCTCAAAAATCATCACAGGGTGGTGTCGGAAGTCTATCAAATCTCCGAAAGATCCCAAAGCTCAGCGAGAAACCACCACAACCGGAATTCGCACCGGCGCTTGGTTTGAGTGATAAGAGTAAATCGGAGGATTCGATACCTGGACTTGGAATGGATAAATTGGATGAGAAGACGAAAGAGAAGGAGAGAGAAGAGTTGATGAAAATTAAGCCGGCGGTGATTCCAGCTCAGAAATCTCTGGAGAAACCGGTTGCTCAGGATAAGAAACAGGAAAAGAATCCGCCGCCACCGACACCGAAAACCACAAAATCTCTACCAAATCAACAACAACAGACTCCGCCCAAAAAGAAGAATCGAAAACGTCCCGATTGGCATAAAAGGAATGCGGACAACTCGCCGCCGCTGAATCCGTGGAGACAACAACCTTCTTCTTCTCAGCAATACGGAATACAGACGAATCAACAGAGAGGATACCAGATGGATATGAGTCTCGATAGGCCGTGGAGTGATTCGGGACCACCGCAGAGGAATGCGGGGAGACCACCGAATGAGTGAGTATAGAAATTGGTTTTGAGCGGAAATTTAGCAGTTTTAGCCTGATTTTTCAACTAAAACTTTATGAAAATCGACATTTTTAAAATGTTGTTGAGACCCTTTCCAGCCAAATTTTCATAAAACTTCCATTTCCAGAAGCCGACTGATAGAGTATAGAAATTGGTTTTGAGCGAAAATTCAGCTACTTTTAGTCAAGAATTTACTGCAACAAAAAAACTGCCATTTCTCGCTGATTTTTCAACCAAAACATGATGAAAATCGTCATTTTTGAATGCATTTTTGAGACCCTATTTTTCGGTTTTCTCGGTGGTTTTCGAAAACATTTTTCGGGGAAAAATTGGAATTTTCTGCTGAAATTTTCAAAAAATCAAGTAACGAAAATAGTGATTTTTCGATTTTTCCTGAATTGTTCTAATTTTGTTCTGAAAAACATGTCTCCGGAGTCTTTTTCTGAAAAACTTACAGTTTTCATAAAGATTCGAGATTTTTGCCTCCGAAAAACTCTTGTTTTCTTGAATTTTTATTTTCAAATTTTGGGGTTTTTTTTTCATTATTAGCTCAGCACAGTTCTTCCAACAGCGCTCCACCGAAATGCCCTTGAAAAATGTCTCTTTTTCTCTGGGTCTCTCAATTTCGCACACCATTTTCTTCTATTTCAGTAGAGCGCAGTTGTGAGACGCGTGTCTCGTGCTAATATGAACTTTTCGAAAAAAAAAGTTTTCCGAAAATTTTCTTGCCAAATTTCCACAAAACTTCCTATCTTTCTATCCTAAAAATTTTAGCCTAAAGTTTAAAATTTCCAATTCCAGAAGCTTCACCTCACCTCTCCCGTGGCATCGTGACAATCGTGCGCCGCCCGTCCCAATGCAAGACACTCCGTTCGGCAAGGTGCCAATTCAAGATTTTGCTCAACGACAAATGCTATACCGTCCTGCTCCACAACAACCACCACAACACCAACCGCCATCATTCTACCCTCCTCCACAACACCGTGATAATAATTTCTATTCATCCCGCGACTTTTCACCTCCTAATCATCACCAACATCATCCACAACCTAGAATGTTCTCACCACCGCCGTTCGGCTATTCCAGTCAACCCCCAAATAATAACGGGAATCCCAGATCGTTTTACAGCTAGCTTGTCATTAAAACGTACTTGAAACTAATCAAAAATTCACCCCCAATTCTGATCTCTTTGCTACGTTCCGAATAGTTTTATATGTTTTATCAAATTGTTTCCGCCTCGTTTTTTTTATGTATATTCTCATATTGATTTAAGTTTTATTAAAAATCTCACTATTTCTACTTATCCAATTCCAGACTCAACCTGTGTTCCCACGATCACATTCAATGTTATTTATACATTTTATATTCTTTATTCATTATTTATTTATCTTTTCATAATTTAAATGTAACCAAAAATCTCTTCCTTCTACAACTCCTCCTTCCCTGGTCGAATCAACTTCTCGAGTTGTAGATCAAAATGAAGGAAGGCGTTGCCTGGAATTGCTGGCGGTCTTCCCTTCTCTCCATAGGCGAGCTCTGGAGGGATCACCACCTTTCTCCGCTCTCCTTGACACATTCCCTCCATCGCAACGTCCATTCCCTTTATCACTTGTCCTGTGGCCATTTTAAAGATGAATGGACGGTTGCGGCTCCAGCTGGAGTCGACGAATGTTCCATCTTCGAGGTACAGTGTGTACTGTTGATGGAGGGTGTCTCCGGCGGTGGCCTTCTCGGTGCAACCCTCGACTTCGTGGGTGATATGGATGTGAACGCCGTCGTCGGTGATCCACTTGTCTCCGGGCTTTGGACGGAAGATTGATTTGAGCTCGACGAAGTAGTAGAGGGTGTCTCCTTTCTGGAAGATAAAAGGGTTATTGAAAGTGCGATGGAGCGCTACTGCTGGAGATCCAGAATAAGAAAATTCTGATATTCCAGTTGGAATAATGAGATTTCTACTTCCTGTGTTGTCAGATCCCAACTTTCAGAATTCAAAAATTCTGAAAATTTCGGACTAAACATTGTATTATCACGGCACAGCTCTTACAACTGCGCCCCACCGCAAACGAGAGAATATCGGCGGGAGACTCAGATTTTCATAATTTGTGATCTATTTTTGCTATTTTTCAAAAAACAAATTTTGTAAATTGTTATGAAAATAGCGAAAATAGATCAAAAACTGTGAAAATCTGAGTCGGCGCGAGACAAAACTCTGCGTCTCTCGCCGATACTCTCTCGTTTGCGGTGGGGCGCGGTTGGAAGAATTGTGCCAAGCTAATAGCGTTCTACTTCAAGAAATTGTCTGTTTTGCTAGAACTGGTGTTAATCATCTCTCAGAGCTTTAAAACTTGACAATTTCAGCATCACAACAAGACTAATCGGAAGGTCCCGAACTCTAGGGATCGTCTAGATAGTCTGAGCCTGATTTTCTAGTCTATTCGAGCTATGAAGTGCATTTCTATCAGCCCAGTTAGGTTTTCCTATTTTTGAGTTATGCGGATTGGGTTCTTTTCGTTTAGCTATCTAGAACGGAAAAGAGAGAACAAGATTTGCCTAGGTTTTATTTTCTATGTCGCTATTTGACAAATGACAGTTCAACTCACTCCCTCAACCTCCTCTCCATCGTCATCGAATCCTTGCTCTGGTGGAATCACCACCTTCCGCTGCTCTCCGACGCACATTCCCTCCATGGCCACATCCATTCCATGAATCACTTCTCCTTTACCCAAAGTGAATGTATACGGTTTCTGACCAAAGTTACTTCCGATCACTTTTCCCTCCTTGTCAGACAACTTGTAGAATTGCTCGAGTTGATCGCCGGACTCGGAGCGGATTTTGCATTTTGAGTCGCCGATTTTCTTGATAATCTCGATTTTGACGCCCTCGTCGGTGGTCCATGATCGGTCGTTGTTTGCAGCGTAGCACACGGCTAGTAACGAGGAGAAGATGACGGTTTTTAATATCATGATGGTGGTGAAGGTCTAGTTACTGTAAGAAATTGGAGATGGTATAGGTGATAGAGAAGTATAAGAACGAATGTTTCAGTGTGGTTAAGAAGCTGGAGACGTGAGGATTCAGAATCCGTTTGAAGATTTTGAATAAGCTGAGTTCGAACGGGAATAGAAGTGATTCGAATATCGGGTTTTCAATTTTAGACCAGACATCAATAAGCAGGATTGGCCTATTTCAGTCTGAATTAGCAGATTTGCTGTAACTCCCTTGAGACTTAAGACCGTACAAAAAAAATAGTAAAAGGAATATTTTGGTTTTATCTACATTGGTATTTTGGGACTGTCAGAGAAACCGTAAGACGATCTCAAACTTTGCTCATTTTTAATAGCGAAAAGTACAAAGAGTTTGTCGATCTCCAAAACAGTTGAATATGGTTAGGAAGCTGACGTCGTGAGGATTCAGATTCTGTTTGAAGATATTTCTTAAGATCAAGTGGGTCAGAGCTGTGAGGGTGTTAGTCATCATTCTTCATTTCAAGCTAATGATTCAAGCTGAAAACTGGAAGAAGTAGACGGTCACTAAGAAAACACAAAAACGGTAGTACACGTGGAAGGAGGCGACGCAAAGAAGGAAGCAGAATATATCCTGTCCTGTCCCGACTGCTGACCGCCTTCTTGCAAGTGTCTCTCTCACCACTTCTCATCTAGTTTCTATTCCGTTCTCGGCCTCTCCTCCTTCCACATCTTCTGACAGGTTATCCCTTCTTGTAGTCTTCCTACCGCGGAAAGACGCAGAGAAGACCTTCACCTTTTTTATCGGTGTAGTGAATCGGTAGTTATCAGAGAAGAGGATGTATTCATTTCATGAAAAATCAATAAGTTAAAAGCGAATGTTTTAGACGTGGCAAGGCTGTAGGGGAATTGAAGCGGTGGAGGTCCGAGTAGGATGTAGAGCATTATCGGTGTCTCTGAAATTAAGGTTGTTGTCATGATTGAGATCTAGAATGCCCAGAAAAGATTGGTCAGATAGATTTCCAGTTTTTTCGGGAATTTTGTGGTTTTTTACTACTTTCAGTACATTTTTTCTTCGAATTCTCAAAAAATCCCCGAAAATTACATTAGGGATCGTTCCAGATTGAGAGCCGCTGGAACAGTACTGATTCTGGTATTCCTCCTGTCTACAGGGTTCAATTTTTCTTATTTCTGAACCCACGTTCTCTGAATTTCTCGAAAATCCGATAGTTATAGTCATAATGACTGGAGTTTAGAACTGACAAGTAAATCAGTCTGACCTAAGGTTTCAAGATTCATGAGATCCAGCTCTCCCCTCAAAAGACTCACCTTTGAATTCAAGTTGACCCGTTCTGTGAAACTGGTGTAGATCAAATTGCCGACCACCAGCAGTATCAGGGATAGGGAGATGGCGATAACGAATCCGGCAGAGACTCGAATCATGAGAGCCGCATAGTCGTACGGTTTTTCGATCTGAAAATTTGATTCTTGGAGATGGATTCTCATTGGAAAAAAGTCTTTTCAGACAATAAAAAAGAGTCGGATCTGACTAAAAAGCTGAAAATGCGAGGATTCTGAATCAGGTTTCAAATTTGAGCCGAGATCAGGAAGGCTTGTTACTCAGCTCATATCAACTTTGAGAAAAATCTGAAAATATATTCAGAATCCTCACGTTTTCTTCTGGATTTTTTGGCTAGGGTAGGCGATTCCTCTATAAAAAGTCTTACCTGCATTATTGTTTCCTTATTTCCTTTGAGCTCTCAAATACCTCAGAAGACGTATCCTTCCTCCTCAACACACACACAAAAACTTCCGTCCTAATAGTCGAGCGCGGAAAGTAAAGTGAATTTCGAGCGGGAGGAACGTATCATGGGATGAGACGAGTCGCCGAAGGAGCAGTGTGCTTGAGAAGAGTTTGTCTTGAGAAAAAGAGAGAGAGAGTCATCCCTTTTCTTCACTTGATGGGGCGGAGAAAAGAGGAAAAAAGAGAAGAAAAGTGCGGGGAGAGGGTATTGATTTGAGTGAGAGAGGACAGATGGGTTGGTGGCTCTCTCCGAATCATTAGTCAATTCATTTGTCATGCTTTGTGTTGTCAAATCTCTCGTCGTTACATTACAAAAGAGAGAACAATGTGGTTTTCAATGGGTGTTGTGAAAATGAGGTATACGGTACCCAAATGGGAAGAATTTCGTATAGAAAATGGGTTTGGAATGGCCCATTTAAGGGTATCGGAAAAGGGCATCGAGACCAGAGGAGAGCATTGGTTTTTATCTGGGAAGAAGGTCTTATTGTCGGCATGTTGAAGCTTTGGAAGTTCAGGAATAAGAAGGAAAGATATTCAGAAGCTAGATCATAAGATCGTTGAGTCTAATAATTGTCTGAAAGCTCAATAAACTGTTACCTCAAAACTGTGATTCGATCAATTGATCATAAATTAATAAATGCATCACACTCTAGATGACAAACAGACCAGAATATCACTGTCGTTCGGAATCTGAGTAAGATGACTATACAGTATCGATCTACTTGATAGATCTATTCAAGAGAGTCTGGTATTCAAACAAGAAATGACACCTGAAACTCTGGAGTTCACTGTTTTTCGACATCACTTCTAGAGTGTGTCATGGTTTCTATGATTGCCTCAGAGCTGGCCTAGTTGGTGGTGAAGGAGGTGGATGCGTCCGTGATCCAAGCTGGAGTACTTACCTCGCCGGCACTCCCTGCAGTAGGAATCCGCCAAGCCAGTTGCCAAGGTTTTTTTCGGTAGACACATACGGCGACTTCTGACGGCTTCCTCTTCATTTATATGCACAGAAATGTAGGGTAGATCCTTAGCGTAAGGTCATCAGGTTGATTGGTTTCAGTGTGGTTGGTCACGGTTCACGTTTCACGTAGTTGTTAGTATTCTGTGTATTATTAAAATTTCCTGATTTGAGTAAAATATATAAGTCTGACAGTGGACCAGGCCTAATACTCAGGGTCATGAATTAAGACCTATTAATTCCACGACACTTTAAACCTAAAGTAGAGAATGTCAATAACCGTTTGACCATTACAGGACAAACTCATGTCTACACCAGTGTTGTCGGCAATTCCGACTTCCGACTTCCGGGTGTTTTTTCACTTCCAACTTCCGACTTCCGGATAAGGAATTTCTCTTCCGACTTTCTACTTCCGACTTCCGGATAAGGAAAGTTACTTCCGACTTACGTCATTTCATAACTGTGGAATTTACGAAGAGTACATATGACAGAAATACTTGGAAAAATGGTTTAAAAGGACAGAAAATAGGATTTTCTTCTGCCAAGAACAGTTTTTTTCACAAATTTTTCCGAATTTTATGATCTTTTCTCTTGGAGTTTTTGAATTTTTGCAAAAAAATCTACTTCCGACTTCCGGATAAGATAATTTTGACTTCCCAACATCTCTGGTCTACACAAAAGTAGCTATTTTGGATGAAATCTATTTAAAACCGCTGTCATACGAGGAATTACAAAAAGTCATCACTCACTCCACGATATCATTCAGTTGATTCCAGATGCAAAGATTAAATTCTCACTATTCAAATAGTCAAACATGTATTTAGCAACTGGTGAATGACGAGATCTCCGTCCAAGTCCATCTGCCCTTTCTTCCCAGAACCCAAGTCTCTGAATCTTTCTTCTCACTCTCTCTCTATCGATTCTCTTCTTTTTCTTATTTCTGTCATTAGTTTCAATCACTTTTCTTTTACTCTTTTTTTCATTTTTTTCCCTCTAAATTGCTCATAATTTATCTCATTACATTTCTAGATGGCGAACGCCAACCTAACTCCGATGCCTTTTGTCCGAAAATTCGGATCCGCCGCCAGTGCCACAACAACATCGTCGACAGATAGGAGTAGTCGATCGGAGGATGTCGGAGGAGATTCAGGTAAGGATTTGAGGATTGGAAATTTATTTTTTTTAAATTGAGAAAAATCTTGAAAAATTAGGTTTTTTGAATTATAAAAAACGATTTTTCAAAGGATTTATTAAAACTTTGCTGAGAAAATCGATTTCCTGGTGAAGAAACTGTAAAAATTGCGGTTTTTGAGCAATTTTCCACCATTTTGTATTCCAAATCTTGATTTTTCTGGAAAAAATATATCAAAACCTCGATTTTTTCGACATTTTTAATCATTTTTTGACAAAAAGCCGCTAAAAGTAGATGTTTTCCAGCGGAAACCTTGAAATTTTACAGTTTTCTCTCTTGTTTTCTGAGAATTTTTCCCAAAATTGAGATTTATTCAGTCAAAAATTGAGAAAAATCAAGGAAAAATAGTGTTTTGGAGCCGATTTTCGATGAAATTATTGGTTTTTTACTGGAAAAATTGATTTTTTTTTTTGAGAAAAATATGGGAAATTGGACCCAATTTTGACCCAAATTTGTTTAAAATTTTCTACTAAAAAATGGTTTTTTCTGGAAAAAATATATTAAACCCTCGATTTTTCCGACATTTTTAATCATTTTTTGAATTTTTCTCTAGTTTTCTGAGTTTTCCTTTTTTTCTCACCCAAAATTGACATTTCTTCAGCCAATTTTTCAGTCAAAAACCTAATTTTCCAGGCAAAAAACCGTCCCTGGCTGCATTGGCTCAATCAGCATTCCCATCTAGATACGATCCAAATGCATTTGTTGGTATGTCTACGCCCCGCCCATTTTCAGATTTTCAGTCAAATATTAGCTCGGCACAGTTCTTACAACTGCGCTCCACCGAAATCCCCATTGAAAAATGTCTATTTTTCTCTGAGTCTCTCAATTTCGCACCCAATTTTCTCCAGTTTCGGTAGAGCGCGGTTGTAAGAAGCGTGTATAACTCATTTCTCATTTCTCCCCAATTTCAGATATATCCGGTGCCACAATAGCCGCTCCAACGATAACAGGCGCGTGTAAACGATGCGGATATCCGGGACACTTGTACTTCCAGTGTCGGAATCACATCGAAGTCCGTCCGAATCAATCGACGAAAGCGTACGAAGTGAGTTCGACGTCATCTGAATCCAGCGACGAAGAGGATACTCCACTGATCGCTTTGGAAAAAGAACGGAAACGAGCGAAGAAATTGAAGAAAAAGGAGAGAAGAGAGAAGAAAAAGGCGAAGAAAATGGAGAAGAAGGAGAAGAAAGAACGGAAAAGAAGTCGCAAGGATTCAGATGATTCTGATTCGGATTCTGAGGAAGAGCGAAAGAAGAAGAAGAGGAGTAAGAAGAGTAAGAAGGAGAAGAAGAAGCGACGTCATTCGGATTCTGACGACTCGGATTCTGATGATGGAGATCGGCATCGTGACTCGAAACGCCGTCGTAGAGACTGATTTTCAACAATTTTAATCTTTTTATGATGATTTTAACCGATTTTTAACTGATTTTTTTGACTTTTGACTAATTTATTAAGGAAATTTAATTTTTTGCTAGAAAATTACGGAAAAATTCAAAATTTTCCATCCTTTTTTGAAATTCTAATTAATGATGAGATCTTTATTAATTGTTCTGTGACTTGTGATGATCTTTTTTCCTTTTTTAAACAAATTTAAATAAATTAATCCGCCACTACTCGTCGTCCTCGCCTCTCTTCGGTGTCAATTCGGTAGATACTGAAAAAATAATTTTTTCAACTTTTTGATTTTCTCCCTTCACTCTACCAACCTTCCTTATAAATCTCTGGATATTTCGTCGCCAGCACCGTCTTGAACATTCGGATTTTTTTGAAAATAAACTCGAGATCCGTTTTCATTTGGAGAATTGTCTCCCGATGGCCAACGGAGTCTTTCTTCGCTTTTTCTATCCGACGATCTCCCAATTGAGCACAATTCATGAGCATCTCGTTTGTCTTTTCAAATCGTTTCAGACTGGAATTGAGCTATTTTTAGAAGGAAAAAATAGAATATTTTTGAGTTTTTGGATCTTTAAAAATCCAATTTTAAACTCAAAATGAACGATATTGAATGAAAATTTTTCATGAATAATCGGGTTTAAGTCATTTGAATTTTTGACTGAAAATCGGGGTTTTCTCCATTTTTGGGGAATAATCAAACTGAAAATTGACTTTAAAAATATATATGTTCTCGTATTTACGCGTTTTACGCGTAAACATTGCCATCATTTTTTGAACTCTTCAACCACGTGTTTCTTTCTGACTTTACCTTAAATGCATCGATTAGTTTTAAAGGATTTTCGTTCATTTCGAAACATTACAGCAAACCACTTCGCCTTTTTTCAGTAAAAATGGCCGAAGTCACCGGGAGAAATCCATTGGCTATTCGTAGACGAATTCTCGAAGAATTCGAAAAAGTACAAGCACAAATTGCAACAAATCCGGAACTATGGAGAAAATTGAGTTTCGAAGCTCACAAAGAATTGTGTACAGTACTGGGAGCGAACTTCATTGACTATCCGGAATTCGAATTCTGGTTCTCAAGATTCGCTCGAGGAGATATTGATTTGAATTATGATAAAAGGTTCGCTCATAGAGTATATAGAATATTCACAATTTGTCATTTTCAGTTTTGATCCAAAAACCCGCTCGCTCACCGATTTGCCATTGGAAATTTTCAAGAAAATTGGTGAAAACTTGGAGATCTTAGACAGGTAAACAAGCAAAATAAAATTTGGAGTTTATTTTTCATCAAACTAATTTTTCAGATTGCAACTCCGTATTGTGTGCAAGGATATTCGATTTCAAGTCGATAACTGGGATCCAAAAGTGAATAAGATTTTCTATTGCAAAGGGAATAATTGGAGAGTCTGTCAGACGTCAAGACCGGAACTTTATTGGATGGGCAATTTTGAACAAAATAGAAATAACATATTCCACCCTGGTTTCAATCGGGATCCAATTTCTTTCGTGATGAGTGTGCTGAAGCTCCCAAAACTCCGATTGGAAGAATTGACGATTTATGAAGATGACAATTGGAAGAAATTGATAGAAGAACTGGACGAATCGAATCGGAAACTTCACGTTAAGAAGGTCTTCTATCCAAATGGTTACGATTCATCAAAAATTGATTTACACTTCATGATTCCCGGAGAACTCGAAGAGATCACACTCAGCAATCAAACAGGCAGAGAAATCTATGAAATTATTGAATCGGAGCAATGCCAAGCAGCTAAAATGATGTATATTGACAGTACGATAGCCACTTCTAGTTTTCCATTGCAAGCTCTTTACAATTGCCCTCGATTCACTCTGAAACTCGGAGGAAGACCTGCAGATGGTTTGAAATCGAAATTTCTCAAGGTTAGCTTTTTTTAATTCATCGAAGAGTCTCCAATTCTATCGTTATTTTCAGAGACTCATGGAATATGGAAAAGTACAAACATGCGTTCTTTACGTTTCCAAATATCGTCCCGAACTGAGTCAAATCTTGAAGTATTTCAATGAGCCAGAGGCTACGGTACCAAACTTCCCGTCGCTTCGTCGTTATCCGATTCCGGAAACAAACGAATTCTACGAACTCGAATATGTAGTGGAAGTTGACCATTATAGACGTCGAGAGGAGTTCGTTCGTCTCGAAAAGAAACAATAATTCTACTTTAAATTCATTTTACCTTTTAACCCATTTTTTTTTCTAAATTTCAACATTTTCCCCTTATCCACTACTTATCACCTTTTCGTGTCGAAAACTCGTTTTCATAGCAAAAATTGTCGAAAGTTTATTTCTGTGAGTAATTCTTCAAAAGTATAAATTTTTCCGATATAAATTAATGTAAAAATCACGATTTTATTATGATTTCATTTTTTTTGTGCATGAGAAGACATCTCGGCCCGTTTTTAAACAATTTTTCAAAACATTTTGAGTTTTTGAATTTTTTTTGTTGAAATTTTTTGAAAAAAGTATAGTTTTCGAATAATACAACTTCACAAAACATTAGCTATCTACCCGGATTTTCGGATTTCATTCAAAAATCACGAAAAATAAAATATTTTCAGTATTTTCCAATTGAAATTCATTTTTAAACGCGTTTTTCTCGATTTTCCCTTCCAAAATCGTTTATTTTGTGTTGCTAACCTCTGTCGCTGCGTATCAATGATTCCCTGAATCGTGAATTCGTCGATTTGTGAGGTGAGCGAGTCGATGAGTTGTGGTGTTTCCTGAAATTCATATTTTCAGATTTCCATCGTTTATTAGCACGTCACGCTTCTTACAACCGCGCTCTACCGAAACCGAAGAAAATTGTGTGCGAAATTAAGAGACTCAGAGAAAAAGAGACATTTTTCAATGTGATTTCGGTGGAGAGCGGTTGTAAGAAGCGTGCCGAGCTAATAAAAAAACTAAAACTAACCGGGGTGTCAACGGAGCCGTCACCGTTGCTTCTCGACGGGAAGAACGGGTTGCCAGGTAGATTTCGTCGCTGCTCCGCCATTTTTCTATAATTTTCTCACTGGAAAAACTCAAAAAAGCTTACTAAAGAAGACTTTGGCGGAAAAAGACATAAAAAGTGAAAAAGAACATAAAACATGGGAAACTGGGCAGGAGGGGGACGTTGTCATTGGAGAAAATATTGATTTCGAAGCAGCATGGCCGGCAAAAACACAAAAACTTTTCAATCAAATGTTTTCAACTTTCTCTTCACATTTTTCCAAAGAAATCCATTAAAAGATTGATATGAAAACGAGAAATCCCATTAGCAGGCATGTCCGCTCGCACCCTTATCGATCCGAGTGTTCCGCGGCCTTGGCCGTCCCGCTAATGTTTGTTTTATGTTGCGAACATTCTCACCGATAGATAGTTTTAATGTTTTACTCCAATTCTTCGATGATTTTCCCATTTTCCTTGGGTTTTCGCACTGAAAATCTGTTGAAAAAGCGAAAAATTTTAATTTTTTCAAAGTTTCAGCGGAATTTTGGAGCATCGTTGCCGCATTTTGGAGTGTCGTCGCTTCTGGATTTATAGCAATTTTCAAGCGAATTAAGTATGATTTTTGGAATCAGTGGTGTATAAAAAAGCATTGTAGGTTTTAATTGATAAGATTTTTCAAAGAATTTTAAAAAGAAAGCGTTGATTTCTTTTTTCTTAACCTGTTTCAACCTGAATTATCTATTTTTATTTCCAGCGGTCCGATGAGAGCC
Organism: Caenorhabditis remanei; assembly: GCF_010183535.1. Taxonomy (NCBI): domain Eukaryota; kingdom Metazoa; phylum Nematoda; class Chromadorea; order Rhabditida; family Rhabditidae; genus Caenorhabditis; species Caenorhabditis remanei. The sequence continues at coordinate 4,774,949 of NC_071332.1, forward strand.
AACTATGACAAAACCACCGCATTAGTATATCATAATGACTTTCTTATGAGAAAAATAATCGGAAACGTGGAGCAATTCAAAGATAGAAATTCTCTGGAATTAACGAGTCGAAGATTGAGAGAACTCTGTCTAACTACACCGATTACTCTAAGGAAAACGTATGCGATTCGCTCCGAAGATAAGTATGTGAGTTTTTCGAAAATGAAAATCACTGAAAAATGCTGAAAATTGCAGTTTCCTTCCCTCTTCCATCTTCTAGGACACCCGAGAAGAAGCTGGTCTCGCTTGACGATTTCCACGTGTTCAGACACTCCAGAAGAGGAGAAAACCGAGATTTTGGCGTATACTTGGAAAAATCTCAGTGGAAATGGAGGTAATCCTTGAAAATTTGCTAAGAACCTTCTTAAATTCCAAAATACACACCTCCACCGTAAATCTACACTACAGTAACCCAACTCGCTAAACAACACGCACCGGAGCATAGTTTGTGTGGATTTACGGGATATTAAATGTTTTTTTGTGGATTTTTAGACGGTTTTAGGGGTTTTCATGCATTAAAAAACCATATATAATTATAGAAGTGTTCTTCGACGGTGTGCGCAAGCGTCTTCTCAATCAGATCACCGAATTCGAGAGCACACACCGATTCAGTTGGAAAGTGCTTCAAAATCTTCAACGATTCCCCAAATTGAATCGAATAATTGTGCACAATGCGAGAGGTTCTTTGGATGAATCGGAGGCTGATGAAGAGTTGAAAACGCCATTTTTGGAGCGGATTGAATCGTTGGATCTGGTTTTAAATCGTGATTTTTGCATAGAAATTGCAAAAATCAAGCGATTGATTGGCCCGAATTTGAAGGATTTTTCTTGTCAAATCAACCCGATTCAATCGAGAAATCAGTGGTTTATCGAGGAAATAATGGTGGAAATGGCGATTCAGAATGTGAAATTGAACACATGTCGTCTCCATTTTCCGAATTCTTTGTTTCCACGTCATCTCGTCGTGGCAATCTGTCAATTTATGGCCGAAAGAACGGAGAAAATTCAAGTTTCGATGGGTGGTGACGTCATCCGCACGCTTATTGGCACGGTGCCAGCAATCAGAATTCAGTTCTCGACGGCGGAGGATGAAACGCTGAAACTACTGGTGGAGGCATGCCCCATGATGTTTCAGAAAGCGGAAATTGTAAAAATTACGGATATTTTTCCGGAAAATGTTGTGCAAATTGTGGAGATGATGCCCAAGTTGTATTCGGTTAGAGAGATGATGATTGGGTAAGTTTAGAGAACATTTTCCACTCAAAAGTCGCAAAATGTAGCCAAAAATTCTTGAAAATTAGCAAAATAAAGACACCTTCACCGTAAATCTACACTACAGTAACCCAACTTGCTAAACAACACGCAAAGGCGGGATATCGGAGCGTAGTTTGTGTGAATTTACGGGAAAAAAGAAAGGTTTTTTGGCCTTTACAATTTTTAAACGGTTTTAGAGATTTTAAATGCGTTTTTTCAACTAAAAATCACATTTTCAGATGCACACACCACCGAGATCGTCTGCACCCTATCGACCAAATCATCGGCTCTCTTCCCTTGTCTCTCCGTTCTCTCCATCTGGATAATTGTAAAATGACACCGTCTTCAATCGATTATTTGATAATTCGAAATGGAAAATCTCTCGAAAATCTAAAATTAACGAGAAATGGATCATGCAACACCTCGACGAACTTTCTGAAGATTTTAGAGGGATTTCCAGAATTGAGGAATCTGAAAGTGGATATGACTATACCTCATTTGATGTTTAAGAAGATCGTGGAGCATCGGAATTTGAGGAAATTGGAGGGAGTGGTTAAAGGGACACCCCCAGAGCAAAATATGCAAATTGTAGGTCACAAAGCTATTTTTTCGGAAAAATCAAGTTAAAAAATTTTTTTAATTCGCCATAGAGCGCACTTGCAAGCTCAAAAGTTTCAAATTCCAATTCAAACTTGATGAATTTCAGCTCCGTCAACACTTCCGCCATGTGATACTCAAAAAAGTCGATCGTCATAAGCAGAATCTCATAATTTCAGACAGGATCTCATAAAATTTGTGATTTTTTGTTAATAAAATGTGTTTTTTACCCTTTTTCTATCAACTTTTCAATGGTAACAACCCATTTTGGTCTATTTTTTCACCAATTTTTCCTCAAAAATTGTCTAATTTTACCTATTTTAGAGAAAATTTAGAAACCCTGAGCCATGAGCGATGTGCTCCGAAATTTACGAGAATTTCGGAAAGAAAAAGAGAAAATAAAGTTGGAAAAAGAGGAAATCAAAGAGGAGAAAATTGAGAAGAAAGTGGAGAAAAAGGGAGCGAAAAATGGGAAAGAATGGGATTTTTTGTTGAAGGCTGAGCCGGTGTCAGAGGATTATGGTAAGAGGGATTTAGATTGGAAAAAAGTAGAAGAATAGAGAAATTTTCTATATTTTTGTTGAGAAAAGTAGCTAAATACTCAAAAAGTTTGAATTTAAATCCGAAAAAGGTCAAATTAAATTGTTTTTCAGCCAAAATTTCCTAATTTTCACTGAAAAAAACAGCAAAATATCCAGAAATCGCATTTTCAGCTGATTTTTCGAATTAAAAAACCATTTTTCTGCGTTTTTCCAGTAAAATTCGACATTTCCACAATAAAAAAGCGGTTTCTATCTTTTCAAAATAAAAACTTTTTGGCTAATTGTTCCTGATCCAACTAGATTTCCAGAATTTAAAAGCTCTGAAAAAGAGAAAAATGCAAAAGTTATAAATTTTTTTTCTGAAAATTCCGTTTTTTACACGAAAACTCCTTCTGGACATCCTATTTCTTTCAGAAGACCGCCAATGGATCTCCACCCCGGTCGCCTTCGTTCTCTACGTGATTGGCCAATCTTTGGCTATTTGGTAAGCAAAAATATATCAGAAATGCTTTGAAAATGACCACAAATTTCAGTTTTTTGCTATTTTTAGATATTTTTTTTGCCAAAAATAGGCATTTTTCAACTCAATAGCAATCGGGGGTCTGCCGGTTTTCCGTCAGATTTTTCAATTTGAAAACCTCAAAATTAAAAAAAAAAAACCAACTTTTCAAGTAAAAATTGAAAAAAAGACTGATTTTTTGGCAAATTTCTTTCAAAAAAAATCTGCATTTTTGGACATTTTTCCGTTAAAAATACAGATTTTCGGCGAATTTCTGAAAAAAAAAACGATTTTTGGACATTTTCCCCGCAAAAATCCATTTTTTTCGACAAATTTCTGTCAAAAATCAGAATTTTCAGACGTTTTTCCGTTGAAAATACAGTTTTTCGGCAAATTTTTGGACATTTTTCCCGCAAAAATACAGGTTTTTGGCAAATTTATATTTTAAAAATCAGAATTTTTGACGTTTTTTTCCGTTCAGACCATATGCACATTTTCTATATATATATCTGCAATTATCTTCCCCCTCCTCATGTTGAAAAATCGTTTCCGAACGGAGTGGACAGACTAAATGACACATGTTTGTGCAGTGAGAGAGAGAGAGCACTCGAGAAGAGAGACGCAGAGAAAAAGAGAGAGTGCTCTCTCTCTCTCCACTCCTTCTCCAAAACCATTGTCTTTTTGCTAATTTTGGTCCCTTCTCTCGTACTATTTTATTAAGAATTTCGTAAGAATTTCTATTCTAGGACCGAATTCGGATGTGTCTTCCTCATTGTTTCGCTCATTTTCTTCACTTATTGGAATACTGGAAGACGTCGTCAAGGGGAGATGTCAGCCTACTCGGTATTCAATCAAAATTGTGAACGACTCGCTGGAAGTATGACGGCCGAACACTTTGAGAGAGATATGTTGAGGCAGAGGAGGTGATTGCGGTGAGTTTTTTGTGTTGGACATTTGGGAAAAACTGTGAAAAATTGACAGAAAAAAGCGATTTTTCTGATAAAAACTGTTTTTAGCACCAAAAACTGCAAAAAAAAGAATGGAACTTGCATTTAAAAACTTTAAAAAATGACTATTAGCTCGGCACAGTTCTTACAACTGCGCTCTACCGAAATTCCCGTGAAAAATGTCTCTTTTTCTCTACGTCTCTCAATTTCGCACACACCTTTTTTCGATTTCGGTAGAGCGCAGTTGTAAGACGCGTGTCGTGCTAATAAATTCACCAAAACATCCGATTTTGGACCAGAAAACTCAATTTTTCAGAAAAATATACACAAATAGAGTTTTCCAACCGATTATTCTTGTAAAATTTGCTATTTTCTCATAAAAATTGTATAATTGGACATCTGCGCACATCTGAGGTCTTAATTTTCACAAAAACCCGGAGATTTTGTCTTAAAAAGTGCGTTTTCAATAAAAAATTTACTCGAAATCTGGAAAAATTGAAAACTACAGTATGAACTTCCTCCTAGATCATGTAGATAAAAAGATGGCTATTTTGTGCGGTTTCGCCAAAAAAAAAAACCTCAAATTTTGACTGAAAATTGTAAAAACTACAATAAGAACACCTTCCCATTGTTTGTAGATCAAAAATAATTTATAAATTTCAACTCAATCTCCATATACGGTAGATTATCAGTAGATCAAATTTAGACATCTTTTACCCCATTCGATCGCAAAAACGTACCATTTTTTATCATCTCTCTCTCTCTCTCTCCTCTCGTGTTTCAGAAATAATTGAATTTCTAGAAGCGAATAATTAGTACATTAGTAGTCTCATCAGTGGTAACCCTCCCTCCAGTTTTTTTGGCTCACTGAGCTCCTATTATATTCTCGAATATATATGGAATGGGGTCTAATCCTTTTCGGCGGAAAAAGGAGTGACTCCTCTCTCTTCCTCGTTTTGTTTATTTATACGAATGCATTCGAGAGAAAGAGAGAGAGAAACCGAAAATGGAGATGACACTGACAGTGAATGCATCTCATTTCCATTTTCGTTTTTTTTCCACTGATTTTGATTAGAAAATCAGATGATGATTTTCTAATTTTCCAATAATGATATGTGCGCTCTATTGAAAAACTTGTGTTGGAATCGCTAGATTATCAACAGAGCGCAATTGATTATAGACTGATGACATCGCAGAGAAACTGTTGCCTGATGGTATTAGCACGGCTTGCTTCTTACAACTGCGCTCTACCGAAACCAAAGAAAATAGTGTGCGAAATTGAGAGACTCGGAGAAAAAAGTTACTTTTTAAAGGCATTTCGGTGGAGCGCAGTTGTAAGAGGGGCGCCGAGCTAATAGAGCACTCCGTATCCATCGCCTGGCTATTGAGTCGCTACTCATTCAGAAGTGAAGCTTGCGATACTCAGCTGAAGTCAAAAAATTCGCTATTCCGAACTTTGCTGACTAGCAGAGTGTTAAATAGACCTGATAATCGCGAATACTCAAATGAGTATTCGCGTTTAAGGTCGCTACGCAGTGAACTGTTCCATCCTTCGGTTAGACTCCAATCGTCTTGATGATCATATGATTGAGTGCTAGTCAAGACCGCCTTGCCACTTTAAATCCGCTAAATTTAGTTGGAGTCATAACGCAACGAGTCCTACAGTACCTAGAAGTTTGTCTGGAAGAGCTTGGGATGTCGGACAAGTTTCTGGCAACTCAACAGTATAGTACTGTGAACATATTTGCTCTTCACAGTTCATACAACTGCGCTCCATCGCAATGCCGTTGAAAACCGTTTCCTTTTCTCTAAGTCTCTCAATTTCGCACACAATTTTCTTCGGTTTCAGTAGAGCGCGGTTGTAAGAAGCGTGCCATGCTAATATAAGATAAATAAGCCAAAGGAGCACATATGCCAAGTTGGCTCAAGCCAAACGCAGTGGTTTCTACAGTACCCTATGAAATGCAGAAAAGTCGCTCCACCTGACTCTGCCTCAGAAAGATTGCTCTATCGGACTTTTGTGATTTACGCTCTATCTTTCTAAGCCTAAGACCAATAGAGCACAATTAGACGAGTCCCATTTCTCTCTCTTTCCCTAAACTTGATAATTTATCGGTCCCCAATGTGTCATCCCCCTTCTTTTGTGAGGGGAACACAAAAAGAAACTCGATTAGCTGGTTCTTCTTCTTTTCTTAAGAAGAGTCCCATCCCGCCTCCGCTCCATTCAGTTTGTGTCTCCATCAAAATGGTGCCAATCTCTTTTTTGAGAAAACGAAAGAAGATACAAACAAAAAAGCAAAAAATTGCGACTTCTTCGTCGTCGTCCGACGTCTTCTCTTCTTCTTCTCGGGGGGATTCTAAAGAATTTGGGATAGAAGCTGAGAAGCTATGCATTCACCATGCATGGGTCCCCCCACCCCCTATTCGTTTAAACTTTCCCTCTTCTCACTCTCCGCAGTCTCTGTACGTCGTCTTGGCGCATCTCTGTCTCTTTCTCTCTCTCCCTCCCTATTCCGTCCCCGTTTTCGCTACTTTTTCGCCCCACTTTTTGGGCGTGAGAGTGCTTTTTGAGACGTTAGGCTTTTGGTAGGCTTTTGGTAGCTATTTATTGGGGTAGAGAGTAAATTGAGTTACACTTTTGGTTTGATGGCTCCATGATAGAGCTTACTGGAGAGATACAAAGAAGATCAGATTCTATTTCTGTTGGTTGGCTTTGGCGAAATTTGTATTAGCTCAGCACAGTTTTTTCAACTGCGCTCCACCGAAACATCCTTGAAAAATGTCTGTTTTTCTCTGAGTATCTCAATTTTGCATACTATTTCCTTCGGCTTCGGTAGATCGCGGTTGTAAGAAGCATGCCGAGCTAATAGAAATCGGCGAAATCTCGGATTCTGAGATTACAGATTTTGGTCTGAAATTGTGCGACGATTCTATAGTTTCGGCATTCCCAGTTTTTGGGACAACTTCCTTATTTTGAAATCTGGAAGTGTAGCTAAACTTTTGTCTGAAATTGCTGTATTTTCTAGTCAAAAATGTCAGATTTTTGAGAAAAAATAGATTTCAACCAAAATGTTCAATCGAAATCAATTTTCGGCCATTTTCATTGTGCTCTTGGAGCTTTCCACTAGTTCAGAAATACTCATCTCTCGAATTCCCAGCCGTTCACAGTATGAAAATGCTGTTTTTTTCAGCCAAATTTGCTCATTTTTCAGTAGATTCAGTACATTCTTTATTTCAGAAATTGGGGTTTTCAAACGAAAAAAAGTTGAATTCCCAACAAATTTTTCACTTTAAATCCTCTGAAATCAGCTCTAAATTCAATATTCAAAAATCACTTTTCACGGTGTCCCTATAAGCAAATCACAGTTTTTACAACTGCGCTCCACCGAAATCCCTTTGAGAAATTACTCTCTGTTTCAGTGGAGCGCATTTGCAAAACCGTGCTCTGTAAGTAGGTCAACTTATAGGGCGTCCCATGACTCTTCTAAGAAATAATTGGCTTTATTTATTATTTTTCTTTCAGAATCCTCTCCTTCGCCTCCACATCGTCATCCCATAAATATTGCCATAATCTTAATTTTCTGTGTTTTTTTTTGCCGTTTCTGTGATATTTTTTATGTAAAAAATGGGTTTTTATTGACGTAAACTGGTCTTATTACGATTTTTGATTTTTTTGTATGGAAAATCGGTTTTCTCGCCGAGTTTTATCTATTTTTCTTCATTTTTTGCTTCCATTTTTATTAGCTCGGCACAGCTCCTACAACTGCGCTCCACCGAAATCCTGAAAAATGTCTCTTTTTCTCTGAATCTCTCAATTTCGCACACAATTTTCTTTGGTTTCGGTAGAGCGCGGTTGTAAGAAGCGTGTCGTGCTAATACCATTGTTACTGAAAAACTGAATTTTTGCAGACGCCCCAAGTCTCATGGATGAAACCCACAGTCTTCTACTAAACGAGGAGGCTCTCGAGGCGTGTCCCGAGCAAAAACGGCCAGTTTTCATATACGAATGGCTCCGATATCTCGATCGAATACTTCCGATCACTCAGAGAGAAGATCTCAAAAATGTGCAAAAAGAGTTGCAGAGACAGCTCGAATCGCGGCTCTACACGGTCGTTGGACCGCCGACGAGAAAACTTTTGACAAGATGCATTGCCAGGGTGTACGCGTTGACTGGAGATATTGCGTCGATGAATAATCTGTTGAATTTGTGTAATGACTCGTTGAAGAGTAAGGATGAGTCGCCGAAGACTGTACAGAATAAATTGTAAGTTTTTCAGAGGAAAAAATAGAAAAAATACGGTTTTTGTCAATTTTTTTGTCAAAAAATCAGATTTTTCGTGCCTAGTTTAGGCTTATGACACCTACAACGTGTCTACTGCCCGTGTTCTGTAACTGCGCCCCACTGAGAATTTCTAATTTTAGCTTGAGAGAAGTACGGTAGAGCGTGCTAAACATCCCCGCATCATAGCTATTATCATTGTCCGGTTTCTGTAACTGCGCTCCATTGAAACTTTTTCTCGGTAGAGCGCGTTTGCAGAAATAGCCAGAAAAGAGTCAGAAACAACTGTTTTTGAGGAAAAAATCATTAATTTTAACGCAATTTTATCATTTTTGAATGGAATTTCGCATTAAATTAAGTTTCCGGAATTGATGGAAGAGAAACACGGATTCAGGAAAACTAGTCCGCGGCCACTAATTCTAGAAAAATTGGCGAAAAGATTCTGAATCTGCTGTGAAAGTTTTAGAAATTTGAAAAAAACCCGTCTTTTTAGATCAATTTTGACCGATTTTGCATAAATTTTTACCAAAAAATGAAAGCGGACATCATGAGGATTCAGCATCAAAATTAACCGTGAAATACGTGAAATTTGAGGTTGAGACATCTTCTTTTTTCGTTTTTTACTCAAAATTTGAATTTCGGAGGTACTGTAGCTCGAAAAGTACGCAAAAACCGACAGAAACATCATATCTATCCAAATTCTGAGAACGGATTCAGAATGCTCATGTTTTCAGCTTTTCAGTCGTATAAATTTCGTCTGAAAATTCCGATTTTCAAGATAGTTTATGTTTTATGCCAATTCTGACCAATTTTGACTGATTTTACGTATATTTTCACCGAATATCTGAAAGCTGACGTCGTGAGGATTCTGAATATGTATTCAGAATTTTTTCAGCGTCAAAATTAACCGAGATACAGCAATTTCAAAATTCACTATTTTGAAATCGATGTAAATCAGTTCGTCTTAACGCTATCAAAATTCTGAGAGCGGATTCAGAATGCTCAGGTTTTCAGCTTTCAAGTCGTATGAATTTAGTCTGAAAATTCAATTTCCAACTTCCAGAGCGGATCTGTCATGCCTGGCAGCTCTCTACGATTCAATGGGTCGAATGGCGGGTCGATCGATAGAAGACACGCTGGCAATCTCCAAAAACTGGATGGGAACAGCGGTGGCTCATAGTCAAGCTCACATAATGAACACCCTGACGAGTATGGTGAAAGCACTGGGTTCCGGTGACTCGGTGACTCACAAGAAGATTCATTCCATTGCGAAAAGCTCACTTCAAGACCGTACTCTCTGCAAGACACCACACGTGAAGATCGCCTCGTTGGAGTGTCTCACAGCACTCGTCCCGTTCTACACGCCACTTTATGTCACCGAATTGGAAGCGAGTTGTACGATGTGTATCAAAGTTTTAGAGGGATCCACGTATGAGTTGAGATGCGCGGTCGCCAAGTTTATGGCACAGTTGTTGGCCACTTCGATGAAACCACCGCCTGGTGCGGTTACTAGTGAGTAATTCAGAAGACGTGGGGATTCTGAATCCGATGGCTGAAAACTTTTGGCTCTATTACAGTTTAGGCGTCCTTTGAAAACTTGAACGTCCCTTAAAACACTTAGACGTCCCTTAAAACACTTAGACGTCCCTTAAAACACTTAGACGTCCCTTGAAACATTTAGACGTCCTTTGAGGCCCAAATTTTTTTTCCTGTAAATTGAAACGTCCTTTGGAATGTTTAAACGTCCCAAAAAACATTTAGACGTCCCAAAAAACATTTAAACGTCCTTTGAAATCCGAAAAATTGTCGGAAAAATTAAGACGTCCCAAAAATTATTTAGACGTCCCAAAAAATGTTTAGACGTCCCAAAAAATGTTTAGACGTCCTTTGATATCCCACATTATGATAAATAATATTTATTATCGGAATAAAAAAGTTCTGACATTTTTTACCGACGCGCAAGGTTCGCGCCACTGATCTACGGAAACGCCCACTCATCATCAACATTTCTTCTGTAAGATCAGGGCACGGTTTCATTGATTTCGCGGGTAAACGTTTGTTTAAAAATACCACTTTTTCATCAAATTTGACCTACTTTTTTGAAATTTGACCTCAAACTTCTACAGTAGAGATGAAACTTCAAGGAAAATAGATCAAGTTTGATGAAAAAGTGGTATTTTTAAACAAACGTTTACCCGCGAAATCAATGAAACCGTGCCCTGATCTTACAGAAGAAATGTTGATGATGAGTGGGCGTTTCCGTAGATCAGTGGCGCGAACCTTGCGCGTCGGTAAAAAATGTCAGAACTTTTTTATTCCGATAATAAACGTCCCAAAAAACATTTAAACGTCCCAAAAAATGTTTAGACGTCCCTTTAAATCCCAAAATTTGGTGTTAAATATTTAGACGTCCCAAAAAATGTTTAGACGTCCCAAAAAATAATTAGACGTCCCAAAAAATATTTAGACGTCCCATTAAATATTGAGACGTCCCTTGAACACTTTCAGTGGCTTTTAGTGTTGAAGGGACGTCTAAACATTTTTTGGGACGTTTAAATGTTTTTTGGGACGTCTAAATGTTTTTTGGGACGTCTAAGTATTTAAAACCAAAGTTTCGGATTTCAAGGGACGTCTAAATATTTTTTGGGACGTCTAAATATTATTTATCATAATGTGAGATATCAAAGGACGTCTAAACTATTTTTGGGACGTCTAAGCATTTTTTGGGACGTCTAAATAATTTTTGGGACGTCTAATTATTCGAAACCTAATTCTTGGACGTCAAAGGACGTCTAAATGTTTTAAGGGACGTCTATATGTTTTTTGGGACGTCTAAACATTTTTTGGGACGTCTAAACATTTCGGACGACTTTTGGGTCCCCAAAGGACGTCCAAGTTTTTTGAGGGACGTCTAAATGTTTCAAGGGACGTCTAAGTGTTTTAAGGGACGTCTAAGTGTTTTAAGGGACGTTCAAGTTTTCAAAGGACGCCTAAACTGTAATAGAGCCAAACTTTTTGTCAAAAAACCGTTTTTTGCTTCGTTTTTAGCTAAAGCACATACCTACTGGTACTGCCCGGTTTCTGTAACTGCGCTCCATTGAGAATTTCGAATTTTTGTTTGAGAGGAGTACGGTAGAGCGTGGTTACAAAACATCCCGGCATCAAAGCTTTTAGCACTGTTTTTTTCCTTTCTGTTACTTCGCTCCATTGAAACTGTTACTCGGTAGAGCGCGTCTGCAGGAACGGCGAGTTTTTCAAAAAAAAAAATCGAAAGAAAACTGTTTTTGAGAAAAAAATCATTAGTTTTAGCAGATTTTTGTTATTTTTTGAACAGAATTCCTTATTAAAATAAGTTTCCGCCGTAATTGATACGATGCTGAATCTTCTGTAAAAGTTTTTGATTTTTTTGGTAAACCGCCGTTTTATGCCAATTTTGACCGATTTTAGCTGAATTTCACCAAAAAAACTGGAACGGCTGGAAAGCTGACGTCGTGGGGATTCTGAATCTGTATTCAAAATGTTTCCAGCGTCCAAATTAACCGAGATACAGCAATTTCAAAATTTCTGTTTTCAGAAGGAAAATCCAACCAAATGATACCAGTCCGTCCTGCGTCTGTCACGGACACCCTAAACCTCCTGGCATCTGGATTCTTACGAGGTGGAATCGGTGGATTCCTGAAAACCAGCTCCTCAACGTTCGCAACAATGGGACGATCCGATATTCGGATTGGAGTTAGCATATGCTACGTGGAAATGGTCAGAGAAATGGGATCGGTGTGGTTGGAGAAGCATTTGAATGCAGTTTGTTCTCATATGGTGGATTTGGCGTCGAAATGCGGTCATCTCGCATATACACAGTGAGTTTTTATAGGAAATTTGAGTTTATATGGCCTGGAAAACTCCAAAACTAGTCTCACAACTTCAATTTTTAGTCAAAAAAGTACAAGTTTTGCTTGGTGGCCTAGGTTTCCAGTACATTGGATTCCTAGGCCCCCAGGGTTCGAATTGCAGATTTTGACAGAAAAAATCTGAAAGTTTGGACTTTCTAGGATGGCCTAGAAACCTCAACTACTGAAATGCTAGTCCCCCATCACCTAATATTCAGTTTTTTTTAATTCCAAATTTTCACCACGAAATAATAGGTTTGAATCAGCAAATAATGGCCTAGGTTTCCTGATTCCGAAGTTCCTAGGCCACTCAGCTGGGTCCTACCGAACGGTCCGTCGAATGGCCTAGAAAACTCAAGTTTTTGGAAAACTAGTCCCCCAGCCCCTAATGTTCAGTTTTTATTTGAAAAACTTTGAATTTCCACCACAAGTTTGATGAATCTTCTTCAGTTTGAATCACCAAATGGTGGCCTAGGCTTCCAAATTCCGAAGTTCCTAGGCCATTCGGCAGTGACTCTTCGTTAGGACCAGCTGGATGGCCTAGGAACATCAGAATTCGGAAATCTAGGGCAACATTTCAGTTTCAGGATAAAAATTCACAGTTTATAGTCAAAAACCCTGATTTTCAACCGATGGACTAGTTTTCCAGAACTTGAGTTTTCTAGGCCATCTAATTTTAGAAATATGTGAGCTACTGAAATGCGGGGACTAGTTTTCCCATTTTCTAGTCCACCCAGTTCCACAACCAATCACATATTTTTTCCAGAAACGCCTCCCACATCGCGGAAGCGCTCATCATCCGCCGCTGCATCGCGTTCATCCTCCGTCAAACCATCGGATCGCTCCTCGGAGAGAACGCCCAAACTCTCGCATGCAAACATCTCGGAGTCCTCCTATCCCAATACGTGGATCTCGTCAGTATCGGCACAGGAGACAATTTGGACTCCTCCGTGGATAGCAGTGATTATGGAAGTGGATACGCTGTCATTGTCATCCTACAGGAGATTTCAGTTCTCGTTCGACAAATCGGATCGTCGGTGATGTCGTTGTTCACAGAAGCCACTGGAATCATGGAGAACATCTTCAAGTGTCTGACACACCCACTGGCATCTGCTAGGTACTCTGCTGCGTGGTGTCTTCGATGTATAGCGACGGCTGTTCCGAATCTAATGACTCCACTGATCGATCGGTGCCTTCCACGACTCGATCAAATGTCATCTAGCTCTAGAGCTATCAGTGGATTCTCAATGGCTCTTGCTGCTCTGTTAGCCGCTTCGAATGACAGTTCTAAACTGGGAATTCCATATGCAAAACCTCTGAAAGTGTTGGATCTTGCTGAAGAAATGCTGAGAACTGCCACTCAACAACCCAAGCTAACAATAGCGAAACTAGAATCCGGATGGAATCTTATCAACTCTCTTATCCATTTGGGACCGTCTGTTATGAAAGAACATCTGCCACGTGTCATTAAGTTGTGGAAAGCGGCGTTTCCGAGAAGTTCGAGAGAAGCGGAGACGGAGAATAATCGGGGTGATGCGTTCAGTTGGCAATGTGCAATGGTGGCACAGGCGGGCGCGTTGTCGGTGATGGAAGCGGTGGCTTCTCAACCGGAGTTGTGCTCAACGGGGAGTGCGCTCGAAGCGATGAAAGTACCGATTGAGTGTAGTTTGGTGATGATGTCGCAGTGAGTATAACAACAGAAGATTTGTTATTAGCTCGGAACAGTTCTTACAACTGCGCTCCACCGAAATCCCTTTGAAAAATGTTTCTTTTTCTCTGAGTCTCTCAATTTCGAATACAATTTTCTTCGGTTTCGATAGAGCGCGGTTGTAAGAAGCGTGTCGTGCTAATATATATATATATATATCAATCGAACGCTGAAATCCTGCAGATTCTGAATCTAAAACTTAAAAATGCCAATTTTCACTGTGAGCTGGAAACATTGAGTTAGAAGTATAGCTTTTTATCGGAAGGGTTACTGTAGATTCTGTAGTTTTCATAAAGAAAGCGCCCAAAGCACGCCAGCCAGCAATTTTCGCGATTTTTACCCCAAGCGAATTCAATTTTTTACCTCAAAATTGATTTAAAACCATTTCTAGCCGACTTTTTACGATTTCCAGCTCAAAAGTCAGATTTTGTGAATGAAAAGTTAGAGTTAAAAAGTTTGAATTCATTTTGAGTTCAACAATTTAATTCTTTTGAGGTAAAAATCGCGCTGGCTGGCGTGACTTGGGCGCCATTCTCTATAGAAAACGATGATTTTTACGATTTTCGAGCTAAAAAACACATTTTAAGCTTAAAAACTGATTTCCCACCTACAAAGGTTAATTTTTAGGACAAAACTGATTCGTGTCAGACTATCACAAGAATTAGAGGAAGGACGAAAACTGAAAATTAAATTCTTCTGAAAAATCGTTAGAAATCCTGAAAATGAGCATTCGAATTGTTTGAAGGAAGAATTTTTTGAAAAAAATGGGTTTTTTTTTTGTGATTTCAATGATTACAGTCTGAAATTCGATATGAAAGGTTTGGAGATTTTCTGTTTTTGAATTAACTGATTTATGGAATTGTGTCATCGCTTTATCAAATTTGATATCAAAGATGAGTTTCCGATTTCAAAAGTCAGTTAATTAAAAAAATTAAATCTTATCGAAAAATTTCAGTTCGAATCCCCAAGTCAATAACCGTTAGAATCAGAAAAATGATCTTATTTCCTTATCAGAAAAAAGCAAAGTCAAGTGTTTTGAACTCATTTTTTGAGGATTCTTAGCGATTACTCATCGAAATTTCTGTTATTTTCGTTTATCTCATATTCTTGGGATCGTACTGTAATCTGACCATTTCCTATGAAAAATCGAATATTCTAACCCAATTTTTTTCAGCTCACAGAGTTATTCGAAACTTTTAAGTTATAGATTCGGAATCCACGGGATTTCAGCTTTCGAATGATATATAACACCCCTGAAATATCTGAAATTTCTCTTTCAGAGTGGGAAATCTCATCAAAAGTTACGGAAACGAGATGAGACAAGCCAACTCGATCGTTCGTATCCGTCTCTACCGTCTCCTCCTCCTTCTCCCCCATAAAAGTTTCGAGGGAAGCTACGTGGCACTGCTCCGAGAGCTCGTCGCCGATATCACTCTGTCAGATAACTCGCAGAGTGCAATGACCACTTCACTGCCGATGACTCAGTTCACGGGCGTTGAGAAGATTCTGATCTCACCGTTGTATAATGCGACCGACTATTCGATGGTCGAGGATTTGGTGGGTAAAATACGAAAAATTAGTGGAAAATGGGCGATTCTGATCGGAATTCCAGCAAAAATGCAGAGTTTGACTGGAAATTTCAGATTTTTCGATAAAATTTTCAAATAATTTTGGTGGCCGAAATTTTGAATTTTTGTGGTCACCAGCTGAAAAACCTCCTTTTTGCTCAATAAGCTTCAAGTTTTTGAATTTTTTCATAAAAATCAGAATAACGGTTGAAATCGGTAGTTTTCTGTTTATTTCTAAGAATCTGGTGGCCGAACTTTTGAATTTTTGTGGCCACCAATTCAATTTTAGCAAAAAAATTTGGGTTTTGACTGGAAATCTCAGATTTTTAGATGAAATTTTCATATTTTGGTGGCCGAACTTTTGCATTTTCTCGGCCACCAGCTGAAAAACCTCTTTTTTGCTCAATAAGCTTTGATTTTTTTAAATTTTTCTCACGAAAAGGCTAATTTTATCTTCGAAATCCGATTTTTCAGAAAACCGGTTAAAATCGATTGATTCAGTTTATTTCTCAAAATCTGGTGACCGAACTTTTGCATTTTCTCGGCCACCAATTCAAAAATCATTTTTAGACAGGAGTTCCAGCAAAAATACAGGTTTTGACTGAAAATTTGAGATGTTCAGATAAAAAATATTTTTTAATTTGGTGGCCGAACTTTTTGATTTTCTCGACTTGAAAATCTTATTATAAATTCACAACACTGCGCCGCATGGCTTTAAAGGCGCATCTAATTTATTAGAAATTTCGCGGAATGGTCTCATAGTTGAAATAGATCAAATACCGTACTTTCGAGCTTTGCAGGTCTAAAAAGAAATGAAAACATTTTTTTTCGCTTCGAGACCATTTTGAACAAATTAGATGCGCCTTTAAAGCCATGCGGCGCAGTGTCGTGAATTTATAATACATTTCTTGAAAAATCATGATTTTCGTGATTTCTGGTAAATTTTCGAAGCGTGGCCTAGCTTTCGCATTTTCTCGGCCACCAATTCAAGAATACTCTTCTTTCCAAACAAAATCATTATTCTCATTTCCAGCTTCAAACCCCAATCTCATCTGTCTCAATCGGCAACGTCGAGGAGGATCTCTCCAATCTGATCCGCTCCTCCGCCTCCCAAATCGGTGACACGTGGCCTGAAAATGATTCAGAATCTCTGACATGTCTCAACACGTCACTTCTAACCTATGGAAAAGTGTTCCCACTGGTCAATAATAAGCACAAACTACAAATCACCAATCACTTCTTCGATACGATTCAGAATGCGACGAAGAACGTGGCGAGACGACAGGCGGTACGGTTTATTGGCCGATAGAGCGCGTTTACATCATGATATTTTTCAGATCTTTGTCAATGTGCTCACCGCTAAACTATTGGCTTACAAGACGCTCTGTGAGCAACGCGGGCCGAAATTGGAGAACGAAGAGCTCCAGAAGTCATCGTTCCGACTCATCAGTACATCCCTCTCGAATTCGTGTCCGATGACTCGACTCATCGGAGCAGAAGCGATGGCTCGACTGGCGCAAGCTGTTGGCTCACCGCAATACGTGGCAGAAACCGCACAGTATTGTTTCGGAATGCTCAATAGTTGTAAAGATGAAACGAATCGATGTGGACATGTGTTGGCACTCGGATGTCTTCATCGCCACGTGGGATCTCTCGGTAGTGGACAACATTTGAATACGGGTGTCTCAGTGGTTCTAGCACTCGCCGAGGAGAATAAAATGCCAAAAGTGCAGACGAGTGCGTTGGTGGCGATGGCGTTGATTGCGGAGACGGGTAGTGGAATGTTCCGAGTGTTTGTGGAGACTACGTTGAGCTCGTGCTTGAAATTGTTGATATCCACGCCCACTTTTGTTGTGGATGTCGTGCAGGGGATTAGTAAATGTGTAAGTTTTATTTACATTGTCCACGACTACACGACGCTCAATTCGAATTCCGTTAAGCTCGGCGCCTTTTTATACCGTTTTTGAGGAATTCTGTTGTTTTTATGTCGAAAAACAGCGGAAAATCCACAAAAATGGAGATGCAAATCCAAAAACGTGTCCAATTGACAAAAATTCAAAACTGCAACTTGGACTTGTTCACGAGGAGTACACGAGCTTTTGGACATTTATCTGACTTCTCTGCGTCTCTCTCTCTCTCGACTCCCATTGTAGTCTACTCGGACAATTCTGTGTAGTCCTCGAGGACGAGATCCAGTTTTGATTGCTCGTCCAAAAATCAATGCCAATTCACGTTCTCTACAAAACGTATTAAGTCTAGAAAATGCGCTCCATCGAACCTTTTCCTGGCAGTGAGGACAATTTTTGAACATTTTTGGATTTCTGAACGAATTTCTCAAGGTTTTTGGACGAAAATCAGAATTTTGTATTCCCAATAATCGATATTGTTCAGCAAACATGGTCTACCGAAATTCATCTATTATCAAAAAAGTAGAAACTTCGCTCTAATGAAAATGACTTCGGCCTATTAGCACGACACGCTTCTTACAACCGCGCTCTACCGAAATCGAAGGAAATTGTGTGCGGAATTGAGAGACTCAGAGAAAAAGAGACATTTTTCAAGGGCATTTCGGTGGAGCGCAGTTGTAAGAACAGTGACGAACTCAAAGTAATTTTGTACACGATTTCGTGTAGTCCCCGTGGACAAACGCGCTCTACCAACTCTTAAATTTCGAAATTTTACTTTTTTTTTATCCACGAGGACTACACGGAATTGTATAATCAATAGAGCGCACTTTTCATGCTTATGTGATCTACACCTCCAACCTAAATTTCCCCCTTATTCCAGCTCACCGCTCTCATCACCTGCGTCGGTCCGGAACTCAGCTGTCCCGGTGTCATCGATGGTGTCCGAACTTCGCTCCTCGCCGCGTGTGCTATCCAACTCTCGCATTCCGATCCGTTCGTCCAAGCCGAAGCCATCTCAGGACTCCAACAAATGCATTTATTCGCTCCGAGATATGTTCATATGGCTCAACTCGTCATCGATATCAGCTCATTGCTCTCATCTACTCATCTGGTCATTCGGAAACAAGCGGTTAGCTGTTTGAGACAACTGGTGCAACGAGAATCGAAAGAAGTCAGAAACCACGCTCAGATACTGGTTCCCCAGGGAATCGTTGAGACGAATAAGAAGAAGTTCGCGCTGCCGGAGACTGGATTAGAGGGCGCTCTGTTCGGAATGCTAGACACAGAAACCAATAAAGAGTTGAGAATTCATCTTCAGGAGACGTTGATCTCACTGGTCCAAGGGACGTCTGGAGAGCTTCTGAATAACTGGTTGATGTTGTGCAAAGAGATTCTGGCGACGTCCAACGATCACGGAGGATTGGCGAGGAAGAAGGAGGAAAAGAAGGAGAAATTGGAGGAAGATGCGGATGATGATGACGATGAGGATGGGGATGACGACACGAATCTAGCTGGAATTAGTTCACTGATGGAGGAGGATAAGGGGAAGGTGCAACCGAGATGGCCGACGAAAGTTTTCACGATGGAGATTGTGAATCGACTGATGAGTGTATGCGATACGGAACGAGCTCATCTAGATATGGCACTGGCTAAAGAGCTTCAAATTACGTCCGGAGGGAAGAATGACTATCTGGTGTTGCATTTGTCGGATCTTGTTAGAATGTCTTTTATGGCAGCGACATCTGACAACTCGCTGCTTCGAATTGCTGGGTTGAAGTCTTTGGAGGAAGTCATTATAAGATTCTCGTCATGCCCGGAGCCAGAATTCCCGGGACACATGATACTGGAGCAGTTTCAAGCTCAAGTTGGCGCTGCACTCCGCCCAGCGTTCACTGATGACACACCTAGTAATGTCACCTCGGTGGCATGCCAAGTGTGTAGTACGTGGATTGGTAGTGGTGTTGCGCGGGATTTAAATGATTTGAAAAGAGTGCACCAGCTACTTGTATCATCTCTGAATAAGCTGAAACATGGGAGTATCAATGTCCAATTGTATAGTGAAAGTGCGGCGACACTGGAGAAGTTGTCGATTTTGAAGGCGTGGGCGGAGGTTTATGTGACGGCGATTGAGCAAGATCGAATGAAGAATGAGAACGAAGAAGCGAGAGATCACTATGAGTATAATGGAAGTGGATCCTTGTTATCCCTTGTGGAACCTGAAACCAACTCTCTAATAGCCTACTGGCTGGCAACCCTGAATGACGCGGCACTTCTCGCGCTTCCCGGTCACTATTCCGAGCAATTTTTGAGTCGAGGCGGTGCATTTTTCAATGCGCACAGTGCAGAAGCGTGCCGGGAATACTACCAACTGTGCTGGCCACCGATCCTCCTCGCTTGCTCTACATGGCTATCCAAACACAACTTCGAGCTGCCATCCGGAATCGAATTGTCGCCAGAAACCGCATCGGTGTGGAGAGATGACGGCAACATCTCCAGATTCTACCTGCTCATCGGGATTGCGGTGGAGTCTCTGAGCAACAAAACACGACAAATTGAAGATGAGACTATACAAATGTCGGTGAAATCGCTGACTCGATTACTGTCTTGCGAGTGGTGTCAGATGAATTTGATGAGTGACACCGCGGCGGTCATTGAGATATTGTATGTGTTACATCGAAGTGTTTTGACAAGAGATTGCTTAACCACCCAACTACAATGTATCGAATGCGTGAGGTCTATCATCGATGCGGCACAACTTTCTATGAGAATCTGTGCGTCGAGAGATATATCAAATGGGAATCTGGAGAATGCGGATAGCCTTAGGAAGATTCCGAATGTCTTGTTTGCTGGAGAGGAAGGTGGAAATGATGGACAGATTATTAATAAGGATGGCGTGAAGACTATCAGTTATGCTATCCTGGAATTGGCGGTTTGTGCCATATTCAAGCAGATGCCGCAAATCAACTCGGCACAACTTAAAACCAATTCTCTTGCGGCGTTACACCTCAGGAAGGTTGGACGACTCCCTGCGGAATCCACTCATTTGGTCATTAAAAGTATGCAAATCCTGGTACAAATCCCTTCTCTATGCTCACCGCAAGCCCGGATAACACTCCTACCCGTTGTGATGTACTTGTTGATTGGATTCATTCGAGAGACCGCCCGTCTCGATGAGGGATCCATTCAAGCGGATCGAGCCGGACATTTGTCGGCGATCGCCGCTGCCGCCATACAATCGATTCGGAATATTGTGAGCCAACCGCCCGGTGATGAGACGGAGAATAGTTGGAAGACGATTATGAGGAATGCGTTCTATTCGGTGTTGAATATGGCGGAAGGTGAGGGATTTAGGCTGAAAACTTTGAAAAATTGAAATACTTTGGGAGTTTTAGGTTTCGATGAAATCTGAATATCTCGAATTCCAGAAACATCTTTACCCATCAATTTCGAAACTCCAAAAATTTTGCTACTCGAATTTTTCAAATACTGTTATAAAGTGTTCCGAAAGTCCGAATTCAGAAAGTCTAGACTCCTGAATTATCAGAATATGAAAAGTTCAAAACAGTGACAAACAAGATGTCTCAGAACTGGAATATTCTGAAACTAAGAAATCATCACGAAGCAAAAAAGTTCAGAATCTGATGACTTTTTGTCTGGAAATCTTGCAATTCAAATTGGTAGTTTCAGCATACTTGCAACGGGCCGGGCCGGGCCGATTTGAAAATTTTCACCGGTCGGCCCGGGTCTCAGTACAAAAATTTGAAAATTTTTTCGATTTTTTTTGCAAAAAAGTCGATTTTTCGACTATGTTTTTACATTTCGATAAAATACAAGTTTACATAGGTTTTTTGACTATTTTTTATGAAAATTTTTAAAAATTTCGAAAAATTTTGTGCAAATTCGTGCACATTTTTCGGCTCCAGGCCGACCGAGCCGATATTTTGAAAGTCTGAGTTTCAGACGTGCAGATTCGGAGTATCATAACAGTTTTTTCTGTCGAAAATTCTGAAAAATGTGTTATTTCAGCTTGAAAATGATAGAAAATGCCACTTTTAAGCTGAAAGAAAACATTTTTCTAAATCGGTTCTCATGGAAAGCTTACAAGGGAACCTTTTTCATATCAGGGTTGAGAATTGGCTGAAACTTTGCACATATATACTTTCGACCCTGCTCTATCACATGCCGTTTTCAAAAGCTGCGCAATACGGCTCGTTGGCGAGAAAATTGGGTCTGAAAATTTCTGAAAATCCGGGTATCATTTTTCACGCGTGTCGTCACTTTCTTCATTCCCCTTTTCTCAGTTAGAAATATGAGCATCGGTGGTCCAGTGGTAGTGAGGGGGTGTGGTGGTTGAAAGGGTGTGGGTTCGATTCCCGGCAGCGCTAAAGTTTTTTGCATTTTTGATTTGACTTTTCGAGATTCAATAATTGGGTCTGTTTAGCGTTTTTTCAAGTTTTGACAAGTGTAATACTGATTTTCATGAGAAAATAAAGGGATTGGGACCACGAAAACGAAAATCATTTTCAATTTTTTTTTCAATTTTTCAATTTTTTTGTTTCAATTTTTATAGCTCTGGAATTTTCTTGATTTTTTGGTTGGAAAAAAACACTGGTTGGCAAATGTTGGAAACTGTTGGAAGCTTCCGAGAAGGTTCGGGAAGGCGGAAATTTTGCCTATAAAAGGGATTTTGTTGTCATATTTTTCAATCTATTACTGTTTCTTTGGCTCTCTGGTATTCGTTTTCCGATGCCGAGCTTTCGTCGAATCCTCTCCTATATTCTTGCTGAAGAAGAAGGCCTGCCCAAACGTCCTCCTTTAAACGACGAAGAATTGGAAATAGCTGCTTATCTTGTGGATTTCGGAGAATCAGTCAACAAGGGAGACTATCAAATTTTTAAAGAAGAAAATATTTCTCATTTCGATGACGATTCTCAAGATTTTAGTGAGTTGGTTGGCGAGAATACTTTCTAGATTCCCGTTTCAGCCTGGACTCCTGAAGACGAACAGTATCACAAGATGGATACGTATCCAGATGTAGTTCGTGTGCCTGGTTCGCCTAATATGATACAGTTTGAAAGAGGGGACCTCGTTGAGTTGACCAAAGTCGAGGAGGCTGTGGCATATTATGGATCGAAAAAAGGATTCCACAATAATGGATCCAAAATTCGCCCAACGTTGAAATGCATGAAATCCAAGTTTCGGTTTATCAAAGAAGAACACCATCTTCAGAAACTCCGAGAATACGAAATGAATGGTTAGTTTTTTTCAATTGCTATGGTCAAGTTCCTATTGGTTGTTTTCTAGGTTCTGCCAAAGCTTGTAGACTAGCCAATTTGGAGATCATTTCTGTCGAGCTCGAAAAAGAAGTTAGGAAGCAAATTGAACAAGGAAAGATTCTTCATGATGCGATGCTCCGTTTCCTGATAGCTGGGATTATAAAACAACACAAAATTATTATTATTATTATTATTATTATTTATTTACGCATGCTCGATACGTGAAAGTTAATCAGTTAAAAATAGAGTACAATAAATAAATACAATAAAAAGAGAAAGGGAGGTCGAGTTAAGAAATGTCAGAATCAGTGTTCTTTCTAGAGCTTTGGTTTACTACTTTATTCAGCACTCTGTTTGTAAAAAATAGTCTGCTTATTTTAGTTTTTGATTTTTTCCATCGGTAGGAGTGGCCACGCCGGGTTTTCGTGGGAGAGTAGCTATCATTGATAATTTTATTGGATCGGATTCTTGGCTTCTCGGGTGGAAAAAACGCTTTGGTGTATCTTCCCGGAAAATCACCAAATTTGTTTCACACGTACGACACAGGACCAGCCAACAAATTGAGAAGGATTCGCAGGACTTCGTCAATCGGACGAACCAAATTCTTCCTCAATACCTTCCGTCCAGTGTTTACAATGCAGATCAAAGTGGATTCCAGCTGGAGATGACCACAGGAAGAACTCTTGCCTTCACAGGATCGAAGCATGTCCATTGCGTGGTTCAGAGCGTGTCTTCAACTACACATTCATATACTGTTCTCCCTCTGATTGCATCAGACGGCACCCTTCATCCCAAGCTGTTTGTTACGTTGAAAGAGAAGGGTGGGAAATTCCCAAAGAAAGGACATTTCAAAGCAACCAACCTTGTTGTGACGTGCCATACCAGTCACATAATGACGAAGGAGTTGATGAAAGAATTTTTTCGGAAAGTTGTTTTTGATCCATCCATGCCAAAAGATGCACTTCTCATTGTGGACAGTTGGAGCAGCTGGAATGATCGGACGGCCATCGACTCTGTCACGCCATCATCAAACAAATTGAAGGTGCTCCAGATTCCAGCTGGTTGCACTGGACATATCCAGCCATGTGATGTTGGAATATTCGGCGGTTTGAAGAAAGTTGTGAAGACCCTCACCAACTACGGGCAAATATGTAACCCGGAGTACCGAATGCAGGCCAGGGATGAAACTTTGAAGGTACGTTAAGTTTTTTTAATGATTTCAAATCGTTGTTTTCCAGATGCTCTCTCTTGTCTGGAGGCAACTTTGCTCGCCAAAACTCAAAGCCTGGGTTATGTATGCGTGGCACGCAGCAGGTTACGATGTACCGCGTCCACCCAACTTCAAGACTCCTGCCGAACTACTATTTCCTCGAGATGTGGCGTCTACCGAATGTAATGCCACTGGATGCACCAAGTCCTCGTGTGCGGAATGTTTATACTGTGGAGAGCGATTCTGTTTCAAGGATTTCCTCATAAAAAATCATGACTGTCTTTAATTTCCGTGGTATTTTATCAATAAAGATTGTAATTTCCAAGTAGTCAACAAAATTTAGACACCATCAAAAATTAATAACCATCACTTGATGCTCAAAAAGTGTGGAAATCTTCAAAAAAATAATTTTCGTTTTCGTGGTCCCAATCCCTTTATTTTCTCATGAAAATCAGTATTACACTTGTCAAAACTTGAAAAAACGCTAAACAGACCCAATTATTGAATCTCGAAAAGTCAAATCAAAAATGCAAAAAACTTTAGCGCTGCCGGGAATCGAACCCACACCCTTTCAACCACCACACCCCCTCACTACCACTGGACCACCGATGCTCATATTTCTAACTGAGAAAAGGGGAATGAAGAAAGTGACGACACGCGTGAAAAATGATACCCGGATTTTCAGAAATTTTCAGACCCAATTTTCTCGCCAACGAGCCGTATTGCGCAGCTTTTGAAAACGGCATGTGATAGAGCAGGGTCGAAAGTATATATGTGCAAAGTTTCAGCCAATTCTCAACCCTGATATGAAAAAGGTTCCCTTGTTAGGGACTTCGAAATTGGAAAACATGCGATCATTCGGTAGTGTCGGATGTGCTGATTCTGAATATCATAACGATTTGAAGAAGAAATGTCTGGAAAATTAGTTATTTCGCTTTGAAAATGGCATTTTTTCATCATTTTTCCTCATTTTTAATGCGGAAAATGCGTTTTTCTAGAAGAGAAAGTTTTAGAACCGAACTATTTCGAAGCTGGACGATCTGAAAATCATGAAAAATCCGAAATAAATAATTCCGAATCCGACAACTTTAAGAATCTGAAAATATCACTGACATTTCGAAACTGACAATTCTAAACCAGGAGATTTTGAAAATTAGATGTCTCAAGCTTGAAATGTGTGATCTGAAATTTGAGAATCTCGAAACTGGAAAGTTCTGAAAAGTGAAATTTTCGAATTCTGAAATTTTGAAAATTTTCAGTGTCAGAATCTGCAATATTCCAAATACTCTTCTTTTCGAAAAAAAACCGATTTTTCATCTTTTTTTCAGAATTTCAAATTCCAGAAAACGACCGTATCCAACTAGACAAATGCATCATCATGCTAGCCGCCGTTGTCTTCACAACGTCTGCGCCCGTCGATGTCGTCCTCGGCCATCAGGAATCATTCAGTAAACTCATCGTTCTGTTGAAACGACATCTTCAAAGTGAGATCGTCGGCGTCGTGATGAAGACGTTACAATCATTGAGTTCGATATTCCAACGGAAAGGATTTGGAGGGATATTCGTGAAGTATTTGGGCAAAGAAATGATGCCAGTCGTCAAGAGATACACGTTGAAAGTGGACAACGAGGACGAGAAGATCACCGAATCCGATTTGTCTGTAATTCAAGAATGTATGAAAGTGATCGAAGTGTTGGCAATCAATTCTCGAGAATCCAAACGAATCCACGTTATCTCACTCTACGTCCAATTGTTGGTTCGATTCCTGCGTGCCACGTGTCATTCGGAATGGAGAAAAGTTGGACAAATTGAGAAGAAATTGCACGAGATGGCCATTGGAAGGCTCAACTCGGCGGCGTTGATGTGGCCGGCGGAATTCAAAAAAGTGGTTGAATGGAATCAGGAGCTGAAGAAACGTGTGGAGAGTGCACTTTTGCTCCAATCGACACGTCACTCGCATCAGATGACGATGGCGAGAACACAGGAAGTTAAAGTGCGCACTTTTTTGGATGAATTTTGAGTGCAAATGCGCTCTACCGAAATTGAAGGAAAGACGCAGAGAACGGTGGAGCGCGTTTGTGAAACTGTGGTTTTACAACTGCGCTATATTGAAATCGCCTCGAAAAGTTTTTTCTCACACTATTTTTTCAGTTTCAATGGAGCGCATTTGCAACAACTGGGCGACAGTAGTAGAAAGCGTTTTTCATCAGAAAATTGCTGAAATAGCTTGAAATTAGCAATTTTCCTATCAAAAAATTAGAAAAATAAATCATTTTGTACTTATTTTTTCAAAAACATAAAAATAGGGCTTTTCTGAGTTTGAAATATACAAAAAACAAGATTTTTCGATCTAAAAAGTGATTTCCCGGGTCAAAAACTACTAAAAAAATGTTGTTTCTTGTCAGGAAATTTGAATTTTTAATTTTTTTCATAATCGAAAATCACTATATTAAAAGCATGCAAAATAGGGGTTTTTTAAGTTTGAAATATCCAAAAATCAGTTTAAAAAATGATTTTTTCGATCTCAAAGTGATTTCCCGCTCAAAAATCGCTGAATTTTGCATTTTTGAATTTAAAATCTCAATTTCCAGACAACACCGGTCGTCCAACAACCTCGAATCAGGCTTACAATGTTTGGTGCTGAAAATAATTAAATGCTCAATTCTCTGTTTTCTCTATTCTCTCTCTAGCTACATGTGCAATTCACTACATCTCTACGGTTCAAATTATTCAAAATTTTGATTTTTAAGTGTAAACGATGGCCTAGAAAAAGGAAAAGTTAGGCCACCTCCTTTGCTGGCCGAAGTTTTGCATTTTCTAGTCCCCCAGCCATCAATTTATTGTATTTATTGTGTTTTCTTTCTTTGGTTTCTGCTTCTGTGATTTTATGATTCTTTTACTAGTGATTCTTTTGATTTTTGCTGAAACTTTTTCTCATGTTATTTCCGCTGCCAATGTACCCCCATTTCATGTATGACAATTGCTCCGATCTTTTCAGAATATAAATTATCCAAATTTTACTCTGAAATCGGAAAATAGAAAAAAGAGAAGTTTATTAGAAGAGAAATATATGTACAATTATAATCACCGGTAATATGTTATGAGAAATCGAAATTGTTGCATATTGAGATTTGTAATTGTGGTGTTTTAGTAGGGAACGGAGCCACGTCTCGAATAGAATTTCTTCTTTTTGAACGTCTTTTTGAATTCGTTATCTTTGGAGAATGGATTGATGGAATTGAATGAGGGAAGGATATTTGGAAGATTCAAATACGATTTCTTCTTTTCTTTTTTATCCTTTTCATGGGGTTCTGGTGTATTGGAGTTGACAGGAGGCGGTAGTTTGGGTGTTCCATTCGGCACGGGAACCGTTGTTTCGTCTGAAAAGATAATAGCTCGGCACAGTTCTTACAACTGTGCTCCACCGAAATCCCCATTGAAAAATGTCTCGTTTTCTCTGCGTCTCTCAATTTCGCACACAATTTTCGTCGGTTTCGGTGGAGCGCGGTTGTAAGAAGCGTGTCGTGCTGATAATAGTGTCAGAATTACGTAGTTTCTACAGGCGGGCGAGGCAACGAAAAAAGTTTAATTTTTCCCCGCGTTGCGTGCGCGTCGCGGTTTATATTGAAAGACACGACAGATAAACGTTAAATTTGAATTTGGCGCTCAACCAAGTATTTTTTGGCACTGTGCCAACCGTTGCACTGCTATGAGTTTCTAAGTTTCGATTTTTTCAAAATCATTGAAAACACTGAAATCATATTTTTCTAATTACAGATTCAGATACTTCAGAAAGTTCTAAGAAACTTTCATCATTGACACATATGCTGAAAATCGCTCTAAACGCTACGAATTCCGTTATCCTAACTAGGTGGAAGATGTTTTTCCGCGCGGTCGTGTAGTCCTCTCGGACAAGATTTTTGCTTTTTTGCATTTTTCAATTTCAATGAAAATAAATTCAAAAGAATCAGATAATCGTCTTTTGAGATATGCGCCCTGACAATTGTTTTGCCAGAAACTGGAAAGCGGTCAATTCTAAAACTACATGACGATTTTCCGAATTGTCTAATCTTTCCAAATTTATGTTTTCATTATAGATCCAGTCTAGTTCTACATTTTTTAGTTTACAGTTTTTTGATAGCTCTTCCCGTTTTCGAGATATACTCCTTTAAAGTTGGAAGCCACAAAGAGATACGCAGAGAAGGCAGACACCCTCATTTCTCTGCGTCTCTCTCTTCAGCTACTCAACCTTACAGGCAACTCTGTGAGCCTCAATTTTTAGTGGAGTGTGTAGAGCAGTTCAAGATCTATGTTTTTGTAGTTGAGCACTTTTTTATATTTCTGCAGGGTTTTGAGATATAACGTTTCAAAGTTGGTGGCTTGAACTGGAAGAGGGAGAGAGACGCAGAGAAACGAGGGTGACTGTTTTCTCTGCGTCTCTCCTTCTTCTTGCTTCAAACCACTCGTCTTTAAAGGCGGATATCTCAAAAGCGTGAACAGCTATCAAAAAGTTGTCAACTACAAAAATGTAGAGCTAGTTTTGATCTACACAACCAATGTGAATTCAAGATGGTAACATGTCACCGGGCCTTAGGAACATAGCTCAAAGTTTACAATTTTTTGAGAATTGTCCAAATAAACCGACATACCTTCACAGACATGAGTCGTCAAACTGTATTCCCTTCCCAACTTTGCCTCCCCATTCGCCTTACTCCTCCACGTCACCGATCGATTTCTCGTGACGTACGGTGGATGATCATCAATACAAATGGGTTCATCTGTTTCTTTCTTCGCCTCTTCTTCCTTCTTCACCTCCGCAATAACTCTATAATCCTTGGTTCGAACCAACTCCAAATATCCATAACCCTCGGTTGTCTGCTCGAGTTGAGTGGCCAACATTGCGGATAACTCATCGAATTCCGGCCGTTTCATTGGTTTCTCCTCCCAACACACTGTCATTATCTCCTCGATTTTATCGGTTGCGAGTAGAGGAGTTTTCGGACGTGCTCCACTCTTCAGATGGCCTATCAACTCAGTCGGTTCGATATCCGCAAACGGTACTTCCCCGAGAGAATACATCTCGAAAATCACGATTCCAAACGACCAGACATCACTTTTATGCGAGAATTCTGCTTTTTCGAGAGATTCCAAGGCTAACCATTTGATTGGGAGACGATCCGAACCTGTCACCTCCTCGTTAGGCTCACTGGAAATCGCCAGTCCGAAATCACTGACTTTCGCGGATTTCATACCGCACTGCTCTGTGATTAATACGTTACGGGCGGCCAAATCTCGATGGATGATCTTTTTGTCGACGAGAAATCGCATTCCTTGAGTGATTTGCCACGCGAAATTCAGGAATTCTTTGTGACTGTCGATAGTGTCGTCGACGCTTCGGGACTGGAAATTAGGAAATAAGAACTGGGTTGAGGGGACTATCTTTGGAAGGGTGCTACTATGAAACTTTTTGCCCCACTGCCACAAAAGTATATTCTTTGTATAGATCAAGTCAAGCTCTGTATTTTTGTAGTTGATAACTTTTTGATAACCCTTCACACTTTTGAGTTATGCGCCTCTAAAGATAAGCAGCGAAAATGGAGAGACGCAGAGAAACAGTATACGATAAGAATTAGTCAGGTATTCGGGGGAACATAGTAGCACATTCTGAAAGCCTGCAAAATTTCACTTGAATGGTGAAAATTGAGTCCCCGTTACAGTGTCCCATGTTGTCCAGTTATTTTGAGTTTGCACTAATTGCAAAGAGTGAAAACAGAGCTCAATTTTTCACTTGGGGACTAAAGAGAGTTATAACATGAGTAACTCACTCAAGATTGTAGCTAGCTTTTAGATTTTTATATTATCGTATAAATCTACTTAAGCTCTACATTTTTGTAGTTGAAAACTTTTTGATAGCTCTTCACACTTTTGAGATATGCGCCTTCTAAGATTGGTACCTGAAAGGAGAGACGCAGAGAAGCGAGAGTGTCTGCTTTCTCTGCGTCTCTCTTTGTGGCTTCCTACTTTGAAAGGTGCATATCTCGAAAGTGTGAAGGGCTTTCAAAAAGTTGTCAACTGAAAAAATGTAGCTCTAGACTTGATCTACATACTTCACAAAAAATTATCATTGTATGTCAACGGATGAAGCCGTGACACGATTTTTAAGTTGTCATCGTTAACTCTCTCCATCAAACTCACAATTTCCAAATCGCACTTCTTATTCTTCACATATCTCAACAAATCTCTGTTACAACAGTACTCCAACACCAAACAAGACTTTGCTGATACCGTAATACATCCCAACATATTCACAAGATGTTCGTTGAATCCCAGATTCTTCATCAACTCAATCTCATGTCTGAATTCACTTTTCGCCGAATCTGTCGCATATTTCGGAAGCATTTTCACAGCACAATCACAGTCTGCAAAGTCAAGTGCCTCTGCTCTGTTGTACTTATCGATTGCTGGTGGGACTCCGATGATTTTTCCTTTGAATACGTGTCCATACGCTCCGTGTCCAAGTTTCTCGTTTTTGACTACTAGTTTTTCCCACGAGAGCTCCCAGTAGTCGAAGCTGGAAAATGGTTGATCTTGTAGATCAAAAATAGCTCTATATTTTTGCAGTTGACAATTTTTTGATATCTCTTCTAGTACTGGAGATATCCTCCTTTAAAGTTGGATGCCACAAAGAGAGACGCAGAGAAAGCAGGCACTCTCGTACAAACACACGCCGAGATACAGTAATTCAAAAGTTGCCCATAAGTTTCAATTAATATTGATAAATGGCTTTGTCTAAAGTTTTGAATTTTATGTTATTCGTTCAGATTTATAATATTACATAAAACGAGAAAGAGACGCAAAGATGTCAGATACTCTAACTTCTCTGCGCCTCTCTTGCTCTCTCACCCTGGGTGACATCAAACTTTAAAGGCACATATCTCGAAAACGTGAAGAGCTACCAAATAGTTATTTAATGTTTCTGATAGATCAAAACTAGTTCTATGGTTTTGTAGTTGACAATTTTTCGATAGCTCTTCCCGTTTTCGAGATATGCGTCTTTAAAGATAACAAACGGAAGGGAGAGACGCAGAGAAGCGAGAGTGTCTGTCTTCTCTGCGTCTCTCTTTGTGACTACCAACTTTAAAGGGGTATATCTCGAAAACGGGAAGAGCTATCAAAAAGTTCCCAACTACAAAAATGGAGAATAGAATGTGATCTATAAAAAACACTAAACAACTTTTTGATAGGTCTTCACGTTAGAGACGCAGAGAAACGAGAGTGTCTGTCTTCTCTGCGTCTCTCTTTGTGACATCCAACTTTAAAAGCGCATATCTCAAAAGCGTAAAGAGATATAAAAAAATTGCCAACTACCAAAATGTAGATCAAGAGTTGATCTATCCAAAAATATACATTTCAAAACTGTTGCAACCTCCCCCACTCACATCTCATTATCATCTGGATCCACTACATGCGATGTCTTGAACTTCTTCAATTTCCTCATCCACATATATTTCTGTCTGTAGAGAA
Organism: Caenorhabditis remanei; assembly: GCF_010183535.1. NCBI lineage: Eukaryota > Metazoa > Nematoda > Chromadorea > Rhabditida > Rhabditidae > Caenorhabditis > Caenorhabditis remanei. The sequence continues at coordinate 4,806,186 of NC_071332.1, forward strand.
CAGTCAAGAGAATCAAAATCAACATGGCTCCAGAGCATGTTCCAATGATAATAAACATGATTGTAGTGACATTTGACCCCGTCTTCTGACACAATTTCAGCTCTTTCGTGTCGCCGTAATTCTCGTCATTTGTGATTTGCAACGACTTGATGGCTAGTTTTGATTTGTATCCATCGTAAGCTTCCTGAAATATTTGAGATTTCACAGACATGCAAGTGCGCTCTGTCTTACTTCCGTAAATGCAATGATGCTGAAATCATAGACTTCCAGAAGTGGGAGGAGCGATGTGTTGTACTGAGAGACGAATAAGTCCGAGACAAAATCAGTGAGAAGAACGACTTTTGGGATATGCATGTTGTCTTCATTATACGTTGGAGACGCAGAAACTGCTTCGTAAACGAGGTCAAATGTGACATTATCGTTGCCGGGAAGGAGGGTTCGGTTGTCTGGAAGAGTCATATTTATATTGGTTGTGTAGATCACAAATAGCTCTATATTTTTACAGTTGACAACTTTTTGATAGCTCCACACGCTTTTGAGATATGAACGTTTAAAGTTGGAATCCACAAAGAGAGACGCAGAGAAGACAGATACTCTCGTTTCTCTGCATCTCTTCTTTCTGTTACTCATCTTTTAAGGCCCATATCTTAAAAACGCAAAGAGCTATTAAAAAGGTGTCAACTACAAAAATATAGAGCTATTTTCGATCTACATTTTTCTAGTTGACAATTTTTTGATAGCTTGTCACGCTTTTGGGATATGAGCGTTTGAAGTTTGCAGCCACAAAGAGAGACGCAGAGAAGACAGACACCCTCATTTCTCTGCGTCTCTCTGCGTCTCTGCAAACAAAAAGGAGGAGAGCTATCAAAAAGTTGTCAACTACAAAAATGGAGGGCTAATTTTGATCTACAAGATTGATCAAATTTCAAAAGTTATCTCAATCTTTTATGCTGGATAATGCAGTTTCAAAATCGGCAAAGTGTAACTAAACCAGAAATAAGTTTATTTCTTTAATTTTACATTTTTCATAGAATTCTAATCTTAATCTACAATTTTGTAGTTGACAACTTTTTGGTAGCTTTTCTAGCTTTTGAGATACAACCGATGAAAGTTTGTAGACGAAAGTTTTAGCAAAAATATCAAAACTTCTAGAGCTTGTGACATTTTTAGATCGCATTCAAATGTTTCAAAACTTCATTCATTTTGTAGATCAAAAGGAGGGCTTCATTTTTGTAGTTGGAAGTTTTTTGATAGCTATTCACCCTACTGAGATATGCACCTTCAAAACTAGGTCCACGCAGCGGCAGGGGAGGAGACGCAGAGAAAGCAGACGCTCTCGCTTCTCTGTGCCCTCTCCCTCCCCTCTTCTCTATTCAAATGTTTGAAGACGCATATCTCAAAAATACGAATAGTCATCAAAAAGTTTTCAACTACAAAAATAAAGACCTAGATTTGATCAACACGCTCAATACAAACTTAATACCAAAAAGTTCATGACTAGTTCTCAAAAAATGGTCCGACTTTCTACCCTATAGAATTGTTACCTGAACCAATAAGAACTTCATCATATTTCAAAGCTTGCAAATAAGACGCCGCCTTCGACACATCTGTAATCCATCCGGAATTCGAATTATTCCTTGCCAAAAACCTATAAATCATCGCCTTCCCAGCACAATCATCTAACGGATCCGAAATGTATTTGACCAATCGATTAAACTGATCCTGAGTCGTTCGATTAGTGATTGCAAATAGATAAGTTATCTGCCAATCATCCATAAAATCTGGATCCATTGAAGGTGTTGGTGTGGGAGTCGTGAGTACTGTAGTCGTCGGTTCGAGAGTTGTGGGCGTGGCACACGCTTGGATAGTGTCATTGTTGCATTTTGCAGAGCCTTCTGACCCACAAGGTTTTATGCAGTTCTGGAATATCATTATTACTGTGGTTTGCAAGGTCTCCACGATTTTGAGATACTAAGCTTCTAATATCATCTGACTTTGAAGCTTCTTATTTAAACTCCGTGATGTCTCACTGTTTCAAATTTAATTTCATTGTAAAGATCAAAACTCGCTCTACATTTTTTTAGTTGACTATTTTTTAAAAACTCTTCACGCTTTTGAGATATGCGTCTTTAAATATAACAAACTGAAAAGAGAGACGAAGAGAAACGAGACTGCCTGCCTTCTCTGCGTCTCTTTTTGTGATTTCCGACTCTTAAGGCGTATATCTCGAAAACATGAAGAGCTATTGGAAAACTGTCAAAAAATGTAGAATAGAGCATGATGTATTAAAAAATTGGCGATCGCGCTCTATTGAAATCTGAAATACAACCTGAAAGTGGAGAGTTTCGGATGAAAAACATTTGACTTTTGAGCGGGATTCCTGGAGCCAGGTAATATGCGACGGTTTCAAACTTGTATTCAGCGTGTAGGTCTAGTCAAGCTCTATATTTTTGTAGTTAACAACTTTTTGATAGCTCTTCCCGTTTTCGAGATATGCATCTTCAAAGTTACCGATTAGATAGAAAAAGAAAGAGAGGGCGCGCAGAGAAGACAGACACTCTCGTTTCTCTGCGTCTCCCCCACTCCCATCTCCCATCTTTAAAGACATGTAACTCGGCAGGTAAAACGGCTATCAAAAAAGTGTAAACTACAAAAATACAGCTCTTGACATGATCTACAAAGTGCACTAAGTTTCAAAACGCTGTAACTCATCCTAACTCCCTTAAAATCAGTCAAACTTCAAATGTTTTCGAAACTCACTTTCAACATATCCAAGCAGTTGAAATTGGGTACCACATAACTGTATTGGGCGTTGTATTGTTGGTAGATCATTTCCGTCGTAATATCTGGATTCCCTACGACTACAACTGTGAACGTGATACATCCAACACCCATAATCTTGCTCAACTCTTCGACGACATCCGTCTGATTTGTCATGTTGAAGATACGATTTGTGATGAGAACGTAGTTATTGTAGAGACACGCCTTCTTTGTGGAACCAACTTTTTTTAGCTGGAAATTTAGTGTGTGTTGAAGGTATAGCTGGGAGGATTCGGAATCTGTTTTCAGATTTCAGCTTCACAGTCATCCAATTTCTGAAATGTTTCTTGAAAACTCACATCGTCAATAAGCACATACGAAAAGTTGAATTGAGAAGTGACCGGTTGAACCGGGTCCATATCACTGTAATTCCCAACGTAACTCTTATAATCCATGTATCCAAACTGTGTTTTACATTGATCAGCGTTGCAACATACCGCTTCGGGGACTGACTGAAAGTTTAAAAGTTTTTGAAGATTGAGAGCGTTTGACCAGACATAACTAACTCAGAAATACAGCTAGTTCTTAGATTCTTTTAGAATCGTGTAGATCAAAACTAGCTCTTCATTTTTGTAGTTGACAGTTTTTGATAGCTCTTCACGCTTCTGAGATATACGCCTTGAAAGATGAGTCTCTAAAGATGACGAGATGACGAGAGGGAGACGCAGAGAAACGAAGGTGTCTGTCTTCTCTGCGTCTCTCCTTGTTGCTACCAACTTCGAACGCTTATATCTCGAAAACCTGCAGAGCTATCAAAAACTCTCAACTACAAAAATGTAGAGCTTGATTTGATCTACACAACCTGTAAAATACACTCACCTCATTAAACATTGGATAAGCAAACACCGCATAACCAACACCTCTATTCATGCAAGTCTCAGTTGCGTCACTGATAAACGCTTGGACTTGTGTATAGTTTTCTTCCGAAGTAAAAGTTTTATCCAGATCGAGAAGGAAGACCACGTCGCATAGGTTTATCTGAAAATCCCTGTTTTAGTTGACGATGTTGAAAAGCTTGTTGTGAAATTGTTAGGGCTCTAACATTTTTCAAATACTATGGGTTTTGTAGATCAAAAATAGCTCTATATTTTTGTAGTTGACAGTTTTTTGATAGCTCTTCACGTTTTCAAGATATGCCTCTTTAAAGTTGGTAGTCGCAAAGAGAGACGCAGAGAAAGCAGACACTCTCGTTTCTCTGCGTCTCCCCATTTTCGTTGCATATCTTTAGAGGCGCATAACTCAAAAGCGTGAACAGCTATCAAAAAACTGTCAACTATAAAAATGTATAGAAAGTTTTAATCTACAATATACATATAAATACAACACTTGAATCGTTTATTGAAGAATGTTAACGCTTTGAAAGTCCAACCTTTTTTCACTACTTTCGAAGCGTTATATCTCAAAATTTGAAATAGCTATCTAAAATCTTTTCAGTACAAAAATCAAGCCCATGACTTTATCTACACATTAATTATAAATTTTACTTGTTAAAATCGTATGCTAACTTCCAAACGTGACTATCAATCTCAACTTACCGAAGAGCTCCCATTATTGTAGGGAGGGTCCAATGTTCTTGAAAAATTATCATAATTACACATATACATAGGATCTGTGATGACTGGGGTGTCATTTCCATCGGTTGCTGAAAATATATGGATTACGGTAGCTCCTTTTGACTACTGTAACATTATCAAGCATCGAACTACATTCTCGATATCAGAAGACACCCTTTTTAACGATTTGTAAACTTTCGAGAGAGTTATCAGTTCGTTTATGAAGCACATCTCTCTTTTCCTTAAACATCAATAACTCACCACAAAATTGGTCGCATAAAACAATGTAGAGATAGGAGAGGAGGAGAAGAAGTCGCCCGATTCGAAGAAACCACATCGATTCGACGCATCCGTCGCGCCGCGACCTCAAGATTAGGAAAATTAGGAAAAAAATTGGAAATCGCGCTCTATTGAAATCTTGAAAGTAGAGAGTTTCGTAGATTACTTTTGAGCGGGATTCCTGAAGCCAGGTGATAGGTGACGATTTCAAATTTGTATCGAACTTGTAGATCTAGCCAAGCTCTATACTTTTGTAGTTGACAACTTTTCGATAGCTCTTCCCGTTTTCGAGATATCCGCTATCAAAGTTGGGAGCTATAAAGAGAGTCGCAGAGAAAGCAGACAGTCTCGTTTCTCTGCGCCTCTAGGGTTTTCCCTGATCTTTGAAGCCTCATATCTCAAAAGCGTGAAGAGCTATCAAAAAGTTTCCAACTTCAAAAATGACGAGCTCGTTTTGATCTACATAAGCAATGTAACTTTAACTAATTGAATTTGAAATCGACTGGTTTCAAATGCAATTAACATGGTCAGGAAAAGTCCAACTAGTTTCAAACTTATATTTGTTGTGTAGATCTAGTCAAGCTCAATATATTTGTAGTTGACAACTTTTTGATAGCTTTTCACGTTTTCGAGATATGCTCCTTCAAAGTTGGTAGTCGCAAAGAGAGACACAGAGAAAGCAGACACTCTCGTTTCTCTGCGTCTCCCCATTTTAGTTGCTTATCTTTAGAGGCGTATAACTCAAAAGCGTGACAAGCTATCAAAAAGTTGTCAACTACAAAAATGAAGATTTAGGATTGAGCTATATTTTTATAGGTTTTAGTTTTATGATAGCTATTCACGTTTTCGAGATATACGCCTTCAAAGTTGGAATCCGCGAAGAGAGACGCAGAGAAGGCAGACACTCTCGTTTCTCTGCGCGTCCAGTGTTGTTACTTATCTTTGAAGCCTCATATCTCAAAAGTATAAAGAGCTATCAAAAAACTTCCAACTAGAAAAATGAAGAGCTCGTTTTGATCTACACAACGTATGTAAATATGGACAAAGAAAATTAATTTTGTGCTCGTGACAAACTCTAAAAGTTGACTAATGTTTACAGAAAGCTATTCAATTTTGTAACTTTCTTTCTGGTTCGCCTCCTGTCGACCCAACAATTTTTTTCAAACTAAAAACTCTCAAAGATTCAATGAAACATCAAAATCAGAAGAAATTTTTCAAATTGAATAATACGCCCAAAAATGATTAAATGTCGAAACTAAAATAAAACAACTGATAAAATAACTCAATTCTGGTTCTTAACTTTTTCTCTGCCCTCTCCTTTGCATCGGAAGCATTATCGTATTTCAGTATTAGCAACAAAAAAAAATATTTAAAAGAAAACAAAAATTTTTGCTTGGGGGAGACTCGAACCCGCGATGGTAGGAGTGACTGCAAAACTTGTTATCGCTTAGGCTATGCGCACCACGTAAAATAGGGCGTGGAGGGCTGTGATAAATCTGCTGTTAGCGCAATATTCAGCAAACGAAATTCTTCTATCCTATTTTCAGAATATCAGATTTTCTGAAGAAAAAATTGGAAGCGAGTCCATAAAACAGTACGAATTATAGCAATAAAAAGTGAAGAACGCGAAAAATGACAGCGCCACAGGGTCAAAATCGATACTTCACGAGCGAAAATTGCTGCTCTTCCAGTGCTTGTGTGTCACCACTCTCCTCGCTGGTTATCATCATCATCTCCTAATCAAATTAGCAGAGAGTGAAGAGACTAACACTAACAAAATGTTACCGATAACAGTCATCTAATACTCGGTCACACACATGTATGTGTGTGTCGTGACTGGGTGAGAAAAGTTGGGGAAATGGTGTCAGGATATAAATGAGAAGCGGGTTTATTTGGATGGGACTTGATGAGAATTTTGAGTAACGGGACGAAAACAAAAACAAAGAAAACATTATAAAAACCTGCATAACATGAAATTAAAATTGAACTGGGAAACTTATTACTCACAATTGTCAAGGCACATACTTTTTACATAAAAAGAGAGTCTAGGGATGATTATTTTATAAAAATATCAAAATTCTGACGATAGCAAGAAAGATATGGTGAAAGGGCGAGTCGGAATCTATCGATAGCTCGACGTGCGGATTCGAAGGGGCAGATTCCCGTCTCCGTTCCGTTCTCCTTTTCGTACTCGGCGTCTTCTTCGTAGTTCATCCACTTCGTCTCACGGTTGAATTCAAATGCGAACTCATCGATTGCGTCATCGGATCGGGTTCGTGGCGACAGGAAGACTGGCGAAAAGGTCTGATTGTTGTCCTTGGCAGTGACGTTGACATCGGTCGAAGTCGATGGCTCCGAGACAGTGGAGAGGGTGGTCGACATCAGAGCAAGCGTGAGACAGTAGATAAGGGAGGTCGAGCTGATGAATTCGATGAGTTGTTTGACAATGTCGAGGATTGGGATCATTGAACTCTGAAAATTATAAAATCCATACAAGACACCCGAGAAAAATATAAAACTAACCAATTGCAATAACTCGTTGTACGTGGCGAAGTCATTCTTTTCCATAAAATCGCCGGCAACCCATTTTTCCATCTTTTCCAAATACTTCTCGAATTCGTCGTTTTTAACGGCTACATTCCAGTCCTGAAATGGAAAAATTGCAATGGAACGAAAAACAATACAACTTTTCTAAAAGAATGTAAAAACTAACCAATTTCTCAACCAATTCCCATTCTTGCTTATTCAATTCATTCGGATCCATTTTCAGCGATTCCGCCCATTCTGTGTTCGAGACTCGATCATAGGTGTCGGTATCATGCATATATTTGGAGGCGAGGACAAGAGCTGGTACATAGAGGGAGACGGGATCGGTGGCTTCGAAATATTCCTTATTTTGGTCTCTCAAACGATCCAAATAGACAAGTGCGACGACGAGAGTGCAGGGATCGGCGAACCCACATTTGGAGATCATAGAAGATGTGTTGGGTTCCAGATAGTCGAATGTGCATTTCTTGTCAAAGTAGTCAACGATTAATTCTGAAAAACAGGAAGGTTATATTTTTTGAACGAGAAAGTCGAGTTTTAATAAGTAAAAAATCATTTTTAGCAAATTTTCTTTCGGAATATTGCATTTTATCCGATTACCCGATATTCAAGGCATTTACTAGAGAAAAACAACATGTTTGGGATGAAAAACGATTTTTTACTTTAACACAGCCGATATTTATCATGTTCACCCTATTCAAACTCACGAGAAAGTGGATAATTGAGTGTAGCAGGTTGTTTCGTCCCATAGTTCAGCGATCGCTTCATCCTTTTCCGGATCTTGCGGAAATCAGGGAACAGTGGTGCCATCTCTGAAGAAGTAAGAGTTGGAAATGTGATGTTCCGAACGAAAAATGACAAAATATTGAGAAAAATCGATAAATCGACGATCACGTGATTGTTTTCAGATTATTTTGCATCAATTGAACGCTTTTTGATTCTCTAAAATAGCGAAAACTAGAGAAGCGAGACGAGAAAAAGAAAAAGAGACCACAAACCGGGAGGGCTGTGTATCGCCGCCCGTGCTGAGGTGAGTCGCCGCGCAGGCCGCGACGCGCCCCCTCGCGTAGCGGTCGTCATTGTCGCACCTCCCGCCAAAATAAATTTCGAATTTTTAAACTTTCGTGCTAATTTAACAAATCAGGAATTAAGAAATAATTGCGATTTTACCTGAAAATGATTACTTGACAATTCGAAAAACGTAAATCAATGGAGAAATAATTAAATTAGAAGCAAAAACTGGACGAATTCCGACGAAAAACTTGTGAAAGACATTGATAGCCTAATTTTTGTTCTAAACTTTTTTCAGGTCGATGCGCGGCGCCAAATGTTGAAATTTAGGTGTCTTCACACATTTTTTCGTCGAAAAATCGTTACTCTCGCAATAGGAATGCATGTTTTGCTCGTTTCCATCATTGTTTACCATCACAATCTTCGGTTTTAACTTTTCTTAGATTTTTGCTTGTCGATTCGTTTTTATTCCGTTTTCCTCAGAATTTTAAACGAAAAAATATGAATTTGCAGCCATGTCGGACGAAACTGCATCTATATCCGAAGTGCCCGTCAAGGACACCGAAACCATCAAGGCTGCAGGAGACGCCGCTCCAGGTTTGTAAAAATTACGTTTCCTGATTTTACTCTCTACATTTCAGAAACTAAGGAGTCAACCATTGCGACAGAGTCCAACGGAAGCTCAAATCATCAGAATGGGGATGCCACCAAGACAGAGGTTAGTATTTTTGATGCCAAACTAGAATGTCCTATATATTCAAACAATTTCAGGCTTCCACTGAAGAAACGAAGGTAGAGGAACCTGAAAAGAAAGCCGACGCTCCAGAAGCAACCAGTGCTGCTCAAGTTGAGAAGGCTCCAGTTGAGCAAGAAAAGACCGCCGCTGTTGTTACTGAAGCTGAGGTTGGTCCCTTTTCAATTTTCTACGTGCTGTTATACGCGTTTTCTTTGATTAGCTAGATACTGGCATGTTGAGATTAATTTTGCCGGGTTGCAAAAGGAAATGAAGCGAGATTTGTTTATGTGACGGAAGTACTCGCGTTGGCATAGCAACAAAGGGAGAGGCAAGCAAAACCTAGGTTTCTATATTAAAACTCGATAGCTACATAGTTAGATTACTTACTTGAGCTCCCAGCTAGATATATAATTCGCCGCTTTGCGTGAAAAAAGAAAGTAACAATGGTGAGTTATTTACCTTGCTAACAATTATTATTTGCTCAGCGAAACTCGTTTTAATTGCGAAAATTCCAGACAAAGGAGGAAGTTCCACCTGTCGTCGAGGAGAAGAAGACCGATGTTCCAGAAGCTGCCGCTGCTGTTGTCGAAGAAAAAAAGCCAGAAGAAGCTGTTGCCGCTGAAGAGAAGAAGGAGGAAACAGCTCCAGTAGAGACTAAAACCGAAGCCGTCGCACCTGAGCCAGAAGCCAAAAAGGAAGAAGCTCCAGTTGTCGAAGCAGAAAAGAAGGAAACATCTACTGCAGAGAAAAAAGAAGCTGCTGCTGAGACTGAAGAGAAGAAGGAGACCGAGGCTTCAAAGACTGAAACCGAAGCTGTTGATGAGTCTGTTGCAGAAGACGGCGAAGCAGAGACTTCGGCAGTTGCGGCTACTCCAACGACGGCACGCAGAGGACGCGGAAGACCACCAAATCCAAATTCCGTTGCTAAAGCTGCTGTCGCTTCTGAGAAAAAGAGAACTCCAAAAACAAAGGCTGCTCCGAATCCGGAATCGATTGCTGCTAGCCGACCACGTCGATCCACATCGAGCAGAGTCGACTATGCTAACTCTGATACCAGCACAGTTCTCGCTGAGGTAGACGACGAGATTCCAGGAAAGTTGTTCAAGGGACGCAGAGGACCACGCGGGAAGATCACGAAATATGTGTCCGATTCGGATGGTGCTCCATCTGATGACGATGATGTCGACTTTGGAAAGAAGAAGAAGGGTGGACGTGGAAAGGCGGCTGCTGCCCCAAGAGGACGTCCAGCATCATCATCCAGACCAACTCGCGCTGCTGCCAACAAGAGAAAGACTAAGGTAATCATAAAGAAAAGTCTATTTAGACTATTTAACTTATTTGCAGGATTACTCCGACGAGTCAAACGAGGACGAAATCGAGTACGACGATAAGAGCGATGAGGACGAGGTTTCTCCAAAGAAGAAGGCCAGAACTGGACCAAAGCCTCCTCGTGGCGGAGTTGAAGCCGAGGATGAGGATGAAGAGGGCGAGGATGAGGAGATGGTCGGAGGCGAAGAGGTTGAAGCCTAAATTTCATAGGTTTCCCTATTATGTACTGGTCATTTTCAACTATCTCATTCCCCTCTTCATTTCGTTCATCATGCCAACCTCCCCGACATCATAAGTCACCCATAGAACGCCTAGACTCCGAACATTGCATTTTCGTTTTCTGTTCTATGTTTTCGTTCTGTGAATTGAAACTGTTGTACTACCTATTTTATATCGCAAAGTTCTCAAGCCTATCTTTTTATTCTAAAACCGATTGCTGTATTTATTTATTTTTATTCCAAACCCCTCCTGTTCCCGCTGTTTCTATATTGAGGTCTCGTTTCTCTTTCTCTGTTCATTTACCCCCACTGATTTAATCAAAGTATAAGTACATCGACTCAATTATTCTGATATCATCACATCGTCTATCCGTTTCTCTTACTGTTGAAACGTATATACTCTGTGCAAATATTGATGAGTACTTGAATCATTTTACCCCCAATTTCCGCTATCTTATAGCGTCTATCACTGTTGAGATCACCCCTAAATACCACTCCCCAGTTTTCTCCCACATTGCCGCCTAGAAGGTATTCCTTTTCTTTTTTTCAAATTTTCGACAAAAAACTAAAATGTCATCATCCTTTTCCAAGAAAAAATAAATTATTTTAATCCCGGGAAATCAGTCTCCCCCAAAATATTTCAGGTGCCCTTTAGGAGTTTCCCCTAGTATTAATATTGATGTTGTACTCGTATATAGAAATGCAGCCTATTCGATTTCAGGTGGTTTCTAGATGGTGAGTGGCAGTAATTACTTGAAGCCGAAGACGGAGTCAAAGCAACCAAACGACGGAATGGAGGTGAGTATTTTGAAAGAAAACCAAAATATTATGTACCTTATTCTCTCCAAATGTCATAATAAATGATAGTTTTGTAGTCGGTTGTCCAGGTCTCACTTCTCTATTTCCCCTTCTCTCCATCCCTTCCAACCAGGCGGTGTCTCCTCGTGATTTCAGCGAGAGTGAGCCTCAACGCCGTCCTCAATAATAACACGACGAGAGTGAGAGCTTTTCTGCTTTTCCCCAAAAAAAGAGAGTAAATCGGATAATTATTTTTCGGAGTTCTGGGGAAAAATGTCGTCCCGTCTAAACCGGTGTCAGCGGCGGGCGAGATTAGAGAGTTTCGCGCTGAAACGAAAGCCGCTCACTGATTTGTTAACATATTCGTTGTTCCGGAATCCTTCTGAAACTGACATTTCTGAAATATCGATTCCAATGACTACTATTTTGCTAAACGGGCTGCCTATAACGCAGGTAAGCCTATGAAACTTGGAAATAAAACAATTGCAAAACCCTGGATTCGAACCCTGGTCGTTTTCCCCGTAGACAGACGCCTTAGCCACTCGGACACACCAGTTTCTCGGAGGATCCTCCAGAAGTCGGTGGAAGAGAGGCGCGCCCAAAACTCCAAAATGTATAAATCGATTAATTCTTGACACCCTCTGGGAGAGCGCGCGCACGGCTTCTCGCGTTGACTCTGAAAAGCGATTACGTCTACGGCTATTCTGGATGGAGAAAGACGGGGCGAAAAACGGAGAAAACGACGGAGAGAAGAAGGCGAAGAAAGGAGTGGGGGGGAGATAAGCCGAAGGCGAGCAATTCGATATTCTAGCACCAACGGGCTATCTAGTTACCAATATATTTATAAGCCTCATCCTTATTACCTGAATCCTTTACCCGTATTTCTAGTCTTATTCTATAAAACAATATTTCCAAATTTAACAATTCACTATGATTCCAATTGGAGAGGTGGGAGTTTCCCATTGAGTCACCGATCCCACCTTTTATCAAATCCCGTACTTTTAGACACACGATGGGCGGGCGGATATGACGAATTTCGAGATGGATCTATTCGACACACGAATCGAGGTGCCGACGGAGAAGTCGCATGGCGGTGGTATGCACAGCCCGTATTACGAGGAGGACGACCCGACGAAGAAGCAGCGGTGCTTTAAGTGTGGGTATGTATGTAAATGTGCTCTAGGGATAATAAAGCTCAGTGGAGCGCGATTGCGATGAGATAAAGTTCGCTCCATTAAAAAATGAAATGGAGCGCATACGCTTCAACCGAAAGTTTGAAAACTGGAAAAGTGCGCTCTATTGCTAATCGGTGGAGCACGGTTGCATTATTAGCAGTTCACCCCTCTTACAACTGCGCCCCACCGCAAACGAGAGAGTATTTTTTTCTCGCGCCGACACATATTTCAACAGTTTTTGACGTATTTTCGCATCCTTTCTTAGTATTTTTTGTAAATTGTTATGAAAAAATGCGGGAATAGGTCAAAAACTGGGAAAATCTGTGTCGGCGCGAGAAAGGTACTCTCTCGATTGCGGTGGAGCGCAGTTGTAAGAAAAGTTTACTGCTAATAGTTTTACTGGTAACGCGAAGAGTGTCAGTGGAGCAGGGTTGCATTATCTAGAAGTTTTAATTTCGAAACTATGATAGAAAGTGCGCTCTACTGCGAACCTCAATAGAGCGCTCTTCCTCTGGACTTAAAAAAAAGGAAATATTTTTTTAACTCTGAATTTTTCCATGGATTCCCTGTCGAATCGATCCGTTTACTCGTGTGACGAAGATCCCCGTGAGACCAATGGAGCAGTGGGGTATGAATAGCGTGTTGCTGGCTTTTATTGTTTCAGAATTCACGCTTTTTTAGCTTCCACGGTCACTGCTTTGTGAATTTTCAGATTTTTTCACAATTTTCTGATAAAAAACTTTAAAACAGACAAGCTTACACTTACGCTTCTTACAACCGCGCTCTACCGAAACCGAAGAAAATTGTGCACGAAATTGAGAGACGCAAAGAAAAAGAAACATTTCTCAAGTCAATTTCAGTAGAGCGCGGTTGTAAGAACTGTGCCGAGCTAATACATTTTTTCAAACTCCCAAAATTTCCAGCCCACCCGCCCGTAACCGTATCATCAAACCGGCGTGTGTGCCCATCTCGCTTGTCTCTCTCCTCATCATTGCTCTCGTTTTTCTTCCACTTTTCAACGAGGAAGATCTCTCTTCACCGATCAAATTGACCACTGCATGTACTGTAGATTGTAGATCATTTCTGGTGGAATCGATACCCACTGGCGTGCCGTTTCGAACGATGAATCATACGGCTGAGGCGTGGATTGATATCATTGATAATACCAAACAGTGAGTGCAGAAAGTTTCGAAAAAAAGGAAAAAAAAAACAAAAAAAAATTGAAAAGGAACCGAACCCCGGTTGCTCGTGCGGCAATCACCTTCCTTCACCACTCGGCCCGATCCGGGATCCAGGATCGCTACGTGGCCTAGTGGTGAAGGAGATCGCGTCCCGCCGGGGATTCCCCGCGCAAACGATCCTGGTTCGATCCCCGCTCCGTTTTTTTTGTATTTTTCTTTTTCTTTTTTCATTACATTTTCGCAAAAAAAACTTCCAGATACCTCGACATATCGGTAATGTACTGGAACCTCAACACTTCCACATACGAAACCGCCCGTTACGGTCGCCACGTGTACGAAGCACTCATCCGAGCTGGCAAGCGTGGTGTGAAAATTCGAATCGCCCAAGATGGTGCGTCCAATCTTTCGGATAACGAAGAATCGGCGTATCTGATGCGAGAAGGACTCGCAGAAGTGAGAGAAATCAATGTGACGAGACTGATAGGTTCGGGAATTATTCATACGAAATTTATACTTTCGGACATCTCAACTCTCTACATTGGATCCGCTAACATGGACTGGAAATCGCTGAGTGAAGTCAAAGAACTCGGCGTCGTCGTCAGAGAATGCCCTTGTGTCGCTTCAGACTTGTACAAAATCTTCGCGGCGTACTGGAAATTGGGAGAAAATGAGTCCTCGATTCCGGAGAAATGGCCCATTTCTTACCGGACTGCATTCAATTTTTCGAGTATGGCGAAGATGGAGTTGGATGGAGAGCCAGCAGAGTTCTTTATATCGGTAAGGGGGGAGAATTGTGAAGTTTGGGGCAAAATTCGAAGCTTTTCATGAAAAATGAAAAATTTATCAAATTGTTTTCCAAAAAAACCAAAGTTGTCAAAGCCCTCACTATTAGGCCCGGGTAAAAGTTCAAAATTCAAATTTTTTGAAATTTTTTTGATATTTTTTAAATTTTTTCCGCGAAAAAGTCACATTTTCGACTATCATACAGAATTACAAGAAATTTTGAAAAATCATCAAAAATGGTCGCATTTTCGTTGAAAAATTGAAAAAGTTTCAAAAAATACATATGGAAAACACAGGGTCACAGAATGTCCATATGAAGCAACTGCGCTCCAAAAAAATTAGCGTAAAATTAGCGCGAAATTCAAAAAAAAAATTATCCAAAAAAATTTTTTTGTGTATTAAAAATTTGTATTTTTCTCTTTTTTAATGAATTTGGTATTTTTTGTGCGAAGTTTTCTCGAAAATAGCGAGAAAAATGGAAGGAAAGTGAGCTTCATTCAAAAAATTTGACTCCCTATCGTTCGTCTTACTGTGTCCACGTTATAAGTCCCGCATGCGGGTCGCATTTTGCTGATCGGCGACTTGCTTGGCTATCTGCCAAGTCATGTGCAAACGCGCTTCACTGAGCTTCCGGTTTCGCGGGAAAATTATTTGAATTCATATGGACAAAATTTGACCCTGTGGGAAAAGGGTCATTTTTTGAAGCCGAAATGAAAAATTTGCATAAAAAGGTTTTTTTTCCTCAGATTTACAGATTTATAACTGAAAATTCTAGATTTTTCCAAAAAAAAAAGTTTTTTGTTCTAGAACTCAGAAATCTGCCTCTGTAATCAGTGTCTGACTATTCGAAATTTTGAAAATTTTTAAAATTTTCCAAGAATTAAAAAAAAGTTAGAAATTTGGACGGCACGCTTCTTACAACCGCGCTCTACCGAAACTGAAGAAAATTGTGTGCGAAATTGAGAGACTCAGAGAAAAAGAGACATTTTTCAAGGGCATTTCCGTGGAGCGCAATTGTAAGAACTGTGCCGAGCTAATAAATGTTGTGTGAATTTTCAAATTTTCGAGTAAAAACACCCGATATTTGAATGTCCCACATCCCTACAGTAACCCACATATTCCAGTCCTCCCCCGGTCCATTCAATCCGAAAGG
Organism: Caenorhabditis remanei; assembly: GCF_010183535.1. Lineage (NCBI taxonomy): Eukaryota > Metazoa > Nematoda > Chromadorea > Rhabditida > Rhabditidae > Caenorhabditis > Caenorhabditis remanei. The sequence continues at coordinate 4,821,769 of NC_071332.1, forward strand.
AAGAGAACACGATCTGGCGGCAATTCAAAAAGTGATGAAGTCAGCTCAGCACTCGATCTGTATCTCCGTAATGGACTACATCCCATCGACACTATACATGAAAAACGGCAACAAATTCTGGCCAGAAATCGACGATTCGATTCGAGACGCCGCGTATCGAGGAGTGAATGTTCGAATGTTGATATCCCATTGGGATCACTCGAGAAAAGAAATGATTCCATTCTTGAAAAGTCTTCAATCGATAACTGATGGATTGCCGAGATATAATGGGACGGAGCACGGACAAGTTCGAGTGAGAATATTCACGGTGCCGGCGAACGAACAACAGAAAAAGATTCCGTTTACGAGAGTGAATCATGCGAAATATATGGTCACTGACGAGATTGCTTATATCGGTAAGCAGGAGGCGGAGCCTGAAGAATCAAGGAAAATTATCAAATATTCATAGAAAGTTGTTAAATTTAACGATTTTTAGAAAAAAAATTGTATGGTGCATCTGCTCCACCAGAAATTTCTAAATTTCAATGAAAATCTATCAAAAAATCGTGCAAAAACACCAAAATTCATACCAAAATGGTTTTCACTAAAAGTATATAATCTAGCCATCTGTAGACCTGTATGATCGGCTGGGATCCTTAACTGTAACAACAGTAATCCTTATGATCCCCTACAGTAATCCTTATGATCCACTACAGTAATCCTTATGATCCACTACAGTAATCCTTATGATCCACTACAGTAATCCTCTGGATCCACTACAGTAATCCTCAGGATCCACTACAGTAATCCTTAGGATCCAATACAGTAATCCATAGGATCCACTACAGTAATCCTCTGGATCCACTACAGTAATCCTTAGGATCCAATACAGTAATCCATAGGATCCACTACAGTAACCCTCTGGATCCACTACAGTAATCCTTAGGATCCAATACAGTAATCCATAGGATCCACTACAGTAACCCTCTGGATCCACTACAGTAATCTTCTGGATCCACTACAGTAATCCTCAGGATCCAAAGGATTCTGATTCTAGATCTCTGTAACCCGTGTTGTTCCCAGCAACCTAGCCATCTGTCCATGACATTTTCATAAATTTCCCAAAAAAAGCAACAACTAAACAACATTCCAATTCTTGCAGGCACATCAAACTGGTCAGGAGACTATTTCATCAGCACAGCCGGCGTCGCGATGGTCGTTCGACAACCGGCAGCCACCAAACGGTATCTAGACAGTTCTAGAGTTTTACATGAAATAAAATATCAATTTTCAGACTGCAACAAGTCTTCGATCGAGACTGGAATTCAGAATACGCTACGGATATTTAAACGGGAAGAAAAGATACAAACGGATAAAATATTTCATTTTACAATGTATAAAATATGTTTATTTTCAATTATTAGATACAATTCGATTGTTTGTTGAGACCTACGGGTTGTTGGGTGAATTAAAATATTGAGTAATTAATTGAAAACGTTTAGAGAATTGTTGTTTCTGAGATCCGAGTCGTCTTTCTCAATAGAGAGGAGTTATGCGTATTGTGCAGGAATCGTAAAGTGAAGAAGCCACATGTAGAGAGCGGCGAATCCTCCTGCGACCGGAAGCGTCACAACCCATGAGAATGCCACATTTCGGAAGAGTCCCCAATCGATTGATTTGCCTCCTTTCACACTTCCAACAGCCACCACTGCACCAACCAAACAATGAGTTGTAGAGATGGGAAGACCGAGTTTCGAGGCGAGGAGCGCTGTCACGGCGGCTCCGAATTCGATACAGAATCCAGACGCCGGGTTGACATCACTCATTTTGGTGCCCACTGTTCGAATGACCTGCAAATCAAGTTGTTGTGGCGGTTTGATGGGCGCCTCTGCTCCCCCAATAGAATGATGCCGCGTGGCCTAGTGGTTAAGATGTTCGCGTGGCGCGCGGAACATCGCGGGTTCGAGTTTTCCTCAAACTTTTATTTTTTTTCTCCTTCTTTTCCGAAAGTCAAATACTCTTTTGATCTTTCTTTTCGACCATTCGTTGAGAAGAAGTATACGAAAACTAATCCGATTACTCCTCAAAAATGATAAGAAGCACGAGGCTTATAGATTCTATTCACCTTATGTCCAAGACACCAAAGTCCGACGCAGATGGCCAACACTCCGTAGAGAAGGACGTACAGCGGAGTTTCCTTCTTTTGGTACACATCGAAGTCCCGGTAAACGGCGATGAGAGCCACGAGAGGCGCGATGGCGTTGCTGAAATTTTTTGAGCTCAGTCTGGTCGTTCTACAACGAGAACGGCGCACTTATGGACAGTGCACGCTTGTTACAACCGCGCTCTACCGAAACCGAAGAAAATTGTGTGCAAAATCGAGAAACTCGGAGAAAAAGAGACATTTTTCAAGGGCATTTCAGTGGAGCGCAGTTGTAAGATCTGTACCGAGCTATTATCTAGTCGTCACGCCAAGATCGGGTTTTGCAATTTTCATTTTGCAAAACTACATTCTCAGTGCAAATTGTCTCTTGAACTCAACGCGCTTGCTTACGGAAACGCTTTTCGCCCCCCATTGAAAACGAAAATCAAATTCGGCTCGTGATCAATGAGTTTGATAAATTGTTGATAAGCGAATTGGGCGCAGTAAATTACGAAAAGCGGAATTATTGATAAGAAGTGGTCTCAGGAGAACGGTCAGGAGACTCAACGTTTCCTGGAAACTCACCAGACATCGTTGGCTCCGTGAGCAAAACCAGCAAAACAAGCTGTCAATGTTTGCACTGAAGTGAACATTCTCAATGTGTCCTGACTTTCTGTTCGTTCCTTGTTCGGCAGAAGCCATGTAATAAACTTCTTCGCTTCTGAAAAAAACATAGAATTAAAATGAAAAAAAAGAAGATATTCGCGAGGCGAGGTCGAACCCTCGAGTGTCTTTCTACGGGACAAAAGCGTAACCGCCTAGACCATAAAGCTTTCAATTTATTATCACCCTCATGGCTTATACAAGCTTGATGTTTTTTCTTACTTCCTGGTGGTGTTGGAGGTGACTGCACTGAATCCGAATCACTACTACATGTAGTAGTTGAACCACTTCGAATCGCCACTTTATCAATTTCCGGGTCTTCTGTCACAGATATCACAACAGAGGAAGCATTGGATTGTCGGGTGTCCGCTTGTTTTCCTTCTGAAAAATCAGAAATGAGACAACTAGATTCCACGTTTAAAAACTCACTGGCTATATACTTTCGTATACTTGGCACAATCAAAAAGTGACATACTCCCGCTGCAATAATTCCAGCTGCCAAACTAATCAGTATCGCTATCCAGAGGGGTACTGTAGAGAGATGGAGCACTTTCGATCCTTGATAGGAGATCATAAACATGTTGAATGTCAAGCACACAAAGTAGAAGATAGGCAGCCACATAAGTCCATTGGCAACCGGGTTGGACTGAAAATTGCTTGAATTAGATGGGAATGATGATACAAAAAGATTAAAAGAAGAGGCAGTGAGGCGGGGTCGAACCAGTAAGTGCGCGCGCGCCGAGCAAAAGCGTTGCCGTCTGCACCACACAGCCACAGTTCCTAGTGCCACACCAGGTTGTGATAAAGCACTCACCGTTCTCAATATGACGTGGTCCACGAAAAGATACAAGCTAAGCGAAACGCATCCGGAAAATATTGGTGAGATGAACCAAGAAGCAACAATATTCACGACCATCATCCACTGAATTCCCTGGAATCCCTTACAAGCAATCGAATATCCGAGAGTCGCTCCAACCACCGCGTGAGTCGTCGACACCGGCAAATGGAGAAACGTGGCGATGAGAAGCCACGTGGCGGTTCCTCCCAACGCGGCGACTTGTCCGATGAGGAAGTCACCGGCGGAATTGTTGTAAACTGCTACATCCACAACTCCTTTTCGCATCGTGTCTATCACATTATACCCTACTAGTACTGCACCTAGAGTCTCGAATATTGTGGCTAGGAGGTAGGCTTGAATGAGGGTGAGGGCTCCAGATCCAACAGAAGTTCCGAATGCATTCGAGACATCGTTGGCGCCCATACCGAAACCAAGAAGGAAAGCGAGACATATTCCGACGATGAGAGCCCATAGGAAGTGATGCTGAAATGGAAACAGATTATAAAAAAAACAATTCACGAGGAGACGTGCTCGAACCAAAAACCCTCTAATTGGTGGACAGAGATCTAACCTGTTGATCCACACAAGCACAACAAAGTTTACTAGTTAAGGACGCTCTTATCTAACGCGATGCCAAGCGATGGGTTACTGTAGGCAACTCACTCGAAAATCATCGACATTGATGGCGGCAGCCAATGTAGACGTCACGACGTCGAGCACGATGTCCAACATTTTTCGTCTATCTTTTGACCGCTCGGCTCGTTTTATAAAGACCTTTTCTCTCCCTCTCTCTCCTGTCTAGTTTTATCTTTGCCTTGTCCTTGTCGCCTCAAAAAAGTAGGTGGAGAATCCGGTGGGGAGAGTTCTCTTATCGAATCGAAACTGAAAAAGGAAGGGAAAATTGATGAATTAGAGGAGAGGAGGACGTACCGAGAAGATGGTGAAGAACAATGGGTAATAAATGTTTGAAAACGTGGTTTTAGTTGAGTAAAATGAAGAGAAAAATGAAAAAAAGAATGGAAATAGAGTAGGTACAGTAACCCACTAACCCCGAAATCACACATGGATTACGGTAGAAATTGTTTAAAAATTTTCACGTGAAAAAACATTCTGAATGTTTCCCCAATCCCTTTGTAAACACAAAAATAAGAAGTTCTTTGTCATAAATAAGTTCTCTAACTCACACTCAACCTATTGTAGTCTCCTTGTGACAAATACAAACAATAACATGGAGGAGGTTTTGTCAATATTATCATAAAATTTTGAGAAGAAAATAGGGTCTGAAACTCAGAAAACTCGAAGTTTAAAAAAGCAAAAAAAATTGGAGAGCAAAAGAATAGAACCATTTACCCCGCGCGCATGAGATCTCACTGTTACCGCCTGCGCCACGCGTGTCATAAACATGTTAATGTCTTCAGAGCATTCATAAAGCTGCCGTCTTTCGGGAAAAAGTGAAGCCGCTCGCATAGAATTCTGCTCATCACTTTTGAGTTTCTGCCATAGTTTCCAGTTTTTTCAAAGATTTTAATACACCCATGATTTTCTTTAAAAATATTAGTTTTCCATTTGGCTCCGGGACATTTCGCCACTAGACGTTTCGCCACCAGACATTTCGCCACCGGACATTTCGCCACCAGACATGTCGCCACCGGACGTTTCGCCACCAAAAAATGGAGAATTTCCGAAGCTTTATAAGGAAAAAAGCACATAACTTTAATTAGCATAATCAATGCGTACTAGTGGTATGTTTTTTTTCCCTATAAAGCTTCGGAAATTCGGAAAATTCTCCATTTTTTGGTGGCGAAACGTCTGGTGGCGAAATGTCTGGTGGCGAAATGTCTGGTGGCGAAACGTCCGGTGGCGAAACGTCTAGTGGCGAAATGTCCCGGAGCCTTCCATTTCACTGTATTCAGATCCTTTCCATATATCGTTTGAACTTTCACATTATTTTTCTCCGAGTTTCTCACCATTTCCGGGGCAATTTCGTATATCGATAAGCGTCGTGTGCAAGATCAAAAAGCAAAAGATATAAAACAGTTTCGCATAAAAACCTATTTTTAGACGAAGGTTAAAGTTCCAAAAATCGAACTCTGTCTGTTATAACTATTTCTGTCTTTTTTATAGTCAGTTTGTTATTTTTGTTGCAACTAATGTATTCAAATACTATTCGAATAAACAACAAACCAGTCAATCCTTTTCGGGTACACAATGTTGCATTTTTGGTTTTTGAACTTCCTCCCGGGAATACTGTACTTTAAAAAGTACGCAGTCCGTTTGCGTACAATGTATCAGACCCTACGACAACTAATTTCCGGTGGTACAAACTGCTTAAAACCGGTTATAATCTGCTGATTATTTGTTTTCACGTCATTATTCCACTCAAAACAATGCAAACTAGTACAATACATTGCCGGTGACTGTTTGTGGAGGTGTTGTTGTGATAAGTCACATGAAAGTTTTGAAAAGTGAACTGAATTCCGAAAACAATGAAAAGTTTGTGCTCTGCCGCTGGTTTTTCCTGGACATTCTCGCCGATTTCAGACGAATACATAAAGAATTTTTAATGGGCGACACTGTGAATAGAACGGGACAAATGTAATAACTTCATGGAAAAATGTTGAAAGTAAAATTTCATGAATTCCGGGGGAAAAATGACAAGAGAGATCACAATAGAATAGCGAATTTATAGAATTTCGAAGTTTGTAGTCGTCCTTCGATAGCGCTCCCTCCATAGAGAATCCCATCTCACCACGACGAATCGAACACTTTCCTGAAAGAGTACGGTATTTTCGTCTGGCATCGAGCCAAGTTGTGACTTACTTCCATTGATAAGAAGAGTTCCGCTGAGAAATTCTGTCTTGTACCCTTTCTCGAACAACAAGTTTTTGAAATCCGACAGTTTCAGGTCGTTCACGAAGATTGCCTGCAATTTTTCCAGTTTTTCATGATTTTCAGCTCGATTTTTCATGATTGTTTGGTCTAATTTCTCGACGAAAATGCCTTTTTTCCGTGACGCAAAACAAGGGAAGCAGAGAACAACCGAAGCGTGAATTTCACTGTTATCAGCAACCGGCAGCAGAGAATTTGTGGTTGATGACAGTGTGTCTACGTAAAGAAACAGGGATTATGGAGTTAAAACTTTTGAAAATTACGTACAAGACTATTTTTAGAATGATTGTGGGTGGCCAAACGTGATCTTTATATGGAACCGAGACGGCCGGAAACGTTTTTTTAGGGAAAATTTAGAAACAAGACGAACCTGATGAATAGGAATCAGCTTTTTGAGCAATGGTTCGAGGATTATTGCTTTCGGAAACTCGGGGTTTTCAGATTTTTCATAGTCAAAATCAACAAGTCTGTAGTAAAAACTAAAAATTTTGTAAATTTCGACTGACAAGGGGAATCCTCAAAGTGTCCACTTTCACACGACTCAAGAATTTGGCCCCTGATACTTTCGAGTCCATGAACTCCGAATCAAGAATAAAATTCTGCTAAATCCTTCTGTGAACCGAGTTCTGAGCCGTCAGGTGTGACGTTTTGTTACTGTTTACTTAGATTTTGCAGCAATTTATTTTGATTCCGCACAAATTCCTATTTTTATCATCATGAAAATGTATGAAATTTCGGAAAAGAGGAGGATTTGAACAAGACGAATGCGTCGGAAGGAACTTCCAAAGAGAATCCGGTGGAGAAGAGAGTTACTCCGAAGAGAGGAGGAGAAGGCTGATAACAAAATAAATTCCCAGTATATCACAAACCGTACTCTTACATGTTGGAACTCTCTCTCTCTCGGTGAATTGCTTCCCTGTTAAAGTCTCATCCCGTGCATTCAAATCTAACCTTATATCGCTTGACTTGTCAAAACATTTAACCCTCTCTCCTCTGAATTATTAATTTTTTCTGTTGTACTATATTTAGATCTTGAAGTATAAGTGGCGAGAGTCCTTCTCAAGTATAAATAAATAAATAGAAGGTTATCATCGTGAACTTAATTGATTTTACAGGAACAAGCTCCGCCTACTTTTGCAATTTTGTTGCAGATACCTGAAGTTCCAGATACCGAAAAACTCGCCAAATCTGGAAGTCACATACATTTTCTGTCTGAAAACATAAATTTAAAAGTAGATTTCCTGAACTTTTAAGAAAATTGCCGTAGTGTTAAAAAAATGCTAAATTCGCACTAAAATTGCAAAAAATGTGAAGAGTCTCAACCATTGATTGAAGAGTAATTCATAACCTGATTGTAGTTGTAGTTGTATTTAAGTTTTGTAAATAAATTTAATTAGCAGCACAGAAGCAACCTTTCCGCAACACGTACGCTACAGTACAGAATCAGAATACTTAATCAAAATGATCCTGGGTTTAAATAATTAGTTTATCTAGATGAATTGGTTATTGGAGTTCGAGAAATCTAGTTCTAGTTCTCAAGTTTTTATTCTGTTACTTTCCTTGAAATTTTATTTCCACTACACAGTCTCCCAAACTCCGAAAAACAACTGCAAGCGAAAGTTATCAGTGGAGCGCAAAGGCCGCGCGCTACAGTAGTCAAAAAAATTTTTAAATTAATTTTTCAACTGAAAATTTTGATTTTATTCAAATTACGAACAATGAAGGAAATAAAAACTGAAAATTGTCCATAACAAAAAACGAGAAAGGCAAAAGCAACATTTTGGAAAAACGAAAACTATTTTTGGAGCAAAAATAAAGGCGCTGATACAGATCGAAGTTTTGGCCTGAGAAATCAGTTTTTTAAATATTTCTCGAAACTTATTCGGCAAAAAAGTAACCCATCCATAACAAACCGAGATCTATTTGTTTCGGATTTTTTGAGCTATAATAGAGGTGGAAACGTCAAGAAATAGAGAGCTGGATACAGTTTGAAGTCGAGAATTCGGCAAACAATTTTCAGTTGAAAATGGTGTTTTCTTTAAAAAATTATCAAATGCAACACTCAAAAGACATGATATCATTGTTTTTAGAAAAATAATTGTTTTTTCTTTATGTATTCATCACATTAACCTTTATTGAAGTGACTTTTTCATCTTTAGCTTTACGCTAAAAATAAAAAAATTCACTTTTAGACCTGCAAATTACTCAAGTTTTTCGTTTCGTGAGGGGAGATCGAAAATTTCCTTGCAGTTCTTACTCGGAGTTTGGGAGACCGTGCACTATGAAAGTTAGATGAAAAAAATACCAAATTTGATAGATCACATTTTAAGGAAAATATATCAAATTTGATTAAAAAGTGGTGTTTTAAAAATTGCGCGCCAAAATCTCAATTGTTAACCACAACCTTCTCTGAGTGTTTTCTTCGGACTCTGTAATTGACTTTCTCTGTTTTCGTTTAGATTTCCCATTAATGTTCTTTGCCCAAAAAGTTTTTACCTATTTATTTCATGCGCCCGTTCATTTCGCTAATGTTTTCCATCTGGAAATTGCGTCTTGCGTTCGATGAATCATTTTTGTACTCTTCAAATGCTTCATTTTCAAAGGTCTCAAACTGTTGAAATCAGAAATAATATCTGAAAACTTTGAACACATCGTCCCGGACTGGCTTTATAGAATACGAACTGCTAATCAAGATGGTCTAGGCTCTAAAAAATCAGTTTATCTAGATGAATTTATTTTTGAAAATCGAGAAATCCAGTTCCAGTAGTTCAAGTAGTTTCCTCTGTCACTTCTTCTGACGGTTCCTATTCTTTCTTCTTTGAACATTTCTCTGCTTCTCTCGTTCGGTTCTCATCCTCTCCAGTTCTTGCTCCGTCTTCTGCACACTTTCGGCACAAAAGACATCAGATTTGCCAACGAGCTGTCCACATCCATTTTCGTACGAGTAGACAGGTCGCTCTCCGAGCCATTTTTGAAAGAATTCTATGCCGTCAAATTAGAACTGACCTAGGTCACCGATTCTCCATCCACCAGCACGGATTTCTTGCTCGCTGATCCTGCCCTAGCTCCCTGGTCTTTTCTACCGCAAACTATGAAAGAATGCTGAAAACTCACCATTCTCTAGACGTTCTCTTCTTTGACTTTAGAAAATCTTTTGATAAGGTAGATCATATTATTTTGATCAAAAAACTTGCAAACTTTGGTCTGTCAAACCTTTACATCTCCTGGTTCGACGCTTTCCTCAAAGAACGCACCTTCTCAGTATCTACTCTTGAAACTCCCACCAAACATTCATTTTGCCGCTTTTGCTGATGATATCAAACTGCATTCCCACGACCCAGTTCTCCTCCAACACGGTATAAACCTAGTATCCAAATGGGCCTCTGCCAACGCTCTCCCATTAGCTCACACCAAAACCTCTCTTCTTAGGCTAGGTCCCAAAAATTCTCGTCACCCATTTCACGTAGACTCCATCCCCATCTCAGAATCTGCTGTGGTACGGGATCTGGGTCTATTAACCGACCAATATCTCAATTCGACCTCCACATTTCCAAATTATCCTCGTTAGCTTTACTCCGCTGTAATCAACTTCTCAAAGTCTTCAAGTCTAGATCATCTTAATGCTTACAAAGATTTGTATCAGTTTAATGCCTGAATCCTGTTAATAGAGTGTTTATTTCAGCCGACATTCTTCGTGAACGTGGAAGGACTCGCCTACATTTGCTTACAGTGCCATCACAAAACCGCATGTCAAATGAGCCGGTCCGACCGAGTGAAAGCGAAAGTGCTGACCCAGCAAGAAGCTGCTCGACATATGGTTTCTGCGACTTGCAAACATCGGAGAAAAAATGACGTTGGAAGAACAACAAACATCTTTATTCTAAACTTGTAAGTTGCACTGCTGAAGCTATTAACGCATGAGTAATTTTTCAGGAATTCGAGAGGCGCAATTGAAATGCCGGAAGCCTTTTTCAAGGGAGGAGGCATTTTTGACGAGGTGCAATTTGCCACATTGCTGAAAAATACTCCAAATGTGGGCAATGGCGATGAAACCGATGAAAAAGATGTCGATGAAACCGATGAAAAAGATGGCGAAGAAACCGAGCAAGTTGGCGAGGATCAGGTGGAAGCAGCAGAAGTTCAAAAAGAGGAGGATTCAAACGAGAAGATGTCGACTGGAGAAGCCAATGTCAATGAGGATGAAACCGAGCAAGTTGGCGAGGATGTCGGTGAAGCAACTGAAGGTCGGAAAAAGGAGGTTACTAACGATGGTGAAGTTGTTGTCGTACCAGACAACGCCGTCCAAGATGATGTGGAAAACGCCCGGTCTTCTGATCAAGACGAGTGAGTTAATACGAATTAACTGGCATAAGAAACAGTAGGCCTTGACGTTTCCCATGCAGTCTTAGACACACATTAATATTAATACCGGTGCATAAATAGAACATTTCAGATCCTTCGATTTCCACTTCACTGAGGACATCAAGTTGGCCGAATCCGTCGAAAATCTGTCACTCGGTAATGGACAAAATGATGCATCAACTGACGATTCTTACACCACCGCACCGGAATCCGAGGCTCCAGAAGAAGCAGTCAGCGTTCCTGTGGTCGACCAGAGCGCTGATTCATCGGCTTCTCTGGCCTCCATCCCCGATATCGTTGATCTTGGTGAAGACAATGAATTCCTGGACGAGAGCTTCTATACCCCAACAGAAGAAGAAGAGCTTCCGGTTTCTGCTCCAAACTCTCCCATATTCTCACAAATGCTCAACTCGTTTGACATGGACAATACATTGACTGTATTCGAAAAAGCCAACAGAGAAATGCGAGCATTGAAGGAGGAGGAAGTTCTCAATTTGTTGGAGTTTGCACAGAAGAGGCTGAACGAGGAGGAAAACCTGATCAAGGTTGCAAACAAAATTGTCGCAGTTGGAGACCTTCACGGCGACTACACCGTTATGGAGCTAAACTTCACTACTACAAAATTGCAGACATCTTTTCAACAAGTATGTTCTTCCTCTGCTTGAATATTGCTCTGTTGTTTACTCTCCTTCACCTTCTAGCATTCTGTCTCAAAAACTTGAAAAACCTCTCAGATTATTCACTAGAAAAGTTCTACAACGGTGCAACATCCCTTATTCTTCTTACCTCGACCGTCTCGAAATTCTTGATATTTACTCAGCCCGCCGACTTAAATCACAATTAATCTTACTTTACAAATTTATTTGCGGCGCAGCGTATTTCCCAAATATCCAGTCGTATGTCAGACTGTCTAATTCGGCTAGACGACCCACGACTCTAATTTGTGTTAGGCCTGACGTTAATGACTTCTTCTCTTCTACAATCCCCATATGGAATTCTATTATATGTAATACCCATGACTTCCTCCCCCCCCCCCGGTAAATTTGTCTCCCTGCTCGATAATTCAATTAATAGACTTTGATCTCCCCCTGTGAATTCGCTCTTTTCCTTGCCCCCTCTCCCCTTCTCGGTTATTTCTTCCATTTCATTCTTCTCATCTCCCCTCCTGTCAATTAATTCTCGAATCATGAGTTCCCCCATTTTTCCCCTATACCTTCGGACTTTATATCTTGTTTTCCTTTTATTTCCACCTCCTACCAGGTCTATAGCCTCGCGAGGGGCTTGATCCGGTCTCCTGTATAATTTTAATGATCTATATTCCAGTCAATAAATAAATTTAATTTAAAGCGAATCTCTCAGAAATCGCATTTTCTAACTTTTGATGAAAGTGGTAGAGGCCAAAACGGGGCATTTAATATAACTTTTTTTCTAGAAGAGATATTGACAAACGCTAACTTGCATCTGAACAAGCATGTTTTGTTCCGTATTTCTACCAAAACTCAGGTCATTTGACAAGCGAATCTCTGAGAATATTAGCACGAATACTAATTAAGTTATGGTTGTTCAGATGCATTTTAGAGTTTGTTTGAATCTCTTCTAGAAAAAAAGTTATGGACTGTGCCCAGTTTTGGCCTCTACCACTTTCATCAAAAGTTTGAAAATGCGATTTCTAAGAGATTATATTGTCAAATGACTTGAAATATAGCACGAATACTATTTAAGTCATGGTTGTTCAGATGCATTTCAGAGTTTGTTTGAATCTATTCTAGAAAAAAAAGTTATGGACTGTGCCCAGTTTTGGCTTCTAACGCTTTCTCCAAAAGTTAAAAATGTGATTTCTCAGTGAAATAATTAGTCCTTAAACTCTATTAAACGTTAAGCAAAAAAATTTCAAGATAACGGTCTGGAAAAAATGAGTTTTTCATAACCAAATATGTTAAATTTGTATGAAAACTGTAAGTATTTTAAAGAAAGACTCCGGAAACCTGTTTTCAGCACAAAATTAGAATAAATTCCAGGAAAAATCAAAAAATCACTGTTTTTGTTACTTAAATTTTGAAATTTGCAGCATAAATTTCCAAAATTTTTCTTCCGAAAAATTATTAACCTTAATAAAATCCCATTTAATCTTCAACGCAGGTTGTCCACCAAGAGTCAGAGTGAATTTCGGACACTTGTAGAAACATTCGAATGGAAATTTCGATGGGAATATTGTCGAAATAAACTTTCTTGACATTCGGTGTTTGCGGACCTAAATTCCCGCGCTTAAAATAAGCCACGCCCTCTTTCCATTGTCTCGTCTATATACTTAGAAAAGATCGGAGAGTTCGACTAATATCATGGCCGAGACAATGGAAAGAGGGCGTGGCTTATTTTAAGCTCGGGAATTTAGGTCCGCAAACACCGAATGTCAAGAAAGTTTGTTTTGACAATACATGAGTCTCAAAATGAGTCATTCTCGCCGATTTGTATTGCTCTGAATCCAGAATCATCTGGATTTCCTCTGCTTTCGGATCTCTCAAGAATACAGTAATCTCTTCAATTTCTCCAGGATCCAGATAGTGTAGATCAAAGTTAGAAGAGGTGTGGATGCGTTTGACATGCAATTTTTGATTCAATTGGTCTAATTCTTTGACCAATTCTCGCCAGTACTTATCAGTTCCCCCTAGAGTCAATTCCTCCAATCGAAGTTTCGGATTCTTCAATATTACCAGAGTATAAAGGAGGGGATTCCTGGAAAAAATTAATTAAAATGTTTTTTTCAAAAAATTTTCCAGTACATTTTCCGTTTCCTTTCAAATATCGATCGACGAAACGAGGCGGACATTGTCTTATGCTTAAAACTCCAGTCTTCTGCAGTGTTATAAGAGAGTTTGATAAGTTCTGGATCCCAGCTGTCCACCTGGATTCGGATTCCTTTCGAAACGTTTCGAAGTTCGTGTCTGTATAAAAAATTATATTTTTCGAATTTAGCTCAAAATATTAGCAATCCACGCCTGCTTACAACTGCGCCCCATCGCAAACGAGAGAGTATCGAGGAGAGACGCAGAGTTTTTTATCGCGCCGACACAGATTTTTTACAGTTTTTGACCTATTTTCGCAATTTTCAAATATTAACAAAAATTATTATGAAAAATAGCGAAAATAGGTCAAAAACTGTAAAAATCTGTGTCGGCGCGAGAAAAAACTCTGCGTCTCTCCCCGATACTCTCTCGTTTGCGATGGAGCGCAGTTGTAAGAGGGCGTACGCTGCTAATAGGAATTGAGGATCAAGGCTGTGCGAAAATTTTTTGAGGGGAAATATTTTCGAATAGTTTTCGAAAAAAAAAAATTTTGCCTCCGAAAAGTTATTTTTTCAGACAGTTTTCTTGACATTTTTTGCGGTTTTTGGCTAAAAATTTTCAAAAAAGGGATTTTTTGGAAAAATTTTCCCACAGCCTTGCTCCAAATATATATACCGAGCATTTAAATCCAATTTTTTGCCGATTTTCTCAAAAATGTCATCTGGCAAGTCGGTGAACGAGCTGGTCTTCGGCTCCAAGCTGTAATTAAAAAAAAAACATTTTTCAAGATATTTTTCTGTCTATACCTTCTATCAACATCCAAATCGAAATTCCCTTGAATAAATCTCAAAAACCAGAATTCAAACTCAGCGTACTCCATGAAGTCATTTCCCAACTTCTTACATAATTGCTTGTGAGTCCAAAATGTGTCTCTTCTCCAGTATTCCGGAAGAGATGCGATTCGTTTCTTTACTTTTTGGAATTCTTTGAGAATTCGTTTGCGAATTGCCAATGGATCGCTCTCGGCGGTGGTTTTAGTCATTTTCGAAGGTTTGACACTGGAAAATGGAATATTTTCAGGTGGAAATTAACTCAATTACCATATTTTTAGTCATTATACGGAAGTTTCTTGCCGAAACGTGATAAAAAAGCGTTTTCGGCACGAAAAACGCAAATTGCGCGTAAAATATGATACATCGTCCGCATTGCGTACTTTGAAAAATACCGTAGTCAAACAAAACAAACAAAGAGGAATTGCATCATTCTTGAGGATTTTTCTGGTCGAATTGTTCTAATTTGATTTTTAAACGAGTTTGAATATCAATTTTCGTGAAAAGATCTTAAAGGAGGTCTGATATGAAGAATATAATCGTATCGATTCAAACCGAACGTTTTCAACGTTGCATTAAGAAACAAAAATGAAGAACATTAACAAGAAACCCAACAATCGAAAAAAAGGAAAGGAATCTCAACGTTTTCAACGTCTTTTCTAGCGGGAAAAAAGGAATTCAAACCGAATTTATAACAAAAACAATAAGAACAAAAAAAGAGCAAATTGACAGTGGTTTAACAGGTAAAATGAATTAGAAACAAAAGAGGGAATTATTGTTTTCTTTCGAGGCGAACGACCTCCTCTCGATAGTCGACTTTTTCTCGATATTCGAGTTCGTAGAATTTATTTTTTCCAGGAATTGGGTAACGACGAAGCGAGGGGATGTCCGGAACCATAGCCTCTGGTTCAATAAAAATATTTCATGATTTGGCAAGGATTATCGCGAACATCATACGGTCCGAGCATGTAGAGAACACATTTTTGTACTTTACCATAATCCATGAGTTGCTGAAAATAACTAGAGAATTGGAGACTATTCGTTGAATTTCAAATTCTTTCCGTTACATTGTACCAGACTTGTCAAAAATCGGGTCGGGCGGGGCCGGGCCGAAATTTCTCTTGGCCCGGTCGGCCCGAATACAAAAATGAGTACCCATTTTTTTGAAAATTTTCGAAAAAATAGAGTAAAAATGCTTAAATTATCATAAATATTCACATTTTGATTCAATTTTAAATTTTTATTCGAAAACTATACTTTTTTCAAAAAATTTCCAAAAAAAAATTCAAAAACTCAAAATGTTTTGAAAAATTGTTTAAAAACGGGCCGAGATGTCTTCTCATGCACAAAAAAATGAAATCATAATAAAATCGTGATTTTTACATTAATTTATATCGGAAAAATTTATACTTTTGAAGAATTACTCACAGAAATAAACTTTCGACAATTTTTGCTATGAAAACGAGTTTTCGACACGAAAAGGTGATAAGTAGTGGATAAGGGGAAAATGTTGAAATTTAGAAAAAAATGGAAAAAGGTAAAATGAATTTAAAGTAGAATTATTGTTTCTTTTCGAGGCGAACGAACTCCTCTCGACGTCTATAATGGTCAACTTCCACTACATATTCGAGTTCGTAAAATTCGTTTGTTTCCGGAATCGGATAACGACGAAGCGACGGGAAGTTTGGTACCGTAGCCTCTGGCTCATTGAAATACTTCAAGATTTGACTCTGTTCGGGACGATATTTGGAAACGTAAAGAACACATGTTTGTACTTTTCCATATTCCATGAGTCTCTGAAAATAACGATAGAATTGGAGACTCTTCGATGAATTAAAAAAAGCTAACCTTGAGAAATTTCGATTTCAAACCATCTGCAGGTCTTCCTCCGAGTTTCAGAGTGAATCGAGGGCAATTGTAAAGAGCTTGCAATGGAAAACTAGAAGTGGCTATCGTACTGTCAATATACATCATTTTAGCTGCTTGGCATTGCTCCGATTCAATAATTTCATAGATTTCTCTGCCTGTTTGATTGCTGAGTGTGATCTCTTCGAGTTCTCCGGGAATCATGAAGTGTAAATCAATTTTTGATGAATCGTAACCATTTGGATAGAAGACCTTCTTAACGTGAAGTTTCCGATTCGATTCGTCCAGTTCTTCTATCAATTTCTTCCAATTGTCATCTTCATAAATCGTCAATTCTTCCAATCGGAGTTTTGGGAGCTTCAGCACACTCATCACGAAAGAAATTGGATCCCGATTGAAACCAGGGTGGAATATGTTATTTCTATTTTGTTCAAAATTGCCCATCCAATAAAGTTCCGGTCTTGACGTCTGACAGACTCTCCAATTATTCCCTTTGCAATAGAAAATCTTAGTGACTTTTGGATCCCAGTTATCGACTTGAAATCGAATATCCTTGCACACAATACGGAGTTGCAATCTGAAAAATTAGTTTGATGAAAAATAAACTCCAAATTTTATTTTGCTTGTTTACCTGTCTAAGATCTCCAAGTTTTCACCAATTTTCTTGAAAATTTCCAATGGCAAATCGGTGAGCGAGCGGGTTTTTGGATCAAAACTGAAAATGACAAATTGTGAATATTCTATATACTCTATGAGCGAACCTTTTATCATAATTCAAATCAAAATCTCCTCGAGCGAATCTTGAGAACCAGAATTCGAATTCCGGATAGTCAATGAAGTTCGCTCCCAGTACTGTACACAATTCTTTGTGAGCTTCGAAACTCAATTTTCTCCATAGTTCCGGATTTGTCGCAATTTGTGCTTGTACTTTTTCGAATTCTTCGAGAACACGTTTACGAATAGCCAATGGATTTCTCCCGGTGACTTCGGCCATTTTTACTGAAAAAAGGCGAAGTGGTTTGCTGTAATGTTTCGAAATGAACGAAAATCCTTTAAAACTAATCGATGCATTTAAGGTAAAGTCAGAAAGAAACACGTGGTTGAAGAGTTCAAAAAATGATGGCAATGTTTACGCGTAAAACGCGTAGTTCATTGTCCGCATTGCGTACTTTGAAAACCACCGTAGTCAGTCAAAAATAATTTGTTTTGTGAAAAAAGTCTTCACATTATAGGAATTTCAACGTTTTTAACGTATTTTTTAGTTGAAAAAGAAAACAAAAACAGAATTTATAACAAAAACAACAACAAAAAAGAGCAAATTGACAGTGGTTTAACAGATAAATTGAATTACAAACAATAGAGGGAATTATTGTTTTCTTTCGAGGCGAACGACCTCCTCTCGATAGTCGACTTTTTCTCGATATTCGAGTTCGTAGAATTTATTTTTTCCAGGAATTGGGTAACGACGAAGCGAGGGGATGTCCGGAACCATAGCCTCTGGTTCAATAAAAATATTTCATGATTTGGCAAGGATTATCGCGAACATCATACGGTCCGAGCATATAGAGAACACACTTTTGTACTTTACCATATTCCATGATATGCTTGTATTTACACACGAGGGGGCATTTGCAATAAATTCAAGATTTTGAAATCCGACATGTTTTGTACGTGACCTCTAGTCGCAGAACACCACAGGTCGAATGAACACGTTTTATCCCGATGGTTTTTTCTTTGTCCATTTTCATTTAATTTCCAAACGTTTTCACAAAAAAATGGAAGACAATGATGATCAGGAGCGTTCAGTTCTGTATTGTTGTATCTTGTGCCCAAAGTCATACAAACATGCGAAGTCGATTCGGAGACACATGACGGACGACCATCGGACAGAAAAGGGTGCGACTTACCGGATAGTCACATCAAATGAGTCTCGAGAAGTTGTAAGTCACGGAAATAGATCACACATTACAAAGTTCAACTTTTTCCATCAGGGTAATGGTAGTTATGCGTGCGATCATTGTGACCTAAAATTCACAAAAATGGAATTCTGGACAGAGCATTTAAAAACATCTCATGAATACATTTATCCTGAAGATATTGAAGAAAGGAACTTTGATGATAAGGATCAGTTTGAAGTTTTGAGTGACGAAAGTAAGGAGTATTAGACATTAGACAATGCATGTAGTTTTTCCGGTATGGTTATCCGATTTACAAAAGCTGTCTTCGACATCTTTGGTTATTCGACACTCTTATTCACGGGCTGATGGTTGTCATGTCACTGTATTGCGTTGCCATCGGGAAGGGTCGTATTTATCACAAGCTATCACTCGGATTCCCACAGTATCGAAAAAAGATGTTGATAGGTGTCCCCTCGTGTGTAGATACATGCGCGTGTCGCAGTTGCGAAACATACGTGAGTTGCGAATTGTCGCGGAGCCGAAATCGCATCTAACGTTCGATGAATAGTTTTTGAACTACCAAATGCTTCATTTTCAAAGTGCTTTCAGAACTAATATCTGAAAACTTTGTGTTCTTGAACCCGACTGGCTTTTCAGAATACCCATTCCAGTAGATAGTGGATTCCAAGTTCTGCTAACTTTATAGAATCGGAATACTTAATCAAGATGAGCTAGACTAATTTATTATCGGAATACGAGAATAAAAATCGAGTTCGAGTCACTTCTTCTGGTGCTTTGCTTTGATTGCATCAACCATTTGCTTCTGCACTTTGTACTTGTTAGTGTTCCTCTTCACTCTTCCAATTTTGTTCCTCATCTTTTCCAGTTCTTTTTCTGCCTTCTTCACACTTTCGGCACAAAACGCTTCAGTCTTTCCAACCAGCTGTGCATATCCATCTTCGTACTTGTAAATCGGACGCTCTCCGACCCAATGGTTCAGAGGAGGAAGTCGGTTGCGCTTTGGACGATTCTTGGCAATTGATTCCGAATCTGAAAGAACACAATTGAGACCAACGTAGCTAGAATTGCTTGCTCACCCGACAGAGCATTTGCCTCGTCGTCTTCATCGTCTTCGTCATGCTTCTTCGTCTTCTTCGCCTCCTCGTCCGTCTCCTCGACTGCGTCATCGACCGGCGCCTCGACTGCGTCATCGACCGGCGCCTCGACTGCGTCATCGACCGGCGCCTCGACTGCGTCCTCGTCTGGCTCGTTCGCCTCCTCATCTGGCTCGTTCGCCTCCTCATCCGGCTCGTTCGCCTCCTCATCTGGCTCGTTCGCCTCCCCATCTGGCTCGTTCGCCTCCTCATCTGGCTCGTTCGCCTCCTCATCTGGCTCGTTCGCCTCCTCATCTGGCTCGTTCGCCTCCTCATCTGGCTCGTTCGCCTCCTCATCCGGCTCCTTCGTCTCCTCATCCGGCTCCTTCGTCTCCTCATCCGGCTCCTTCGTCTCCTCATCCGGCTCCTTCGTCTCCTCATCCGGCTCCTTGATTGCGTCCTCGACTGCATCCTCGAAATCGGCATCAGGATCCGAGAAATCAATTGGTACAAAATCATCGGGTTGTATCTCTCCGATTGGTCCCACTTGTTCTTCGGAATCCTTTTCCGATCTTCCAGATAAGTCGCCGCTGGTAAGGTTCTTGTACGTCTCAAACTCAGAGATGTCCCCTCCAGCTGCCCACAATGCAGCATATCCAGGATATCGCTGCAAATTAATTAATTAATCATCATCGACATTGCTTTTCGAAACTCACTCGACCAGGGACAATGTTACTTCTTGGTTTTCCTGCAGCCATTGATGAAAATAGTAGTTGAAATTTGTTAATTCTAGTTATTTCCGTTTCCTTATATGCAGCGAATCGGGGGCGATCGTTATCTTGAGGCCAGCACAATCAGAGGTCAGGGACACGTAATTAGTTGATGAGAGTGAGTATTTACTACGAAAGACAGAAGGCCACGTATTGAGTTTATTGCCAAATCATTTTCATTTCTTATATTTTGTTTAAATATTTGTGAATCTAATAGAGTTATTAGTCTGGTTATTCAAGGTCGTGAGTTAATGGATAGTTAATTACAGGACACTAGAGAAGGAGGCACGAGAAGAGCTCTGTAACGTCTCCCAAAATGATGTAATGTGCACAATAACTTCATGGAAAAATGTTAAAAGTAAAATTTCATGAATTCCGGGAAAAAAATGACAAGAGATATCACAATAGAATAGCGAATTTATATAATTGAATTTTTTTCTGAATCGATTGGCTGCTTTTTTTTCAGAAGTTTCATGTCTTTGGCTGCAAAAACGAGAAGAATTGCTCAGTTTTCAGTGTTCCTATGTCAATTTTCGAAACAGTTTAAAGAGTTAGCTGTGTTGCGGTTGCGTCGCGGTTCTTCGTGGCAATTTTTTAGTTGTTTTTACAGCATCACAACATAAGAAAGCACTGATATTCTCATAGAGGAATTGTTTCTTTTTTCAAAATAAAAATACTTATGACGGCTTTCTGAATACAAATTTCATCAATTTTCACCGCTTAATGCCTATTTTCCCTCGAAAAAGACATTTCTGAAACCTGAAAACAATTGTTGCAACAAGGCCCGAATCGATGGATTACAACTTCACTCCCGTAAAAATCCTCAATGTTATACACGTTTTCAAGAAAAACAATAGAAAACAATGGTTTTTGGGTTTGATATAGCTAAAAATAAAGTTTTTCTGTGTGAAAAATATCAAATTGTTGTCACTTACAAAAATTATTGCTCTTCAATATTACACATAATACATTTCTCCCTTATCCCTCTGAATCTGATGATCGCCAAGTGAAGTAGAGCCAGTAGGAAACACAGAACTTCAGAAAATTCGAAGAAACTTTCATCATTAGATAATATGCTAAACATCACTCTAAATGCTACAATTCCCGTTCTCCTGACTCAAAAGGAGCAAGAGTAATTCAGTAAGGTCGTGTAGTCCTCTCGGACAAGACTCTCGCCAAAAAACAGAAAAAATATGAATCAGTTCAGATATTCGACTCAATTGACACAAGCAGAGTTAGGGGGCTGATGAGAAAGCACGCATTGTCTCCAGCCTAAAAAAAAGTATTTAAAAAATTCACGTGAACTCAAAATGACTCCAAAGACACGACAGTCTTCTTCTAATCACAAATCAAAAAACTCGCGTAAAAACTATTATTCTACTAACCTTTGACCTTATCTCCCACATTTAATCTAGAGCAGATCAAGAACAGAGATAAGACTTCCGTATAAAAGAAGCTCGTCTCCAGTGGAATCTTCACTTCAGAGTTTTCCCATAAACTCCCCGTCAAAACCCCTGAACACCAACGCCATGGCTCAATCCGTCCCACCAGGAGACATCCAGACCCAACCAAACGCCAAGATCGTCTTCAATGCCCCATACGACGACAAGCACACCTACCACATCAAGGTGATCAACTCGTCGGCTCGCCGTATTGGATACGGAATCAAGACGACCAATATGAAGAGACTCGGAGTTGATCCACCATGTGGAGTCCTCGACCCAAAGGAAGCTGTTCTCTTGGCTGTGTCTTGCGATGCCTTTGCCTTCGGACAGGAGGTAAGTGCTCCCGACTCTTGGAATGCCAACCCCTAAACTCCCATTTTCCAGGATACCAACAATGACCGTATCACTATCGAGTGGACCAACACCCCAGATGGAGCCGCCAAGCAGTTCCGTCGTGAATGGTTCCAAGGAGACGGTATGGTTCGTCGCAAGAACTTGCCAATTGAATACAATCCATAAATGGCACCAGCACCCACAGAGATCGCATCCTCTCGTCCGACATGAAATTGATATTATTGAGTTCTGATGTGTTTTTGATTTGACTACATAGCAGTTTACATGATATACAGACTACACGTGTTCCTGGAAGACACGGGGTGACACGTAGCGCTTCTGATTCTACAGTATACCATTTGTTTTCTTCCGAACAAGTCTTCCTGAAAAGATTTCCACGGCTACACCTCATTTCCTCCCGTATCGCTCCGATTCCATGTTATAATACAGACATGGCTCAGTGGTCAAACGACCAATAAACCGACTGAAAATGTTTGTCCTGCTTTGTTGTTCGAAATTTTACGTCCTTTTACTCTCTTTCCTTAGCAACGGGAATCTGGAAGTTCAAAAATTTCAGGTTTTTACAGAAAGATGTTCCGAAAACAATGCTTTAAGTAAACAGCATTGATATCAAGAACCTCGACTACAGTTTCAGAATATAATTTTTTGAAAATGTCAAAAATTTTTGAAAACGAGATTTTTTGAAAATGTCAAAATAGACAATAGAAAACAATGGATTTTTGGTCTGATATATTTTTAAAAGTAGTGTTTTTCTGTGTGGAAAATATCAAATTTTTGTCACTTCCGGTCAGAACTTTTCTAAAAATGAAATCTCGAAAAATACGTTCATATTTATTTTGTTCAATTGTTCTTCTATCATAAAGACAAATTGGAAAAAATACAAAAATTATTGCTCTTCAATAATACACATAACACATTTCTCCCTTATCCCTCTGAAGCAGATGATCGCCAAGTGAAGTAGAGCCAGTAGGAAACACAGAATATTGTGAAGACAGTAGGAAACAGCCAGCGGCTATCTGCAAATAAATATATATGTATATCATGAAAATAACAAAAACAACAAACATTCATCAATCTTGACTGCTATCCGTTCGTTCTTCTCCGAACACCTCGCACACGGCTTGTTCGTGTCGAATTTGGTGAAGAGACGACCCGGCACTGGGGTGACTGACATCAACGCCTGCGAATTATTTATTCGGAAATTAGGATAAACAAATATAAATAGAGCCTACCGATGATTCACTAAGGCACGCGGAGATTCCGTGAGTCAGCGAGAATTGTTGCGATTTTTTATTTCGATTCAAGTCAGATCCCTCTGTATTGTTCGTGGTTGCAGCCTTGTTGTTATTGACTATGGATTTTCGAGCCTGAATTTTTCGAAAGTTAATTTAAGGAAGACCTTATGGAGGGCGGGTTTGATAGTTTACAATTGGACAATGGTGAACTTTGGGATCTTTGGGATCTAGTAGGGTGTCAGGAATCACGGTTGACAACTTTTGTCTTCCACATCTTCGAAAATAGATACCGTTCATGGAAGAATGTTAACAAACTGTCCTCTAAGCAGGCCGTGTACAAAAAAGTGGTCGACTTCGAAAAAGAAGATCTGGTTTCGCGCTGCAATCTCAAAATTTTTTTTCCTAAAAATAATGATTCTTGACACCCTGGTAAGATTCCAAAGTTAACCATTTTCACTGAAAAAGACCAAACTCGCCCAAAACTCAAAACAGCTAGTAGAGTAGAAAATATACTAAAATGTACATCCCCACAAGTGCAATGCATAAGACGTAATCTGGGTCAAATCAGAAATTTTGGGAAAGACTGGAATTCCAGCCGAGCAATACTCCTGAATCCTCCCGTAGTGTATCCTATGCATGGCACTTGTCGATATCTACAGTTTGATATATTTTTCTTCTCACAATTTCGATTATGAACAGAGTTATGAACAGGACCGTATTGCTCTTTTCTCACGTTTTAGGTTCCGCCCCCAGAACAGGAGCAGGTGTAAAATCCGGACTTGAAAAAAAACTTGCTAGGTTTTAGGGGTGGAGCCTAATTTCAGATCAGCGTTCCAAGTCCCTTCCATATCTGACCCACCTTCTCCTCCCGCTTGCACTCCTGAACCCTCTCCTCATAAAACAGACTTCGATGCGAACAATTCGTCGTCCGTTTCGTCATATAATACGACACAAACGAGTACTCCAACAACACCAAAAAAATCAACGCCTGCGAGAAAGTCAACCAAATATCGAGAGCCTTGATATAGGAGACTTGCGGTAAATCCTGACGGGCTCCGTTGCTCATCGTCGTCAAAGTGAGTAATGAGGTGATGGTTAGAGAGATACGGGCGGGACTCGCACGCGGATCCAACCAGAATGACATCCATGATATTGACACGAGCATTCCTAGAATATCTCTCTGTTTTTTGTTGGATTTTTTCAAAAGAGATACCTGTAGGAATATAGGTTTGAATAATATGAAATAAGACTAGCCGCTTCATAACTATAAATCCCTGAATACAACTCCATCGAGCCTCTCCACGGAACATCGGGTACGGTCCTGCGCATTTGATGAATCGTTTGTTGGTGATTTGCATATCGTTTAGTTTGATGTCCGGGTTGAATCCGATGGGAAAGTTTGGCGGATCGTCTCGCCAAGTCAAGTTGACGATTTGCTCGATGTAGGCAACTGGAAGATTATTTTTTTTAATAAGGTTTAGAACGTCTCGAAACCAAAAAATTTGTATCGACGAGATCTATGACTGTGGTCTACACAGGTCGTTCGCGAGTAGACGCGTTACGGATGCGAATCTTGTGCGGAGTCTTTATGGATCCGTAACGACGCTTCTCGCGATAGGTCGTTCGCGCGCGACTCGTATTTCTCATTCGCACACGGACCGTTTATGGATGTCCAACTTTTCTATCGACTGTGCGCGCACTGCTCGGATACGAGATCGCGTGAGGATGGTTTACGACGTCCTACTGAGCGACTCTGATTGCTCTCGCAAACGGATCGTATATGGATGATTGGACTAACTTTTTCTTTCGCGGCCAGCTCAAATTTTGTTTTTATTTCGAATATTTTTTCCTATTTTTTCTCAAATTTCTTCGATTTATTTACTTTTTCATGGTTTTTCAGGCTGATAAAATTACTGGAGACCAATTCGAACAAAATGGACAACAATTGTGTTGAGGTTTGTCTATCGGCGACCTATAAATACAGTATATGACTTCTATTTTTCAGAATCTTGTCGGATATACAAATCAAGGAATAAGGAGCCGCAAATTCAACATTTTTCGATAAGTGATGCAGAAACCATCTACTTTTGAGCAGTTTTTCGGTAAGTGAGCGATTTATTTCTAGATAAAAATGAGAAAAATATATATTTTCAGAGCTTCAAGTGCGGCGGCGCGGAAAAGGACGGAGGCAACTCCAATAGAATTTCGGCTTCAAAAATCGACAGAATTATGGATATCGGCACAAAACCTACACAAATCGACAAAAAATGAGGAATATTTAAATAAAATTTCTATTCGTTTTTTGTTGATTTTTCTATGTTTCTTTAATTTTTAATTGTAATTTTTAATTGTTTTAATGTTTTTTCTGAAATAAATGAGTCATTATTTTGCTTTTTTTGCTTAAAAAAAGGAAAAATGGAAAGGGGGGGGAGCATGGAGAGCAACCAGAAATGAACGGATCGCGTACGGACCATATACGGACGTTCGCAAATAGGTCGGTTACGGATCCATAACGAGTCTCGTTTTCGGTACCGATATGGACCGTGCGCGATCGTCCGAAGCATCCGTAACGGATCGTTTGCGAACGACCTGTGTACTCTGGTACAGGTCACTGGGATTGAAGAAGTGAGTGTATGTGAGGATGCTGACTCAAAATTTAAAGAAAGACTGATGCCGTATTTTTAAATTTTAGTTTATGTTACTTCAGAAAATTCTAAGAAACTTTTATCATTGGAGAATATGGTAAACATCGCTCTAAAGGCTACAATTCCCGTTCTCCTGATCCAAAAGGAGCTTTGGTGGAAGAGTAATTCGGCGAGGCCGTGTAGTCCTCTCGGACAAGATTTTCGCCAGAGAACAGAAAAAATATGAATCAGTTCATATATTCGACTCAATTGGGACAAGCAGGTTTAGGGGGCTGAAGAGAACTCTAGTTTTGGGGCGGAGCCTAATTAAACACCAATTATCACTTCTTTCATTTTAATTCGGAAAATATAAATACCAAGGTGAAAATCTCCACGAGTTCCATGACTGTGTCATATCACATGCGACCCTTTATTATATGAAGCAGTTGAGTAGGTCACAATCATAGAACTTCTACATTTTCGTATATTTTTCAACTCCCAATTCTGATTTTGGAGCAAGTTGCAAGCCTACACACTAGAAAACCCTAAAAAACAACAATAAAACCTACAACTCTGAATGGTCAACGGACACTCCTGATAGTCCAGTGGGAATAGTTTCAAGTCCATCATACACGAGAGTGTTACGTCGAGACGCATCGTTTTGAAGATGAGCCCGTCCGGATAGACAATGACCATCAGGTTTGGAGTGGTCACTTCTTGGAGATAGGCGTATTTGGAGTTGACGAAGTAGAGGTCCGGGTACCACATTCGTTCGGCGATTAGCTGGAAAGGTGAGTTATTGAATTATAACCTGCTTAAAGGCGCATGGAATTTTTTCAGAGTGATTTTCTGTATAGCCATTTCTACGAGCTACGAGCCGTGATACTCAAATGGGTTACTGTAGGAATACGGTATTTTGCAGTAACCTTGATTATAAATATAACTACAGGAGTTACGAAACAAACCAACGTTTGACTTTTAGTGGAAGAACTGCCTGTTTTTGAATATGCACCACACAGTTTTAAAATGGTCAGAAGATTTAATAATAATTGCTAAACTTTGAAGGCGTGTATCTCAACAACTAATCTAGTCAGAAAAAAGTTGTCAACTACAAAAATACAGCACTAATCTAGATCTCTATTTTTGTAGTTGATTATTTCTTGATAACTTATTACGCAATAAAGATACAAGCGTTCAAAGAGAAGTCATCAGAACTGTCAATAGACAGAGCGCAGAGAAAGCAGACACTCTCGTTTGCCTGCGTCTCTACCCCACAGGTTTTGAAAGACCCATATCTTAAAATTGTGAATAGCTATTACTAAAATCGTGAAAAAACCGTCAACTACAAAAATAAATATGCTGATTTAAAAATTTAAAATTCCAAAATTTCTGGTTTTAACTGACTACAGTAGGCCACTCACCTTACTAGTCACCAATATCGGATGTGTACAATTATGTGCCAACCGCCTATCAAACCATCCCATCGCCAAATACATATCCACCTCGAAATCCATAGATTGTGCCTTGAAAGACGACATCGACTCAATGTACACCGCCACGTGTACATCCGTTCGTTTCCCTTGCGACTGTCCCGGTGCCATGAACATATTATACCCGTCTTCGACTACCCCGTTCCCAATCACTTTTAATAGACGGTCGCCTGATTCCGACCATATCAGCTCGCCCGTTTGTCCACCCGACTTGTGTGGTTCACACAAGTCATGAATCACATAATCCGAATCGTACCACAGATTCTTCAGCATGTACTCCTCATCGCGGACGGCTTCTCGAACCTTCTGCTCGAAACTATGAGTATAGTATTTGAGTTGATCATTGACCTCTCCCGTGTCTGTAAAGTGAGAGTACTGGTCGAAATTCTCAGACTTTCGGTTCCGTTGCTGCTGGCGGCGAGTGTTGTCAGTGGTTTGGATTTTCTGGAAGAACAAGTTTAAAAATGAGGCGCAGAGAAATCAGACACTCTAGCTTCTATGCGTCTCTCCCTCTCTCTTCATCGCGCCCTGTTGGAGGCGCCCATCTTTGAAGACGTGTATCTCAAGATTGGAAGAAGCTATCAAAAAGTTGTCAACTACAAAAATGTTGTAAAAGTCTTGGTCTACAGGTTTGTAATTGATTAGTTTTTGAAAAAATGTCTCGATTTTGAGATATGAGGGTTTGAAGGTGCAAAGCGATCTCGTTTGCGATCACGCTCTCTGATTTCAATCTCAAATCGCGCATTAATCTCGAATTTTATCAAAACATTTTTTTTGCAGGAGAACAAAAGTAATAATCTACAAAACCCAATAAAACAACAAAAATGTTGACTTTTCTACCGTCACTGGGAGATACTTTGATCAAACTTTGAAAACGTGCAAAAACTTCATAATCTGTTTTAATTTAAAGAAATTTATAAAAATGTGTAGATCAAAACTAGCTCTTCACTTTTGTAGTTGACAGTTTTTGAATACCTCTTTTAACTTTTGAGATATTACGAACATCGCGCACCCTATTCATTTCCAGAGACCGAAATTCGAACCTTCATACCTCAAAAACTAAAAGAGCTATCAAAAAATGATCAACTACAAAAATGATTAGCTAGTTTCGATCTTCAAAACTCCCAAAAACAAACTCACCCTGATATTCAACTGTTCGAACGTCAGCTGCACATTGATAATGACGATAAATAGAGTCGCAAATGGGACGTGGCGCATCGATGATTCACATCAGGGATGCTTCAACTATGGGGGTCAAGTGGAAATGGGGGCTGAAAATAAAGGAAAATAAACAAATCACATTCAGAGGGGGATATTGGAAGAAGGGGGGGGGCGGAGGGAGACAGGAGTAGATGCCTAAAAGATACTAAACGATGTCCTCTCTCTCTCTTATTTCTTTTTCTTTTCTTCCAGGAGCCAAGGAGAAAAAAAGGAAGAAGACGTAAGCAGAGACGACGAAGATGTAGTAGAAATTGGAAAATGGATGGGGTGTGTAATGAATCGAGAAGAAAAAGAAGAAGGAGGAACCGAATTGGAGAATCGCCCCGAGCAAATATTCCTTTTCCTTCTTCCCCTGATTCTGAATCCCCAAAGAAATTCATAACCCTTCTCCCCCTGTCGTTTTTTTCTATGTCACGACATCATCTTCATAACGATAATCGGGTTAGGCACCGGAAGGAAGTGTGTGCTCCCACTCAAGAAGATGTTGTGAAAACAAGAAAAGAAGAGAACACTCATGGGAATGTTATCAGAAGAGGACGCAAAGAGTTGCCGACGATAAATTACTGAATGCAACCAGAGGAGAGAAATCGCAGATTATTGAGATGTGAGGGAGGGATAAACAAGGGGAGAAAATGTCATTAGTCAAAACATTTTTCAAAAGTTTGATTGTTTTCCGATGAAAAATGCCTACTTTGTTTGCTGATTGCTTTTCGATAGCTATTGAGATATATTAGGTCGGCACTGTCCCTACTACTGCGCTCTACCGAACTGCCCTTGAAAAATGTATATTTTTCTCTGAATCTCTCAATTTCGCACACAATTCTCTTTGGTTTCGGTAGAGCGTGGTTGTAAGAAGCTTGTCTTGTTCATAGTTGAGATGTCAAATAGCTGAAGGAAAAGACGCAGAGAGCGCAGAGAAGTTAGACAGTCTGACTTCTCTGCTTCTCTCCTAAATCTCTCAGTTTAAGGCTTCTGCCTTCGAAGCTTCATAACTCAAAAACCCTGTGTTTTTACTAAAAAACTATCCACTACAAAAACAAAGATCAAGTTTAGAGCTATATTTTTGTAATTGACAACTTTTTGATAGCTCCTAACGATTTTGAGATATGCGTATTGAAAGTCAGAGAACTGAAACAGAGGAAGGGAGAGACTGCAGAGAGGCTAGAGTGTCTGATTTCTCTGCGCTCTCCACTTCATCTTATAAAACAACTTTTATTATGTTTTATCAAATCCACAACAGCAAACTGTAAGGGTTTCTAGATAGAGAGACAAGAGACGTAGAGAAGTCAGACACTCTAGCTTCTCTGCGCCCTATATGTCTTCTCTCACGCCTACAAAGCAGGTAACTTTAAACGCCGATAGCTCCAAGCAAGGAGAGTTATCAAAAAGTTGTCAATCAGGTATCTATGAATATGCGTACTTCAACAACTGAAGAAGTTTATTACATGTTTTCTACTATAAAAATAAAACTTTTGGTCTATTCCATTCAAAAAAAAAATCAAAGACTTTCCACTAAAACGGCTCATACCGAAGAGTGCATGGAAGCCTGAAGAACTCAAGTTCAAAAATTCTATGCAAATTCTTTTCTTCTTTTCCTTTCTTTTCAGAAAAAGAACCAAGAATATTTATGCATGGCGTGGCATACACTTCTGAATCCTGACTAATTTTTAATGACGTGGCGGCGTCGTGAATAAAAGGAAAAACCAAAGAGAAAAGAGAAGAATCGAGACAAGAGAGAAGAATGAAGTAGATGTCAAATACAGAGAAATGAATGAAAAGAATTGAAGAGAGGAGAAAGGAGAAGCGGCTGAAAATATTATTTCTGAATTGTTTATTTGGGGGGACACTAGGACCATCTGGAAGTGGGTGACTGCTTAGAGATTGGGGGGACGGAATAAAAATGAAATATAAAATAAACTTCTCAGATCCGCCGGGGGATAAACAAAGGAAACCAAACAGAAACGAGAAAAAGTATAAATGAAAGTGGACAGGGGGGGGGGACAGGAACAGGAACCATCCGGAAAAACGTCATTATCTTCCTTTTTGGAGAGGGTCCCCGTAGTAGAGAGAAGCGGAAGCTCGGCGAGCAAGTTTTGGCGGAACTTCTTCTGGAGTTGTTTCTCACGGAGGATGTATTCATAACTTTGGAGAGAGAGAGAAGGAGATAAGTGTGTGCACTTTCAGAAGGTCGGTAGGTATGAGAGTGATGAAGAGTTGGAAAGTGCGCTCTACCGGCATAATAATAATAACACTAGTTAAAAGTACTATTTACAAGGAAGTATGGCGGGAGATCTGACGAGTTTTCTAGCAAAATAAGGATCTGTTTTTAACCAAATGGACTACAAAAAAGCTACATTTTTCAGATTTGTTAAACCAGCAGATTGGTTAACAGGGAAATTTTTTTCAAACTTCAAAACCAAGGTATTTACTCAAAAATCGACAGAAAAGCCAGGGAAAACTTTTAAAATCGGTCAAGTTTGGCATTTCATTTCAAAGTCAGAAAATGTCTCAATATTTAAATCTTGAATGAATCATGTAGATCAAATCTAGATCTTCATTTTTGTAGTTGACAACTTTTTGCTAGCTCCTCTCGCCTTCGAGTTATTCGCCTTCAAAGTTAGGTAGTAACAACTGAGAGAGCACAGAGGAGTCAGAGCGTCTCGTTTCTCTGCGTCTCTCACTATCTCCTGGTTTAGTCCGGAAAGTTCAAACGCGCATAACCTAGAAAAGCTATCAAAAAGTTGTCAACTACAAAATTGAAATTCAAGAAATTTTCTACCCAAAAAATATAAACTTGAAAATCTGGAGCAGTCCATGACACCAGAAAATGCTCGCAAACTTTTATTGAAATAGCCAGTAAAAAAGCTTGATTTCTGAATGTAGAACGTGGAAAATCAAAAAAATAACATCATTTTTCAGACAAGATCAAATTATAAAAGTTTTGGTCATCTAATCCAAATCGGATGTGCTCATTAGAAAAAAAGGAGGTTTTATGAAAATTGACACTTTTGACCTTTTTAGACAGGGATCAACTTTTTGCTCTAGGTTCGAAAATTACATACTTGCAACGGGCCGGGCCATGACAAGAATTTTCACGGCCCATCCCGAAGAACCGGCTTAAAAAATTTGAACTTAATTTTGAACGAAAATTTGAAACTTTTTGATTTTTTTTCCAAAAATGTTGAATTTTTAACTATACTTCAGAATTCAATTAAAAGATAGTAAAAACAATTGAATTTTTGATGTAAAATTTTAAAAAAATCAAAACATTTGGTAGAAATCAATAGGTACCTTTTTTGAAGCCGGAAAAAAAGCCTTGAAAACCAGGCCGAAAATTTGGTTTCCTTCAAAAGTCGTCAAATGGCAAAGATCCTGGAAGCTCATATGGATCCAGAAATCAATCACTATGCCCTTATAAAAGAGGTCCTACTTCATTACCAAAAACTGTCTCCAAAAACTTTTTTGGTTCCGCCTGTCTCCCCTCCAACCGCCCTCTTCCCCCCTCAATTTGGTTCTGTTATTCTATTATCTTCAGCAAACGAAAAAACGGGGAGAAAGACCACATGAGAGAAATGAAGTTTCGAAGTTTTACAAAACGAAGACTAAGCGGCTGTCTCAATTCAATTCCGCCTAGGTGTATTGGCTGTGCCTCAATGAGTCGCTCCCTCGAGAGAGGGGGGAGGGATGAGGTATGTTGTATGTATGTTTAGCGCCAGTAGTAACAGAAGCCGCCAGAGAAATAAAAGAGGAATACACTACTCAATGATAGCCGGGACCAGGGGGGGATGAGCATCTTGTTTATGATGTGGTAACGACCTAAACGACCTCCCGCGCGCTCAACTAACTCTGGGGGTCCAAGAATCCGGGATTCATGTCAAGCCGAACCCCTCCCCCTAATTATCAGAGCGTTTCAAATGCTTTAATGAGGTGTCCGAATCCCGCCAAAAAACGAATCAAATAAAGTGGACCCTTCCCCCAATTTGGGGGGAAGGGTCCAAAGCACTAAAGTCAATGCCATAAAATGAATGCTAATTTAGAATTTAGCGTCCCCGCCTGCCAGCCTCGGCGTGAATTATTCAGAAACTTTTTTTCGCGGGACGACGAGGAGTTGGATAAGTGGTTTTGGTGTAGTGAAAAAAGTTCTGAGCTCTCTGCAGAGCAATACGGATTGAAAGGAGCCGACAGGAAACCCGTGGTGACAGACAGGGAACGTGAAGGAAAAATAGAAATTAAAAGAGAGAGATGGATAACATGGAATTATGAATCAGATTGTAGACACCACCAGGCTAAATGCGCAATTTCAGATTTCTTCGAGGAAAAATTGACAAAACAAGATTTGAGATCCAGTGAACATTTTCTTCCAACCAGTTGAGTCAGAACCTGCTATTATGAAAAACGCCGCAATTTACTCCTATTCCGGTTCCTTCCATGTTCTGATCCGAGTAGTTACAATACCATTCAAAAGCTTATCAACTTTTGGCTGTTTTCCCTGAAACAGGCTAATTTCAGTGCATATTAGCGAAATTTTGGAGCTTTTTATTTTGACAACCTGTAACTTTCAAGAGAGTGCCGCTACAAAAAAATGGTCAACTAAAAAAAATATTTTCTATTTTTGCTCTGTTCAGACCATACAAAATAAAGTTTATCGGACATTCAGGTGACACCGAAATATACTGTCAAAGTTGGTCATTTTCCACTAAAAACAGGGAAAGTTGATTACCTTTTGAGCGGTACTGTAGCTGAGAATCCGAAACCATTCTGGATGCAGTTTTATGGATTTATCGAGTTGCAGTCAAAACAATTTCAAAGATATCAAAATAGTTAGTTCGTATTGCTTGCAGCGAAAGAAAACGACATCCGATATTTTCAATGTTTTTTTTTCTGTTGTGATAGGGATAAAAACAAAAAACTATCAGATTTCGGTCCCTCACTTTTTACCACAAAACAACATTTAAATTCGTGTTAACACGGAACTTCCTTGAAACTTGAAACAACGCAGTCGAATCCTGCAAAAAAAGTGGAAGACGTTTGAAATGATGACCGTTCTGAGAAGAAGAATCCCCATCGACTACATCGTTACCATGCATTGAAGATTGGTTGAAGAGTTGGGGTTATGATGTCCCTTTGGCTCTTTTTGGAGAGACTTCCTGAATCAAAACAGTTTTATATGAGGGACTATTTTTGAGAATTGGACAATTATTCGGATGCAGATTTCATAATCGTAGAATCAAAAATTAACACATGTAATTGTTTGATGATACAAAGCTCGTATAGTAGCTTTTCAATTTGTTTTTTTTTTTCAAAGAACGTATTAGATATGTATATAATTCTAAGATTGGTCTTTCAGAACTTCTAATTCGTACCAGATTCGATTGGGGCCGCTCTAATACGGGCACAGTTGATCAGGGGTAGTAACACCAGATTTCTATTGGAAAAAGTGATTCTTTTTCGTCATATAGATAAAACCTAATGTTGATAACGTGTACAGAGAACGATCAGACCAAATGAAATATCAAACATTTACATAGAATCGGACGTTTGTAAAAGTCCTATGGTTTCTCTGCGCCATCTCACTCTTTAGAGTTTTGATCTTATCTCGATAAGTAGATTATGTAGCATAAATTTATCAATTTTAAAGATGTGGTAAGCCTTTATTTTTGTGGCCTACAATTTTTTTTTGAAACTTGTCTACTTTTCAAGATACAGCACTTTAAACCAACTGACTGAATCTTCAAGTGAAAAACGGCACAGAGAAGTCAGACACTCCTTAGTTAGCTGGCTCACCATGGGCCCATCTTTAGGCATATCCGAATGGCTGCCAGTTACAAAGGGAGAGGAACATAAATTTGATCTACCCTAAACCCCAACACATATTGCGGCTGCTTAAAGTTCTAATTTCAAGTTTTCATCATAGAAAATCTTCCCCAGACAACGGGACGTTCGTATCTCTTATTACACTTTCCTAAGTGCTGTAAAATTATGATAAACATTGTCTAGACAATTTTTTTTTCAATTATTACTTTTTTCAAACGAACGAAACAGTTTGACACCTATCCCATCCTTATCTTCGTTTCTCCTCCAAACCCATTTCCGATCAGCAGAAAACAACAGTTACCCTACTAATAGTTCATGATCACAGACAACAATCTCTTGATTGCCTCAAGTCAGAAAAGACACGACAAATTCACGTGGACAAGATAGTATCAACACCCTCTTGTCATGGAAATCAACCTCGTTTTCTGATTTTTCCGCCCCCCCCCCCCCACGTTTCAAATGGCTCACGTACTTTTTAAAAACAAACATGATAGTAACTCGAATTGTGATTTCTCCACTCTGACTCACATCATTATTCCTCCCCCAATTGTTGTATAAATGTCACAAACTACAAAAAAAAACTGTAGTTAACAGAAGTCAACACATTAGCCAGCAGACCATATATATAAAGGGGTGTGAACGTCTGGAGAGATACGTTTTCTGGCGGAGAAAATGAAATTAATCGCAGTTTTGTTCGTTGGTCTTCTGATTCTTCCCTCGACATCTGCGTTCAACTATCTAGTGGTTTCCCCACAATTCGGACACAGTCATTCAACGTTTATGGGAAAAGTGGCGGACTCTTTGTCGGATGCTGGACATAATGTGGTGAGCTTGTAGAAATCTGTAAAATGTGGAATTTCAGATTTTCAGAGTTAAACTCAGATAAATTGAGGTTAGGCAAACAACACTTGGTACCGTTTCAAAATATTTTTTAGTCGAAAACTTCTTTTCTTTGTAACCGTCGTTAACGAGACTCCGTCAGTTGCTTATATCATTCGACAGCTGAAAAGTAGCTGATTATAATGATATACCCTTGTTTAAGAATGGTCCTCTACGAGAAACAAAGGTTCAAAGTTCGTCGTTAGAACCACTGGTACTTTGTCCCAACTCGGCCAATTTCTAAATTTTTATGCCGAGTTTGTAGCAGAGTTGCATGGAATTCCGACTCCCGACTTCCGACTTCCGGGTAATTTTTCCATTCCGACTTCCGACTTCCGGGCAATTTTTCCATTCCGACTTCCGACTTCCGACTTCCGGATAAGAAAATTCACTTCCGACTTCCGACTTCCGGATAAGAAAATTCACTTCCGACTTCCGACTTCCGGATAAGGAATTTTACTTCCGACTTCCGTCATTCTATAACTGTGGAATTTTCGAAAAGTGCATTTCGCAAAAATGCATGGAAAATTTGTCTAAAAGGACAGAAAATAGGCTTTTCTTCAGCCAAAAACTAGTTTTCCACTGATTTTCGCGAATTTTATGATTTTTCTCTTGGAGTTTTTGAAAGTTTGAGAAAAATCGAATTCCGACTTCCGACTTCCGGGCGTTTTTCACTTCCGACTTCCGAGTTCCGAGTTCCGGATAAGGAAATTCACTTCCGACTTCCGACTTCCGACATCCAGATAATGAAAATCGCTTCCGACTTCCGACTTCCGACTTCCGGATAAGGAAATTCACTTCCGACTTCCGACTTCCGGATAAGAAAATTTCACTTCCATGCAACTCTGGTTTGTAGAACAAATATCATTCTCCTTTTTCACAGGGGACAGACTTCTGGTAGCTTGTCTAGATTATGAGATATATGCCTTGTAAGATAGGAAGTCACAGAGAAGCTAGACAGTCTAACTTCTCTGCGTCTCTCATACTCTGTAGAACTGACGTTGTGATACTAATAATAAATTAAGAGATATGCTTACCAACTCCCCTTTTTCCAGACCATTCTCAATATCCTCATTGCCTCAAAGTTCCGTGGCAGACCATACACCAAGTCAACAAAAGACATCGTGTATATGGAGGTAAGCTAACTGGAATCGCTGCCACTACCCAATTTATATTTCCAGACAACAGAAGAACTCGACCAAATCTCGAGTCTAATGGAGTCTGGTGACTTCTCAAGATACTGGACAGAAGAGGGAAGTATGCTGGAAACGATTCCAAGTTATCAGGGATTCATGAAGATTTTTGAGAAAGTTTATGCGAGTACGTTATCCTCTGTGATTTCTAGGCATTGCTGATAACTTTCAGATGTAAAACGGCAAACGGATGTGCTGGATGAACTAAAAGAGTCAAGACCAAAGTATGATGTCATTCTATTTGAATCCTTTATGTTCATGGCGAAAGCAATTCAAGAATATCTCGAAATTCCAGTCTTCATTCCAGTCACTTCGGTGACTCATGATGGAAGACTAGCAGAGCTGTGCGGAGAACCTGCCAGTCCGAGCTATCTGTCAGGATACTTCACTAACTTTGGGAATATTATGAACTTCCAAGAGAGGCTAACAAACACAATCTCCTATTTCCTGGGGAAGATAATTCTTGAGTATCCGAAATGGAAAACGTTGCATGACCCTACAAAGCGGCTGGAGTTGGAGGTAAGTTTGTTATCCTGATAACATACGAAACATCTGAAGTAAATTTCAGTCTGTCTACCATCAGGCTCCGTATGTATTCGTCAACTCGAACCCTTACATAGACTACCCCCGTCCAATGCTTGCAAAAACGATTCAAGTCGGAGGGCTTACGGTAGATGTGAAGAAGTTGAGGAGTGAGAAGCTTGATGAGGTATAGCAAACTGTTTGACTCATTTATTCCCAATTTGTTTGCAGAAATGGAACAAAATTCTTGAAGCTAGGCCCCATTCCATCCTTGTCTCTTTTGGATCTATGTTCAAGTCGATTTACATGCCAGAGTCTTATAAGTGAGTCATCCAAAACCCATCTCTCTGATAGTGAATTTCAGACAAAACTTTGTCAAAGTCATGAAATCGTTCAAAAATGTCACATTCATCTGGAAATACGAGTCGGAGGAAACCGGTTTCTCGCAGGGTGCAGAGAACATTGTGTTCAATAAATGGATTCCGCAGACCGCCTTACTCGGTTAGTCATGACCTACAACTGGAAAAATGAATAAATTTTTGAATACATTCCAGCCGACTCCCGACTCTCCGCGTTTTTGACTCATGGAGGTCTTGGAAGTGTGAACGAATTGAGTTACCTAGGAAAACCTGCAATTCTTTGTCCGTTGTTCGCTGATCAGCTCCGAAATGCAAAAATGTTGGCGAGACATAACGGAGCCATTGAGATATCTAAATTTGACTTGGCGGATTATAAGGCTTTACAATCTGCAATTCATAGAATTCTTTTTGATAAATCTATCACTGAGAACGCCTTGAATCTGGCGAAAAGGCTGGAAAATCAACCGATGAAGCCGAAAGAGTTGTTAGTGAGGCATGCTGAATTTGCAGCAGAGTAAGTTTCACTGGCAGTCTCTTCTTCTAAATCAGTTTTATTTTTCAAGATTTGGTGAGCAACCTGGACTTGACTGCAACATTCGAAATATGACTTTCATCGAGTTCTACTTGTTAGATGTTTTCGGATTCTTGGCATCTATTGTGTTATTGGTACTTCTAGTGATATACTTTGCAGCCAAGAAAATAACTGGCATGTTGGTGAAGAAATTGAAGCGGGATTAATTAAACGTGATTGTAACCGATAATTCTTGTATGTAAATATTTTGTTTTTTTCTGAAGTAATAAACTATGAAATCATTGACCAGCGCCAATCGTACACATTAAAATACACTCTGCGTGTTGTAGTCTGTGACTGTACTTTGTTTCTGATGTAAGACAATAATTCAATTAGTCTTCTCGCTGGCCAACAAGAACTGGAATAGCAAAGCGTTGTTTTGTAACATGAGAACTTGAGAACAAGACCAATGGATCGAATACTCAGTATCCGCGATTCAGAAAGAGCGGGATCAGATATATCGGTGTGCAAGAACTTAGTTTCCATGAAATTACTCAACCAGCTAAATTCAGATTTCTCTCATCTCGGTTTACAGATATTTTAGAAACTTCTATGAATATTCGCTATAAAAAAACAAACAAACAGAGATAGTATTACCTTCCGAATGTAACAGGGCTGTGCGAAAAATTATCGGATAGTTTTCAAAAATGAAACGTTCGAAAAGTTTGGTAATTTCTCGTGAAATTTTCAAAAATTAAGAAGCAAAAGTTGTGATTTTCCGATTTTTCCTGAAATTTCTTCTGGTTTTGTACTTAAACACAGGTTTGTGGTGGTCTGTCCATGAAAGTATCAAGTCTTAATACAAATTTTTAAAAAAATTTAAGATTTTCTTTAAAAAATTTTAAAGAATTTTTGGGTCAAAAACTTTCGAAATTTTTTTTTCGATTTTTCGGTAAGAAGTTTTCGAAAAAAAAAGTTTTTCCGAAAAGTTTCTTTTCGCACAGCCCCTGAATGCATGCTTTAGTCCCACCACATTCGAGCTATCGGAGAATTACTGTGACGCTTGTTTTCTAGAAGTCACATTTTCCCTGTTTTGCTTTCAGAGCTACCTGAAAACGGAAATGAGGTAATCAAGACAGAACGTAGAAGATAGGAAATTGAACGTCTTTGAAAACAAGCAGATGTTCGTCTACTTGAATCGTACATTGTCGATGTGTTCTAGTGTCGAAAAGTTGATTGGATCTATGTTTTTCGGCCAATTATTTATCAGTAGCACGTGGGTTTCGACTGTCTACAAGAAAAATCTGCGAGCATTGTTGTCAGATATACATTATTTTTATTTCACACATCTCTTTCATTCAGTCATGACTTCTCTGAATTTACAAAATGCATCTCGAACCATCGCAGAATTTGCATTCATCTCCGCCTTGATTTGCAACTCACTTTTGATATATCTAACTGCTAAACACACTCAAAATATAGTTGGAGTTTATAAATACATGATTATAATTTTTGGAGTACTTGGTTTATTATTCTCTTGTACCGAGATGTTGGCTCGTCCATTCATTCACAACTATAACATTTCGTTTATCTATTTCAGTCTATCCGTGGATATTTCCACGTGGAGATACCTAGTTCAGGCATTGTTAGTTGCTTATTCTGGTATTTATTCTTCATTAATTTCATTTGTGGCTGTTCAATTCATTTATCGGTATTTGGTTCTTGTCAAGTAAGTTTTTGTTATATTTCGTGAACTAAGTTCTGAACTATTTCAGCACACAAATCTTGGAGATCCTTTTCCATGGCTGGAAATCTGTGGTCTGGGTTTTCTATGTTACATTCTTTGGGGTTGCCTGGAGCGCCTTGGTCTACTTCTGCCTGTATCCCAATAGTTATTCCAAGGATTACATCAGGGAAGAATTTGAGAAAGTTTATAACATCAGTGTGGACAACTCTGCAATATTTATTCTAGTTGCATATGTAAGTCTATCGGAGTACGAGAAGGTTTACAATTGAATTATAGAATATTGATCAATCAACCAACGAGTACAAATTACGATGGCAAAGTGTCACTATGATAGCTGGAACTGTTTCAATTCTGGTATTCTTTTTTCGTTATCTACATATTGCCAAAGTTAACTTTATGTTCCAGCTGATTCAATACGCTATAATGATATTTTGTGGAACATCAATGCATTTGCAGATGAACGAAAAGCTAAAGAACTTCTCAGATGTACATCAACGTCTTCAGAAGCAATTCTTTAAGACACTACTTCTTCAAATAGGCGTTCCCACCGTATTGTTCCATATGCCTATATTTCCAGTACTTTTAGCACCGTTCTTCAACTTCAAATTCTCGTATCAAACTGGAATTATTTATAGCTTATTCTGTTCTTATCCCCCAATTGATGCACTTATTATTATGACGGTTGTCTCAGATTACCGGTCTGCATTGACAAGTAAGTTTCAATACGTCTCGAAAAATCTAATTATGGGTTTAAGAACTATTCGGAGGAAATCATCAACAAGTGGCAACAACAACAGGGAGAACGGAAGTGGTAACTATAACTGACTGGGATTGGTGTACATCTTTGCTTTCAGCTATTATAGTCATCGTCATGCTTCCGTTGTTTGGCATGTGAATGAACTTGGAAGAGATCTCGATGATTTGGTTTTCTCAGGGAACGATTAATTGTAATCTTAAACTTTCTTACATCAGATACAGTAACCATTCTGAAACTTCCTCCATTTTCTAAATTTTCAATAAAACTGTGTACCGAATAAATGATATGACTGACATCAATTGGTGGACATACATCTCTGTTTTCAGCTGTTATAGTTATTTAGTGCACAGGTAAAGTTTTTTTTCAGTTTCCAGGTTTCTGATCCGTTACGGTTATTTTCATGACTGGCTAGTCGCGAACGGTCCGTTTCCAAAAATCGCGAACGGTTAGAATACGGCTCTGCACTTTAGCGCGAAAAAGCAACTTTTGATTCATTCCAATAACAAACTTATTAACATTTGATTCTATTAGATACATTGTGAAGTTTGATTTTGGAATAAATTATTTAAATTCTTGATATTTAATCTTTGATCGATAGTGAATCCTTTCCACAAAATGTGAGTTACATTGTAGCTTTAGGTCCAATTAATTTGAGCCGGCGTATTATGAATCTTCGTTTCAGTCTGAATGGTAACATCCTCCGTCTCCACAGTTCCCAATAACCTCTGACATTCCTCCAAAAACTGGCGGGCAATTCCTGTAAACAATCCATTAAAATTGATTCTATGAAACTCTTTCTAACTTTTGGCAGCTTTCTTGTAGTCTGCCACAATATACATAACTATGATAGCATCCATTGCAGGGTAGAGTGTAACTGCACATAAGAACATTCCAGTTGGTAAATCACATTCTAGATCAAAAAGTGGTAGATAAAGAATGAGACTAACTGGAGAAAATAGAGTGATAGTGGGGGTCACGATTTGGAGAATGAGAGTTTTGAAGAATTGTTTATGGAGGTTTTTCAGGGAAAGAGATAACATTTGAAGTTTGTCCTCCATTCCGACATACATCCAGACAGCACAATAGATAATTACAGAATATTGAATAGTCATAATGCATGTTAATACAATTATCGAAGAAATGTTAAACCATCGGATGGAACCGGTGGAGTTGTAAGCGACTAGAGTTGTTGCAGCTACTTTGGATATATCGAGGTTATATCTTTCAAGCAGTTCGGTGCTGGAATTAAAACTTAGTAGAAACTAGTGAAACAACTAACTTCAAGTATTCCTTAGCATAATCATCTATTTGATCAAAATACTGAATTCCAAAAGCCCAAGCGGCACCAAAGAAAATGTAATACACCACCCAGATGAGAATATTCTTTCCTTTGAAAATACGAAGCTTTGATTCACTGGAAACAACAAAACAAAATGAGAGTTAATTAACTAATTAACTAGTAACTAATTGCTCACTCAAAAATTGCCCAATATCTATACAAAAACTGAACGGCTATCATTGATATAGTGGTTGCATAGACACCTGCGTAGAAGCTCAGACAGAATGTTACAGTGTCTTGACTCATACCAAATGGGCGGCTGGTACTGTAGAAGACATAACCGGCATTGTGCGAGTAGACATTCTGGAAATTCTTTCAGTTTAATGTCTATTATACAACTGTATACCGGATACAAAACCAGCTCAATTGTGGCAAAGAATATTCCAACAATCGGGAAAAGAGTCAATAAATATTTATAGCTTCCGTAATTTCGTTTTACTCCAAAAGCTGTTAGAAATGTTAGAATGTAACAGAAAAAGAATGTGAAGAAGAAGCTGAATTGAGTAACAAATTGAGTCATTTTCACGTAGATCAAGAATGATTTCGGATGATCAGGAGTTGCTGACATGTTGAGCCAATGAGATGTGATATGAAGGTTGGTCGCTGGGTGTGTTCATGAGAATAACAGACAGGAAATGTGATTGTATCTTCTCGTTTTCAGATGCTTCCGATATAAGCACGTGGTTGATCATTAACTACTTGTGACTAGAAAGAAGGAGAGGTTTATAACAAAAACATATTGATAACAACCAGTACATTCATGGGTTTTTGTATTGTGACCGTTGGCAACGCAACACAGTTTTTAATTTCCTATTCTTTTTCACGTGCTCGTCATGTTCAAATTTAGAAACAAGACAGTAATAACAAAGAACACCTCTGTGACGATAAAATTTATGAAGATTTTACCGGATTGAAGTTACCGTAAAACTCTATTAAGAACGACCATTTGCCACCGTGGAGGTCATTGTGTATCAGTGTTTCTGACAATGTTTGGGGTGAAAAGAAACTTCGGAAGTTATACTTATTTGTTGATACTTTTCCCAGTGGTTGGGATATTCTTCGCCACAAATGAGCTGATTTTGT
Source organism: Caenorhabditis remanei (assembly GCF_010183535.1). Lineage (NCBI taxonomy): Eukaryota > Metazoa > Nematoda > Chromadorea > Rhabditida > Rhabditidae > Caenorhabditis > Caenorhabditis remanei. The sequence continues at coordinate 4,864,457 of NC_071332.1, forward strand.
ATCCGGCAAGATATTATTACCGTAAAAGCTCTATTTGAGGTGCATGCACCTCTATTGTTCGTCAACGAATTCGCCCGACTTCGGCACCCAACTAACTCTTGAATTTTATTGATTTGATAAGTTTTTTATGACGAATTAATCGAACATTTACGCTGAAAACGGAGAAAACCCTGAAATTTTATAGTAAACTACGTTTTAACAACAAAAATGCTGAAATAGTAACGTGAGAGAACAGTTCGGAGTCAGTTAATAATGATATAAGACGGTCGAAATTTCAAAATTTCTTGCTCACGAACTTATTTTCTTAAAAATTGAGAAATTTTGTGCTAGTACATATTTATTTTTTAGTTTTAGACTTCGTTCAAAAATGTGTGAAAAATCATGATGTAGAACAAATTTGCTTCACTTTGATCTGTTCACGTCATTTTCTGTTCTTTTTTTCAAAGTTTGTTAAAAAGTACAGAATCGGTATCGATACCGATTCTGTACTTTTGAATAAACTTGGAGAAATCATTTTTTTACGTGACCTTTTATGCAGAGTACAGAATCGGTATGCATACCGAATCTGGAGGAATTTCACAGAATCGGTATTGATACCGATTCTGTACTTGTACTTTTGAACAAACTTTGAAAAAAGAACAGAAAATGACGTGAACAGATCAAAGTTGGAAAACTCTGTGCTTCACGTGCAAATTTTTCTGGTAATTGCCAGTTCATTGCATAATCGTTCAAATTCACGGAAATATTGTACTTTCAGTACAGATTGTTTACAGAAATCTATTTTTTAATTCGCTAGCAAAAAATTTTGAAATTTCAACCGTCTTATATTAGAGAAAAGTATAAATAGCTGAAGGGCAACTGTATTAGAGGGGCTCCACAAATAGAGTTTTTACGATACATGTAATGCAACATAAACTTTCAGAACGTCTATTCTCATAATGATGAATTTGTATTCTACAGTATGAGCCGCCCATTTGATATGAGTCAAGACGCCGACACTTGGTTTCTACTGTTTTGAAGTTCTTATAGTTTTGTTTCAGTTTCACAATAACGAGGACTTCACAGAATAGGCATTGAAATCTTTATTACTATTTAGACGATGATCGCTTACAAATAAATGAAGTGACTGTTGAACTACAATCATTTGGTTTCCAAACTCCACTTGTATTCATCTGAAACTCAGTATTAGTAACTGCAGATCTTGTTTCATTGAACTCACCGAAACACACGAAGCCCCAGTAACCGATGTTCCAGTAGGCAGGTTTGTGAACTCTACTTCAGATGCATCAGTCCATTTCCATGCTCCATTACTTGTCTTCAACAATCCTATCCATGATTCCTGACTGCTAGAGGAATAGGAGAGAAGATCAGTGGAGAAAAGAGGGGCTGACAGGACTAGATCTATAAAAATTCCGGTGAAATGATATGAGAGAAAGATATCAAACTTTTGATAGCAGTTGCTTCATCATTGGTTTCAAATGAGGCAAGGTGGGCTCCGAGAGTTATGCATTCCTGCTCAGCTGTTGATTGAGTGAGGACATCCAACATTTTCTAGAAGATTCAGGTTATTAGAGGGAAATAAGCTTGCAACTTTGCAACTTTAGGTGGTCAATCATTATAAGCAAATCGACACTCCGAAATCAACCAGTCTATTCCGGGGATATTGATGTGACACCATTTTTCTGGTACCACTTGTTCTAAGCGAACCTAAGCGCTCTATCACTTTGAAACTAACTTTATAACAACTCCCACCATACGGCACCCAGCCATCTTGGCATCCAACATTACAAGGTCCAACTGTTGAGGGAGCGGATGTGGAAACAGTTGTAGGAGCAGTTGCAGGATATGTTTGTTGCTTTTCTGGAACAACTAGCTGAACTGATATCACAAATAGCTTCACTTACTTATAGAATTCAAGTCAAGCTGCGCGGAAATAAATACAAATTTTAGAAACAAAACGAATAAAAACTTCATACTTGTCCGATGACATAAAGAAATCAATCAGGATTAAATAAAGGGGAAATGAAGGATTATAGTGACAGTTCAGATGAAAACTTTTGTCTGTCTGTCTGTGTCTACGCATGTCTTTTATTTCTCAATAACTGTTATTGAACTTTTTAATAGTTAGTATCTGACTAGCGGAAATTGAAAACCTTCTAGACAATTTGAGTGGGCTGCTTTGAGAAAAACTAATTCTAATTATTAGACAGGGTTTATTATGTTTCCGGAAACAAAAAAATGTGTCTCGATTAGTTGTGACAAGGAAATCGACAAAGGAAAAAACTCTTCATTTAGGACTCAATGCAGCTGGAAGATTCGCTGCAATGGAACGTGTCCGTGTACTCGATTGATCCGTTTCCACTGTACTCAACCAGGCGTATGTTTGTTCCAGAGCATTTTTCAGCATCTCTGGAAGATTTTAAATTTGAATTTAGAAATAAGTTCAGTGCACACTTTTGGCAGCTTTCTTGTAGTCTGCCACAATATACATGACAATGATAGCATCCATTGCTGGATAGAGTGTGAAAGCGCAAAGGAATATTCCAGTTGGTAGATCACATTCTAAATCGAGAAGTGGAAGATATATTATAAGCATAACTGGAGAAAATAGAGTTATAGTGGGGGTCACGATCTGGAGAATCAATGTCTTGAAAAACTGTTTGTGAAGGTTTCTCAAGGATATTGACAACATCTGAAGCTTCTCCTCCATACCGATATACATCCGAACGGCACAATAGATAATTATAGAATACTGTACCAACATAATTGCTGTCATGTTCAAAGTACAGCATATATTAAACCATCTGATGTTGCCCTCCTTGTCATAAGCAACTAGGGTCATTCCAGCAATTTCAGAGAAATCTGTACTATATTTTTGCATCATTTCGAGTCTGGAATTAGAAAAAGGAGGTTGTTTCAACCTCCATTATTATTAAACCTCAAATAATTTTTAGCGTAATCATCAATCTTATCAAAAAAATAAATTCCAAACGCCCATTGAAAACCAAAAGATAATGAGTATGCAATCCAAATCAGGAATCTCCATCCTTTGAAGAAACGGAGGTTAGTTTCGCTGAAGACAATATTGGAGCTACCAACGTAATGTTTCAGAATGCTTACTCAAATATCGCCCAATATCGATATAAAAATTGGACGGATAACATGGAGATGGTAGATGCATAGACACCCGTGTAGAATGCAAGGAACCATGTGACGGCGTCTTGACTCATATTAAACGGACGGCTCGTACTGTAGAATACATATCCAGCATTATGAGAGTATACGTTCTGAAAGTTTGTTTAACATGACATTCTTACTAGTGGCTTACCGGATACAAAACCAACTCAATCGTAGCAAAGAATATCCCAACCACTGGAAAGAGTATCAACAGATATGTATAACTTCCAAAGTTTCTTTTCACCCCGAACATAGTCAAGAATACCAGAATAAAACAGAAAAATGTGGTGGAGAAGAATCCGAGTTGAGCAACAAGTTGAGCATATCTGACATAGTGGAGAAAAGATTGCGGCGTGTTGAACGTCATGCTTTCACAGTCAGACTGGTGAGAATAAGCTATAGAAAATTCAAATGTGCGGGGAGGGGCCACACCTATTGATAAGGAATGCTTCCGGTAGGGCGGATATAGGAAATTGGAAAAAAAGTTGTTGAGAACTTTTTTTTTTGATGTAAATCTGTAGGTGGAGGCAATACAAGAGGTCATTTAGCCAAAGGTTTACATTTTTCTGAATAGGCCAAAAACAAAGGGGACGGAAAATTGAGTAGACATAACATGTTTTTTTTCTACAAAAAATGAGAAACATGGTCATTTTAACTAAAAGAAAAAACTGAGCATAGGAAACGGAAGAACATAAAAATAATAATTGTTCAAATTTTATTCAATGCAGCTGGAAGATTCGCCGCAGTCGAACGTGTCCGTGTACTCGATTGATCCGTTTCCACTGTGCTCAACCAGGTGTATGTTTGTTCCAAAGCATTTTTCAGCATCTCTGAAAGTTTTTAAATTTGAATTTAAAAACCAGTTCAGGGCTCACTTTTGGCAGCTTTCTTGTGGTGGAGCGCGTTTGTTAAAACCGTTTTCGTTGTTTTCGATTACGGTTTTTTCCCGATGAAGTTGAAGTTAGTTGAGAGATATCAGATCTGCAGAGTTTTTACAACCTCGCTCTATCGAAATTCTCTCGAAATGTACTGCACCACCACCGCTTCTGGACATTCTTCTTCCAAACTTATGTTTGGTAAGTCATTCATGTACTCGATGGATTTATCTTGTTGGTCTTCAATGATGAGATCCCCTTATTCAAAAAGTCGGTTTTCACCGAAGTCAGCCCGGCTCTAACTGTGAAACCAGTCCCTGAGAAAGTCACGTTCACCGCGGTTGTGGCTAGACCGATTGCATAGATCTCATCTGAAAACAATATATGTTCCTTCAACACAATTTCCTGTCTACCGGAGACTTCCTCCTCATTCTCCATGTACCTTCCCTTTTACATCTCACTATACGACCTGAAAATGCATATCGATATGCCGGAATCTTTTCTCGACTATGTCAGATATGCTCAACTTGTTGCTCAACTCGGATTCTTCTCCACCACATTCTTCTGTTTCATTCTGGTATTTTTGACTATGTTTGGGGTGAAAAGAAACTTCGGAACCTATAAATATTTATTGGTTCTTTTCCCAGTGGTTGGGATATTCTTTGCCACAATTGAGCTGATTTTGTATCCGGTAAGTTATTGCTAAGTACGTAATGCAACATAAACTTTCAGAATGTTTACTCCCACAATGCTGGATTTGTCGTCTACAGTACAAGCCGTCCGTTTAATATGACTCAAGACGCCGTTACTTGGTTCATTGTACTCTACACAGGTGTCTATGCAACTACCATCTCAATGCTATCCGTCCAATTTTTGTATCGATATTGGGCAATTTTTGAGTGAGCCTTTTGAAACATTAAGTTGTTAGTTTTAAAATTGTTTTCAGCGAAAAAAAGCTCAGTTTCTTCAAGGGATGGAGATTCCTGATTTGTATTGCATACTCGCTATATTTTGGTATTCAGTGGGCGTTAGGGACTTATTATTTTGGAAAGATTGATGATTACGCTGAAAATTACTTGAGGTTCAAGAATAATCTTACTTGAAACAACCTAATTAGTTTTATTCCAGACTTGAAATGATGCAAAAATATAGTACAGATTTCTCTGAGATTGCTGGAATGACATTAGTCGCCTATGATAAAGATGGCAACATTAGATGGTTCAATATCTGCTGCACTTTGAATCAAACCTTTATTATGATGGTTCAATACTCTGTAATTATTTATTGTGGCATCTGGATGTATATAGAAATTGAGGAAAAGGTTCAGATGTTATCATTATCCTTGAGAAACCTACACAAACAGTTTTTCAAGACATTAATTCTCCAGATCGTGACCCCCACAGTAACTCTATTCTTACCAGTGATTATTATAATCTATCTTCCATTTCTCGATCTAGAATGTGATCTACCAACTGGAATATTCCTATCCGCCTTCACACTCTATCCAGCAATGGATGCTATCATAGTCATGTACATAGTGGCAGACTATAGAGAAGCTGCCAAAAGTGAATTCTCAATAGATTTCTAAATTCATATTTGAAATATTTCAGCCATGCTAAAAGAAGCTCTGCATAAAGTGAGCTCCTGGTTGGGTACAGTGGAAACGGATAAATCAAGTACACGGGCGCGATCGACTGCGACAAATCTTCCAGCTGCTTTGAGTCCTAATTGAAACGTTTTTCCTTTGTCGATTTTCTTGTCACAATAAGATACTCAAATCTAAAGAGTTTTATTTCCCTGACCTTATTTTTACTCTCTTCCTCAACTTTCAGTCTTTCCGGCGCCATTCTTTTCACAATAAATCGGCTTTATCTAACAAAACCGAGTTTAATTCCCATTATTTACCCAACCGGTTGTTATCCTGTTCGAATTCCCTCCCTGTGCATGTTTTCCCTCCCAAAGCCTCCTTCCACTGTTTTAAAAATGTCAAACGGTTAGACCTCTCTAATTATTTAATTCTCAACAATAAACTTTCTGTTTTCGATGTAGATCTGTGATATAGGTAGATCGAACTACAAGAGATCACAAAAGGAACGGAAAAATAAGTAGATATAACACGAGTTTGGCTAAAAAATGAGAATAATTGGTCGTCACAACCACCGTGACTTTCTCAGGAACTTGTTTTCCAATTAGAGCCGGGCTCCTTTTGGTAAAATTGAATTTTTGAAAAATGAGATCTTGTCAAAAAGGAGGATTGTAAAATCTCTAGCATAACCGACGACGTATACTCTTACCAAATTTTACAAAATAGTTCTTGCTCACACAAATTACAGCTCTGACCTTGCTCTAACGGATTGTCATATGTTCGAGGTAATATCCAGCGCGCTACCGCTGAACAAGACATGGAAACTTGAAGTTAAGCCGAGAAATGGGTGAAAGTTTATTTTGGCTTGAAACAAGCAAAGTTTTTGCAGGACGGTATCGAGTACGTACCCAGTGAACAGCAGACTGTTGTGGACCAAGATAATCACTTCGTATGCTATTGGGCATGTTTTCTGTTTGAGTAAGAATGACTTGAGTTATGGTCAAAAACGTTCTTACCAACATAATGTAACACGTGTTTTGGCTACAAAAAATGAGAATGTTAGGGTGTTCTGACTAATAGGGCTGAGCAAACTATAAGCAACAGAAGAACATAATCAATATAATTGTTCAACTCCTATTCAATGCAGCTGAACGATTCGTCGCAGTTGAACGTGTCCGTGTACTAGACTGATCCGTTTCCACTGTATTCAACCAGGCACTCGCTCTATCCAGAGCCTTTTTCAGCATTGCTGAAAGTTTTCAAGTACTAATTTAGAAACTAATTCAGTTTTCACTTTTGGCAGCTTTCTTGTAGTCTGACACGATATACATGACTATGATTGCATCCATTGCTGGATAGAGTGTGACGGCGCTAAGGAATATTCCTGTGGGAAGATCACATTCTAGATCGAGAAGTGGAAGATATATTATAAGCATAACTGGAGAAAACAGAGTTATAGTGGGGGTCACGATCTGGAGAATCAATGTCTTGAAAAACTGTTTGTGGAGGTTCCTCAATGATAATGATAACATCTGAACCTTCTCATCCATTTCTATATACATCCAGATGCCACAATAAATAATTACAGAGTATTGAATCAACATAATAAAGGTATGATTCAAAGTGGAGCAGATATTAAACCATCTGATGTTGCCATCCTTGTCATAAGCAACTAGAGCCACTCCAGCAATCTCAGAGAAATCTGTACTATATTTTTGCATCATTTCCAGTCTAGAATCAAGAAAGAAAGTTATATTGTTTCAACCTCAATTATTATTAAACCGTAAATAATTTTTAGCGTAATCATCAATTTTATCAAAATAATAAACCCCAAACCCCCACTGAAATCCAAAATATATCGAGTATGCAATCCAAATCAGAAATCTCCATCCCTTGAAGAAACGGAGCTTGGTTTCGCTGAAAACAATTTTGAAACTACCAACTTAATGTTTTAGAATGCTCACTCAAAAACCGCCCAATATCGATATAAAAATTGGACGGATAACATGGAGATGGTAGATGAATAGACGCCTGCGTAGAGTCCAATGAACCAAGTAACGGCGTATTGACTCATATTAAACGGGCGGCTCGTACTGAACAAGATATATCCAGCATTATTGGAGTAAACATTCTGAAAGTTTATGCCGTTTATGAGTTGCATGATTAGTTAATTCATTCCATATAGGTATTATAATCGAAAAAAGGTTAAAACAATTATTGCTTACCGGATAAAAAATTAGCTCAATTGATGCGAAGAAAATTCCAACCATTGGAAAGAGTATCAACAGATATTTATAACTTCCGAAGTTTCTTTTTACCCCAAACATAGTCAAGAAAACCAAAATGAAACAGAAGAATGCGGTAGAGAAGAATCCGAGTTGAGCAACAAGTTGAGCATATCTGACATAGTGGAGAAAAGATTGCGGCTTGTTGAATGGCATGCTTTCACAGTCAGACTGGTGAGAATAAGTTATAATAAAAAATGCAAATGTGTGGGGAGGGGTCACACCTATTGATAAGGAATGCTTCCGGTAAGAGGAATACAGGAGATTGGAAAAAAGTTGTTGAGAACTTTCTGTTTTTGACGTAGAGGTGTAGGTGGAGGCAACTACAAAAGGTCACTTACTAGGGAATGGTCAGAAGTGACTCTGGAGTTCAGCAACGAGACCTAGAACGAGACCTTGAGGGGTTGAGCATATCTGACATAGTGGAGAAAAGATTCCGGCATATCGATATGCATTTTCAGGTCGTATAGTGAGATGTAAAAGGGAAGGTACATGGAGTGTGAGGAGGAAGTCTCCGGTAGACAGGAAATTGTGCCGAAGGAACATGTATTGTTTTCTGATGAGATCTATGAAATCGGTCTAGCCACAACCACTGTAGAAGTGTTCCTCTCTGGGACTTGTTTTCCAGTTAGAGCCGGGCTGACTTTGGTGAAAGCCGGCTTTTTGAATAAGGAGATTTTGTCATTGAAGACCAGCATGATAAATCCATCGAGTACATGAATGATTTGCCAAACATAGGTTTGGCAGAAGAATGTCCAGAAACGATGGTTCATCATAGTGCTGAAACTTTGGACTATGTAGAGTGGATAGCACGTTTGACACTATTTATACATCTGCGCTCTGTTGAACGACATTTCAAAAGAACTTCGGTGGAGCGAGGTTGTAAAATTCCGCAGATCTGATATCTCTGAACTTACTTCAACTTCATCGTGAAAATAACCGTAATCGAAAACAATGAATCTTGAAGTACAGTCTGAGCGAACAAAACCATATTTTCTTTTGCCTTCTTCCAATGCTCAGATTCTCGGCTTGTTCTCTTTTTCTGAAAGTTAAACCAAGTATAAACACCGGGTATTTTTTACGCACCAAATAATAAAACCGCACAAAAGTGACTGCATTTATAAGAAATGGGAATACAAGAAGAGCCAGTGCTATTTTGAACATTCCATCAGGTGCAACCATTAGACCACCGTAAGCGAGATGTTCGGTGGAGAATAGGAGGTAGTTAGAGTTTTCTGAAATAGTAGTGGACTAGTAAATTATGAGCATGTTTGAGGTTCAGAGTAATTTCCTTATTTTGGAATAAGTTTCGTCAATTAGAACGTCTGTCTTTTCTGCTCCCTCTAGAAGATAATTGTAGAATCCCATTCACACTTACGATATCTCTCAACATGCTCCATCGCAACATTCCTTATCCGATCCAAGTAGTACAAGATATGAAGAACCAAAGTCACCTTGATCCCAAATATGACATTGTACTTTAAAGGAAACGTGATAGCAAACAGACGATTCACAGCAGTGTAAATACTTTGGAACTCATTGTATATCATCAGATTGGTACCGAATGCGATAATTATGCTTTCCAGTAGAGGAGGGTAGTACGAGTAGCCTCTGGAAATAAAGAGAACTGTGAAAACCTATTACTGTTGAACATGTAAGCAGACAATGAGCAGGGACTTGCAAACTTACGTGATACTCGCCGGAACATAAATAGCGAGCATGACAATAATAAGAATGAAGAGATTGTTGGAGGCACGGAAAGTGCAAATCATGTTGAATGCTGACTTTTGTTTCTTGTCGGAGAAAAAATTTCGGATTATCGAATAGTTGAAGACTATGCCAAGGAATGAGCTCTGCAAAATGAGTCACAGGTTACGATTAAGCTCTGTTTCGTATTTTCATGACTGCACAGCCAATTTTATGAAATAACGTTTTGATTTTAAGTCAGGTGCTGTGAAGCGCGGTTGCTCAGTCTTGATTTTGGTTATTAGCTAAGTCTAGTCAACCTTCAAAAAAAACATACCAAAGTAAGCATGATAGCTGCAACTGTATTTGGCCATGTCTTCACATCGTAAACCACACTGGATGAATTCATGTCGGTTGCTAAAAGAAGCTTAGATCATCTAAATGTTTTCTGAATTCCAAAAAAAACCAACTGATCAAAAAGAAAAGAAAAGTAGTCACTTAATAGTAGTGTACTCGGATAGAAATTAGACAAAAAAGAGAGAGGAAATATTATGTTATCGAAACGCGATTCATGTTGTCATATGGCATTTGTCTAATTCTTCTCCAGATTCCGGGGATATGAATCTCTTTGGGGAGCGCTCATAGGCTCGCTAATTGAGAGAAATATATGAATTTTGACATGTGATTCTCAGAAATTAATAATTAATCCAGGTGACAAGGAAGTTGGTTCTTCAGAGAGTATATCTTGAAGAAAAAGTTTCTAAAATAAAGAAATTTCGTTTTGAGAAAGATTATGTTGTCACCACATGATTTTGATCCTTTTTAGGCATAGATTCGGATGAGCGCAGTTACGTTGACTAGTCTTTGCTTATATTCAAAATCAAGACTGAGCAGCCGCGCTTCACAGTTCCTGACGTCAAATAAAGACGTTATTTTATTAAATAGGTCAATCAGTCATGAACATTCGATACGGAGCGTCTTCAACAAGGAATTAATATAACAGTTTCAGATTTGAAATGGTACAAAAATGCAGTCCAGATTTCTCCGAAATCGCTGGAATACAACGTTAGTAGCTTATGACAAAGATGGAGATATGAGGTGGAGGAAGATTGGTTTTTTCAGAGATGCTACAGAAGTACCATTGAAGATACCAAATCAAGTACATGGACCCGATCCATGCATCGAAATCTTCCAGCTGCATTGAATAAGAGATGTTCTTCTGTCTTCTTTGGTTTTCTCAGTTTTTTCTCTTAGCCATAATGACCTAATATTCTCACGTTTTGTAGCCAAAACACATGTTATATCAACTCATTTTTCCGTCACTTGTGCTTTTGCCCTGTTCAAAAAGTTATAAACATATCACAGATCTACATCGAAAATAGAAAGTTTTCAACAACTTTTTTCCAATTTCCTGTATTCCTCTTACCGGAAGGATTCCTTATCAATAGGTGTGGCGCCTCCCCACACATTTGCATTTTTTATTATAGCTTATTCTCACCAGTCTGACTGTGAAAGTATGCCGTTCAACACGCCGCAATCTTTTCTCGACTATGTCAGATATTCTCAGTTCATTGCTCAACTCGGATTCTTCTCCACCGCATTCTTCTGCTTCATTCTAATATTCTTGACATTGTTTGGAGTGAAAAGAAACTTTGGAACCTATAAATATTTATTGGTTCTTTTCCCGATTGTTGGGATATTCTTTGCCACAATTGAGTTGGTTTTGTATCCGGTAAGCTATTACCAAGTATGTGATACAACATGAACATTCAGAATGTGTACTCCCATAATGCTGGATTTGTCATCTACAGTACCAGCCGTCCGTTTAATATGAGTCAAGACGCCGTAACTTGGTTCCTTGCAATCTACACAGGTGTCTATGCAACTACCATCTCAATGCTATCCGTCCAATTTTTATATCGATATTGGGCGATTATTGAGTAAGTATTCTGAAACATTAAGTTGGAAGTTTCAATATTGTCTTCAGCGAAAAGAAGCTCCGTTTCTTCAAGGGTTGGAGATTCATGATTTGGATTGCATATTCGATATATTTTGGATTTCAGTGGGGGTTTGGGCTTCATTATTTTGGAAAGATTGATGATTACGCTAAAAATTATTTAAGGTGTTACAAGAATCGGGGTTGAAACAACATAATTTTTTGATTCCAGACTCGAAATGATGCAAAAATACAGTACAGATTTCTCTGAGATTGCTGGAATGGCGATAGTCGCCTATGATGAAGATGACAATATTAGATGGTTTAATATCTGCTCCACTTTGAATCATACCTTTATTATGTTGATTCAATACTCTGTAATTATTTATTGTGGCATCTGGATGTATATAGAAATGGAGGAGAAGGTTCAGATGTTATCATTATCTTTGAGAAACCTTCACAAACAGTTTTTCAAAACTCTCATTCTCCAAATCGTGACCCCTACCGTCTCTCTATTTTCTCCAGTGATATTTTTAATATAGCTTCCACTTCTCGATCTGGAATGTGATCTACCATCTGGAATATTCGTTTGCGCCTTCACACTATATCCAGCAATAGATGCTATCATAGTTATGTACATTGTGGCAGACTATAAGAAAGCTGCCAAAAGTGAGAACTAAATTGGTTTCTTAATTCATATTTGAAAACATTCAGAGATTATGAACAATTCTTTGGAACAAATATACGCCTGCTTGAGAACTGCGGAAACGGATCATTCGAACAGACGGACACGTTCGACTGCGGCAAATCTTCCAGCTGCATTGAGTCCTAATTGAAACTTTTTTCCTTCGTCGATTTCCTTGTCCCAATAAGATACTCGTATCTAAGGAGTTTTACTCCCTAACTTTTGTTACCTTTTTCCCAACTTTCAGCCTTTATCATTTCGTTTCACAGTAAATCCACTTTATCTAACAAAACCAAGTTTGGTTCCCAGCAGAGCTGTGCGGAAGTAAAATTTTTGAAAAAGAAAGTCGGAAAAAGGAAGAAGGAAGTGAAAAAAGCCCGGAAGAAGGAAAAAGGAAGTTGGGTCCGGAAGTCGGAAGTTAATTTTGAAAATGACAAATTTGAGGATAATTTTTTCTAGTCATCTCTGAAAGCGAATTTTGGCGTTGTATTGCATGAAAAATTCCATTAAAAACCACCAAAATTCCGCTGAAATTCCGTTGAAAATTACAAAATTTTTGTGAACTTTTTACACGGAAATCGGAGGAGGCAAACAATTTCAACGGAAGAAGGAAGAAGGAAGTCGAAGCAAGGAATTCCGCACTGCTCTGGTTCCCAGTATTAACCCAACCGGTTGTTATCCTGTTGGAATCCCTGTGCATGTTTTCCCTTTCAAAGTATCCTCCCATTATTTTCAAAATGTCAAATGGCAAGACCTCTTTAAGTATTACATTCTCAAGTTTTCTACTTGTTTTTTTAAGTATTCAGTATTGCAAGAAATTTTTTTTAAAAGAAGGTTTTTTTTACTTTGATTCTTCAGAATGCGCATCAGAATATCATTTAGATATAAATAAAACGAAGAAAAGAGGTTGGTGTTTTCCCTGTCTTATAATTTACCTCAGAACTGTAAGAACGTGTTCCAGCCAGCTATGTGTACGGCAGAGTTGCATGGAAGTGAAAATTCCTTATCCGGAAGTCGGAAGTCGGAAGTCGGAAGTGAGTTTCCTTAACCGGAAGTCGGAAGTCGGAAGTTGGAAGTGAAAAAACGCCCGGAAGTCGGAAGTCGGAAGTCGGAAGTCGGAAGTCGAAATTAGATTTTTTCGCAAATATTCAAAAACTCCAAGAGTAAAGATTATAAAATTGGCGGAAATCAGTGGAAAATTAGGTTTTGGATGAAGAAAAGCCAATTTTCTCTCCTTTTCGACCATTTTTTCAAGTATTTCTGCGAAATATACTTTTCGGAAATTCCACAGTTACAGAATGACGGAAGTCGGAAGTAAAATTCCTTATCCGGAAGTCGGAAGTCGGAAGTGATTTTTATTATCCGGAAGTCGGAAGTCGGAATGATAAAAATGCCCGGAAGTCGGAAGTCGGAAGTCGGAATTCCATGCAACTCTGGTGTACGGACATCATCAACTTCTCGGCAGTCGTGTGGCAACTTTTGGGCGGAAGTTGTGGTCGATTCGGCTTTAGATCGGATCTTGCTCACCTTCTGGCCAGAAGTTTAACGATTTCAGACTTTAGGTCGGATCTAGGTCAGCTTTTGGGCGGAAGTTGAAGCAATTTCGGTACTTTTACCCGCAAGTTGAAGGAACGGCGACTTTAGATCGGATCTTGGTCACCTTCTGGTCAGAAGTTAAGAGAATGTCGGCTTTAGCTCGGACATTGGTCGGCTTCTGATCACAAGTTTCAAAATGACTGTCCGCTGCCCAGAAGTTGATCGGACCTTGGTCGGATGTTAAGAGCGTCGCGTGTCTCGCAATGCGTGCTTTTTGTTTTTTCAATCATTTTTCGAAGTTTTATTTATTCGTTTTTGAGTGAATTTTTCATATTTGTATCAAATCTTACATTATTTTTCATTCAGATTACGAAATTTCATGGAAAAAATCGAATTTCATTAGTGGAGGTGCACAAGTTCAGTGGAAAAGTTATCGTAAGTCGATTTTTATCTCATAATCAAAAATCTCTAAGTTTTTTCAGGTTCTCACTAAAAAGCAAACAATACGAACTTCCCACCTTGAATGTATCGTCAGAAGGTAATATTTACAAGTAAAAATCATAATTAATTAATGTATTTTACAGAAATTCACTGACGAAGTCTACATCTGGACAACAATGCGAGCCCACCAGGGATACTTCGAAAAATAATTGTATTTAGTTGTTTTTTTTTGTATTTTTTAAAACTTATACTTTTTATGTATAGTCATTTTAGTGAATAAATTGTAATATATAATATTTCAGCTGTTTTTGTGCGCGAAAAATAAATCAATAAGGCGATCGAGGGGTTCCATGCGGTCCGTGTCAGAAGTTGGTCGGAAGTTGGTCGTATCTTGGTCGGCTTTAGCAGCGGTCTTGTCCAGAATCCGACCAACCTCCGAGCTGAAGCCGACCAACTTCCGCGCTAAAGTTGCCGGTGACTGCCGAGTTGTCAACTACAAAAATGAAGGTCCAGCATCATATTTCAGAACTTAGTCTGGCTTCTCTTTTCTACTTATCTTGACATCCGGACTGAAGCAATAGTTTTAATTGTTTGCAGAGAACAAATATCAAGTCGAGTAAAATCTTAAATTATAGGTTTTTAGATATCTCATAACTGAGAAGGACCGAAGATCTTTCTTGACAAGTAAACACTTTTAACAAGTTCGACTCACAAGACTTCACTTTTTAAAGCGAAAATCAGCTCAAATGTTCCACTTGGATGTCCCCTGTGCTTTTCAGAGTTTTTAAATGCAGATTCCTCCAACTTTCCCAAAAAACCATAGATGTGTATAAAACGACAGCAAGGTCACTCTCCCAGGATCCTACTTGTTTACCTTGTCATTCGTTTGGTGTCTCTGACCAGCCACGTCGCTCGATATCTCTTTTGAAAATTGCATGACCACCGAAAACCTCTGTTTTCAACTGTTAAAACTTCCTGTTGTTGCTCGAAACCATGTCTTAAAACTGTTCACTCCAGTTGAATTGTAAGTTTCTATTCTATTTACTCATCCTTCATTCAAACTGTTTTCCCAGAATCTCTCTGTCTCTGACCAGTCGTCACACAAAATCAATATGCAAGACGATTCGTGGAGTCTATCAATGCAAGAAGGGAATAGAGACATTTGATGTCAGACTGAATAGCAATCGTGACATACGAATGAGCTTTAAATACTTTCCAAAGTGTGAATGGGTGTTCCACTTTGAGAAAGAACCAAATCGAAAAAGTTTGATTGAGTTGGGATTGGATAGAATTCCATCGTTTGAGACTCTAAAGCAGTGGTTCAGCAGAATTTGGTATATGTTTCGGGGCAAACACGTGAATGATCAGAAAACTGGCAGTATGGGAAAATCATTGGAAGGATTGAAGTTTTTCTCATGGATCCCTGTCGAGAAGACGGCTTCATACGGTCGTGGTGCAATTGAGTAAGTGTTTATTATACCATTAAACATTTATGCTGGTTGGGATATAAGGTTTTCCAGATGACCTAGTGTAGGAGAGAGCAAATACAATTTTACTTTTTCAAACGCATATCCCAAATGTTTATGAAAGACAAAAAAGAAAAGAACGTGATCCTGTGAGAAACGGAGAAAGCAGAGAAGTCAGACAGTCTCGCTTCTCTGCACTCTCTCGCTAAAGTACGTGCTCTTCGAAGCCGCCTCCAAGGGTGGACTCTAAATTACAAATAAATTATTCAAATTTTCTACCTTCCAGTCCGTCTCCATTCCAACGCCATACGATGACCATCTACTCATCCGACAATGTTATTCTTCCTATACACAAATTGTCTCTCTACATCGCGGATTTATTCAACATTGAACTAACATCCCTTGCTTTGAATTACACCAAATTCAATGCTGATGAAAACCGTATGATTATGAGCTTATTCGTTCTCTCTCAGAAGAATCTCAAACTGTTTCAATTGACAGGGATTACCCCCACTGATCCATCAAAGAATGATGTTTTGATTCAAATTCTTAAGAATCAGAATACAGTAAGCACAAGGCTGTTGTTCAATCCAAGTCCGAAGTTTTTCTTTGATTTCAACATTTGCTGTCAATCATTTAAAGTCATGGATATTGATTATTCTCACTGGATCTCTTTCAAACAAATTTTAGAAATGAAAACTGAATTGTTATATCTTTCAAGGACTACTCTACTGGAAAACGATTTCAAGGTGATAGTCCAAAAATGGAGAAATGGATGGACACCTTATTGGAAGATCGCTATGATTGAGTTGAACGAAGTCCTGAATATTGATTCTTGTGCTGAAGGAGAAGATTTTTTCCAATTGGAAAATCAGCATTTCGTTCACAAAGACGTGATTCGCAGGTTCGTAAAGTATTTTAAATTTCCTCTTTTTTAAATCAAACATTTTCCAGAAACTGGCCAATCGAATTGAATAGATTCGAGCAACCTTTAGGAACTACATGGGGAACTATCATCAGAACTGGGTACCACATCCTAAGAGCAGATGGAATGATTGCTTCGATTGGTGTAGAAAGTGATCGAGTTGGATGGATTCACATTCAATCTCCTAAACATGCAAGAATCACATTGAGCAATCACTTGAGATCTTATGAAATAATATGGAACCAGTGATAACTTTTTACTTTAAAAATTTATAACCTTAACTGTCGATGCGTGTTGAGATCTCTTCTTAAAGTTTAACTTTGGCTGTAATATCTCACTGTGCACGGTATCGTAGTTTTCGAAAAAGAACTACTAGGAAGATTTTGATTTTCTTTCACAAATTGAAAACGCTTGCAATTTTCTCAGACTTCTCGATTTGTAAAAGTAGATCAAAAAGTGTCTTGCAGCTCTTTTTCGGAGGCTAAGAGATCGTGTTGTGTGAATTGAATAAACAATAATCTTTTGCTTTTTTTTGAAAACTTTCAAAAAAAAGCATGCTGTTTTCCGAGCTACATCCCAAGAGTTTTTCGTTCCCTTCCATATTTTGTTGTCCCTTCCACTTCCACTTCTCTATCTTACCAATTTCATGATTTGTACCAAGTGTTTCCCACAAGTAAGCGATTCTCTGAAAAAGTCTACAAACTGATTTTGCCAAAAGACAATCCATTGTTTGTGCAGGTACAATCAAACATACTCTCAATTCCCCCAGCCAAGGGGTTCTCATTCTTAGTCACCGATTTCGAAAGGTCACAGAAAGCGACACAGCACATCATTTTGTGTTTATTTATTGTGTACAATCTAAGAAAAAAGTGATGAGAAAGTAAGAAAAAAGTTTATTTGTTTGCAACTGTTCTGTGTCTGATCGGTGGAAGCACTCGATGGTCAAAATACGAAAAAAGTTAACGACGTCCAAAGTCGTAGGATGGATAGAAGGCGGTCACGTAGTTTGGCTTCGGGTTGATGTAGTGTTGACGTTGAGCTGAACATTAAAAGTTTGGGAGTTTTCGAAAACTTAGAGATCGCGCAGAGGTGTCTAATACTAATCGAAATTATATTCACTGTGTAGATCATAAAAATATCTTCATTTTTGTAATTGACAACTTTTTGATAGCACGTAATGCTTTCGAGATAGGCGTCTTCAAAGATAGGTGATTGAGAGAGCGTAGAGAAGCTAGCGTGTCTGTCTTCTATGCGGTCTCCACATCCATTCAGCTCTCACCGCCCATCTTTAAAGACGTATATCTCGAAAGCGTGAAGAGCTATCAAAAAACTGTCAACTACAAAAATGTTGGTATATTCTTGATCTATACAGTGAATATAATTTTGACGTAGTTCGGAGACTCCACTTGGCCCATCCGAAGATTCAGGTTCTTCTCTCAAATAGCCTTAATCAGTCTTGAAATTTTGAACAATCCCTTTTATTTTATTCTTAACACAATTTTTGATAACCCGTATTGCTTTCGAAATAGACGTCTTTAAAGATAGGTGACAAGGATCGTGAAAGAGCGAGAGAGCGCAGAGAAGCTAGAGTGGCTGGCTTCTCTGCTCCTCTTACTCCTGCACATTAGGTAGCTAATATTTAAAGGCGCATCTCTCGAAAGCGTGAAGAGCTATCAAAAAGTTGTCAACTACAAAAGTATAGAGCTACTTTTGATCTACACAGCCAACTGTATTGTGAACTGTTACCTTCCTGCTGAGCATTGTAATAGTCGTCTGGGAAATCATATAAGCTGAATGATCTCATATCGACTTGTCTTTTCCTCATAGTTGGGAAGTTGTAACCTGCAGCAGGTGCTACCATGAGGATGGCTAAAACCATCAAAATCACAACGAGAAGTTTCATATCTAAAAAAAATGAGTTGGTCCATTGAACACATCAGTTGCAAAGAATCATGATTCATACCCTTTCTTTTTTCACTTTTCTCTTTACTTTGCCGTAACTCGATTGTGTGTCTACAAACACGTTGCGGTCAGAGCAACGGAGAAAAAAGAGAGGGTTAAGTCTGAGAAGAAAACGGTTTAAAAAGTAAAGTTTGTCAATAAGAGTTAGTGGTTTAGAAGGATAACGAGTAGGTGGTAAACAATTGGAGATTGACTACGGACGAGTTGGGCATTTAGAGATGCTCATTTGAAAGAGCGTGTTGTAAGAAGGAAAGAGCGTTCTAGAATGAGGAGCAGAGGTAAATATATGAATTTTTTAAAAGAGCAAGAATAAACCTTCTTTTTTGTAGTTGACAACTTTTTGATAGCTCTATTAGCTTTTGAGATATATCCAGTTAAAGATAAGCTATGGAATGAATGCAAAGATTATAGCTATGAATAATTAAAGATCTTGGTTCCATCTACACAATCAATATAATTTTAAAAACGTCGAAAAGTCTGGGGTACCGTAGCTGGTCTCCACTCAAAACTGAGTTTCAATAACATTCGAGCCTCTATTTAAACGGAAAAAGTTTATCCCTTCCCTTCCAATCCTGACAGATAATCTGGAACTCTTCCTCCGTCATAGGTAGGAATACTTCATAAGAAAATTGGAAAGGGTAGGAAGATAAGTAGTCCTTTGAGATGATTAGAGGCGCGTGTTTTTTTGAGATGGATTTGTGGAAAGGTGAAGAGAAAAGTTTATCTGGATTTGTTATGAAGACATCAAAAAATCAAAGCGTTTTTAGTCATCAGGTTATAAAGACAGAAAACTCCCGAAACTTCAAAGTTTGTCGATTTTAAAAGCATTTAACAATATCAAGACTTGTCCAAAGTCCGTCAATTTTATTTCGTTCGTGTAGATCAAAATTAGAGCTTTAATTTTGTAGTTTATAGTTTTTTTATAGCTCTTCTAAATTCTGAGATAAGATTCTTTTTAAATCAGCGATTCAGAGAAGAAGAGTCGCAGAGAAGCTAGTGTGTCTGACTTCTCTGCGTCTCTTATTCCTGCAAGTTAGGTAGCCAAAATTTGAACGTACTTATCGCAAAGGCTAAAAGAGCTATCAAAAAATTGTCAACTGCAAAAATAAAAATCTAACTTTGATCTACACAACAAACACAATTTTGGTAGAATTTGTCAACGGGGCAGACTCTCAAAAAAACATAACTTTTCAATTTTTTTGATTTCCTAAGAATCGATTTATCTCGGAACCTATCAGTGTTATCAAAAAGTTGTCAACAACAAAATTAGAACTATAGGTTTGATCTACAAAACCGTATTAAATTTAAACCATTGGAGTCTATTCAGACAACATTAAGAAGCTTCAAAGTCAGCTCAGATTCGCAGAAGAATGAAAAATCTCAAATTAAAAAAAACGGTTGCCGAAGCTATACATTAAGTTGTTCCAGAAGACATGAAAAATGTTTTCGGAGCATTATATGTATAGCTAGCTCAAAATATAACTAAAAACCTCATTTCGAAAAGCGAAACGAATAATGAGCCATTATATTTTTGAAGTGTGGACCATTTGTTTTCCCCGTCACTTTCTTCCCCCATTATCCCACTCATTCATCATTGAAAATTCATGAATGACAACTTGATCTCTTTCTTCTTTTTTCCTTATTCTGAAAACATGTCACCCCCTTCTCTCCTTCTTCCTGTTGTCCTTCTTATCTCATAGGATTTTCCACTACCATTTCCCAAAAAATGCCCGCGACAAACAACAAGTAGGTACTCTAACTGTTTGTGTGGACACTGCCATTCTTTTTGGAGAAGAAGAAGAAATCAGTGGAGGATGCCCCCACACCGATGAACATACACACTTAAACACTAAAGTTTTTTGCTCGAGTTCGAATTTATTTGATACGAAAATGGGAAAACCAAATGGAAAACAGTTTACAGAGAGACCAAACTACAAAAATGTCCATTTTCATATTCTTTGAATCGAAGGCTCCATTCTTCTAGCTTCTGAGATATGCGGTATTGAAGATGACAACAGAAAAAAGAGACGCAGAGAAGTTAGAGTGCCTGACTTCTCTGCACCCTCTAACTCCCTCAAAGAATCTTTGAACGCTTATATCTCAGAACGTGCAAGAGCCACTGAAAACTTGTAAACTGCAAAAATGTACCTTATGATTTGATCTACATTAAAAGTTGAAAAACAAAAATTTTGAGCAATTCCTGATTTTGTGGTATACTCTTAAAGTTGGCACTAGTCTTTGCTGTGCGCAAATTCTTAAAACCGTTATAACTCAATAACCTGAAAAGCAATCAAAAAGTAGTCAATTGCAAAAATACAGTTCTAGCTTTGATCTACACAACAAACACAAGTTTGGTAGAATTTGACTTTATTGAACACCATGGCAGACTCTCAAAAGATATAATTTTTCAATTTTTATGCAAAAAACTGTTTTTTCGAGAATTGATTTATCTCGGAGCCTATCAGAGTTATCAAAAAGTTGTCAACTACAAAATTGGAACTCTAGGTTTGATCTAAAAAATCGTGTCAAATTCAAAGCAATGGAGTCAAATCAGACAACACTACAAAGCTTCAAAGTCACCACAATTTGTGACACTTTTTCAATAATGTAAAAAAATATTGGTTCTGAAAACCGTTATAACTCAATAGCCTAATGAGCTATAAAAAGTTGTCAACGTGGGGAAATGCTTATTCTTTTGTTGTCTGTAGTTTGCCGGACCTCTACAATCCAGGAAATCTAAAGAACCATGCTAAATTGTTCCCCATTCTAAAAGTTTTCACACTGCCCATCAACAAATGTTTAAACCTGAGAAATATCTTCATTTATACTTTACAATTAGACAAGTGAATGTTTCAAAACTCCTCTAAAATCTCTACTTTCTTCCATAAGTATAATAATAAGTGGTATATGGGTAATAGGAGTATCCATTGTTGTTCGGGTAGTAGTAGTAGGTGGTTCCAGTGTTTCCATTGTTTCCGTTATCGTAGTAATATGTCGTTTGTCCGTTGTTATTGTTGTTTGGATAGTAGTAGTATGTTTGGTAACCGTTGTTGTTCGATGGGTAGTAGTAGTAGAGCTGAAAATCCATAGTTGAAACTTTTAACTCTTCTTTCAAACCCCAGTTCCCAACTCACATAGTAAGCCTGTGCATGTACAAGAATTGCCAAGATGAGGACAACCAGAAGTAGCTTGTTCATTGTGATCAGCAGTCGCAATATGGTCTTTTCCCTTTACTTTTTCACTTTTATACCCAACTCGGCTCCCCAGATAGAGGGCGTGGAGTGATTGTGTTGGGTTAGACAAACAGTGTTGTCCACTTTGGCAAAAGTTAAGGATTATAAGGAATGTGTAGTCTCCTCTCTTCTTAGGAGCTCCTCTTAGAAGAGGAGAGGGGAGAGCTCCACCCAAACGGGAGATCAAATTGGAGTCGGCTCAAAGTGGGCGGAGTCGGAGTCAAGGTACCTACCAGTGCCAATCAAAATAGTATAAAACAGTAAGGTCTCAACGAGGAAAAATCATCGCTTAGTTCACTAAACACTAATAGAAAATGAAATTCCTTACACTCATCGCCACCCTTATGGCTCTTCTCGCCACCGCCAACGCCTATTATGTAAGTTTTATCACTACTCTCATCCTTTTTGGCGAGAGGGTGAGCGTGGCCGAGTGATCTAGCGTTTTGTCCGATGATCTGCCATCGAGGTGTTCAAATCCTGCCAACATGTTTTGTATTTTCTAATCAAATTTTTGAAGAAAAATTAAAAATTTTCAGCTCTACTACTACTACCCAAACAACAACAACAACAACGGTTACTATAACAACAACGGATACACGACCTATTACTACTACCCGAACAATAACAATAATGGATATTACTACAATAATAATGGATGCTCCGGATGTTCTTCCAGCTACTATCCAAACAATAATGGATACACAACTTATTACTACACTTATGGAAAGAAATAGATTTCATCTGAAATTGAGGAAAAATAAATGGTTTTTTTGAAAAATGGAAATACTCGTTTTATTATTCTTATTGGCAACTAGAAAATGTACAAAACTGGGATGATTTAACAGGGGAAAGTTGTTGGATAGCTGAAATTGTGACAAAAAGGAAATTCTCGGATTTTTGGCTGGAAAAAGCAAAAAATGCGCTTTAATAATACACCTCGTTTGCTCCACGTCGACAAGAGGATGAGTTGGAATTTCGACAAAAAGCTGAAAGTTTTTTTTTCTGAAAATTTCTACAGGTCACAATTTCAGACAATTCCAATCGATAAAAAATACACAAACATACAAAAATCTAAAACTTTCTACTTTATTTTCCGTCGAAAAACTTTCAATTCTGGACTCGTTCCACCAGTTGTATGATGTTCAACGCCTGCAACAAAAGTGGTCGATCAATCATTTGTCCTCTAAACTGAAAAGCTCCTTTTCCAAGTGATTCGTGTTCACTATACGCGTGGACTAGCTCTTGTGCCCATTCGATTCTCTCTTTCGGCGGAAGGAATTGCTCCTGGACGACTGAAACTTGACTGGGATGGATGACTTGTTTTCCAGTGAATCCCCATTGTCTTCCTTCTATCGATTGACGTTTCAGCCCTTCCAGATCTTTGATATCTATATAGACACTATCGATCGCTTGCAGTTGGAATGCTTTGCAGCAAGTTACGAATTTCTGACGGGCGAAGAGAGTCTCAGTTCCATGGGAGCTACGAGTGGCTCCAATATCCGCACAGAAGTCGTCAGAACCAAAGACCACTGCGTCCAACTTGAAGAATCCGGCTTGTTTGTGAAGATTGAGAGTTGACGAGAGTATACGTGGCATGTCAAGAAGAGCACGAGCCGATTCAATCCAGATGACAAGACGGGTGTTCGTGTTGGTGATGCGGTCATCGCCGTAGTGTTCACGGAACATATTGTAGATTTGAACCAGGTCATCGGGACTGTCCACTTTTGGAATCATGAAAGCGTGCGGCAGTTTTTCCGCTTTCGAGACAGCCTGAAAATGAGAGATTTTCAGAGAATTCTTATTAAAAATCCACGGGCGGCGCTCAAATTCCGCAAAACTCACAATAATATCGTCTTCTAGAAGACCACTGCTCACTGAATTGACACGAAGACCGAGTTCCTGACATGACAATGTGTGATATGGCAACTTGTCGAGAGCAACAGCAGCCTGGTATCAGAAAATTCAATTTTTTCAAAAAATTTTCCAAAAATCGCTATACCTGAGCTCTGGCTTCTGCTTTCGCTGTCAAAGCCACACCGTCTTCTAGCTCAATAACCACTGAATCCGCTTGCATCATTGGAATCTTGTCCAACATTTTCTGGTTACTCGCTGGAACGTATAGCAACGCTCTTCTTGGAATGTATTTTGCGGCGTCCCGGACACCCGCAAACTGGGAAATCGAGCGATATATTGTTTTGGAGAACATTGTCTGGAAATCCGAAAATTATTTACAAAAAAATGTTTGAAAAATAAGCAATGATTGGCGTTTTACAATGTGAAATAGATAAAACTTGATATTTCTGAAAATACGTGCGTAAATCGACACAAGGAGCCGATTGCAAACGTGCTCTATTGAGAGGAGGCCGTGGCCTCCTGGCCTAACTTTCTCATAATTCTCCTGAACTTTCTCGAATTTTTTTCATTTTCTTCTCTTTCTTGTCAAATTTTGAGCTTCTTATATGTTGTTTTTCAAAGCAATTCGCCGATTTTCTGATGCTCGCCGTCTCACTCTTCTTTTTGATTACAAAACGAACTATTTTCGCTTGAAATTAGACTTCCTGAGACGAAAAAACCAACGAATTGTCTTTCAGTGAACTGAAAATGGCCAAGTGGGGTGAAGGTGACCCGCGCTGGATTGTCGAGGAACGCGCAGACGCTACCAATGTGAACAACTGGCACTGGTCCGAGAAGAACGCGACTCCATGGTCGCTCAACCGGCTCCGCGAGCTTTTGTCCGGATTTTCAGCGGAGGTTTGTTCAAAATTTTAAATCTTTTTTCTTTCTTTCTTATTTTAATTTTTCAGGATGGCCCAATCGTCATCACGATCGACGAGGTCAAGAAGATCGACGGTGAGGCGACGGCGAACAACCGAAAGGCCAAACTCATCTTCCTCTTCGAATGGGTAATCGAGGGAACGTTCGTGGCACGTGTCTCCGGAAGTGAGGAGGAATACAAAGGAAAATTCGATATTCCAAATTTGAGTGATGAAAACGAGGCGTCGGAGGTCGATTTGAACACGTCACTCGATGGAAGCGGCCCGTTGGCTCATCAAATCCGTCAAGTCCTCAACAAATCATTCGTCTCCAAAATTCAAGATGTCCTTGGAGTTTACATTCGAGAGCTCAAAGAAGAGTTCAGTAAAGGGCTGATTCTCCCGACGGATCAAGTGAAACCACAGGTTGTCACCAAGGGAAAGACCACCTCAGCCACCGTCGACAAACGTCAATTCCAAAACACTGTAATCGCTGAGAAGGAGGCGTCGACGTCTGGAAACGAGGTGTTCACCACGAAGGAGGTTTCCGTTGGAGACACGTTCAAGGCGACACCGGAGAGAGTTTTCGAGGCGATTACGGAGACTCAGCTGGTCCGTGGATGGACGAACGGATCGATTCAAGAATGGAATTTCCAGGAGGGAGGAACCTTCTCGCTGTTCGGTGGAAATGTTACTGGAACATTCGAAAAAATAGAGCCGAATAAGGAGATTGTGAAGAAGTGGCGGTTGAAGAAGTACCCGAACAACCATCACGCCACTATTCACTTCACGCTCAAAGATAATGTAAGGCAGCGATGATTTGGGATCGGTTGGAAGAAAATATGGTTATTTTACAAAAAAAAGCTGATAAAAATCGACGTAAAAGCAACAAATTGCCATTTCGGAAGGATTTTTCACATTTTTCCGAGAAAGCATGTCTATTATTCGTCAAAAGCTGCGGTTTTTATAGATTTTTGAATAGCACAACGTCGGTTAGAGCATCTTTCAGTACTAAAAATCACAAAAGTTGAAAACTACCAAATTCTTCCGACAAAGAGCTATTTTTGCACAAAATTCATACAATTGTTTCCAATTTCTAATTTCCAGGGCTCCGGTACCGACATCAAGATCACCGCCAAAGACGTCCCCACCCATTTGGCCGACGAGACACAATCCGGTCTCGATCGTTACTACTTGACAAGCATCGCCCGTACTTTTGGATTCAGTCAGCGAATTTGAGGCGACTCCATCTTGATTTCTCTCCATCTCCCGATTTCTCTCCTTCCCTGTCTTTTGATATTTTTCGCCCCTTGATCTTCTCTCGTCGTTTGTTTATTTATTTATATATCAATCTGTGTTCATTTTTCGCTTTCTTTCCCTCTTTTTGAGTGATTTCTCCCAGTTTTTCAACAAAGTTTATCATAGTTTAACAAATATTGTATGACTTATTTAGGAATTTGTTCTTCCAATAGTTCAGGCGACCAGTTTCCGAAATCCGTAAGAATTTTAGTGATAAGCTCTGCCGGTGTCACATCAAACGCCGGATTCCAAACAGGACATTTCTCATGTCCAACCAGGACTCCATTCACTCGAAGCAACTCTCCAGATGGTCTCTCCTCAATTTTAATCTCAGCTCCAGTGGCGATATTCTTATTGATCGTGGTGAATGGAACGACCGGATAGAAGTTGATATTGTGGTGTTTGGCAAGGACTGCGAGCATGTAAGTCCCGATTTTATTGGCAGTGTCTCCATTCCGAGCCACATTATCAGCACCGACGAGGACACAGTCCACTTGATGATTTTTCATAGCCCATGCTGCCATCGAATCGGTAATTAGCTGGAAAAAAGAAAATTCAAGAAGGAAGATATCTACTACACTAAATACCTTAAACGGCACATCTCCATGAATCAACTCTGTAGCCGTCAACCGGATCCCCTGATTATAAGGTCGTGTCTCCAAAACATACGCCAGCTCCAACCGATTTTCCGAGTGAAGAGCTCTAATGACTCCGAGTGCAGTACCCCAGGATACTGTAGCCAGGCTTCCGGTGTTGCAAATTGTCATAACTGTCAGCTTTTTCTTATCCGGGAAGGCGGCGAGAAGTTCTTGATAGGCATTCCAGACGAGAATTCGATTCTGCAGTTTTTCAGAAGTGTAGACTTCGAGCAGGTATTCACGGCACCTGGAATAGAGAATTTGATGTTTTATTATTTGTAGACCCTTTAATAGAAAGGCATCTTGCAAGGTGAACCACCCGAAATTCTAGAAAGATGAGAGTGTAGAGGGCGTACTGTACCCAGAAGGAGATTTTGCCATACTCTTCTACCCACCTTAAGCATGGACACAAGGTGCTTGCTGTGGTGAAGTGGTGATCAGTTTTGCCCCGCACACGATCACTCACGGGTTCGGTTTTGCCAGCCGGCAAACCTTTTTGCCACTTTTGTTTTCATTCAAAACCAAAATTTTTCCCATTTTCCAGTTGCAAAAAACTCACTTTTCTAATTTCACTCCATCCGAATCCCCTTCTTTCTCCAAAATCGGAAGAATTCCAGTCAAAGAGTTTCTCAAATCAACAGCAGTCGGTCTAGAACTAATCAAAAACTCGATTTTCTTCCGAATCTCATCTGAATTCAACTCTGACATCTTCTGTAATTCGAGAAGAAGTCCGAGACTTCCAACGACTGCTATCAATGGAGCACCACGTACTTGCATTGATTTAATGACATCAAATGCATCAGAAACATTCAGAATTGGAATATATTTGAATTCGTGGGGAAGAAGAAGTTGATCTGGAATCCTGGATAGGGTTACTGTAGGTCATTTCAAAGAAAACTTACCTAAAACTTCCAAATTTTGTCCGTCAAACTTCAAGGAGTCCAATCGTTTTGTTTCATCGAAAAGAAAAAAGTCAGGAATCGGTCCATTTATGATTTTATTGATTTTTAGTGACATTCTGATGCTACAGAGCTCACTGCAGAGAACAGAAAAACGATGTTACTTCTAATTGTCTTTCCTATCGTTTTTTCACTGATAAGATAAGAGAAAATTCTAGAAAAAGATAGATAAAATGTATGCAATGAACTATCAAAACGGACTGTACACTCTTTTTATCTCTGGAATCTCTTTTAGACGGTCTTCTGGAGCCTCTAAAAGTGGCTTCTTGAAGATGGAAGAGTTTTTGACGAGATGGCCTAGGATCCGACATTTGTGTACTCTTCGTGGACAAGTAGAGAAAATAAGTAATTAACAGGTTTTAAGCTTCAAAAGCAATTAAAATATGAAAATAAAGCAGTTTTTGAGTACGAAAAATATTATTTCAACAAGAAATTATTCGCTGAAAGTTCTCGGGATTGAGACAAGGTATTTAATTTATTTTTTTGAAAAAATTGAAACAAAAACATAATAAATTCCAGTTGCGACGACACGGCGGTGGCGATTGTGTCAAGTGATAGGAAGATTCTAGCAGCTGAAAGATATACGGAAAGAGAGATTCAGAGGAAACAGGGAGGGATTAATCCCTCGGTTTGTGCACAGCAGGTAAGTAGTGTTTCAAAAAATAAATTTCAGGATTTTTGGAGAAAAAACTGTTAAAAATACGTTCTCCGGAATGTTTCTAATAAAAGTCTCATAAAATTCCTCATTTTGCGTCAAAAACAATCAATTTTTAAAGTTTTTCGGTAAAAAATCCGTTTTTTTCTCCAAAATCTTGAAAAAACTCTTTTTCAGCACCGCCAACACCTTCCAGGTCTCATCGAAAAATGCCTGTCCGATGCCGGAACATCTCCAAAAGAGTTGGATGCCGTGGCAGTTACAGTCACTCCCGGATTAGTTATTGCGCTGAAAGAGGGAATTTCAGCGGCGATTAAATTCGCGCGGTCAGTAAAAAGAGATTTTCTGTTATAAATTTAATGAAAATGGTAGTTTTCCAACAAAAATCTTCAATTTTCCATAATTTTCTACCAAAATCCATTTTTTGTTATATTTCCAGCTCCCACAACCTCCCCTTGATCCCAGTTCACCATATGAGAGCTCACGCTTTATCGATTCTTCTCATCGACGAATCCATCAGATTCCCCTTCTCAACACTTTTATTATCAGGAGGACACGCGTTGATTGCGGTGGCGGAGAGTGAAGAAATATTTAAATTGTATGGTGAGCAGGATGCAATTTTCAGAAAAAAAAAACTAAATTTTCGAGGGAAAAACAACCAAAAAAACCGAAAAAATGAGTTTTTTTCTTAGAAAATGATACATTTTGACAAATTTCTGTAACTTCTGTAAAAGAAGAACCTAAAATCCTGAAAAACTCATAGTTTAATAAAATTTTCAGCTCATTTTTCCCCTAATTAGAGTAAAAATGCTCGTTTTTGAAAAAGGTTTTCCGATATTATTCTAGTTGAAAAATCTCTTTTTCTGTGTGAACTTTCACATTTCCCACTAGAAAATCTCATTTTGCTGGGGTTTTTCAGTCAAAATTGTAATTTTAGAGGGATTTTCAGACAACGAAAAATGTAGTTTTCGCAAACACTCAAAACCTCCGATTTTTGCTAATGGAAATACCCACGAAGAAAACTTGTACCATTTAATGCAATTTAATTCTATTCACGAATGCAATTTAATGCATTTTTTGCATTTTTGTGCCATAAAAATGCATTATTTTGCGTTCGTGGGTAGGCAAGTTTTCTTCATGAGTAGGTCCATAATTTTCGGGTATTTTTCACAGGAAAAAAACTCGTTTTGTAACAGCTTTTCGCTTCCGAAAAAACCCTTTTCATTAAAACTATATGTTCAAGTGAAAAACGACCGAAAAATACCAAAAAATAAGTTTTTTTTCTTAAAAAATGATAAATTTTGACAAATTTGTGTAATTTCTTTATTTTTCCAGGTGAAAGTATAAGTGGAAGTCCCGGCGAATGCATCGACAAAGTGGCACGACACCTCGGAACCCTTGGATCAGAATTCGATGGAATTCATTCAGGATCAGCTGTGGAAATTCTGGCGTCAAGATCATCTGAATCCGGTCACCTCCGTTACCCAATAAGTCTGCCGCATGTCGAGAAGGTCAATATGAATTTCGATCAGATCAAAGGATCCTATTTGAATTTATTGGATAGAATACGAAAAAATGGAGAAGACGTGGATATTCCAGATTTCTGTGCGAGTCTTCAGAATACTGTAACACGGCATATTGCCACGAAACTTCACTGTTTTTACGATAGTTTATCGGCGGAGGATCGGTTACCCGGGCAATTGGTTATTGGAGGTGGAGTAGCGGCGAATAGATATATTTTTGATGGTAAGAGATTGAAAACCCGGTTTTTGTTCATTTTAAGATATTTCAGCCATCTCAAAACTATCCGCTGCTCACTCCGTGTCCACCATCAGAACCCCGCTCTCTCTATGCACTGACAATGCAGAAATGGTCGCCTACACTGGAATTCTGATGTATCAAAACCGATCGAAATCGATTCTATGGACACCTGAAAAGATTCCGGATACGATTTACGCTGATGCGAGGACTCCTATTGGTAGGGAATCAGTAAGAGGATGTATGTATAATTTATTGAGTTTCAGGGCTCAATGCATCATCGGAAATCCTGGATCAGCCACGACGGCAGCTGGTGAATTCGACGATTCATGGGAACGAGGCGATTCGATTTAGGAATTTCGATAATTTTAGGAATAAATAAATATTATGGATAAAACATTTATTTTTTTTAAAGAACCAAAATAGCGTTAGCTTTCAGAACAATCCGAGACATAAAACCGGAACGTGTTTATAGAAAATTGTACGAATGCTCTGACTCCATCAATGTCCCTTATCAAGTAATTATTAGAAGTTGAGGTTCTGTCCATCCACTCAAATCCAAACTTTGTAGTTTCCATAGTTCTGCAAGTTAATCAAAGCTATCTCAGAAAGCATGTGAAAAAGAATAATTCTTTCTGAAGGAAACAAGAACTTAATTGTCGCCTTTGTTCAGAAATATTTTGACCTACAGTAAGATATACAATTTTCGTTTTTTTTCAGTTAAAAATGCCCACCTTCAAGAATGTTTCTCACTGATTTTCACTCAAAAGTAATTTTTACAAATCATATAGATCAAAAACAGAGTTTTATTTTTGTAGTTTGACGACTTTCTTTTTGAACGAAAACTCCCTATCAAGTTAAATACTTATCGAGAAATTCATAATTTCAAAACTGTTCAAATTTTTTTAAATGTCTACTGGAACAGAGAGTACCGCTGTTGAATAATTACTGTTGCACGATAATTCAAAGTGAACCTATGCAAACGCGCTCTTTTGAGAAAAATAGCTTACCTAAATGTTTTTGTTCAAACGGAAGAACTTTGACAAGAAATAGTTTTAAGGGGAAATATAACCGAGAAAGGCCAATTTTTTGAAAGAACAAAAAATATTTTTTTAAAAGTGAAATTTAGGCGTCAAATAATATGACCAAACATATAGTCTCAACAAAGCGCGTTTGCATAGGTTGACTTTGAAATATCGTGAGCTGTTGTCCTATTGTAACTCACCTCATTTTCCATTTCAGCTCGAGGGCGACTTCTGATTGTTTGATATCAACACGGTTTTTTATCCAGACATCATCTAGATTTCCATTGAGAGAGATTGAGAAGAATCTCAAGTTGACAAATCCTTTGTTAGATTTCCATTCGTTTAGAAATCTAACCAAGCTGGAGTTTAAAAGGATAACTGAGCTGAGGAGAAGCGATTTTCCTCGAAAGTTGAACAAGATGTGATGCGCGCAATGCCCGTTCATATCCATATGTAAGTGTTGAACTCCATATAGGATTGAGTTGGATTCTAACTCGAAATCATCAGAATCAGTTATGCTGACGTACTCCTGATTTGGTGAAGCGGCGAAACACAATTCCAACTCTTCTCCAGTTGTATTTTTTGGTAGTTGGATTGCACTTCGGTTGATGTATTTCAGACTTGGTGGCAGCTTCTCTAGATCTGATTCAATTTCATACTCAACAGACAATCCGAATAATTCATACAAATAAGTATGAATTCCTTCGATGATTAAATGTTTCCTTTCCATGTTGTAATAAAAATTGATGCACCACGAATTCCAGTCACGTAAACTGAAATGTAAAAATTTATTTGAAATGTCATATTTGCGAAATCCTAAAAATGTGTGTCTTTCTCAGTAGCGTATTACACTCATCTTTTGAGACAACATTTCTTGATAAAACAAAACATTTAAAACTCGAATGTATTTGTTCCTTTCATACTTGTCAACCGGGCCGAAACGGGCCGACGCGGGCCGGCTCGTAACTCGCGTCAAAATTAATAGTATGGACTGAAAAATATACCAAAATGTAGATCTCGACGAGTTCTATGCCCGTGACCTACTACGGGCCGGATGGCTATTCGTTAATGTGCCGAGGGCCGGACTAGAATGGCTTTTTTGGCCATTTTCGCGTTTATTGGCACTTTTTCGGAGATAGAACTCGTCGAGATCTACATTTTGGTATATTTTTCAGCCCATACTATTAATTTTGACGCGAGTTACGAGCCGGCCCGTGCCGGCCCGTTTCGGCCCGGTTGACAAGTATGGTTCCTTTCAATGTTCATATCAAAATTACGTGGTGCAAAAATAATTCATTATGGTTTTAGGACAGCAATCTTGATTTTCCAATTGACGAACCACCTGAATAACCATAACATTTATGTTTTCCCTTTGCCAATCGCTTTCGAGCAAATTTCAAATCTTCACACAGCAGATATGACATAATTCATTCCTTGTAGTTTTGGTATATAACGTATTCTCTATAAGACTCGAGCATGGTCTCTGTAAGTTGGGGCGTAGTGCGTGTATGTTAGCTACAGCTTTGAAACTTTCAGAGAACGTATATGAGGACATGTGCAATACGTATGCATTAGGTCGCAGCTCCGGGTTACTGTAGTACGGTAGGTGCTCATAGGTCAAAAAATGAAACTTTTTGAGAAGTGACTACAGTAACCCGGAACTGCGACCCAATATTGTGCATATCAGAGATGTTGGGAAGTGAAAATTATCTTGTCCGGAAGTCGGAAGTCGGAAGTTGGAAGTGATTTTTCTTATCAGGAAGTCGGAAGTCGGAAGTAGATTTTTTTGCAAAAGTTCAAAAACTCCAAGAGAAAAAATCATAAAATTCGGAAAAATTGGTGAAAAAATTGTTTTTGGCAGAAGAAAATCCTATTTTCTGTCCTTTTAGACCATTTTTCCAAGTATTTCTGTCATATGTACTCATCGTAAATTCCACAGTTATGAAATGACGTATGTCGGAAGCAAGGCTGCCGTGGGCCGATTCTATATCTCAGTTCCCAGCCATGGAAAATTTTCGCTTCTTCAGGCGGCCTTGTAGAGGATCAAAAGATTAGTCGATGTACAAAAATTCAGCCCATTTGGTTAATCCGCGGCCTCGGCGGCCCTAAAGGCCGAGGGTGCGACAGCCTTGGTCGGAAGTAGGAAGTCGGAAGAGAAATTCCTTATCCTGAAGTCGGAAGTCGAAAGTTGGAAGTGAAAAAAACCCGGAAGTCGGAAGTCGGAATTCCCGACAACACTCGCCTAGTACCTCTGTTGCTCGAGTCTTACAGAGATTGCGTTATATAACGCGTTCTCTGTAAGACTCGAGCAACGCGTGCCCTAGGCTTAGATTTTTATATGATCCTGTACTATGAGTGTTGTGCAACACATATGCACAATATTGGGTCGCAGCTCCGGGTTACTGTAGTACGGTAGGTGCTCAAAGGTCAAAAAATGAACTTTTTGAAATTTGATCGGGGAGAGCTGAAATTTTTAGCATATATTGAATAGGAATAGAGTATTCATTTTACAAAGTTTCAGAATTTTCGAAACTTTTTCAACCGAGTTATGTTCAAAAAACACAATTTTTTGACCAATTTTTTGAGAAATACCAAAATTAGGGTACTTAATCGAAATTTCCCCATTCCAAAATTATTATTTTCATATTTGCTATTATTTTCCCTTTTGATCAAAAAACAATTCATTCAAAAAAACCTCGACCAAAGGGTTGAAATCCAATCACTTTGGCTCTTCATAACTTCTCACATTTTCAATATTTTCAAAATATTTTTTTTGCAGATGATTGGTAAAGACATGTTCTTTATTTTTGCTTATTAAATTATAAAGCTAATACCTTGTCGGAATGAGATAATTTAGGAAATACTTTTATTTTGAAAAAAACCTTCTCAAGAGACAGAATCCATTTGATCACTTGTCGGATGATGCAAGTTGGCACACTCAAATGTAGATCATACCAAAAAATGAGATTTACTTTGAATTTTAGACTCCTTTACAGGCTATTTATGTATTACTCCCCCCCCCCCCCCCCCCCACCCCCAAAAAACTACAACTAATTTTTTCTGAGTTTTTCATTTTTAGGTCACGTGATGGGAAAAGAAAAATGAACACAGTGGCCTGATTTCCATTTCAATTTTAAACACTTTTTATGTTGACATCTTAAAAAAAAATGACCCAAATCTAACGATTCTTCTGTTGAGTAGAGCACATGTATGGTAGTAATACATAAATAGCCTGTAAAGGAGTCTAAAATTCAAAGTAAATCTCATTTTTTGGTATGATCTACATTTGAGTGTGCCAACTTGCATCATCCGACAAGTGATCAAATGGATTCTGTCTCTTGAGAAGGTTTTTTTCAAAATAAAAGTATTTCCTAAATTATCTCATTCCGACAAGGTATTAGCTTTATAATTTAATAAGCAAAAATAAAGAACATGTCTTTACCAATCATCTGCAAAAAAAATCTTTTAAAAATATTGAAAATGTGAGAAGTTATGAAGAGCCAAAGTGAGTCGACTAAAAAATTTTCCAAAAAAACAAAAAATCGATTTTTTTAGCAAAACTTGGGAGAACGCCGCTACTACTTTAGGAGTTTCTTAGTAAGAGCAAGTAATGTCTTTTACAACAAAAAAAAAATCAAGATCTGCGGTTCCCAATGCAAGAGATTCTCATGTGAGATATTAATTGAATTGATGCACAACTTTGTGAATGAGCAACGTACCGAATTGTCTTCTACAGTAAGCAGTTTATTGTCAAACAAAGCCCAATCATAAAATTACTCAAACAAAAACATTTATTTTGTGTATGCCGCTCTTACGCGACAGCTGGAAATCACACGCCGCTCAATTGAAGATTTACACTATATTCAAGATTTCTATGTGATGGTGAAGAGTAAAAACATAAGTGTTAATACAAAAAATGTTGCAAATCACAAGGACTACGCACTTCTAAAACAAAATTTTTTAAATCTAAAAAAAATTTTTTTTTGTTTTTTCTCGATTGGATTTCAACCCTTAGGTCGAGGTTTTTTTGAATGAATTGTTTTTTGATCAAAAGGGAAAATAATAGCAAATATGAAAATAATAATTTTGGAATGGGGAAATTTCGATTAAGTACCCTAATTTTGGTATTTCTCAAAAAATTGTTCAAAAAAGTGTGTTTTTTGACCATAACTCGGTTGAAAAAGTTTCGAAAATTCTGAAACTTTGTAAAATGAATACTCTATTCCTATTCAATATATGCTAAAAATTTCAGCTCTCCCCGATCAATTTTCAAAAAGTTCATTTTTTGACCTTTGAGCACCTACCGTACTACAGTAACGCGGAGCTGCGACCCAATATTGTGCATATGTGTTGCACATGTCCTCATAAACGTTCTTTGAAAGTTTCAAAGATGTAGCTAACTTACACGCCCTAGGCCCGAACCTACAGTGACCATACTCGAGTCTTACAGAGAATAGGTTATATAGCTTGTTTTTGAATGAAAACGTTACCGGTCTGGAAAATGTGCAAATTATGGTTATTCAGGTGGTTTATCAGTTGGAAATCCAAGGTTTAGACTTCTGCTGTTCTCAAACCATAATGAATCATTTTTCTACCCCGTAATTTTGATATGAACATTGAAAAAATATACAGAACTTTCGAGTTTTTGTGAGTTTATGTGAGTTATGACAAAAATTGGTGGAAATTGTTGTAAATGTCAGATATATTTTGAGACGAAAACATGATTTAAGCAATGAATGTTTCCTCAAAAAATTTGTTCGATACTTAAGAAGTTACAGTCGAAAAGCAAAATGTCGATTTGCTGCTATTCCAAGTTCTAACATTAATTCCGTCCAGAAAAAGGTTGGAGAACTCTACATTTTATCTACAAATTGATGAATAGAATTATTTTTGTGAAATAACCGATAGCATTGGAAGACCCTCTCCGAGTTTCCACCCTACCAAGGAATTCTACTTCCAGATGATGAGCAAACTGTTTACATCTAGAATAAATTGAACAATTTCACTAGTCGAATTCTTACCTTATGTCCTGTGTTATTCCAAACATTTTCATTGGACTAAGAGGTGACTTATCATATCGATGAAAGTATAATCTCAAAAGATATTCTGAATCAACCGATTCTACAAGAATTGAGATTCTGCCTCTCCAACCGAAATCATAAACGATGGTTTTAATTTTTTTTAATCTGTTTTTCTGAAGTGTTTGAATAAACTGTTTGCATCTTTTTGATAAGAATGATAGGACCAATAATTCGTCGAAATCCAGATTTTCAAATATTTCTTTTTGAATCAGAGTCGGAAATCTGAGGATCTGCATTTCTGAAAAACGAATCATTTTGTATTTTTTGAGGACAGTGAAAGGAAGAAAAAATGGAAAAGAACTCGTTTCGATGTTAAGTAACGATGATGTTGAAGGCTGAATCAACAATTGACGCGAAAAACTGCAAAAATCAATAAAAACAGGATTGGCAGTAACAAAATCAATAAGAATGAAACATGAATCCTAATACGGTTTGATATCTTTAAACTGCACTTTTACTAATCAAAACAACCAAGTAATAGAAATTAGCTCACTTCTAGTTTTGTTGAAACTGACAGAAGGCAACTTCAACTCCTTCACAACTTTGATCCGGGACATCTTAATACTTGGTAGAACACGAAAATCAAAAATTCAAAAGTTGAATCTTTTCGATCAGAAGAATATGAGCAACAAATTTTTTATTCGTTGGCATTCAAGTACTCTTGTTTGAATAAGAGTTGGAAAACGTAGAAGATGAATGGTTGGTTCTATAGAAAAAGCAACATTTGCATAAAATCACTGGATAAGAAAGGAGAGAATAAACGGCCGGCTACAGTAGTCTGAGTGCATAACGACTAGGGATGAAGTGGAAAATTGCAAAATCAATAGTCGGTTGGGGTTACCAAAAAGAGCCGTATTCTCTGAGATGCACGTCTTGAGATGCGGGTATTGTAGAATCAATACATTATTTTTTCGTTTTTGTCTCCCCATAACTTCCAAGCTTTTCACATAATATTTCTGACCTTTGTTTCATTTTTAAAATACAGTAAGAGAATAATTCTAGAAAAAAAACAAGTGTTTTTTAAAGATTGAAGGACTGTGAGAGGCCCATAACTTATCGATTCCTGCCACGTCTTTTCTCTTCGTGTAGTCATGAGATGATAGAAGTTTACATTTTTTTCAGATGAAGTTTCTCAGTTTTCCAACTCTTGTTCAACGGGAAGTTTTCGACACTTTTGACTTATCAGAGCTGCTGGTACTATCCTTTTGCTCAAAAAAGTTGAAGTATCTGATCCAAGCGATTCAAAAACATCGATTGAACAAAGTGGGAACTGTAAAGTATTCTCTCTTGAGTCACGTGTACATTATTGTAAATGCAATAAGCCATGATTCAGATAAAATGCTCAATTTATTCATAATTTCGGATGATGATTCAGAAATACTTCCTATGGAAGTTTTCGGAATGCATCGAGATGTCCCAATCTGGTAAGTTCAAACTGGAATGCCACCAACTTGTGAACAATACAATGTCGCATGATAAGTACAGTACCGTGCAATAAGACATACTCTGTTGAAAATGCCCAACTTTGAGAGTGTGTCGTAGTAAAACTAACTGTCTTACAAAACATCTTTTTATGGAATCAAACAGACCAAGAGTAGAAATTCATTTTTGTAATTAACAACTTTTTTGTACGGACACTCCCTAGAGAGTTTTAGTCATTTTAAGACGACAGCTCAAAAAGCACTCTATTTTGCATTGAAATGGGTCGATTTGAGGAAGAAATGACTTTGTGGAAATGTAACTTGGTAGGGAGTGTCCGTACAAAAAAGTTGTCAACTACAAAATTGGAGTTCTACTGTTGGTCTCTTTGATCCCATAAAAGTTTATTTTGTGGGACAGTTAGTTCTACTATGACACACTCTCAAAGTTGGACATTTTCACTCGAAAAAGGCAAAATATGAAATCATTTTGACCTGTACTGTATCTAGGGAGTGCAGAAACGTTGCCAACTACAAAAATGAATCTCTAGTTTTTATATGTATGATTTATAAAAAACTTCATTTTTTGGGACGATCAGTGATACCATCACACACTTTCCAAGTAGGACGTTTTCCACTGTTAGAGCCAAAACTGTCTACCTCATTGCACTCTATTGTTCATACGAAAATCTGTAGCTTACTCCAGCTCTAATTCAGGTTTTTAGGGGTAGCAATAGATTAAGTTGGCCATTTTCAACAAAAAAGGCAAAACTTAATATTGAGCGGTACTGTAGGTATTGGCGTGTTCCATGTTTTGAGCTTCATTCATACAGTACCGCTCAAAAGTCTGTGTTGCTCTTTTCAGTTGAAAATGCCTAACTTTGAGAGTGTGCCATAATAAAACTAACTGTCTTACAAAATATTTTTTATTGATCAAACAGACCAAGACTAGAACTCCATTTTTGTAGTTGACAATTTTTTTGTACGGGCATTCCCTAGCAAGTTACGTATCGACAAAACATTTTCTCTCCCAACTGCTCCCATTTCAGTAGTGCTATTTTAAAACGATTATAACTCTCTAGGGAGTGCTGGTACAAAATAGTTCTCTACTGTAGAAATGGTGCTCTATTTTTAATCCGTATCAGTGACACCTTGAAAAACTCTTAAAGCTGAACATCTTATTGCACGGTACCGTGCAACTTATTTGCTAAGTTTTTTTTTCCAGTTTGGACGGGCCAAGTCATATATATGCATACGAAAAAGAGCAAACAGGAGTCATTATTGAAGGAATTCACACTTTCCTTTATCAATTTTTCGGGCCTTCTCCGGATTATCGAGTCTGTACGAATAATAGTCAACCGCCTCCAAATCTGAAGAATATTAATAGCAGTGCGATAATTTTACCTGACAACATAACGGCTGAAGAACTGGAAAATTGTTTTACTGCTTCACCGAAACAGGAATATATTGTAATTAACAAAGAGACCACTTACAAACTTTCACCGAATTCAGTAATTTATGACACTGATTACTTGGATCTCCTTCGCTGCGATGTAGACGGGGAGGATGTCTTGTTTCGTTTTAATGGAAAGTCTCTCACTTTCAGCGATTCAAATCTTCAGAATTCCACTATTATCCGGTTTCTAAATACATGGAAATCTGATCGGGGATTTCAGAATTTGAAGTTGCTATGGATTGATGTTTCTCCCGAACTATTTAACTTTGCTGGTATAATGGAAAGTGTTGATATAAAACAATCAGACGAAAGTTTCACGCTGAAATGGAAACAAAGGTTTGATCTCTTAACTAGTATGTACGTACAGTACAGTGCAATAAGATGAGAGAAAATAATTTGTCAAAATGTAACTACAGTACCGGCTAAAATGATATCCTATTTTGCCTTTTTTGATTAAAACTGTCTAACTTTGAGAGTGTGTCATAGTAGAACTAACTGTCCCACAAAATAAACTTTTATGGGATCAAAGAGACCAACAGTAGAACTCCAATTTTGTAGTTGACAACTTTTTTGTACGGACACTCCCTACCAAGTTACATTTCCACAAAGTAATTTCTTTCTCAAATTGACCCTTTTCATTGCAAAATAGAGTGATTTTTGAGCTGTCACCTCAAAATGACCATAACTCTCTAGGGAGTGTCCGTACCAAAAAGTTGTCAATTACAAAAATGAAGTTCTACTCCTGGTTTGTTTGATCCCATAAAAAGTTTTTTTGTGGGACAGTTAGTTTTACCATGACACACTCTCAAAGTTGGGCATTTTCACTCGAAAAAGGTAAAATATGATATCATTTTGGCCGGTACTGTATCTCGGGAGTGCAGAAACGTTGCCAACTACAAAAATGAATCTCTACTTTTTATATGTATGATTTATAAAAAATTTCATTTTTTGGGACAATCAGTGATACCATCACACAATTTCCAAGTAGGACGTTTTCCACTGTTAGAACCAAAACTGTCTACCTCAGTGAACTCTATTGTTCATACGAAAAAATGTAGAAACTGACTTTTTTGATACAGAAAAACAGAGTTTCAGTGAATTATTATATCATTTTTGACCTTTCGAACAAACAATTGCTTGAAAATGTTCTGAAGCTGTTACAGTTTCTAGAAAAAGAAAAAAGGATATTGGCTGAAATTGCTGAAAATCTCATCTTTAAAAAAAACTTCGACATTGGTTAAATTTCCAATTTCTCTATTAGCATAGCACGCGTTTTACAACCGCGCTCTACCGAAACCGAAGAAAATTGTGTGTGAAATCAAGACCCCTCAGAGAAAAAGAGACAATTCTTAAGGGCATTTCGGTGGAGCGAAGTTGTAAAAACTGTGCCGAGCAAATATACAGTACCGGACAAATAGGTATCAACTTCGGCTATTTTCAGCGTAAAATGACCAACATTTGAGAGTGTGCCGTAGTAATTCTGAATGTCACACCATGAAAATTTTTAATGAATCATATAGATTGAACGTAGAGCTCCATTTTTGTAGTTGACAACTTTTTTGTACGGGCACTCCCTCGAGAGTTATGATCATTTTAAGACGACAGCTCAAAAATCGCACTAATTTGCACTGAAATTTGTCGATTTGAGAGAGAGAATACTTTGACGATATGTAACTCACTAAGGAGTGCCCGTATAAAAAAGTTGCCAATTTCAAAAATGGAGCTCTACGTTCAATCTATATGATTCATTAAAAAATTTCATGGTGTGACATTCAGAATTACTACAGCACACACTCAATGTTGGTCATTTTCCACTGAAAACAGCCAAAGTTAATACCTATTTGTCCGGTACTGTATGTTCCTAAAATTAAATGATTGTTTGGAAATCCCCTAAACTCAAAAGTTATTCCAAAATCTACCATCTTAAATGCTATAAAAAACCAGGACTTTTGTCACAAATTGAATGAATTACAGGTCTACGACAGACGCACGTTACAGATGGAACACCGCAGACTTTAGTCATCATTTGATGAGAAGCAGTGATGGAGTTGGAGCATCTATTGCCATTACTCAAAACCACTTCTATTTTGTTGTTTGGAGCGAAATTGAGAATTCAGAGATTATGAATCATATCAAATGACTGTTTGGATATATAAACTTCCACTTGTATTTGTTATTCTTCTTATCCGTTTTTGTTGGTTTTTTTCTTTTGATTGAATTGTTTTTTCTTCAGAAAAATTCATCTGAACAAAATGTAAAGATTCCTTGAATAGCTTTTCAAACAAACAGTTTTTTTTATAATTCTACAGTTCTAAGAATCGAAATCATGTCTTGGAACTTTCAGAAGAACTTTTCGTTTATTTTGAGAACACATTTTGGGAATTTTGAAGAAAAATACTTTGGTTAACCATAACTTTTTGAGAAAACTCTCGACAATAGAGTTGTCAACTACAAAAATATAAATCTAAATGTGTTTTTCATTTTTGTAGTTTGTAGTTTTTCGATAGCTGTTCCAGCTTTTCAGATACCTTTGTCTCTAAAGATAGGCATCTGAAATGTATAGATTTTTCCTCAAAACTATTTCTCCATTCCAATTGACCTCGATACATCCCAATCTACAATTAACTTATTCAAGAACAAAATGCACATGATTTTTATATGACGACAAGAAGGAAATTGAGAACAAGAAGAGAATAAAAAGGAAGCAGCACAAGCAAATGATCATTAGAATTTGGGAAGAGATTCCGGGATGTGATGGAGAGAGTGTGATTGTTGGCAGGCGGGTTGGAGACAAAAACGGGAAGAGGGGGGCACAACTAGATTTTGGAGTTTTTGGTTCAAAAATTAATTTAAAAAACTGAAAAAGGAGAAAGAAAGCCGGTTGAAAGAAATGGAGTGACTATTTTCTTAAAGCTGTATCACACAAATGTCAGAGAGAAAGATGGAAATATGAGAGACAGGGAAAAGAAGGGCTATTTAACATGAAATATTCTTTGGGCAAACGTGAGTCAGTATGTAGTCTGTGAGCAGCGTTGGCACCGTCGTGTTGTCGTCGTGGATGGCGCGGAGAACTGAAAAAAAACAATTGATTTTGAGAATTTTTAAAAGGGAAAATGGTTGTTAGAAATTCAAAAAAGGTCTTGCAGTTTTAAGTTTTTCTCGAGGCAAAAAATCCGATTTCTGACCATCTAAAAATATTGAAAAACATAAAGTTTGCAATCGCGCCCTACCGAGAAATCACAATGTACTACTCCTCGTGGACAAATCTATTATGAATTCATTTTTATCTGTGCATGAGAAGTCCGCGTCACACTCGCGCGGCGGCCACGCCCACCTCGATTTCAACGCTGCGTTCATTTTTTGAACACTGCCGCAAGAAATGGGCGTGGCCGCCGCGTGAGTGCGGCGCGGACTTCTCATGCACAGATAAAATTGAATTCCTAATAATTAATTTTTTTTGAAGACTTGCAACCTTTACGACCAAAAGCAAGCTGATATTTTCAAAAACTGTAGCTAAACGTGTCCACGTGGAGTACACAACATGTTATCAATAGAGCGCAGATTCATAACTCATTTCCTGTTTTTGCAGACTAAACAACTGTTTTTTCTCTCGCGGCGACAAATATCTCATCTCTCCCAATATTTATCTTTTCTCGGCGCCTCCCCCCATCCATCATTTTTGATCAGTGAATCAACGCACAGCTGATCCCTCTCTCGAGATCACCTACTTTTGATAAGCGACGCAATCGACGCATTATCGATATGTTGATTATCGTTGTAGGGAATCGTCGCCGTCAGATACTGTGGCAGTTGTGACGCGTCCGCGGGGCCTTTTCCACCCTTTCGCTTCCTGTCGTTGGCGTAGACACGTCGTTTATTCTGGATTGCCAACAGGAGAGAGATGAACGAGTTCTTCATTTCCTTCTCGTAATCAAGCTCATCTCTGGAATAAGGACTATTAGTATCATTAGGAAGCAAGGGGATTCTGAATCAGGCCTCCAGATGACCGTGGAGTTATAGGACGTGACCTATATCATTCGAAAGCTAAAATCACGCTGATTTCAAATATACATCCAGTTTTTGCCCTTGAGGTCTGGTATTCGAGAAAAATAAGGTAAAAGTTTCGTGCTTGTTTTTTCTTGAATACCAGGCCTCGTGGGCAGAAACTGAATATATATTTGAAATCAGCGTGATTTCAGCTTTCTAATAATATAGGTCACGTCGGAGGCCTTCCCTTGTAAAACAGAATCAGAATCAGAATCCCTGAAACCTACCGATGCGCCAACTCATCGACGAGACTCTCATTGTAGACACGAATCAGCTGCTCCATTTCGGCGCAAAGTGTCACCAATTTCGAATAGGAGAGCTCTTGAAGGTCTGGAATTGAGGAAAGAGATGAGATGGGGATGGAATTTGAACAAAGATAGATGGGTTGGGTTGAAAATTGGATGGAAAGAAGAAAACGAGAATCGATGGGAAAATTGGAATACTGTATTTGTAAATGTGCTCTACCGATAACTTCGTGTTCTTTCAATTAGCACGGCACGCGTCTTACAACTGCGCTCTACCGAAACCAAAGGAAATTGTGTGCGAAATTGAGAAACTCAGAGCAAAAGATACATTTATCAAGGGGATTTCGGTAGAGCGCAGCTGTAAGAACTGTGCCGAGCTTATATTAAAAAAAAACGGTTTTTCAGAGTTATTTTATATCTAATTTCTGTAATTTTCAATCGATTCTCCTATCTCCTTCTCCACCCAATTCCAAATAAAAGTTGTTATAGTGTGAGTATATGTTAGACACGACCTCTATCATGCCAGAGGTTCAAGTGAGAACTAAAATTGTGCAAGTGCTCCAATAGGCAGACATAAAACTAAATATAGCAAACGCGCTCTAATAACAAGAAGGATAACAATAAGGTACGATACATAAACGAAATCGACTATATACCCGAGTGGAACGTCGCAGTTTTCGCTGCTGAAGAAGAGGAGACATAGAGTTAGAATATGAGGGAAGGAGAAAGTGTGCTCTATTGAGATTCTCAGTGGAGCGCACTTACTGAAGAAACTTACTATCTGGATTGCTGACGAGTGCTTGAGCACTTCTCAGCTTAATATCCGCTTCTGACGACTGAATTGATGATGGGTACGGTGATCGCATTGATGAATACATTGAGTCAACCGACTCCA
This sequence comes from Caenorhabditis remanei, assembly GCF_010183535.1. Lineage (NCBI taxonomy): Eukaryota > Metazoa > Nematoda > Chromadorea > Rhabditida > Rhabditidae > Caenorhabditis > Caenorhabditis remanei. The sequence goes on from NC_071332.1 coordinate 4,908,478, forward strand.
TTGTTCGATCTGTCATCATTGAGCCAGTGAAGTCGCATGACTGAAAAAAGAGAGAAGGGCTTATAGGCTTTGCTCCGACAAAAAGTGTACAACTTTCTAAAAAGGGGCGTGGCCTAACCTGTAACATCTCATCAATCTCTTCGATGACCTGATCGGCGGTTTGTGGAGGTGTCTCACCGCCCGTATCCGTCGAACCGTGATGATGACCGATCATCTGGTGAACGTCCATTTGTTGACGGAGCAAGTCCTCGTCGTCTGAATTTGTCATACTTCGACGGGTGGAGGCGTCGTCTTTCTGGAAGAAATGGAGTTTGGAGTTATTGGAGCGTGTGGTGGAAGGAGAAAGGTCATTTTTAGGTGGAAGATTGGGAAACTTCAGAAGTTTTCACTCTTTTTTGAAAATGGAACATCCTGAATATCAATTTTTCACAAAAATGACTTGATTTCCGCGTTTTGAAATTTTCAAATTCGCTACCTCTACAAACGCGCTCCACCGAAACTCAAATAATTTCGACGGAAAGGGAACTATTAGCACGGGACGCTTCTTACAACCGCGCTCTACCGAAACCAAAGAAAATTGTGTGCGAAGTTGAGAGACACAGAAGAAAAGAGACATTTCTAGAAGGGCATTTCGGTGGAGCGCAGTTGTAAGAACTGTGCCGAACTAATCGAATTTTTTATTTCCGCGTTTTGAAATTTTCAAATTCGCTACCTATGCAAATGCGCTCCACCGAAACTCAGAAAATTTTGGCGGAAAACTATGCAAATTCGCTCCAGTACTAAATCAGGAACATCCCGATGGAGCGCATTTTCTTAATTAAGCTTTCAAAATTTGGGAAAATCTATGCATACGCGCTCCAACGACAACTTTCTCAACATCTTCGTCAAAAAAACTATGCATATGCGCTCCAGTAAAATCGTTTAGCAATTCAATAGAGCGCATTTACTTTACAATCCCATCCTCTCTTTTCAGATTCCAAAAGAAGCCAAAAACAGCTGAAAATGAAATGAAATGAGAGGGGGAGCACACACGGGGTATTTAATGCATATTTCTCCTCTCTGGCGCCTCTTCTCCCGTATTCTCTGCGCCAATCGATTAAGAAGAGAGCTCCAGAGAAGGAGGCGATGAGCCGAGAGGAGAGGAAAACAAGAAGAAGGGGACGGCAATGTGCCTTCTTTGGTAGAAAAAGAAGAAGAAGGCACAAAGTGAATAACAAAACAGAAATGAGGGAGCCACCAACGACTAACCAATGAATCACTATCCAGAGCGGCGGCCATCTTTTTGCAAATCGAAGAAGTTCCAAAGTCGAGAGGTTGAATGTTTCCAAAGTTGCCGGTCAGTGTCCACCAGGTTCTGGAATGAAAAGATTAGAAAAGTGGGAAACTTGAATCCAAAGTGTCAGGAAGCGCGCTCTATTGTTTATGTATTAGCTCTGCACAATTCTTACAACTGCGCTCCACCGAAATGCCCTTGAAAAATTTCTCTTTTTCTCTGCGTCTCTCAATTTCGCACACAATTTTCTTTGGTTTCGGTAGAGCGCGGTTGTAAGGAGCGTGCCGTGCAAATAAGTCAGTCCATTTCAAAAGTGCATTCTCGTGTGTTGGATAGCTCTTTCATCCCAAAATTTTGGTCAGTGTACTGTAGATTTTTAATTTTAAAGTCATTTTGATACGAACTCTTCCTGAGAAATAATGACTAATTTGAATGAAAACAATTCAATTTCCCCAATAAAATCAATTGATCATAATTTTCTCGATAGAATTCATACAGAAAATTGTCAACTGCGAAAATGACGTTCTAGGTCCGGACTGTGAATTGAGATCAATTTTTTAAGCAAAATGATTACCTAAGTTACAATAAAAATCTCTTAAACATAATCGGTCTTAAAGATGATAAATTCAAGAGATCATGATTTTCAAGGTAGGATTCATACAGAGAAATTCTATTCTTAACTACAAAAATTATATAGATTTTTACTATACATTGGACTGAAAATTATGACAAAGCATTGATTCTATACACTCTGAAATCCCTAACTTTCAACTATTGAAAATTCAATTTACAGGAAATTTTGGAATAGGACAAGTGCGCTCTACCGTAATTAGAAAAAAGGTATTATGAAATGAAGAGACGCAGACTACAACAAGCAATTTCTGAAACTACATTTCGGTAGAGCGCACTTTCTATGATGGGTGTGAAGTGGCGGATTTTAATGGAATTTTTCGATATTCGCGCTATTTGGAGAAAAGAAAATCATTTTAATCGCCATTTCAGCTCAAATCGGAGGAAGAACAAGTCTTAGAACTTAGAATTCAAAGCACAACCTCCCTGGAAAATGGGCGGAGCCTAATTTATATGATTCCTCTAAAACCTAAAGAAAAACTCACTGGCTTTCATTCATCACTTCCTCCTGTGTCCGAATCTGTACCGGTGCGATGTCAGCCGTCGTCACCTCGTGATCTTTCAGACATGCCGCGATTTTTTCATCGAAATTGCCAACGAGGTCCTGAATCAAACGACGTTTTTTAATTTGTCTGTAATTGCGCTCCACCGGACTTTTTTCTCTCAATGGAGCGCACTTCCAACAAACCTCAAGGGACCCGGAGAACTCGTCATGTAGACGTTCCTCATCGCTGTTGCAGTTGCTGTTGCTGTTGTGATGTTTCTCGTCCGACGAGTGACTGAAACTCAAAATTTTCGTATTTTTTCGTATTTCCAAATTTCTCACTCTCTCTCTTTCTCTGGAGGCTTAATGCCCCCCGCATCTATACAGATCGGATAATTAGATAATGTGTCATTTTGAAGAAGATGCACTAGTGGACCCCCATCCTAAGTACCCTTCTTCGAGAGAAGAGAGACACTCGTTGGCTCATTCTCTCGTTGTGTTCAATTGGTTTCGGATGGGAATGGCAGGGGTGCTTAGAAGAGTGGTTTTATAGCTTCGTTCCGGGGTGTGTGATGAGTTTTTGAAACTCTAGAAAGTGCGCTCTAACGGAATTTCGGTTTGTCAGAATTGAGAGGTTCTGAAAATCGAGATGAAAAGTGAATTTCGGTAGAGCGCGGTTGCATGTCTACGCGTTCTTTTTTCAGATCGAAATCAAGTTCTGGAGATGTTTCTTTGAAATTTCGATAGAGAGCACTTTCTCCTTTTTTTCAATGTGCTAAGGATTCACAAAGATCAGCTTTTGTGCTCTACCGGATCTTCAATAGAGCAAAACTCGTTTTTTCAAAGATTTAAACAGATTTTCCGTAGAGCACACTTCACTACTTCTTTTCCAAGATGATAAGGATTTAGGAAACCTAGCATTCGCACTCTTACAGATCTTCAATGGAGCATGACTCGTTATTTCACTGTGAGCGCTATTTCAAGGATTTTGAGTATTCGTATCAGCACGGCACCCTTCTTACGACCGCGCTCTACCGAAACCAAAGAATATTGTGTGCGGAGAAAAATAGACGTTTCTCAACGGCAGTTCGGTGGAGCACACTTGTAAGAACTGTGCCAAGCTAATAGATAATCTTGACCCATTTTCCCAAAAAATTTCGAATTCCAAAACTCACGTGCTCAAATTCTTATTACTATCGATATCCTCGTCGTCGCACGAGGCGAGCGGTATGTCCGGTACACGTAGATCGGCGGCTTCCATCGCAACCTCTCCAAAACGCATACTTTTAGATTGGTTGGGTCGGGTTGGATAAAACGAAAGGAGAAAATGCCTTTTTTGGGGGGAGTTGGGGACACAAAAAGAAAACGATGGGGACGACGGAAAAGGCAAACTGGGGAGGAGAAGACGTCGGAGAGAGAGAGAGAGGCCAACCAACTAAATGAATGCTCTCACTCTCTATCTGTGGTGGGCTCTTTTTCTCTTTTGGCTTAAGGAAACGACGACGACTGAAGAAGAAGAAGAAGAAAAGAGAAGAAACAGAGCAGCCAGCAGTAGTCACTCTCTCTCTATGCGCAACGCCGAGCGATGAGAGAGAGAGAGAGAGACTCAGACATTGAAACCGCATATGTATTGGATCTCTTCTCTAAAGAGAGAGTGTGGAGACCCAGAAGTTTCGGAAGGGTGTATACATATCGGAGGGAAAAAGGGGACGACGAGAAATACGAAACCCCTCTGGCCACTCTCGCTCCTTCCACAAAGAGAAAAGAAGAAAAAATGAGAGAAAATGTGAAACAAGTATCCGGCGACATGCACACACACACAGATGAGCCATGTCGGTTTTGTTGGGCGAGAAACAGATTGATTGATGAGAAGATAGAAGGAGGAGGATTGTTGCGGTGACATCTCTATTTTCAGATGAGATGAGATGAATTGTTGTGCGTTCTAATGGTTGGAGGGGAGTGAGGTTGAAAGATTTGGAGATGAGTTATGCATGAATGAGAAGCAGAAGTCACGGGGTTTCGAAATATGTTGTTCAGATTTTGACTAGGATCAAATTCGGGTTAGTTCAGGGTTGGGAAATTCCGGGCCGGGCTGACAAAAAATTCTTCCGGCCCGGCCCGGCCCGGTCGGCCCGGATTCAAAAAATGTACACCATTTTTTCCACAAATTTCTGCAAAATTTTCATTTAAAAAAGTCAAAATTCTCAAAATTTCTCGTACGCTAATGTTTTTACCGATATTCTAAAACACAGTCGAAAAATCCACTTTTTTGCAAAAAAAAATCAAAAAAAATTCAAGATTTTTTCAAAAAATTTCAAATTTCTACAGGAGCCGGGCCGACCGGGCCGGGCCGGGGCGGGCCGGGCCGGGCCGAGAAAAATTTCTCAGTCGGGCCGGCCCGGCCCGGCCCGGCCCGGAATTTCCCAACCCTGGGTTAGTTAGAAGAGTTAAAAGATCGCAAAGTTAAGAGCATCTAACTCAGACATTAAATTTGGAAACCTTTATTAACGCGACACGCTTCTTACAACAGCGCTCTATCGAAACCGAAGAAAATTGTGTGCGAAATTGAGTGACTCAGAGAAAAAGAGACAGGGCATTTTGGTGGAGCGCAGTCATAAGAACTGTTCCGAGCTAATAGATCAGATCTATTCGAATCGGAAGTTAGAACTTAGGGATTCTGAAAACATTATCAAATCTAAAAGATCTAAAAGATTGCATCTAAAAGATTCTCTATCTCGGGTAACTTAGATGCTAGAGAAGTTCGGAATTCAGATTCGAATCAATCAAAATCTCTAGATTATTCCAGACGTGCGGTTTTCGAAACTTTGATCTAGTACCGACTCGAATCACAATACAGCAACACTTGCTAGGGAAGGTCTCCAAGTGACCGTGGAATTAGAGGTGATTTATGTCATTGGAAAGCTGAAATCACGTTCATTTCAAATATATATTATGCTTTTGCTCTCGAGGTCTGGTATTCGAGAAAAACGAGGGCAAAGTTTGGTAATGACTGTTAAGTAGTCCAAACTTTGATTTCAGCTTTCCAATAATATAGGTCACATCCCCTAACTCCTAGGTTACTCGGAGGACTTCCCTAGTGAGTTCTCACATGATTCTGATCATGGCCAGTTTTCAAGATCGGGATTCTAGTTCTTTCACGACTACTAACTCGGAGAAAGAAATATACAAAAACTACTCAAAATCGGTATTTCTAGATTCCCAAAATTTCTCACTAACATCTCCCTGAATCATCACAAACGAAGTTACGAAATCAGAGTTCAGCCAACGGAAAAAAGAGAACACAGTTAATTCGTCGGGAGAGGAGTGTCAGGTGTTGAAATAGAGAAGTGGGTAGAGGACTACATATGTTTAGGGTGTGGTTGAAATGTGGGTTTTTGGAGACAAATTAGGGGGTTACAAGGGAGAGAGAATTGGGAAAGTACAGTTTGGTTACTGAAGTTTTTGGAAAAGTTAAGGAGAATTTGGGTAGGAAAGTGGAATTTCCAGATGAAACTAAAGGGATTGGAAAGCTGAGAGGTCATGAGGATTCTGAATCCGTTGTCAGACTACTTTTGACACTTTCAGTGTTATGCAATATCTGGAAACGGCTTCAAAATTCAGAAAAGTTCTTACAAGTTCTTACAACTGCGCTCCACCGAAATGCTCTTGAAAAATGTCTCTTTTTTTCTGAATCTCTCAATTTTGCACGCAGTTTTCTTCGGTTTCGGTAGAGCGCGGTTGTAAGAAACGAGCCGTACAAATATCTGAAAACAGATTCAGAATCCTTACAATTTCAACTTTCCTCTCATATCATAGTTCAAAATCTATTGGAACAGGGCATTACGATTCTACTGCCGAAGGTCTTCGTACTCTTAACACAACTTCTCAAATTCAGAAGGCACTAGAAGCCCTTTCCTTCTCCTAAAACTAATTTTATTAGCCTAATTATCCAAACAAAACCAACAAATTCAGAAGACACCATCTTTAGAAGGGGGGCAAGAGAAATTGAAAGTTGTGTTGTTGAAAGTCTTTCCCAAAATTTTACGATCAAATAATTGAGAAATCGAGAGAAAAATTCTCGTTTTCTACTTCTGAATGATAAAACAAACATACCAGAAATTTTGGAAAAAGCTGAAAATCGCTTTTTTTCGATTCTTTACGGAAAAAATACCCTAAAAATGCAATTTTCGCACCAAAAACCGACCAAAAACTCCAAAAAACTAGCGAACCAAACAAAAGATTGCCTCAAAAAGAAGTGAAACTTCGTATGTTTACAGCATATAACAATGAGTGATTTATGCCCTTTTCTTCTCCCACCAGTTGGCTTCCTCTCAGTCCATTTGAGCACTTTTCGAGGCTCTTTTTTGGTGAAAGTTTCGCACCTGCTCTCAGAGGAAAAGGAGAAAAACTAAATATATGACAAACAATTTGAGTTGTTGACTATTTGGTTAAAAAGAACAAAAAAGAGAGAAAAGTTTACGAAAAAAGAAGAAAAAGAGGGAAATGGCATGCACTTTTACACTGGGATGAGCAGAGGAGGAGGAGAGAAACGTTTCAAAAATTCAATTTTTAAAAGCAACGAGAAAAGTATTAAGGGGAAAAAATGACCTGGAAAATTCAACAAGAGAAAACACTTTTATTCAAATTTTAATTTATTTCTAAAAAAATATAACTTCTAAATTCTACTTTTGTCATCGAACTGGCTGGGAATCTTCTAGAAGTCGTCGTGCTTGGAGCCGCCTGAAACAAAACATGATTAGTGTCGAATTACGCCGTAAATCCCTCACCTGATATACAGTATATTCGCTGCAATAAGCGCCATTACTGTAGCCGCCAAGACACCTAACAACCGGTTTTTTCGCTTTTCCTTCAGATATTCTTCTTCGGGATTTCTGAAAATTCTTCGATTTTTGGTAAGAATCCAAAATGTATATTTTCCAACCTAAAATGGGAGTATACTGTAGTTTTCGACTTTTTTCGGGCGTCCGGTATCACGTCTGCACTCCATTCGGCTCGTTGGATATTCCGACGTTGTGTTGACATTTGTTGTGTTTTCAGAGTGGCCTGGAATACGGGAAATAGTCGATTGAAGAGAAAATATGACAGTTTTGGAAGAAAAAAGCGGAAATTGTAAAATTTTTTTCGAAAATGACAATTTTGACTCGAAAAATATATAATTTCGATTAATTTTTGTCTTTTTTAAAATCAGAATCTTGCAATGAAATCATATTTTAAAGAAAAAGCGGCGTTTTTGACTTGAAAACCTCACTTGACTGTTTTTCATCGAACAAAATCCGCATATTTGCCTCCACCTGGATAAAATCCAGGAAAATGCATTTTAAAATGCTTCGAAAATGACAATTTTGACTCGAAAAATATATAATTCCGATTAATTCTTGCCTTTTTTTAAGTCAGAATCTTGCAATTTAAAACATTTTCACCAAAAAATGATATTTCTGACTTGAAAATCCAATTTTATGAATTGTTTTTCATAGTTTTTCATCAATTTTGCATCTACCATTCAATGAATTCCACATGTTTTTATCCTCCATTAAAAATCCGCCTTCTCGACTCGTCGCCATATTTTTTTTTCGAAATGACAGTTTTGACTCGGTAAAATGTAATTTTGAATAATTTTTGCCTTTTTTCCAATCAGAATCTTGCAAAATTAAAGCATTTCTCAAAAAAAAAAGCGATATTTTTCTGTTTTCCATCGATTTTGCATCTTCAATAAACTCCGCATATTTCACCTCCATCAGAAATCCTCCTTCTCGACTCGTCGCCATATCGTATTCTTTTCGTTTCTCTTCATTTCTCAACACATCGTACGCTTCTTTGACAAGCATAAACTGCTCTGTTTCCGAGGCGCCCGTTCTCCACCCAACGCGACTATCTTTCTTCGAATTTTGGGACGAAGATTGGTCGGGATGGAGCTGGAATTTCAGGGTTTTTTTCAGCTTTTTCTTCTTATAAAAACCTGCTTAGTCTTGGCTAAAAATGCATCTCGAATTTCCAGCCTTGTCGCTGTTGCAGGCACTCCGATTATCTCATAATAATTCTTACGCGTAATATATGAAGCTAACAGGCGTTTTGATGATATCATATACTATTTCGAGAGCTGGAAATACAACAATGGGGACATTTACGGTTTTTAAGCAGAAATATTGGTTTAGAACCTCTTTCATTGGCAAAATTCGCCAAAAACATCAGATTTCATCTGAAAAACCGGAAGAAAGCAATAAAAATCACAGAAATGACATCAAAAATTACACAGGAATCCGACTGAACATCCAAACTACCGCCTGCGGCCAATCCTTTGGCCCCAACTTATCCATGAAATGACAAATATGAAAATTGATATAAAAAGAGACAATTAAAGATAAAACGAATACTGGAACATATGGAAATGCAAAAATTGAGAGAAAAGTGGGGAGGAGAAATGTGTTGATTAGACTAGTAATGATTAAAAGAAGAAGCATGCGAGACGAGGAGAAAATTGAATAATTTTGAAGGGTATAAAATATAAGCTCACAAGTGTTCATGAAGATTATAAAACAAGAAAAGTAGACGATTTCGGTGTCAAAAAACAGAGAAAGTGCAGTAAATGAGAGAAAAATCGCGAGGAGATGAAGAATAAATACAGGAATTAGTAGAAGAGATGGGCGATTGATAGAAGAGATTCGTTCAACGAAAGTTATTAATAATTTGGAGACTATTGGAAGCGGGGTGCATAGATAGACGAGGATTCGGTACTGTTGCACGAATTCTCGAACTCCTGGAGTGATGAATAGTGTCATGTTGCCTGGAAAAACCATTTTATACAGGATTTTTCAAAAAAAGCACCTACCAATCGCAAAAATCAAAAAAATAGCCGATATCACTGCGAAAACTTTCCGCGAATAAATCATCTTCTTTCTTGTATTCATCGCTCCGACCGCCATTTTCAGATTCCCATCTTCTGGGAACTCGTCGTCCTCTTCCTCAATCGTTCGCATCTATGTGCATATTAGTTTTTGTTTCTTAAAATTGAAAATCTGACTTGTTAGTAGGGTTATTGTGAAAGTACACATATTAATCACAAATTAGTATAATATCTTTGCATACAGGAATTGGCAATTTATCTTAAAATCAATCAAAATATCACTGGATGATGAAGAAAATAAATAGGATTATGAGAGAAACTGGGAAAGAAAGAGACACTCGAATGAAAGCTAAACAATTATTATACAAGATGAATCATTGTGCAACAAGGTTCCTGTAAATGAGATCATAATGGCCTGGACGGTAGAGAAGAGTGATGTCGGGCGTCACGTTGTCGGCTTCATCCGGGAGATCGTGCTGATATCCGCCATTCGGTGCCTCCGATCGATCCATATATTGGATACGAAGACGGATTCCGGTGGCACGAACGAGCGCCATAATCGACAAATGGTCAGCTTCCTTCCACATCGCCTCGATTTCCGTCTCGCAATACTGTTGCAGCGTCATTCCTTCGGCGATGAATGGTGCGTACTCCTCACAGTTGTCTTTCAAGAATCCAGAGGTGATTAGACGGAAGTACATCAGCAAGTAATTCGCCGTTCCATCATCATTGAGATTCTGAAATACTTCTGCTTCGGTGTACTTTCCATCACGAATCTTCTCGAGGAATTCGATGAAAAACTCGCAGAAGTCACTGCACGTCCAATCGGGGAATCCAAGCTTAACAAGCTTCGCCATCCATTCTCTGCCGGTGTCGATGAATTTGATCAGTCTCTCACGGTCTTTCATCAGAATCTCGACGATTCCGACAAGAACTGCACGGTAAAAACAGTTTCCGTCGCCTCGAATGAAGCGAATGTCCGAGTAGATGGCAGCGAGCTCGTTGGCTTTGGTGAAGAACGTGATGGCTGAGACGGGATCGTATAAACCGGCCAGGGCGTAGAAAGGGAGTTTATCACCGACGAGAGGAGACGCTTTTTGCTAAAAAACTGAAATATTCAAGAGAAAATTGGAGTTTATTGGTACCTCATCTTCGATTTGCTTCAGCTGTTGGTCTTGAAGGAGAAGATCGTCTTCTGTCATCGCTGCGGTGCTTGTTGGTTTGTTCTCGTCCGTCTCGTTGGCCATTTTTGATCTGTAACAAGAAAAATTATAGAAAATAGAGTTTTTAGCTGAATATCTCAATTTTTGAGCAAGAACAATGTGAAATGGAAACATTATGAGCAGAGCGATTAAAGTTTTTCAAAATTGAAAAGCCACAAGATACTGAACACTGCTTAAAATGAATAGATTTGCATCAGAACAAAGAAAAAGAAAAGATTTGCCAACAACAGGATGACTTTTTCGATGCCATGTTCACTTTACGAAAAATTGCAGAGAAACCAGTTCAAAAGCTTAAGGAATCCTCTTTTCGGCGAGTATTCTGTCTTGAAGTTAGAGTTTTCTTTCAAAAAATATGCTGAACGGCCGGAAATACATCCTGAGGAAATACTGGCTCTTACATTCTAACAGAATCGTGAAAAATGCACCGAAAACTAGTTGTTTTCTATTGGAAGTTGTGATTTTTAACTTTACGAATACGTAAAATTCATTTAAAATGAGGAAATAAGATTGAAAAAGCAAAATTCTTTTCGCAAATGATGAAATTAACTTTGGAAAAATGTGAAAATGATTTTTTTTCCAGCTGGTCCGCAAGTTCACCTCCACGACAAATTGCACTGGATTGCGGTTTGCAGACCGTACTCCTTGAGAGATTACGGTAATTATTCGTTATTTTTTCATCCGTTTTTCAAGGTTTTCCTGAAAATTCATCAGGATAACTGATTTAAATGTGATATAACTATGTTTTCTCGAGAATCACCCACTCCTGACGCCTCGCCCGTGTCCCGCCGGGCACGCAAAACACGTCAACTTGCCAAAGACCGGTCCTTGCGTCGGCCGGTCGAGGGAGGGGACACGGCTCCCTCCATCATCTGGTTAGTTTTGTTGCGCGCTCTCTATCGCGCAGCACAATACTTCGTGGTGGGGGCCGGAATTTCTCCAATCGGTGTGGTTGCTGGTGCTCGTCTCGAGACTGTTTGTTTCTCTTCTCTCTATCAGTTGACTCGAAAGTTCTGTGTTATATTCTCCCCCTTTCATCCTCCTTTTTCGTTTCTTTCTTCTTTCTCTTTCTCCTCATTTTCGCAAAAAATTATCGCTCCGTGAAGAAGCCTTATAGCTCACTTAGTTTCTTTCCACCCCATTGTTTTGGTAGTGATTGTGTTGCGGCGCAGCTTCTTAAGATGGTGGCTACTGGCCGGCGGCCACACGCACACAATTTGGGCAGAGGACAGCCGGGGGCAGACTCCCGAATCGATAATTTTCTCAAGGGCATCACGGACACCCCGGCCGGCCACCACCCTCGTCACCACCAACACTTTTTTTTTCTTTTCTTTGCCTCCTTCTTCTTTGTTCAATAAAAAACTTTTTTCGAAATTTATAATTCTTTTTTGCACGCAATTATAAACGAAGTAGTTTGAAACGAAGAAAGGGAAACACGACGACAACAGCAGTGAAGAAACAACTTTCCATTCCATTCATGCCATTCGCATCACACACACACACACTTCCGTTTCATTCTTCTCGTTTTCCGGTTATAACCATTATACTCTTCTCGCTTTCATTCATGAGAACGTTCTGAATTTTTTTTCGAATTTCAGCCAAGCTCAATGCGGGAGTTCAAGGTGGTTGTATTGGGAAGTGGAGGTGTCGGAAAGTCGGCGTTGACTGTTCAATTCGTCAGTAGCACATTCATCGAGAAGTATGATCCGACGATTGAGGATTTCTATCGAAAAGAGATTGAGGTGAGCTAGCTTGAATTTTAATTTAACAATGAAAAAATTATCCCATGATTTTCAATTTCTAATTTCCAGGTCGACGGGCAACCATCAGTGCTAGAAATCCTGGATACAGCTGGAACGGAGCAATTCTCATCGATGCGTGATCTTTATATCAAAAATGGACAAGGATTCGTTGTGGTTTACTCGATAACAAGTCAGCAGACGTTTCACGATATTCGAAACATGAAAGAACAGATTGTCAGGGTAAAAGTGAGTGACACTTTTTTAAAAACAGATTTTGCATAAAATTTGAATTTACAGGGCTCTGAAAACGTGCCGATACTGTTGGTGGGTAACAAGTGTGACTTATCACATCAGCGACAAGTGAGAAGTGAAGAGGGACTGGCTTTGGGTGAGTTTTGGTTTTCAAAGAGGCTCCCGACTGAGAAATATCTAAAAATCCATATTTTTTCGAATAAAAATGTTGCGAAATACGATTTTCTGCCTGAAACTCAACTTTCAAGCGCTTTCCATTTAAAAATACCTAGGAATGCTCATGTTTTCTCGACGTCGACGTGCAAAAACCGTATTACGCGATGACAATTTGTGCCACGTGGCAGTTTTCTCTCGGAAAGTTGGTACCGCGCATTTTCGAAATCTCGATCTCAATGAAAAAATTTTCAAATGAAAAATCTGAAATAGAGAACCGAATCCACGTGGCGGAACCGTTGCCAATCGTTGTGAGACCTATGCCACGTGACCGATGAAAAAATTTTATGAAAAATGGTACCGCTCTTGTTTGAGGTTTCGCCACAAAAAAAAAACGAAATTTTCCATCCACGTGGCACTTTCCCTTCTTTCTCGAAAAAATCCAATAAAAATCCTACTTTTTCAGCTGAAAGTTGGTCATGTCCGTTCACCGAATGCTCCGCCAAGAACAACCAAAACGTCAACGTCACTTTCGCGGAAATAGTGCGAGAAATGAACTATGTGCAGAGCAGATCAAGACAAAGCAAAACATGTTGTTCGCTGATGTAATTCCGTTGACTTTTTTCTCTCCCACCATCATAATTCTCTCCCTGTTCATGATCTTTAATTTAACCGTTCGTTTAAAAAACAACCGCTCGATTCGTTGGGATGCCTTTCCTTTCCGCGACTTTCCGCCCTTTTGCTCATTTCCGTTTATCCTTTAACATGTACAGCACACCACGGTCGTTTTTATTGTTTTACTTTTAAATTCATAATTTCTTTTTTTCCAGTTTCTGGGACTTTTGTAGATTTGTTTACGGGCTTATACTTTTTCTCTTCCTTTTATGTTCTAAATATTTTGATGACATCCTTCTTCCACTCGTGTGCTATGATGACATGATGAAATTGCTCTATTTTTGCTCAAAAAACTTGATTTTTTCCCAATTTTTATTCGAAAGACCCCAAAAATTCAATCAATCAACTAGTTAGTACAAAATTCAGATTATTATCAATGGAGCAAGAAGTATGAGATCGCTGGGATGAGAACGGAGAGCATTGCGGCGAAAGTGGTCGGACTGGAATTACAGTAGTCCCCATTGCAAGTGTAGCATTGTCCGGTGCCACCTTGAGCTTGGCATTGAGTCATGAGTTGGGTGCAGGCGACGAGTGCGTTTCCAGGGTCATTGCAACCTTTCGTGGTTTGCTTGACTGGAATAAAAGAGGATATTTTCAGATTTTAGCCCATTATAGCTCCAACTCACACTTCTTTGGATTGTTGACTTTACAGTCGAACTTCATGCAAGTGTAGATGTTTCCCGGGCAGACCTGTGTGAAGACACTTGGAATGCTGTTCTGCACGAAGCAGGTCGTGGATTCTGAAGCGGAACAGATACTAATCTATGTATCGCTCTACTTATTCTGACTTACCAGTGGCTGAAATCCACAGAGCGAGAATCGAGATCACAAAAAGAAGTTGCATTTTAGTATGAATACGAAAAGAAGGGACGAAAAGAAGAAGCCGTCTGTTCAGTGGATGAAAAAAGGAGAAGAGTGAAGACTCGGCGGGGACCTCAGGACCCCCGAATGTTTCCGAATGGTATCCAATGGTTTCGAGACGTGCGCTCTCAAGTTTCTAGGAGACAATGCCCAAGCACCTAGGGGTTTTTACGACGACGGCCCGTATTTTTTGTGTGCTTTGTGACTATTCTCGATATGTATATGCATGTATTACGAAAGGGGTGCGTCGTCCTGGGCATTCGGTTTGAATATTCGGGAATTGGAAAGAAGATGAAAAACATAAAAAGAAAAACGAGAAAATAGAAGAAAAAACAGAAATCACAAAAAAATGGTGACACAAAAAGGTTTATTGAGCATTCTGTGAGCCACTGAAACAGATGTAGAGCACAAATTACAGACATGGATCTGTGATTTATGGTTTGGAGCTGAAATGAATTGAACAAACCACTCTTTCAAAAAGTACACTGAAAATCTGAATTAAATAACAACATTTTAATAAATTTACATTCCAGGAGACGCCCTTCGATACAAAGCTTTTTTTAACCAATTCTCATATCAAAATTCCCATTTTTCATCAATTTACAGCACATTCTTCAGAAGTCTTTGTGTTTTTAAACTTCTGAAATTTTTTCGTGGCGTACGCAATATTGCGTCTCGGTGTTTGCGTAGCCTCGGCGCGCGCGAAATTGTGGTGTTTGAACCGAGAGAGTGCGCGAATTTAGGCTGTTTCAAATATGGAGTTTTCACACTTTCGCGTTCTTTCAATATTTTTTTCCAAATTTTTCGCGAATTTCCGTTAAAAGATGACTGAAAATCAACAAATTCACCCACTTTTATAGGAAAATGGACGGACACAACGATGGGATGTTCATCGACCGAGCGGAGGATGCTCGCAAACAGGAAATCACCGAACAATACCTCAACTTTCTGGATAATCAATCCGATACTCACCATTATCGACAGAAGATTGTAAAAATGATGAACGACGGGGAGAGTCGTTTGGTGATGAATCTCGATGAGATTCGCGAGTCGATGCCAGAAAGAGCTGAAGGGTAAATTGGATTTACCCTCTCTAATTATTATTATTTTCCAATTTCAGACTTCTCACTCAAAGTGTTCTCGAGATGAATTGCCTTCAAGCCGCTCTCGAAATGGCTATCAATCGTAGTGACGTTCAAGCTATCGTCAAAACGTAAGTGTACCGGCCATCTCGTCTCTAAAACAGAAAACTGATTCCAGAGGATTCCACGTTGGATTCGAAGGAACATTCGGCGAGCGCCACGTCAATCCCCGCACCCTGAAGTCTACATACCTTGGAAACCTCGTGTGTTGCGAGGGAATCGTCACAAAATGCTCATCTGTCCGACAAAAACTTCTCACCTCTGTTCATTACTGTCCAGCTACCAATAAGGTTCTCGAGAAGAAATTCGCTGACTTCACAATGCTCGACACAATCGTCACTAACAATGCCTATCCAACAGAAGACGAGAACAAGAATCCTTTGGAGACCGAGTTCGGACACTCTGTTTACAAGGATCATCAGACATTCACTATTCAGGAACTTCCAGAATCAGCGCCTGCTGGTCAGCTGCCACGCGCAGTTGATTGTGTCGCTGATCTCGATTTGGCGGATCGTGTGAAGCCTGGAGATCGTGTCCGTATCATCGGAGTGTTCCGTGTTTTGCCGAATAAGCAGAATGGTGTCTCTTCCGGATCTTTCCGTTCTATCATCATTCTCAACCACATTCAAATGCTTTCAAAGGAAATTGTTCCCCATTTCGAACCACAAGAAGTCAAGGATATTCGTAAAATATCAAAGTCTCGTGAACCATTCGAGCTTCTCGCTCGATCCCTTGCTCCATCGATTTGCGGCCACGAGGAGACGAAGAAAGCTTTGTTGTGCTTACTTCTCGGTGGAATGGAAAAGATTCTCAACAACGGATCTCGTCTAAGAGGAGACATCAACGTTCTTCTCATCGGTGACCCATCAGTAGCCAAATCGCAACTCCTACGTTATGTTCTTCGTATGGCGCCGAGAGCTATCACCACTACAGGACGTGGATCATCTGGAGTCGGTCTCACTGCCGCTGTCACAACGGATCCAGATTCTGGAGAGCGTCGTCTTGAAGCCGGAGCCATGGTTCTCGCGGATCGAGGAGTTGTCTGTATCGACGAGTTCGATAAGATGTCGGATATCGATAGAACTGCAATCCACGAAGTCATGGAACAAGGACGTGTCACTATCTCAAAGGCTGGAATTCATGCGAAACTCAACGCTCGTTGCTCAGTATTAGCCGCTGCTAACCCGGTCTACGGACGGTATAATCCATTCAAATCGCCTATGGAGAATATTGGAATGCAAGATTCTCTGTTGTCTCGTTTCGACCTTATCTTTGTGCTTCTTGATGAACACGATGCTGACCAGGACGCGGTTGTTGCAGGACACGTTCTCAAGCTTCATACCTTCAGAGCACAAGGAGAAGCTGATGGAACTGTTATGCCGATGGGTGGAGGTGTCGAGACGATCAGTACTATCAATATGGAGACAAAGAAGGCCAGTAGCTCGATTTATGAAGAGAACACTCAATGGACAGGTGATCAAAAGTAAGTTTCAGAGATATCATGACAATAATTTATACCATTTCCCAATTTTCAGCTCGAAAATCCTAACAATGGACTTCATGAGAAAGTACATCCATCTCGCGAAAGGTGTCAAACCAACACTCACCGACGAGGCCACTGCATTCATTTCGGAAGTGTACGCCGACATTCGCTCCTATGACATCGCGAAGACCGATCAGGAGAGAACTATGCCTGTCACCGCTCGTCAGTTAGAAACTTTGATTCGTTTGTCAACGGCTATCGCCAAAGTTCGATTCTCAAAGACAGTTAGTAAAGAGGACGCGAAGAAGGCTTACGATCTTCTCCACTTCGCTTGCTTCAAGGAGAAACCAAAGGCTCGTCAAGAGTACGAGAAGAATAAGCGAGGACCACGACACCATGATATTGATGATGAGGAGAACGAGCCATCTGACGAGGAGCCGGAAGACATGACAGACGAGCCGGGATCTAGCTCGGTGCCAACCGCCGCCACTCCAAGACGTGGTGTTAGAAGACGTGCTGCTGATGATGATAGTCAGTCATCAATGAATGATACCACTGTCACTGAGAGCCAACCGACAGCGAAGAGAGCTCGTACCGGACCAGCCGCAATTGGTGTTGATCGCTATAAGGATTTGAGAAAATACGTGCGAAAGGCGTTCGACGATATTGGACAGACTGATGATATGGTTGATCTTCAAGTTATTACTGACAGTGAGTTGCCTTTATTTGAGATTCAAGTTTGAAAATGGTATTTTCCAGGCATTCAAGCACAAGCTGGTAACAACAAGTTTACTGAGGACGAACTGCAGGCAGGATACGAACAACTCGAGAATGACAACGCCGCAATGATTGCTGATGACAAGATCACTCTCATCTAACTCATTTCTTTCTAATTCCCCGATGTTTTTGTGTTGATCTCTTTTCAATTTTATTTTAGCTTCAATCAATTTCACTTATTTGTTTCTATTTTTCCACTGATTGCACTCACTTCTTTTTACCCAATCATCATATTGACTTGCTATTGTACTATATCCTCTCTTTTTTATAACATTTATTCAATTTGCGCCACTCCCCGCGATAAACAAAGTGCACTTGATCATTGCTTCTTTGTGAAAACTGTCTGCACGCCTGTCGACACGCGATGCCGTCTTCCCCGTTTGATAGCCTTCTCATGACGATACTCGATGCCGCGACATCCCAACTGATGCTCTCCAATGATGGGCGGTCCGGTGTTCGCCTGAACTGCTTTGCATCGTTCAGTATCTGGGAACGCGAATGGTTTCAACTCGAGACGCACGTGGATTTCCTGAGGTAACAAAAAATGGGTTAATTTAGCTGAGAATTAGTCAAATTACCCCATTTTTCTTAAACAAGAACATGTCCACTTCTCCAATGGTCTTAATATTGATTCCTTTCAGCGCTTCGATGATTTTCTGCTTGATTTTAGCGATTTCATTCCAGTTTACACGAAATTCGATTTGTGGAACAACAACAGAAGTCATTTTTGAAATGTGGAGAAAATGGAAATATTTATTTTTTTCGAAACTAGCGTGGAATTTATCAACCCGTGGATGGAAATCGAATAGAAGAATTTAGAAAACCAATAAATATAAAAATTAACAATTCGCATTGCTCCGATGCAGCTGAGTGACTCGAAACGGTGACGAACTCGCCGGAACAATCCAATCGACTTCACAAATGATTCGATTCCTCGATTCGATAAATTTATCGATATCGTATATCGAATTCGTGTCAAATACATTCAGATCATTGCCATTCGGAAAGAGTGCACCGGCTATCGCTATCGTTCCCATCAAATCCACGTTTCGCACGATTACAGTTATCGAATTCGGTGTTGGTCCTGGAGTTGACTGAATCAAAGAGTTGGGCGAGCAGAGTTCAAGGATTGAGTGCTGGAAATTAGAGAAAATTTGGTTTAAAAAAAGGAAAAAAAAAAGAAAAATGGTGGAGGACTCGAACCAACAATGCTTGCGTGAGAGACAAAAATGCAAACAGTTGCGCCACGTGGTCGTCGGTGAATTTAACTCTTTAGGGTTGTGATAAGCTTGGGATACAAGAGAAGAAGCTTACCTTCTCAAAGCGCTTCATAAACACAATATTGTCCTTGAACATAGTCGCATCGGCCATTATAAACTGAGAAAAAGGGAATAAATTCAAATTTCCAGAAAACTGAGGTTGGGAAGATGTGACCACTACAAACTTGATCTTCTTCGCAGGTGCTCCGTAAGAAGCGAGATTCTTCGAGATCTGTTTCTTCTGAGCTGGAAGCCCGGTGTCCACTACGAAAACACATGCGCCATCCCTCACGAGCACTGAGTTAGTGCTCAATTTCAGAGAGTTTGAGTAGTTACCACGGCTTAGCGACGGGATGGTGAGCATTTGGAGCACCACGTTGGATTTCAAAGATTGTCGCTTCCTTGTGGTGGTGTGGGAGGTTGTAGAGGGTTTCGGAGTGGTTAGGACAACTTGATTTTTGAAAGTTGGATCACTTTCTAGTTGTTCTGAAAGAAATTTGAATTACCGCTTAGCCAGTTTCCTCTTGACTAACCTTTCGAACCCCTCACAAAAACACTATAATCGTAATGGGACTGTCTTGGATAGAAGCTCCATTTATCCGGAAACTGAAGTTTATTCTGACTTCCCACTAGGTCAACTAGTAGTTCTGGAGTTCCACAACACACATAGTCTTGACCGTCTGGCTGGCAGAAACTCATTTGTCCGCCGGTTTGGAGGATACATGGGTCTGGGTGGCCCTGGAAATGGAGAGAAGTATTTGAAAGTAGTTTAGAAGTAAAGATCAAGCCTAGAGCTGCATTTTTGTAGTTCACAACTTTTTGATAGGAATTCAATTCGTTGAGATATGTATCTTCAAACAATAATGGCATGAGCGTGTCACTGAAACCGCTGTATCTTGAAAATCATGAGATATATCCAAAAGGTGTCATTTAGAAAAATAAAGATGACGACCTGATCTACAAAACCAATATAAATTTGAAAACCTTAGAAGACAACTCAAGACAGTGCGACAAAATTTCAAAACATGAGTACGTATTCAAATTAGATTTCAGAGAAAATGCTGGTTTTCACGTGATTGTAACTACTTCAATAATTAATCCAGTTGCTTCAAATGTACATTGGTTATTCAGATCAAGTCTAGATCTTCATTTTCATAGTTGACAACTTTCTTATAGCTCTTCCCAACTTTGATATATCGTTCTCCAAAGACAAGAGCTCATGGGAAAGCGCACAATCTACCTAGCGTGCTAAGAACCGTCATATCTTTTTAGCTAGCAGAGCTATCAGAAAGTTGTCAACTAAAAAAATGAAGCCCTTAGTTTGATCTACCGATAAAATTTAAAAACTTAAAAGAATTGGATGATTTAGATCATTGGAAGGATCTTTCAAAGTGAGGTTATTTTGAACTGGTTTAAAAAATTTAAATGAAGTTTGCGAAGCTGCCACAACTTTTCATAAAAGTATATCTTTTCAAATGTGCATTGGTGATGTAGATCAAGTCTAGATCTTTATTTTTGTAGTTGACCACTTTTAGATAGCTATTCACGCTTTTGAGATAGCGAAGTTCAAAGACAGAGCTCCAGGAGTGGGATCATCTACAAAGTTAGCTTCCCTAGAAAAGTTAACAAAATGTGTTCAACTACAAAATATAAGATCTAGACATGATCTACACACGGAACATGAATTCAGACCAATTCCGTTATTCGTTACTGAGTTACAAGCTCTCAAAGTCAATCATAAAACTCACCGGTAACGTTGGCACACATCTCATCAACTGTAGAGTGTCTTTATGTCGTAACTGTGTTAATCCTTTGTCGCAACTCTCGACAAAGGATGCAAGTGTTAGTAATAAGGATAATAATGAGTATAGTAGGTTTCGCATCTGAAAAAAGGAAATAGCTTGAAAGATAAGTTCCTGAAGAAGTTGAAGACTGTAAAAATGTGACGACAGGAAGTGGGATAAGTGACAGAAAAAAGTGTGATAAGAAGAGAAATATTGTGAAGTGGCCTCTACCTTCAGGTAGAGAGGGGGGAGAGATGAGCGCGGAAAAAAAGAGCAACTCACTCCGGGAGGAGAGCCCCCTCCGCGGACACCACCGGAAGTGTTGAGGGATGACCAAACACACTTTGATTTCGATACATACAATCTCGCGAGAAATCTGGATAGAAGAAGAAACGAGTGGATTCATTCAGGAGGAGGAGACGGAAATAATAGGTTGGGTATGGTCTAGGTTTGGAGGGTTGGGTATGGATGGGTTTTCGAAAGTTGCGTATTTTCAGATTGAAGTTTGTATTAAGGAACTGTTCCATAGTTGATAACTAAAACAGATCGCAAAACGTTGTTAACTACAAAAACGGAGGTGTTCAACAACAGAAAAGTAATAAAACATCGAGAATGGAACACATGAAGATAAAAAATGGGAATAACTCCGAGAGAGACAACTTTTGACACTGCTGATTGAGTATGCAGCGGGGCTTCGATTCGCCTTTACTTCACACTCTTCTGTCTTCAACTAATTCTCTGCTTGGAACTTAAAACATGGGATACAGTCATTTTGGTGTGATCTAGTAACTTTCAAATATTCAAAAAGATCTGAAACATTGTGAACTCAAGGGCCATGCTGGAGGTGATGGTACTCCACTTCGACGCCTCCGTCAAATTTCATGTCGACCTTTTTTAGTCAATAAAGATAAGCATTTACCAGTAATGTCTAATTTAAATCAAAATATCAGAAAAATTGAACAACTTTTGATCAAGTTCCAAGACCAACAGGCTTTAAATGAACATTTAAAAAAATCGGTGTCTTTTCAGAATCAGTCTGAGTGGAAAGTGTACAAAAAAGTTAAACTAGATACTTAAAGGAGGACTGAAGTCATATTTTTTTATTTCAGATTATGATACTTCAGAAAATTCTGAGCAACTTTCATCATTGGAGCATGTGCTAAAAATCGCTCTAAATGCCCTAAATTCACGTTTTCCCGGCTCTAAAGGAGCCTAGGTGGAAGAGTTTTCCCACGCGAATTTTTGCCCTCGTGTAGTCCTCTCGGACAAAATTATTTCATTTTAATTTCTCGATGTTTCGTTTTCTTGCTTTTTTCAACAAATTTTCGTGTTTTTTTCAATTTATATCGTAAAAAAAGAAGAAAAACACGAAATTTTGTTGAAGAAAGCAAGAAAACGAAAAATCGAGAAATTAAAATAAATAATTTTGTCCGAGAGGACTACACGGGGGCACAAATTCGCGTGTGAAAACTCTTCCACCTAGGCTCCTTTTGAGCCGGGAAAACGTGAATTTAGGGCATTTAGAGCGATTTTTAGCACATGCTCCAATGATAAAAGTTGCTCAGAATTTTCTGAAGTATCATAATCTGAAATAAAAAAATATGACTTCAGTCCTCCTTTAAAGGTCTCAACCTAGATTATCATACTTATCACATACAGACTTCCAAGCTTGCCACTATACCTAATAGTTCATATTTTTCTGGAAGACGAGTTGTAAAGTGATCAATTAGATGGTATATGTAGATTCAAACTTTTTAAAGACATATCGAAAATTTAAGAGATTTTAACAACTCTTGGAGAAAGTTACAATCTTTCAAGTATAAATACATATATTACTCCGGAAAAGTTGAGATTTTCAGAGAGCTGTATCACAAATGAAGACTAGGA
This sequence comes from Caenorhabditis remanei, assembly GCF_010183535.1. Lineage (NCBI taxonomy): Eukaryota > Metazoa > Nematoda > Chromadorea > Rhabditida > Rhabditidae > Caenorhabditis > Caenorhabditis remanei. The sequence goes on from NC_071332.1 coordinate 4,930,962, forward strand.
TTTGATCAACCGATTTATCAAAAATTCAAAATAATTGTGCTTTCCAAGATTCCCGCAAATTCAACAACTTTTTTCAAGATCAACAAACTAGTAAATAAGTAAAATACTTCAAGGCAAGTATTCAGTTCTCCTATGAAAACCGAACGTATAGCCACTGCATGACGAACTATTCTTTTCGTGCGTGCACACAATTTTTTCCTTTTTCTTCCCCCCTCCATACATACTATTCATTTCTCTTATTATCCCCCTCCCCTGCAGACTGAGATGATCTTTGCCGTGTTTCTGTGTATAAGCGCGAGCCCTGGATATCGCCGTAAACCGATATCCTTTGGGGTGTAGAAGGAAATGGGTAAACAAGAAGAACGTGGACTGTAGTCAGGGGGATGAATAAGATCAGGATGAGGAGAGAGGAGCTGAATGGAGAGGAGCTTGAAAAAAACGTTTGGAATTGTTGAGGTTAGGAGTCGAGTGATCTGGTTTAAAACATGGAGTAGAGTGGAGTTGCAGATTCATACGAAAATATCACAACGTTAATTATACAGAGTGCTCATGCAGAGTGCTCATTTTACGAGCTGAAAAATATACCAACATGTAGATCTCGGCGAGTTCTATGTCTGCGACCTACTACGGGATGGATGGCTATTCCTAAATCTGCCGCGGGTTGAGGGCAAAGTCCCAAAAACTCAAAAATGGTCAAAAAAGCCATCCCAGCCCGCGCCACATTAACGAACAGCCATCCGGCTCGTATTATGACAGAAACGTAGAACTCGCCGAGATCAACATTTTTGTATATTTTTCGGCTCATAATAATAAGCTTTAAAAAAGTTACGCTCCGGTCCGGGTTGCAAGTATTGAGTAATCGGATTCACTTTTTTAGGTTGCTCAGGTGCATGCCCGTCTGCACTTTGGTCCAGAAATTTTCACGTTCACTTTGAAACCTTTGATATGTACTTGCTTTCAATATACTAACAATTTGTAATGAACAAACAAGCACAACAACCAATGGAATATTCCTCTTTCAGACAAATTGACCGTCTTCTATTATATATGTAGCTGACAGATGAGACCTCACGGTTGTAACATGAAACCCGTTAATATACTGATTTTTGTTAATTAAGTTTTTGGTTTGAAACGTTCCAAATGTTTTAATATTTGTTTTTTAACTCAATAGCCAATTTTTTGGTTGAGCACTATAAAATACCTCTCCAGGTAGCTATCCTCGCGTCTTCTGGCCACTTTTCATCTGTTACTATATCTCTTTTGGGAAAGGTTTTACAGAAAAGTTGTCAATTAGAAAAATGAAGATCAAGGTTTGTTTTACATTGACCACTACATTTCCAATTGAATTCACAATTAGAAAAATCAAATAGTGTTCTCAAAGTTGACCGATTTTCAACTACCCAGCTGAAAATGTAACGAATGCAAGAATCGAATAAAGTTTACTAATAACGGAGATGATTTGAGTTTCTTTGTTTCCTGTTAACCAAACCTAATTTTCTTTTTCTGTAGTTGTCCACTTACACCTTCCCAAGCAGGTATTGATGTGCACTTTGAGGACCGACTATATTTCTTTTCTGAGAGGTCGTTCAAAAAATTGTCAACTATGAAAATTAAAAAAAACCGATATCTGTTTTATATTTATCAATAAATTTTATATTGGATAAACTGAACAAATCACAATTGAGAACACTCAAAGTTTGTCGTTTTTCATGTATCGAGTCTCCACAACCGATCGTTCCCACATCACTCAAACCTTGGGAAACTAAAAAATTAACTTAAAAATAACAAGATTAAGCATCAATTATCCATTTCAACTCTCCACAACTTATTAACCATTAAAACTCAATCGCTTTCAATTCAAAGTCCGCAATGTACCAGTTCAATGACACCGAATTTGACACGCCGTTGCGGACTTTGACACCCCGCTGCGGACTAGTCTACGTTATGAGTTCAGTTGTATTTTTAAGTCAAATTTTGAGGAATATATTGTTATTTTGATGAAAATAGGGTAAATTAACATTTAAAATAAAGAAAATAACAGTCAGATCACAAGTGAAAAGTCAAGATCATGGGTTTTCAGATGGAAATTGTATGAGATTTCAATTTGAAGTATAGGACGTAAAAATCTTTTTTTTCAAGTTTTTTGTTGAAATTGCAAAGATTCTATCGGAATATCATCTTAAAATCAGTTTTCAGCCCAAATTTAAATTCATTAGTGTTACTAAATGTCATAAGTTCTGAGTGTTTCCATCAAGAATTTCAGTCTAGAACCTTTTCAGTCTGGAGTCTGGAATTCAATGCATCCTTTTTCTACCTGATCAATTATCTGAAAGTCTTTTCATATTCATTTTCAATATACTCATCCTCAATTCAGTTCTGAATTTCAGCAGCTAAAACCAACTCTTGAACCTTCTCCACTATTTCGTAATCCTTCCCCATCTTGCACATCTGAAACACACTCTCTCTCTCTTCTTCTCTATCAACCTGTCTGAAACGAATCAACATGTATATCCATGGCAACAAGGAACCCTCGTCACGTTTGTCTCAAGACATCGGCTCTCGCCCATCCAACCGGCTAACTCCACCCCCACACACAAGCGGTTATTGGTCCGTGAGGCCACGTAAGATCTCACGTCTTCGTCCATTACCCACGGACTACGTCGGGCCGTGTTTGCAGATTTTGGGAGGCGCGTGGATGTTTACTTGTTTTTGATTCTTGGCGGGTTTCTAGAAGAATTTTAGACTATAGGAGTTCTTCTATTTCCAAAATTTTCACTGATTTTTGTAATTTTGAAAGTAATTTAGGTTAAAAACTGAACTGAATTCCTCCTGTTTTTCCAGAATTTTCGTGTTCCATCGGTGTCTGTAAATCTCAAGTTATCACCGATTTTAACCATGGAGTAACATTTTTTTGAAAGCTTGTTTCTTTCACATGGATTAGTTCACAACTTCTGTATCTTAGCCTATCAACATCTGAATCCTCGTTGCTCTCACTTCATTCCTCACCTTATCCTCCGAGAATCCTCCACCTCGGATCATCTTTCCCGCCCATTCAAAACCCAAGTCCGCAAATACACCATCTACAAAAATGAAACGTCACAATTGACAAGCCGTTGCGGAGTCGTTTACCGTATACCTCAGGTAATACGTGATGGTCCGCCCGTGTTTCACGTCGTCGGCCGCTCTCTTCAGCTAGCCAGTACGTGCGGTGTTTGCAGATGTTACATGGTTGCTGGTAGCACTTGTCTGTCTCTAACACTTGTTGGACACTTTGTATTATCGGTTCACGAACTCGTGCCGGGGGATGTTAAAGGCGCATACAATTGGGAATTTTGCGGATTGGTTTTGTAGTTGAAAAAGATCAAATGTTGTATTTTTGAGTTTGACAGATCTGAAAAGAACTGCAAATCCGGTTTTCCGCTTCGAGACTATTTCGTACAAAGTAAATGCTCACCCCATGGCAAATGTTCGAGAACCGATAAAAGTAAAGTTATCCCTGCTATCAAATTGATCCCTTGAGGTATTTACATATCCATATCTTTTCAGGTTCTCAAAAATGTTCCTGATTCATTAGAATCCGGGGTTAATTCCAGTTTTAACGTATTCAGAAACCCCGAAATCCCAAAATATCACTGGTTTTACTTATCGAATTCCTTTCTATTCACCTCCGAAGTTTCATCTCATATCCTTTTCCACCTGAATCCAATTAAATCACTCATCCTAATCTTAAAATTCACAACTCAATTTTCGATAGAAAACGCTTCTCCTCCCCCACATTCTCTCCTCTTGACACCCCGCTTCCAATCAATATTTCCCACACTACTTTATCTGATTCATAAGTCCATAGAACACACTTCTCGAACCTTCCCTCCCCTTAGGTCCGCAATGCACCGTCTGAGGGAACACCGAATTTGACACGCCGTTGCGGACCGGTCTCCTGTTTGGATTGAGCATTTCTTGTCTCAGTTTTTGAACTTTTCGTTTCGGATTTGTTGGGAATTAGTGGATTTTTCTCCACTGATCTGGATAATTGGAGTTGTGGTTTTACAATTAGTTGGTTAGGAATTGAATCAAGTAATGGTCTAAATTAGAGCATTTTAAGATTGGGTCTTGGACTTTGTTTATTCATGAATGTGCACCAAATAAGTGAAATCTTACATTTTGATTCTTCTGATCAGTTCTAGGTTTTCATTACTCCGAATATTCTAATCAATTATTATTTTTTTTCAATTTCGAATCATAGTATTTACGATTTCTCAAATCCTTCTTGAATACGACGACAATCTCTGAATTCCATCTGAATCCTTCAAAACTCTGACCACATTCTTCACTCTCTGCTCCAATTATTCTACTTCTTCCCAAGTCTTCCTCCCTCTCCCCTCGTCCCTCCTCCAATCCAAATATCAAGTCCGCAATACCCCATCTTCTACAAAAATGAAACATCATAATTGACACGCCGCTGCGGAATCGCTTACGGTATACCGCGAAGAGGGGTAATGGTCCGTCTAACGGCATCTGCCGTTCTCTTGACAACCCCATCTAGTCCCACCCCTCTGTCTCCATTGGTCCTATGCAAGATCTGATGAACACGTTGAGAGTGGTCATTGGAGAGCGAGAGAGAGGTGTTCACGTGTTTGCTCTAGTGACACTTGACTATTAAAACTATTAATATTGTTTTTTATTGTTTCTACTGATAGGTTATCGTGGATCCTACTGATTTTCAGGTCTGTCAGAATATTCCTGAAATTCTTAAAGTTCAGGTCGAACAGTTCTGAATCTCAGATTTTTGAACATATCTGAAATTGAAGTGATTTCAAATGTCTCCATGAGATTCTGGAGTTGGAAACTTCAAATTTTTATCATATTTTTCATGATTCCATTCTTTTTCCTCTCAAATACCTTCCCGTTTTTTCTCTGATTCATGAGCGAACCTCAGCTCCGTAGTGCACCGTCCGAAGAAACACCGAATTTGACACGCCATTGCGGACCAGTCTCATACTCCGTTCTACCTCAATTTTTGAGTTCTTTGGAATTTGTCCCGTGATTCATTCAATTGGTTGAGTTGATTCGAATTGCACTTCTGATATCAGTTAATCATGATTTGATCCAGACTCAAGTTTAAACCGAAGCTGGCAAGTGTAATATTTTATTGCGATTTCCCTTATTTTCAATTGATCATGTTGCTTTCTAATTCCTATCTCAATTCTCGCATTTTTGGCCTTCCACCAAGATATTGAACGACCTTGAGCCAAGCTATCTCTCCGTCTCGAAAGTGAACACACAACCAAAAGAAACTGTCCTATCCTTCTTCGTTCTCGATGGATCAACCGTTCGTTTGCCACGTAAGATTTCATGAAGACGTGGAGAGAGGGTATGTGTGCATTGGAAGGCCACATACACTGACTGAGGCCATCTTCTAGTCTTCCCACATACAACTGGATGACGGTCACGTACAGTGCAACAATCTCCCGCTATTTGTGTCCTTCTTGGATTTTTTAGGGACTCATGCTTTCCAGGGGACCAGTCAACTTGTTCTCTGAGTAAAAAGAAAAGCAAAAAGTAATCTTACCGTGAAACCTGTGATAGAGGCGCACCCGTTAGCAAGACATTGGAGCATCATAACTCGGATATCTTCAAAGATTTGAAAGTTGCTTCAACTGAAGAAATCTTTTATGAATATTAATCTCTATTTTGTCAGTTGAAAGCTTTTTGATATTTGCTTTCGGAACCGTGATATACCGCTGCGAATAGGGTGTGCGTCTATTACAGGTTTTACGGTATGTAAATACAACGTGATATTGAATTCCTTCCCCAGCAGCAATATACCTAATCATCATCCCTAGAACCATATTAATACGTCCATTGAATATGAAGTCTTCTGTTGTACATAATCTACCCAAACAGTTGTACACATTTTGTTGGCCAACTGCTCTGTCACTGTTCTTAAGATGACACGACTTGTTGACTATTCATTGTAAATCTTCTCCAGGCATCAGTCTTCTTCCCTGAACACTCATCCATGTTTTCTCAGGACACTTTTATGAAATGAACAAGTCATATTTCACTTGATTGAAATTCAAAAGTAATGCTAAAATCTTTTTTGGAATTCATCATAGTAAAACCGAATATTATCCTTCTTTTTTTCAATTCAGATGCTTGTCTATCTTATAATAATTCAATGCACACATCCACTCAATTAGTACTCCCAATTGCTTCTAACCATTCCCCTTGTCCTTCTCTTAACTCGAAGTCCGCAATGCCCCTGTTCAATGACACCGAATTTGACACTCGGTTGCGGACTAGTCTAACTATCTCTTTATCATCTATTTATAGTCTCATTTTGTTGTTATTTTGAAGGAATTTAGACACTAAAACTTTAAAACTTTAAGAATATATCCTTGAAGTACGGATGAATAGGCTGAATTGAGTTTTATGACAGGGCTTTGTCAAAGATTACGAAATTCATTGTTAGTTTTGACATCAGTTTTTTGTGTAAGCATATAGATGAATCACAATGAAATAAACTTAGAAAAACTAGAAAATTAAGCTTTACAGGTAAGTTTTCTAAAACTGAAAACTGGTAGGCGAGTAAAAAGTTAGATATCGATGTTTCAACAAAAAATATCAGAATTTGAGGTATCATCTTATTGATTTGCTTCTTTAACAAAGATTACGAAATAAGTTTTTTCCTGAAAATAAGTTTTATAGTTATGTTTTTTGCTTTGAAATATGTAAATTTGAATGAAATCACATTCGAAAACATACAAAAGCCTTAAAATCACAGATTTATTCGAGAAATCGGAAAATTTTCAGTTTTCTTTGAATTTTACAAGTTTTTCTAAAAATTCACAATCACGAAATCACATTCTATCCTATCTAATTTCTTGTTTGTTCTTTTCCTTATTGCCAGTCCCCTCTATGCATCCAAACAATATAAGAATGGACCACCAATCTACCAATTACATAACGAATTCTCTTGTACTCTCCAATTTCCCTCACTCCTCAGGATCATTTAATAATTTCAATTTCAATCCACTTTTATATTCCCAAAATTCTTTCTTTGCTACGTAAACCATCGCGTGCTGGTGCACCCGAGACGCACTTTTCCCCCAATGTCTGCATTTCTGAGTTTCCAATTTCTCTATACTCTCTTCTCGCTATGGCGCCCTATTTCTCTTCTTTGTTGTCTCTTGAATTCGCAACACTTTTTGTGAGTAATTAATGATATTTTTTTAATTTTCAGTGAAAGAAAGAGTCGATTGATGAGAGTTTGCTTCACACGGGATTCCCGTATCCCATATCTCATTTAATCAAAGATCAGAAGTTATTCAAACAACAGTTAATCGAAAAGTGAGTGACAATTGAAGTTATAAGACAAAAGTATGTGCTGAAATAGAAATTAGTGGAAGTCATAGAAGTGTCATATAGTTTTTTTGTAAGATTTAAGACGTTCCCGTTGATGAGAAACACCAAATAGTAAGCAATCCTTATTTTGGAGTTATTGAACCTAATTTGATGAAATAAGGCAATTCTTATTCTTACAGAATTCATATTTGGAATATAGTTTATAAGAAGCTGGAATTCCTTGAAGTGAGTGCTATCCTTAATGAGAAGAATTTTCATCACATTTAGCGCTAATTACTATGTCAAAAAGCTGTTTTGAAAAGTAGCATATTGTCAGGAAGATCATAAGGCCATACTGAACCAAAAAAGATAGATTTTTAGTTTACAAGTATATTAGTCCTGAAGTGATGCCATGTTCATTGAAATTTTCAAGCCATAAGGTTTGGTCCAGGAAGGAAAATGTTTGGAAATTGATCCAGAACTCTGTTAGGTTTAGAAACTCTATCATCTTTGTTTAACAACTTTCTAATGTTATTAAAAAACTTGTTTCGTAGCGAACTTCCACTTCTATCATTAGTTTTCACTTATTTCAGGAATGTCGGACGACTTATTCCCAAGAAGACGTCCTCTCAGCCCACTTGATGGGTATGAGGATGAGGAAATCGATGGAAAGATAACGAGAGAAAAATACCTAGCATACAAAGCGAAACTCAATGAGGAGGCTCAAAGAAAAATTGAAAAAGCTTATCTCGATTGGGATCTTCCCCGTAAAAACGATCCACGTACTCCGGAACCTCGTTGGGAGATGACGGAAGAAGAAGAGTTACACTGGAGAAGTTTGCAGAGAGATTTCATCAATGATGAAAAATACGCGGGCTTTGCAGTCACAAACGACCCCGTTCCAGAAAAGGAAGTGGATCCCAAAAATCTACCAAGGAGATATAGACAACCACTGATTTTCTTATCTAATGCGCAAGTTGATAAGCACACGGAGGAAGAGGAGCGGATTACTCAAATGATAAGAGTAGAGGATACCGCTGGGATCAATAGATCATTTCGTCGCATGTACAAGAAAGGAAATGTTAGACCGCGGAATGCTTCTGAAAGACGAAGAGGTCATGATGAAGCATTCTATGATGAGATTTCACAAGATGTTTTGTCGGATGAACCACCGAAAAAGATCAAGAAAACCCCACATGTACCAACAAAAGGTATAGAAAAAGAATGGATCCCGTCAAATAGTGCTCGTTTTGAAAAAGCATATAGTGAAAGATCCAAAAAAAGATCCGAAAGAAGGAGCAGGAAGGCAAAATCTGGATCCAATGTCTCTCAGAAGTCTTCTTCAGCGACTACTGGAGTCCTGGAAAAACCGAAAAAGAAGGAGGTGCGAATTCCACGAGAGCCTGGTGAGTTGTGTTTTGAATTGTTAAAATTATCATCTAAAAGTATTCAAGAAAAGCACAGTCAAAAGTATATTAAGTTTTGTCTTTTTCAGGTGAACATGCCTAACTTTGAGATGGTGTCAAGGTATCATTGATTGTCCCATCATGTAGATTTTTAATGAATCATATAGATTAGACATAGAGCTTCATTTTTAAAGTTGACAACTTTTGTACACAGGCGTTCCTTTGAGAGTTATAGTAATTTTAAGTAGACAGCTCAAAAATCGCACTATTTTGTACTGAAATGGGTCGATTCTCTAGGGAATTCCTGTTCAAAAAAGTTGTCAACTACAAAAATAGAGTTCTACTCTTGATCTGTTTGATCCCATAAAAACCTATTTTGTGGGACAGTTAGTTTTACTTTGCCACACTCTCAAAGTTGGGCATTTTCAACTGAAAAAGCAAAACATGGTATATTTTTGGCCGGTACTGTAGGTACCAAACTGTTGAGAACTTTGGTAGCTTTCCCTGTCCAGGCGCGCGAACTGATCGCATGTTGTGTGTGTTTCTCTTCTCACCCGCATGGCTTTACCCTATTACAAAATTTAGCGAATTTTCTATCCAGCTTTTTGTTTTTTCCTTGTTTTTTTGTCCGTTTTTCTTTTCGTTCACTCAAACAATGTTGTTACAGACCCAACTCCACGGGAGACCAACAAACGGATCCGTGATTGGCTCCAAACAGTTGAGAAGCCGGGTCCTGAACAAAGCAGAGAACGGATTGACTATAAACTGTTCCACAGAATTCCGTTGACCCCTACGGAACGTGTGCAGCATCTGTGCTTCCACCATCCAAAGGATGTGATGTTGACTGAGGAGGAACTAGAGAAAGGAGAGTATTTCTACAATTTGAATCGAGTCAAAGAGATGAGAAAGATTCCAAACGTTGAGGTGGAAGTTATGTCAGAAGAGCCTGATGATGACATGATCGTTGAAAGCGTCAGGATGTCGGATGTGGATTTGGAGAAGGTTGTGAAGAATCCCCCAATGGAATTCTCTGAAATTGGTGAAAATAAGGATGGCTCCGAGCCAATTGATTATGAGGAGCAGTACTTATTATATCAGAAACAACGCCGTAAATCATCGAGACCCCATCGCAGTATTGAAGAGATTCAACGTAACCTGCTAAAAATCAAAAAAATGGAACAAGAAGTCACAACACACCTACTTGAACAATGGTTCGATTGGCAAGAATCCAAAAAAGGAAGACCAACAAAAGATGAAATTCTTGAGGAAGAGTATGACCTCTACCTTCAGATGCATTGTGAAGAATTTGACACACAGCCAATGAATTATAAAGACTATGAAAAATTTTTTGATGAGCAAGTGGAAAAGGAACGCAGTCGACATCCGAAGGGAATGACATGGCAAGAAGCGGAGGATGATGAGGATAACAACGCTTTCTTTGAATTCAAAAACAAGTATGATGAACATTTTGCTGCGCAGAAACGGAAGTGGGAGAACGCACTGCACAGAGCAAAAGAAAGGATTCGAATTCCACTGGTGAAGGCTGAAATGGAAATTGTAGAAGACGAACTCATTGCGACTGCTCATCAATTGAATGAGGACAAATGGAATGGAGATGGAGATTCGGAAGAGTGGGATCAAAGATATCTGAAATATATCTACGGTAGTGATGAGCTCATTGAGCGGACACCATCCATGGATCCACCGTTAAAAGAAACGTTCAAGGAGAAGGTGTTGCGGATTGCAGAAAGAAGAATGTTGCAAAGGAAATTTGAGGTTCATTGTGGAGAATGGTTGAGGGTGTTCACAGAACAGAAAGAAGAACAAGAAAGAAGGGACGCAGAATATAAGAGACAAAGAAAAGAGTCTGGAGAAAAGGAACCTGAAATCCGTGATCCTGACGAAGAGGCCTACGAAGCACTGACAGAAGAAGATAAAAGTGAGTTGGGATTGTGTTCTTCTGATGATGTCATTGTATTGGCTTGTGGTATTATTGTAGCTGATCGTGACGGCTACTTGAAAATTCGGGAACCTTCTGTTTCAACAATTTCTGAACTGACACATGTTCTTCATAATTGCAAACCGAGTCGGCGCGTTGCTCGCTTCAAACTCAATATTATGGCCTGAAAAATATACAAAAATGTAGATCTCGGCGAATTCTATGTCTGTGACCTTCAATGTGCTACGGGCCGGGAAAAAGTGCCAAAAAAGTCATTCTAGCACGCCCGCGGCACATTGACGATTCTTGTAGTAGGCCAGTGACATAGAACTCGTCGAGACCTACATTTTGGTATATTTCTCAGGCCCAGTTTGCAAGGATGATTTTCTTGGTGAAACAATTGAAGCAAAGGTTGGCCGAATTTTTCCGTGGACTAGTTTTTGTCCCTATACAGTAGCTCTGTTATGTAGCATGCCATCAGTGCCACTGTAACCAAACAAGTTTCCATAAATCATGATTTTTCAGAACATATGAATATACTAAGGCTAGACCCAGAGAATGAGGAAGAAACATTCCCTACGCCGGTCCAGCCATGGGTTATGCCCGAAGGTCCTATACCGATACTGGGACCGGAGGTACCCAGAATCATTGTATATGATATACACGACATTGATCGGATGTCGAAAGCAAAGCTGAGAGGAAGAGGGAAGAAGGGCGGGAAGAGAGGTGCTCCGAAGAGAGGATCCAAGAATGCGTTGGAGTCGATTGAAGAGGAGGAAGGAGAAGGTAGGGAATGGTTTCAAATGTGTTTGGTAGCACAGGTGAAAAAAGTTGGCGCGTATTTTTAAAAGGTTGAATAACAGCGCCTGGCAGCGCTTAGTCTGAGACAGTTTTCCTCAAAAACTTGGTAGCTACAACTGAAAACTAAACACTTTATAAAGTCATAAATGATCTCATTCAATTTCCATATTTTACATTTTCAGTTGGAGCCCCAATCTTCAAAGTACCGTTCCCAATCGTTGAACCACCAGCTGAAGTCGTTGCTCCGGAACCTGAGCCAGAGATAAAAAGACATGAAAGACCATGTAAGTTTAATATAATACAATTATCCATATCTTCTCACACATTTCAAATTTTCAGTCTGGAAGGACCTCAAAGATACCGACCCCAGACATCCCAATTACATCAACCCGGAATGGATAGTGGCGGCGACGAAAGAGTTTGGTGTACCGCTTTTACCGAATGGCAGATGTCCCAGTCCGGACGATGACGAATATATGCCAAAGGGAAAATCAGAGTACCAACTGTTCAAGGAGAGAGAGGCGGAAAGACTTAGGAAGTTGGAGCTCATGGAATATTCTGACGAAGAAATTGTGGATGACGATGTTCCAGTGGACCCTGAACCCGTTTCAGAATTCCAGATGGAGTCGAGCCCGATTTCCGAAAAACGGGTATCTCGTACTCCATCAGTTCTCCGTGACGAAGAGCTCAATGAGCCAGCTGCTCCAGAATATCAGTACACTGCAGATGAGTTGCTTGGAGACTTGGAGGAGAAAGTGTTGACAGAAGAAGAAGATACTAGCGGGGACAATGGGCTACTGGAAGACGTCTTGGTTGCAGAGGAACCTATCACAGTCGAGGAACCAATTCTGGTGGAGCCTGAAACTGATTCGGTGATAGTTCCGGAAGAGGAAGCTGCTATGGAGTATGGAATATTGGAAAAGTCGGATGAAGCTATAAAAGTCAAAACTCCTCCAAAGAAAACATCCAAGTCGGTCAAGAAATCTGTTTCAGTTGAGCAGCAATCTGATCCACTTGATGAGAATGCTCTTCTAGATGGAGCATTCGAAGCTCAGGAAGAGATTGATGAGGCTGCACTTTTGGATAAAGAAATTTCAGTTGAGCCAGAGAATCTTGTTATCCCGGAAGAGGACTCTCATGCACTACTTCTTGACGATCCAAGTCTCGTCGAGCCAGAGTCCACTGCACCTGACTTCCAGTATGAGGATCTGGAGAAGGAGTATGGACAGCCAGAAAAAGAAGCTACCCCAGCGCCAGCGCCAACTGTAGTCGAGCCAGCTCCAGATGCACCAAGGAAGCGAGGACGGCCAAAGAAGAGAGTTCCACCACAAGCAGCTGTTGGCACTGTTGCAAAGAAACCAGCTCCTGAAAAAGAGGAGGAACCTAAAGAAGAAACGAAGAAACCAGCAGCAGGAAGACGTGCTCGTAAACCAGAAGAAGCACCTGAGCTTGTCACAGGACCAAGAACGAAGCGTACATACGTCTCTGCGAACAATCCACTTCCACGTGTCCGTGATTTCGTTGAACCTGTGGCTCCAGCAGATGAGGAGCCAGACAGATTGACTGGAGTTGCAGGAGCATGCAGAGCTGGATCACCAGGTGGAACACCAGAAAAGCTGAAACATATGTCCTCTGCCATGCGGAAGCTCATCGAGGTGGATAGAGAGGAAAGCGTGGTTCCCCAGGAGAATGTACCGATTCCGTAAGTTTTTTTTCTTCGGTGGCGTATTATGAATTCAACATTTTCTGGGTTTGCTACGCCCCCTTCTGCGGTCATGTCAGCGCCGCAAGGGGGCGTGGCTAACTTTCCTTGCACAGAAAAATTTGAATTCATTTTAGTAGTGCTCCTTTCACTCCTAATAGTCAGTATTTGAACTTTTGTACAGTACCGCTCAAATCTATATTAAGTTTTGCTTTTATAGTTGAAAATGCCCAACTTTGAAAGTGTGTCACAGTAAAACTAAATGTCTTATAAAATAACTTTTTAATGGATCACACAGGACAAAGGTAGAGCTCCATTTTTGTAGTTGACAACTTTTTTGTACGGGCACTCCCTAGCAAGTTACGAATCGATAAAGTTATTTCTCCCTCAAATCGACCAATTTCAGTACAAAATTGAGTGATTTTTGAGCTGTCGTCTAAAAATGATCATAGCTCTCTACAGAGTGTCCGTACAAAAAAGTTGTCAACTACAAAAATAAAGCTCTAGTTTTGGTCTGTTTGATCCATTAAAAATCTACTTGATGACACAATCAGTATTATCATGACACACTTTCAAAGTTGGACCTTTTCAACTGAAAAAACCGAAACTTAATATACTTTTGAGCGGTATTGTATCTCAAAATCTGAAATTGCTATCAAAACGTTGTCAATTGCAAAAATTTAGTTTAGGACTTGCACTATATTTTTGTAATTGACAACTTTTTGATAGCTCTCTAGGCTTTTGAGTTACGCGCTCTTAAAACCAACCAACATTTTAAATTTACAGAGTAGAGGAGATCAAGACAGAGGATCAGTGGGTTATTCCAGAACCAATCACCCCCTACTCCCGCCAGTCAAAGAAAAGACAGCGTGAAGCGCTCAATCAAAATATTTTGGAAGAAATTAAGGAAGAAATTGAAGGAAATAACCGCGAGAATGACTGTGTCATCGTCTTCGCGCAGGTCGGGCCGCCCATTGTCAAAATAGAGGATGATCCGGAGTTGGTTGTCATGAGGGCAAACTTCAATAATGAACAGTTGACTCAACTGGAGCCAGAGATACTTCCAGTTAAACGTATCGATCCAAAAGGAAAAGAACATCCAACTCACATGTGGTTGATAACTCATAAGATGTGGGAGGGGGTCAACGAGCTCTTCATGACTGACCCGGAGAAATTCTCGAATCTTATGATGATTCTGGTGGTTGACAGCAAAAGGAGAGGCAATGTTTTTAGTAAGTTTTTATTCCGAATCTTTTGTGTTAAAAACTGAATTCTTCTTTTCCAGGGTACGACGTGACGGTGGTTAACAGAACCAGCGAGTTCACTCCAGCATTCATAAATTACTTGTCAGAATGCAGGAAAACTTTGACAATCGAGCAAGAGGAGTGTAAGTTGGAAATGTTCTGAAATATTCAGTTTCTATATACTTTCAATATTTTCAGCCATGGAATACAACACGTTCTTTAAAAGATACAATGAAATGGCGACCGCGTTCCTGGGGGATCACGTAAGTAAAATTGTTAGTTTTCTTGATCAATCCTCATAATTTTCAGCATATCTCTGCTTACATTCTTCATCAAGTTGTCGAAAATATCAAAACAGTCAAAAATGCGATTCGTGAAGATTGCCCGGCTGGAAGTTTGCGAGAGAACGAGAGAGAGGCTCTTGCCACGTGCGAACGAATTCTTATCGGACAATATATTGAATCGATTATGAAGATGGCTCATATCTCACAAGTCAAGTGGGCTACGAATACTCATGTGAAGAGACGATTGGTTAGTTTTCTAGGGGTTCTCATCGCAACATTCATTTTTCAACAATCTTGTCAACCGGTCCAAAACGGGCTGGCGTGTAACTCGCTTTAAACTGAGCTTTATAAGCTGAAAAATATACTAAAATGAAGATCTCGGCAAGGTCTATAACTGCGTTTTACTACGAGCCGTATGGCTAATCGTTATTGCACCGTGAGCCGGGCACATTAAACGAACAGTCCCGTAGTAGGACATCTACATAGAACTCGCTGTGATCTACATTCTCTTATATTTTTAAGCTCATAATATTGCGTTTTAAGCAAGTTACGCGGCATCCCGTGCCGGCTCGTTTTAACCTAGTTTTTCAAGTATGCTTTTTAATGATTTAGGTTTCACTTAGCTCACATCTAGTATCACTATTACAGCTCCCATAAAAAACCAATCAATCTTTCCAGGAAATGATCTACCACGGATGGAAAATGTTCCTCTGCACCGGTGGTTTCTTCCGTCTCCTTCTCGCCATAAAAATGGACAAACCGATTAGTGATGTTTTCCGGAAATACTGCCAGGAGTATGTGGAAGAAATCGATATTCTCTACGCTAGAGCCATCGAGATTTATAAGAAAACTGACGAGGAGGTTCTGAAGGATATGGAGGAGACGTCGGGTATCACGGCAGCTGATATTGCAAAGGTTGATGCTGACATTCAAGTGAAGAAGAGTGAAACGTAAGTTTCTGAAAACTTTGATTCGATTCTAAACGGACCGATTCCCAAGGTCCAGACTAGAATTGCTAATCCTTATTCTCTATATTTCCAGGCACACACATCGCTGCTCCACCTGCTTGATCAGAAGTCAAGATGCCTACTTCTCTAGCAGCGAGCTTCTTGACATTCACGAGAAAATCCACACCTCCGACATGGAAGAGTGCGGAAAGTGTTTCTCGGACTTGTTGGTGCCAGAACTCGTCATGCATCGAATCATTACGCACTACTCGATGCGTGTTCAAGACGACTATTAATGATGATACTCATTCTTTTTTTTACATTGAATCTCAATTTTTTAAATTCTTCACTTTTTTGTAACACTTCTTTTCACATTTTCGCAATATTCCCCACTATTACTTTTCATGTTCTTTTCTCAAAACCATTTATAATTTTCTCACTTTTCTATCATTCCAAAACATTTCACCCCCATCCCACTTACATTTCGACTCATTCGCCCAGTCAAATACCGTTTTCTTCAAAAATTCCATTTTCTATTTTTACGTTTTATTTGCATCCTTTGTAAT
Organism: Caenorhabditis remanei; assembly: GCF_010183535.1. NCBI lineage: Eukaryota > Metazoa > Nematoda > Chromadorea > Rhabditida > Rhabditidae > Caenorhabditis > Caenorhabditis remanei. The sequence goes on from NC_071332.1 coordinate 4,947,195, forward strand.
CGCGCTCCATCGAACATCTCCCCATTTTCCAACTTCGGTGGAGCGCGATTGCAACTACTTCGCTTTGTTTCAACTAAAATATAACTTTTGCTCGTCACAGTGTACATACATTCAGCCATAATAATAATTGAAAGAAATAAAGTTCATGAATTCAACTCCCTGTCTCAAATATTATCAATAACAGATTCGCGACCATCCTCTGCTCGAACCTTCGCCTGAACCACCACAGATTCTTCGAGAACTTCTGGAAGTTGGGAGTCCCATTCCGGAAGAAGTGGCATATATTGTTTCCGGATGTTCGGGTCGATTTTAGGATCTCTGTTGAGTCGACGACGGTTGGATGTTGGACGTGAGGATTCTCCAGATGACATGCAGTGCACCAGTGTGGAGAACTGAAAGAAACGCTTTCTTTTGAGTTATGTACAGTACCGCTCAAAAGTATACTAAGTTTTGGTTTTTTCAGTTGAAAATGTCCCACTTTGAGAGTGTGTCATGGTAAAACTAATAGTCCCACAAAATATATTTTCATGGATCGAATAGACCAAGAGCAGAACTCCATTTTTGTAGTTGACAACTTTTTTGTGCAAACACTCCCTAGCAAGTTACATCTCGACAAAGTAATTTCTCCCTCAAATCGACCCATTTCAGTACAAAATAGAGTGATTTTTGAGCTGTCGTCTTAAAATGACCATAATTCTTCGAGAACTTCTGGAAGTCTCTCGCGCACCCGTAATTCCCGAGTACGGGAGCATAACGGCCAAGTTTGAAATAAAAATTATAAATAAAATAATATACGTGAGACCCGCAAAACACTTTTCGAATACTTTTTTTCATTTCCAAGAATTTTGCATGATAGACAATGTTTCCCGATACCAAACCTGAGTTTTAAGATCATGAAATTCATAACTAAACAAATTCAAGCAGCATTATTTTCTCATAATCGATTAACTGGTTTGCTCAGTTATCCCTCTGTTACATTTGAAGCAAAATTTTGTGCGAGCAATTATTGAGTTCACTAAGTTGAAGTATACAAATAGATCGGGTCCCTATTAAAAGGTAATCGCTACTTCCGGGGGTCGTGAGCCTAGGGGCGGAGCGAGAGCAAGCTTCTGGGCGTCCCAGTTTTAAGGTAATCACTACTTCCAGGGCGCTGAGCACAAAAAAGTTGTCAACTACAAAAATATAGATCTTATCTTGCTCTCCATTGTTGCTGTTAAAGATATTTTGATATTCTTGCTAATTTAGATATGTCAGTTTAAAGATAAACTAGTAATTGATGTCAAGAAAGCTTCCTAGGAGGGTGCAGAGCAGTCAGACACTCTGTTTCTCTGCGTTTCTCTCTCTCTCTCTCTGTTATTGCTATTTTGTGTTAAAACAATTATGATGAAATTATGAATCTTATAAACTCAAGTATTTGGAATTTTTGAATTATCCCGAAAATTCGAATCTAACCAAATTGGAGTATCCCTTTTGTTATTTGACCTACCAAAACAGAAACACTGAATAAAAATAGGAGAAACATGCCTTCAGAAACTTTGGAACTATTAAAAATATTGGTCTGGATTTTCAGAAAATCCAAGTTTTCACGAAGACACGTGGATTTAAAAAATCCAAATGAAATGTTAGTTCACGTTTTTAATTAGAATTCTCAAATTATTTTTTTGTTTTCGTGATTCAAATTTTCTCGAACAATTTTCTTTTCCTGCCGACTACCAGAGTTGTCCGGAATCCGGACTCCGGATTCCGAAATTCCGGAATTCCGGGTTTTTTCGGCGTTCCGGTTCCGGTTCCGGTTTCCGGAAAATGAAAACTTTCATTCCGGTTCCGGATTCCGGATTCCGGTTTTTGAGTTTCCTGTTTCCGGATTCCAGAAGTTGAAATTTATACTTTTTCTGAGTTTAAAAGACAACTATAGTACTTTTCCGGTTTTGATCCTAAAAAGTAGTTTTAAACTTTATTTATCATTAAAAACACTCGAAAAAAATGACTTGGCCTTGCAAATTTATCGACTCATCCCGAATTCCGGATTCCGAAATTCCGGAATTTCGGGTTTTTTCGGCATTCCGATTCCGGATTCCGCATTTCGAAAATTTGATTCCGGTTCCGGATTCCGTATTCCGAAAAATGTAAAATGGCATTCCGTACAACTCTGCCAACTACCCTACTCCCTTTTCTCTTTTTTGTTTGACTCCGCCCATTTCGCACGTAAAACATAGCAGACGGCGGAACCCGTAGAATGTCGGGTGCTGCGTCGAACGACCTTCTGCCACCCAAGAAGACCTTTGGATTAAAATTAATTTTTCGAGAGGTGCTCGTCAGGGCATCGACAAGTAATGAAGTATCCAATTACTTCACTTTTGGAGTTCTGAATTTTCAGCAATGATGATTCAGAATTCGAAAGTGGGGTAAAATAAGGGATAGATGAGGGGAAGACATTGAGTGTTATTAAGAAGAAAATATTATATCCAGCTGTGAATCCATTAGCCAGTTGCGTGCCAAATGTCTCATTTAGAATGCACCGCCCGGAAATTCGAATCATCTTCACTTTTGACAAGCGTCTTCTTGTATTAAAAACAATTTTATTATTCTTGGCAAAATGTCAGAAGTCGTTTCAACAACATCTTCGGCGAGACGAGAGACTTTGGGTGGTATTGTGTATAGAATTTATGTGAGTTTGTGTTAAATTAGATAGAGAGGGTGTCAAAGGGAGCGATTCGAAAAAAGCTTTTTCTGATAGATCTTGTTAAGATTTTTTGTTTAATCTAGTTGACAACTTTATGATTACTGAAATCATCTGGAAGATGTGAGCCAGCAAAGATAATAAGGAAAGAAGCTACACTCCACAACTTCTCCGCTATCTATTTCCCAAACCTGGAAAAGTGACTCAAAAACTTGTTTTGAAAATAAATTGCAATGAATTATCTTTCGATAGCTATTTCAGTTTCTGATATATGGTCTCTTGAAAATAAGAAAATGAGATTATGCGCGCATTAAAGATTTTACGGACCACAAACATTTACAATGTTTAGAAGTGTGGTTCCCATATTGAGCGAATTTAGATCTTCAACTTTGTAGTTGACAGTTTATCGTGAAATGTAATCAATCTCAAAATATGAACTGGCAAAGACAAGTAGTAAAAGCTACTATTACCTCCTAAATATCTGTCAAATACAAAAATGAAGAATCAAGTTTGCTCAACATTTATGTGGTAACGCTACAGTTTCATAATTAAATTCATTTTGTAGATAAAATCTAGATCTCCATTTTTGTAGTTGACAACTTTTTAAAAGCTCTGCACGCTTACTAGATATGCGTCTTCAAAGATAGGTTGATGAAGTGACGAGAGTGAAGGGAAGCAGAGAAGTCAGACACTCTAGCTTCTCTGCACTCTCTTCCTCTTTCCCTCCCTTATCTTGCTCAGCTATCAAATAGTTGTCAACGACAAAAAACAGAACTAATCTTGGTGAGCATAATAGTCAACTTTTTGAGAGCGATTCTAGTTTCTGACATATGAGGTTATTTGTATTAGCAATGAGATGGAGAGCGCGCAAAGAAGCTCGATCTGCCAGAGCTATTGAATCAAGTATCCAATTCCAGGCTCTCCGTGGATGGGTCCGACGAGCTCGCAAACGACTTCACTTATTTCGAAAAAACGATGTGGACATCGAAACGAATTTCCGAGAAGCAATACGAGAAAATCCAGAAGAAGAGGAAGAAAAGTCTGGAATCTTTCACTTTACCGTTGACGAGCACTCGAATTCCTTCTATCTCTGGACTTGTCTTATCAGTCTCGTCGCCATGCACCCTCTCATCTTCACTGCTCTTTCAGTCTTCAACGATATTCATCCGTTTCTTCGAAGAACTGGACCGTTCAATTTGATATTCGACTTGTTGAATATAATGGACTTGATTGTGCACACAAGAATTGAATATGTGGAGAATGGCGTGGCAGTGAAGAATTTGTCAAAGTTGATGCATCACAGATTGAAGTCGTGAGTGGAGAGGAGAGAGGGGGAGGGGGGAAATCAAGAATATAGATAATTACAGGAAATTCTTCATTCTGGACGTGATTGCAGTGGTGCCTGCTGAGTCGTTGGAAGTTTTTGGGCAGAGTTTCTTCTGGGCAAGGATTAATAGGCTGACGAAGGTAAAATCTTACATCTAGAAGGTTACAGAAATCGAGGTTCAATCAAATCTGGAGAAACTTTCTGCAATTTATTAGAAGATTCAAAGATTTCAACTTTGGCTATTTTCAGTGAAAAATGACCAACTTTGACGGTGTATTTCGATGTTACCTGAATGTCTAAAAACTTTATTTTGTATGGGTTGGACAGAGCAAAAATAGCACATCATTTTTGTAGTTGGTCATTTTTTTTGTAGGGACACTACCATGAAAGTTACAGGTAATCAAAGCCATTTCTCTCTGAAACCGAGTAATTTTAGTGAAAATTAGCGATATTTTGGAGCTTTTCACTTTGACTAGTTAAAATGTATGTGCTGTTTTTGCTCTGTTCAGCCCATACAAAATTGAGTTTATCGGATATTCAAGTGGCATCGAAATACACTGTCAAAGTCGGCCATTTTCCACTGAAAACATCCAATGTTGATAAACTTTTGAGTAGTACTGTAGTCCCTGCTCATAGGTCAATCTCGGAACCACAATTCTCTAAAGCAATTTAAATTCTGCTGCCGTGGTTTCCAAGTCCTGGTTTTGAAACCTCCTTAGTTTCGAAGCGTCTCAGTTTTAAAGTGACTCTGACCAAACGCAATGTGAACTTATTAATTGTAATCCGGGGATTTCTGATGTAGGGCAACTTTGTCTTCACTGACTAAACGCTCCGTCTCGATTTTACTCTGGACAAAATCTCCAAAAAGGCTCAGAATCCTCTCGTCTTCTGCTTCCCAACTATATATATAAAAACTCAATTACAGTTAGAGACCGCAACATTTTTTTCAAACTCAATTTTCCACTAAAATTTCCATCCTGGCCTGTTCTTCAGGTATATCGAAGTTCATTCCCAATTTTTTTTCCGAAAATATTCACACTCTCCGAAGTTACAGGACCTTTTAGTCAGCCATGGTTTCTACTGAATTCTCTTGGAGATTACTTTTTTTTCCTGACCACGCAAAAAATATTTTCTGTTTTCACGTTCAACCCATCAAATTTTTGCAAAATTTGGGAAAGTTCGAACCAGAAACCCTTTGATTCAAAACCCAGCGTGCACAGGCAAACCGCTCAGGATGAAATTTGGTCCAAACGCGGATGAACACTCGGTGTCAAAACGATACCAAAAAAGACATCAAATTTGGTCCTAATTTGGACCAAATTTGATACTTGGCGGTGGGCAGCGGAAAAATTGGGCAGGGGTTCCCCGGATCAGAATTTTCTGGTTCTTTCTAACTGTAAGAAGTGATGAAGCAGCAAACAATTGTATCAATGTATATAAATATTTATTTTACTCAAGCTTGTGAAAAAAAACATGGGGAAAATTTAGAAAAGTTGTAGCAAATTCGAAGTTTATGCATTTTTGATTTTGCTTCTTGGTCTGCTTCCGAGGTCCCATATATCGACGACTATCTGAAAAAGGTCCTTTTTGATTTTTGTTTTAATTTTGAAAGTGGCAATCTTATTGGAACATTTTCATAAATCAAATTGAGATTTTTTCAACCGTACTTTTTTCTAATTGTAGAGCAGAGGCCCTGTACTTTGAAATATTTTTTTGTTCAAAATTGAAGTATAAGCGCAAAAAGTGAAATAATTTTTGTATTCTTTTTCGAAACTTTACAAAAATTTTGAATTTATCATTCAATTATTTTTTTTCAATTACCATTTTAATCAAAAAAGTTGTTTCAAAACTACGGAATTCTCATGTTATACAAAGTAACTTACAGTTATGAAAATAGAGCAAAAATACATAAGAATGGGCTGGCCAGAATCGAAACATTGAAAGTTCTTCTAAAAAAAAAACAACGATAGCTATTTTTTTCAGTTTTCGAAACGAAACTCACCTCTATGACTTTTGAATAACGTAGTTCCTCACTTCACTCTAATTGGTAGACGTTTTTTGAAATTAGTTCACTGAAATTGAGTTATTTTTGATGAAAAAGCGAAAAATCTTACACGAAAAACGAAACAATTGAAGAAAATGAAATAAAAATTGAAAATGAATGAGTGCCAACTCATCCACATTTCATCCTCACTTCATCCTCGGCGCTTCTGAGATCCCCCCAAAAATGAGGACGCCCGCATCTCACCCGCGTTTCATCCTCAAAACCTCTTTGAGCCGCGTAGGATGAAATTAGGCCCTCATTTGGTCCTAATTTAGTCCTTCGCCCGCGTTTGACCCGCGTTTCATCATCAGCGGTTTGCCTGTGTGTTATCCTCTGAACTAAATGACCACAAATGTGACGCTGATAATAGGATAATATATTATTGACGTGATTTTTTTTAATTCAGGAGAATTTTTTGAAGGATTTTCAGCATATTTCGAGATAAAACATCAAATATCTAAAGTTCTACAATACGGATTTTTTAATTTCTAAGTGGGTCTAGATCGAAATTTTGCGTAGATTCTGATTCCGTCAAGAAACGATGCGAGTCTGACTTGCATTAACCTGAACTGTCGGAAAAACTACTTTTCTTTTTGAGCCTGTTGTCTTCCGACACCGAAAAAACCACATTTTACGAATCAACGGCTTTCCAAATCTTGTCCCCAGGTACCTGAAGAGATTTCCGAAAACAATATGTCAGAAAATATACAGGTAATCACTGTAAATTTTTTGAAGTGATGCCTCGAAGTTCAGCTGGCTCCCAAAAAAATTCTACAGCACGAAATTTAAATTTTCTTTCAAAACCTATTAGGGTATGTCCAGAACTACTAGAAACAGTAAAAAAACGATGCGAGTCTGACCTACAACGATCTCAACGTGACATTTTTCTGAGAAAAGCAAAACGTTTTTTGAGTTTTCTGAGAAAACTAAACATTTGGGTGAAACCAAAGTGTGTTCATTGAATTCTACGTACTCGATTACATAGGGGTCAAACGTTTTTATTCTGTTTTAGAGTACTGGGCTCTCAGGGCAGACCGTCAAACATTCTGATAATCTCCCCATGACGTCCCAAGAGAAGAAAATGAAAAACTCCGCCCACGTTCATTGCGGTCCCTAATTACAGTGCTACCGTCTATTCGACTTCTCCACTCAAACCGACACCCGAACAACGTCTCCTCACGCATTCGGCCTCTTCAAACTCATTTTTATTTGTCTTGTCATTTTCCACTGGAATGGATGCCTCTATTTTCATATCAGCAAGTTCTATAATTATACAAGTGAGTTATAGGCCACATGTACTAGTAATAATAATGTTTCCAGCTGCGAGGCTGGAGCATTGGATATTCTCATATGACAAAATTATCAACCCAATCCTTGCTGCATGTGTCACGGATATCCCTAACGACAAAGACTTTTGTGATACCGATGACTTTCTGATAACTCACCTGCCGGATAATGAAGTGCAAAGTACCGTAACCAGTTTTATGGACACTTGGAACAATAAGTAGGCTCTCAATTTATCTCTCTCAACTCTGAAGTGTATTTTCTTTCAGAACCAGAACCCTGAAATTCGACAACTTTTTCCGTCAATACGCCCTAAGTTTCTATTGGTCTGCACTCACTTTGGTGACACTTGGCGAGCAGCCATCTCCATGTACAACATTCCAGAATGCGTTTGAAATTGGGGATACTCTTCTGGGATTAGTCATTTTTGCGGTTATTGTGGGAGATGTTGGTAACATGGTGGTGGCGATAAATTTGAGGAAATCAGAGTTTGAGAATGTGCTGGATGGATGCAAACGGTTCATGGTTTACAGGTTAGTTTATTTGGAAGTTAGCTCATGTTTCATATCTTTGCATTCTTCTGAGATATTAACACGGCATGCTTCTTACAACCGCGCTCTACCGAAACCGAAGAAAATTGTGTGCGAAACTGAGAGACTCAAAGAATACAGGGACATTTTTTAAGGTAATTTCGGTGGAGCGCAGTTGTAAGAACTGTACCGAGCTATATTAATATGAGACTTAGAATAAGAATCCTCTGATAATGACCGGAGAAGAAGGATCTCCCACTTTTTATGTTCATATCTCAATAAATTGCAAAGTTATCGAAACGTTGTTAATTACAAAAATGTTTTACAAATTGAGAACTATATTTTTGTAGTTGACTACTTTTTATATCTTCTCAAGTTCCTGAGATATCAGAATTAGAAGAAAATTCGCTGCTTGCGCGGCGCGACCACATTATTTCTTCACACCGACATATCTCGGTAACTAATTAAATTATCAAAACATTGTAAATCAAAAAAATATAGAAAAAATCTAGAGCTACATTTTTGTAGTTGAAAACTTTTTCATAGCTCTTCTAGTTTTTGAGATATGAGCGGTCAAAGTTGAAGAGAGAAGGAAAGAGACGCAGAGAAACGAGGGTGTCTGCTTTCTCTGCGTCTCCTCCCTCTTTACCTTCCAGTAAACCATCTCCAAAGGCGTGTATCTTAAAAGCGTGAAGAGCTATCGAAAAGTTGTTTACAACAAAAATAAAGCTCCAAAGTTGTTCTTCATTTTTGTAGTAAAAAACTTTTGGCTAGCTTTTTTAGTTTTTAAGATATTTGAAATTTAGAAGTTGTATCTGACGTCTTTCAAAAAATTCTTTTTTCAATTCTCCCCTTTTAATTCCAGAAAGGTCCCCAACCTTCTCCGAAAAAAGGCGGTCGAGTACTTTGGCTATGTCTGGGCTCATGGTGGAGCACAAGTTGATGAAGAAGAAATCGCCGAGTTCCTTCCACCCCGACTCTTCGGTGAAATCGCGGTGGAGATTCACATGGACACTTTGAAAAAAGTCAAGTTGTTTGAGGTCGGACAACAAGCATTACTCATTTGTTTTTTTGTGTTTTCTTGTAGGATTGTGACCCGAGACTGTTGTATGAGCTCATTTTGAAGCTACAACTACGAGTGTACAGGTTGGTTTCGGGGAATGATGAGAAGGAAAGAGTGTTTGTTTATGTTTTGTGGTCTGGGTTCAATGAATCAGCTCTTTTGAAATAGTTATAGTACAGAAACTATAACCAACCAAGACACCTGTAATATAGCTTCATGGATCGTAGTTGTACGGAACGGCATTTTTCGATTTTCCGGAATCCGGAACCGGACTCACAAAAAACCACTAATTCCGGAATTTCGGAATCCGGAATTCCGAATGATTTGATAAATTTGCAAAAACAAGTCATTTTTACGAGTTTTTTCAATGATAATTAAAATTTAGAACTACTTTTAAGAATCAAAACTGAACAAGAAGTACTATATCCGTCTTTTAAACTCAAATTTTTTGTTCAACTCCAACTTTCGGATCCCGGAAATAGGAAACACAAAAAACCGGAATCCGGAACCGGAATTCCGGAATTCCGGAATCCGGACAACTATGGCATGGATGACAAGTTCTCAAAGAGCTAGAATTCGAGATACAAGTCTTCAAACCAAAGGGAAAGAGGAAGAGAGTGCAGAGAAGCTAGAGTGTCTGACTTTTCTGCGTCTCTTCCTTTTTATCTGTGGAACAGCACACCAATCTTTGAAGACGCATATCTAGTAAGCGAGCAGAGCTTTTAAAAAGTTGTCAACTAAAAAAATGGAGATCTAGATTAGATCTACAAAATGAGTTTAATTGCGGAACTGTAACATTACCAGGAAGATTTTTTGACTGCCTCAAAGTATGCCTACATTTTGTGAAAAGCTATCTCTGACTCCACTCTTTTTTCCAGCCCCATGGACTACATCTGCAAAAAAGGAGAAGTCGGAACTGAAATGTACATTGTCAAGGAGGGTTTTGTGGAGGTTGTCAGTGAGGATGGCCAGACGGTAGATCATAACTTCTGAATACTGCAAACCCAAGAATTCCAGATCTTTGTAACACTTCCCGCCGGGTTTGTGTTCGGCGAGTTGTCGATTCTGAATATTCCAGGGAACAAGAATAAGAATTTAAGGACTGCTTCGGTTAGGTCCAAAGGGTAATTAATCATCTTTTTAATTGAAAGCGACAGCAATTTGCAGATACTCTGATTTATATGTTCTGGATAAGGAAGACCTTTGGGAAGCGCTCCGAGAGTATCCACAGGCCAAGGACTCTCTGATAGAAAAGGGGATTCAGATTCTGGAAAAGGATAAAATGATTGACCCGAATATGGTAGATGATGAGGAAGGAGACTTCGGAGGGTCTATCGAGGAGTATTTGGAACATTTGGAGAAGGAGATTCTGAAAATAACAACGATTGTGGATGACGCGGAGAAGAGTATTCATGTGAGTCATTACAGAAGAGGAAAATAATTTGGTATTTTCGGTATTTTCAGACGTCTCAACAAAGAATGAAAACTCGATTGTTCGGAATGGAAATGGAGCTGATTGGGGAGATGAGAAGAATGGGAAAGGGGAGGAAGAATCGATGGAAGGGAGTGACGACGTTCTAGTCATTCAAAAAGTACAAAATGATTCATTTTTGGTTTGGCACGTAGATTCTTCTAATAAAAGACGTCACTTGATTTTTCTGTTTCAGTTTTTGTACAGTTTCCGCTCAGTTGGTCTTGATGAAAGGATTCAATTTAACATCAACTTTGAGAACCCATCTTGTATCTTATAAACGGCCGAACAGTTTCAAATTTTAATGTTTTGTATCAAGCAGATCCAGATCTACATTTTTGTAGTTGACAACTTTTTGATAACTCTCCTAGTTGTTGAGATATGCGCAGTTAAAAGTCTAGTCCACCATTTCTTTTACTAAAAAACTATCAAGTTTGAGAGAACGTAACACAGACATGAACATCCCAATCATTTCGAATTTTAGTGTCATGTATGCATCTCATTTAGATCTTTATTTTATCAGTTGAGAAGTATTTTATTGCTCTTCTAGTTTCAGAGATATCCCAATTCGAAGTTGGTCTCCAAAATGAGAGAGTGGCCTCTGAAACCTGAAAATCTCTATCTATCAATGTTTTTTCCAATACTATTCGTAACCCAATTATTGTAACTTTTTAATGCATTTTGTAGAAAAAGTTTAATTCTTCATTTTTGCAGTTGACCACATTTTCATAGCGGATCATGTTTTCGAGATATAACGGCTTAAAGCAAGAACCGTTTGGAGCCGAGAGACGGAGAAACGCTGAGAAGTCAGACACTCTAGCTTCTCTGCGCTCTCCCACACTCACAATTTCAGATGAATATCTTCAAAGTCTTATAAATTTGAAACTTTTCTAACGTTTTCAACTATATCAACAGAATCTCAAAGTTTCGAAAAAGTGTGATCGACTAGGTTTCCCAATAAAACTTCAAATACCAATTTCCCCGTTCTCCTATTTCTCTTCTATCTTTTCAAAACCTTCCTCTTGCCTAACCTAACCATTGAAGTGACATCACACCAATGTATTTTTGATCTTTATCAAGGCGTATTTTTCTGAATTCGGGGGAAACTTTGAATAGGGAGAAACCAGTTTTTCGAATTTTTTTGGTATCGAATAAATAAGAGAACTTTGGAGGAGAAGGGATGGAACCCTATATTGGTTGTGTAGATCACATCTAGTCCTTTATTTTTGTAGTTGACAACTTTTTGATAGCTATTCACGCATTGGAGATATAACGGTTTAAAGATGGTAAAGTTAGAGAGGAGGAGGGCGCGGAGAAGCTAGAGTGTCTGACTGTCTGCGTCTCTTCTCTCAACTTTTCATCTGTCGCAACTTTTCAACACACCAATCTTTGAAGCCGCATATCTTGAAAGCGTGAAGAGCTATCAAAAAGTTGTCAACTACAAAAACAAAGATCCTGACTTTTTCTTCATATTCCCCAAGTTTCAGATCAGTTGAGTTATTCCTCTCAGATGTATATAGCTTCAAAGTTGACTGTTCGCTTTCGATCACTGAATTTTCTCTCTGGAAAGATTTCCCATGCAAATATTACGTGTGTTGAAAACCATTGAAAACAAATAAATAATTGATCCAATTTTCACTTTTTCTCTGTCTTCTCGTAATCTCCATCTCTCTCGTGAAGTCCTTCTGAACAAACATGAAGAGTCAACATTGTGTTTTCTTTTTGACTCACCCCTCTCTCTCTCACATTTTTGATTTTTTTCGTTCTTTTTTCCCATCTTGAATTCTGTAGCGCTATTGAATATTAAATTATGGTTATTTTCTGTAAGACAAAGCGCCCGAAATCTTGAAAACTGAAAACAACACGCTGGTTCCACTGTACAAAACAATCCCTCCCGCCCCCACCCATTTTCTTTTTTCGAAGAGAACAATAATACAGTTCTTAAGACACACTATAAAGGTATAAAGGGGACACAGACAGAGGAGAAGAGGCTAATATATAACGGGCGGGACAAAGAAGAAGATGGAGAAAAGGTGAGAAGATATGGTCTGTTTCTCTCTACTCCCTCTCCACTTTACGTGATTTCTCGTCTCTCCTGATTTTCCTTTTCTCTCTAGTTGTCTTATATATCCTTGAGAAGAACTTGGTGTTTCATTTTCAATTCATAGGGAACTACTTTTTTTTAGCTCTTTTTCTAGACACTTGTCACGTCTACTTTTTTTGGTTTTTTGGTCGGAGAAAAATTGTTCGGAGACCTCCGGAATAACGTTTCTATGGCTTCACTTGGTGGATTTGGTTTTTTTCTGGTTTTTCCAACATTATACAATTTTCAATGTTCTGTGTTTTTCTGAAAATCAGATGTTTCCCAATTTTTGGATATTGTTTCATCAAGTTTTTAACTTTTTTACAAACTTTATATCTTATGTAGTGTATCTTCACCAAAAAAGACGTCTTCAAACTGTATTATACCAATTTTCCGGTTGTTATTAGACTTCAATTTTTAAAAAGTGTATATGGTAAAAGAGTGAAAATCATGAGGATTCTGAACTTGTTTTCAAAATTTTACCAGCATCGAAATTGACTGAGATACACTGTTTTGAGTACAATCTTTCATACGTTAAGTTAACAAACTCCTCAACTTTTTTCTACAGTATTCCTCTTAAAAATTGCAGTTTTCATCAGACTTGTCTGGTTACTCGTTTTTTCCCAAAATTTTTGAAAATAAAAGTGTTTAAATTATCATACGTTTTCACGTCTTGATTGAATATTAACTTTTGAGTCGGAATCTAGCTTTTTTCAAAAAAAAAAATCAAAAAATTCAAATTTTGGTTCAAAACGGACCGGACCGGCCCGTGACAAGTCCAGTTTTCATACATTTTGCATTTGATTGAATCCCACAATTAGTCATTCAGAACAGTTTTGTAAAACGCTGTTGTAAAAAATGTATAATTTCTGACTGAACAAAGCTTCATTGAATTCTTGATGCTCCTGTTCTGAAATCGTATTGAAATTGGTATTGTACGATATATTCAAAATCTTCAGAATGCCAGATTTCAGCTATTTTAGTTTGTCAATAGAATGATATTTTCCAAGGTTCAACTATTTTGAAAATTATCAGCTTGCCACAGCTCTTACAAATGTGCTCCACCAAAATCCCTTGAAAAATGTCCCTGTTTTCTTTGAGTCTCTCAATTTATATCACAACTTTCTTCGGTTTCGGTAGAGCGCGGTTGTAAGAAGCTTACCTAGAGGAACATTATAAATTGTCGATGATTCCTTAATTATATTTAAAACCTTCCAGACTTTTCAACTGATAACAATTGTTGATTATTATTTCCTCAAACTGCTGACTTGTTCTTTACACATTTTTCAATGAAACACACAAATAAACAAGTCAGTTCACACCACACCACACAAAGGCTCTCGAAGCAGCTATTGTGTTGTTATCGACCACAAAACAATCCTCCCCATCACTTTCCATTATTACACCATCTCCGCTTGATCTCCAGATATCTGCAATAGTTTTTTGAAAACCGGAAGCAATGGAAACATCAGAGATGATTCTTTGAGATGTACCCGCAATATCCATTACATAATTATTGACCACTTTACAAGAAGCATCTCCTTCCACCGAAGTGTCATCATCCATTTTCTTTCTCTCTCTCCAAAAAATATATATTTCCCTTTCTTTTTTTTTCAAGTTTTTAGTTGTCCCGCCTCTATCACAGTAGTCTACACATTTTCATTTTTAACTCCTCACCTTAGATTTTTGGAACATACTCTATTATAACGGCATTCCAGTTTTTTTCCAGTCCAAGATTTCTATCTCTATTTTACACCTCTTTCAATTACACTCTATATATTTTTTGGCGTGCTGCCCTCCCATAGATTTTCAACTTTTCTCTATTTCTATTTTCCCCAAAAAATTTTATTTCACATTTCTTCAAAACCGTCAAATCGTGCGTTTCAAAGTTTTAAATCAGCTGAATCAATAGAGGAATTTTGCAGAAATAGACAAAGCATGGGTTCACCGCGAATTCAGAATTTCAAACGGCAAACCGTATTGCACAAGGGACAGAGGTAAGTGCGCTCTATTGGAATTCATGGGAAAATTTTTCAAATTCGGGTGGAGAAACCATATTTCAATGAATAAAACTTTGGTTTTACATGTAAAGTACAAGTTTGCAAGTGCGCTCTATTGAAACTTCAAAAGAACTTCAAAAAATGAGTAGCGTGTGTTCAGTGGAGCGCAGATACTTAACTTCCCGTTTTCCAGAAGTTGTTTTTTTGAACTTAAAGTTTTGAAATCTGTTGTTTTCGGGTTTCTGACGGTTTTTGACATAGTTAACGCATGTCTGTAAAAGTTCTCTATCGTCATATTTAAAGCAACTACAAGAAAACCCGTAAAACACGATTTTCGATTTTCTCAGTGATACCTTCCTTTGTCCTAACCTCCCGATGTTCCAGAACTCGCCTCCCAGCTACTTATGTCGCTCCAGAAGACGTCTCCATTTGGGACATCATCCGCCCTAATCTTGGCAAAGACTTCTCCAGATTCACGGTGCCCGTCTTCATGAATGAACCGCTCAGCTTTCTCCAGAGACTCTCTGAAAACGTTCAATATAATTATTTACTCGAAAAAGCTGCAAAGTGTGAGGATGAGTTGCAGCGAATGGAGGTTTGATTTCGTCTGAAATTTTTTCTGAATCATGGAATTTTTTCAGTATGTTGCTGCATTCGCTCTTGCAACTGTCTCAGCAAATCATAAAAGAATGTCAAAGCCGTTTAACCCGCTACTCCTCGAAACTTTCGAGTTGGAGAGGTAAGCTTTTTATATTTAATTTTTCATCAAATTCTCTTTGCAGAAACGGCGTCCGCTTCCTAGCCGAACAAGTATCCCATCATCCACCGATTTCGGCTGTCTACGCAGAATCCGACGAATTTACGGTGGAGGTGAGTGAGTAGTGTGTTACGTAAACGTCCTCCTCTAGCCTAACCGGTCTCCCCTAGATTACGCATGAAGTGAAAGTGACCAACGTTGATTTTTCTTCTTTTTTGCAGGGTACTGTTGAACCGACACTCAGTTTCTGGATGACCAAATTGATTGCCAACCCGCACGCGCATCTCAAATTGACTTTTAAAAAGTGAGACATTCGAAGCTAATTGGGTATAATGAGGGAAGGGAAAGTTGATCCAAGTAAAGTAATGGAAAGGGAGACTTTGAAAGCGTGAAACTTTGACACAAACGATTTTCGAGTTCTGAAATTTTGCAAGTGTATAGTGCAGTTCAAGAATTTCATTTTTGTAGTTGACAGTTTTTTCAAACGGGCGGTCCCTAGAAAGATACAGCCCTTTCAAAAATCTGGTCGAAAATCGTTTTTCAAAATGAATCTTCAAGCTTTGAACAGGTGCTAAAGAGCCTAGAACAAAGAAATTGAAAATTCTAAAAAGAAGAGAATAAATCTAGATCTACATTTTTGCAGTTGAAAACTTTTTGATAGCGGTTCACGCTTTTGAGATATAACCGTTTGAAGTAGGATCCTCTTGGCGTCGAGAGACGCAGAGACACAGAGAAGTCAGACACTCTAGCTTCTCTGCGCCCTCTCCTTCTCGCATGTTTAGTCCCGTATTTTTTACTGAAAACAATAAAAAGATGCTAACTACAAAAATGAAGAGCTAGATTAGAGGATTTCAAAAATTGCAATTTGAAAAAAAACATGGAACTATTTCAGAGCCCAGAACGGACTCTCAAAGTAAACTGATTTCCTTTGAGAAAGACCAATAACTAAAAATCAGATTGTAGGCTCCTCCCCCTCTAACCAAATTAACCTTTTCAACTTATTTTCAGAACCGGTGAGACGTACTCTTGGTGTGCGCCAAAGTGCGCCATCTACAATGTGATAATGGGCAAGATGTACATGAACTTTGTAAGATTTCAACCCCCCATTAGACAAAAACAAGTTCCGAAATATTTCAGACAAGTCACATGAAGATCGAATCATCCGGAACGTACGACGCGGTCTTCTCGTTCGACAACAAAGGATACTACAATCATAAAGGTGGAGATGTTCACGTGGAGGGACACGTCTTCGAAGGGAAGAATAAGATCAAGGCGTTGTATGGAAATTGGACACTTTTCTTGGCTTCTTGTGATCAAGACGACTTCAAACATCATCGAAAAGAGTATGTGCAGATGTTCAATGAGAGTGTTCTGGAGAAAGATCAGGGTCCGGTGATCCCCGGTTCGAAGATCCTTTGGACAGCTAACCAGATTCCAAAACTTTTCGATGATCAATTCCATTTCACCAACTTCACACTGTCACTCAACGAAATGTATCCGGGAATGAGTGACAAGTTGGCACCGACGGATAGTCGTCGTCGGAAAGATATGAAGGCGTTGGAGGATGGGAAGAACGATGAGGCCGAGGAGTTTAAGCACAAGTATGAGGAGGAGCAGAGGGAACGGAGAGCCAATAAGACGGGCAATGTGCCGATGTGAGTTGTTTTTCATTAGAAAAAAGTGAACTTCGAGAACGCTCCACGATACCACGTTGAGCCCTGGAATTCCCAAATTTTAGGACAATACTAAACAAATCTGGGCCTACATTTTTGCAGTTGAAAATTTTTTGATAGCTCTTTACGATTTTGAGATATTTAGGTTTGAAAGTGGAAGATTCTTTGAGACACCCGCTTCCGACAACTCAGTTTTTACAGCGCATATCTTAAAATCCAACGCAGCTATCAAAAAAGTTAAAACTACAAAAATGCCCTAGTTTCAATCTTTATTTTTGTAGTTGACAACTTTCTGATAGCTATTCACGTTCCTGAGATACAACCGTTCTGAAAGTTACACATGCCTGTGAGAGATGCAGACAGCCAGACACTCTAGCACTCTCTTCGCTCTCCGCTCTCGCCGGTCATCTTTAAGGTGAATATCTCAAATGTGAACAGAGCTATTAAAAAACTGTAAACTACAAAAATGTAGAGCTAGATTTGGTCTACGCAAATAACTAAAATTCAAAAAACCCCCCCGAAGAACATTGCCTTTTTCCAGGTGGTTCGCGAAAGACGACGATGGTCACTGGAGCTACAAAGGTGACTACTGGGCACGCGAGTTCTCTAACTGTCTCGATTTATTCGAATCCGGTGACAACAACAATAGCACTCGCTCCAACTCGTCGTCTTCCTCGACGTCTTCTGCTGATTAAATTCTAAATGTGTGTCCCGTTCAAAGTTCGCTTATGGGTATTTCCTCGAAAAATGTCATGGTTCCTTTTTCACAATCGAATGTATAATGAATGTCTTTTTCTGTTTTTCTTTTTGTTTCAAGTGAAAAAAAAAACTCTACTTTTGCAAAACATTTCAAAACGGAAATTGGAAAAGGGGAAGAAGGAGTAATGAACACTGAGTCAGTCACCCTCCTTTTCGGTAATAGGTTTTGAAGAAGATGCTCAAGAAAAGGGGGACCCGTTTAAATTGTTTTCCTCTTTTCTCCTACCTTCTCTTTCTTCCCGAAAACCTTCTCTTCTTAACATTCCCTCCGAATGCTCTGGACCCTTGTATTCTTGTTCCTCATTTCAATTGATCCACTAGAAACTCTCGATTTGGGAGGGAGTCGAAAAGTGCAGAAACCGAAAGAGGATCCAAGAAGAGAGGATGTAAATATTGCGGTGGTTTATCAGGTAATAATTAGAGAGTATAAGGAAAAAGGGATTTTGGAATGATTGATCGAAATTCATGGCAGATTATTTCACGACTATTCTTACGGTATCTTACTAAAGTGTCATAAGTGTCATACCAAAACCAAATATTTAAAATTGATTCTAGCAGTTCCATAAGCAATACACCCGCACCTCATCAGAAAGTTTTAAAAAAATCGATATCTTTGATAGTTTCTTACTACAACATTTGTAATCCAATTTTTTTCCATTTTTTTGCAATTTGTAGAAAAAGTCTAGCTCTTCATTTTTGTAGTTGAGAACTTTTTGAAAGCTTTTCACACTCTCGAGATATGCGTCTTTGAATGTGGGTTGCTGAAATTTGAAAACAAAATAGAGCGCAGAGAAGCTAGACTGTCTGACTTCTTTGTTTCTCTAGTTGTGCTTAAAATCATTAATTTCAGCACTACGCTGGTCGCTCGAAATCCTATGACAAAGCATTCAAGGAAGTCATTCGAAAAATCAACGACGCCACTGCAGTATCGTAAGACCACACCCCATATCTTCCATCCTTCCCATCTCTAAAATTCCAGAAGTCTCCGCCGTCTGGCGACCCGATACAACTTCCAACCTGTTGATTGTATCCTCCCCACCGGTCAATTTTTCGTCAAAGAAGTCCTTGATTGTCTGTGTAACAATGTGACTTCGAACAACGTGGCACTCATCATTTTCGTGACGGCGTCAGAGACTTATGACTCGACGACAGCTGCAGAGCAATACTTTCTGACGGCAGCGAGTTATACGGGAATTCCGATTATTGCATGGAACGCAGATAATGCTGGATTCACTTTTGAGAACGATTTGAGCCCATATCGAATCATTCAGATGGCACCGCCCATTGAGCATCAGGCTAGGCAAGAAAAATTAGAGTTTGAAAAAAAGCTATTGAGGTTATTCAGAGCAATGTTGGCACTTCTCCGTCGTTACAACTGGCCGAAATTCGGAGTTGTTACATCAGAAATGGCTGGAAATGACAGATTTGTTACGGCGGTTCGAGAGGAGTTGGAACGGTTTTCAAATAAGTCAACGAAGTAAGAAAATAGCTCCATTTTAATAGCTGATTGAGTTTATATGGGTTATATGGATTAAATCAAAAATGCACTTTTAAAGTTAGAGAAGAGACGCAGACAGGCAGACACTCTTGCTTCTCTGCGTCTTGCAAGAGGCATATCTCATTACCGCATAAAGCTATTAAAAAGTTTTCAACTACAAAAATGGAGAACACACTCAGCTCTACACTTTTGTAGTTGACAACTTTTTGATAGCTCTGCAAGATTTTGAGATAAAAACCCTCAAAGTGAGGAAAATCCCAGTAAAATTTATATGTATGAAACACTTCGATTTAATAGTTATCTATTTCTATCACTTAGGACAGAAACAGACTTTGAGAACTAAGAACACACTAAACTCACAACAAATACCTTTTATTGAGTTTCGCAAAAACGAGAACTTAGAACTGATTTAATCATTCAAGAAGAGTTCATATTTGACCTTTTGACGTGGCTTGGGTCATCCGGATTCCACGTTCCTTCTCTCCTTTGCTTTCTTCTCTTCCAATGGGTTTCGTGGCTGAAGAACCTAGGCGAAGCCACTTCCCCCTCCTCTCGGCGATCGGGCGTCCTTTTCCGAAGACTCTCTCCAATCCAAATTGTGGTATCCTGTCCGAGTGTTTCATCCTTCTTCAGCTGACATCCAGTTGAATTATTCGGCAACGCCATCCGCAGATACGAAGACCATCCAGCGACTTCTGATTCCACTTCTCCAAGATGAGTGGTATTTTGTGCTTTCCAACTGGCATCAGCGGATCCACCACCTCCACGTTGACTGACTTCTCCATCCATATTTTCCACTTTTCGGTCACTTTGGCGACGTCCCCAAATTCACATTGTAGATTTCTCGGCATCATCCAGACTTTCTCCACTTCCTTCGCAACTGATTTTACGAACTCAACTATCTTGCTGTTCTCATCCTCCTTATCAGTGTACTCAACAAGCACCACTGCCTCCTTCACTTCTCCCCAATCGAACTTCTGAGTCCACCCCGTTATCGTCTTATTACGATACTCGAGAACACCTGGCCCCCTCGCCTCCAATCTAGGTCCGATGACCGCAACACTCGCCCGAATCTTCACCTTCTTTCTTTCCTTCTCCCCTTCCGACTTGAACACCTCTCCCACGTCACCCGTGCTTGCACTTCTCCCCCTCTCTCCACGCACGGCAACGCTCTTGCACTGTATCTCCGATACCTCCGTCGGAACCTTCCGAAGTTTCTCTCCTGGTCTCTCCAGTTTCTTCTCACCTCCAATGAACTGTACTTCTGCCGAGTTCTCTTCGGCATTCACCAAACCATATGGATCTTTCCATTTCAGCTCAACGCCAATGCTCTCAAAAGCATTAGTTCCTATCAGTATTTTCTCCACCCAATTCTCAACCAACTGGAAAACTACTCTCACTTTCCGCCCTCTGACCACCATGGGAATTTTGATCTGCCCCCTGACTCTCATCTTAGAGTTTGACGCATTCAAAATTGTGAATGTCGGCTTTCCGAACACTTCAACTTCCTTTTCCCAGCCACGACACCCCGCCTTCAACCTCTCATAAGCACTAGTCGATATCACAGATACGACTGCCCCACTATCAATGACAACCCGTCTCCGTTGTCCCAACATCTCCACCATTTCCACGGTTTCCACCCCAGCATTCTTGACAGTCCCCTCCTGGATCTGCACTTTATCGACTCTTTTCGATACACATTGCCAGGAACCATGTCCAATTCCTCCACAAGTGAAGCATTTCATTTTCGCTCCACTATCTCTTCTCTCCCCTACAGTTTTCCGGTCACCATCGTTACTACCTTCAGGCGAACGACGACCATCACTGTTTCCCTGATCTCTCAATCTCCCCATTCTCTCTTTCTGCTTCCGCAGTTTCTCATTCTCCCTCTGGAGTACAATATCCTTCAACTGGTCATACTGCTCCGCCAGTGGCAACTCCAACCGTTTAGCTACCAGCACCGACTGCAGCATGTCATCATCCTCCGTAGCTCTCATCAACTTTGTCGTTCTCATCTGCGACAACGTCGCTTTCCCGACCTCCGGATAGGCTTTCTTCGACCACTTCTCAACCTCCACGAGATACCCCCACAACTTCTGCCCAGGAGCCCTATGGAGTCTATCAAACTCCTGCAAAGCCTCCGCCTTTGCATCTCCTTGTCTCTTCTTGAGTTTCGCTTCAAACTCAACGAACAACTCAGCGATAGACCTCTCATGTCTATCTCTCAACGACTTGAACAACGACTTCGCTGCTCCCTTCAGGTATCTCTCCTCCAAGATAGCCACAAGCTCATCATCCTCATCTGTCACCTGCTGGTACTTCAGCAAGAACGCTCTCTTGAACTCCTTAAAGTCCCCAGTACCATCAAACGTTTTTGGCTCTGGCAACGCCGACGCCTTCATCATTCTCCCCATAGATGCCACCATTCCCATCATAACCTCGTTCCCCGCGCTATACCTGGAACTTCTGCCACTCTTCCAATCTTCACCCCAACTTCTTTCACTATCCGAGAATTCTCCACGCCTGCCATGCATCGAGAATTCGTCATCCGAATCCCTTGGGGACCACTTTCTGGCCACCTCCAACCTCGAGGGCACCGGAACTTCCTTAGTATCACGGGCCTGTCCAGCCTTCTTAGGCTCACTTTCCTGCTTTCTGAGCAGTCCTCTCAACTAGCTACTTGCCTCACGCTCCTCCTTTAGCGTCTTTTTGTACTTCGAGACAGCCTCCTCAGCCAATCTCTTCTCCTCTTTCAGCTTGTTCAATTCTCTAAACAACGTCTCTCTCTCCTCATTCCAAGCATCTTGTAACAATGCCGACTCATCCCGGGCCTTTTTGGCATTCTCCACGATGCCACCTGGCACCATTTCTACACCTTTCTCACAGAGTTCACGCAACTCTTCTACCGTTTCCACTCCATTTTCCCTCATTACTCCAATAATCTCTAGCGGCCATCTCTCTCCGCCAAGCTCTTCAAATCGTTCTCGCAACTCATGACAGTACTTTTTCACCGGCTCTACAAGCACTTCTGACTGTCTCTCATTGCCTTTGCACGCCGCCTTGAGTGCCTCATACATATCACTCTCCATACGACCCGAAGACTCCAAAAAGTCAGTGAATCCCTTCACCAACTTGTCTCTCCTTCAGTCTCACCTCGTTCATTTGGACAGCCCATGACTTCTCGGAAGAAGTAACACTCGAGCTTCTCTTTTTAGTTCTCTCCGTACTGAACGACATCACCGTTTCTCACCACCGTCTCACCAATATCACACCAAAGTATCTCCCCACGGTCTCACCGTTTCTATTTGTCCGACTCTTCGATCTTCGATCTCCGAGACAGGAACAGCACGTTCGCTGATATTTAGTCAACGAGAGGTTTTTTTCTCTCAAAACGAATTCGAATTGAGAAATAGTTCTAATAGCGAAGGAGCTCGGATCAGGTCTTATCACCTTCACCAGCGTCTGACTTCTACTACTACAACTAATTCGGTTCGGCCCCCAAGTTATCTATTTCTATCACTTAGGACAGAAACAGACTTTGAGAACTAAGAACACACTAAACTCACAACAAATACCTTTTATTGAGTTTCGCAAAAACGAGAACTTAGAACTGATTTAATCATTCAAGAAGAGTTCATATTTGACCTTTTGACGTGGCTTGGGTCATCCGGATTCCACTTTCCTTCTCTCCTTTGATTTCTTCTCTTCCAATGGGTTTCGTGGCTGAAGAACCTAGGCGAAGCCACTTAATGGCTTTTGAAAGTTTTTGATTTTTTTTCTCATAGAATATTCCAGATACGAAATGATACACCACTGCCATCTGGATACCCGAAACAATACTGATATCGATCTAAAACTAGCGGAGGTTAAGAAGAATCAAGCCAAAATCATCCTTCTCTATGCGAATGCAGCACAAGCCGGAGCTATTTTTGCAGTAGATACCTAACTAATAGGTGAATTCAGTCTAAAAGTTTTTCAGCACGCTGAAAAGCACGATATGATCGGTGAGAAGTATTTATGGATAGGAACTCAATCGGTGAAGGGAACACAGACTACAGTGAAGGCACCGGCGCAAGCTGGAATGTTGTGTGTCAATTTTCACACAGGTAAGGAAGTGATGGTGGACTGAAATTGGGTTAACTGGAAAGAGCAAATCTCGTTCAAGGTATTTTTAGTTGGGAAGTTTTTGATATCTCTAATGGCTTTTGAGATACGAGTGTTTGAAGAGAAGTGTTTCTCTCTCAATCTCCGTTTCCCAACTTTGATAGCGTTTATCTTAAAATCTAACAAAGCTATCAAAAAGTAATTAACACCAAAAATAGAGATCTAGATTAGATAAACAATTTTGTAGTTGACAACTTTTTGATAGGTCGTCTAGCTTTTGAGATACACGGCTGCAAAGTTATAGTGTTGCAAGGAGAGACGCAGAGAAGTCAGACACCCTCGCTTCTCTGCACCCTCTTCCTTTATCAGTTGTGACTACCGCTCTTTGAAGGTTTATAACTCAATACCTAGAAGAGATCTCAAAAACTGATCAACTACAAAAATGATACTCTAGATGAACACCAAACATGTTATTAATTACTGGGACACTATCTAAGCTCACTAGATGTCTTCGAAGTTCGTCTTCTTTCAGTATCCAACGCAATGTTCGCTCCAAGAGATGACATCCTTCCACTCATAATTCAACTCGCCCCGAAACTATTCGGAGCCGCCCTTCTACAACTTCGCCCCAACGAACAGTTCCCACTGAAATCGAATGTTTCCTGCAAAAGTGAAGATGGGGATCCGTATTGGGAGAATGGGAAATATATTTATGAGTGAGTCAAGGAACTGGTTATGTTTTTTTTACTGAAAAGATTTTCAGACACATGAAAGCGGCATTTGTCAAGGGGAATCCATTCCACGTGGATGATGGCCACGATTCCTTCTTCTACACTTTCGAAAAAACCGGGCGGCTGAGGAACTCAATCCTCCAAATTTCCAACTTGAGAACCAATTCGAAAGGAGAAAAAACATGGGAAAAAGTTGGAATCTTTACGAATAACGAGTTGAAAATGGCAGATGTTCAATGGCCGGGAGAGAAGGCAAATCCACCACAGGGAGCCGCTGATAAGTTCCATGTGAAGGTGGTGACACTCCATGAGCCACCGTTTATTACCGTGTCTGATGTGGATCCGGACACGCAGAAGTGTCCGGGGAATCAGGTATAAATTCAGGGTTATGAGAGATAGATAGAGGTTTTTGTAGGGTTCAATATGCGATTGGGGAGATGTCGAGTACACGGATGATGCTGGGATTAAGAAGTATGTCTTTGAACTTTGAAAACGTGTTATGGTGTCATTAGATGTTGTGTAAATTGTTGAGCATTGTGAAAATCGAGTCTTTTTTTGATAATTTTCTCCCAAGAAAGTCATTAGCTATTAAAATGTGGCCCCTTATCCCACTAGATCTAATCACACTTTGAACAATCTAAGTTAACTATTAGAAAAGTTTGATCATGTCAAATGTATATTGGTTCTGTAGATCAATTCTTGTTCTTCATTTCCGTAGTTGACAACTTTCTGACAGCGCATCACGCTTTCGAGATATAACGGTTTGAAGTAGGAGCCCCTTTGATCCCAGAGACGAAGAAACGCAGAGAAGCCAGGCACTCTAGCTTCTCTGCGCTCTCTCTCTCTCTCTCCAATCTGTTTCAAAGATTGGTAGTGATTCATGTAGATCAAATCTAGCTCTCCATTTTTGCAGTTTTCAACTTTTTTGTAGAAATTGTTTGTCCTCCTAAGAAAGTTATAAGCAATTGAACTAACATTATCGTAAATTCCAATTTGATCTAGTGACAATTTGAACTTTTTTGGAAGACTATTAAGACAGTTTAGTTATGTTGAATGTATATTGTTAATAGTAAAGATTGGTTGTGTAGATTGAATATTTTTCTTCATTTTTGTAGTTGACAACTTTTTGATAGCTATGCACGCTTTTGAGTTATGAGTCGACAAAGGTGCGCTATTGGAACAGTGTTATATCTCTCAAACTAGAAGAGTTGTCAAAAGGTTGTCAACTACAAAATTATTGGTTTAGATTTGTTTATTCCTAACATAATAAGTTTGAGAGAATCAAACAGCACCTGGCCCCCGGAACACTCCCCCAAAAAAGTTAGCGAAAAACCTATAGAGATGCCTCCAATAGCAAGAGTTTGGTGCACAATATCTCAACTGCATTGAGAGCTATCAAATTTCTTCCAACTGAAGAAATATTTTATAAGTATTTGGCTAGATTTTGTCTGTTGGCAACATTGTGATATCTCCTTTGAGAAAAAAGATATATTGCTTTAAATAGGCTCTGCTAGAGGCACCTCTATTAGAGGTGTTACGGTAACTCATCCCCCGATAATCTTTTATCTCCCAGAAACCGAACGCTCCTCAAATGTTGCTCTGGTTACTGTGTAGATCTTCTGAACAAGTTGGCAAATGACATTGGATTCACCTACACTTTATACAAAGTTCGCGATGAGAAATGGGGTTTGAAGACTGAGAACGGATGGAATGGGCTGATTGCAGATCTGATGCATAACAAGGCTGATATGTGTGTCACTTCGTTGAAGGTATAATTTTTGCAGTTTGAGAAATCTTGATAAAGTTTCCAGCTAAACTCTGAACGTGCTCGAGACATTGACTTCTCTCTTCCTTTCCTCGACACGGGGATCTCTATCATTGTGAAAATCCGAAGCGGAGTCCTCTCCCCAACTGCTTTCCTGGAACCTTTCGAATACTCCACATGGGTGATCATTCTTTTCGTCTGTATCCACGTGGCAGCTATATCAATTTTCATCTTCGAATGGGTCTCTCCGTACTCCTTCAACATGCAAAAGTACCCACCGCCCGAGCACAAATTCTCACTTTTTCGATCTTACTGGCTGGTATGGGCGACTCTTTTCAGTGCTAGTGTTTCGACAGGTGCATTCATAAATCTTTCTGAATTTTAAGAGTTTTAGAATTCCAGACGTCCCAAAGTCTACCGTATCCAGATTGATGGCGCTGGTGTGGGCGGCGTTTGGGCTCACATTTCTCGCTGTCTACACTGCGAATCTCGCGGCTTTTATGATTACAAGAGTGCAATATTATGATTTGAGTGGGATTCATGATCCGATGGTAAGTAAAAAATATAATTGCAGCCTAGAGGAATTGAATTAAAACGTGGCAAAAAGTTAATCGCGCTACCAGCTGCGCCACGCGACACCGAAATCATGACGACTGCAAGGCGGTGATAAAACTTTCAGCTCAACTTCCCACAAGACCAAAAGCCACCATTTCGATTCGGAACTGTCGATGGTGGGAACACTCACGAAACGATGAAACGGAATTGGCATAAGTCGGAATTTCAGTCGCTTCTTCTATACCTAATCAGTCAGATTTTAGAATGCACGAATACGTGAAACACAACAAATTCTTCCGAATGAACATCTCCTCTGGTATTGACGCCGTGAAGAATGAGTTTGTAATTTAATATCAATAACAATCCTGAATTTTCATATTTTCAGAGAACTCGACGCTTTCATCTATGACGCTGTTGTTCTTGATTACTGGGCTGGAAAAGATGCGAATTGTGCGTTGATGACAGTTGGGAAATGGGCGAGTATGACGGGTTATGGTATTGGATTTCCGAAGAATTCACCGCACACATCGATTGTGAATCATTATATGCTTCAGTATCAGCAGAAAGGTATTTTCGAGGAAGAAATTAGGATTTTCTACTAAGTATAACAATAAAACTTGATTCAGGAGACTTGGAACGGCTTCAAAACTTCTGGCTAACCGGCGCCTGCACGCCTGACAGTCACAGCCAGACTCAATCCGCACCACTTGGAATTGAGAACTTCTTATCGGCGTTTGTCCTTTTAGCTGGTGGAATTGTAAGCCACCCTTCTTTTTTCGTTTTCCATTTTCACTGCTTCCAGATTGTCAGTGTAATTGTTCTTGGCTTCGAGCACATTTACTGTATGCATCTCCGGAAACCACTTCAGAAAATCGATCCGGATGGTTGGTGTGGCATTATTAGTATGGCGATGGGGAAGTCACTGACATTTACGGAAGCCGTGGATCGTGTCCAGGAGTGGAGATCCCGGACTCAATCACTTGCTAGCACCAACTCTCCGCAATTGAAGAGACGGCGATCCGCCAATCTGAAACCAATTGAGGATGACGCGGCGCCGAGAAGAAGTCCTCGTTTTCTGCAAGTCGAAACAAATCTTTAATTCAATAAAACCAGTGTATGATTTCAAAACCATAATTATAAACCGAAATGATGAAAGACATATATAAAGAGCACAGGTTTCGGTGGCGGTATAAAACGTATTGAAACTCATTGCACATTTCGAGGTTAAAACAATAAGAGAACTATGACACGAACAATTAAAACTAGGCTAGAAGAGATATGATGATGATGACAAGAAACCGAGAAAAAATTAGATGCGAGAGGGTGCATATAGTGATAGCCAATTAATAGGATTCGTATTCAAAGTCCTCATCATAAAGAGCCGATTCGTAGTCGTACTCATCGTCATAGGTGATATCAGAGGAGCTCAACACCTCGTCCTCATCGTAGTCGGCGTTTACGATAAATCTCGCCGGAATCAGGTATCTTCCATCTGCATTTGGACGCATATTGTAGACATCGAAATCCTCTTCGACTTCGTTATTCTTCGGTTTGATTTCGTTGTTTTTTCTGATAAATTCGATTTGTGGAGACGAGGGAATCGATTGACACTGCAGGAATGATGATCCTGGTGATCCGGATGTGTCGGAAGAAGTCAATGGCTCCTGAATGCCGTTGTTTAGCGATTTCTCGGATGGTTTCGAAGGAGTTGAAGGGCGCTTCGGACGAGACTCATTATTCAGGTAGGCCACTTGAAGATCTTCCTCGGCGTAGTGCATTCTGGAAGAAAATTGATTTTATTTGAACATAAATGTAACGAGAGACACTGCGAAAACTTCAGAAAATCACTATAGAAAATATTCAAAATCTGCTTCTAAACTCACACGTAGGCCTTTTTCAACCAGCTCGGAACCGCGCTGATGCGATCTTTCATCTGAGTATAAAGAGACTTGACGAGTTCCGGCCCGTCAGTCGGCTTCACAATGACATCGACATGAACCATGCGGCTCGCATTTTCCGCCGATTTCTCAATTGATTTGAGCAGTTTTGGGAAACGAGAGAGTTTCAGTGGCATTCCGAAGATGACGTACTGAAATTGCATGATAACTGATTTGTCACAAATTTCCTTTTTACCACGTCAGACAATGGCAAATCCAACTTTTGATAAGCTTCGTCGCTGCAAACAGCGATTTTCGATCGGTTGAATTCTAACTTTTGGCTAGCAAAAGTTTCCATCTCATCGCACAATTCCGAGAGAAATGTAGTGGATTTTATGCCCTTCGCGAGCAGTGAAAGTGTCATGTTCCGACAAAGTTTGTCTTCACAAATGATTATGAGCTGTTCTGGAAGAGAAAAAGTTGCTATTCATGGTGAAAGAAACGGTGAAATCACCATTTGCTCCTTTATTAGAAACAATATCACGAAGCAACGAGAAGGCGTTGTCGTTGTCTGTCGCCTGATTAGCAGACATTACGACTCCTGCTTCGATTGTCTGGGAGTGATCCAGAGATTGATGGAACATGATTCTAAATGAGAAATAAATATTAGAGAACGGGACGAAATTAGAAATATTCCAATAGAATTGGCAACTGGAAAAGCTGTTCAAAGAAATCATAAAATAAACCATTCATGGCAATACAATGAATCACTTAAAGCAGGTAAAATACAAGAACCGGAGGATAAAAACTGACTTAGACAATTTAAGTGCATGTACAATGTAAAGTATTGAGAAAAATGCGATACATGAGTAAATTTTGAAGAAAAAAAACCTTTTTACAAAGAAAATGATAAAAATGTTTAATCATTGAAGTTGTCCTGGCAATCGAACCAAAATTCTGGAGTTACTCGGCCCTCCTCCCATTCCTTTCGAAACTTCTCGTAGAGCGCACTGAACCATTGTGGGGCGGCTTTCTTTTTGTATTTCTGGAGGAACTGAAAAGAGGAAGTTGAGTAATTTTTACATATCCAGGCGGTTTTGATGCAAAGCATCTCACTGACCGCTCGGATATCGTTTCGCTTAAAAAAAACAAAATTTACCTTCACATATTCCGGATACAACATTCGATCCGTCTCATTATTCAAGAAAATATACAATTTGAGCTTCACACAGTTCCTCGACGTTAAATTCTCCATCTCAGTCTCCATAATTGTCTGAAAGTATTGTGGCTTCGGTGAGTCGAACATGATAACAGCGTCGACGGCTCCACGATTCACATCTTGTATCGATCGCCAGTCGATCACAAGAACATCAAGATTGTCGTGACGAAACTCAAAGTTTCGTCTCTCCATTTCATCAACAGAGTCGTAGGAGAGCAACTTGTTGACCTTATATTGCAATTTCCCGTTGCTCGCTGCAACTCTCTGCCTTAAGAACATCATCACCAGAATCGCGGTCGCCGTGTCCTTCGTCACAATCAGAAT
The DNA here is from genome assembly GCF_010183535.1 of Caenorhabditis remanei. Classification (NCBI taxonomy): domain Eukaryota; kingdom Metazoa; phylum Nematoda; class Chromadorea; order Rhabditida; family Rhabditidae; genus Caenorhabditis; species Caenorhabditis remanei. Next base: position 4,976,939 of record NC_071332.1, read on the forward strand.
TCGTTCTCTTCGTTGATCTGAAAAGAAAATAAATGAATTTTTTGGTTACTCATGACGGAAAACTTACTTCTGCGACGTTGGTTCTCCATTTGCCTTTCCTCTCGTAACCGCTGAATGATTCGCAAACAAAATCCCAATTTTTGAGCCTGTGGAGTCATGACAGTCTGTAATGAAATACGGTTTTGGCGAAAAAGTGTAATTACTAACTGAAACATTCTCCATTTGCTGCTCGGAAAATGGATTTTCTTTCGCAATCGCTTGAGCGGCCTGATGATTCGCCACTTCTTCAGCTGACACTGCAGGAATGAATTCGACTCGAGTGAACAAATCTCTTGCTTTCGGCTCATCCACCTCGATATACATTCCCGTTCTGTTAATTTCGTGACATCTTTCGACCACTGTTACCAACAATTCTTGTGACGTCGCAAAATTGAACATATAAATGAAACGGACAAAAGAGTGAACACAATGACCCGCTATGGCTGTAAGAAGGGAATACAATTGGTTATCCTTCGCCAATTTCTCCGCATTATTGACGACGATATATTGCAAAAACGAGGCGAGCTCTGTTATCGTTCGGTCTTTGATCAATCTTTCCAGATACGAAATGATTGAGTCAATTGCCCCGATCATAATTTTTGGGTAGAAATCCACGTCGGTGTTATCTCTCGGATTGTCAAGACTGTCAATTGCGTGTTTTTGGTTTCTCTCTGAAAGCCGAAGATTCGTTTTTCTATTACATTTGTTTAGCTTACGAATCTCCTCTTTCAAAAGTGTCTGATATAAACGCTTCGACTCCTTAGCTGTGTCCACAATAATCAGAACTCTCGGGTATGGACTCTGGAATTAAATGCTGCTGATTTTTTACAGAAAGCATTGACAAACCCGTTGCAAATCGGTCAGATTCGCTGGTATACCGAGCACAGTCCAATCGTAATAGAATTCGGGAGTTGAACGCGGGTGAATGCAAAATAGGTGCTTTGTTGACTCTAAGTGAAACACGTAGTATGCAATTGTCTCTCGAAGGTTCCTCTTTTGCCGGTTTTCTACGCCACGACTGAAAATTTACAAGTTTTTAACAAGAAACTTTGAAATTTTAATCTGAAACCTTATCGAGAAGTCTCCAATGATGTTTGTTAACTTCGGCAGGATGATGTTCGGTGAGACGGGGTATTTCACAGCTGGAAAACAGAAAGTATGCTCTAATCCTTATATTGAGATAGTGTAGTACGTTGTCTTGGCTCCGCGGGTCCCCAACTCGGGTTATTCTTTCGCACCTAAATCCGAAACTGTTTTAATTGTTTACTCCTGTTTACTCAAACCTCCGCGATGGAAAATGATGTTTGTGTTGCACTCCCTATGCTGTTGAGCCCATTGATATCAACGATACCTGCAAGAAATTTCTCGTTCCTTCTCATTTCACACCCAATGTTACCCATGTTGCAGTATCGTATTTTTTCCGTCCCCGCCATTCTTTCTGTTTCTGAAATGCATTTTTAGCCATTCACAATGTTGTTCGGATTATAAAAACCACAATTTTGGAGATTTTTGATTATTTTCAATGTGAAATCATATCGAAATTAACCACAGAAATCTCAGAAATTGGGTTTCTGGTCCGAACAACAAACTTGCTGCCACCCATTTGCCGCTATAAAATCAATAATTCGCGGCAACGTTTGCGATGTAAACGCGCTCCATTGACTTTCGGGTCTCGCCACGAAAAAACATTTGAAGACGAAACTGTCTCATTCTCCTTTAGTTTTTTTCGCTCGCCCAAATTTTTTTCCGCTATTTTCCCCTGCGATGGTTCTGTTTCGTGCCTCTTTTTCCAATTTTCGAGTAGATTTGAGAATAGTATATGATTCATGCCGATTCAGGTCGACATGAGCGTGATTCAAACCTATAACTTTAAGTTAAATGGTGTAATTCTCAATCTTACTCGGCTACTCCTTGGCTGAGGTATGTATTTTTCGTAATTTTCTCTCTCCTTTTCCAACTAATCGATTTTTTGAAGTATGGGACGTCCAGAGTTCAATCGTGGAGGCAGTGGAGGTAATTTTCGTAAATTTTTCGAAATTAATTTAATCAATATCTTGTCCAGGATTCCGAGGAGGACGCGGAGGTGACCGTGGAGGAGGTCGTGGTGGATTTGGAGGCGGTGGCCGTGGAGGCTTCGGCGGAGGAGATCGCGTTGGTTATGGAGGAGACCGCGGAGGATTCGGTGGAGACCGTGGCGGCTTCAGAGGAGGTCGTGGCGGGGGTGATCGCGGAGGATTCCGTGGTGGAAGAGGAGGTGGTGACCGGTGAGAATAATTGAGTTAATTTTCAAAACATTGTTTGTATTTTTCCAGTGGCGGTTTCGGAGGACGTGGATCTCCAAGAGGTGGTTTCGGTGGACGCGGATCCCCAAGAGGAGGACGTGGATCTCCACGTGGTGGACGCGGTGGAGCCGGAGGAATGCGCGGAGGAAAGACCGTTGTCGTCGAGCCACATCGTCTCGGAGGAGTCTTCATCGTGAAAGGAAAGGAGGATGCCCTCGCCACCAAGAACATGGTCGTCGGAGAATCCGTATACGGAGAGAAGAGAGTCTCTGTCGATGATGGAGCCGGTTCGATTGAGTACCGTGTGTGGAATCCATTCCGTTCTAAGCTCGCCGCTTCCATCATGGGAGGTCTCGAGGACACACACATCAAGCCAGGAACCAAGCTTCTCTACCTCGGAGCTGCTTCCGGAACAACAGTTTCCCATTGCTCAGACGTTGTTGGACCAGAAGGAATCGTCTACGCTGTCGAGTTCTCGCACAGATCTGGACGTGATCTTTTGGGAGTCGCCAAGAAGAGACCGAATGTTGTTCCAATCGTCGAGGACGCTAGGCATCCACACAAATATCGCATGCTTGTTGGTGAGTGGATTTTACATGTGTTGTATTGAAATACTAATCGTTTCATTTCAGGAATGGTCGATGTCATCTTCTCTGATGTCGCTCAACCAGATCAAGCTCGTATTGTTGCCCTCAACGCACAAAACTTCCTTAAAAACGGTGGACATGCCGTCATCTCCATCAAAGCTAACTGCATTGACAGCACAGCCGAGCCAGAGGCCGTCTTCGCCGGAGAAGTCAACAAGTTGAAGGAGGAGAAGTTCAAGCCACTCGAGCAGGTCACACTGGAACCATACGAGAGAGACCACGCTGTCGTGGTTGCTGTCTATCGCCCAGTCAAAGGAAAGAAGAACTGATCTCTCAAAAACCATTGTTAATTTTTTGTTATATTGTTACATGTATACCCCTCTTCATGATCGTTAACACTTGTTTTACTTGTTCCTCAATAAAATTGTTGTTGATGTTTATCCGTGCTGCATTCTCAGGCTTTATAAGCTAATTTAAAATAAAGTTTTCTCTACCCTGATCGCCTAAGATTTGCTAATATCATGGGAACTTTCCTTCTATTCAGCTTGTTAAACTCGGAAGTGCTTTCCAAGATTTGCCGAGTGAATTGTGGAAAAAGGACTGAAAAATGACCGCTGCTCGCTATTGGGAAGATTTTTGTCTCGAAAACTGGTAGAAGCTTTAGCATTCCTTCGGCATCAGATTCATTTATGAGAATCAGTCCCTCTTTGCAACCGTCGGAGACCAAACCGGCAAGTTTTTTCACCGCCGAAGCAGTTATGCTGAGTTTCATGCTAATCTCTTGCTTTTATATATGACATTGAGATTAGATATATGTTTTTCAAAAATTACATTATTATTTTCATTGAATTTCAAAGTTTTAATGTTAAAAACTTTCTGAAATCGCTGATATTCTCGTCAAAAAGTTGACAAATCGCAATAAAAATATATTGGCAAGTGCGCTCCAGCGGGCGGGTCTCGCCACGAAAGCGACTTTCACCGTAGTGCCCAGCACTCTCTTGCCTTTTTTCGCTAATTTTCTCTTCTCCCAAAAAATTTTTGCCGTTTTTTCGCTAAAATGCTCGTCTTTTTTGCTTTTTTTTTATTTTTTCGAATGAAATCGACATGAGAATGCTTTAGTCACCATTATTTTCAAGAAAAAATCGCTGAGTTTAGCTAAAAACCCGATTTTGTTCTTAAAAAACTTCAACATGCTAAAAAATAATTGTAACGTAGTTTTTGAACTTGTTTTTAATTGTAGTTTGATAAAATATACTTGTATTTTTTAATATTTTAATTTTTCGTCACTCTTGCTTTGGTTTTTCGTTAAATTTAATAACTTGAATTTACTGTTATTGTTTCAGGTAATCAGATAATGTCGTCCACCGTACAGTCGGTTCAGACGTTCGGTCGCAAGAAGACCGCCACCGCCGTCGCTCACTGCAAGAAGGGACAAGGACTCATCAAGGTCAACGGACGTCCACTCGAGTTCTTGGAGCCACAAATCCTCCGCATCAAGCTCCAGGTAACTTTTATTCACATCTTTTATTTTTTATGTCTAATTTTTCAGGAGCCACTCCTTCTTGTCGGAAAGGAACGCTTCCAAGACGTCGACATCAGAATCCGCGTCAGCGGTGGAGGACATGTCGCCCAAATCTACGCCGTCCGTCAAGCTCTCGCCAAGGCTCTCGTCGCCTACTACCACAAGTACGTCGATGAGCAAAGCAAGAGAGAATTGAAGAACATCTTCGCTGCTTACGACAAGTCCCTCTTGGTTGCTGACCCAAGACGACGTGAGTCCAAGAAGTTCGGAGGACCAGGAGCCCGTGCTCGTTACCAAAAGTCTTACCGTTAAATTTTTGTTTTGTTGCAAAATAAAATTTGTTATTTAAAATTCATGTAACGAGATCGGAAGGCTTGAAATAAAAACGGAACAATCAGAACGTGAAGCTGAGCAAAAGCATGTCAATTACAAAAATGAAAAGAATTCCGGCGATGAGGTCTAATCTAGAGTGTCGAGCCTTCCTTGTGTATGGCACCTCGAACTGCTGTACTGGCTTTGAGCTGAAAACAATATTTATGCAATCGTTATCAAATTGTCTTCTCACCAGATGCATTCTGTCTGAATCTCGCTTATTCCTGTACCATTGATGGTACATGTCGATCTCTTCTGTCTCGCACGACTACACCGGAAGTCACAACAAGAGTTGAACATCTCACAAGAAGAGTAATCCGCCTGGAAGTTTTTTTGACTAAAATTTTCCTGGATCAACTAGATACCTTCGATATACATTCTTGAGTATACACTTTCAGGCCTGCTTCAGTATTCGGGAGAAAGAAAATGATCGGGACCACAAGAAGAACAGTTTTCATTACCAATTAGCTAAAAATGTGCAATTGAGATTAGAGTAAGGAGCGAGATCAGTGGAAAAAAAACTAAATAGACAGCCGTAAAGTAGTAGGAGACTTTGTTTGAGCAAGCAGAAAATTGACAGTTTTCATTGATTCTCTATGGAATCGAGCATGAAAAATCGAACAAAACTATCAGGTTCTAATGAAATTCCTGTGATTGGATGTTGAATAAATAGTTAGTTCAGAACACGACAACCAAAAGAAAAAGAGACGAATGACATTGACCCAGAAGGAGAATTAGGTGAATAAAAAGTGGGTAAAACGAGAAGAAAAGTAGGTGTTTATCAGTTTGCTGTGAACAACATTCCGAAAATCATTATATTATGATAAAATTCGCTAATCAATAAGTACTGAAAACAACAAAAAGAAAGAAAGAAAAAGACCACTGATGATGGACGATGCGAATTCAAACACAAAAGACAAAAAGGAGAAAGAAGACGGTTGACCTTCCCCAATTCGAAAAAAGGACGCCTTCATAATATGTGATGGGGTCAGTTTTAGACCTCTCTCCTTCTCGTTTTCTTCTTCTTCGTCAAGGTTACTTCACCGATGGGACACAACAGATGCTTCGATTCGTAGCCCGCTTCTTTATTGACCAATCGATTGAAAAATAGAGGAAGAAGAAGACTTTTGATAGAAAGTGCTGAAAAATGAAATTGACTGAAATTAAGATCATTCTTGTTTCAAATGTTCTCGTTTCTGAAAAAGAAATGGCGTTGACTGGCGCGCCTTGTGCGCCTTTCATTTCCTGATAAAAACAGTAAGCTGCGTTATCCGGCTGTTTTGAATCGGTTCGTTTTTCAGTTTTCATGAAAAAGGAAAATGTTAGCTGACGCGTCATTGGCTCTATTTGAACTGTAAACAGCAGAAGTATTCGATGAGGTTTGAATCAATTTTAGATGTTTTTTCCCCGATTTCTACGAAAAGATTATTTAGAACTGGTGCATTCCTTCCTTGAGTTTTTTCTCATCGAGTTATAACTCTTTTCGGAGGGAATTTACAGAAAAGTTAGCAACAAAAGGAACATGTCGACATGAGGAATAAAACTGACAATAACATCGTTTCACTTATCTCAAAGCTTTTTTGCTAAGAGTTAAATTTTGCAGAAATGAGATAAAAAACGAAAACTACAATGGTGTTCTGTTAGAGTTCGTTCGACTGACTAGGGAAGTTTTAGAGGGGAAACAGAGCATTTGACATACTGTAAAGGAGTTTGAAATACAGAAGTGATTTACTGTTTCTGAGGGCTCAAGATTTTGAAATTTTTATTTTATAAAAACGATTCATACAAAAATCAGATAAAAACCATTTCAAATCCGATAAGCGCGGAGGTCGGAAATCGGAAGTTGACTTGCCGTTTGGATTTAGTTACTCGACTTTTCAGTTGCGCTCCATACTGAAAAACGGAAATGTTCTGAAGAAATTTCAATGGAAGCTCCTTCTCCATCATAATTTCTAATTAAATAATATCGAGATTCGAGAGTGAAATGTTCCCATTGGCTACTGTCTTGTATAGTTGACATAGTTCTGGAATTGGAGAAAAATTAGAACAATTTCAGATTGACACAGACAAAAATTAGAAATATTAATACTCAATGTGAAACTTCTAGATTTTGAAATGTTTTTTTAATTTGATTAAAATTGACCAACCTTTGCTTCCATTCCAATTTTAAAGTTGTTTCAGACGGATCCAAATGCTTGATATCAGCTTCATACAGAACCTTGGCAACATCGAATCTATTACGGCGATGAGTGAAAATCGAAAAAAATTTCATGTTTTGGAACTTTCGGTTCGATTTCCATTCGTTCAAAAACCGAATTATATTCGAATCTGTGACATTTCTTTCGACCAAAAAAAGACACTTCCCTCTGAATCGAAACAAAAGATCGTCTACATCTATATGGGTTGAATTAAGATACAAGTTCTCAGTATTGTAAATCACTGAATCTGGACACAGTTTCCCATTGAGTTTGTACAAAATTGCAATGTATTTCTGGCTTGGAGAACTGGTAAAACAAGCTTCCAACTCTTCTCCTGTCATGTTTTCTGATAAACCAATACGACTGCTTGTAATATTTTTTAGACTTTGTGGCAGTCTATCACAGTTCAAATCAATTTGATAATCGATGGATGATCCGAAAAACGCATAAAAGTAGTTGTGCACGCATTCAATAATAAGTTCTGATTGGTTCCGTTCGTACATATACATAGATCCCCAGGAGAAAGTACTAGACTTGTACAAGCTGAAATATAATGGTAAATATATAATTAAAACAGTAAAAGTATTGATGACAGAATATTTCAGACTAAAAAAATATCGATAGTCAATTGAAAACGTACCTGCAATGAGCACCTCCTATTTTGAAACCATCAATTGAATTCATCTCTTCATTTTTTTGATCTTCATGCAGTGATATATGCAAAAGTTGATTTAAATCAGAAGATCTTGCAGTAATAGAAACTGTTTCTTTGAATATCTTGCGATACACTAGGTAGTCGATTTTTGTGAATCGATATTTTTGAATCAATTGAATTAAATTTCTAAATCTTTTGGAACAGAATGATAGAGCCAGTAGTTCTTCCAAACTGAAACATTCAAAAACCTCCCGTTGGACTACAGTCGGAAAGTTTAAAAAACGCATCGTTATTTCTAAAAAAACGGCAACTAAGATTCCTTCAAACAACGTTGAGATAGACAAGAAGAAGAATGCATGTATGTATTGCGCGTCAGCTGTCTGAAGGCTGTTTGATGACGTAGCAGGTTGAAAATCAATAAAATATATCATCAGTGCTAGTTGAAATAGATGTCCCCATTTTCTCAACTAACTTCAGAACAAATAAACAGAACTCACTTATTTTCTAGAATTTTTTCTCAAATTTCGTTACGGAAGCCACCCATTTTTCACTTCCCTTCCAAATACAGTACTCATCGACTCATCACATCTTCTGGAAAAGAAAAACAAGAGGAAAGTATTAAAATCATGTTAAAAACATGTAGAATAGAAACAAAAAAGGACAAACGTATACAAAAGTCACAAAACTATTTATTGAACAAGAAAATTTCACGATTATTCCAAGTTCGAGTCGATTTTTTGAAGAAAACTGCCAATCTGAACTCTGAAAAGGGGATTTCCTAAGCTTTAGGTACAAAGTCTAAAATTCTAAGATGTAAGTATGTAAAACTATTAAGAGACTTCTTCTATAACTTTTAGTCTGAAAGCTATCACTGAAAATTACTAATTATGGAAGAAATATAAGCTTATTCGTGTTCATTAAGGTGCTAAGACCTTTCTCTTTCACTTAAAAAGGTGGTCAGTGTATGGAATCAACTTCAGAGTCAAGATCAAAGAAGCAGTCAGATTGGATGCCGCCAAACGACAAAAAAAGAAGAACTTGAAGAACATATTTGAGAGATTCAAACGACAAAATCTGGAAATAGGAAAATAATCGAGTGGATTTTAGAGTCTCAAAAAGACGAAAATCCAATGAAATTGATGAAACTAGACAAATTTGTATGATGGAGAAAAAGCTATGACTCTTGGAATGTTGGATTTGCTGGATGAAGTCTTTGAATATTGCTGATAGACGGCAGTTTGATTATCGAAACCACTGAATTTGTTCTATCTCTTAATCTAAAACCGTTACCAGAGTAATGTGATCTATAGAACATTATTCCATATACCTTCATAATACGACTTCCGACCCGAACCCGCAGAAATCTACATTTTTGTATATTTTTCAGCTTATAACGTTGAGTTTGAAGGAAGTTATGCAACAATTTATGCTAAAATCACGAAGTACTTTTTCAGGTATGAAACTGCGCTCTAACATAATTAAAATGTTCCAAATAAAGCTAGGACATCACCATCGAAGTTTTGCTGAGTCTGCATGTCACTCTCACTTTTCTTTACTATGCATTGTTTTGCAAAATAATGGGTGCAAAATCTGTCGCTCCCAAAAGATCAAACCCATTATTCCCCTTGTGACTGGTCAAAAAAGAGAACATAAAATAGTGTCATGACTCCCCTTCTGACTAGTAAAAACATGAATCCAGACTCTCGAAGGAGACTCGTTTTCCGCCCGCATGACTTGTTCTTCGAAACTGAACTCCGCGACCAAACTTCGAGACGAAGGTGCTTCCGGTAATTCGAACAACCCGAGTCGTTTTCTTGTTTCTTTCAACTGTTTGGAGAAGAAAAGGGGACTGGATGAATGGGGAAGAAGACGTCAAGAATTGAATGATGATGTTTTCAAAGGTCAGTTTTTTAATCGAGGAAAAGTTCAATGTGCTATAGAATTGTTGCAACACGTGATCACTGAAATTGAAAAAGGATTCTGAATCCGCTTATATTACAGTCACCGTGTTTTTGTACGTGAACAGACAGTAACATCGGTGCCGTCGTTTGCCAGAGGTCGGTCCGAGCATGATAGCAAAAACGTGTAGCGCCTACCATTGCTAGATTTTACAAAGATTTTATTTACAATTGTACAAGATATCTGGAATAATGTTTTTGCGCTCTAATGATGAATTTTCCAGCATGATGCAGAGGAATGAATGAATTTATTTATTTTGATTCGTGATGAAGGGCAAGGAGCCACTGATACAACCGAAGTGAATTACAAAAAGATATAGAAACAATTTGGTGATCCGATTCTGGAGGACGCAAAATTAGGAAGTAAACTGTTTTTCCTTTTAGAAATAGTAAAAAAGAAAAACAGTTTTTGCCCTTTTTTGCTACCTCGTGAATAGGTCAAAAGTGAGAGAGGGGGGAGACTAGTAAGTAGAAATGTTGAGAGTGAGATACTTAGACAGGTTTAACCGTTTTAAATTATTTTTAAAACACCGGGAGGAAGATTTGACAGGAAAAACATGCACGGGGAGTGAATTCCAACAGGACAACAACCGGTTGGGCAAATACTGGGAACCGAATTTGGTTTTGTTAGATAAGATGGATTTGATATGATAGGAATGGCGTCTTAGGGACTGAAAGTGGGTAAAAAAGGTATAAACATGATTAGGGGAGTAAAACTCATTAGATACAAGTATTTTGTATAGATAGACAAGATCATTAATTAGTCGGCGGAGTTCTAATGACTCAAGTCCGTAGGCTTCCAAAGTATCAAAATAAGATAGGTATTCAAAGTTGAACTTTTTAGAACATCGATATAAAAATGATTTTTGCACAGACTCCACTTTCCGAATAAGACACTTCAGTGTTGGCGAGTACAATGTTGATCCATATTCCATGATGGGTCGGATAAAGACCTTATAGCATTTGAGCATAATATCGAATACTGAATTTTTGAGTACATTGAATAAGATGTTGATTCTGCACTGGGCTCTTCGTAAGATAGAATTTATATGGGAGTCAAACGATAAATCACGTGAGAAAATAATTCCTAAATCTCGTATATAATCACATTGAGGTAGGCGAAGACCATCAAGTTCAATATTGATCTTAGAGTTTACCCTCAAATTAGTACGTTTGGATTTGACGAAGGTAATATATTCGCATTTCGACGGTGCTACTTTCATTTGCCACGTTTGGCACCACTCCGATAACTTCATCAAATCCTTCTGAATAGTTGCCGCGTTTGGGGATATAATTTTCAAGTCATCAGCGTAAAGTAGCAATTCAGATTCTAGCTTGTCTCCAATATCGTTGATGAAAAGAATAAATAGTAACGGCCCAAGGACAGAACCTTGTGGAACGCCGGACCCAACTGAGGAAGTGTTGGAGCAGACACCATTAAGTAAGACTCTCTGGGATCTCCCCGAGAGAAAATCATTGATCCATCTGAGAAGCTCACCTTGTACACCATATGCTTGTAGTTTGCTAGCTAATTTAAAGATTGATATGGTGTCGAAGGCCTTTCGGAAATCTATATACACTGAAGTGACGGGATTATTTTTCTGCAGATCTCTGATAATCAATCCAATATAGGTAAGCAGTTGTAACTCCGTATTCATTCTTGATCTAAATCCGTATTGAGAAATTGATAGAAGTTTATTCCGCGTTAGGTGTTCGATTAATGACCTCCGGACCAGTTTCTCCATAACTTTGGAAATTGAGCAGGTTAACGATATTGGTCTGTAATTCCCCGGGTCAGAGCGGGATCCTTTTTTGTATATCGGTATAACTATAGCAGTTTTCCAAACAGAAATCATGAAGCTCTGCCCTCTTCTTCCGAAAGTGATTTAAAATCTCATTTTTCGCACTTCAAAACCAAAGTCCTTAATGTGCACTCCCTTAAATAGCAATTCAGTAAATATCTAATTCCCGAAAAAGCGAGTTTAAAAACCTAGTACAAGTGATCATAAGGACTGTTTAGTAATTGCCATAGATAGTCGCTGAAACTGAGCAAAGCAACAAAATTAAACAAAACTTCAAGTATAGCAAACGCTACCTGACATTCCTACTAAAAACTAGAAGTTTACGGCAACATCGACTTCAGATGATAAATGCGTGTTTAGTCGGTTTCCCCACATGAGTTATGTACTTCCCTCTCCCCATGTTTTCTTGAGTAGAGGGTGGACACAACCTATTTTCTCGATTATCGAAAGAGGTCAACATATAAGACGGGTGAAATTTCAAAAGTTCAGATAATTGAAGAAAAATTTCAAAAATTCAAGCATTTTTGGACCACTCCATTAATACTGTTTTCTTTTCTTTCCCGTGTTTATGCCGCTAGAAAACAGAATATAAAGCAGATTTATTCAAAATCCAACAACTTCCTTTTTATCTTAACAAACCACATATTTAAGTGAAAAAGATGGAGCAGATTTATTAAAATATAAAAATTGGACAGAAAACATAAATATGGACGGGGCAGATTTTCCAAGGTACAAACTCTGGACCAACATTGAAGATCTGAAAAAAAGAAAAATTTTCACGTGAAGTTTATTTTGGAGCAGATTTTTCAATTTGAAAAATCTGGACAGAAAACTTAAATTTTGTTATTTTTGCCGTGAGTTCCAACTCATCCGTTTTTCGTGGTTTTAGGGCAGAAATTGAAAAGTGAAAATTCTGGATCGGGCGGTATGTTAAGAAGGTGAAAAAAATAAGAAATTTAAATATCTCATTCAACACCGAGTTGCAAATATTATTAATTTTTCGTAAAACGAGGAAAAATAAAATTCTGAATACGCTGAAACCAACCTAAACTCTACCAACAAAATGTTCCGAAAATTACCAATTAGAGCGCTTCAATTTCTAATTTTTCAATTGTTAAACCGAATAAATATAACAGAATTTTTCTACATTTGTTACATTTGAGTATTGTTCGGTTTCAAATCATCAACACATCCGATGCGAAGTCAGCAAATTTGGAACCAAAAAGAAAAACTAACGAAATTTCGAAGTTCCACGTGTGCGAAAATGTTGTTTTTGACACGCAAACTTCTGATTGTAGACGTAGATTTTTTTAAAGTTAAACATCAAAACAACCAGAATTTTCTCACTTTGCACCGGCTATACAAGTTCGAAATTAGAAATTGAAGCGCTCAAATTGGTAATTTTCGGAACATTTTGTTGGTAGAGTTTAGGTTGGTTTCAGCGTATTCAGAATTTTATTTTTCCTCGTTTTACGAAAAATTAATAATATTTGCAACTCGGTGTTGAATGAGATATTTAAATTTCTGAATTCTTATTTTTTTCACCTTCTTAACATACCGCCCGATCCAGAATTTTCACTTTTCAATTTCTGCCCTAAAACCACGAAAAACGGATGAGTTGGAACTCACGGCAAAAATAACAAAATTTAAGTTTTCTGTCCAGATTTTTCAAATTGAAAAATCTGCTCCAAAATAAACTTCACGTGAAAATTTTTCTTTTTTTCAGATCTTCAATGTTGGTCCAGAATTTGTAACTTGGAAAATCTGCCCCGTCCATATTTATGTTTTCTGTCCAATTTTTATATTTTAATAAATCTGCTCCATCTTTTGTTAGTCTGACTCCATTTATTATCATGATTATTGAAAAGTTGGCATAAATCTGCTCTAATTTGGAAATTGTAGCAGTAATTAATGATTTTTTACGAATCAAGTAGATTTTCTTAATTTTCCAATTCCAGAACCATAATTTAAACCTATTTTGAAAATTTAAAAGTATCGCTGCTTAAAGAAACAGATTTTTCTTAATTTCACACTTTCAAGTAGTAAAATCGAAACTTTTGAAATATCAAGCGTCTTATATTTTTAGAAGACAATTTGAGAAAAAGGTTGCAGATGGAGGGAAAAAGAGATTGAAGTTTGAGGGGGCGCATTATAATTGAGACAAGGATGAGAGGGAAGTTCACTTCCTGGTGGGAAGTGAGATGACGTCTGAGATGGGAAGGAGCAGAGAATTCATGGAGAGGAAGAATCAGAACACAAACAATGTAAACTTCAGAACGAGACAGGTAACAAATTTCGAGCTGAACAGTTGTTTTGAATCGCTGAAAGATACCTATTTTGGTTTTCAGTACTGTAATTCGGAAGAAAAAAAAAAGAGTTTCTCCCATCCAGCCAACCCTTCCAAGAATGTCATCACTCTTCTGAAGATAATCGGCGGAGATTTTCCATTGTATTGACCAGTCAAAAATTCCCGGGAGACAGGTGGGAAACCAAAAAAAAAGTGAGTTTTTTTTTGAATGCTCTCGTCGGGAATCTTCAGATATTTTCCAATTTGATGTTTTTGAAGAAAAGAGATCAAAAACGACTCCTTTTCTGCAAATCCAGCTCTAAATAACCTGAAATGAAGGTGTGACAAAACCATGCCGCATAGTTCCTGAAATGGGAGGAGCCAATTTAGCCCCACTCATTTCTTGGAGACGTAATTGTCTGAAAATGTACGCAGAAAATATTATACAGAAAAATACGTTTTTAAAAATATAAAAAAGTCAGAATATCAGAAAGAAATGGGTGAGAAAATGCAAGGAAAGAACAACTCTTAATGGGGGGAGAGACGTTTGGATATTACTTTGGCTAGACAGGGAATTGAAATTAACAAAAGAAAATAATTTAAAGTGATTGAAAAATAAATAAAAGCAAACCAACGGATACAAACTGAACCAAACATTGAAGTACCACAGAGTGGACAGGAAAACGACTAAACTCCACTGAACGATAGAGCGAAGATACCCAGAAACTATTTCGTGTCTTTCCTTTACAGATAGAACTAAATTGTATATGTTGGGTAGCATACATAAGGTATAAAACATGAAAGATGCGTAAGAAGACATGTAAAAACAGCGGAATGTTACCTGAAAGAAGCTCAATTACTTAGAAAACAAAATATTGATTCAAGTCTTTTGGCATTTTTCTGGTTCTTTTCCAAATGGGTCTAGCGAAATGGCAAAAGACTTATGAATCAACCTAATAGAATGATAAATAGAACCAACCTCAGATGCGACTCCATATTTTGCAAAAAAGAGGTAGGGAACTATAGCACATAATGACACTCCGAAATATCCAAATCCATAATGCACTCTACTTATCTCTAAAACATTTCTTTCGCGTCTACTCGTTAATTCCATAACTATCGCGTTTACTAAAAACACAATAGTTAAACCTATTATATTCGTGTAGAGAGGCGTCAAGTCTCTTGGACAACCGAACCAGAAGCCATAGAAAGATGCTACAAACAATAGTAAATGGCGGAAGAATCCATTAAATGCAACGTCGCATCTCCATTCGTCTAACTGATACAGTAAAGGCATTTACTGAAACAAAATACTTTCATATAAAAGAAGAAAAATTAAAAAAAGAAAGAAGGAAAAAGAATGGGTGGGATAGGGAAAAGAAATAATATAGGGGAAAACGAAAAGAAATCAATAAAAAAGAACTGAGGGAAGGGGGAAGAGGGGATAATAACCTGTAGAACAAGTCTTCAGTGAGGGGGAGAGGTCAACCATCTGCTCGATGTGACATCATCTGCCAATGACAGAGAACAGAAGAAATGTGGAACACGAGGGGAATATGGGGCAGGGAGAGAGATCTTGATGGAGAAGAGGCTTGTTTTGTGGTGCAATCTCAAGACGAGCGGGAAGATGCTGCAATTTTTTAAGGACGAATTTATTCACATATGTTGAAAGGGAATTTCAAACTCTACAGCGCGTTTTTGACTTTTGTTTTGTAAGTTTATCACTCTCTTAATGCAACGTTTCACTACGTTTTCACTAATAAAGTCTATTAATTGTATGAAACTGTGTTAACTGTCGTCTTATTTTATCAGAACCCGAACACCCCGTACTTATACGCGGGCAACTTTGTAATTAAAACTCCATTCCATAAAAAGTTAGAAAAATGGGAATGGGGTCGATCCCCAGATCTTCCTACCACCACAGGTTTTTCGCGAGTAGACGCGTTACGGATGCGAATGTTGTGCTGAGTCTTTACGGATCCGTGACGACGCTTCTCGCGATCGGTCGTTCGCGCGCGACTCGTATTTCTCATTCGCACACGGACCGTTTATGGATGTCCAATTTTTCAATCGACTGCTCAGATACGAGATCGCGTGAGGATGGTTTACGACGTCCTACTGAGCGACTCTGATTGCTTTCGCAAACGGATCGTATATGGATGATTGGACTAATTTTTTCTCTCGCTGCCAGCTCAATTTTTATTTTTATTTCTAATAATTTTTTCCTATTTTTTCTCAAATTTCTTTGATTTATTTACTTTTTCATGGTTTTTCAGGCTGATAAAATTATTAGAGAACGATTCGAACAAAATGAACAACAATTTTGTTGAGGTTTGTCTATCGGCGACTTATAAATACAGTATAGGACTTCTATTTTTCAGAGTGATGTCGGAAATCCAAATAATGGAATAAGGTGCCGGATGTTCAATATGTTTGGATGAATCATGCAGAAACAATCTACTTTCAAGCAGTTTTTCGGTGAGTGAGCGATTTATATCCAGATAAAAATGAGAAAAATAAATTTTCAGAGCATCAAGTGTTGCCTTGGCAAAAACGGACAGAGGCAACTACAACGAGATTTTGGCTTTAAAAATCGACAAATTTATGGATATTGGCACAAGTTCGACACAAATCGACAAAAAATTAATATTGTTTCAATTAATTCTATATTAGTTTTTTTTGTTGACATTTCTATCTTTCGTTCTTGAAATTTTAATTGTTTAAATTATTTTTTCTGAAATAAATAAGTCATTATAAAAAGCTTTTTGCTTTGAAAACCAAGAAAAATGGGAAGGGAAGGGCAAGGAGAGCAACCAAGAATGAACGGATCGCGCACGGACCCGTATACGACGTTCGCAAACGGTACGGTTATGGATCCATAAGTCTTTTTTTTCGGTACCGATATGGACCGTTCGCGATCGTCTGATTGTTTGCGAACGACCTGTGACCAGTACCCTTTACTGCCACGAGGCCATCCAACATCTGGCTGAGAGTGCAGGTGGTTGTCATTACTAACCCGATAGTCCACACCAATTGACACTCGTGTTTTCTATGATGAAAAATGACCAAAGTTTCGGAGCGAAAATCCAACTTTTCTACAGTTTTGCACTTTTTTAGTATTGTCATTCAAAAGAGCAGATTTGAAACTATTAGGATGATATTATTATATGTAGGCTGAGAATATTATTATTATATGAGAAACGAATTTATGAATTTAGAAATCTTACAAAAATGTAAGAAAGAAAGGGGAGAGGGGTAGAGGAAAGGAAAGAGAAAAACACATCTTAACGGGGAACGACAGGGATGGAGGGAAAAATAAATTGAAAATAATAATAAATAAAGAAATGAGGGGACTGGGGATGGGGAAAGAGAAGGGAGTGGCTAGGAGAACGAAGTGGAGGTTGATACTCCTGGATTCACTGCGGTCAATCCTGGGTGACGGGGAGGTAGCTGAAATTATTAAATAAGAAATATCTGATTGAAATGCCTTCTAACCACGGAACCTCAAAATTTTAGAATTAGACAGACTTGTCACGGGCCGGGCCGGGCCGAAATCAGGAAAAATTTTGGCCCGGCCCGGCCCGGCTCGGCTCTTTTGAAACATTTTGAGTTTTTGATTTTTTTTTAGAAATTTTTTGAAATTTTAGGAAAAATGTGAATATGTATGATAATTTAAGCATTTTTACTCTATTTTTTCGAAAAATTTCAAATAAAATTTGGTAAAAACGGGTTCCCATTTTTTGAAATCAGGACAAATTTTGGCGCGGCCCGGCCCGGCCCGCCCGGGCCGAACTCAAGAAAAATCTCGGCCCGGCCCGGGCCGGCCCGATTTTTGACAAGTCTGGAATTAGATGCTCACGTCACAGTCTACTCTTCCTCTCCTTTTTGAAATGGTCGACAGGTTAGTTCATACTTGCAGAATATCGGCCTGGCCCGGCCAGGCCGGTAGAGAAAGTTGCCGGCCCGACCCGGCCCGGTCGGCCCGGAGTCAAAAAATGAGCACAATTTTTTCACAAAATTGTTCGAAATTTTTTGAAATTTTCATCAAAAATAGTCAAAAATCCTATGTACACTTGAGTTTTATCGATATGTAAAAACATAGTCGAAAATTCGACTTTTTTGCAAAAAAATCAAAAAAATTTTCAAAAAAATTCAAAATTTCAAATTTTTGTACTGTGACCCGGGCCGACCGGGCCAAGCCGGGCCAGGCCGGCCCGGCCCGGCCCGGCCCGTTGCAAGTATGGGTTAGTTAGTGATTCGGGACGGTAATCAAAAAGGGAATGATTTGATATCTGGGGTATAATCGCAAAAAATGTGTGAAGAAAGTGAAACTAATCACTATAAAACAAACTTCAAAATGCTAAAAAAAACACATTACCCCATGGAATCGAACCAAACTCTTTTTGATTATCACCCAAAACCACTAACCTCTTGACCACACCACCAACGAAAAAGAGCGTAAGAGTAGACTGTGACATAATGGCTCAATTCTTCGACTAATGACGATCTCGATTGCTAAATTAGTGCCAAACTTCGATAACTTGTAGCTCGGAGCATTTCGGCCTAGAGATTCCAAAACTTTGTGGAAAGAGTATTGAAGTAGTCTTCTGAATTTCACTAAATTCGAATGAAATTCTAATAGATTGAGATTCTGTTACGAGGCATTTCAATCGGAAGAGTGATTAGAATCGTCTCAAATTGTTGGAATTGAAGTTTTGAAAACTGACAGGCATTTGGAAAAACTTCCCAATGACCGAGAAATTTCTTTAAAAGTGTAGAGTGTTTTCCAAAACCTGTCCGTTCCCGTGCTCCGATCCCAATTCAGACAATACCTGAGTATCGCTCCGAACAGTGCTATGACCACCAAATACGAATCAATCCAGGAAGCAGCGATCTCCGGGATCTTAACGATCAGAGTAGCTTCCACTGCCGAAACCACGATCATGACGACAAGTATGGCCGCGACAATCAGTGTGGAATGCTTCAGCACGGACATCTGGGTGATTGCCACATCCGCTGACAAGTAATGAAATATATTTGTTGTGACATTTTCTGAATACAAACCCATCATTGTGCCGAAGATGACCAGCTTGAAGTTGTCGGTTTCTGGTCCTGATAGTGCGGGGACGTGAAGACATACGAACGCAAGGAAGAGAGAAACCATGAGACCGAATCGCCTCTTCTTCCACTTCTTGATCTACAATTAACAGCTATAAAATTCTGTTGATCTTCAACTAACAACTCTACAACTGTTTTGATCTGCAACTAACAACTCTACAACTGTTTTGATCTGCAACTAACAACTCTACAACTGTTTTGATCTGCAACCAAGAAATCTGCAACTGTTTTGATCTGCAACTAACAACTTTTCAACTGTGTTGATCTGCAACTAACAACTCTACAACTGTTTTGATCTGCAACCAAGAAATCTGCAACTGTTTTGATCTGCAACTAACAACTTTTCAACTGTGTTGATCTGCAACTAACAACTTTTCAACTGTGTTGATCTGCAACTAACAACTCTACAACTGTGTTGATCTGCAACTAACAACTCTACAACTGTTTTGATCTGCAACTAACAACTCTACAACTGTTTTGATCTGCAACCAAGAAATCTGCAACTGTTTTGATCTGCAACTAACAACTTTTCAACTGTGTTGATCTGCAACTAACAACTCTACAACTGTGTTGATCTGCAACTGACAACTCTACAAAACCTGTAAAAGTGATTGTAAACAGACGAAGTCAAACAATCGGATAGTTCAAAATACTAATGCACCATGCAATTTACAAGCATATAAAAGTGCATGCAATAACCCACGAATGGAGCTTAAAATTGACTGCAAATGACTCTCCACTTCCACTTCAATGAATTCTGAAATTCCGAAAATTTAACACCTGTGATTTCAGTTATTATTTCGGCAAAAAATACAGCTTATGAAAGTTAAGGAATGCAAGTATGAAATCCCAGAACTAGGGTGTTTCATCTCTGAATTGTTATTGAATTTGGTGAGTATGTTGTTTTTGTGTCTTATATCATACAAAAAATGATATGAAGTCAACCGACAAACAAACCTTGGTGAGGATGAAGTTGTAGACGACGAATACGGCCTCACTTCCGCTTGGGAACCCGATAGACCTGCAACATGAGTACTTTTCTTCTACCAACATTTCGATTTCAGATCTTACGAGAACCCAACAGAGAAGTTGGTCAGGAAGTTGCTGCTTCTTTCCTTATGGAATTGCTTGATAGCAAGTCCAAAAATCGCCAGCAGAACGCACACCATCGCAAACATCGGTACAACTACTGGGTCCTCATCATCATCTTCTTCTTCTTCAACTTCTTCGACTGGGGCATTGTCCAAGACTCCTCTGATGTTCCTGATGGCAGTGGCATGAATCTCATGCCACTCCATTTCCTCAACCACCGGACGTTCGAGTGTTTCTTCCGCGTCCCTCGTAACCGCATCCACAGTTTGAGCTTCAACGTAGCGGCAGCCAATTTCTTCTGCAGTTTATTAACCCTCTTTTTCTCATTTTTCAACTCCCGCGATGGCTTTTGGATGATCTGGGGCTGAAACTTGTTCTCTATTTACTTTTTGACCTGTGTTACTCAATTTTAGATCAGACAAAAAATGAGACGAGACGAGACCAGACCAGACCAGACCAGATCAGACCAGACCAGACCAGACCAGACCAAATAAATATTATTTTTTACTCAATTTTCAGACATTTTTACGCTACTTTTCATTAGCTTTTTGGTTTTTTAGGTTAAAAATGTGTAATTATAGTTTCAAACACTTACCGGAAACTATTCTCGCACAGTTTTGATTCCGGCGGACAAAAATGAACAGGAAAAACATGAAAAGTGAGAAAAAAGCGGTATTATAGTTATTTTCAGGACCGGAAGTCGAAAAACGTTGGATTTTAGAAAATATATATGCGAAACTAGTTTGAAATTTTTTCAAATTATTTTTTAACTAGAAAAAACGAAAATTGATATGAAAAGGGGTAATTAAAATTGATTATTTGCCAGTTGGCGCCTCGCAAATTTTCTCAAGGTACTGTAGTCGCGAAAGTACGCAACGTGTTTGCGGACTTGCTTACCGTACTCAGCGCGAAAATTTTTTCGCCGGAATCGAGCGACAGACAATTTTTTCATCATTTCTCACCCTTTTGGCTTCGGCCGGTGAGCATCTGTTGCGGATGCTCTTTTCAATTTTTTTTAGTGATTTGCGAATGACAGAAGAGTGCGCAGTGTCTAGAAAGTGCTGATTTTTGCGAATTGTGAAGATTCGCTTCGTTAAAAAAATCTTTCGGAATTGCTGCAGTGACCAATAAGCGATATTTTTTTCGATTCGCTGGTACTGTCAGCCAAAAACTCATTTTAGAACAGTGAGCACCGCGGAAGACCGTCCAAACGGGGCCATTTTGTTCTTACTTCGTTGTTTTCACTTCTGTTTTGTCGACCACTCCGTTTTTAAACAAATATTTTCTTTTTTCTTCGAATTTTCTTACTCGAATACTGTAATTTCTCCTGTTGATGTATGTCACGCAAGTTGAAGTTCGCATTTTGCGACTTCTTCTTGTTAAATGACAGAAAAACGTGAGTTTACGTGTTTGAATTGAAGATTCGAATGGGAAAAAGATCATTTTGATGTTGAGAAAACCACCGGATGTGCTTGACTTCCAGTAGTGGGACCAGCGTTGTCGGGACAGAATGGTCGGACGGTTGGCGGTGCTCATCTGTTTCCCCTCAAAAATCAATGTTCGTTGTTTTCTCCTCCTCCAGAAACATACGAACAGTTTTTCGAACTCAATACCAATCAACCTCGTGACAACTGATTTCTAACTGATTGGTATGTAAGCGTGTGGGAGATTCCGTGACTGTGACTAATGAGAATACACTTTTGCGAAAATCTGCAACTAGCTCGAAGGAAGCGCGTGCTTGCGAAACAATTCAATTGATAAAGAATTAGTAATGAAACATGGACACGAGAACTGGGAAAAAGTATAGAATAGTTGTGTGCAATGAGTAATATACCACCGAAGAAAACCCGTGAAAATCGGTTCTTTGTTTTTTTTAAACTGATTTTCTTTGGTTTTTATCGGTAAAAAACCCGATTTTCCTTCGATTTTCTCCAATTTTCTCCGATTTTTTTGTTCGAAAGTTTAAATTCCGCCGTTGATCGCCACGTTTCTCTGAACTCCACACGTTTTTTTCCTAGATTCATGAAAAATCGAAGAAAAATTGGTCTTTCGTGGGGGAAACCCGAAGAAAAATCGGTTTTTGTTCGTTGAAAATCGGCGAAAACAGATCAAAATCGAAATTTATTTCTAAAAAGCAACGAATATTTTCACAGGTTTTCATCGGTTTTCAAGAATCTATTGAGCTATTTGAGTGTTTCCGAATTTAGATTTTCTCGATAATCTGAATATGGTGTTGAGATCGTTAGTCTTCTCTTGTCGTTTCTTCTCATTCTCGTGTTCCAGTTTCATGTTGAGAATTACACTGTCTCATACTTTACTATAATGTAGTCTAGTTATCTCAAATGATCCTTCTAAATCTCTACAATTATTGACTTTCCTCGACATCATCGGAGCCACAGGACGAGAAGACTTCGAAATGCCATTATGGACTGTGTGTGATTTTTATAGCAGCATTGAATTTCAGAGTTTTCCTGTAGAAATGTGTCGTCGTGAAGTGGATCGCCAAATGCATCTGAAACTATAAAATGAGAATATCGAACAATTTCTCTCATTTTTTAAAAAAAAGTTTAAGCTCTGCCGTTGGCTATCATGTTTTTCTGAACTCCACATGCTTTTTTTCTAGTTTTATGAAAAATCGAACAAAGTTGAAAAATTATAATTTTTGATGGAAAAACTCAAATAAAAGCAGTTTAGAAACAGCCCGCCGTGGAGTTTAAGCTTTCAGAAAAAAATCGAAAAAAGTCAGTTTTTTCACCGATTTCTTCAAGAAGGGAAACCGCAGGAAATTGGTTTTTGTTTCTAGAAAACCGCCGAAAACAGATAAAAATCAACTTCGGGTATAAAATGAGAATATGGTGCAGAATTATTGTGAACTGATGGGATGGAATACTATGACTTATTCTCTGGCTTTGCTTCACAGAAGTTCTGGAGACTGTAACAGAGATATCCTGAGATTTTATGTTTGCATCTGGTGAATTGGGGCCTGAAAATCATGAATTCTGAACATGAGAAAGAATCTGGAAATTGAGAAATATTCCAGGATTTCGGAGGTCATTCAGGTATATCACACATCACTTCTTTTCGAAATCACTGAAAAGTCGAGAAGTTGGGAAGGAGCCACCGCCTTATTGTCTCCTTTTGTCATCACCATTTGATATGCACGCTTGGCCTTTTGGATAACATGGATGTCTAGGAATCGGATGTCGAAAGTTCGATTCCATCGAGCTCCAAACGTTTTTTGTATTCTTTGATATTGTAATCCTGGCGTCTCAAGCTAAACGGAAAAAGAAGTTTTTGGATTGAAATTCAGAGAACTGGAGGAACAGAAACTTTATCGAATGATTTGGGAATACCGAATTTTTAGAGTCTCTTTGATTTTCAACGAAGAGCTTCTACATTCGTAGTTTTAGCTAAAATGTCTTGAGAAACAAGAAGATTCTAAATTGTGAAGAAAACTTGAAGAATAAGCAGCAGAATTGGTTTTTTGATGTGAGAAACAGTCAGATTTTACTAATAATGGCACAGACGAAACAATTGAATTATCAGTTCACAGGGTCGCTGGAAACGCCTTTGATCTAAATGTCCTTTTCACTATTTTCGAGAATCTATCCAGAACTATTTAATGACATCAAATGATCAACATTTCAGAAACTCTTTTGCCAGATACAACACTATCCAAATGATTTCCAACTTTTTCTGAGTTCAGGGAAATCGAAAATGTTGGAGAAAGAAATGGGTTCAATTGTTATAGGGTCAATTGTAGAGCTTCATTTTGTAGTTGATTGTTTCGTGTACTGGTACTTCCTAGAGAGTTGTAGCCAATAATTCACAGAGTCTTCACATTTTAAGCGATTTCCTGAAACGGTGAAAGAAATTAGGAATACGACAATTGCAATACTGGCCATAAAGAATGTTACGTTTTCCGGTTGAAAATGGTTCAATTTGGGAGTGTGCCACGGCTTGTCTGATTATCTCACATTGTTAATTGTTTATGGAATGTGTAGACCAAATGTAGAGTTTCATTTTTATAGTTGACGATATTTTTGTACAACCCCTTCCTGAAAAGTTACTGTTCATCAAAGTATACAAAAAAATCTGAAAAGACTGTGAGAAGTAACTTTGCCGACGGACAACTTCTTAGGATGTGATCGTACAAAAATCTAGTCAACTACAAAAATAAATGTCTACTTTTGATCTACACACTCCATCAAATTATGACACTGTGAGACAATCAGTGAAGACGTGGCACACTCACAAACATGAAAACTTTCAACTGAATACTGCAATTTCGAAACTCTCCGAACGAAGAAGTACACAATGGTCTGATATCCGGATAGGATGCTTTTACAAGTAGAATATCCAGTTTTTTGCAATAGATTAAAAACTCTGTTTGATTTAAAATTGAAAAAAAACATTGTGATTATTTAGCGAACATACAGTACCCTCAAAAAGGTTGGAAACTTCAGCTGATTTCATTTGAAAAATGATGAACTTTTAGTGTTTGTCACGGGATTGATGGTGGTCTTATACTATCAGCTTTTATAAAAACTTCAGATCACACCTAGATCTTCATTTTTGTAGTCAGCAACTTTTTCCCACAAGCACTTTCTGAAAAGTTACAGGGGATTACAGTAGCTTTGACCAATTACAGTGCAAGAAGTTGAAATTTTGGAGCTTTTCACTTTCAGCACCTGCAACTTTTCAGAAAGTGTTCATGCTAAAAAGTTTTTGACTACAAAAATGAAGCTCTTGGTGTGATCTACAATTTCTATGAAAGTTGGTAGTATAGGACCATCATCGATCCCGTGACAAACACTCAAAGTTCATCATGTTTCAACTGAAAACAACTAAATTTTCCAATATTTTGAGCAGTTCCTGTACTTTTAAATTTTGTAAAGACATTCTCTGCGTGTTTTTGTAATGTTTTCGAGTGAGTGATACCATGAAACAATTTCAAAGTTCATCTCTTTTCAAAAAAAAACCAGGGCACTAAAAGCAACTAAGAATACAACAATAGCGAATTGAAATGTGTTTCACAATAAAAGTCCTCAAAGTGTCCTTTTTCAAACGACTCAAGAATAGATAGGTTTGTTTTGACAAAGTAATTTTCCCTCAAACCGAGTGCAAAACAGTGAAACTTTAGAGAGGTCCCCTTAAAATGACCATAACACTCTAAAGAGTGTCCGAACGGACAAGTGGTCAACTACAAAACTGGAGCTCAGTTTTTAATCTGCATGATCCATTAGAAATTTTCTTAGTTAGGCAATCAGTGATACCGTAGTTATACATTTTCAACTGAAAACGACCGAAGTGGATAGAATTCTGGAGAGCACTGTATCTCAAAAACTGAAACAGCTACTGAAAAATGATCAACTACAAAATGAAAGAACTACTTTTGATCTACAAAACAGATAAAGATTCAGGATAGTGGAATAACTAGTGAGAATGTGACAGTCTATAAGTGGATATTAACTGGAAAATTGAAGTTAAGAAATCTTGAATATATATATATATATGGACACGTATTTGAACCGGTTTATCATTTCGTTTTCCTCTTTTTTCTCGGTTTCTTGCTCATTTTTATCAAAGTTTTCGAACAGAAAAGTAACAATAGAGAACCGAAAAGTGGACCGAACTCAACCAAAAACTTTTTATAATCAAAAAGCAACAACGAAATCAAGGAAGATCGGAAAGAGTTGCAACCAACAACTCTGCAACTATTTGGAAAGAGTCGTACGGGCCGGGCCGAGGAAAAATTTTGCCGGCCCGGCCCGGCCCGGTCGGCTCAGGTGGAAAATTTTTGCACCCCAAAAATAATTTTCAAGTGCTTTTTTATCACTAAATTCACTTTAGAACTAATAAAAATCATCAATTCAGTCGAATTTTTTCAGAAAATGCCCCAAAAACCACTTTTTGGAAAATGAATACTGAAAAAAACATGTTTTTCGAAAAAAAGTCACTTCACCCGGGCCGACCGGGCCGGGCCGGGCCAGTGAAAAAAAAATGAAAAAAAAAGAGGAAACCACGTCTGGGGGCATACATAAGTATATTGGTTTCCAGTGCTCACCTCTACAAAATCTGGAAATATTTCACCTATTTCTCTATCAATTCTCGTTTCATTTTCTCGTTTGACTTTGAATAAAGTTACAGTAGCGAGCATAAGTGAGCACCCCTTCATACTTTTATGTGTAACTCTGCTGAATCGTGCCCATTTTGCAAAAACTTTTTTTTAAAAGGTAACCAAAGTATTCAGCAATAAGGAAATAGATTTTTAAAAAAAAAATTTTATCACTGATTTTTTCGATAATCAATTTCTCCTGATCTTGATTTGAAAATCCGAAAAAAAAACGTTTTATTTTTCTCTTGGAGTTATTGAGTTTTTTATTTCAAAATGTTGGAAAATGCTCAGATAAACAAAAAATTATGTTAAATCGGTTTCTTAAACTCTGACCATCGTGCTAGAGCTCCAGAAGTCAAAAGTGATTTGATTCCCATTTTTTCTCAATTTCCCGATATTTTCTGACTATAAAAGATCAAATAATACAGATATGTGTTTTATTATGTGTAATAAAGCAAAATTATTTTTGAGTGAAAAAATTAGAAAAATTATTTTTTCCAAAATGAAAACTTTCTGATGTAGTTGTAGAAAAACTCAAGACACATCTTTTGGTACATGTTTCGGCAAATTTTGAGAATTTTTGGAGGAGTTATGAAGATTTTCCCGTGACCACTACTTTTGACTTCTGGAGCTCTAGCACGATGGTCAGAGTTTAAGAAACCGATTCAACATAATTTTTTGTTTATCTGAGCATTTTCCAACATTTTGAAATAAAAAACTCAATAACTCCAAGAGAAAAATAAAAAGTTTTTTTTCGGATTTTCAAATCAAGATGAGGAAAAATTGATTATCGAAAAAATCAGTGATCAAAATTTTTCAAAAAACCTATTTACTTATTGCTGAATACTTTTGCTACCTTTCAAAAAAAGTTTTTGCAAAATGGACACGATTCAGCAGAGTTACACATAAAAGTATGAATGTGCCCTCACTTATGCTCACTACTGTATGTTTTCTTTAGTATCACCTTACCAGAACTTGCTTCTTCCAAGGGCAACTATGAGTTTCGAATGGTTCTTTCTGTTTGTAAGCTGGATAGGAGAAGTCATTTCTGCGCCAATCCGAACATCGACAAGCTCCTCATCAATGTGGTGGATCTCCCTTCCTGGCTTCGATCTTCACCTCCTCTTCGTGCTCTTTCTTCAAGTTGTTCTGTGTGCAATTTCAGTTGTGGTCGATCGATGGATCATTCGTCGAGAGGAAACTCCAGGGTGCCACAACTGCAGGGTATGTTTTATAGTCTATCCCTGTCAGAT
The DNA here is from genome assembly GCF_010183535.1 of Caenorhabditis remanei. Taxonomy (NCBI): domain Eukaryota; kingdom Metazoa; phylum Nematoda; class Chromadorea; order Rhabditida; family Rhabditidae; genus Caenorhabditis; species Caenorhabditis remanei. Next base: position 5,004,222 of record NC_071332.1, read on the forward strand.
TTTCGGATATTTTTGAAAAAATTCTACACCTACATCTTTGAATTCTGAAAACGAAATCGCCAAAAATTGCAACATTTTTCAGTTTTTCTATATTCCTTACAAAAAGTTATCGTTTTTCGGTAATTTGGTCATGTTTTCGTTTTGTATCTTCCGGTCTCAATCTCGCTTTTATGTCTCACCTCATATCTTCTGGTTTGTGTTGCCCTGATTGGTAATAACTCGGAAAACGTGTTTATTTTGTGATTTCACTTGTGCAAAATGAGTTCCTAGAGCTGAAAGTGAATTTCACTTAGAATCTCATTGTTTTCTTCCTCAAAATGACAGCTTTAAAGTGGTGGGGAGCATTGAAAAAACTATTGGCCTTGAATATATAGTACCGGTCAAAAGGTTGCTGACTCTCAATGTTTTTCAGTGGATAATGATCAACTTCGAGTACGTGTCTCTATAACATTTCGTGTCCCATGCGATCAAAGTCTATAGAGAATATCTATTAAACATGGATCTTCATTTTTGTAGCAGAGCTCAAAAACATCTAGTTTTAGTGTTGAAAAAAGGCGAAAATTTTTTTAATTTGAGGATTGATAACTCTCTAGGGAGTGTCCGTACAAAAAAGTTGTCAGCTACAAAAATGGAGCTCTACTTGTGATCTATACATTCCATAAAAATTTGGGATTGTGAGATTATCAGTGAGGTCGCAACACATCCACGTAGTTGATCATTTTCAACTAAAAACAGAAAGTGTCGCATTCTATATGGCCGGTACTGTAAACTGTAACTCTTCAGAGAGATTTTGTGCAAAACAATGATCAACTACAAAAATTAAGATTTTTATTTGATCTACAAGTTTTACAAAAATTGACAATTTGGAACAAAAAAGTGAGACCGAGCCACACTCTCAAAGTTGGTTATTTTGTACTGAAAACAGCTGAAATCAACAATCTTTCGAACGTTACTGTATCAACCTTGGCAGTTTCCTCGTAAAAATGACTAGTTTTGAGAGTTTGTAACAGTTCAACCTATTGTCCTTCAAAGTTTTGGCTTAAAGATCAAATAAAACAGATCAAAAATATTGTTTGAATAGTTGCTATCATAAAAAGTTCACAGCTAAAATTCTCATCATTTTGCTCTGAAATGAGCAGACTTCAGCGAGAAAATCGTTTGCCAAATTGTAATTTTTTAGAGGATTCTTGAACAAAAAAAATGGTAAACTAATTTCTGAATATTGATCTACAGTATCAGTCATACAATTTCGCTGTTTTGAGTGGAGAATGTCCAACTTTCAGAGACTGCTACGGTATCACTGGTCATTCCACTAAAAAGTGTTCAATGGATCATACAGATTGAAAATAGAGCTTTATTTTTGTAGTTGACAACTTTTTTGTCCGAACTATCCCTAGAGAGTTATACCTATTTTAAAGAGACAGCTCAAAAATCACTCTATTTTGCACTGAAATGGGACGATTTAATAGGGTAATTACTTTGCCGATATGTAATTTGCTAGGGAGTGCTCGTACAAAAAAGTGTTCAACTACAAAATTAATGATCTACCTTTGTTCTGTATGATCCATTTGAAATTTATTTTGTGGAACAATCAGTGATACCGTAACACCTTCTTGAATGTTGGTCATTTTCTACTGAAAAATGCCAAATTGTATATCTTACTCTCCAATCATTTTGTTATCATCAGAACACTGGAGCTGAAACACATCAAGCCCGTTTGAAGCGGTACGCCGAGGATGCGAGAAAAGCGGGAGTCGAGTTCACGGAGTTTTCTGCACGATGTGGCTTCTGCCTCAGTGCTCAGGCACTCAATAGCATTGAAAACTGGAAGAAAGAAGTGAAGAAAGAGAGAAAGGAATTGAAGGATTTGGAAAAATTGAAGCCAGAGCTCAGGGAGGCCAACATAAGAAAGAGAGCAGCAGAGGGAAAACTGGCGGATATTGAGAATATCACCAGAGGTACGGAAGAGAGACTCCAAGGAGAGGAGAGAGGATCGGAAAAATGGATGGAGCTTCACACACAGGCCATCAACAACATCAAAGCAGTTGTCCACACTCCCGTCCCAGCCACCTCCCCAAAGCAGTATATCGAGATGGGATTGGTTTTCCTGGCGATTGCCGGACTCGCTGCAAAACAATTTAAGAAGGAGAGAAGTGACTGTATCTGGACCAACCTCGGTGTAGCTCTCTCGTAAATTTCCAGTCAAAACAATCGCAGATAACATGAATATTACAGATCGATCGGATTCCCGAGTGGAAGCGAAGCCGTCTGTGTCATTTACAGCTACTTGCTCCGGAAGGTAAACATTTTCTTAACACTTTGCTTGGCCTACATTCAATCAATAACAACTTAGAAGAGTTTCGGAATATTCCACTCCAACTGAAAAGCGAACATTTTTATTTAGGATATTCATTTGAAACATTTAAAAAACAATTTTGAATTTCAGAGCTCATCAAACCTGAAAGTGAAGAGTCATTTGCAGTCATTTTTCTGGTGAATTCGTGGGTTAATGCATGTACACTTATCTTGTAATAAACTGCATGATGTAGAAATTCACAACTGTGTTGTTAGTTTTATTTGCAATCTGCTTTCAACGCTCATAGTTTCAAATCTAAAATTGCGAAAATTTGAATTGGAAAGTTTTTGAATGCGAGTTTCAACCAACAACTCTGCAACTATTTTGATTTGCAACCAACAACTCTGCAACTATTTTGATTTGCAACCAACAACTCTGCAACTATTTTGATTTTCAATCAACAACTCTGCAACTATTTTGATTTGCAACCAACAACTCTGCAACTATTTTGATTTGCAATCAACAACTCTGCAACTATTTTGATTTGCAACCAACAACTCTGCAACTATTTTGATTTGCAATCAACAACTCTGCAACTATTTTGATTTGCAACCAACAACTCTGCAACTATTTTGATTTGCAATCAACAACTCTGCAACTATTTTGATTTGCAATCAACAACTCTGCAACTATTTTGATTTGCAACCAACAACTCTGCAACTATTTTGATTTGCAATCAACAACTCTGCAACTATTTTGATTTGCAACCAACAACTCTGCAACTATTTTGATTTGCAATCAACAATTCTGCAACTATTTTGATTTGCAACCAACAACTCTGCAACTATTTTGATTTGCAATCAACAACTCTGCAACTATTTTGATTTGCAACCAACAACTCTGCAACTATTTTGATTGGCAACCAACAACTCTGCAACTATTTTGATTTGCAACCAACAACTCTGCAACTATTTTGATTTGCAACCAACAACTCTGCAACTATTTTGATTTGCAATCAACAACTCTGCAACTATTTTGATTTGCAATGAACAACTCTGCAACTATTTTGATTTGCAATGAACAACTCTGCAACTATTTTGATTTGCAATGAACAACTCTGCAACTATTTTGATTGGCAACCAACAACTCTGCAACTATTTTGATTTGCAATCAACAACTCTGCAACTATTTTGATTTGCAACCAACAACTCTGCAACTATTTTGATTTGCAATCAACAACTCTGCAACTATTTTGATTTGCAATGAACAACTCTGCAACTATTTTGATTTGCAACCAGCAACTAATAATAAAAAATCAAAATGATTGCAAACATTACAGTTACAAACCAATTTCATTCTTGCAGAGTTCAAAAACATTGCGGAACGGGGTTCTTCATTGGCGCATATGTCGTGTTGAGTTTCTGTTCGTCTAATCCTTCCTTGGACAACTACATGTCTTTGGGATCTTCATGAGTTTGTATTCTGATAGGCTTAAAATGAGTAACATTAAATAATATTCCAGCCGATGTGTTGATCATCAAACTGGGAAAAGTGAAAATGGCCACGAATATCGCCTCGGGACTTCTCCTTGTGCTCATTGCTGCTGTTTCAGTTGATGCCACTTATTGGCACCTCTTGGAGAACATTCCTCTCTCGGTCTTCGATTACGGGTTCCCGCTTATTGCCTGCGCAGCGGCTCTTCTAAGGTAATTAAAAATGTATATGTAGGGTCTAAGCTTCTGTCAAATATCAGAAAACAATCAGACCTTTGGAAAAAAGTTAGAAACAATTCGAAATAGTCGTTATCGCTAACGAAACACACCTGAAACGCATTGAATTTGGATTATTTTGAGAGAAAAGATTTTGTGTAAAAAGTTCAAAATTGATTGAAACTCAGACAGTGTAAAATAGATGCAATACCGTTCGAACTATTGACAATCTTTGCTATTTTTAATAGAAAGTGGCAAACTTTAATCATGTGCCACGGTGTGCCCCATAATGCTTAAGAATGTTAGTGCGTTATTACTGAAAACAACAAAAGTGTACAACTTTTGGACAGTAGGATTTTTTTTTGAAAATTCATCGGAAGTTAGCCATCCATCCTAACCAAGGTGCTCGACCTTTGGGAGTACAATAATAAACCGTTTGTATTTGAAAAAAATTGAACTCATCACCAAAATCAGATTATCCAAGTAAAAGTTATTGTGAAGCCTTGATATTTGGTGGTGTCAAATTGTGAAAAAAAACTACAATTTGGATTGATTTCATTGTTGATGTCCTTCACACATTGTTTACAGTACCAACCAAAAACCTATCATATTTTGCATTTTTCAGCTGCAAAAGTCCAACTTTGAGAGTGTGTCATAGTAAAACTAACTGTCCAAAGTTGGACTTTTTTAACTGAAAAAGGCAAAATGTGATAGATTTTTGGCCGGTACTGTAGATTGCTATCAATTTTGAAATTGCCACATTTTGATGTTTTCTTTTGAGATACAGTACTGGTCATAAAGAATGCGACATTTGCAGTTTTTAGTTGAAAATTGTCAACTTTGTGAGTCCGTCTCACAATATCGATTGTTAAAACATAGAATGTGTAGATCACAAGTAGAGCATAATTTTTGTAGTAGACAACTTTTGTACAGGCACATCCTAAGAAGTTAATAATAGTCAAAGTAAACAGCTCAAAAATCTTTCCTTTTAGCACTGAAAACGGGCAACAATCGCGAGAAAATACTTTGATAACTTCTTAGTATGTGCCTGTACAAAAAAAGTGTCAACTACAAAAATAAAGCTCTACTTGTGATTTGCATTCCATAAACTATCGACATTGTGATACCATCAGAGAGGCCGTCTCACAGTCACAAAGTTGACAATTTTCAATTAAAAACTGCAAGTAACGCATTCTTTATGGCCAGTACTGTATGTTGATTGAGCACGCCTTCAAAAAATTGCAGCGTCTTCCCGCTCGTCTAGAAGGGCACCACCACCGTCTCTTCCATCAAGATCTCCTTCCCAGCCCCATTCCCCCGCCCTTACCCGAGAGTTCCGCCTTTCTCCTTGCCCCCTTCATTGGCTGATGTAGCAGATGGTAGACCTCTCCCCTCTCACTGAAGGACGTGTCCTTCAGGGTGTTATCCCCTCTTCCCCCTCTCCCCTCAGTTCTATTTTTTATTGATTTCATTTCTTTTCCCTCTTATTACTTGTCCCCTCTTGTTCCTTCTTTTTGTATAATTGATTTATTTTTCTTCATTTTTATATGAAAGTATTTTGTTTCAGCAATGCCTTTACTGTATTATCAGTTAGATAAATGGAGATGCGATGTTGCATTTAATGGATTCTCCCGACATTTGCTATTGACTGCAGCTTCTTTGTATGGCTTCTGGTTCGGTTGTCCGAGAGACTTGACGCCTCTCTACGAGAGTAGGAATGCTATAATTTTTATATGTTTTACATTCCAAGCTACCATGATAGTTTTGGATTTAATTACTGAAAGCGAGAGAGATGTTTTAGTGCAAAGTAAATTATTTTATGGAACAGGATATTTGGGGGTGTTAGTATGTTCTATAGCTCCTTATTTCTTTTTTGCGATACATGGAGTCGCATCTGAGGTTGGTTCTATTTTCTTCTCTATTAGGTTGATTTAAAAGTGTTTCGCCATTTTGCTAGACCTATTTGTAAAATCACAAGAAAAAAAATCGAAAAGACATGCATTAACCCTATATTTCGTTTTCTAATATGGAATGATCGCGAATCTATTCTCCTGGTTTTGGCTTACTGTAGTTTCAAACAATCATTCATTCAAAAGTAAAATAATCCTGAAAATATTGTGTTTTGTTTTTGAGATAGTTTTTGAGAAAACTTCATTTTTGAAAAGATGAAATAAGTTTTTTCTGATCTTCAAACCTTCATAAGCCACTTCAATCTAACTCAAAATGGAAGATCTAAGTCTAGTTTTAGATAAATGTGAACATAAAAACGTTAAAAACTTTAAAAGTATGAAATCACAATCGAAATAACGTTTCACCTTCAGTACATAAAAACCGTTGAAAAAACTCGAACCGTAAAAATCGATGAAAACTAGTGCCATAAAGTAGTAAATGTTTGAGTTTGTCTGAAACACACATCAATTGTAAGAAGTTTTAGTTAACTTACAATAAAAAGACTACAGTAAATTATCTATTTTTCATTTTTTTAGATCTTCCATTTTGAGTCGGATTGAAGTGCTTATGAAGGTTTGAAGTTCAAGGAAAACTTTTTTCATATTTTTTTTTCAAAATGGGAGTTTTCTCAAAAACTATGATAGCACAAAACACAATATTTTCAGGAACACTTTACCTTCGGATGGGTGTTTATTAGAAACTACCAGCAGAGCTGGCGCGGCTTCGCCGCGTTTTTCTCACGCTTTTCGATATTTAGATATTTGACCGAAAATTTTTTCGGAAGTGTCTAGGAAGTTCTGGAAAAATCTAGAACGTTCCGAATTTTCTGGAAACTTTTGGAATTTTCTGGAAGTTTCTAGAAGGATCTGGAAAAGTTTGATATTTTTCTGGAAGTGTATAAATTTCTAAAACTATCTGGAAGTTTCCAAATCTATTTTTCTAGATGTTTCTGGAACATTCTGGAAACTTTTGGGAATTTCTGGATCTTGTGGCCAAACTGGCTTAAAATTTTTGGAGTACTGTCTTAAGGTGCCCAGGGTGTCACTACCAAAGTATGGGCCCCGTATTTTAAGTTTGAACCTGCTTTTCCAATTTTTGGGTTACTGTAGCTACAGTACCCCTTTAGGGCTATGGCAGTAGAAAATCTGCAGAGTGTCCCAAGGAAAAGCACGGGACTACAGAGTTAACAAATTTATCAACGTACTCGATCAGTGGGGATCTGAACTTTCCAAGATATTCAGGTTTGACTGTAAATGTTCAAAACTCTGTAACTACCGTAATCCTACAGTAACCGGCCCAATTTTTTTTGGGTGTCATACTAAGGGGTCAAGGTTGTTACCACCCCAGTCGGGTCTCCCCTCGTTCTGTTTGGAACACTTTTTCATTTTTTTGGTTACGGTAGCTACAGTAATCCTACAGTAATCCGACACCCGGGGTCCAAAAAATTGAAGCGCTCGGAGGTTCATGGTTATACCCCCAAACATCTTTTGAAACGGTTCAGAGAGAAAAAAGTTATTCAGGGAGAAGCGTCGGACGGACAGACAGAACTATTCCATTAGTAGGAAGAAGATAGTAAGCCAAAACCAGGGGTCTCGAATTCGCGATCATTCCATTTAAGCAATTGGTTTTCTTTCAGAAATCATTCCACAGTTTCTACGGTTTTTCTTGTGCATCTTTCTCGATGTATACCTTATTTATGGTACCCAACATATACAATTTAGTTCTGTCTGTTGACGAAAGACACAAAATAGTTTCTGGATACCTTCGCTCTATCGTTCAGTGGAGTTTAGTCATTTTCCTGTCCACTCTGTGGTATTTCAATGTTTGGTTCAGTTTGTATCCGTTGGTTTGTTTGCAAGTCATGCACACAGCTCTTCATATTACCATACTGTCTGATGTATTGATTGTGTGGATTCTCGAGTCGAATAGAGGACATCAAGAAGGCGATGACTTGGATACTACTGTAGATACTGTAAAAATGATTGATAGTAGTGATGATGAAGATTTGAAAGATAACGACTGTTTCGAAAAAGATGATAGTGTTTTAAGGTTTGTTGGCTTTTATATATTTAATAATGTCTCTGCAATCTCTGAAGATTCACTTTTCTCTTTTCAGATATCATGACTTAAAATGCAGCGTTTGCAAATCATTCTACCACGAATCAATTAAAAAAAGAACTCCGAAATTGTTGTCATGCGGACACACGGTTTGTTCTGGATGTGCAAAGATGCTCTTCAAATTAGACTATGTCTATATCCAGTGCCCAGTATGTAGGGAAGTGATCGACAGTGAGTTTAACATGAAGTTTCTGAAAATTGGAAAACAATTTCAGTTGATTACATTGAATTAAAGAAGAACTACGCTCTACTCGGAATCATACAAGAAATGAAGCAAGATAAGAAGATGGTTCAACAAAGTCTTTCATAGGCTCAATATATATATATATATATATATATATATATATATGTAACGCAGAGAAGCTAGAGTGTCTGACTTCTCTAGGATCTCTCTCTCTCTCCCTATCAAAACATTGTGTTCATTGTTGAGATGGTGCCGAAGATCTTCTAGAGGGTCATCACACTGGTTCTAGTGGCGTTCACGTATGTTTCAGTATATTTCAGATTCAGTTTCATCCTCTTCTGACAGTAGTGGATGTTGCTTCCATCAAGATCTCTCTCCCAGCCCCACATTTCCCTCGTGTTCCACATTTCTTCTGTTCTCTGTCATTGGTAGATGATGTCACATCGAGCAGATGGTTGACCTCTCCCCCTCTGTTCTACAGGTTATTATCCCCTCTTCCCCCTTCCCTCAGTTGTTTTTTTTAATATTGATTTCTTTTCGTTTTCCCCTATATTATTTCTTCCCTTTATCTCACCCTTCTTTGACTTCTTTCTATATCATTTATAGTATTTATTTATTTTTCTTTTATATAGAAATATTTTGTTTCAGCAATGCCTTTACTGTATCAGTTAGACGAATGGAGATGCGAAGTTGCATTTAATGGATTTTCCCGCCATTTGCTATTGTTTGCAGCATCTTTTTATGGCTTCTGGTTCGGTTGTCCGAGAGACTTGACGCCTCTCTACACGATGAATAAAGTCTTTACTATTATGCTTTTAGTAAACCAAACTCTCCTGATATATATTGATTCAATAAATAGCGAGAGAGCTGTTTTAAAGTTAGGTGAAGAGTTGTATGGATTAGGATATGCCGGAGTGTCATTATGTGCTATAGCTCCCTATATCGTTTTTGCGATATATGGAGTCGCATCTGAGGTTGGTTCTATATAAAAAATGTCAAAAGACATGAATCAATATTTTGTTTTCTAATAATTGCATTTCTTTCAGGTATCATTCCACTGTTTCTACGCGTGTTCTTACGCGTCTTTCATGATTTATACCTTATGTATGCTACCCAACATATACAACCAGTCGGTTCACGTCGCCTAACGGCGACCAAACCTCCTTCTCAACACCACCCTTCCAGGTTACAGTAAATCGTTATTAATCCGGAAACGGACGACACGTTTCGAATCTTCTTTTTTCTATATTTGAATATAAGAAAAAATATTTCCCATCCCCACATGGGTTTGATCCAGCTGACTACAACGTTGCCGAACTTGACAGTACGGGTTCCTGAACGCACCGATCTTCGCCATTTGAAATTCGAACTTAGATTTGGAGTATAGCCCTCACAATATGAACAAATTTGATTCACCCTTCTGGTGTAGTGAAGATTAGGCTGCGCATCAGTAGTAGCTACTCCGAAAAGAGCTTCTTTCTTCTCGCCGTCACATCATCGGGCTTTTCTGATCGTCTGGTAGCTGCCTGGGAAGCTACTGAAGCCCTTCTAGATCATCTTAGGACTCTTTTTCACTGCTGCTTCCAATTTTTTGGTGTTGGTTTTGAATCAGCAGCTTTATTTTTCAGTAAAAGTTGATATCTCTCTCTCTCTCTCTCTAAAGCGAGGTTATGCGTTTTTTCTTAAACTCTACGCTCATATCTGAATCCGAGCCAAGCTTGTCAAAAAGGCCGTTGGGCGATTTTATATCTATGCACCCAGCCATGGAAAATTTTCGTTTCTTCAGGCGGCCTTGTAGAGGACCAAAAGATTAGCCGATATGCAAAAATTCCGCCCATTTGTTTAATACGCGGTCTTGACGGCCCTGAAAGCCCCGGCGGGCCGTACGGCACCCTTGATCCAAGCTGATATCCCTACTACATTCATCTCGTCTCTTTCTGCCGATAGGTCAACAACATTTGCTATGGATTCCGAGGAATCTCAAGTCCGGATAGCAGTCTACCGACGCTTGTGTCATGAGTTGAATGTCCTGTATCTCATCAATTCCTCCGAGCTTCAATCTCCCATCCGATTGCTCCAACACACCTTCACCGGAAAGAGGAGAAATAGCACCATAATCATCCACTAAATTGTCGGTAGGAACGGTAGTAAAGCCATGAAAGAAATAGGAAAATGATAGTTATCAGCAGTTCAAAAGAATGGGATTTATGTGTTCCCATGTATGAACTTCACACAACTTTCACTGTATTTTACACGAAAAAGTAGGCTAAAACCGTGGTAAGAAGAAGAAGGGAAATGCAAGCCAGATTGGCTATTAATACTTTTTAAAATGTGGTTGGAATCCTCTACTTTTCTGAATCATATGATACCAAAACCAAAAGACTACACTACCACTATCCAATAATACCAAAACATCTTTCACGTCATCCCTTTTTAGAACGCGGCCCGTATTTTTTCTCATTGGTAACAGACAACACGTTCGGAAATCTCTATTTTTTCCGAATCTATCAAAAAGTTCAAAAAATGATTCATCGCCCCGCGATCGAACTAAAAACTAACTGTAGTCAACGACGCATAACTTGCCAGATCGGACGCGGCGACACGCCGGCAATCACCACACAGGTAAAACGGGGATGCCGAGAAATGGGGTGATCGGCAGCTTGAGAACCGCTAACAGGCGAAGAATGGTCGGTCGGCAGCCGAAAAACCGCGAATTGCTGAAGGGTAGCCGACTGGTGGCTGGCAAGCCGCAAACAGCCCAAAAGTGGTCCAAAGTAAAAGTTGTTAGAATTCTATAGAAACTCACACCTTTTGTGGAAAAAATTTTGTGTACGATACCTCAGAATCCTTTCTAGTCTAATGACAGTCTTTATTTTTTTAAACTTAAATATTTTGATAAAGTGGCTGACTGGCGGCTGAACGGCGGCTGAAGAACCGCGGGTTGGTCAGCGGTGGTTCGTCGGCAGGCCAGTGGCGGCCGAATGGTGGTTCAAGGTGTATGTCTATAGTTATTTTAACAAGTTCTTGCAATCTGGTTTCTGATAGAGTGATGAAAAGAGTTAAGATAAAATGTTTTTCATAGAATGTAGATTAGGATAACAATATTAAATACAGTAATACCTCTAATAGAGGTGCTCCCAGTAGGAAGAGTTTGGAGCTCAATATCTCAACTCCCTCATGAGCTATCAAATTTTTTCCAACTGAAGAAATATTTTATAAGTATTCTGCTATATTTTGTCTGTTGACAACTTTTTGATATATCTTTTAAGGAAAAATATATACCGCGTTGAACATAGTTCTTTGTCCACACCTCACTAGAGATGTTACGGTAAATTATACACTGTCACTTACAATTCTTTTTAGTTTTGCCAAATTCCCAATGTTCGAAAGTCTTGCTCAGAGTACTAAATGACTAATGAATCAATCTAATGTTTCCAGTTACACTTCTGGAATCTTGATAAGTGTTAAAACAATGGAACTACTCTATGTTTTCCGACACTTGTAGAAAAGTGTTTCTTTTTTCAAAACGATCTGTTCTTTCTCTGATTTTTTGTGTTTTCTGTTAAAAATTCGCTTTAAAATCTGTTCTTTAATTGCTAATTGACTCACAGCCAGGGAAGCAGTGAAGCCTCTACTGGAAAGCGCAACGACACTCCGGTATCCCGCCCGAGCGTGTTGTTTACCGTAAATCCACATCATATTTATTTTATTCGCCGGCAGTCATTTTTTCCCCATTTTCAAAGCGTATTTCGCTTAAACTCGACTTTTTTCACAGAAAACAAGTTACAAAATGTAGAGAAAAGTTAAATGTATCTATTGAAAACTGTCGGAAGCTATTTTCGAAACAAAGTTTGGACTTTGGCAACGAAAATCGGCTTTTGAAAATCAAAATAGAGTTTCCTTTCGATTTTCATTTCGGAACATTCTAATATATGATTTCAGGTGGATAAAAAGGTAAGTAAGTAAGTTTGAACTGCTCCGAAATGAAAATCGGTTGAAAATTCTTATTTTTTGGGCCTTGTGGCGGAAGTCGGTTTTCAAACATCTTTAAATGAAAATGGGGTTGTTTCGCTAAATTTCTTATTGAAACGAAGTTAATATTTTTCAGTTGGAAATGAGGTAGGCCAGTAAGTTATCGTTTCGAAAAGAAAATTAGTCAAAAATAACAGTCGTAACTTGTTTTTATGAAAAAAGATTGAGTGAAAATCGGAAAAAATCACAAGTCCGGAGAATATGGGAAAATGAACGAAGAAGGAATTACAATACTACATTAAAACACATTGTTAACTAAGTATAGGACTAATAAAGTAGAAATCGTATTCAGAACGAAGTATAATACCAATGCCCAATAATACCAATACAGCCGATTTCTTCACACTATCACAAAACAATCGCACGCGCGCTAAGACTAGATTCGTTTGGAAGCGACCCAAAAACAAACTGCGAAGGAAATTCTTTGTCAACCGTACTCTAACTTATTTGACGCAACTTAACAGCACATCCAATGCACCCCAATGAAACCTCGTTTAAATGTATCCAATATAATTTAACTCGCCCTCACGATATTATGTTACCCTCACTGCCTACGTGTTATTTATGTATTATGTGTACTGGTTCTATTTTATTTTTCACGACTGATAAGTCGTAATAAACAATTAACAATTAACAATAATTGGGGGTAGGTGCTGCCCAAATTTTGAATCGCCAGCAGCTCAAAGGCAGGCTGCCGGCGGCCCGGGGTTTGAACTGCGGGTTGTTCCCGTTTGAACCTCCTCCGGGCCGCCGATCACCCATTTCTCGGCATCCCCGTTTTACCTGTGCACGCGGCACACAGAGAATGCAAGCCGAAGAAAGGAAAGAAATGACGACGCTAAGGCCGACAGTTTCACGCCAATTTTTCCGTTTTTCATTCCCCTATGCTTTATCAGTGTTTCTGGCTCAGAAGACGTCACTTTGAGTATTTTGAAAAAAGAAAAAAACGGGCATCATGCGGGGGAAATTTCTGATCTTTTGGTCCAACTTCGAAGAAAATCGGTCCAGTAGGAAGGGCTGTAGGATAGGCGACACACACACAAACATACAGAATCTGGTGTTTGTTAATAGTAAAGATCTGGTGTTTGTTAATAGTAAAGATTTAGTTCTATCTGTAAAGGAAAGACACAAAATAGTTTCTGGGTATCTTTGCTCTATTGTTCAATGGAGTTTAGTCATTTTCCTATCCACGCTGTGGTATTTCAATGTTTGGTTCAGTTTGTATCCGTTGGTTTTCTTCCAAATCGTGTACACAACACTTCATATTACTATATTGTCTGATTATTGGATTGTGTGGATTCTCGAGTCGAATAGGGGACATCAAGAAGAGGATGATTTGGATACTACTGTAGATACTGAAGAAATCATTGATAGTAGTGATGATGAAGATTTGAAATATAACGACTGTTTTGATCAGGACAAAAATGACTTGAGGTTTGTGATCACAAATAGATCTTCCTTTTTGTAGTTCACAACTTTTTGATAGCTCTGCTAGGTGTTGAGATATGAGCCTTCAAAGATTGACATCAGCCTTGGCGAAAAATAGTGAAGAAGGGGCGCACAGAAACTAGAGTCTTCGATTTCAGCTCCCTATGTTTAAAGGAGCACATATGAAAACTTCGCCGAGCTATTTATCTTCATTTAATCTACTCAATCAATATTAATTTGGACCTATAACATTCCTAGTTTTTCAGATATCACGACTTAAAATGCAGCGTCTGCCAATCATTCTATCATGAATCAATAGAGAAAAGAACTCCAAATTTGTTGTCATGTGGACACACGGTTTGTTCTGGATGTGCAAAGATGCTCTACAAAATAGACTTCAATGTCTGTATCTCGTGTCCAATATGTAGGGAAAAGACTGACAGTAAGTTTAACATGAAGTTTTTGAAAATATAAAAACATTTTCAGTTGATTACAATTACGACGAATTAAAGAAGAACTACGCTCTACTCGGAATCATACAAGAAATGAAGCAAGATAAGAAGACGGTTTTTTAGATGTATAAGTAATTGAATGTCTTACAGGAATCATTCCACTGTTTCTACGCGTGTTCTTACGCATCTTTCATGATTTATTCCTTATTTATGGTACCCAATCTTAAAAATTTAGTTATTTCTGTAATTGAAAGATACGAAATAGTTTCTGGTTATTTTTGCTCTATCGTTCAGTGGAGTTTTGTCATTATCCTATTCACTCTGCGGTATTTCAATATTTGGTTCAGTTTGTATCCGTTGGTTTGTTTGCAAATCGTGTACACATCACTTCATATTACTATATTGTCTGATGTAGTGATTGTGTGGATTCTCGAGTCGAATAGGGGACATCAAGAAGAGGATGATTTGGATACTACTGTAGTTACTGTAGAAATAATTGATAGTAGTGATGATGAAGATTTGGAAGATAAGGACTGTTTCGATCAGAAGAAAAGTGATTTGAGGTTTGTGTAGATCACAAATAAATCATTTTTGTAGTTTACAACTTTTTGATAGCACTGCTAGGTGTTGGCGAAAAAGAGTGAATAAGGGGCGCACAGAAACTAGAGTCTTCGATTTCAGCTGCCTATGTTTAAATGCGCATGAAAACTTCGCCGAGCTATTTATCATCATTTGATCTACTCAATCAATCCAAATTTGGACCTATAACATTCCTAGTTTTTCAGATATCACGACTTAAAATGCAGCGTCTGCCAATCATTTTATCATGAATCAATAGAGAAAAGAACTCCAAAATTGTTGTCATGTGGACACACGGTTGGTTCTGGATGTGCAAAGATGCTCTACAAAAAAGACTTCAATATCTGCATCCCGTGTCCAATATGTAGGGAAAAGACTAAAAGTAAGTTTAACATGAAGTTTCTGAAAATATGAAAACATTTTCAGTTGATTACGTCGAATTAAAAAAGAACTACGCTCTACTCGGGGTTATCCAAGAAATGAAGCAAGATAAGAAGACGGTTCAACGGAGACACAGTCTTTCATAGACTCAAATTCTCTACCCCTGTAGCTAATGGTCATCACACTGGTTTCTTTGGCGTTCAGGTATGTTTCAGGATTGTTTCAGTTTCAGCTTCCTCTCAGTCTGTCAGAATTAACAGCAGTGGATCCACGAGCTCGTATTTACCTCCACGTCATTCCCATATCCTTCCTCTTTCCATCCCTATCCCATTTTTTTGTTTCCTTGTTTCTTTATTATTTTCATTCTGTTTCTATTTACTTCTCACTGTATTCATGTTTTCCCCCCCCCATAAAGAGGTCTATTTTTCCTTTCTGACATTCTGCTGACTATTTTATGTTTATAAGTTTATTTCTCTGTATAATATTCTCTGCCTACATAACTCATTTCAGACAAAAAAAATGAGTGTGGCTTAATAGGCTCCTCCCACTTCAGCACCAATGTTTGTGCCACGGTTTTGTCGCGCCTTCACTTCAGATCATTAAAAGGTGGATTTGCCGAAAAAGAGTTGTTTCTGATCTCTTTTCTTCAAAAAAGGTTCAAAAATGTCACATGTTTTTGAGATTTAGACAGGGGTAATTTTCCAAACTAATTTTTCTCACAAAAGTTTATTCGTTCGTTTCAAAGTCAAAAAATATGAAAAATTGGAAAAAAATGAGATAGATACCGTAAAACCTCTAATAGAGTTGCCCCCAAAAAAGTCTGTTTAGCGCGGTATATCTTTTTTATCAAAGGACATATCAAAAAGTTGTCAACTGACAAAATATAGCTGAGTACTTATAAAATAGATCTTCAGTTGGAAAAAATTTGATAGCTCTCAAGGTAGTTGAGATATTGTTCACCAAACTCTTGCTACTAGGGGCAACTCTATTAGAGGTTTTACGGTAAATAGATAGATGAAATCCGATCCTATGAAAAACTGTGTCTCCGTTGAACCGTCTTCTTATCTTGCTTCATTTCTTGAATGAGTTCAAGTAGGTTGTAGTTCTTCTTTAATTTTTTGTAATTGACTGAAAATGTTCATTTATTTTCATAAACTTTATACAAAACTCACGGAAAGTGTCTTCCCTACAAATTGGACACTGAATATAGTCATAGTAGGGTCCTGGGATGATTCTGTTATACCCCCCCCCCCCCCCCCCCCCGGAAAAGTTCGTTAAACCCCCCCCCCAATATAAATGTTGGAATACCCCCCCACTTAGAGTTGTGGAAACGAAGGTGGGGTGGTCAATCAGGATTCCTACCTTAAAGGGAGGAGGTGGGGGGGCATATCAGAGTTCCTACCTTAAAGGGAGGAGGTGGGGGGGGGCATATCAGAGTTCCTACCTTAAAGGGAGGAGGTGGGGGGGGGGGGGGCATATCAGAGTTCCTACCTTAAAGGGAGGAGGTGGGGGGGGGGGGGCATATCAGTTGTTTACGCGAACTGAGATTTTAGTTTTTTTTTACGTTTTTCCACGTTTTTCCACGTTTTTCCACGTTTTTCCACGTTTTTCCACGTTTTTCCACGTTTTTCCACGTTTTTCTTTCGTATTTTATCAATTTTACCAGGTTTTTCTTCTATAACTTATTCCACTTTCATGTTCAATTGGTTAAATTCGTTGTAAAGCTGTTTTTCTTATAGAAAATGTCTCTCTCTACGCTGAAAAGTGTTAATCATGTCGCCGGACTCATCACGTCAGAGCAGGTGGCTCTAGATCTTTTTTTCGCAGAAGGAGTCATCGCTCCCATCCGAAAGTGCAAAAAATGTGGACGTGATATGGTTCTTCGCAAAAGAAAGGAAACTTTCGAAGTAAGTATTTATCTTCTGTTGTTCTTTGAAATAAGCCATTTTCAGTTCAGATGTAGGGTAAACAAATCGAAGGATTGCTCAACGGAGGTATCAGGAAAGGATCGTGGCTTGACAAAACACGAATTTCTCTGAAAGATGCAATTTTGACGATCGTGCTCTGGATTAATAGGTACTCTTCTACGATGATTCGAAATGAGACAAAACTAAATCCGGGAACAGTTGTCGATTTTCGTAATTATCTTCGGAACGCTTGCACTGAGTTAGTTTTTCTTTACGAAAAACACATCATTTTCTATTCTTTACAGAATTCGTGAGACTTACGTTAAACTTGGTGGGCCGAATTCTGTTATTCAAATCGACGAGTACGCGGTGCATAGCAGGAAGTACGGAAGAGGAGAAGCCGATCGGGAGTTGACATGGATCCTTGGTGCCATTGAAACAGGTTCCAGAAAGTGTTTCGTACAAATTGTACCGAATAGATCTATGTCGACTATGATTCCAATACTCAGAAGATGGATCTCTCCGGATAGTACCGTTTGGACTGATAGCCACAAAAGCTATAGCAGTCTGAACAAGTACTTCAGACACCACGAGACGGTCAACCATTCAATAGAATTTACGAAAGTCGGGCCAGATGGGACGATTATCCACACGAATTCTATTGAATCGCTATGGAAGAGACTCAAAACCCCTCTCAAGGAGATGAATGGAACTTCTGAAGCTCTTCTCCCATCGTATCTCGACGAATTGGTGGTGAGAGAACACGAAGCAGATGGATTTGCTGGAGCCATTTGGAACTACATCAAAAATTTCAAATAATGCTATTCTATAACCTCGGTTTTCTGTTATTTCAAGTTTAAAAAATACCGTTTCTGTTTGCCTTGTTTACATTGTCCTAAGTTGGTTTGAAACCATTTTCATATTTGAACAACTATCTTAAATATAAGTTGAACCCCCCCCCCCCCCCCGATTTGAATAAGGGCCCCCACCATTTGAATATACGGTAACATTCAAAATGAGCCCCCACCCTAATTCAAATACAGCTCCCCATGTTGTATATAAGTACAACCCCCCACCTCCATCCAACACTCATCAACTTGTTTTTCAAGTTGCGCCCCCCACCGTGTTTTTCAAGTTGCGCCCCCCACCGTGTTTTTCAAGTTGCGCCCCCCCACCGGTCGTCATAGTTTCGAATGGAAATGTGTTCGACGACTGGTTGTTTTTTAATTTTTCAAACTTGTTTTGTTGATTTTTTTCTATAATTTTTATTCTTTTCATTTAAAATTAATTCCAGAAGGTAAAATTCGAGAGATTTCAAAACGAAATTTGCAATGACTTCCATACTCGACATGAAATCTGTTACGGACGTGATTACCCAATGTCCCGATGAACGGTCAGTAATCCGTATGATGATGAATGAAGGGTTAATCAGAAACTCGGCGAATTGTGAGAAATGTGGAGGGCCAATGACGTTGCGCAATCGCAAAGACAGCATGGAGGTAAAAAACATTTTAAAATCAAAAAATTAAAAATTCGAACAATACGTTTCAGTGGCGTTGTAGAATTGGGAAAGGCGACTGCAGTTCGAAAAGCATCAAAACCGGCTCGTTTTTCTCATCGACTCGACTCTCTCTAACACAGGCGCTCAAAATTGTGGTCATGTGGAACGGGAAGTGAGTGTGAATGGATGTTTAATGTTCACGACCTGCTTTCTAGGTATTCATCTCTTCAAATCGCTCGAGAAGTCAAAACTTCGCCTCAAACGGTCTGTGACTGGCGTAACTTTTTGAGAGAACTCTGTTCTGAAATTGAGTCGACGTATCCTAAGATTGGAGGGAACGGACACATCGTGGAGATCGATGAAACTAACGTGCATACCCGCAAGTACGGGCGCGGAAAAGAGAAAAGTGACGACTGGATACTGGGAGGTGTCGATAGAGAGTCAGGAAAGGTGTTCGTATGTCAAGTGCCGAATCGCACAGCCTTGACACTGGTGCCATTGCTGCAGGCGAATATCGATCGTGATAGCATTGTGTATTCAGACGAATGGGCTAGTTACTCCCAACTGAAGAAATACTTTACCAGTCATTTCACGGTGAAACACAAAACCCAGTTTGTAAAGTAAGCTTTAGAATTGCTAATGGAGAGAATTTAGTCTTTTTTCAGTCTCGTTGGTACACGATTAGTGTGTACAAATGGAATTGAAGGATTGTGGAGTCGACTCAAGAAGCCGTTCAAACAAGGAAACGGAACAAGCGAAGCGCTAATCGGCTCATATTTGTCAGAGTTTGTGGTTCGTGAAAACGAAAGGATGGATTCTTCAAAGCGATAATCGAACAAATCAAGACGAAAGCGTGTAAAAACTAGAGTGTGAAAACTAGAAAATTTTCTTTCAAAAATCTTGATCTTTTAACCAACGAGTCCATTCATATCAATTTTTTCCTTCTAATGATTTCTCAATTTTTTTGTATAATTAAATGATGTTGGTTTTTAACAACTTTTGATGCTCGAAAGATTGGTTACTGTGCCAGTTAATGTCAAGTATTGGTGGGGGACTAATATTGAATTGGTGGGGGGTTAATATTGAATTGGTGGGGGGTTAATAATGAATGGGTGGGGGGGGTTAATATTGAATGGGTGGGGGGTTAATATTGAATGGGTGGGGGGTTAATAATGAATGGGTGGGGGGGGGGGTTAATATTGAATGGGTGGGGGGTTAATATTGAATTGGTGGGGGGTTAATATTGAATGGGTGGGGGGTTAATAATGAATGGGTGGGGGGGGGGGGGTTAATATTGAATGGGTGGGGGGTTAATATTGAATTGGTGGGGGACTAATATTGAATTGGTGGGGGACTAATATTGAATTGGTGGGGGGTTAATATTGAATAGGAATTGCATGGAAAAAGGCTTAGCTAGGCTCTCGTGGGGGGCTCAATTTAAGAAATAGGGGGTGGGGGCTCATCTTGAAGTATGCCTAGAGATTCAATATTAACCTCCCCCCCCCCACTTTTGCACTGAGGGGGACTCTGTTTGAATAAGTTGATTCAATATTAGCCCCCCCACCTTCCAGTTGGAGCCCCCACCGATTTTGTACTGAGTGGGGGGCTCTACTAGGGTTGGTTACAAGTGGGGGGCGATATTGAGGTGGGGGGCTCTACTTGAATTATACCGAATATACACCCCCACCGTTTGAATATAACCCCCCACCATTCCAATATGCACCCCCGCCATGTGAGGGACCACTTTTCACCATTCTCTTAGGCTTAGGTTTCTTAGAAATCCGGAAAACCATTTGAATATACACCCCCACAATTTGAATATAGACCCCCACCATTTGAATATACACCCCCACCGTTTGAATATAACCCCCCCCCCCCCCCCCCCACCATTCCAATATGCACCCCCGCCGTTTGAATATACACCCCCCCCCCCCCAGTGGGGGGTTATGCCAAAATAGGGGTTTGGGGGTTCATAATAGAATATCGTGGGGGGTTATAATCAAAAATTTCCAGATATGCGAATAAAGCCCCCCAAATCAACGGTGGGGGGAACTAACAGATTCGAACATGTCCCCCCACCGAATGGTTCCGTTTAAGCCCCCCACCGTTCGGACCCCCCACTTTTGCACGGCGTGGGGGGGTTTTCCAACATGGGGGGTGGCATAACAGGGTGGGGGGTATAACAGAATTTTCCCGGTAATTTTGTTCCGAAAATTCATTCCGGCGGTTAATGTTACTACTTTCAGGTTGTCACCAATTATCCAGAAACGACTCATGATGCCGATTAAAGAAGCGGGAAACGAATTGACGTCGGTAAATCACGATGAGAAGAAGATTCGATAAGGAGAACATTATTGAAACCGATTTCCGGGTAATTCCGTTCCGTAAATCCAATCCGTCGGTTAACGTTACTATTTCCAGGTCGGCAGGCGACCTTCAGGCCATTTGGAACAAAAACAAGTCATGAAGACGAGGAAAATTATCGATGACAGCTAATAATGATACTTACAGATCGATAACCACGTGGCGATGAAACAAGCGAAAGACGAGACGAAAGAAGAATTCCCTCCGACGGAGATGAACTGTATCGATGCGGCGGAAGTGCAAGACATGGATGTGCCTTCAGAGGCGCTTTGGGCGCTGTGAAAATGCAAAGTTTGCGAAAACGCGAGAAGATAGAGTGTGTGAATTGGAGAGACTATGTCTGCGTCTCTCCAATTCACACTCGTTTTTTTCTTTAAAATAACTGACAGTATGCCGGAAGAAATCAACGAATATTTCGCTGGTTTCTTTCGTAGCTCAGAGTAAATCTGAGGCCTTTAAATGGAATTTTATGTGACGATGATGATGGTCGGGCCACTGTAACATAATCATCGTCACAGTCTTCTCAATCTTTTGAAAATTCCATTTTTAATCAATATTCGAAGGCTGCCCGACCTGTCAGTTTAGAAATTAAATGATAAAGCATCAAAAAATATCCAAATTTTTTTTATCTCGCTGGCAAAATATGTCATTTGCATTTTGACTTCAGATTGCTATTATCATCCGTTTTTCAGAAAAAACACAGGACGAGTGATATTAAACCGAATGGGATGAGACAATTACCACTTCTTCGTGGAAAATATAGAATTTCAAGAAGTTTTCTCACGGAATTTACGAAACAACGCGGAAAACTTTAGACAAAAGTATTGAAAACAGCCAAAAAGAGGGAAAGAAAATGACCACAGATGATGGACGATGCGAATTCAAAAACAAAAGACAAAAAGGAGAAGAGAAAGAAAACGGTTGATCTTTCCCAATTCGAAAAAAAGACGCCTTCATATTTTATGATACCTGAATTCACTGAACATAACAACACTTATGAATTTCAGACTCCTTCTTACAATTAGTAAGATCTCAGATTTGAAATGATAGGAGACGCATGTCAAAAGCTCTGCCCAGACACGGCTTCCTGCGAGCGAGAAATGTCGGGGGAACCACGCGTTTCTTTTCCCTCTCTCGTCTGCGCACACTCTCTCGCCGTAACTACAGTATAATGAATAAAAGTTTTCTGAACCGTTGTTCACCGCCTGTCAGAATTTTTTTGGCGAAAAATTTAAAAAATAAATTGTTGAAGGAAGACATTTTTAATAGTTTCGCACAGACATTGTTTCGTTTGGAGATCATTTTCGTTTATTTATTACTACGTTTATTTTGAAACTACAAAGGAATTATTTGTTTTCTTGGGAAGGGTAGTCTAGTACTATAGTACAAGTAGACGGTGAACGGTTTAAAGGCGCATAGACTTTTACGCGAAAAAGGTCCCGTCGCGACAGCCGCCCACGCTATGCGCGAGCAGGTCATCTTTTCCTCATTCTACGTGTTCGTTAACGTTGGTAGCGATTTCTACGTATTTTTTGCGTAAAGTTCCGTATTCAATTGTTATATCGGAATCTATTCGTACCATTTATCGTCGGCAAGAAAATAAGATGACCGACGAAGGACAAGTACCCGCCACTGGGTCATTTTCAATGGAGCTAATGAGACAGTTCAAGGACGAATTTCTGGAGATGATCGCCCCGGAGCTGCTCGCAATGAGAAAAGGAGAGGAGAAGGTTCCGGAATTGTCGCAAAAAGGCCTTCAGAAACAAGCGGAAATAAACGTACAAGTCATCAATATGCTGAATAACGGTGCGGCGGATCTGGTGAAAGCTGTGGAGGAGGTCGTCGATCTGCTGAAAAGAAGAAACCAAGAGTTGCTGCTGTTGGACAAGGACCCTTCGGCTCTGAAGAATGTGGAAAAGTTGAGGGCAATCGCGGCGGTCACGAGTTCGGAAGGAAGCAATGCAGGCGATGCGAAATTGATGGCGTTAGCCCAGATAATGTCTCAAGGAGGAGATAATCGGAACCAAAGAAGTGGGGCAAGAAGACAGTGGTTTCCAGCAGCGGGCTTCGGAGGAAGGCAATCCGGAGTCCGCAATTTCTCAGCCTATTCGCAGAGAGGAGGCCATGGAGGTGAAAGGGCATTTGGGACAAAAAGACAGTTCAATGGAAGCTCGACTTCTGGAGACTTTCCGAAACGTTCTCAAATCCAATGCTTCAGTTGCGGCGAAATTGGACACTATAGTACCCAGTGCGGTCGAACCAGGTAAGGTATACCCCAACAGGCTTTCGGAGCATATACAGTTTTGGTGTGAGTTAACAGGAGAACGTTGGGTTTTAGAGGTAATAAAGAACGGTTACGAAATTCCCTTAGATAAACATTTTCCTCTTCCCGCACCCGAGGGAATGAGGAAGATGGCCAAGAATAATATGAATTTTGTAATTACAGAAATCAATAAACTACGAGAGACGGGTGTCGTGTCGGTGGCGGAGAGCCCGATGGTCGTTAGCCCGCTTCAGGTGGCTAGAAATGGTGAGAAATTGAGACTAATCTTGGATCTTTCCAAACTTAATAAAGGGTTATCGCCTGCCAGGTTCAGGCAAGAGGACTGGAAAACGGTCTGGCCGTTTTTGAGTGAAGCATGTTATGCAGCTACTTTTGATTTTCGTAGTGGGTATCACCATGTTAAGATTTCCGAAGCGTCTTCAGATTTGCTCGCTTTTTCGCTTTCGGATCCCCCATCCTCTCCGTTTCTGAAGTTCAACGCGCTCCCATTTGGTCTCTCTACAGCTCCCTGGTTATTCACAAAAATTTTTAGACCCTTAGTCGGAAGGTGGAGAGCAGCGGGAATAAATATATTTCTTTATCTGGATGATGGCTTGATTTTAGCCAAAACCAGAGAGGAAGCGGAGCGGGCGGTGATAATGGTGAGAGAGGATTTGAAGGCGGCGGGAGTGTGTGTAGCAGAGGATAAGTCAAACTGGGAACCAAGCGCACAGTTTACTTGGCTGGGCATAAGAGGAGATTTGACGGAAAGAACGGTCAGATTGACTGAGAAAAGAGAGAATTCTCTCCGAGATCAGATCTCGTTGTTAAAAAGGAGCCGGGCTCCGTCGGTTCTGGACCGACAGAAAATGTGTGGTTATTTGTCATCATTGACGATCGTTGCAGGGCACGAAGCGATTGGTCGTCAGCGACAGATGGCTTCGGTGATAGCAGAGGAGACGGTTGGGCTCGAAAGAGCTGGATCGATAAGACGACAACTTAGTGAAGGTGAGATATCTGAATTGGATTTCTGGGAAGAAAAGCTGGAGAGCGGCGGCATGATAAGAGACATGGAAGAAGAGTTTGAGCCACAGTGGTTTTTATTCACCGACGCATCTGCAGAGGGACTCGGCGCAGTGTTGAAGAACGGGAGTGGACAAACAGTGATGAGAATGTCCGAACTAGGAGGAACAGGCTTCCAGAATGAGTCGAGCGCATTGAGAGAGTTGAGAGCAGTGCAAATGGCAGTAGAGAGAATGGCGTCGTGGAAAAGAGGAGCAGTTTTGATCCATACAGACAGCCAGGCAGCAGTCATCATTTTGAGAAAAGGTTCAATGAGAAGGACGCTACAGATCGTAGCTGAGAGAGTATGGGAGAGTTTGCGCAGTATCGGCCAGGCGAAATTTATCTGGATTCCCAGAGAACAGAATAAGGAAGCGGATGAGGCTAGCAGAGACTTCGATTATGACGACTGGGCAGTGCAAAATTGGGCGTTTGAGTGGGCGCAAAAAAGATGGGGTGAAGTCAAATGTGACTGGTTCGCAGACGAACAGAACACGAAAACAGAACTCTTCTTTTCCAGGCTGCCAGAACCGGGAACTCTTGGCGCAGACGTCTTCGAGCATGTTGACAAAGCTGGAGCTATCGGATTGGCTTGGTGGGTACCTCCTCCTGCTCTTATTCCACGCCTAATGCGGGTGGCACGGCAGAAGAAATTGAGAGGAATTTTAGCAACGCCCTTGTGGAAAGCACATCCCTCATATCAAGCGTTAGTAAATGAGCGGGGAGAGTTCATCCCGGAGATTAGAGATAGTAGAATATTCAAGGTTAATACTAAAATTATTTCGCCAGGTAGAGGCTCCCAGAGAGGAGAAAGAATGGCTTCAGAGTTTTGCAGATCCCCATTCATGCTCGCAATTATCGATTTTTCTTTTTAGCCCAATGGCTTTGCGTGTTCTACCAATTTCCGAAACACAAAACCAATAAAGTCTGTAATATCGAATATTGTTAATAATCAATTTTCCTATTTTTAGCCTAGGACCAAAGAAAACTAATTCTCTCGACCCGAATGGGGAGAGAGAATTATTTGTTTTCTTGGGAAGGGTAGTCTAGTACTATAGTACAAGTAGACGGTGAACGGTTTAAAGGCGCATAGACTTTTACGCGAAAAAGGTCCCGTCGCGACAGCCGCCCACGCTATGCGCGAGCAGGTCATCTTTTCCTCATTCTACGTGTTCGTTAACGTCCCTCCCACCCGGACCCAACGAACACGAACAAGAGAGAGGGAGAGAAAAAAGGGGCAGGACAGCTCAAGAAGGCTAAAAGGAATAATAAGTTTTTGCAGAAGGAGAGAAGTTGACGTTCGTCAAAAACATGCTCAACTCGCTCGGACCGGGAAATCTTGTGAAAGCAATCGAATTTCTGGCCAGGGCGGCTCTAGAAGGAAAAGCACCGTCGACAGCTCGGGACTACTTGAAAGAAAATGCCGCTAGAAGGAAGTGGATACAAAATAACGGTCTTCCACTCAACGAGACATCCACTCTGATATACTTGGCATCCAGGTCGGAGTTGGTGGGCGGTGGTTCGTTGGCGAAAATCGTGGCAGCATTCAAGATGTCTAACACAGAAATGTCAAAAGTTGGAAGTCAGTTGGCAGCGGATGTGATTCGAGCCACACGGAGGAAAGAAGTGCAGAAGAGGCAACAACCGAAAGCAGTGTCGTGGAGTGAGCTGCAAGTTGTCGCTGGAACGAAGAGCAACGATGAGAAAGGTGAAAGAGATACACTGATTCTGTTGCTATCTCACCAAGCGTTACTGAGAGCTGAGGAAGCAGCGAATCTGAAATGGTCGGACTTAACTCAAACTAATGGAATCTTGGAAATCCGAGTGAGAAAAGCAAAGAACGATCAACAGGCACTCGGTCGAAGCACGTTCATTCTTTGTCCGGATGGTTCGGATTTGGACTGTCGCCTCAAGCGATGGAAAGTTTGCGAATCTCTAAGATCGAGAAAGAGTGAGTATTTGTTTTCAAATTTGAATAACGGAGCTGGACTCTCGGCGAGCGCGATAAGCTCCATAGTTAAAAAGAAGCTGATGGAGTTCGGGATAGATGGGACTCACCACTCATTGAGACGAGGAGCCGCCAACGACTTGCAAAGACAAGGACTTTCGAAGGAGGAGATCAAGGCGCGTGGGAGATGGCGATCTGATGCTGGTCTCGAAAGGTACTTGGTGGATACGCCGGAAGCGCAAGGAATATCAGGAGGAGCGGAGGAGGAGGCGGATGGACCACCGGTGCTAGTACGTCAGCCAGAAGAAGGATGAGAGCAGTCCATGTTGTCTAATTACCTAATTACCGTTCCTGTTACTCTAAGTTATTTGTTTTCTGTTTTATTAATTACCGTTCCCGTTACTCTACTGTTTCTGTTTTACTAACCCTGTTCACCATCATGTAAATTCATTATCGATTATCGACTATCGATTAATCATAGATTATTCTGTATCATTTATAGCTACCAACCAATTTCCGAAACACAAAACCTACCAATTTCCGAAACACAAAACCAATAAAGTCTGTAATATCGAATATTGTTAATAATCAATTTTCCTATTTTTAGCCTAGGACCAAAGAAAACTAATTCTCTCGACTCGAATGGGGAGAGAGAATACTAGAAAACAAGGTTGACTAGTCCATCAATCATAAAATATGTATTATTGAATCGTCCAAGTATCTGAGTGAGGAGAGACTAGCGATGTGTCGAGAGGAAGACAAATAAAACGTTTGGGGCCATGGTACAGGCTCAGAAATTGAGCAAAAGTCTTGAAATTTTGAGTGTGAACAGATTAACCCTTGTGCTTCAATTTTGTAGTTGTTCGTTTTTTTGATGCGAGTCTTTCCTGGACTGTTGTACTACACTGAGGATGACTAAGTCTCTATGAGCTACAGTAAGCCAGGGAGGGGTTCTAGAAAACAATGACCAACTAAGAAAATGATATGCTAGGTTTGAACATTCTACTGACAAAACTGCATGTTTACTGATTCATTTTTGAGCTCATGGCAAGTGGTTGAAGTGAGAAACGATTATTTCTCTGTACATGTTTAATGTTTTTGAAGTTCGAAAATTCGGGCTGAACTTTCTCTCGGAACGGTCGCCTCCGATTGGTTTTGGCCCTGCCCGACCTGTAGCTAGAGTCATGCTACGCAATCTGATGCTACCAGTTTTTTGTGGGTATCGGAAACTGAAGGAGTCATCTGCTATCTTTATCAACGAGGTCATTTTGGTCTAACCTCGAGCTCATTTCTCCTCAACACAACATAGAAAAAACATCTAGAGCAATGAGATTCGAGATTCGACAGAAATATTCAACGATCGAAATTCGTTGACAATTTATTTGTTGGAAATTCTACAGTAACAGAAGCAAAACAGATATACAGAGGAAATGCTCCAGCCTCTCATTGACTAGATCAACTCAATTCGTCTATAAAGTGGGGGTAGTGTTGGGAATGCACGCGATCTTCAGAACCGTAGTATTGCACTCTCTTGAGTACTCATTTTCTTCTACTACGAAACCTCCTCTCTATTACTATCATTATTATAAATTGGCGTAGTATATTCGTCCTACTTAATAGCGATATAGTCTTATTATTATATGTCACAGATTCGAAAAAAAGCAATAAAAATAAAATCATTATTCAAGTTTTTCAAATAACTCACTGATTCTGGAATCCGTATTACCAAATGAAGACATTTTCCGTGCAACCAATTCCGTCGTTGATTGATTTTTTTTTGAAAAGAAGTAAGATTATATAAATAAATCAATTACAAGAAGTACAGTAATGGCTAGTGAGAGATGTGACTACATTGACGTATTTCTGAAACCAGAAAAAAGATTTAAACAGTTTTTAATGACAAAAATAAAGGCAAAACTAATATCTACATCATTTGTAGACCACTTTTTGATTTTTCTTTTGGTGATGGAGTGTCGCGCTTCTCTGCAAAC
The DNA here is from genome assembly GCF_010183535.1 of Caenorhabditis remanei. NCBI lineage: Eukaryota > Metazoa > Nematoda > Chromadorea > Rhabditida > Rhabditidae > Caenorhabditis > Caenorhabditis remanei. The sequence goes on from NC_071332.1 coordinate 5,032,387, forward strand.
TCTCCCCTACATCTTGAATATATTAGGTTGTCCCATACAGGGTGCGGCAGAATTACCCGCACAAAAGTTTGGCGCCATAAAGCAAGGCGATTGACGCAATTCTGGCGCGCGTATTATTTAAATTTTTGTTAATTATTTCATTTTTTATCATTCTGCCAAAATTCAGATCGGTCGGTTTTGTTTTAGGTAAATGGCACCGCCGAGTCCACATCGCTCTTCTATTTTGAACCTTTTCAAAGCAGGAGTCCCTCCGGTTGACATCATTAAACGGCTCGGAGTCCCAAGTAGAACCGTCTATGATTCGATTTCTCGTTTCAAAAAGCTTGGCACGTTTTTGGATAGATGTGGGAGAGGCAGAAAACCAACAGTCGTGACTCCAGATCGGATTAAAGCTGTGAAAGAGAGAATCAGAAGAAATCCACATCGGAGCATCAGAAAAATGGCGAAAGGTATGAAAATTAGTTCACGTTCGATGGGAAGGATTGTCAAAGACAAGCTGAAACTTACCTGCTACCGTGTAAGAAAAGCAGCCATTCTCTCGGAAGCTACAACGAAGAAACGGCTCGAAAGGTCAAAAAAGCTCCTTCAGCGCACGCGCAATGGTGAACACTTGGTGACAGTGTTCTCCGACGAGAAGCTGTTCACGGTACAGGCCGAATTCAATCCTCAAAATCATCGAGTACTAGCTGAGACATCTGAGGAAGCTTTTGCAAACGGAAGGACCATTCATCAAGCTTCTCATCCCGCTAGTGTGATGGTTTTTGGAGCAGTGTGTGCTGATGGCAAGTCACCATTGCTTTTTGTCGATCAGGGAGTCAAAATCAATAAAGAAGTCTACATTTCGCAGATTTTGGAAAAGACACTTCTTCCCTGGGCCCAGAAGCACTTCAATGGACGTCGCTGGGTGTTCCAACAAGACGGCGCACCAGCACACACTGCCAAGTTGTCGCAACAGTGGTGCGAAACCCATTTGCCTGCGTTCATCCCGAAGGACGAATGGCCACCGTCCTCGCCAGACCTCAATCCTTTGGACTACTCCATCTGGGGGGTTTTACAAAACAAGGTCAACGCTAAACCCCACTCAAGTATCGAGGCGCTGAAGAAGACCCTGGTCAAGGAATGGGACGCTTTGTCTCCGGAGTACCTGCGTGCAACCATCGATGCCTACCCTAGACGTCTTCGTGCTGTCATCGAAAAGAGAGGAGGTCGGATGGAACAAGATTAGCTGATAATTGTTGATATGGTCATGAATAAACTTTTTGTTGATTCCCATGGTTTTCTGACTTTTACTTTTTTAGATATAGCACATATAGCTTGTGCGGGTAATTCTGCCGCACCCTGTAAGTTTTCGAACATTATTGAGATCAAATTTATTCAAAGCCAGAATATTACAAAAATCAAACATAGTGACCACCTTTATCCACAACTGTTTGCCATTTAGTAGGTAGAGATTCAATACCTTTCCGCCAAAACTCAGGCTGCTTCGAGTCAAAATACTTCTTCAACCATTTCTCGACCTCTGACTTTGTTTTGAAGTCCTGGCCTTCAAGGGATCGATGCATGTCGCTGAACAGATGGTAATCCGAAGGGGCAAGATCAGGGCTGTACGGAGGGTAAGCAAGGACTGTCCAGTGGAATGTAGCCAGGAGAGACTTGGTCGTCTTTGCGGTGTGTGGTCTTGCGTTGTCATGGAGGTAGTGGACTCTGTGACCGTGTAGAGGGGAGGTTTTCAGTTTGGACTTCACTTTTTGTAATTGAGAAGAATAGTAGTCGGCGGTGATAGTTTTTCCCTCCGGAAGCAGTTCCCAATAAAGCACTCCATGAACAGACCACTAGACGGAGAGCACTATTTTCTTAGGGTGTAACTCCTGTTTGACGACATCCTCTGGTTGTTTATTAGCATCAACCCACTGGGCTCTCCTGTGGTGGTTTTCGTATAAGACCCACTTCTCGTCCGACGTAACCAAATGATCCAGCCAGTTGAAACTAGGCTGGTGGGTTAGAAGTTACAGTGACATGTCCACTCGGCGCTCAAGGTCAAAGTTAGACAATTTGTGTGGTATCCATCTTCCTTTTTTTTTAACTTGCCAAGAGCTCCCAGTTCTCTTTCTACCGCAGAGTGAGTAGAGCCCATTACTGTTGCCAGTTTACGAATGGATTGAAATGGGTCACTTTCCACTACCTCCCGTAACTTGTCAATGTCGAACTACACTGGTCTTCCAGAACTTGCTTCTTCGGTCAAAGAAAAATCATTATTTTTGAAACGATGAACCACCGGCTAATTGTCTGCCGTTAAGGGGCATTATTCTTATAAACTGCAACCATACGTTCTTTAATCTCAGTGATTTTGGAGTTAGATAGAAACAAAAATAAAATGACATGACGAATATGAAGTCGGTCGGAGACAAAGATTGGTACCGCGTTCATTGAGAGAAGGCAGCCAGAAGAAATGAATGTTATAGTCAATACACCCGACGTCTTATATAATGGAAAACATGCACTGTTTGGTTTGATTCTTGCTCTCTGTCCTATAGCAAATTAACAAAACTATGTTCGAAAACTTTTGGGACAACCTAATATTATATCTCTAGATCGAGAAGAGTTACCAAAAAGAAGTCAACTACAAAAATAGAGATCAAGGCTTGATCTACATTTTTGCAGTGGACATTTCTTCGATAACTTGTCTAGCTTTTGAGATATCAGCCTTCAAAGAAATAATACAGAAGAAGAGTAACGGAGTATGCCAAGAGATGTGCGCGTGTCTGTGCACTTGCATTATTACAGTACCACGTTCTTGAAGGACTTATATCTTTCCAGGATGGAGAAGTATCAAAAAACTATAAACTACAAAAATAGAGACCAAGTCTCGATCTATATTTTTGTAGTTGACAATTCTTCGATAACTTGTCTAGCTTTCGATATACACGTTCCAGAAGAATCCCCGATTTGGAAATTGTCGAATCTTTGGAACTCGAGAAGAGAAAAAGAAATTGTATTCAGAAAACAAATCTGACAACTTGTATGGTCATAAAACTGAAAAATGTTCTTCAGAAATTGTCAAAATCATAACTTCGGAGGCATCTGAATATAAAATATAACTGTTCAGACATTTTATTTGTTGAAATGAAAATGGGAAGATTCGGAAGAAAAATATGAAATGGAATTAGAAAAAAGGAAAAAAGAAACTCAAGAATGAAAAGAGTTGATCAAGAAGAAAAAAAAGAAGAATGAGAAGAATGAAACTCGTGGTTTTTCTTGTTTTTATTCGGAAATAAAGGTGAATGATGTTTCTTTTCGTTTTACAGAATTACAGTATTTTTCAGCTTAAAAGTTATTTAAATTGAATCTAATTTCTCTACTGAAATACCTGGATTACTGTAGATTACTGTAGATTCCTTCAAATCTTCAATTCTTTGCTTTAATTACCAGATCCGTCTGCTTTCTTTCTGTATCTCTTTATCCCAAGTTCTTTATCATACTCTTCTCTGATAATTTCCATGGTGATAATCACCAAGTTCTCCTCTTTTCCCACGCTCCTCTTTTTCTCCCCTTCCGTCACATCGTTGCGCTCGAATGGTGTAGAGGCTACCGCGTCCGCCCACCGTTCTCTTTTTGGGTGCCCCCGAGGTTCGATTCCTTTGGTGCCAAATCCTTCTGCCTTCTCTGGAATCTCTCTCATTCTTGTTACTCGCTCACTGATTATCGATTATTTCAAATCCTAAAGTCATGCTCTTCCTTGTTCCTATTTTGTCTTCTTTTTCGATTGTTTTTTGTTATTTTTTGCTCAAAATTACCCTATTTTATTATCTTTTTCTCTTCTTTTCCCTATTTTCTTCTTCTTTTTTGAATGTTCCTCCCAACAAAACCCTGCAAATTTTCAGTTTTTCAGCCCTATTTCACTCATTTTCTTCTAGTTTTCTTGACGTTTATGTTTCATATCTTGTTACTGTAAACTCCTGGAGCCTTTTAGTAGAGATTTTTCCCAAAACCCATTAATTTTTTCACCACTTTTCGGTATCTTTCGTTGTTTTTGACATTTTTTTCAAAATATATCCTAATTGTCTTCTTTTTGATTGAATTTTGCCTTTTTCCATCTTCTTCTCTTCCCCAAACATAGCTTTTTCTCTTCTTCTCACCTCGCTCTCATCGTAGTTCCTATGTACCAATTCATTTTTTCCAGGTACTGCCTCGCTTCAGCCACGATCATTGGGACACCGTTTTCAGCGACAAGAGGAGAAAGAAGACGTTGATGGATGGTAGCAGGAAGAACGGAAGAAGGAGGTATGCAAATAAGAAGAATAATTTCAGAGATAATGTTATAAAGCGTTGCTGGTATTCTCTTTCTTGTTCACAACTGTAGAAATCGCCAGAAGCCGTCAGTGGATTCTTCAAGCCTCCTGGTTCAGACTGATTCGAACGTATCTATCTACTTGATCGCTCACTTTCTTCTCCTACGTACGTGGGACTCGATCTCCTCTTCATTCGTCGGGTCATCTCGCCAGCAGGAACGACTTCTCAGAAACAGAACTAGGCGTAGTTTTTGAGATAGATCCTTAGAGAGGGTGTAACTGATTGTCACATAGTCAACTACTTTGTAGGGTATGCATATCAAACCCAGAGCGTCATTTTTGCAGTTGACATATTTTCGATACGAGACCTCCCTGGAAAGTTACAGTACTTTAGACTGTCTGTAACTTTTCAAGGAGTTCTCGCACGAAAATGTTGTCAACTACAATCATGAAGTTCTGGGTTCGACTTATACATTCTATAAATTTTGATTCTAAGCGGAAACCAGAAACGTCGCGACACCCTGATAGCTTTCAGCTGAAAGTTGGATACTTTTTGAACCGTCTATCATCTATTGTCACGGTTGATAGTATTACAGGTTTCTTCGACGACTTCACAGCTTTACATCAATTTTTCAGACATTTTGAAAGTCTTCTGCTTGAACCTTCTTCAAGTTTCTCAAACAATCTCTTCTTTTTCGTCTTTCGGCGGCATGCAATTCTAGTCTTTCTGGTTCTTCTTCAAGTTTCTTCAGCGATATTCGAAGATTTCTTTCAGATAATCCGAGATTCCAAAAAGCATAGCTTCTCCTTCTTTTCTGGAATTATCCCAATTCGTCTCAGTTCATTGATTTCGTAGATTTTCACAATTTTTGTTAAATAAACTTGAATCTCTGAATTGATTCGGTTCGGAAGTAATTGCTCTTACCATTAGCCAAACAATAATGCATGTTCATACGCTTTACTGACAGGTCGGGCAGCCTTCGAGATAGATTAAAAATGGAATTTTCAAAAGATTGAGAAGATTGTGACGATGATTATGTTACAGTGGCCCGACCATCATCATCGTCACATAAAATTCCATTTAGAGGCCTCAGGTTTACTCTGAGCTACGAAAGAAACCAACGAAATATTCGTTGATTTCTTCCGGCATACTGTCAGTTTGAAGAGAACACTCGGCAGTTCCTCCGATGGCATTTAGGTATTAGAAACTTTTTGTTTCAGATAATCCCAGATGCCAGCAAGCTTCATTAATTTCATTGATTTTAACTATTTTTGTTAAATAAACTTAGTTTTTCTAAAGAATCTCTTCATCTTCGTCATTCGGCTGCTGGCAAACTGGATGAATTCTTGTGGTTTTTTGATGAATCCGTTAATTCTTCAGGCTTCTTGCTTTCCCTAATCTTCTTCGTGTTTTCGAGAATCCAACTGCCGTCGATCAGCAATATTCATAGACTACTTCCAGCAAATCCGACATTCCAAGACTCATAGCTTCTTTTTCTCTCCTGGGATCATCCAAATTCGTCTAAATTCATCAATTTCATTTGATTTTCGTCTTTTCTATACACCAGAATCTTCTCGACTCTTCTCCGGTCCAGATTTTGACGACGTCATTTGTTTTCTTATCGCGATAGATTCTTCTCTGGTATTGCCTCTGAAGTTGATTCCTTAAACTGCCATTCCAAATTTATTAAAGCTGAAAGCTGAAAATATTATTGATTTATCAAAAAATGCATTATTTCAGAAGGCCCGACGTCCACCACTGCTTCAACACCATCCCAACGTCTTCTTCTTCTTCCCGCTCTTCTGCAGAATCCCCTGACCCGCCCCCTAATCCCTAGAAATCAAAATTTTAACACATTTCTCTAACTCTAATCCTAGAATTACAGACTTTGTCCCTAAAGCTTAGGAAATTCACCTTTTCAGCATTTAGATTGGCAGTTTACGTCGACAAATCGACTCGAAACTGGAATAATTGTGAAATTTTCTTGTTCAATAAATAATTTTGTGACTTTTTTCAAAACTTCTGTCTTTTTTGTCTCTATTCTACATGTTTTTAACATGATTTTGATACTTTCCTCTTGTTTTTCTTTTCCAGAAGATGTGATGAGTCGATGGGTATTGTACTTGGAAGCGAAGTGAAAAATGGATGGCTTCCGTAGCGAAATTTGAGAAAAAAATCTAGAGAATGAGCGATTTCTGTCCATCTGTTCTGAAATCGATAGAGAAAATAGGGTTTTGATGATTTCGATGACGTCTAGTTGATAAAATTGCGAGAAGGAACAGAAATATGGCATTTTTCTACATTTTGGAGCAATTTAGGAGCTGAAAAGTTCACAAAATTAATGTTATTGGCGTAATTTCCAACGATATGAGAACAAAAATACGCAAAAAATCATCAAAATTATGAAATTTCCCATTTCTGTTCAGCAAATTAGATCAATAATTTTCGATATTCTAGCTGTAAAATGACGTATACTTACTCTTATTGAGAAACTAGATAACAATTGAAGATCTCCTGCTGCTGAATACGGTATTCCAACCCGACTCATTACATTGAAGAGGAGAAGAACTGATATCGCAACATTATTCTGAAAATAATTTCATTTTCAGCACGTCATCTACGCTCTATCCGATGTCTGACTCTACTCATTCTTCTACTCAATCTTCTTCTCAATCTTCTACTAATTCTCCTACTCAATCTTCCAGCACTCACAACTCTGTAAGTTTCATTTTTAACAAAAGTTTTCTTTAAAAGAGGAATAGGATTTCGTCCTAGCTCTCAAAACTCGGATTTCTGTCTTAAAATCGGAAAATGTTCCATTTCCAGCTTCCGACCACGTCATCCGGTCCCTCATCTACTCTACAAACAGTGGCTCCAAATCCAGTATCACAATCCTTCACTTTCAATGGGCAAAACTTCTTTTCCGGGTGCATCGGAACAGGAAACGTCAACGGAACACCTACGATTCCGTCTGCACACTACTCTGACCTTATCGCTGTCAAAGAATCGGAAGTTGAAGAGTGGAAAAACAGATACAATGAACAAACAGTGGAATTGGACAGAATCAAGGAATTGTTGGCTACTCATCAAGATCAACACAGAATTATGGAGATTGCATTAGCTGCGAAAAGCGATGAATTTGCAGAGATGAAAGAGATGTGGATCGCTGAAAAACAATGTACGGAAATGAAGGAGAGGGAACTGGCGACTATGAGAATACAGGTGGAGAGTATTCAGAAGAAGAACACAGATCTCACGGTTCTTCAACAAAAAATGGAGGAGACAGCGTTGAAAAAAGATTCGGAAATGCAAAATTATGAGACTGAGAGAAATCAGATGATCAAGAATGTCGATGAAAATGTACAGAAACTAGAAGAACTCGGCCGAAAGTGTGAAGAAGAAACGAGAATGCACACTGAAACAAAAAAAATTCTGGAGATGTCAAAACAACAAGTGAGGGCACTGGAAAATTTGAGCATTGAAATGGAAACTGGAAGAAGGAGGTTGGAAGATGACGTGGAAACGATTAGAAACAAGTACAATGATGCCAAGAGATGGATTGAAAACGGAAAAAAGGAGATAAAGGAGCTACAGGAAATTGTGCTAGTAAGAAACAAATTAAATGATAAGAAGACGGAAGAGATACACCACAAGCAAGGCATCATCAATTTGCTGGGAAGCGAAAAGAGAAGGCTCAAAAAACGTATCGACGAGCTGGAAGGTAAGCTATAACAACCTAAAGATAGAGAAAAGAGCTATCTCGACTTTTTCTTAACTATAAAAAATGCCTTAATCCTATTCATCACTCTTCTTTCAGCTTCAAGACAAGGGAGAGTGCGACGATCAATGAGACAACCGATTGGAATGGAAGAAGATAACGGACGATAATGGAAGATAACGGATTACAAAAATATTTTTTATAATTGAAATAGCCTTTTATGTATAATTTTGATACCCGACACTCTCTATGTAAAATACTGATAATATCTGAATTGAAATAAGCAGCATGTTAAATAAATCTATTTGTTTTACGTTCTTGTCTAAGAAACTAACTGATTGCCTTCTCACCTGAATATTTATCATTTTCTCTTCTCTTTTCGAGTTTCTTCTAAAATACCCAACAGTTTGCTCTTCCAATCGGACGCAAAGGTAAGTGAAACTGCAATATCGAGACTCCTCGGTGTTGATTGCAGCTTTCCTCGTTTTGTCGGAGTGCAGAATGAAGGTTTGCTGGAAAATTCAAACAAAGAGAGCACACCGAAACAACATACGTACCTTCAAACATGACTTGTTCTCGATTCCCATCGATTCACGACTCCACGCAATCACTCTAAACATAGCCAGATTATTTCGGAGAAATTTGCATTTTTTGAGGATTTTTGAAGAAAAAATACTTGATATTGAGAAATTAGTGATGTTTTTATCTCAAAAATGTAAATTTCGAAATTAATTTCGCCTTGGTTACGGTTAGGGATGTTGCAGGCCGCCTTCGCCTTCACGCTGCGCCTGCTTCATTTCCTAATCAGGCGAAAAATGCCGTATTCATTTCCAAGACAGGCGATTTTCGCCTGTTTAGTTTTTTTCTCGCAGGTTTTCATTACCGCTTTTCATTTTTCGGCAAGTATTTTTTTACGCTTTTTGAAATTAATTTCTACACAAAATTAGAAAAAAACAGCATTTTTTACCACTGGGAAATGAAACGCGTCAAAAATTTGCTTTTTAAAAACAGGCGAAGGCGGCCTTCGCCGGAAATGAAAAAGGCGAAGGCCGCCTTCGCCTGAAATTGAAGCGGCAAATATCGCCGTCGGCGGAAATGAAAAAGGCGAAGGTTACCGTAAAACGCATTTTTAACATCCCTACTCAGCGATTCCAATTCAGGAAACGGCGGCGAAACGATGTCGAATCGGCGGCGGACTCGCGGCGTAACGTACATACACCCGCGTTTCCTGATTTCATCGCCGCCGTTTCCTGAATTCAGTAGAGCGCACTTACTTACTTTTGTGTTTATTTAATGGCTGCAGCTAGCATTCAATCCGATTTAACATTGGAAATTAAAGTTATATTGATATTTTATTGATAATTTTAACAATTATAACAACAAATGAGAGAGAAATGAAACACAACAACAACAGTTATCAGGAATTTCGGAGAGAAAAAGAAAACGAATTAATCAATGTAGAGAACTGGACCCCGGGCCATCCGAATCCATTGAGCTGTTCGTCTCGGCAGTTTCTGCATTCTTGATGAAGTCCATTTTTACTACTTTCTTTCCTTCCAACAGGTGCTCAGTCCGAGTCAAGGTAGATTGTCACAGTTCGTTCCTGAAAATTCATAACATTTTTGAAACAAATCGGATACGAATGTTTTTACCTTACCATTCAAAGCTCTCTTGCCATTTTGCCATTCGTAGTTCTGGACTTGCAACCATTTCGGACCAAGTAACTCCAAGAGGTGTTCCCATCGTGACTGCAGTTCAGCTAATGTTTTCTGTAAAACACAAATTTATCAATAATCACAAAACTCTCCGTTGTCACCTGAATGTCTTCCGACGCATAGTGATCATCATTAACAAGACGATAAGTTTGTTTCCAGCAAGGAAACAGCTTTATGTTGTCCATCAACTTCTCCACATAATTTATTGAGACTTTTTTGAGTGCGAGTCAAATAGTCTGAACTGTGACGAAAGTTAATTGCCTCAGCGGTGTCGATGAACGCTTTGATGACTTGCTTGAACTCACTGGTAGATCTGAGAAACAAGTTACTACTTTTATTCTGAGAAAATCACCTGAGAAAAATGTTGGTTGGCCAGATTGAAGCAGCCGACGTTTCTCCAAAGCCTTCTCTTCGAAATCGGTAAACTTTTGTAAACGCGGCGTCCCTAAAATATACATTTTGTTTTTCTTAATTCTTTTTAAAAACAAACCGCAATTCCTCGAACGATGTTTTTGTATGGAAATTTGGTATCAGCATTTAATCAATCAGATCTGAAAATACAACTTCGCGAAATATTTCGCAATTCCCCCTATGTTTTTTTATTTGCCCCCGTTTCCTGAAAAAATTTCCTTTCGCCCCCGTTTCGACGGAACGGTCCTAGAAGTGGTCTCGCAACGATTGAAAATTTTCGAACAGCGGTTCGCCGGCGTTTCCTGAAAAGCCTGTGTTTGCCGCCGTTTCCTGAATTGAAATCGCTGAGTAGTTACGGTGGAAAATGCACAAACACCGTGACGCAAAATTGCGGAGTGTCGGAAAAATTTAATTTCTGAAACCGTTCACTTTAAATTCCAAATGCTTTTGCGATTTTTCTATCAAAATTTAAATTTAAATCAGTCGATAGTTCCTTTTTCGACAAGTTTTGCTTAATGAAAGTGCATAGAACTATAATTTCAGTGTGGTTTGAGTTAATTGGCCTTAAAACAGTTTCTTGCTGCACGCGGGCAACGTTTCATCGTTTTTCTAACAAGATATCTGTTCGAAAGGGCTAATCCGGTAATGTTTTTGCTTTCAGGTTAATATTCAACTCACGGCGCAGATGAGTCGTCGGAACAAGAAGAAAATGACAATTATACAAGAAGAACCTACTTGTGAGCGATTTTCGGTTAATTCCGCTCCAAAAATCCAATCCGTGGGCCAATGTTAGTGCTTCCAGATCAGCATTCAACTACGAGTGCAGCTGAAACGAAGAAGAATACGAAACAATGCAGAGAGTCCGTTCAGAAGCAATTTCCGGGTAAATTTGTTCCGAAAATTCATTCCGGCGGTTAATGTTACTACTTTCAGGTCGTCACTCTTTATCCGGTGACGACTAATGATGCCGATGAAACGAGCTGGAAACGAATTGACGTCGGTAAATCACGATGAGAAGAAGATTCGATAAGAAGAACATTATTGAAAGCGATTTCCGGGTAATTCCGTTCCGTAAATCCATCCGTCGGTTGATGTTACTATTTCCAGATCGGCAGGCGTCCGTCAAGTCTTTAGGAACAAAAAGAGATCATGACGACAAGGAAAATTATCGAAAAGCGGATCTGAGTAAATTTGTTACGAAAATACAATGTCAGTTAATAATTTTACTTACAGATCGATAACCACGTGGCGATGAAACGAGCAAAAGACGAGACAAATGAAGAATTCCTTCCGAAGGAGCTGAATCGTATCGATGTGGCGGAAGTGCAAGACAGGGATGTGCCTTCGGAGGCGCTCTGAAAATGCAAAGTTTGCGAAAACGCGAGAAGAGAGAGTGTGTGAATTGGAGAGACAATGTCTGCGTCTCTCCAATTCACACGCTCTTTTTCTCTCTTAAATTCAACTGACAGTATGCCGGAAGAAATCAACGAATATTTCGCTGGTTTCTTTCGTAGCTCAGAGTAAATCTGAGGCCTTTAAATGGAATTTTATGTGACGATGATGATGGTCGGGCCACTGTAACATAATCATCGTCACAGTCTTCCCAATCTTTTAAAAATTCCATTTTTAATCAATATTCGAAGGCTGCCCGACCTGTCAGTTTAGAAATTAAATGATAAAGCATCAAAAAATATCCAAAATTTTTCATTTTATCTCGCTGGCAAAATATGTCATTTGCATTTTGACTTCAGATTGCTATTATCATCCGTTTTTCAGAAAAAACACAGGACGAGTGATATTAAACCGAATGGGATGAGACAATTACCACTCCTTCGTGGAAAATATAGAATTTCAAGAAGTTTTCTCACGGAATTTACGAAACAACGCGGATTAGACAAAAGTATTGAAAACAGCCAAAAAGAGGGAAAGAAAATGACCACTGATGATGGACGATGCGAATTCAAAAACAAAAGACAAAAAGGAGAAGAGAAAGAAAACGGTTGATCTTTCCCAATTCGAAAAAAAAGACGCCTTCATATTTTATGATACCTGAATTCACAGAACAACACAACACTTATGAATTTCAGACTCCTTCTTACAATTAGTAAGATCTCAGATTTGAAATGATAGAAGACGCATGTCAAAAGCTCTGCCCAGACACGGCTTCCTGCGAGCGAGAAATGTCGAGGGAACCACGCGTTTCTTTTCCCTCTCTCGTCTGCGCACACTCTCTCGCGGTAACTACAGTATAATGAATAAAAGTTTTCTGAACCGTTGTTCACCGTCTGTCAGAATTTTTTGGCGAAAAATAAAAAAAAAAATTGTTGAAGGAAGACATTTTTAATAGTTTCGCACAGACAAGAAGAAGAAGGAGAAGAATGAAACTCATGGTTTTTCTTGTTTTTACTGATATAAAGGTACATAAGAATGCTGTCTGTTCATATTATTCCTCCTTTTGTGTCACAGAATTACTGTATCTTTCAGCATAAAAGTTATTCCGATTAAATCTAATTTCTCTACTGAAATACCTGGATTACTGTAGATTACTGTAGATGCCATTACATCTTCAACTATTTTCATCAATTACGAGATCTTCCTGTTTTCTTTCTTTATCTTTTTATCCCAAATTATTTATTTCCATGGTGATAATCACCAAGTTCTCCTCTTTTCCCACGCTCCTCTTTGTCTCCCGTTCCACCAGATTCATGCGCCCGAATGGTATAGAGGCTACCGCGTCCGCCCACCGTTCTCTTTTTGGGTGCCCCCGAGGTTCTATTCCTTTGGCGCCCAAATCCTTCTGACTTCTCTGGAATCTCTCTCATTCTTGTTACTCGCTCACTGATTATCGATTATTTCAAATCCTAAAGTTACGCTCTTCCTTGCTCCTATTTTGTCTTCTTTTTCGATTGTTTTTTGTTCTTTTCTGCTCAAAATTACCCTATTTCTTGTTCTTTTTCTCTTCTTTTCCCCATTTTCTTCTTCTTTTTTGAATGTTCCTCCCGACAAAACCCTGCAAATTTTAAGTTTTTCAGCCCTATTTCAATCATTTTCTTCTAGTTTTCTTGACTTTTATGTTTCATTTCTTGTTACTGTGAATTCCTGGAGGCTTTCTCCCCAAAACTCATCAATTTTTTCACCACTTTTCGGTATTTTTCGTTGTTTTTGACATTTTTTTCAAAATATATCCTAATTGTCTTCTTTTTGATTGAATTTTGTCTTTTCCCATCTTCTTCTCTTCCCCAAAAATAGCTTTTTCTCTTCTTCTCACCTCGCTCTCATCGTATTTCCTATCTACCAATTCATTTTTCCAGGTACTGCCTCTCTTCAGCCACGATCATTGGGACACCGTTTTCAGCGATAAGAGGAGAGAGAAGAAGAAATTGAAGGCCAACAGCAGGAAGAACGGAAGAAGGAGGTATGAAATAAAGAAGAATAATTTCAGAGATAATGTTATAAAGTGTTACACCCCCTTTCTAGTGAAAATCAAGTAGAAATCGTCGGAAACTGTCAGTGGATTCTTCAAGTCTCCTGGTTCAGACTGATTCGAATGTATCGGATGACTTGTCTACTTGTCGGATCACTTTCTTCTCCTACCTACATGAAACTCGATCTCCTTTTCATTCGTCGGGTCATCTCGCCAGCTGGAACGATTCTTCAGACATAGAACTAGGCCTAGGATTCGAGATAGATCCTTTGAGAGGGTGTCACGGTGTAACCGATCGTCACATAGTCAACAACTTTGTTGGGTATCTAAATCCACGGTGAGAGGTTCATCGAATCAATCGAGGCAGAGCGCACTTGCGCAACACGTGGGCGAGAGGGCGGCGCGAGAGACGCAGAGAAACGAGAGAAAAAAATTTTCAACTGAAAATTCAGTTTTTCGTCAATTATTGTCGAAATAAAAAAAGTGATACCCGGGTGTTTGCGGACTCAATGCAAAATTATTAAAAATTAGCATTGAGTCCGCAAACACCGGGTATCACTTTTTTATTTCGACAATACAGCTCAGAAAAAAATAATTCCGTTTTCTAGTGTTGCAAGCCGTGTTGTTGGCGTAATTGTGAATATTTTGATTATAAAATGACCTGCGTTGGTGGAGTTTGCACAAAGTTATCACCGTTTTCCCATTTACTACTGAAAATTGAAAAAATAGCCAGTTTTTCACATTTTTCTCGAAAATGAAGTCTCGATGCAAACTCACGTTTGCAAGATGGATAGACCCAATCACTGTCGACATTTTAATCACAAAATTTTTCGATAATACTCAAAACTAATGGAGTTATTTAATACATTTTTTGTGAACAGCTGACTGTAATCACAATTCCGAAAAACACCGATTTCTCATCGAAATAGGTGTTTTTCATAGTTCTTTTGGACTGAATAATCATAAAAGTAGTTTTGAAGTTGCTTTTCAGCAATTTTTGCTTGAAAATCTAGAAATTTGAAAAAAAATTTGGAAAATTTTTTAAATTTTGACTTTTTATGATTTGTTAGTCATTAGTAGCTACTCAGAACTTTAAATTGGTCAATTTTCTTGCATTTCCTCAGAGTATTCCATTTTTAATCGAAATTCAATTATTGTAGGCTTGCAAATTTCTGAATCGAGAAATGCGCCAATGATCGAGTAGTGCGCAAGCAGCTTTGCACTTTCGATGAACCTCTCACCGTGAAATCATAAAATCAACTTCGAAAAATCAACTCGAAACTGGAATAATTGTGAAATTTTCTTGTTCAATAAATCATTTTGAGACTTTTTTGTATACTTTTGTCCTTTTTTGTTTCTATTCTACATGTTTTTAACATGATTTTAATACTTTCCTCTTGTTTTTCTTTTCCAGAAGATGTGATGAGTCGAAAGGTAGTGTATTTGGAAGCGAAATTCGAGAAAAATTCTAGAAAATTAGCGATTTCTATCGATTTGTTCGGAAATTGATCGAGAAAATAGGGTTTTGATGCTTTCGATGACGTCTAGCTGAAGAAATTTCCAAAAAGAACAGAAATTTGACATTTTTCGACATATATGACTAATTTAAGAGCTAAAAATTACTCAAATTGCATAGTTTTGACGTAATTTTAAACGAAATGTACTCTAATTGGGAAACTAGAGAGTTTTGGATGTCTTGGAGCGGAAAAATGCAAAAAATTACTGAAAAACGACGGTTTTTGAGCGATTTTGATTTAAAAATTGAGCAAAAATCACTGAAAATCAACTTTTTGCAGTCAAAAACAGTTTTCAACAGAAATTCCTGAAAAAAAGACGAACACCGGTAAAACTAACTAGGAAGTGGCGATTTTCAACAGAAAATCGTCAAAAATTGAACACTTCTGTCTTAAAATCAGTTTTTTGAGTATTTTTAGAGAAAAAAACTGCAAAAAATGTTGATTTTTGAAGTTTTTGAGGCAAGAAAATTGGGAAGGGAGAAATTTCGTCACTTTTTTCATCTGAAATGTTTTGAAATGATCTGGTGACTCGGAAAAATCGACATTTTCGCAATTCGGTAGCTCGTAAAAATCAATTTTTCCTTTAACAGGAATCATGAACACGTATGTAGATAACAATTGAAGGTTTCCTGCTGAATACGGTATTCCAACTCGACTCATAACATTGAAAAAGAGAAGAACTGATATCGCGACATTATTCTGAAAATAATCTCATTTTCAGCAATTCCTAACTCTCACTTCACTGCTCACGATGACTGACTCACCAAATACTTCTTTTATACAGTCTTCTACACAGTCGTCTAGCTCGATTAACCCTGTAAGTTCTCATTTCTGACAAAATTTGTCTTAAAAAAGGGAATAGGGTTTAGTCCTAGCTCTCAAAACTCGGATTTCTGTTTTAAATTCGGAAACTTCTCTTTTCCAGCCTTCAAATCCTCCGTCACACTCTTCACGACCCGGAACTCTGGCGAATGCTCAACCACCTCAATCCTTCGTACTCAACGCTCACAACTCACACTTCCATATTACTGGTTCATTTGGATCGGGAAACGCACACTCCATGCCAACGCATCCATCTGGATCTTCTGCTGATAATATCGCATTGAAAAACTCGGAAATCGATGAGTGGAAAATGAAATTCGCTTCGCAAACATTGGAGTTGAATAACGTCAGACAAGCGTTCGCAGATGTGGAAGACCAAAAAAACAATTTGGAAAATGCTTTGGCTACGAAAGGAGATGAGTATGAGGAGCTCAGGGAGATGTGGATGGCTGAAACACAGAAGCTGGCAACTAAGGAAAGGGAACTTGCGACTGTGATGACGCATGTTGAAAATCTTGAGAAACAGAAGGCAGAAGTTTCGGTTTTGTTACGAAACATGGAAGAATCTTCATCAAAAAAGGATTCGGAGATTGGAAGCTATCTAATTGAGCGAGCAAATCTTATCAAGAAAGTCGATGAGCAAGATCAGCAACTGAAAACAGTCGAAATAGTTTCGCAAGTCGACGACTTGCGAAAAGAAGCGATTGAGACTGTCGGAGAACTGAAGAAGACCATTGCTGAAACGAAAAGAATGGTAGAAGAAGAAAAGGAAAAAGAGAGAAAGCTGGAAGAGTGGAATGTCGAACTGGAAACTGGAAAACGGAAGTTGGAGGATCACGTGGAGAGGATTAGATGCAAGTACAATGAGGCAAAGCTATGGATTCAAAAATCGAACGATGAGCGAAAAAAATTGGAGACAATGCTTCTATTAAGAAACGAAGCATACGACAAAAAGAGGGAGGCTGTGAAGGTCAAAGATGGCCTGATACAGATTCTGAAACGCGAACAAGTGAAATTGAAAGGAACATCAAGAGAGTTGGAAGGTAAGATATAATGGCCTAAGGAAAGAATCTATCTAGACTTTTTCTTAACTCTAGAAAATGTATTAATCCTATTCATCACTCTTCTTTCAGCTTCGAGAGAAGGAGAGAGATTGCGAAGATCGAGGAGACTTCCAGTCGGCATTGAAGACTCTGAATAATCGGCTAGACATGTAATTTATTGAAACATCCTTTTTATGATATTATTTTTGTTAGAAGAGACTTATCATGTAACATATTATTGCACATTTTGAATCTTAAATAAATTGTTGTTGTTTTACGTTCTTATCTAAGAAACTAACTGGTTGCCTCCTCACCTGAATATTTATCACTTCTTCTTCTCCTTTCGAATTCGTTTCTTCCGAAACACCCAACCATTTGCTCTTCTAATCGATCGTATTCGCTCCAATATCGAGAGTCCTCCGATCGGTTCTTGATTGCAGCTTTGCTTGGCTTTGTCAGCGTGCGAAAGGGAGGTTTGCTGTAAAATTTAAACAAAGAGAGCACACCGAAACAACATACGTACCTTCAGACATCACTTTGTTCCCGATTCCCATCGATTCACGATTCCAAGCAATCACTATAAAAATGGCTGGATTATTTCGGAGAAATTTGCATTTTTAGAAGATTTTTGTAGAAAAAATACTCGAAATTCAGAAATTAGTGATGCTTTTCTCTCAAAAATGTAAATTTCGAAATTAATTTCGCCTTGGTTACGGTGGAAAATGCACAAACACCGTGACGCAAAATTGCGGAGTGTCGGAAAAATTATATTTCTGAAACCGTTCACTTTAAATTCCAAATGCTTTTGCGATTTTTCTATCAAAATTTAAATTAAAATCAGTCGATAGAATCTTTCTCAACAAGTTTTGCTTATCGAAAGTGTATAGAACCACAATTTCAGTGTGTTTTATAGTAATTGCGCTTTAAAAACTGTTTCTTGCTGCAACTTTTCATCGTTTTTCTAAGATATCTGTCCGAAAGTGCCAATCCGGTAATGTTATCGCTTTTAGGTTAATATTAAACTCCCGGCGCAGATGAAAGGGCAGTCGGGACAAGAAGAAATTGACAATTCTATAAGAAGAACCAACTTGTAACCGATTTTCGGGTAATTCCGTTCTAAAAATCCAATTCGTCGACAAATTTTAGTGCTTACTGCCTCTTTTCAGCCACGATCATTGGGACATCGTTTTCAGCGATAAGAGGAGAGAGAAGAAAAAATTGAAGGCCAACAGCAGGAAGAACGGAAGAAGGAGGTATGAAATAAAGAAGAATAATTTCAGAGATAATGTTATAAAGTGTTACACCCCCTTTCTAGTGAAAATCAAGTAGAAATCGTCGGAAACTGTCAGTGGATTCTTCAAGTCTCCTGGTTCAGACTGATTCGAATGTATCGGATGACTTGTCTACTTGTCGGATCACTTTCTTCTCCTACCTACATGAAACTCGATCTCCTCTTCATTCGTCGGGTCATCTCGCCAGCTGGAACGATTCTTCAGACATAGAACTAGGCCTAGTTTTCGAGATAGATCCTTTGAGAGGGTGTCACGGTGTAACCGATCGTCACATAGTCAACAACTTTGTAGGATATCTGAATCAAACCAAGAGCGTCATTTTTGTAGTTGACATATTTTCGGTACGAGACCTCCCTGGAAAGTTACAGAACTTTAGACTGTCTGTAACTTTTCAAGGAGTTCTCGCACGAAAATGTTGTCAACTACAACAATGAAGTTCTGGGTTCGACTTATACATTCTATAAATTTTGATTCTAAGCGGAACCCAGAAACGTCGCGACACCCTGATAGCTTTCAGCTGAAAGTTGGATACTTTTTGAACCGTCTATCATCTATTGTCACGGTTGATAGTATTACAGGTTTCTTCGACGACTTCACAGCTTTACATCAATTTTTCAGACATTTTGAAAGTCTTCTGCTTGAACCTTCTTCAAGTTTCTCAAACAATATCTTCTTTTTTCGTCTTTCGGCGGCATGCAATTCTAGTCCTCCTGTTTCTTCTTCAAGTTTCTTCAGCGATATTAGAAGATTTCTCTCAGAAAAACCGAGATTCCAACAAGCATGGCTTCTCCTTATTTTCTGGAATTATCCCAATTCGTCTCAGTTAATTGATTTTCTACATTTTGACGATTTTTGTTAAATAAACTTGAATCTCTGAATTGATTCGGTTCGGAAGTAATTGCTCTTACCATTAACCAAACAATAATGCATGTTCATACGCTTTACTGACAAGTCGGGCAGCCTTCGAATATTGATTAAAAATGGAATTTTTAAAAGATTGGGAAGACTGTGACGATGATTATGTTACAGTGGCCTGACCATCATCATCGTCACATAAAAGTCCATTTAAAGGCCTCAGATTTACTCTGAGCTACGAAAGAAACCAGCGAAATATTCGTTGATTTCTTTCGGCATACTGTCTTCCGCAGAATCCCCTGACCCGCCCCTAATCCCTAGAAATCTAAGTTTTAACACATTTCTCTAACTCTAATCCTAGAATTTCAGACTTTGTCCCTAAAGCTTGGGAAATTCACCTTTTCAGCATTACTTTTCCAGAAGATGTGATGAGTCGATGGGTGGTGTACTTGGAAGCGAAGTGAAAAATGGATAGCTTCCGTAGCGAAATTTAAGAAAAAACTCTAGAAAATGAGCGATTTCTGTCCATCTGTTCTGAAATCGATAGAGAAAATAGGGTTTTGATGATTTCGATGACGTCTAGTTGATAAAATTGCGAGAAGGAACAGAAATATGGCATTTTTCTACATTTTGGAGTAATTTAGGAGCTGAAAATTTCACAAAATTAATGTTATTGGCGTAATTTCCAAAGATATGAGAACAAAAATACGCAAAAAATCATAAAAATTATGAAATTTCGCATTTCTGTTCAGCAAATTAGATTATATCACTTTTTCAAAACATCTGAAGCAGAAATTCGATCTTCTAGCTGTAAAATGACGTATACTTACTCTTATTGAGAAACTAGATAACAATTGAAGATCTACTGGTGCTGAATACGGTATTCCAACCCGACTCATTACATTGAAGAGGAGAAGAACTGATATAGCGACATTATTCTGAAAGTAATCTCATTTTCAGCCCGTCCTCTTCACTGCTTTCCATGTCTGACTCTACTCAATGTTCCAGCACTCCCAACTCTGTAAGTTTCATTTTTAACAAAAATGTTCTTTAAAATATGAATAGGATTTATTCCTAGCTCTCAAAACTCGGATTTCTGTCTTAAAATCGGAAAATTTTCTTTTTCCAGCACCAAAACCTCCGTCTTCACCAGTTTCCGTGACGCCTTAACAACCTCCATCCATTGTATTCCATGCTCCACACGCACATTTTCACTTATCCGGATCAATAATCTCAGGGAATATGCATGCCACGCCATCGATTCCACATGGATCATCTACGGATATTATCGCACACGCCCAACCCGTCCACTAAAGCGCCGAACTTTTCTGCCTCCCACCTGTTTTTCGTGCGCCAGCAGTGTCTTTGGCGCACTCCGCGTGCTTTTTTTTCAGATTTTTTTAATGAACAAAATATTCGATTTTCCTCGAAAATAAAAGTGTTTTCGTCTTTTTTCGTAAACTTTTGCTCTGTGTTTTTCGAATTGGACATCTGGCTAAATAAAAAAATCAAAATTATCTAAAAATATTATGTCTGTGAAGAGTTGTTACAGTTAGAAATTTTCATTTTTACCAGATTTTTTCAAATTTCGAAATTGAACACTTCTTCTTATCGGAGTATTCGTAAATTCAATTTTTTATATTATCAGTGGGTGCAAAAGTTGTCATGAAAGCTTGAAATGTCGGTTTTCCGTTTGTTGTTGTATCTCCTCTCTCCGTATAAGTGTTGACTAACATTTTTTCAGATTAAAACTTTGAACGTATCTGAGTGAATCGAAGAGCTGGAAAAATATAATTATAGCTTTAAGGTTAGTACGAAAGGTTTGGTAGGGCAATTTTTAACAAGGTTGTGATTGCAGATTCCCTTGATTCGAAGGTAGTTAGATATTCGGCAACACAGCGAACTGTTCTGAAAAAAAGGTTCGGAGGGGAAAATGAGAAAAAGGCAATTGAAGGGTGCCTGGAGGAAACATTTTATCACATCACAGCAAAACAGGGAATGAATGAACAGAATTTACAGAATGGGGCCGAAATCCAAAAATGACAAAGCTAGAATAAAGAACCTAGAATCCGGTCGCGAAGTCATCACGAGACATGAAGAAGAAAAACAGAATTCAAGACGAAGTGAAGAACCGTGACAATCTCCTGGCTGTTGCAAATTCTGAAATCGAATCCATAAAAAAGAGAATAGAAGAGAAAACCGGAGAAGCTCTCAAACTCAAAGAGAATATAGATTTCTGTGGCACTGTTATTAAGGATTTGCGGAAAGAAATATGGGAATGTGCAGAAGAACTGAAAATAAAGAAAAATTCATCAATTCTTCTTGAAAACCAGGCGAATTCATTGAAACGCAGCAATTTACAATTAAAAGACTGCGCTGATAGTCTCCATAAGCAATTATCGGACACAATTTCTCGGAAATCTGGTGATATCATGGATGCGATGATTGCTCAGAAACGTGGATGTGATGTTCAACATGATCGTCAAGTGAAAACAATGAAAAGAACAATTCAAGAAATGACTATGTCGTCGCCAAGCCATGGAGCAAAACTTAAACCCTACAAAGATCTCAAATCGCCGGATTCCAAGAAAGCTCGTTTGAAGAGTGTTCTCTCATACTTGAAAAAAGAAATCGGAGAAGATGGTTTTGATGGATTCGTGACTGATTTTGTCAATTATGTAGCCGCTGATCCAGAGTTTTCCTTTAAGTTGAAATTATCTGATATTGTAAGGTATTCGGTCAATACCTTAAGCCTGCTCGGCTTTCTAGCTAAAACTCCATTTTATCACCAAACCCTGACATTGTAAAAGTCTTTATTTTCAGGTCGAAACTGCTCGCTTTCGCTCCCACACAATTCCTAGACCTGCAATCGTCATCGTCGCTGTCATCGCACCTGCCGTCTCTTCAACGTCAACGCTCTCTCGTCGACGCGCCACAACGACACTCCGCCATTCCGTTCTACAGGCTCGGCGCCACTAATTGTCACCCATTAACTCCGCCCCTTTTCGCCCCTATATAAGCCGACGTTTCTCTGAAACTAGGCAGTTCTTACGGGGTCCGTACCCTTTTACCGTTTTCCCTCTGTTGCCCGCTTTCACCCCTTTTCATGTAACATTTAAGAGCGCTAATAAATTAGTAGTTTAAATATAAATGTGTCTTTACGTTGTTACTGGTAGCAGCGAGTTAGGTTTTTCTTTTAAGATTAACTATTAAGACCCACCCACGCTTCCCACCCTTATTTTCTCTACTCTTTTATTGATTTTTGCCTTTGGCGCGGGACCATAACCCGTTTTTCTCGTTCTTTTGTTACCCCTCATCGCATTCTTTCTTATCCTAAACAGGGCCCGTTTATTTTAAGTTAGTGCGCTAGGTTAAGTGTTAGTTTTTAGGTTTCCCGGGGGGAAAGCGGTGTAAGTCTGCGCCCTCCATTCCTTCCATGTTAGCATATGCGAAGGTCGCAAGACCGACGCGCTTCCATCGGAGTGGAGGTTAACTTCGCTTGTTCACCGTAACTTCATACTTCCGGCTCCGGCCATCCGTCTCGTTCCAGACAATCGGAGAACTCCAATGGTCATACTTCACCAAGTGTCTATTGGTGGATGTACAACAAGTGTGCGGCGTCGTTCGTTTGCCGAAGTCGTCAATGGTACCTATCGTCCACTGTTTCGTGCATTCAGTGGTGACGCGAAGAGGACTGGAGATCCAATGCAATTCAAAGCAACGAAACCCGTGACAAGTGAAGTGATGCCATTTCGAGAAGAAGGAAGTACAGTGATTGTGCCGATTCGGGAAGAATCGATCGCTTTGGTATCAACGATTCGTGAAGAATCTGGCGTCTTGGTTCGTGAAGGATCAGACAATTGGCATTCATCGATTCGTGAGGATTCGTGTGAACTGGATCCCTGGCATCGTGATGAGTCAAGAGGATTGGATACACCGTACAGTATCAACTCCGAGGTTCGTTCCAGTGTTTCTTCTGGAATCGAAAATCAGGTAAACCCTTTTGTCACGGCCACAATATGCGAAGGTAGCGATACCGACGCGGTGGCTAGTGACAGCGTTAAGGGATGTTACGAAAACATTTTAACCGAGCTTTGCTCAAATTCTGAAATACACCCACGTGTTATGACGATTTCGTTGGTCGATGATGCAGTCATCGTGTCAAAGCAACAAGCAGAAAGTGATCGTGTCACGTCTTCTGGAAACGAAGACAAAAAGCAATGTTCTCATATGCAATCAACCCCACACGTTATGGTGATCTCGCTTGAGGATGATGTCAGGTTGTCTCGCTACAGTGGATCAGACAACGAGGACCTGGCCGAATTCGTTCGTTCTTTCGAGGACAAGTTTGCGATAACTGGCAAGGACGATAATGTCAAAGGGAAGTTTTTCCTGGCTTATCTGAAGGAAGATGCTCGTGACACCGTGCAAGAAGTCCTGGACAACAACAAGAACGCTACGTTTGATCAACTAGTGGAATCGCTGAAGAAACGCTTTACAAACCCAGCTCTCAAAGATCGTTTCAAACAACAGTTGCGCTCACGGACTAAACGAGCTGGTGAAACTGTGGAAGAATTCTACCGAGGTGTGACACGTCTGATCAAGCGGATTCACAACTCAACGTCATCAGCAGTAGCAAAAGACGCGATCCTGGATCAGTTCCTTTACGGTCTCGATGATAACATCATGAAGATGCACGTGAAGCTTTCGAAACCGAAGACTCCACATGATGCATTAGAAACAGCGCTGAGCGTGGAAGGCGTAATGACGATTCCGAAACACACGGATGTTCTTTCAAATCCGAGAGTGCTGGCTGCAACAGCTGAAAAAGTCCCAAGTAGAGACAACAGTCTGCGACAAAGTGACGACGTTCGGAGAAGTAGCGTTAGTTCTCAACAATGCTACTACTGTCAAGAAGGAGGACACTACGCATGGCAATGTCCGGAGAAGGCTAGAACACATCATCAGCCTGGATCGTCTCGTGCACATGTCGGCAGCATACGTGCCAACGCAAAAGTAGATGAGCTAGAGCAAGCCCTGAAAGCCAAAAATGAGCAAGTTGAAGCTTTGCAACAACGACTAGAGCGTCTGACAGACCAGGAACACGAAGGCAACTTCAGAAACGAATGCTACACCCTTCAGTGTCGGAAAGGAAATGCTCAAAAAGCTGAACCAAGCTGCAACGCTGAGTACGAGGATTTCGGAGCTTCCGCGAACACCATCTCTGCAAGTATTCCCATAGAAGCAAACGACTACGCTTGTTTGGCGCTAGTTGACACAGGAGCAACCATCACACTCACCAGTGGAGTAATGTGCTTAAGGTTAGGTCTTCCTGAACCGGAACCACCTCTCAGGAAAACCGTGATTGGTTTTGGCAATGCTAGTGTAAAGATTGCTGGTTCAAGAGTGATCACCTTCACGATCGGATCGTACAGAATCAACCACCGTGTCCACTTCACAGCAGAACCACATACACCGTTGGGAGACTACGATTTCCTTATTGGAATTGACCTCCTCTCTCGTCTTCCGATAATCAGTTTTGATCTCAGACAAGCTAAAATGTTCATCGGGAAAGATGTTCTGCCGTTAGGAGAGAGAACAAAATGTCAAGAATGCCAGCGTCGTTCGCTGGAGAACAACACATTGAAGGACCAGAAGTCGTCAATTAGTGAGGAAGTCTACACTGACCCTGTCGTCGTAGATAGCTGGGCCAAGGAAATGGAATCTTCCCAAGTCCAAGAAGCTGTCGAGTCCAAACCGTCGAAGCTTACAAAGCGTCCCAAGTTGCAGTCAACTCCGAGAAGGAAAGGAACTTGTCACTACTGTAAGGAAGAAGGACATTTCGCTCGCGAATGTCGCAAAAAGTCAAAGCTGGTCGCATCAAAGAAAGACCAAAGACCAAACCCTCCCACGATCCTTGACAGGGGGGAGGACATCAGCTCCAGTCACATCCAGTTGGCCCAGGAGATTGAAACTCTCCGGAAACAAGTAGAAGAGCTGTTCACACTGAATAGAAAGCTCGTCTCTGAACGTTTTTCCTCGTGTGGACACACGAGTGCTGCACCTCAGCAATCAACTGAAATCGAGAAGACCGAAGTTGAAGTCGAGAAGACCGAAGTCGAAGTCGAGAAGACGGAAGAAGATACTTCATGCATTCGGAAGAACTAAACCTAAGTTTAAAAATGGGGTTTTAGTTTCTTTTAATCCGTTTACAACGTCTTATTGCCGACCGAGGGCGGTCGTTTTGTTTTAAAGGGGGGAGGTGTAAGGTATTCGGTCAATACCTTAAGCCTGCTCGGCTTTCTAGCTAAAACTCCATTTTATCACCAAACCCTGAC
This sequence comes from Caenorhabditis remanei, assembly GCF_010183535.1. Classification (NCBI taxonomy): domain Eukaryota; kingdom Metazoa; phylum Nematoda; class Chromadorea; order Rhabditida; family Rhabditidae; genus Caenorhabditis; species Caenorhabditis remanei. Next base: position 5,057,812 of record NC_071332.1, read on the forward strand.
ATTGTAAAAGTCTTTATTTTCAGGTCGAAACTGCTCGCTTTCGCTCACAGTCTCTCCCACACAATTCCTAGACCTGCAATCGTCATCGTCGCTGTCATCGCACCTGCCGTCTCTTCAACGTCAACGCTCTCTCGTCGACGCGCCACAACGACACTCCGCCATTCCGTTCTACAGGCTCGGCGCCACTAATTGTCACCCATTAACTCCGCCCCTTTTCGCCCCTATATAAGCCGACGTTTCTCTGAAACTAGGCAGTTCTTACGGGGTCCGTACCCTTTTACCGTTTTCCCTCTGTTGCCCGCTTTCACCCCTTTTCATGTAACATTTAAGAGCGCTAATAAATTAGTAGTTTAAATATAAATGTGTCTTTACGTTGTTACTATATGGACAGTTTCATCAGTACTGTGAAATGGAAGTTATCGGATGGAACTTTACGCGACATGAAGGCGTTTTTGAGAGAAAAGTTAGGCTTCGACATCTTCTCGTCTAGACAAAAGATTCACAATCTTCGAAAAATGCACTCCGGACTGGAAGATTACAAGATTCGTGTAGAGACTGTCCTCAAAAAATCCGCCGGAAGAGATGTCGAACAGGAGTCGTACGTCATTGAAGTTAAGGACCTTCAATCGCTTATCAGTAAGCGGATCCAACGTCTCCACGACAACGGGCGACTCAGTTTCCGAGAAGGCAGTTCTGACATCATTCTTGGAATCGGTGGGGACAAAGGTGCTGCTCACACCAAACTTGTCGTTGTCTTCGGAAATGTAGATAAGCCCAATGACCCGCATGGGATCTTACTAGTCGGATTGTACGAAGGCCATGATGACTATGGAACTCTGAAAGAGAAAATGGCATTAGTTTTTAAACAACTAAACGATCTGGAGCATGTAACCTATAACGAAACTGGCAAAACAATAACACGGTCTGTGGTAAAACTTGCGATTGGTGACTGCAAGTTTTTGTCGGCAATTACTGGACACTCTGGACAGTCGTGTGCAACACCATGTTTCTTATGTGATAAACGGTGGACATCGCATGGAGTAAAGGCACAACTGGTTGCACAATTCAATTTCTTCTTGGCTGGATCTCCTTATGATTCATCAGCATTAAAGGAACCGCTATTCCATGCGAAGAAGGGAACGATTGGAGTGCCAGGAGTCCATACGGTCTTGGGAATAGCTCAGACATATGGTCTCGATTGGATGTTCGCATTGTGTAACAAAATTGATGCAAAAGATCCGACACTGCCAGAAAATCTCAGGGAGCAGCGAAAAATTTTGAAAAGTCTCGAAGAAGAAGAAGTGCATTATGAAGCGAGATACAACTCATTGAAATCGACCCATAACATCGTGGAGCACATGCTCAGTGTTGCCGAGAATTTCGATGAATCAGTTGATGACGTAGACACAAATAAATCATGTGGTTCCTCTTTCTGCTTCGTAGCAACTTCTGATGATTCCAAAATTTGCGATTCTGACGTTTTCGAATGCTCAAATTGTTCCAAAACTGTTCACAACATCTGCTCATTCATCTTCACATCAACTCAAGATCATCAAGAGGATATTTGTTGCCTCGAGTGTCGAAAACATAATTCAAACATGTCTCTTCAGTCGAGAGTTGCAATTCTTGAGAAGATTGAACGAAACTTCCGGAAAAAGATGGAGAACGACAAAGAATGCCTTGAAAATGTTGTATCTGAAAAGAAGATTTTAGATGAGAAAATGAAGCTTTACAATGGGGATACGCGAAAGAAACTAGAAGCCGTTTTGAAGAATATCGGATGCGATATGAGGGCCTGGTACCAGCAACTCACTGGTAACCAGGTCCGAAACTTTCTTCGCCCAGCCAACATCAAGAAGTGTTTTGCTATCTTCCCACCGAATTCATCTGACAATCTTTACGCGATGGAATCATTTTTGATGAATTTAGGCAAACTAATGAGCAGCGCGAATAACAAAGTCAAAACTGATGAAGAAATTGATGACCTGGAGAAAATTGTGGAGGAATTGGTGGAAGATCTGAAGCAGGCGCAACCACGTGCAACAGTGACCCCAAAAATGCACCTGTTGACATGTCATCTGATTCCCTTCCTTCGAGAACACCGTACCTGGGGATCAATCACTGAACAGGGTATCGCACATTTGCATGCGGTCATCAATAGCCTTCATGTTCGATTTGCGTCTGTTCTGGATACGGCAATGAGAGCAACTTTGATTGTTAAGGCACTGTCCAATTATAATTTTATCTTCGACATCGGAGCTTCCTGGTTTAAAGCTGCATGAGCCAATTATTTTTTATCTTCTTTCCGTTATAAACTTGAATTTTTTCGTGATTTCTTGTTCATCGTCGATAGCCTGTAAATAACCGGCGGAGAAGTATTTTGAGTTTAGTTCCGACTAACCGCATGTCGAACGTAGTGCATTTATTATGACGTGTCAGCAACATTTCTTCGTAGCTTCCTTATTGCCGATACTCCGCATCCTTCTACCGATTTAGCCTGAAAAAACTTTTACGGAGAAGAATTTCCCTGTTCTTTCATCTAACCGCTACAAAAGCTACGAATCCCATGAAGCATCAATGTTCCCATCTCGATTCCGCCTGATTAACATCGCTTTGAACTCGAAACAAGTCACCGAATTGAGAAGCCTGCAATTAAAACGGGAATTTCCTTGTGAAAACAAATGAAAAAAAGAGAACAATTAAAACCACGTAGAAATAAATCACGAATTTAATTCAAAACAAAAAATATTTCATCAGAACTCTACCGATAACGATTCCTTTGAAAATTAAAAATTTATTGCAAAAGAGAGCGAGAGACAACGAAAAACGAGAGAGCGAACAGACAGCACGACACGAGAAACGCGCCTCTAGCTGTTCTTGCACATTAGTGGACGGAGGGGGTGTGTCGCATTGAAAAATGCTGAAATTACTGAATGGAGCAAAAAATAAGCTACACAAAGCAAGGAGTTAAACAAGATTAAGGAATCCTTCGCTGTTATTCTAGAGAAAAACATTCAATTGGAGTCTGGGAGGTCAAGTATGACAGATACAGTGAGATTCTATGAATCGAAGGTGAAAATGGTGGAGACGTAGATTCGAAATGGAAAAAAAGCAACTTCTACAATGACCAGACGAGCGAACGACCTGATGGAAGCGATATTTTCGAAACGAGATGAATGTGAAGCGATGAGAGAGAAATGGATGACTGAAAAACAAAAGTTGGAAGCTAAGGAGAGGGATTTTGCGACTCTGATGACACATGCTGAATCCCTTGAGAAGCAGAAGAATGACATATCGGATATTTTACAAAAAATGGAAGAATCGTCATCAAAAAAGGATTCCGAAATTGAAAGTTATCGAAATGAGAGAGAAGCTCAGTTGAAGAAAACCGATGAAAGAAAACAGGAATTTGAAGAATGCGGCAGAAAAGAAGAATTGAGGATTCATGCTGAAACAAAGCAGTTGTTGGAGCAGTCAAAACAACAAGAAAGAGCACTGGAAGATTGGAATATCGAGTTGGAAAATGAACGCAGGACGTTGCAGGATGAGGCAGTAAGAATAAGATGCAAGTACGTTGAAGCGAAGAAACGGATTGAGAAAGGGATAGATGAGCGAAAGGAATTGGAGACTATGATCAGACTACGGAATGCAGCATATGATAAGAAAAGGGAGGATCTGAAATTCAAAAGCGACCTCGCTCAGTATCTCAAAAGCGAGCAAGTGAAGCTCAAAAGACGTATCAGAGAGTTGGAAGGTGAGATACATAGTTGTCAAGGCCCGGCCCGGGCCGAGCCGGGCCGGGCCTTTTTTTTGAATTTTTTTGAATTTTTTCGCGAAAAAGTCAAATTTTCGACTATCTGTCAGAATTAGAAGGAATTCTGAAAAATAGTCAAAAATGGACACATTTCCGATGAAAAATTGAAAAAATTTCGAGAAAAAAAATTGGGAAAAAAAGGGTCATTTTTTGAAGCCGGGCCTTCGGGCCGGGACGGGCCTTGAAAATTTTCTACCGGCCCGGCCCGATTCGGCCCGGCCCGGGCCTTCGGGCCTTGCCGGGCCGGGCCGGGCCTTGACAACTATGGTGAGATATATTAGGTTGGTGCATAAATTTCTTTCTTTTTTTGGACAATTTTTGTCATGAAATTTCTTGAAGGCTAATACCCCACATGAAAAGAAATATAGTTGATAAGTCATTGTGATTTTACCTGTGACTTGACGTCCGTCATCTGTCTAATCTCAGCCGCAGACACATCAAAACACATAAGGAACCCTTTTTCAGTACCATTCTTCGTCTCAGTTTTTTTCTTAGAAAATGTTGATGAGAAAGGGTGATTTATTCAAATTTGAAACATGCAAGGAACGTTATGTTTGAAAAAATAATAAAGACATTTAAATTGAGCAACGATAGTTTAGTGCCATTCCCGGAAGAAAAGTGAGGATCAGCAATTTAGGGATGTGCGAGTATTTTCAATTTTTCTTTAACGCTAGCTAAGGAAATTGGTGGAAATGTTTAGTATGGAGTAGAATAGACATTGATGTATCTGAATCTACTTTGTTTGGAATGTTTGAGCACTTTCCCTCATTTCTCTGGAAGCGCGAAGTCAATATCATCACAATCACGTGATTTTTAAGTTTGATGAAGCCTACAGCTCCTGTTTCTAAGTCAATCCACTAGATCTTTTGCACAATTTCAGAACAATGTATCTACTGTTGATTATTTGTAACAAAATAATTCAGACTTGTTTGGGATCGTTGAGAAGAGACCTAGACTCCACCCAGGTCTACTGCTCAAAATTACTCAAAAACGCAAATAGCATAGCAAATACATCACCCAAGTTTCATCACTTAATTGAATGGCTTTTTCATAAATTTTATATGGCATAAGTTACTCATGTTACCCTCTAACATTTACAAATAGTTTTGTATAAATGTTCTTTCAAATATTTATGTAATCTGATTGAACCCAGCTGGACCCTGATTTCTCGTTGCTCTCAATCGTGTGATCGTAACTTTTTTGTTTTTAACATTCCGACTAAAAACTAAAATGTGATAACAAGATAAAGTCTTGTTCTATAAACTGCATTAAATTTCTCGTAAACATTTTAGCATTTTGATATCAATGCGACTAGAATCAAAAAACTTTCCAAAATAGGCATTTGGTCGGCGACCGAAAAAGCCATCGTTTACACGAGCGGACTGTCTTTGCACCAACTTGAAAAGTTACGTGATAGCCACTAAAGTGGTCATAAAAATGCAAAAAAGTTTGGGATGAAAAACAATATCACCGCTTAGAGATCGAGAACCAAAGTCACACCTTCAAAAAAGAAAGAAAATTATGCACCAACCTAATAATAACCTAAGGAAAAAGAAAAGAGCTATCTAGACTTTTTCTTAACTCTAGAAAATGCCTTAATCCTATTCATCACTCTTCTTTCAGACGGACAACAAGGAGCGGTGTTGCGACGATCGAAGAGACAGCGGATTGGAATCGAAGATTCTGAATGATCGATAAGGGAGAATAACTTACTAAACATGTTTTACGATTGAATTATCCTTTTTATGTTTTAATTTTTGACACACGAGACTCTTATGTAAAATACTAGGAAAAAAAAAGCATTTTGCGTGCAGTTTTTGAAAGTTATGTTTGTTTTTCATCCAGAAAATACCAGAAATTGAGAAAAATAGGAATTAAAAAAATTTTGAGTGAAAAAAATTAGGAAAATTATTTTTTCTTAAACTGTAATTTTTTACTGTTTGTTTGTAGAAAAACACAAGACACGTTTTTTGGTGCATATTTCGGCTAATTTGAAGCCTTTTTTGATGAGTTATGAAGATTTTTCCGAGGGCACTACTTTTGACTTCTGAAGCTCTAGTACGATGCTCGGGAGTTGAGAAGCCAATTTAACTTAATTTTTTGTTTAACTAATCATTTTCCAACATTTTGAAACCAAAAACTCAATAACTCCAAGAGAAGAATAAGAAGTTTTTTTTTCGGATTTTCAAATCAAGATCAGGAAGAATCGATTATCGAAAAAATCAGTGATAGAAATTTTTCAAAAAACATTTATTCGTATTATAAATTCGCAACTCAACGCCGCATGCCTTTAAAGGCGCAGGGACTTTTTGCGCGAAATGGTCCTGCCACGTCACAGTGGCGCACTTCGCGTGCAGTTGTGCGCACTTGGCGTGTTTTTGTGTTTTTCAGTAACGAATATTTAGGATTTTGCGTTTTTTTTCGTTTTTTCTTCCGATTTTAATGATTTTTCCTTATTTTTTAAAGGAAATTACTGTCCATTTTGTATTTAAAATCTGTAATAAAGTTTTAATCGATAAAAAATGTGTTTTGCTAATTTTTTTGCTGTGTAAGAGGGATGTGCCTCTGTTATTTTTCTCTCTCTCTCTCTGTTTCAGGTCGATATAGGTGAGGCAACAACTAAAGGAAGAAAGAAAGGTAAAAAAAACATTTTTTATAACAATGAAATAAATTTTTAACAAATTTCAGCTTCGACTTCACGACGGAACAAGCGACAACCAAGATGTAGTGATGACGAAGAAACGAACAGAAGAAGTGACAGGAAGAAGATGCAGCAACCAGAAGAAGAAGAAGAACGCCGGAAGAAGATGTAGCAACAAGAAGAAGAAGGAGATCGGAAGAAGATAGGAATTTCAGGTGAGCATTACATATCATCCCATTCCATATTTTCCTCTGATCTCTCTCGTCTCGCTGCCCCGTCATACTGTCCCCTTCCTCTGTTTCTTCTCCCCATTTCATCGATCTCATCTCTTCCCTCAACCTCCTCTCTTTCCTCAACCTCCTCTCTTTCACATTGTTCTTCTCCTTCATATCCTTCATAATCGGAGTCATCCGAATCGTCTTCCCTTGAAGCAGCCTCCATGATAACCCTCAAATCTGATTCCACATCGATAGCATGAGCGATGGTGTTCGCCGCTGTTGCTTCGGAAAGGTTTTTGAGGAAATCAATGGCGCGCTGTCGGACCTAAGAAATATGTTATTTAGCTGAGAATTACTACTTGCAACCCACAACTTCAATCTTATCTGTTGTCTTTCCCTTCTGCTTTAAGTGTCCCTTCATCTGGCCCCAGACCAACTCGATGGGATTGAGGCAGCAATGATATGGGGCCAGACGAATGATTATCACTCCATACTCCTTGGCCATCTCATCCACCGCGTATTTCTTCATGACGACCCTGCCGCCATTTGCGCTCATGAACCGCTCCGCTTCACCCCATAGCTCTGCTTGCGTAGACTTGGGGTCCACCGCAATGCCCTGACTGTCTAAAAACTCAGTAATAACTGGCTTGGTAGATGTAGAAACGGGAATCTGGAATATTTACTTGTTTTTCTTTCTTTCTTTCTCTAAACTTGTTTCAATTTAACCTTTAGAATCGGGGTGTTATGGATTGACGCGTTGTCAATAACCAATACCGGCTGTCTTCCTGGAGGGGCTGCTGCTGCGATTGCAGGAAGTACTCTCTCCATGTACTGCTGGTAGGATTGAGCGTTCATGTTTTTGTGGTAATCCACAAGCTGCTCCGAAACAGGACGTTTGGATGTGACCACGTCGATGGATTCATGTAAGATTCCTGATTCGGTCAGGACGGCGAGTACGACAGCTCTGATTCCTTTGTCGCTGGCGGCTCTGAAACCTGGGTACGGGCTCTTCAGATCTCCCATCTTGGCTAACTCGTAGGCATTCTTTTGCTTCATCACCCATCCTTTTCGTTTTGTCATCCCATGAAATATCCAGGTTTCGTCGAAGTACGTAATGAACGCGCCAGATTCTCGGTACTTAAGAATATCCCTCAAATACCGCGCCCGCCACATAACAATTTCTTCCCGTGATGATGCCATAGGATTAAATGTTTTAATCTTATACGACAGATTCATAGCTTTCAGGAGTCTATACAAAGTGGTTCTCTCCCACTCAAAATTGTATTTCTCCTTCAAATCCGAGAGAAGAGAAGAGAGCGTGAAGTTGCTGTCCGTGCGGAAGCAGTCTTGCACATGATCAAAAATTTCTTTCTCCTGTTGTGGTGTGATCAGCTGCAAAACTCTTTTCTTCGGGTCTTCCTTAACTTTTACATCTTTCTCTCTTGTATCCTTCCTTCCTTCAATCATTCTTCTCTCTACCGTCCGTTTGTGCAAATTCAGAAGTTTGGAAGCGAGTGTCACAGGAGAATCGAAGAATGTTCCTGTGGCGAGTTTCCCCAGTTGAACTTTGAATCTTGACAACTGATCCACTAACGATACAGTCTCCGTCACTTCTTTACTCTTTTTTCCTTTTCCCAATTCAACATCATAATAGAATGCTTTTAGATCTCTGATTGCTGCTCCTAGCTGTCGATCCACCTCATCTTGAGCTCGTTGATTTTTCTCACATAATGTCTAAAATGCACATATTTCTCATTTCTTTCTATATCTATTGTACCTCTAGTTCTTCTGGTTTCACACCAGTTGAACTGTCCTCAACAATTATCTCAGTTTGAGTTTGAACGGTTTTTCTTTCAGATTCGACATCAACTGGGAGAGCAGACGGATCGTGGTCGACAGTCAGGACACCGTATGGACTGGAGTCCAGAGCTCCTTAATTTTTGTTATTATAAATGTTTAATTTTATTGTGAAAGTGTTACTTTTTTGCTCTTTCGTTAGGAGATTCCGCGCGATGATCTTGGTTTTCCCATCAAAGCGGATGCGAGCAAACTTCTTATCGGGCGAAGACATTTCCCTAAACATAACTATGCGACTTAAACCAACACATTTCAGTTTGACTTCTTAGAAACCGTAGGCTATAAGTTCCTTTATCTCAGAATTAGAGCACACAGCACCTGACGGTACCTTTCATTTAGCTTGAGAAACGTTTAAACTTCTCGGTGTTCAATTTATTTATTTCAAAAATTAAATAACAATCACAAAGATTAACAATTCAATTAGATTTCCTCATCGTTGATCCTCTTCCTTCTTTTTCTTGCCGTTTTTCCTCATCTTCGTCTCTGAACCGTCCTCCCTCGTCGTCTCTGAAACATTCAATCATTTCTATTCCAGCTTAACAGAAACATTGTCCATAACCTCGTATCAGATACTTTTCTTACTTCGCTTACCTTGTTTTGCTTCCGTTTCGTTGCTCTAGTCGTCGTCTTCGTTGCCGCATCCCTTCTCGTTGTCGTTGTGACATTCATTTTAAGTCTGAAATTCGATGTTTTCAATTTAAGACCTAATGAATTGAGTTTTCTTACCTTTTCCAGCACCAACTGGCAGTCCAATTTCTACAAATCACCTGAAAGAGAACGAAAAAATGACAGAGGGACGCTCCTCTTACCGCTTCAAACCAAAATAAAACAGAAAAATATCAACAAATCTTTATTTCTGTTCAATCAATAGAGAAAAATAAAGCAATTTCGAGAAAAAAATATTTAATTTGAACATTAATTATTACAAAGCGATAATTCTTTCATAGATTAAACTGCGAGAAGCTGCACGCGAAATGCGCCACTTCCTCTCCCCGTGACGTGGCAGGACCATTTCGCAAAAAGTCCCTGCGCCTTTAAAGGCATGCGGCGTTGAGTTGCGAATTTATAATATTGCTGAATACTTTGGCTTCCTTTCAAAAAAAGTTTAGGCAAAACGGACATGATTCAGCTGAGTTACACATGAAAGTACAAAGGGGTGCTCACTTATGCTCGCTACTGTATATGAAGCAATATTGATGAAATAAATGCGCTAAAAAAGAACTGTTATAATGAGCAATTAATGAAAAAAAGTTTGAATAGCCTCTGCGCTTCTTGTAGCTACAATACGGTTTTCAGACTACTTCAGTTGCTTGTATGGGAATTTTTCATCATTTCTAAACAAACACATTCTCTATCTCCCATGGGCCTCCGATTTTTTCACGGGCCTCTTATTTTTTATGGGCCTCCGATTTTTTTATGGGCCTCTGATTCTGCCATGGGCCTCCGATTTTTTTATGGGCCTCCGATTTTGGAACAGAGCCGAATTTTTAACGCGTGTGACCGCGGGATTTTTCACCATTTTTTTCGCGTTGACCTTTGAATATTTAAATAATTCTATTTCCCAAAATTCATTTTCTTGTTATCGCCGGCATGGAATGTCTGCGGAGCGGTGATTTTTGTGAGGGATCACTTTTCACCATTCTCTTAGGCTTAGGTTTCTTAGAAACTCGGAAAAAACTTGACGAAAACGGTAATTAATAGTTTTTGTCAATTTCTTTTCCGACTTTCTCAGAAACCTGAGCCTAAGAGAAAGAGTTGGTAACATAGTTGCCCGGAATCCGGATTTTGAAATTCCGGGTTTATTTGACATTCCGGTTTTTTGTGTTTCCTTTTTTTCAGGAATTCAGAAGTTGAAATTTTAAAACGTTTTTTGAGTTTATAAGACAACTATAGCCGGATTTCGTCTTCCGGAAAATGTAAAATCTCATTCCGGTTACGGATTCTGGATTCCAAAAATCGAAAAATTTAATTCCGTACAACTATGTGGCATTTAATTTTTAGGGTACAACAATTTTAGGGTACAACAGGGTACAACTGATCTTAGGGTACAACTTTCATAATTTTAGGGTACAAAACTGAAAGGGTACAAAAATTTTAGGGTCAACTATTTTAGGGTACAAATTTCTGATAATTTTAGGGTACAACTGAATACAATTTTAGGGTACAACCAATATCATTTTAGGGTACAACAATTTGTGTTGCTACTTATCGAAATTTTGAGATTTCCTGAAAATTTTGATCCTAGGGTACATAGAATCAGAGACTACAGTGAATCATAAGGTAAATCGAGGAGCTTGAAGTACATCCATAGAGTTATCATAGGGTACATCGACTCAGAATTTTCATAAAATTTTAGAAGTCTCAGAGTTTTCATCAAATTTGGAGAATAGTTTTACAGGGGGAGTTCAAGGAGCTGCTTTTTTCAGAGGGATGAAATAATAAGATTTTTAAAGATGATGTTAGAGTCAATTATAGAAACTCCAATATGAGTATCTAGCAAATGGTTGTTTGAATAGTTTTTATGTTATATCATATTTCCCAAAAGATCAGTAACATGTTCATGGAACTCCGTCTGTAAATCTTTTCTCCAAATTTGATGAAAACTCGGTGACTTCTAAAATTTCATGAAAATTCTGACTTGATGTACGGTATGATAACTCTATGGATGTACCCCATGATCATAGCTCCTCGATTTACCTTATGATTCACTGTAGTCTCTGATTCTATGTACCCTAGGATCAAAATTTTCAGGAAATCTCAAAATTTCGATAAGTAGCAACAAAAATTGTTGTACCCTAAAATGATATTGGTTGTACCCTAAAATTGTATTCAGTTGTACCCTAAAATTATCAGACGTTTGTACCCCAAAATAGTTGTGCCCTAAAATTTTTGTGCCCTTTCAGTTTTGTACCCTAAAATTATGAAAGTTGTACCCTAAAATGACGAAAGTTGTACCCTAAAATAAGTTGTACCCTGTTGTACCCTAAAATTATTGTACCCCAAAAATTAAATGCCCATCTGGGGTTCGGTTCCTATTGAATACAAAGTGTTTTGTGGGGGAAATCGAATTAGCAAAAAATCCACCCTCTGCACACATCTGCCAGAAGACCAGTACTCAGTCATTCTCTCCTCATTCCGGCATAGAAGGCGGTCTTTCTAATTAGTTTATTGTTTTGTATATTTCTTATAGTTTCCCACAACACGTTATATCATTCACTTTTAATTAAACTATTTATTTCAGCACCGCGTACCAAGCCAAAATCAAAATGGACTCCACATCTGCAGATGGAAGACTTCAGTGACTAAGATCGACGAATACCGGACGAGGAGAGATGATCGCAAAGGGAGACTCGAAAACTGGTAGGCGCTTTCAAAATTGGAACTTTTTCTATGAAATTAACTTCCCCCACCATTCTTATCTGTGTCGGTACCGGATAGACTCGTCGATCAGAGGACAATGAGAAAACTGGCCAATTTCTTCACATTCAAATTTATTATGTCTTTATGATTTCAGTTCAAAAAAAAAAGTCGGAACTTTATCATTCCGACAATAGATGTGAGAATCGAGGGTGTGAACTGGGATCATGCAGACTCAATAATTTTGAATGTGAAGAAATCGGCCAGTGTTCTCATTGATCTTCTCTCCCACACACACTCGCACCTGTCAGTTATCTTCCTGGAAAATCTAATAGATATATTGATCGAGCCAAAACAAATCTCATGCAGACAGGTGTGAACGACGGATTAATAGTTTATAAGAAGGCCAGCGCTCTTATTGTTCTTCACTTATCTTACTGGGAAATCAGACAGCAAACTGGACACGCCCCCAGTCCTAATGAGATCAGACTGGTGGAATACAGTCAGTTGTCCCTTTCACTCCCGCACTGAGCAGTCGTCTCTTTTTGAGCTCTCCCTGTTTTTAATTGCATTCGATCTACCCGCGCTGAATCTTAATTTCTCCCTTGAGTTACCTCTTCTTGTGAGCTTATCAGATTCACAAACTGATATTTTGATTTTCAGTTCAATTTTTCGTAAATTCAATCAAAGTATGAAAAGCAGTAAACTTTCTTTCTTTTCTTCTGACTTCCCCCACTATCTCTCTAGTCCTCTCCTCTCTACTTCATTTCTAAACCCAATTTAAGAACAATCTCTTCGAAAATTCGAATCATAATTCAACTAGAGTGAATCAAAACAAATGTTCCTACTTCTTCTATTTTGATGGCGAATAAAATTCATAACTTTCCTGCTAGTTTCACTAGTCTTTGTATTCCAGTCATTTTTCCATGTATGGAAAATCTGATATAAAATTGCCCCCCATCGCTCTTTTGACAGCCTTGGCATCACAAATATCTCCATTAATTTCTACTCTTTTCAAGAAAATACAAAATTTTATAACTAATCAATCTTCTCAGTTCTTTTTTGCATACTTGCAAAATTCCGGGCTGGCCCGCCGGGCCGGCCCGGCCCGGCCCGGTCGGCCCGGATTTGAATTTTTGAATTTTTTTTCACTAGAATTTTTTTTTCAATAATTTTTTTGTCTGAAAATTTTCCAAATTTTTTCACAAGAATATCAAAAAATCAGTTTTAAGAGTTATGAGACCTCAAAATTCCAAAAATCGCTCCCCGTCGTCATATTTTCAGTACATTTCAATAGAAATTTCCCCTCGTCTGAACGTGAAATGCATTCATAAATGTTCATTTTTCGAATTTTTTCTTGAAAATTTTTGAAAATATTGCTTTCACGTGTAGCACGAATAGAATTTCTATTAAAATGTACTGAAAAAGTGCACGACTAGCATCGATTTTTGACATTTTGAGGTCTCATAACTCGCTTTAGACGCATTTTCAGACATGAAACCAAAAGAAATGTATCTTTTTCCTGGCTTTCTGTATCGATTCATATCAAAAACCCTCAATTTAGAACTAGTTGTGTCCCCCTTTAAAATTTTTTTGCCAAAAAAATTGAAAAATTTTCGAAAAAAAAACATTGAACTTTTTTAGTACTGAAAATCCGGGCCGAACCGGGCCGCGGGCCGGGCCGGGCCGGAGAAATTCTGATTTCGGCCCGGCCCGTTGCAACTCTGCTTTTTTGATCTCTTAGTTTTTCCAAAAGTTACTGTTCCCTGACCCCTATTATTGGCTCCTACTGCGGTAGATCAAACAAACAGCAGATGTCTTTATCCAACGAAAACATGTCAATTAATTCACACGTTGTCTCCCTCGGTATGATGTCTGTGACAGTGTTCTTCACATATTACCATCTGCCACCTTATCTTCTTGGGAAATCATACCGGACGCTGACAATAGGCCCCGCCCTCTGCACACATCTGCTAGAAGACCAATAATCAGTCATTCTCTTCTCATTCCGGCCTAGAAGGCGGTCTTTCTAATTAGTCTATTGTTTTGTCTATTTCTTATAGTTTCCCACAACACGTTATATCATTCACTTTTAATTAAACTATTTATTTCAGCACCGCGTACCAAGCCGAGATCAACACGGCCTCCACATCGGCAGATGGAAAACTTCAGTGACTAAGATCGATGAATACCGGACGAGGAGAGATGATCGCGTAAAGGGAGACTCGAAAACTGGTAAGCGCTTTCAAAATTGGAACATTTTCTATGAAATTAACTTTCCCCACCATTCTTATCTGTGTCGGTACCGGTTAGACACACTTCGACCAGAGGGTGAAGGAGTCTATAATAAACGGGCTGAAGTTTTCTTTAGTAGACGCGGGTTTGAATCCTCCCGGGTTAGAAATCAACGAAATTATAATAGAAATTCCTAAAAACAGGACTTTTTTAAATCTAGAAATCAACGAAATTATAATTGAAATTCCTAAAAACAGGACTTTTTTAAATCTAGAAATCAACGAAATTATAATTGAAATTCCTAAAAACAGGGTACTTTTTATGAAAATAACTTCCCCAACCATTCTTATCTGTGTCGGAACCGGTTAGACACACTTCGACCAGAGGGTGAAGGAGTCTATAATAAACGGGCTGAAGTTTTCTTTAGTAGACGCGGGTTTGAATCCTCCCGGGTTAGAAATCAACGAAATTATAATAGAAATTCCTAAAAACAGGACTTTTTTAAATCTAGAAATCAACGAAATTATAATTAAAATTCCTAAAAACAGGACATTTTTAAATCTAGAAATCAAGAAAATTATGATTGAAATTCCTAAAAACAGGGTACTTTTTATGAAAATAACTTCCCCAACCATTCTTATCTGTGTCGGAACCGGTTAGACACACTTCGACCAGAGGGTGAAGGAGTCTATAATAAACGGGCTGAAGTTTTCTTCAGTAGACGCGGGTTTGAATCCTCCCGGGTTAGAAATCAACGAAATTATAATTGAAATTCCTAAAAACAGGACTTTTTTAAATCTAGAAATCAACGAAATTATAATTGAAATTCCTAAAAACAGGGTACTTTTTATGAAATTAACTTCCCCAACCATTCTTATCTGTGTCGGAACCGGTTAGACACACTTCGACCAGAGGGTGAAGGAGTCTATAATAAACGGGCTGAAGTTTTCTTTAGTAGACGCGGGTTTGAATCCTCCCGGGTTAGAAATCAACGAAATTATAATAGAAATTCCTAAAAACAGGACTTTTTTAAATCTAGAAATCAACGAAATTATAATTAAAATTCCTAAAAACAGGACATTTTTAAATCTAGAAATCAAGAAAATTATGATTGAAATTCCTAAAAACAGGGTACTTTTTATGAAAATAACTTCCCCAACCATTCTTATCTGTGTCGGAACCGGTTAGACACACTTCGACCAGAGGGTGAAGGAGTCTATAATAAACGGGCTGAAGTTTTCTTCAGTAGACGCGGGTTTGAATCCTCCCGGGTTAGAAATCAACGAAATTATAATTGAAATTCCTAAAAACAGGACTTTTTTAAATCTAGAAATCAACGAAATTATAATTGAAATTCCTAAAAACAGGGTACTTTTTATGAAATTAACTTCCCCCACCATTCTTATCTGTGTCGGAACCGGTTAGACACACTTCGACCAGAGGGTGAAGGAGTCTATAATAAACGGGCTGAAGTTTACTTCAGTAGACGCGGGTTTGAATCCTCCCGGGTTAGAAATCAACGAAATTATAATAGAAATTCCTAAAAACAGGGTACTTTTTATGAAAATAACTTCCCCCACCATTCTTATCTGTGTCGGAACCGGTTAGACACACTTCGACCAGAGGGTGAAGGAGTCTATAATAAACGGGCTGAAGTTTTCTTCAGTAGACGCGGGTTTGAATCCTCCCGGGTTAGAAATCAACGAAATTATAATAGAAATTCCTAAAAACAGGACTTTTCTAAATCTAGAAATCAATAAAATTATGATTGAAATTCCTAAAAACAGGACTTTTCTAAATCTAGAAATCAATAAAATTATGATTGAAATTCCTAAAAACAGGGTACTTTTTTATGAAAATAACTTCCCCCACCATTCTTATCTGTGTCGGAACCGGTTAGACACACTTCGACCAGAGGGTGAAGGAGTCTATAATACCCGGGCTGAAGTTTTCTTTAGTTGCAACTCCCAAAAACGGGATAATTTATTTTCTATTGACTTCCCCCACCATTCTTATCTGTGTCGGAACCGGTTAGACACACTTCGACCAGAGGGTGAAGGAGTCTATACTATCCGGGCTGAGGTTTACTTCAGTAGACGCGGGTTTGAATCCTCCCGATCTAGGGTACGTTGAGATTGCAAAGTGTCAAGAAAATATTTTTCCTTATTCAATTTTTTTTTTTCAAAAACATCACCTAACAACGCACGATGGAATCAATGATTGGACGTAGTGAAAAGGACAATACACCAAATGCAACGATGAGAGGCAACTCGGATACATGGGAAACGTGTTCATTCGGCATCGGATTCCAGAATTGGTAAGTTATCTTAAAAACTAATGCATTGATTTTTCGGGGAGGTTCAGAATATTAAAACTAGGCATTGTCCCATTAAGCACCGTTGGGTAGCATTCACAAACAGTTTTGCTCAAAATTCAATTGATCTGGGGTCCCTAGCTCTACACACCTCCGATCTTTGAAAATTCTGATTCGAGGTTCTGGCTGATTGCATTTTCTTTTGAGTATTTCTGTCATATTGAGTTTTGGTCGAAATATTTGTTACGCGTGATCATCGGCTTAGGTCGTCGTCAAATGTCTTTCATAATCTCATTGTGTCTCTTACCTTTGATTTGGTTTCTCTCTAACTATTCTGATAATACCGTTTTGATACAGCTGCTTTTTGGCATCGTACTGACAGCAAAAAATTAATAGTTGTTTATGACGAATTGAACTGCAAATTTAGAAACAAAAAGGTTTACAACTCCGCCCCCGGTCCGGCGTCTTCTCGATATCCGCCGCGCTGCTTTCGTAACTCCAACAGATAAAATGAATGGAAAGTTTTATCTAGATAGGCTGAAGACCAATTAGAGTCTGTTGTTTTAAATCAATCGCTTGCAGAGCACTTCAGATTCATAAAATTAAACTATGAACATAGACCATTGAGAAAATGTCAATCACACATCTCATTTTCATGCTCTTCTGTTCCACCTGCCACTAATCATTCTCTATGGGAATCTGGACATATGGATGCTCAGAAAGACGCGCAATAAGCCCCGCCCCTACAGTCATACAGGTCTCTGGTTACTGTCATATGACCAACATTGCTCCGTGGTAGACAGTCGTTCTCTTCTTTCCTCTTTTTCTTTAGTGTACCCTCGGTATCAGTTCTACCTCTACTAATCATACGTACTCTCTGAACGCTTTTTAAAACAAACCTTTCTAAAAATTTGAGTCATTAGTGAATTAGAGTGAACCTTATCTAATTTTCATAGACCTTTTTCTGTGTCGACGTAAAATAAAATTCAGAACTTTCATATGAGATTCTCGAGTTTTTGTTTTCTAGTGGCTTCTTATAGCAAGACAATCTACAGTATCTAGTTACAGTATCTTGAAGAAGCCAACATTTTCCATGCCAGGAAAATCTGATATAAAATTGCCCCATCGCTTTTTTGACACTTTTTTGACTATATTGTCTGTGACATTGTTCTTCTTCACATATTACCATCTGCCACCTTATCTTCTTGGGAAATCATTCCAGATGCTGACAACAGGCCCCGCCCTCTGCACACATCAGCTAGAAGACCAATAATCAGTCATTCTCTTCTCATTCCGGCCTAGAAGGCGGTCTTTCTAATTAGTTTATTGTTTTGTCTATTTCTTATGGTTTCCCACAACACGTTATATCATTCACTTTTAATTAAACTATTTATTTCAGCACCGCGTACCAAGCCGAGATCAACACGGCCTCCACATCGGCAGATGGAAGACTTCAGTGACTAAGATCAACGAATGCCGGACGAGGAGAGATGAACGGAAAGGGAGACTCGAAAAATGGTAGGCGCTTTCAAAATTGGAACATTTTCTATGAAATTAACTTCCCCCACCATTCTTATCTGTGTCGGTACCGGATAGACTCGTCGATCAGAGGATGTAGTAGTCTATAATACCCGGGCTGAAGATTACTTCAGTAGACGCGGGTTTGAATCCTCCCGGGCTAGAAATCTACACAATTATATATGAAACTCCCAAAAACGGAATAATTTCTTTTGATCTAGAAATCATCAAAACTATAATTGAAACTCCCAAAAACGGGATAATTTATTTTCTATTGACTTCCCCCACCATTCTTATCTGTGTCGGAACCGGTTAGACACACTTCGACCAGAGGGTGAAGGAGTCTATAATACCCGGGCTGAGGTTTACTTCAGTAGACGCGGGTTTGAATCCTCCCGGGCTAGATTTAATCAGAAATCCATTTAAAAAAATTATAACGAAAACCTGTTCCTTATGTCTTTTCAATTGATTTATTTATATAATTTTACTTCGTTTCAAAAAATATCTATCAACAACGGAATCGGTTGCACGGAAAATGTCTTCATCAGGTAATACGGATTCCAGAATCAGTGAGTTATTTGAAAAACTGGAATAATGATTTTACTTTTATTGCTTTTTTTCGAATCTGTGACATATAATAATCAGACTATATCGCTATTATGTAGGACGAATATACTACGACAATTCATAATAATGATAGTAGTAGAGAAGAGGTTTCGTAGTAGAAGAATTCAGGGAATGAGTACTCAAGAGAGTGCAATACTACGGTTCTGAAGATAGCGTGCATTCCCAACACTCCCCCACTTCACAGACGAATTGAGTTGATCTATCCGTGTCATTGTCGTAAACTAATTCTAATAGACAATAACAGGAACTCTGAAAAAAAAGAAAAAAAAACAGGACTGCAAAAAACGGAGAAGAATTCTGATGGGGCATCAATTGGTATCGTTACGCGCAGAGTCACGTATTAAATATTTTTCTCCTACTCGTTCGTCCCGCCTCGTCTTGCAGTGAATGAATAAATAAAGGTTTCAAATCAAAATTGAGATACTCTCCGTCTCCTGGAGGTTAAAGAATCACGGAGCAGTTTTTTAGGTGAATCAATGCTACAAATAAAAATAAACAACATCACGAAATGCACGAAATCTGTTAATTTGGGTCTCGCGGGTGATATTTTCCAAGTCGTAAACTTTGATGTACTAGGGACCAACCAAGTAAGCCTTTTTATTCGACAGAAAACGGTGGTCGTCAGTTTAGTTTAGTCAAAAAAGTGGGTACCTTTTTGAATCGGGTCGGCCGGCTCGGTTCGATTTTTGACAAGTTTGGTGATGCTAGTGAGTTCAGATGATGGAATGCTTTGTTGGCACTGGAGTATAACATAAAAATCCTTTGGTGTTTTAATGTTACAAATGTCTGATACATCCTCGAGTTGTTGAAGCAAAGCAAGTTTCAGACATGGCGCTTTACCAAAAGACTCATTGAGCAGTTGTGGAGAAGTTTCACAATTTTTATATTCGGTAAGGTTTTCGTTGTGGCAGAATACAAAACCGTTTAAAGAAAATATTTTATCTGGGCACAGGTGACAATGTTCAATGGACAAAATTATATCGACATCTCGCTTTTTGCAGCTGGCAACTGTTCAGTATGTGCCCTCGGAAAATATCTGAAATAACCTTGACGTTGGAAAAACAAAAAGAAAAGAAGGTGTCAGACAGATGCAATTTCTCATCAAGTTATCAGACTACAAGACGAAATTTGAATAATTTTGAAACAATAATAGTTTATTTTTGAAACAATAATAGCAAAGATTTTCGACAAGTCTGGTTTCTACAGAGAACAATATTCCGAAAATCATCTTATTATTTGCTAATCAACAAGAACTGAAAACAGCAAAAAAAGAAAGAAAGACCTCCGATGATGGACGATGCGAATTCAAACACAAAAGACAAAAAGGAGAAGAGAAAGAAAACGGTTGATCTTTCCCAATTCGAAAAAAAATACGCCTTCATATTTTATGATACCTGAATTCACTGAACATAACTTATGAATTTCCGACTCCTTCTTAGTAAGATCTCACAAGGGAATGATCCTGAGTGTGACTCGAGTTTCTCAACGATGTTCTCACCAAAAATAGGCATTACTGAGACTAGAACAACACTATATGTTTTAAGTGCAACAAACTCGTTTCCAGCGAATAGCAAACATTTTTCATTTTTTTCAAATTTTTTGGTCGAGTCATTTTGAGACATCGTAATTTTGTTCATTTTGAAAGATTTCATAAAATTCAAAGTGTTATAAAAAGGTGAAGATATGGGCTACAAAAAAGCTTACTGGACTTTATTACGAAAACTAAAACCTATAAAGACACGATTCATAAATGTGAAAATTGTCAGTACTCATAAATTCAGAAAGTAGCCATTTTCGAAAAAAGGTCTCGGGGGACCATGTATATCCGAATATGGCTCACTTTTCATTTTAGAGACTTAGAGCCATTTCCACGTACCTCTATACGTTCGAGTTTTCCACTGAAAACGCAAAAACACAGATTATGGCGGAATGTTGTTAAAACATGTCAAAACACAGTTTTTAAAAACCAATATTCTGTTTTGACAACTCTATGATCGCAGGTAAAACGAATGTGATTTTGTTTCAAAACTATGAGTGATTTGAACGAGAATCTAACACTTCTGAATCTCAATCGATACGAGACGAAAATGGAGTGGGAGCATATGTAGTCATTTCACAGAAAATTTTCGTCTTGTAGTCTGATAACTTGATGAGAAATTGCATCTGTCTGACACCTTCTTTTCTTTTTGTTTTTCCAACGTCAAGGTTATTTCAGATATTTTCCGAGGGCACATACTGAACAGTTGCCAGCTGCAAAAAGCGAGATGTCGATATAATTTTGTCCATTGAACATTGTCACCTGTGCCCAGATAAAATATTTTCTTTAAACGGTTTTGTATTCTGCCACAACGAAAACCTTACCGAATATAAAAATTGTGAAACTTCTCCACAACTGCTCAATGAGTCTTTTGCTAAAGCGCCATGTCTGAAACTTGCTTTGCTTCAACAACTCGAGGATGTATCAGACATTTGTAACATTAAAACACCAAAGGATTTTTATGTTATACTCCAGTGCCAACAAAGCATTCCATCATCTGAACTCACTAGCATCACCAAACTTGTCAAAAATCGAACCGAGCCGGCCGACCCGATTCAAAAAGGTACCCACTTTTTTGACTAAACTAAACTGACGACCACCGTTTTCTGTCGAATAAAAAGGCTTACTTGGTTGGTCCCTAGTACATCAAAGTTTACGACTTGGAAAATATCACCCGCGAGACTCAAATTAACAGATTTCGTGCATTTCGTGATGTTGTTTATTTTTATTTGTAGCATTGATTCACCTAAAAAACTGCTCCGTGATTCTTTAACCTCCAGGAGACGGAGAGTATCTCAATTTTGATTTGAAACCTTTATTTATTCATTCACTGCAAGACGAGGCGGGACGAACGAGTAGGAGAAAAATATTTAATACGTGACTCTGCGCGTAACGATACCAATTGATGCCCCATCAGAATTCTTCTCCGTTTTTTGCAGTCCTGTTTTTTTTTCTTTTTTTTCAGAGTTCCTGTTATTGTCTATTAGAATTAGTTTACGACAATGACACGGATAGATCAACTCAATTCGTCTGTGAAGTGGGGGAGTGTTGGGAATGCACGCTATCTTCAGAACCGTAGTATTGCACTCTCTTGAGTACTCATTCCCTGAATTCTTCTACTACGAAACCTCTTCTCTACTACTATCATTATTATGAATTGTCGTAGTATATTCGTCCTACATAATAGCGATATAGTCTGATTATTATATGTCACAGATTCGAAAAAAAGCAATAAAAGTAAAATCATTATTCCAGTTTTTCAAATAACTCACTGATTCTGGAATCCGTATTACCTGATGAAGACATTTTCCGTGCAACCGATTCCGTTGTTGATAGATATTTTTTGAAACGAAGTAAATTATATAAATAAATCAATTGAAAAGACATAAGGAACAGGTTTTCGTTATAATTTTTTTAAATGGATTTCTGATTAAATCTAGCCCGGGAGGATTCAAACCCGCGTCTACTGAAGTAAACCTCAGCCCGGGTATTATAGACTCCTTCACCCTCTGGTCGAAGTGTGTCTAACCGGTTCCGACACAGATAAGAATGGTGGGGGAAGTCAATAGAAAATAAATTATCCCGTTTTTGGGAGTTTCAATTATAGTTTTGATGATTTCTAGATCAAAAGAAATTATTCCGTTTTTGGGAGTTTCATATATAATTGTGTAGATTTCTAGCCCGGGAGGATTCAAACCCGCGTCTACTGAAGTAATCTTCAGCCCGGGTATTATAGACTACTACATCCTCTGATCGACGAGTCTATCCGGTACCGACACAGATAAGAATGGTGGGGGAAGTTAATTTCATAGAAAATGTTCCAATTTTGAAAGCGCCTACCATTTTTCGAGTCTCCCTTTCCGTTCATCTCTCCTCGTCCGGCATTCGTTGATCTTAGTCACTGAAGTCTTCCATCTGCCGATGTGGAGGCCGTGTTGATCTCGGCTTGGTACGCGGTGCTGAAATAAATAGTTTAATTAAAAGTGAATGATATAACGTGTTGTGGGAAACCATAAGAAATAGACAAAACAATAAACTAATTAGAAAGACCGCCTTCTAGGCCGGAATGAGAAGAGAATGACTGATTATTGGTCTTCTAGCTGATGTGTGCAGAGGGCGGGGCCTGTTGTCAGCATCTGGAATGATTTCCCAAGAAGATAAGGTGGCAGATGGTAATATGTGAAGAAGAACAATGTCACAGACAATATAGTCAAAAAAGTGTCAAAAAAGCGATGGGGCAATTTTATATCAGATTTTCCTGGCATGGAAAATGTTGGCTTCTTCAAGATACTGTAACTAGATACTGTAGATTGTCTTGCTATAAGAAGCCACTAGAAAACAAAAACTCGAGAATCTCATATGAAAGTTCTGAATTTTATTTTACGTCGACACAGAAAAAGGTCTATGAAAATTAGATAAGGTTCACTCTAATTCACTAATGACTCAAATTTTTAGAAAGGTTTGTTTTAAAAAGCGTTCAGAGAGTACGTATGATTAGTAGAGGTAGAACTGATACCGAGGGTACACTAAAGAAAAAGAGGAAAGAAGAGAACGACTGTCTACCACGGAGCAATGTTGGTCATATGACAGTAACCAGAGACCTGTATGACTGTAGGGGCGGGGCTTATTGCGCGTCTTTCTGAGCATCCATATGTCCAGATTCCCATAGAGAATGATTAGTGGCAGGTGGAACAGAAGAGCATGAAAATGAGATGTGTGATTGACATTTTCTCAATGGTCTATGTTCATAGTTTAATTTTATGAATCTGAAGTGCTCTGCAAGCGATTGATTTAAAACAACAGACTCTAATTGGTCTTCAGCCTATCTAGATAAAACTTTCCATTCATTTTATCTGTTGGAGTTACGAAAGCAGCGCGGCGGATATCGAGAAGACGCCGGACCGGGGGCGGAGTTGTAAACCTTTTTGTTTCTAAATTTGCAGTTCAATTCGTCATAAACAACTATTAATTTTTTGCTGTCAGTACGATGCCAAAAAGCAGCTGTATCAAAACGGTATTATCAGAATAGTTAGAGAGAAACCAAATCAAAGGTAAGAGACACAATGAGATTATGAAAGACATTTGACGACGACCTAAGCCGATGATCACGCGTAACAAATATTTCGACCAAAACTCAATATGACAGAAATACTCAAAAGAAAATGCAATCAGCCAGAACCTCGAATCAGAATTTTCAAAGATCGGAGGTGTGTAGAGCTAGGGACCCCAGATCAATTGAATTTTGAGCAAAACTGTTTGTGAATGCTACCCAACGGTGCTTAATGGGACAATGCCTAGTTTTAATATTCTGAACCTCCCCGAAAAATCAATGCATTAGTTTTTAAGGTAACTTACCAATTCTGGAATCCGATGCCGAATGAACACGTTTCCCATGTATCCGAGTTGCCTCTCATCGTTGCATTTGGTGTATTGTCCTTTTCACTACGTCCAATCATTGATTCCATCGTGCGTTGTTAGGTGATGTTTTTGAAAAAAAAAAATTGAATAAGGAAAAATATTTTCTTGACACTTTGCAATCTCAACGTACCCTAGATCGGGAGGATTCAAACCCGCGTCTACTGAAGTAAACCTCAGCCCGGATAGTATAGACTCCTTCACCCTCTGGTCGAAGTGTGTCTAACCGGTTCCGACACAGATAAGAATGGTGGGGGAAGTCAATAGAAAATAAATTATCCCGTTTTTGGGAGTTGCATGTATAATTTCGTAGATTTCTAGCCTGGGAGGATTCAAACCCGCGTCTACTGAAGTAATCCTCAGCCCGGGTATTATAGACTACTACATCCTCTGATCGACGAGTCTATCCGGTACCGACACAGAAAAGAATGGTGGGGGAAGTCAATAACATAAAAAGTATTCCTGTTTTGCACTTACCAGTGGTTTGTGATAGGCATTTCTCTTCGTCGGGCACTCATCGAATCGTCGAAGTCATTGTATTGTTTTGCCCTTCAATCTGTTGTTGCGGAGTCAGTGATGGTGGTCTGCGGTGCTGAAAAAAATAATTGAATAATACGTGAATGCTACAACGCAAACTTGATAAGCTCATAAGAAGAAATAACTTGAGAGATTATGAAAGGTGTATAGGTAACACAGGTAGATCGAATGCATTGAGAAACTGAGAGAGCCAAAAAACAGACGACTGCTCGGTTGGGAGTGAATGGGACAACTGACTGTATTCTACCAGTCTGACCTTATTATGACTGAGGGCGTGTCTTATTTGTCATCACCTGTTTGATTTCCCAGGAAGATAACTGACAGGTGCGAGTGTGTGTGGGAGAGAAGAACAATGAGAAAACTGGCCGATTTCTTCACATTCAAATTTATTATGTCTTTATGATTTCAGTTCAAAAAAAAAGTCGGAACTTTATCATTCCGACAATAGATGTGAGAATCGAGGGTGTGAACTGGGATCATGCAGACTCAATAATTTTGAATGTGAAGAAATCGGCCAGTGTTCTCATTGATCTTCTCTCCCACACACACTCGCACCTGTCAGTTATCTTCCTGGAAAATCTAATAGATATATTGATCGAGCCAAAACAAATCTCATGCAGACAGGTGTGAACGACGGATTAATAGTTTATAAGAAGGCCAGCGCTCTTATTGTTCTTCACTTATCTTACTGGGAAATCAGACAGCAAACTGGACACGCCCCCAGTCCTAATGAGATCAGACTGGTGGAATACAGTCAGTTGTCCCTTTCACTCCCGCACTGAGCAGTCGTCTCTTTTTGAGCTCTCCCTGTTTTTAATTGCATTCGATCTACCCGCGCTGAATCTTAATTTCTCCCTTGAGTTACCTCTTCTTGTGAGCTTATCAGATTCACAAACTGATATTTTGATTTTCAGTTCAATTTTTCGTAAATTCAATCAAAGTATGAAAAGCAGTAAACTTTCTTTCTTTTCTTCTGACTTCCCCCACTATCTCTCTAGTCCTCTCCTCTCTACTTCATTTCTAAACCCAATTTAAGAACAATCTCTTCGAAAATTCGAATCATAATTCAACTAGAGTGAATCAAAACAAATGTTCCTACTTCTTCTATTTTGATGGCGAATAAAATTCATAACTTTCCTGCTAGTTTCACTAGTCTTTGTATTCCAGTCATTTTTCCATGTATGGAAAATCTGATATAAAATTGCCCCCCATCGCTCTTTTGACAGCCTTGGCATCACAAATATCTCCATTAATTTCTACTCTTTTCAAGAAAATACAAAATTTTATAACTAATCAATCTTCTCAGTTCTTTTTTGCATACTTGCAAAATTCCGGGCTGGCCCGCCGGGCCGGCCCGGCCCGGCCCGGTCGGCCCGGATTTGAATTTTTGAATTTTTTTTCACTAGAATTTTTTTTCAATAATTTTTTGTCTGAAAATTTTCCAAATTTTTTCACAAGAATATCAAAAAATCAGTTTTAAGAGTTATGAGACCTCAAAATTCCAAAAACGCTCCCCGTCGTCATATTTTCAGTACATTTCAATAGAAATTTCCCCTCGTCTGAACGTGAAATGCATTCATAAATGTTCATTTTTCGAATTTTTTCTTGAAAATTTTTGAAAATATTGCTTTCACGTGTAGCACGAATAGAATTTCTATTAAAATGTACTGAAAAAGTGCACGACTAGCATCGATTTTTGACATTTTGAGGTCTCATAACTCGCTTTAGACGCATTTTCAGACATGAAACCAAAAGAAATGTATCTTTTTCCTGGCTTTCTGTATCGATTCATATCAAAAACCCTCAATTTAGAACTAGTTGTGTCCCCCTTTAAAATTTTTTTGCCAAAAAAATTGAAAAATTTTCGAAAAAAAAACATTGAACTTTTTTAGTACTGAAAATCCGGGCCGAACCGGGCCGCGGGCCGGGCCGGGCCGGAGAAATTCTGATTTCGGCCCGGCCCGGCCCGGCCCGGCCCGGCCCGTTGCAACTCTGCTTTTTTGATCTCTTAGTTTTTCCAAAAGTTACTGTTCCCTGACCCCTATTATTGGCTCCTACTGCGGTAGATCAAACAAACAGCAGATGTCTTTATCCAACGAAAACATGTAAATTAATTCACACGTTGTCTCCCTCGGTATGATGTCTGTGACATTGTTCTTCACATATTACCATCTGCCACCTTATCTTCTTGGGAAATCATACCGGACGCTGACAATAGGCCCCGCCCTCTGCACACATCTGCTAGAAGACCAGTACTCAGTCATTCTCTCCTCATTCCGGCATAGAAGGCGGTCTTTCTAATTAGTCTATTGTTTTGTCTATTTCTTATAGTTTCCCACAACACGTTATATCATTCACTTTTAATTAAACTATTTATTTCAGCACCGCGTACCAAGCCGAGATCAACACGGCCTCCACATCGGCAGATGGAAAACTTCAGTGACTAAGATCGACGAATACCGGACGAGGAGAGATGATCGCGTAAAGGGAGACTCGAAAACTGGTAAGCGCTTTCAAAATTGGAACATTTTCTATGAAATTAACTTTCCCCACCATTCTTATCTGTGTCGGTACCGGTTAGACACACTTCGACCAGAGGGTGAAGGAGTCTATAATAAACGGGCTGAAGTTTTCTTTAGTAGACGCGGGTTTGAATCCTCCCGGGTTAGAAATCAACGAAATTATAATAGAAATTCCTAAAAACAGGACTTTTTTAAATCTAGAAATCAACAAAATTATAATTAAAATTCCTAAAAACAGGACTTTTTAAATCTAGAAATCAACGAAATTATAATAGAAATTCCTAAAAACAGGACTTTTTTAAATCTAGAAATCAACAAAATTATAATTAAAATTCCTAAAAACAGGACTTTTTTAAATCTAGAAATCAATAAAATTATGATTGAAATTCCTAAAAACAGGGCACTTTTTATGAAATTAACTTCCCCCACCATTCTTATCTGTGTCGGAACCGGTTAGACACACTTCGACCAGAGGGTGAAGGAGTCTATAATAAACGGGCTGAAGTTTTCTTCAGTAGACGCGGGTTTGAATCCTCCCGGGTTAGAAATCAACGAAATTATAATAGAAATTCCTAAAAACAGGTTTTTTTTAAATCTAGAAATCAACGAAATTATAATTGAAATTCCTAAAAACAGGACATTTTTAAATCTAGAAATCAATAAAATTATGATTGAAATTCCTAAAAACAGGGCACTTTTTATGAAATTAACTTCCCCCACCATTCTTATCTGTGTCGGAACCGGTTAGACACACTTCGACCAGAGGGTGAAGGAGTCTATAATAAACGGGCTGAAGTTTTCTTCAGTAGACGCGGGTTTGAATCCTCCCGGGTTAGAAATCAAAGAAATTATAATAGAAATTCCTAAAAACAGGTTTTTTTTAAATCTAGAAATCAACAAAATTATAATTAAAATTCCTAAAAACAGGACTTTTTTAAATCTAGAAATCAATAAAATTATGATTGAAATTCCTAAAAACAGGGTACTTTTTATGAAAATAACTTCCCCCACCATTCTTATCTGTGTCGGAACCGGTTAGACACACTTCGACCAGAGGGTGAAGGAGTCTATAATAAACGGGCTGAAGTTTTCTTCAGTAGACGCGGGTTTGAATCCTCCCGGGTTAGAAATCAACGAAATTATAATTGAAATTCCTAAAAACAGGTTTTTTTTAAATCTAGAAATCAACGAAATTATAATTGAAATTCCTAAAAACAGGGTACTTTTTATGAAATTAACTTCCCCCACCATTCTTATCTGTGTCGGAACCGGTTAGACACACTTCGACCAGAGGGTGAAGGAGTCTATAATAAACGGGCTGAAGTTTTCTTCAGTAGACGCGGGTTTGAATCCTCCCGGGTTAGAAATCAACGAAATTATAATAGAAATTCCTAAAAACAGGACTTTTTTAAATCTAGAAATCAACAAAATTATAATTAAAATTCCTAAAAACAGGACTTTTTTAAATCTAGAAATCAACGAAATTATAATAGAAATTCCTAAAAACAGGACTTTTTTAAATCTAGAAATCAACAAAATTATAATTAAAATTCCTAAAAACAGGACTTTTTTAAATCTAGAA
This sequence comes from Caenorhabditis remanei, assembly GCF_010183535.1. NCBI lineage: Eukaryota > Metazoa > Nematoda > Chromadorea > Rhabditida > Rhabditidae > Caenorhabditis > Caenorhabditis remanei. The sequence goes on from NC_071332.1 coordinate 5,086,486, forward strand.
ATCAATAAAATTATGATTGAAATTCCTAAAAACAGGGCACTTTTTATGAAAATAACTTCCCCCACCATTCTTATCTGTGTCGGAACCGGTTAGACACACTTCGACCAGAGGGTGAAGGAGTCTATAATAAACGGGCTGAAGTTTTCTTCAGTAGACGCGGGTTTGAATCCTCCCGGGTTAGAAATCAAAGAAATTATAATAGAAATTCCTAAAAACAGGTTTTTTTTAAATCTAGAAATCAACGAAATTATAATTGAAATTCCTAAAAACAGGACTTTTTTAAATCTAGAAATCAATAAAATTATGATTGAAATTCCTAAAAACAGGGCACTTTTTATGAAATTAACTTCCCCCACCATTCTTATCTGTGTCGGAACCGGTTAGACACACTTCGACCAGAGGGTGAAGGAGTCTATAATAAACGGGCTGAAGTTTTCTTCAGTAGACGCGGGTTTGAATCCTCCCGGGTTAGAAATCAACGAAATTATAATAGAAATTCCTAAAAACAGGTTTTTTTTAAATCTAGAAATCAACGAAATTATAATTGAAATTCCTAAAAACAGGACATTTTTAAATCTAGAAATCAATAAAATTATGATTGAAATTCCTAAAAACAGGGCACTTTTTATGAAATTAACTTCCCCCACCATTCTTATCTGTGTCGGAACCGGTTAGACACACTTCGACCAGAGGGTGAAGGAGTCTATAATAAACGGGCTGAAGTTTTCTTCAGTAGACGCGGGTTTGAATCCTCCCGGGTTAGAAATCAACGAAATTATAATTGAAATTCCTAAAAACAGGTTTTTTTTAAATCTAGAAATCAACGAAATTATAATTGAAATTCCTAAAAACAGGGTACTTTTTATGAAATTAACTTCCCCCACCATTCTTATCTGTGTCGGAACCGGTTAGACACACTTCGACCAGAGGGTGAAGGAGTCTATAATAAACGGGCTGAAGTTTTCTTCAGTAGACGCGGGTTTGAATCCTCCCGGGTTAGAAATCAACGAAATTATAATAGAAATTCCTAAAAACAGGACTTTTTTAAATCTAGAAATCAATAAAATTATGATTGCAATTCCTAAAAACAGGGTACTTTTTATGAAAATAACTTCCCCCACCATTCTTATCTGTGTCGGAACCGGTTAGACACACTTCGACCAGAGGGTGAAGGAGTCTATAATAAACGGGCTGAAGTTTTCTTCAGTAGACGCGGGTTTGAATCCTCCCGGGTTAGAAATCAACGAAATTATAACTGAAATTCCTAAAAACAGGACATTTTTAAATCTAGAAATCAATAAAATTATGATTGAAATTCCTAAAAACAGGGTACTTTTTATGAAAATAACTTCCCCCACCATTCTTATCTGTGTCGGAACCGGTTAGACACACTTCGACCAGAGGGTGAAGGAGTCTATAATAAACGGGCTGAAGTTTTCTTCAGTAGACGCGGGTTTGAATCCTCCCGGGTTAGAAATCAACGAAATTATAATAGAAATTCCTAAAAACAGGACTTTTTTAAATCTAGAAATCAATAAAATTATGATTGCAATTCCTAAAAACAGGGTACTTTTTATGAAAATAACTTCCCCAACCATTCTTATCTGTGTCGGAACCGGTTAGACACACTTCGACCAGAGGGTGAAGGAGTCTATAATAAACGGGCTGAAGTTTTCTTCAGTAGACGCGGGTTTGAATCCTCCCGGGTTAGAAATCAACGAAATTATAATAGAAATTCCTAAAAACAGGACTTTTTTAAATCTAGAAATCAATAAAATTATGATTGAAATTCCTAAAAACAGGACTTTTTTAAATCTAGAAATCAATAAAATTATGATTGAAATTCCTAAAACAGGGCACTTTTTATGAAATTAACTTCCCCCACCATTCTTATCTGTGTCGGAACCGGTTAGACACACTTCGACCAGAGGGTGAAGGAGTCTATAATAAACGGGCTGAAGTTTTCTTCAGTAGACGCGGGTTTGAATCCTCCCGGGTTAGAAATCAACGAAATTATAATTAAAATTCCTAAAAACAGGACATTTTTAAATCTAGAAATCAATAAAATTATGATTGAAATTCCTAAAAACAGGGTACTTTTTATGAAAATAACTTCCCCAACCATTCTTATCTGTGTCGGAACCGGTTAGACACACTTCGACCAGAGGGTGAAGGAGTCTATAATAAACGGGCTGAAGTTTTCTTCAGTAGACGCGGGTTTGAATCCTCCCGGGTTAGAAATCAACAAAATTATAATTAAAATTCCTAAAAACAGGACATTTTTAAATCTAGAAATCAATAAAATTATGATTGAAATTCCTAAAAACAGGGTACTTTTTATGAAAATAACTTCCCCAACCATTCTTATCTGTGTCGGAACCGGTTAGACACACTTCGACCAGAGGGTGAAGGAGTCTATAATAAACGGGCTGAAGTTTTCTTCAGTAGACGCGGGTTTGAATCCTCCCGGGTTAGAAATCAACGAAATTATAATTAAAATTCCTAAAAACAGGACATTTTTAAATCTAGAAATCAATAAAATTATGATTGAAATTCCTAAAAACAGGGTACTTTTTATGAAAATAACTTCCCCAACCATTCTTATCTGTGTCGGAACCGGTTAGACACACTTCGACCAGAGGGTGAAGGAGTCTATAATAAACGGGCTGAAGTTTTCTTCAGTAGACGCGGGTTTGAATCCTCCCGGGTTAGAAATCAACAAAATTATAATTAAAATTCCTAAAAACAGGACATTTTTAAATCTAGAAATCAATAAAATTATGATTGAAATTCCTAAAAACAGGGTACTTTTTATGAAAATAACTTCCCCAACCATTCTTATCTGTGTCGGAACCGGTTAGACACACTTCGACCAGAGGGTGAAGGAGTCTATAATAAACGGGCTGAAGTTTTCTTCAGTAGACGCGGGTTTGAATCCTCCCGGGTTAGAAATCAACGAAATTATAATAGAAATTCCTAAAAACAGGACTTTTTTAAATCTAGAAATCAATAAAATTATGATTGAAATTCCTAAAAACAGGACTTTTTTAAATCTAGAAATCAATAAAATTATGATTGAAATTCCTAAAAACAGGGCACTTTTTATGAAATTAACTTCCCCCACCATTCTTATCTGTGTCGGAACCGGTTAGACACACTTCGACCAGAGGGTGAAGGAGTCTATAATAAACGGGCTGAAGTTTTCTTCAGTAGACGCGGGTTTGAATCCTCCCGGGTTAGAAATCAACGAAATTATAATTGAAATTCCTAAAAACAGGTTTTTTTTAAATCTAGAAATCAACGAAATTATAATTGAAATTCCTAAAAACAGGGTACTTTTTATGAAAATAACTTCCCCCACCATTCTTATCTGTGTCGGAACCGGTTAGACACACTTCGACCAGAGGGTGAAGGAGTCTATAATAAACGGGCTGAAGTTTTCTTCAGTAGACGCGGGTTTGAATCCTCCCGGGTTAGAAATCAACGAAATTATAATAGAAATTCCTAAAAACAGGACTTTTCTAAATCTAGAAATCAATAAAATTATGATTGAAATTCCTAAAAACAGGGTACTTTTTATGAAAATAACTTCCCCCACCATTCTTATCTGTGTCGGAACCGGTTAGACACACTTCGACCAGAGGGTGAAGGAGTCTATAATAAACGTGCTGAAGTTTTCTTCAGTAGACGCGGGTTTGAATCCTCCCGGGTTAGAAATCAACGAAATTATAATAGAAATTCCTAAAAACAGGACTTTTTTAAATCTAGAAATCAATAAAATTATGATTGAAATTCCTAAAAACAGGGTACTTTTTATGAAAATAACTTCCCCCACCATTCTTATCTGTGTCGGAACCGGTTAGACACACTTCGACCAGAGGGTGAAGGAGTCTATAATAAACGGGCTGAAGTTTTCTTCAGTAGACGCGGGTTTGAATCCTCCCGGGTTAGAAATCAACGAAATTATAATAGAAATTCCTAAAAACAGGACTTTTTTAAATCTAGAAATCAATAAAATTATGATTGAAATTCCTAAAAACAGGGTACTTTTTATGAAAATAACTTCCCCCACCATTCTTATCTGTGTCGGAACCGGTTAGACACACTTCGACCAGAGGGTGAAGGAGTCTATAATAAACGGGCTGAAGTTTTCTTCAGTAGACGCGGGTTTGAATCCTCCCGGGTTAGAAATCAACGAAATTATAATAGAAATTCCTAAAAACAGGACTTTTTAAAATCTAGAAATCAACGAAATTATAATTGAAATTCCTAAAAACAGGGTACTTTTTATGAAATTAACTTCCCCCACCATTCTTATCTGTGTCGGAACCGGTTAGACACACTTCGACCAGAGGGTGAAGGAGTCTATAATAAACGGGCTGAAGTTTTCTTCAGTAGACGCGGGTTTGAATCCTCCCGGGTTAGAAATCAACGAAATTATAATTGAAATTCCTAAAAACAGGACTTTTTTAAATCTAGAAATCAACGAAATTATAATTGAAATTCCTAAAAACAGGGTACTTTTTATGAAATTAACTTCCCCCCCATTCTTATCTGTGTCGGTACCGGATAGACTCATCGATCTGAGGATGTAGTAGTCTATAATACCCGGGCTGAAGTTTTCTTTAGTTGACGCGGGTTTGAATCCTCCCGATCTAGGGTTCGTTGAGATTGCTATCAAAGTATCAAGAAATAAGTTACTTTCTTTCTTTTAATTGACTTCTTCACCCGATCTTCTTTCTTGTTATCAAAATCAACCAACGACGGAGTCATCAAGGATCGGACTCATCGACAAGGACAATACACGCAACGATGAGAAGCGAGTCTGCTCATTATTTCATTAAGCACTACTGATTCCAGAATTGGAGAGTAAAAATGACTTCTTTTATGGCAGATCGACGATAATGCAATCTCCATGATGTTTTAGAACACAGCTCACAGTGGTTTTCAGAACGATTCATGATGCCACCTCGTATATTTCACATTCTCGATCTTCCCCTTTCCTCTTGACTCTGCTGCATCTCCGATCGGATTAGAGGTGATCCACTTATCTCGAGTCCACTGCTTCTCAACCTTGAGGGCTCACAACGATGTCTACAGCAGGGCCTACTGCATTCGGGTATCCAACTGGGAGTACGTCAAACTTCCTTGATCCTTGTCGACGATGTTATGAAAGCGTGGCTGGACATTCACTAGGCTACGGCTTGCTAGTTCTCGCCACTACAAGAGTGTTTGTGGTTGAATCAGATGTCGCATTGGACCTGTTTTTTTCATCATCTTCAGACAAGTTCACTTCATCTGGATTAGGAACAATTATCCTACAACCGTTGTAAGAGCACTCTTAGTTCTAATCAAAACTTTCATTCGCGATTTTGAAACTGATTAGACAGAAAAGTTGATCACAAAATGGAACGACGAGATGCAGAATGTGAATAATCAAGTACAGTACCGGCCATAAAGAATGCGACACTTGCAGTTTGACCATTGATAACTTCTTAGGATGTGCCCGTACAAAAAAGTTGTCAACTATAAAAATGAAGCTCTACTTTTGATCTATATACTCCATAAAAATCAATATTGTGAGACTATCAGGAATGCCGTTTCACACTCACAAAGTTGACCATTTTCAACTAAAAACAGCAAGTTTCGCATTCTTTTTGACCAGTACTGTATCGTGAACACAGGTCAATTCTTATTTGAACTTGCTATTTTGGGGTTAATTAAATAAGGAGCGGCTATGTTCTTTAGACCATAAATATATGCGGCGGCGGAGACTGACGATGAAAGAAATAGAAGAATCGGGGGTAAGGGTTACATGAGGACTCGCACTACAAAGAAGAATGTTGAAATGAGTTTATTAGAGAAGAGCATCTCCGTTTCAACCGTTAAGATAGATGGACTTTGGTAGATCATGCCGTTTAAAAATAGTTTTCATATAAGTGAATTCCTCTATCTACCACCATTCGAAACTTGGCAGTAGTCTTCTGGGATATGCGTACCGCTTCAATTGGATTGTAGTGAGTATGAATTTCCGTTGGAATCTTGTCGTCCACTTTTTCCAGAAACCCTTTCTCTATTTGGTTCTTTCTGACCTTCGTCATGGTTTCGACATCGAAAATTGAAAATCCAGCTGAAGTATCACCAAAAAACTCGGTTTCTTCACAGCTTTAGTAAGACTGATTTTGCATTAAAATCGAGTCGGCAGAACGAATGAACAATTTTAAAATATGAAAATTCACAAAGTTGTATAAAATGTCTTTCTCTACACGGCTTACTAAAGTCCGAAAAAGAACTGCAAGGAAATTTTTGATCTCCTCTCATAAAACGAAAAATTTGAGAAATTTGCAGGTAAAAAAGTGTATTTTTAATTTTTAGCGTAAAGCTCAAAGTCGGAAAACTCACTTCAATAAAGCTTAATGTGATGAATACATCAAGAAAAAAACAATTTTTCTTCTTAAAACCATGATATCATGTCATTTGTGTGTTGCTTTTGATAAAATTTCTAAGAACACAACATTTTCCACGGAAATTTTTTGGCGAATTCTCTACTTCAAACTGTATCCAGCTCTCTATTTGTCGACGTCTCCATCTCAATTGTAGCTCAAAATATCCAGAATAAATAGATCTTCATTTCTGATGGATGGATGACTTTTTTGCCGAATAAGTTTCGAGAAATAAGGAAGAACTGATTTTTCAGGCCAAAACTTCGATCTGTATCAGCGCCTTTATTTTTACTCCAATTTACTTTTTTCCGAAATGTTGCTTTTATCTTTCTCGTGTTTTGTAATAAACAGTTTTCACTATTTATTTCCTTTATTGTTCGTAATTAATAAAATCAAAATTTTTAGTTGAAAAATTAATAAAAATTATTTCTGACTACTGTAGCGTGCGGCCTTTGCGCTCCGCTAAAAACTTTCGCTTGCAGTATTTTCTCGCTGTGTGGGAGACTGTGCTCTACAAGAAACTGATATGCATTCTGAGAACGAATTTTTTGAAATCGAGTTATTCAAGCTTTTTTATGCGATCTGGAAAAAAAGAAACCAGCGTGCTCAACAAGAGCTGTTCACAAAACAATTTTTTGACCATGCTGTTATGTCCACTTCGCTTCTCTTTTACATTTTTCTGTCTTAAATTTAACAGACAGTATGCCAGAAGAAATCAACGAAATCTTATTGAATTGGTTTGAAGCTTAAAGTTAATCTGAGGCCTCTAAATGGAGTTTAACGTGACGATGATGATGGTCGGGCCACTGTAACATAATCGCTCTCACAGTCTTCCCAATCTTCTGGAAATTCCATTTTTAATCTATCTAGAACGCTGCCCGACCTATCAGTTTAGGAGTAGCAAGTTTGACGTGATGAGTCGAAAAGGTGCAGAATATAATGATAAGTCTTCGAAACAAACATTTGAATAATTTTGAAACAATAATAGTTTATTTTTGAAACAATAATAGCAAAGATTTTCGACAAGTCTGGTTTCTACAGAGAACAATATTCCGAAAATCATCTTATTATTTGCTAATCAACAAGAACTGAAAACAGCAAAAAAAGAAAGAAAGACCTCCGATGATGGACGATGCGAATTCAAACACAAAAGACAAAAAGGAGAAGAGAAAGAAAACGGTTGATCTTTCCCAATTCGAAAAAAAATACGCCTTCATATTTTATGATACCTGAATTCACTGAACATAACTTATGAATTTCCGACTCCTTCTTAGTAAGATCTCACAAGGGAATGATCCTGAGTGTGACTCGAGTTTCTCAACGATGTTCTCACCAAAAATAGGCATTACTGAGACTAGAACAACACTATATGTTTTAGGTGCAACAAACTCGTTTCCAGCGAATAGCAAACATTTTTCATTTTTTTCAAATTTTTTGGTCGAGTCATTTTGAGACATCGTAATTTTGTTCATTTTGATAGATTTCATAAAATTCAAAGTGTTATAAAAAGGTGAAGATATGGGCTACAAAAAAGCTTACTGGACTTTATTACGAAAACTAAAACCTATAAAGACACGATTCATAAATGTGAAAATTGTCAGTACTCATAAATTCAGAAAGTAGCCATTTTCGAAAAAAGGTCTCGGGGGACCATGTATATCCGAATATGGCTCACTTTTCATTTTAGAGACTTAGAGCCATTTCCACGTACCTCTATACGTTCGAGTTTTCCACTGAAAACGCAAAAACACAGATTATGGCGGAATGTTGTTAAAACATGTCAAAACACAGTTTTTAAAAACCAATATTCTGTTTTGACAACTCTATGATCGCAGGTAAAACGAATGTGATTTTGTTTCAAAACTATGAGTGATTTGAACGAGAATCTAACACTTCTGAATCTCAATCGATACGAGACGAAAATGGAGTGGGAGCATATGTAGTCATTTCACAGAAAATTTTCGTCTTGTAGTCTGATAACTTGATGAGAAATTGCATCTGTCTGACACCTTCTTTTCTTTTTGTTTTTCCAACGTCAAGGTTATTTCAGATATTTTCCGAGGGCACATACTGAACAGTTGCCAGCTGCAAAAAGCGAGATGTCGATATAATTTTGTCCATTGAACATTGTCACCTGTGCCCAGATAAAATATTTTCTTTAAACGGTTTTGTATTCTGCCACAACGAAAACCTTACCGAATATAAAAATTGTGAAACTTCTCCACAACTGCTCAATGAGTCTTTTGGTAAAGCGCCATGTCTGAAACTTGCTTTGCTTCAACAACTCGAGGATGTATCAGACATTTGTAACATTAAAACACCAAAGGATTTTTATGTTATACTCCAGTGCCAACAAAGCATTCCATCATCTGAACTCACTAGCATCACCAAACTTGTCAAAAATCGAACCGAGCCGGCCGACCCGATTCAAAAAGGTACCCACTTTTTTGACTAAACTAAACTGACGACCACCGTTTTCTGTCGAATAAAAAGGCTTACTTGGTTGGTCCCTAGTACATCAAAGTTTACGACTTGGAAAATATCACCCGCGAGACTCAAATTAACAGATTTCGTGCATTTCGTGATGTTGTTTATTTTTATTTGTAGCATTGATTCACCTAAAAAACTGCTCCGTGATTCTTTAACCTCCAGGAGACGGAGAGTATCTCAATTTTGATTTGAAACCTTTATTTATTCATTCACTGCAAGACGAGGCGGGACGAACGAGTAGGAGAAAAATATTTAATACGTGACTCTGCGCGTAACGATACCAATTGATGCCCCATCAGAATTCTTCTCCGTTTTTTGCAGTCCTGTTTTTTTTTCTTTTTTTTCAGAGTTCCTGTTATTGTCTATTAGAATTAGTTTACGACAATGACACGGATAGATCAACTCAATTCGTCTGTGAAGTGGGGGAGTGTTGGGAATGCACGCTATCTTCAGAACCGTAGTATTGCACTCTCTTGAGTACTCATTCCCTGAATTCTTCTACTACGAAACCTCTTCTCTACTACTATCATTATTATGAATTGTCGTAGTATATTCGTCCTACATAATAGCGATATAGTCTGATTATTATATGTCACAGATTCGAAAAAAAGCAATAAAAGTAAAATCATTATTCCAGTTTTTCAAATAACTCACTGATTCTGGAATCCGTATTACCTGATGAAGACATTTTCCGTGCAACCGATTCCGTTGTTGATAGATATTTTTTGAAACGAAGTAAAATTATATAAATAAATCAATTGAAAAGACATAAGGAACAGGTTTTCGTTATAATTTTTTTAAATGGATTTCTGATTAAATCTAGCCCGGGAGGATTCAAACCCGCGTCTACTGAAGTAAACCTCAGCCCGGGTATTATAGACTCCTTCACCCTCTGGTCGAAGTGTGTCTAACCGGTTCCGACACAGATAAGAATGGTGGGGGAAGTCAATAGAAAATAAATTATCCCGTTTTTGGGAGTTTCAATTATAGTTTTGATGATTTCTAGATCAAAAGAAATTATTCCGTTTTTGGGAGTTTCATATATAATTGTGTAGATTTCTAGCCCGGGAGGATTCAAACCCGCGTCTACTGAAGTAATCTTCAGCCCGGGTATTATAGACTACTACATCCTCTGATCGACGAGTCTATCCGGTACCGACACAGATAAGAATGGTGGGGGAAGTTAATTTCATAGAAAATGTTCCAATTTTGAAAGCGCCTACCATTTTTCGAGTCTCCCTTTCCGTTCATCTCTCCTCGTCCGGCATTCGTTGATCTTAGTCACTGAAGTCTTCCATCTGCCGATGTGGAGGCCGTGTTGATCTCGGCTTGGTACGCGGTGCTGAAATAAATAGTTTAATTAAAAGTGAATGATATAACGTGTTGTGGGAAACCATAAGAAATAGACAAAACAATAAACTAATTAGAAAGACCGCCTTCTAGGCCGGAATGAGAAGAGAATGACTGATTATTGGTCTTCTAGCTGATGTGTGCAGAGGGCGGGGCCTGTTGTCAGCATCTGGAATGATTTCCCAAGAAGATAAGGTGGCAGATGGTAATATGTGAAGAAGAACAATGTCACAGACAATATAGTCAAAAAAGTGTCAAAAAGCGATGGGGCAATTTTATATCAGATTTTCCTGGCATGGAAAATGTTGGCTTCTTCAAGATACTGTAACTAGATACTGTAGATTGTCTTGCTATAAGAAGCCACTAGAAAACAAAAACTCGAGAATCTCATATGAAAGTTCTGAATTTTATTTTACGTCGACACAGAAAAAGGTCTATGAAAATTAGATAAGGTTCACTCTAATTCACTAATGACTCAAATTTTTAGAAAGGTTTGTTTTAAAAAGCGTTCAGAGAGTACGTATGATTAGTAGAGGTAGAACTGATACCGAGGGTACACTAAAGAAAAAGAGGAAAGAAGAGAACGACTGTCTACCACGGAGCAATGTTGGTCATATGACAGTAACCAGAGACCTGTATGACTGTAGGGGCGGGGCTTATTGCGCGTCTTTCTGAGCATCCATATGTCCAGATTCCCATAGAGAATGATTAGTGGCAGGTGGAACAGAAGAGCATGAAAATGAGATGTGTGATTGACATTTTCTCAATGGTCTATGTTCATAGTTTAATTTTATGAATCTGAAGTGCTCTGCAAGCGATTGATTTAAAACAACAGACTCTAATTGGTCTTCAGCCTATCTAGATAAAACTTTCCATTCATTTTATCTGTTGGAGTTACGAAAGCAGCGCGGCGGATATCGAGAAGACGCCGGACCGGGGGCGGAGTTGTAAACCTTTTTGTTTCTAAATTTGCAGTTCAATTCGTCATAAACAACTATTAATTTTTTGCTGTCAGTACGATGCCAAAAAGCAGCTGTATCAAAACGGTATTATCAGAATAGTTAGAGAGAAACCAAATCAAAGGTAAGAGACACAATGAGATTATGAAAGACATTTGACGACGACCTAAGCCGATGATCACGCGTAACAAATATTTCGACCAAAACTCAATATGACAGAAATACTCAAAAGAAAATGCAATCAGCCAGAACCTCGAATCAGAATTTTCAAAGATCGGAGGTGTGTAGAGCTAGGGACCCCAGATCAATTGAATTTTGAGCAAAACTGTTTGTGAATGCTACCCAACGGTGCTTAATGGGACAATGCCTAGTTTTAATATTCTGAACCTCCCCGAAAAATCAATGCATTAGTTTTTAAGATAACTTACCAATTCTGGAATCCGATGCCGAATGAACACGTTTCCCATGTATCCGAGTTGCCTCTCATCGTTGCATTTGGTGTATTGTCCTTTTCACTACGTCCAATCATTGATTCCATCGTGCGTTGTTAGGTGATGTTTTTGAAAAAAAAAATTGAATAAGGAAAAATATTTTCTTGACACTTTGCAATCTCAACGTACCCTAGATCGGGAGGATTCAAACCCGCGTCTACTGAAGTAAACCTCAGCCCGGATAGTATAGACTCCTTCACCCTCTGGTCGAAGTGTGTCTAACCGGTTCCGACACAGATAAGAATGGTGGGGGAAGTCAATAGAAAATAAATTATCCCGTTTTTGGGAGTTGCATGTATAATTTCGTAGATTTCTAGCCTGGGAGGATTCAAACCCGCGTCTACTGAAGTAATCCTCAGCCCGGGTATTATAGACTACTACATCCTCTGATCGACGAGTCTATCCGGTACCGACACAGAAAAGAATGGTGGGGGAAGTCAATAACATAAAAAGTATTCCTGTTTTGCACTTACCAGTGGTTTGTGATAGGCATTTCTCTTCGTCGGGCACTCATCGAATCGTCGAAGTCATTGTATTGTTTTGCCCTTCAATCTGTTGTTGCGGAGTCAGTGATGGTGGTCTGCGGTGCTGAAAAAAATAATTGAATAATACGTGAATGCTACAACGCAAACTTGATAAGCTCATAAGAAGAAATAACTTGAGAGATTATGAAAGGTGTATAGGTAACACAGGTAGATCGAATGCATTGAGAAACTGAGAGAGCCAAAAAACAGACGACTGCTCGGTTGGGAGTGAATGGGACAACTGACTGTATTCTACCAGTCTGACCTTATTATGACTGAGGGCGTGTCTTATTTGTCATCACCTGTTTGATTTCCCAGGAAGATAACTGACAGGTGCGAGTGTGTGTGGGAGAGAAGAACAATGAGAAAACTGGCCGATTTCTTCACATTCAAATTTATTATGTCTTTATGATTTCAGTTCAAAAAAAAAGTCGGAACTTTATCATTCCGACAATAGATGTGAGAATCGAGGGTGTGAACTGGGATCATGCAGACTCAATAATTTTGAATGTGAAGAAATCGGCCAGTGTTCTCATTGATCTTCTCTCCCACACACACTCGCACCTGTCAGTTATCTTCCTGGAAAATCTAATAGATATATTGATCGAGCCAAAACAAATCTCATGCAGACAGGTGTGAACGACGGATTAATAGTTTATAAGAAGGCCAGCGCTCTTATTGTTCTTCACTTATCTTACTGGGAAATCAGACAGCAAACTGGACACGCCCCCAGTCCTAATGAGATCAGACTGGTGGAATACAGTCAGTTGTCCCTTTCACTCCCGCACTGAGCAGTCGTCTCTTTTTGAGCTCTCCCTGTTTTTAATTGCATTCGATCTACCCGCGCTGAATCTTAATTTCTCCCTTGAGTTACCTCTTCTTGTGAGCTTATCAGATTCACAAACTGATATTTTGATTTTCAGTTCAATTTTTCGTAAATTCAATCAAAGTATGAAAAGCAGTAAACTTTCTTTCTTTTCTTCTGACTTCCCCCACTATCTCTCTAGTCCTCTCCTCTCTACTTCATTTCTATACCCAATTTAAGAACAATCTCTTCGAAAATTCGAATCATAATTCAACTAGAGTGAATCAAAACAAATGTTCCTACTTCTTCTATTTTGATGGCGAATAAAATTCATAACTTTCCTGCTAGTTTCACTAGTCTTTGTATTCCAGTCATTTTTCCATGTATGGAAAATCTGATATAAAATTGCCCCCCATCGCTCTTTTGACAGCCTTGGCATCACAAATATCTCCATTAATTTCTACTCTTTTCAAGAAAATACAAAATTTTATAACTAATCAATCTTCTCAGTTCTTTTTTGCATACTTGCAAAATTCCGGGCTGGCCCGCCGGGCCGGCCCGGCCCGGCCCGGTCGGCCCGGATTTGAATTTTTGAATTTTTTTTCACTAGAATTTTTTTTTCAATAATTTTTTTGTCTGAAAATTTTCCAAATTTTTTCACAAGAATATCAAAAAATCAGTTTTAAGAGTTATGAGACCTCAAAATTCCAAAAATCGCTCCCCGTCGTCATATTTTCAGTACATTTCAATAGAAATTTCCCCTCGTCTGAACGTGAAATGCATTCATAAATGTTCATTTTTCGAATTTTTTCTTGAAAATTTTTGAAAATATTGCTTTCACGTGTAGCACGAATAGAATTTCTATTAAAATGTACTGAAAAAGTGCACGACTAGCATCGATTTTTGACATTTTGAGGTCTCATAACTCGCTTTAGACGCATTTTCAGACATGAAACCAAAAGAAATGTATCTTTTTCCTGGCTTTCTGTATCGATTCATATCAAAAACCCTCAATTTAGAACTAGTTGTGTCCCCCTTTAAAATTTTTTTGCCAAAAAAATTGAAAAATTTTCGAAAAAAAAACATTGAACTTTTTTAGTACTGAAAATCCGGGCCGAACCGGGCCGCGGGCCGGGCCGGGCCGGAGAAATTCTGATTTCGGCCCGGCCCGTTGCAACTCTGCTTTTTTGATCTCTTAGTTTTTCCAAAAGTTACTGTTCCCTGACCCCTATTATTGGCTCCTACTGCGGTAGATCAAACAAACAGCAGATGTCTTTATCCAACGAAAACATGTCAATTAATTCACACGTTGTCTCCCTCGGTATGATGTCTGTGACATTGTTCTTCACATATTACCATCTGCCACCTTATCTTCTTGGGAAATCATACCGGACGCTGACAATAGGCCCCGCCCTCTGCACACATCTGCTAGAAGACCAGTACTCAGTCATTCTCTCCTCATTCCGGCATAGAAGGCGGTCTTTCTAATTAGTCTATTGTTTTGTCTATTTCTTATAGTTTCCCACAACACGTTATATCATTCACTTTTAATTAAACTATTTATTTCAGCACCGCGTACCAAGCCGAGATCAACACGGCCTCCACATCGGCAGATGGAAAACTTCAGTGACTAAGATCGACGAATACCGGACGAGGAGAGATGATCGCGTAAAGGGAGACTCGAAAACTGGTAAGCGCTTTCAAAATTGGAACATTTTCTATGAAGTTAACTTTCCCCACCATTCTTATCTGTGTCGGTACCGGTTAGACACACTTCGACCAGAGGGTGAAGGAGTCTATAATAAACGGGCTGAAGTTTTCTTCAGTAGACGCGGGTTTGAATCCTCCCGGGTTAGAAATCAACGAAATTATAATAGAAATTCCTAAAAACAGGACTTTTTTAAATCTAGAAATCAACGAAATTATAATTGAAATTCCTAAAAACAGGGTACTTTTTATGAAATTAACTTCCCCCACCATTCTTATCTGTGTCGGAACCGGTTCGACACACTTCGACCAGAGGGTGAAGGAGTCTATACTATCCGGGCTGAGGTTTACTTCAGTAGACGCGGGTTTGAATCCTCCCGGGTTAGAAATCAACGAAATTATAATAGAAATTCCTAAAAACAGGACTTTTTTAAATCTAGAAATCAATAAAATTATGATTGAAATTCCTAAAAACAGGGTACTTTTTATGAAAATAACTTCCCCAACCATTCTTATCTGTGTCGGAACCGGTTAGACACACTTCGACCAGAGGGTGAAGGAGTCTATAATAAACGGGCTGAAGTTTTCTTCAGTAGACGCGGGTTTGAATCCTCCCGGGTTAGAAATCAACGAAATTATAATAGAAATTCCTAAAAACAGGACTTTTTTAAATCTAGAAATCAATAAAATTATGATTGAAATTCCTAAAAACAGGACTTTTTTAAATCTAGAAATCAATAAAATTATGATTGAAATTCCTAAAAACAGGGCACTTTTTATGAAATTAACTTCCCCCACCATTCTTATCTGTGTCGGAACCGGTTAGACACACTTCGACCAGAGGGTGAAGGAGTCTATAATAAACGGGCTGAAGTTTTCTTCAGTAGACGCGGGTTTGAATCCTCCCGGGTTAGAAATCAACAAAATCATAATTAAAATTCCTAAAAACAGGACATTTTTAAATCTAGAAATCAATAAAATTATGATTGAAATTCCTAAAAACAGGGTACTTTTTATGAAAATAACTTCCCCAACCATTCTTATCTGTGTCGGAACCGGTTAGACACACTTCGACCAGAGGGTGAAGGAGTCTATAATAAACGGGCTGAAGTTTTCTTCAGTAGACGCGGGTTTGAATCCTCCCGGGTTAGAAATCAACGAAATTATAATAGAAATTCCTAAAAACAGGACTTTTTTAAATCTAGAAATCAATAAAATTATGATTGAAATTCCTAAAAACAGGACTTTTTTAAATCTAGAAATCAATAAAATTATGATTGAAATTCCTAAAAACAGGGCACTTTTTATGAAATTAACTTCCCCCACCATTCTTATCTGTGTCGGAACCGGTTAGACACACTTCGACCAGAGGGTGAAGGAGTCTATAATAAACGGGCTGAAGTTTTCTTCAGTAGACGCGGGTTTGAATCCTCCCGGGTTAGAAATCAACGAAATTATAATAGAAATTCCTAAAAACAGGACTTTTTTAAATCTAGAAATCAACAAAATTATAATTAAAATTCCTAAAAACAGGACATTTTTAAATCTAGAAATCAATAAAATTATGATTGAAATTCCTAAAAACAGGGTACTTTTTATGAAAATAACTTCCCCCACCATTCTTATCTGTGTCGGAACCGGTTAGACACACTTCGACCAGAGGGTGAAGGAGTCTATAATAAACGGGCTGAAGTTTTCTTCAGTAGACGCGGGTTTGAATCCTCCCGGGTTAGAAATCAACGAAATTATAATAGAAATTCCTAAAAACAGGACTTTTTTGAATCTAGAAATCAACAAAATTATAATTAAAATTCCTAAAAACAGGACATTTTTAAATCTAGAAATCAATAAAATTATGATTGAAATTCCTAAAAACAGGGTACTTTTTATGAAAATAACTTCCCCCACCATTCTTATCTGTGTCGGAACCGGTTAGACACACTTCGACCAGAGGGTGAAGGAGTCTATACTATCCGGGC
Source organism: Caenorhabditis remanei (assembly GCF_010183535.1). Lineage (NCBI taxonomy): Eukaryota > Metazoa > Nematoda > Chromadorea > Rhabditida > Rhabditidae > Caenorhabditis > Caenorhabditis remanei. The sequence goes on from NC_071332.1 coordinate 5,103,234, forward strand.
TGAGGTTTACTTCAGTAGACGCGGGTTTGAATCCTCCCGGGTTAGAAATCAACGAAATTATAATAGAAATTCCTAAAAACAGGTTTTTTTTAAATCTAGAAATCAACGAAATTATAATTGAAATTCCTAAAAACAGGACTTTTTTAAATCTAGAAATCAATAAAATTATGATTGAAATTCCTAAAAACAGGGCACTTTTTATGAAATTAACTTCCCCCACCATTCTTATCTGTGTCGGAACCGGTTAGACACACTTCGACCAGAGGGTGAAGGAGTCTATACTATCCGGGCTGAGGTTTACTTCAGTAGACGCGGGTTTGAATCCTCCCGGGTTAGAAATCAACGAAATTATAATAGAAATTCCTAAAAACAGGTTTTTTTTAAATCTAGAAATCAACGAAATTATAATTGAAATTCCTAAAAACAGGACATTTTTAAATCTAGAAATCAATAAAATTATGATTGAAATTCCTAAAAACAGGGTACTTTTTATGAAATTAACTTCCCCCACCATTCTTATCTGTGTCGGAACCGGTTAGACACACTTCGACCAGAGGGTGAAGGAGTCTATAATAAACGGGCTGAAGTTTTCTTCAGTAGACGCGGGTTTGAATCCTCCCGGGTTAGAAATCAACGAAATTATAATAGAAATTCCTAAAAACAGGACTTTTTTAAATCTAGAAATCAATAAAATTATGATTGCAATTCCTAAAAACAGGGTACTTTTTATGAAAATAACTTCCCCCACCATTCTTATCTGTGTCGGAACCGGTTAGACACACTTCGACCAGAGGGTGAAGGAGTCTATAATAAACGGGCTGAAGTTTTCTTCAGTAGACGCGGGTTTGAATCCTCCCGGGTTAGAAATCAACGAAATTATAATAGAAATTCCTAAAAACAGGACTTTTTAAAATCTAGAAATCAATAAAATTATGATTGAAATTCCTAAAAACAGGGTACTTTTTATGAAAATAACTTCCCCCACCATTCTTATCTGTGTCGGAACCGGTTAGACACACTTCGACCAGAGGGTGAAGGAGTCTATACTATCCGGGCTGAGGTTTACTTCAGTAGACGCGGGTTTGAATCCTCCCGGGTTAGAAATCAACGAAATTATAATAGAAATTCCTAAAAACAGGTTTTTTTAAATCTAGAAATCAATAAAATTATGATTGCAATTCCTAAAAACAGGGTACTTTTTATGAAAATAACTTCCCCCACCATTCTTATCTGTGTCGGAACCGGTTAGACACACTTCGACCAGAGGGTGAAGGAGTCTATAATAAACGGGCTGAAGTTTTCTTCAGTAGACGCGGGTTTGAATCCTCCCGGGTTAGAAATCAACGAAATTATAATAGAAATTCCTAAAAACAGGACTTTTTTAAATCTAGAAATCAATAAAATTATGATTGCAATTCCTAAAAACAGGGTACTTTTTATGAAATTAACTTCCCCCACCATTCTTATCTGTGTCGGAACCGGTTAGACACACTTCGACCAGAGGGTGAAGGAGTCTATAATAAACGGGCTGAAGTTTTCTTCAGTAGACGCGGGTTTGAATCCTCCCGGGTTAGAAATCAACGAAATTATAATAGAAATTCCTAAAAACAGGACTTTTTTAAATCTAGAAATCAATAAAATTATGATTGAAATTCCTAAAAACAGGACTTTTTTAAATCTAGAAATCAATAAAATTATGATTGAAATTCCTAAAAACAGGGCACTTTTTATGAAATTAACTTCCCCCACCATTCTTATCTGTGTCGGAACCGGTTAGACACACTTCGACCAGAGGGTGAAGGAGTCTATACTATCCGGGCTGAGGTTTACTTCAGTAGACGCGGGTTTGAATCCTCCCGGGTTAGAAATCAACGAAATTATAATAGAAATTCCTAAAAACAGGTTTTTTTTAAATCTAGAAATCAACGAAATTATAATTGAAATTCCTAAAAACAGGACATTTTTAAATCTAGAAATCAATAAAATTATGATTGAAATTCCTAAAAACAGGGTACTTTTTATGAAATTAACTTCCCCCACCATTCTTATCTGTGTCGGAACCGGTTAGACACACTTCGACCAGAGGGTGAAGGAGTCTATAATAAACGGGCTGAAGTTTTCTTCAGTAGACGCGGGTTTGAATCCTCCCGGGTTAGAAATCAACGAAATTATAATAGAAATTCCTAAAAACAGGACTTTTTTAAATCTAGAAATCAATAAAATTATGATTGCAATTCCTAAAAACAGGGTACTTTTTATGAAAATAACTTCCCCCACCATTCTTATCTGTGTCGGAACCGGTTAGACACACTTCGACCAGAGGGTGAAGGAGTCTATAATAAACGGGCTGAAGTTTTCTTCAGTAGACGCGGGTTTGAATCCTCCCGGGTTAGAAATCAACGAAATTATAATTGAAATTCCTAAAAACAGGACATTTTAAAATCTAGAAATCAATAAAATTATGATTGCAATTCCTAAAAACAGGGTACTTTTTATGAAAATAACTTCCCCCACCATTCTTATCTGTGTCGGAACCGGTTAGACACACTTCGACCAGAGGGTGAAGGAGTCTATAATAAACGGGCTGAAGTTTTCTTCAGTAGACGCGGGTTTGAATCCTCCCGGGTTAGAAATCAACGAAATTATAATAGAAATTCCTAAAAACAGGACTTTTTTAAATCTAGAAATCAATAAAATTATGATTGCAATTCCTAAAAACAGGGTACTTTTTATGAAAATAACTTCCCCCACCATTCTTATCTGTGTCGGAACCGGTTAGACACACTTCGACCAGAGGGTGAAGGAGTCTATAATAAACGGGCTGAAGTTTTCTTCAGTAGACGCGGGTTTGAATCCTCCCGGGTTAGAAATCAACGAAATTATAATTGAAATTCCTAAAAACAGGACATTTTTAAATCTAGAAATCAATAAAATTATGATTGAAATTCCTAAAAACAGGGTACTTTTTATGAAAATAACTTCCCCCACCATTCTTATCTGTGTCGGAACCGGTTAGACACACTTCGACCAGAGGGTGAAGGAGTCTATACTATCCGGGCTGAGGTTTACTTCAGTAGACGCGGGTTTGAATCCTCCCGGGTTAGAAATCAACGAAATTATAATAGAAATTCCTAAAAACAGGTTTTTTTTAAATCTAGAAATCAACGAAATTATAATTGAAATTCCTAAAAACAGGACATTTTTAAATCTAGAAATCAATAAAATTATGATTGAAATTCCTAAAAACAGGGTACTTTTTATGAAATTAACTTCCCCCACCATTCTTATCTGTGTCGGAACCGGTTAGACACACTTCGACCAGAGGGTGAAGGAGTCTATAATTAACGGGCTGAAGTTTTCTTCAGTAGACGCGGGTTTGAATCCTCCCGGGTTAGAAATCAACGAAATTATAATAGAAATTCCTAAAAACAGGACTTTTTTAAATCTAGAAATCAATAAAATTATGATTGCAATTCCTAAAAACAGGGTACTTTTTATGAAAATAACTTCCCCCACCATTCTTATCTGTGTCGGAACCGGTTAGACACACTTCGACCAGAGGGTGAAGGAGTCTATAATAAACGGGCTGAAGTTTTCTTCAGTAGACGCGGGTTTGAATCCTCCCGGGTTAGAAATCAACGAAATTATAATTGAAATTCCTAAAAACAGGACTTTTTAAAATCTAGAAATCAATAAAATTATGATTGAAATTCCTAAAAACAGGGTACTTTTTATGAAATTAACTTCCCCCACCATTCTTATCTGTGTCGGAACCGGTTAGACACACTTCGACCAGAGGGTGAAGGAGTCTATAATAAACGGGCTGAAGTTTTCTTCAGTAGACGCGGGTTTGAATCCTCCCGGGTTAGAAATCAACGAAATTATAATTGAAATTCCTAAAAACAGGACATTTTTAAATCTAGAAATCAATAAAATTATGATTGAAATTCCTAAAAACAGGGTACTTTTTATGAAATTAACTTCCCCCACCATTCTTATCTGTGTCGGAACCGGTTAGACACACTTCGACCAGAGGGTGAAGGAGTCTATAATAAACGGGCTGAAGTTTTCTTCAGTAGACGCGGGTTTGAATCCTCCCGGGTTAGAAATCAACGAAATTATAATAGAAATTCCTAAAAACAGGACTTTTCTAAATCTAGAAATCAATAAAATTATGATTGAAATTCCTAAAAACAGGGTACTTTTTATGAAAATAACTTCCCCCACCATTCTTATCTGTGTCGGAACCGGTTAGACACACTTCGACCAGAGGGTGAAGGAGTCTATAATAAACGGGCTGAAGTTTTCTTCAGTAGACGCGGGTTTGAATCCTCCCGGGTTAGAAATCAACGAAATTATAATAGAAATTCCTAAAAACAGGACTTTTTTAAATCTAGAAATCAATAAAATTATGATTGCAATTCCTAAAAACAGGGTACTTTTTATGAAAATAACTTCCCCCACCATTCTTATCTGTGTCGGAACCGGTTAGACACACTTCGACCAGAGGGTGAAGGAGTCTATACTATCCGGGCTGAGGTTTACTTCAGTAGACGCGGGTTTGAATCCTCCCGGGTTAGAAATCAACGAAATTATAATAGAAATTCCTAAAAACAGGGTACTTTTTATGAAAATAACTTCCCCCACCATTCTTATCTGTGTCGGAACCGGTTAGACACACTTCGACCAGAGGGTGAAGGAGTCTATAATAAACGGGCTGAAGTTTTCTTCAGTAGACGCGGGTTTGAATCCTCCCGGGTTAGAAATCAACGAAGTTATAATTGAAATTCCTAAAAACAGGACTTTTTAAAATCTAGAAATCAACGAAATTATAATTGAAATTCCTAAAAACAGGGTACTTTTTATGAAATTAACTTCCCCCACCATTCTTATCTGTGTCGGAACCGGTTAGACACACTTCGACCAGAGGGTGAAGGAGTCTATAATAAACGGGCTGAAGTTTTCTTCAGTAGACGCGGGTTTGAATCCTCCCGGGTTAGAAATCAACGAAATTATAATTGAAATTCCTAAAAACAGGACTTTTTTAAATCTAGAAATCAACGAAATTATAATTGAAATTCCTAAAAACAGGGTACTTTTTATGAAAATAACTTCCCCCACCATTCTTATCTGTGTCGGAACCGGTTAGACACACTTCGACCAGAGGGTGAAGGAGTCTATAATAAACGGGCTGAAGTTTTCTTCAGTAGACGCGGGTTTGAATCCTCCCGGGTTAGAAATCAACGAAATTATAATAGAAATTCCTAAAAACAGGACTTTTTTAAATCTAGAAATCAATAAAATTATGATTGAAATTCCTAAAAACAGGGTACTTTTTATGAAATTAACTTCCCCCCATTCTTATCTGTGTCGGAACCGGTTAGACACACTTCGACCAGAGGGGGAAGGAGTCTATAATAAACGGGCTGAAGTTTTCTTCAGTAGACGCGGGTTTGAATCCTCCCGGGTTAGAAATCAACGAAATTATAATTGAAATTCCTAAAAACAGGACTTTTTTAAATCTAGAAATCAACGAAATTATAATTGAAATTCCTAAAAACAGGGTACTTTTTATGAAATTAACTTCCCCCACCATTCTTATCTGTGTCGGAACCGGTTAGACACACTTCGACCAGAGGGTGAAGGAGTCTATAATAAACGGGCTGAAGTTTTCTTCAGTAGACGCGGGTTTGAATCCTCCCGGGTTAGAAATCAACGAAATTATAATTGAAATTCCTAAAAACAGGACTTTTTTAAATCTAGAAATCAACGAAATTATAATTGAAATTCCTAAAAACAGGGTACTTTTTATGAAATTAACTTCCCCCACCATTCTTTTCTGTGTCGGAACCGGTTAGACACACTTCGACCAGAGGGTGAAGGAGTCTATAATAAACGGGCTGAAGTTTTCTTCAGTAGACGCGGGTTTGAATCCTCCCGGGTTAGAAATCAACGAAATTATAATAGAAATTCCTAAAAACAGGACTTTTCTAAATCTAGAAATCAACGAAATTATAATTGAAATTCCTAAAAACAGGGTACTTTTTATGAAAATAACTTCCCCCACCATTCTTATCTGTGTCGGAACCGGTTAGACACACTTCGACCAGAGGGGGAAGGAGTCTATAATAAACGGGCTGAAGTTTTCTTCAGTAGACGCGGGTTTGAATCCTCCCGGGTTAGAAATCAACGAAATTATAATTGAAATTCCTAAAAACAGGACTTTTTTAAATCTAGAAATCAACGAAATTATAATTGAAATTCCTAAAAACAGGGTACTTTTTATGAAATTAACTTCCCCCACCATTCTTATCTGTGTCGGAACCGGTTAGACACACTTCGACCAGAGGGTGAAGGAGTCTATAATAAACGGGCTGAAGTTTTCTTCAGTAGACGCGGGTTTGAATCCTCCCGGGTTAGAAATCAACGAAATTATAATTGAAATTCCTAAAAACAGGACTTTTTTAAATCTAGAAATCAACGAAATTATAATTGAAATTCCTAAAAACAGGGTACTTTTTATGAAATTAACTTCCCCCACCATTCTTATCTGTGTCGGAACCGGTTAGACACACTTCGACCAGAGGGTGAAGGAGTCTATAATAAACGGGCTGAAGTTTTCTTCAGTAGACGCGGGTTTGAATCCTCCCGGGTTAGAAATCAACGAAATTATAATAGAAATTCCTAAAAACAGGACTTTTCTAAATCTAGAAATCAACGAAATTATAATTGAAATTCCTAAAAACAGGGTACTTTTTATGAAAATAACTTCCCCCACCATTCTTATCTGTGTCGGAACCGGTTAGACACACTTCGACCAGAGGGTGAAGGAGTCTATAATAAACGGGCTGAAGTTTTCTTCAGTAGACGCGGGTTTGAATCCTCCCGGGTTAGAAATCAACGAAATTATAATAGAAATTCCTAAAAACAGGACTTTTCTAAATCTAGAAATCAATAAAATTATGATTGAAATTCCTGAAAACAGGGTACTTTTTATGAAATTAACTTCCCCCCATTCTTATCTGTGTCGGTACCGGATAGACTCATCGATCTGAGGATGTAGTAGTCTATAATACCCGGGCTGAAGTTTTCTTTAGTTGACGCGGGTTTGAATCCTCCCGATCTAGGGTTCGTTGAGATTGCTATCAAAGTATCAAGAAATAAGTTACTTTCTTTCTTTTAATTGACTTCTTCACCCAATCTTCTTTCTTGTTATCAAAATCAACCAACGACGGAGTCATCAAGGATCGGACTCATCGACAAGGACAATACACGCAACGATGAGAAGCGAGTCTGCTCATTATTTCATTAAGCACTACTGATTCCAGAATTGGAGAGTAAAAATGACTTCTTTTATGGCAGATCGACGATAATGCAATCTCCATGATGTTTTAGAACACAGCTCACAGTGGTTTTCAGAACGATTCATGATGCCACCTCGTATATTTCACATTCTCGATCTTCCCCTTTCCTCTTGACTCTGCTGCATCTCCGATCTGATTAGAGATGATCCACTTATCTCGAGTCCACTGCTTCTCAACCTTGAGGGTTCACAACGATGTCTACAGCAGGGCCTACTGCATTCGGGTATCCAACTGGGAGTACGTCAAACTTCCTTGATCCTTGTCGACGATGTTATGAAAGCGTGGCTGGACATTCACTAGGCTACGGCTTGCTAGTTCTCGCCACTACAAGAGTGTTTGTGGTTGAATCAGATGTCGCATTGGACCTGTTTTTTCATCATCTTCAGACAAGTTCACTTCATCTGGATTAGGAACAATTATCCTACAACCGTTGTAAGAGCACTCTTAGTTCTAATCAAAACTTTCATTCGCGATTTTGAAACTGATTAGACAGAAAAGTTGATCACAAAATGGAACGACGAGATGCAGAATGTGAATAATCAAGTACAGTACCGGCCATAAAGAATGCGACACTTGCAGTTTGACCATTGATAACTTCTTAGGATGTGCCCGTACAAAAAAGTTGTCAACTATAAAAATGAAGCTCTACTTTTGATCTATATACTCCATAAAAATCAATATTGTGAGACTATCAGGAATGCCGTTTCACACTCACAAAGTTGACCATTTTCAACTAAAAACAGCAAGTTTCGCATTCTTTTTGACCAGTACTGTATCGTGAACACAGGTCAATTCTTATTTGAACTTGCTATTTTGGGGTTAATTAAATAAGGAGCGGCTATGTTCTTTAGACCATAAATATATGCGGCGGCGGAGACTGACGATGAAAGAAATAGAAGAATCGGGGGTAAGGGTTACATGAGGACTCGCACTACAAAGAAGAATGTTGAAATGAGTTTATTAGAGAAGAGCATCTCCGTTTCAACCGTTAAGATAGATGGACTTTGGTAGATCATGCCGTTTAAAAATAGTTTTCATATAAGTGAATTCCTCTATCTACCACCATTCGAAACTTGGCAGTAGTCTTCTGGGATATGCGTACCGCTTCAATTGGATTGTAGTGAGTATGAATTTCCGTTGGAATCTTGTCGTCCACTTTTTCCAGAAACCCTTTCTCTATTTGGTTCTTTCTGACCTTCGTCATGGTTTCGACATCGAAAATTGAAAATCCAGCTGAAGTATCACCAAAAAACTCGGTTTCTTCACAGCTTTAGTAAGACTGATTTTGCATTAAAATCGAGTCGGCAGAACGAATGAACAATTTTAAAATATGAAAATTCACAAAGTTGTATAAAATGTCTTTCTCTACACGGCTTACTAAAGTCCGAAAAAGAACTGCAAGGAAATTTTTGATCTCCTCTCATAAAACGAAAAATTTGAGAAATTTGCAGGTAAAAAAGTGTTTTTTTAATTTTTAGCGTAAAGCTCAAAGTCGGAAAACTCACTTCAATAAAGCTTAATGTGATGAATACATCAAGAAAAAAACAATTTTTCTTCTTAAAACCATGATATCATGTCATTTGTGTGTTGCTTTTGATAAAATTTCTAAGAACACAACATTTTCCACGGAAATTTTTTGGCGAATTCTCTACTTCAAACTGTATCCAGCTCTCTATTTGTCGACGTCTCCATCTCAATTGTAGCTCAAAATATCCAGAATAAATAGATCTTCATTTCTGATGGATGGATGACTTTTTTGCCGAATAAGTTTCGAGAAATAAGGAAGAACTGATTTTTCAGGCCAAAACTTCGATCTGTATCAGCGCCTTTATTTTTACTCCAATTTACTTTTTTCCGAAATGTTGCTTTTATCTTTCTCGTGTTTTGTAATAAACAGTTTTCACTATTTATTTCCTTTATTGTTCGTAATTAATAAAATCAAAATTTTTAGTTGAAAAATTAATAAAAATTATTTCTGACTACTGTGCGGCCTTTGCGCTCCGCTAAAAACTTTCGCTTGCAGTATTTTCTCGCTGTGTGGGAGACTGTGCTCTACAAGAAACTGATATGCATTCTGAGAACGAATTTTTTGAAATCGAGTTATTCAAGCTTTTTTATGCGATCTGGAAAAAAAGAAACCAGCGTGCTCAACAAGAGCTGTTCACAAAACAATTTTTTGACCATGCTGTTATGTCCACTTCGCTTCTCTTTTACATTTTTCTGTCTTAAATTTAACAGACAGTATGCCAGAAGAAATCAACGAAATCTTATTGAATTGGTTTGAAGCTTAAAGTTAATCTGAGGCCTCTAAATGGAGTTTAACGTGACGATGATGATGGTCGGGCCACTGTAACATAATCGCTCTCACAGTCTTCCCAATCTTCTGGAAATTCCATTTTTAATCTATCTAGAACGCTGCCCGACCTATCAGTTTAGGAGTAGCAAGTTTGACGTGATGAGTCGAAAAGGTGCAGAATATAATGATAAGTCTTCGAAACAAACATTTGAATAATTTTGAAACAATAATAGTTTATTTTTGAAACAATAATAGCAAAGATTTTCGACAAGTCTGGTTTCTACAGAGAACAATATTCCGAAAATCATCTTATTATTTGCTAATCAACAAGAACTGAAAACAGCAAAAAAAGAAAGAAAGACCTCCGATGATGGACGATGCGAATTCAAACACAAAAGACAAAAAGGAGAAGAGAAAGAAAACGGTTGATCTTTCCCAATTCGAAAAAAAATACGCCTTCATATTTTATGATACCTGAATTCACTGAACATAACTTATGAATTTCCGACTCCTTCTTAGTAAGATCTCACAAGGGAATGATCCTGAGTGTGACTCGAGTTTCTCAACGATGTTCTCACCAAAAATAGGCATTACTGAGACTAGAACAACACTATATGTTTTAGGTGCAACAAACTCGTTTCCAGCGAATAGCAAACATTTTTCATTTTTTTCAAATTTTTTGGTCGAGTCATTTTGAGACATCGTAATTTTGTTCATTTTGAAAGATTTCATAAAATTCAAAGTGTTATAAAAAGGTGAAGATATGGGCTACAAAAAAGCTTACTGGACTTTATTACGAAAACTAAAACCTATAAAGACACGATTCATAAATGTGAAAATTGTCAGTACTCATAAATTCAGAAAGTAGCCATTTTCGAAAAAAGGTCTCGGGGGACCATGTATATCCGAATATGGCTCACTTTTCATTTTAGAGACTTAGAGCCATTTCCACGTACCTCTATACGTTCGAGTTTTCCACTGAAAACGCAAAAACACAGATTATGGCGGAATGTTGTTAAAACATGTCAAAACACAGTTTTTAAAAACCAATATTCTGTTTTGACAACTCTATGATCGCAGGTAAAACGAATGTGATTTTGTTTCAAAACTATGAGTGATTTGAACGAGAATCTAACACTTCTGAATCTCAATCGATACGAGACGAAAATGGAGTGGGAGCATATGTAGTCATTTCACAGAAAATTTTCGTCTTGTAGTCTGATAACTTGATGAGAAATTGCATCTGTCTGACACCTTCTTTTCTTTTTGTTTTTCCAACGTCAAGGTTATTTCAGATATTTTCCGAGGGCACATACTGAACAGTTGCCAGCTGCAAAAAGCGAGATGTCGATATAATTTTGTCCATTGAACATTGTCACCTGTGCCCAGATAAAATATTTTCTTTAAACGGTTTTGTATTCTGCCACAACGAAAACCTTACCGAATATAAAAATTGTGAAACTTCTCCACAACTGCTCAATGAGTCTTTTGGTAAAGCGCCATGTCTGAAACTTGCTTTGCTTCAACAACTCGAGGATGTATCAGACATTTGTAACATTAAAACACCAAAGGATTTTTATGTTATACTCCAGTGCCAACAAAGCATTCCATCATCTGAACTCACTAGCATCACCAAACTTGTCAAAAATCGAACCGAGCCGGCCGACCCGATTCAAAAAGGTACCCACTTTTTTGACTAAACTAAACTGACGACCACCGTTTTCTGTCGAATAAAAAGGCTTACTTGGTTGGTCCCTAGTACATCAAAGTTTACGACTTGGAAAATATCACCCGCGAGACTCAAATTAACAGATTTCGTGCATTTCGTGATGTTGTTTATTTTTATTTGTAGCATTGATTCACCTAAAAAACTGCTCCGTGATTCTTTAACCTCCAGGAGACGGAGAGTATCTCAATTTTGATTTGAAACCTTTATTTATTCATTCACTGCAAGACGAGGCGGGACGAACGAGTAGGAGAAAAATATTTAATACGTGACTCTGCGCGTAACGATACCAATTGATGCCCCATCAGAATTCTTCTCCGTTTTTTGCAGTCCTGTTTTTTTTTCTTTTTTTTCAGAGTTCCTGTTATTGTCTATTAGAATTAGTTTACGACAATGACACGGATAGATCAACTCAATTCGTCTGTGAAGTGGGGGAGTGTTGGGAATGCACGCTATCTTCAGAACCGTAGTATTGCACTCTCTTGAGTACTCATTCCCTGAATTCTTCTACTACGAAACCTCTTCTCTACTACTATCATTATTATGAATTGTCGTAGTATATTCGTCCTACATAATAGCGATATAGTCTGATTATTATATGTCACAGATTCGAAAAAAAGCAATAAAAGTAAAATCATTATTCCAGTTTTTCAAATAACTCACTGATTCTGGAATCCGTATTACCTGATGAAGACATTTTCCGTGCAACCGATTCCGTTGTTGATAGATATTTTTTGAAACGAAGTAAAATTATATAAATAAATCAATTGAAAAGACATAAGGAACAGGTTTTCGTTATAATTTTTTTAAATGGATTTCTGATTAAATCTAGCCCGGGAGGATTCAAACCCGCGTCTACTGAAGTAAACCTCAGCCCGGGTATTATAGACTCCTTCACCCTCTGGTCGAAGTGTGTCTAACCGGTTCCGACACAGATAAGAATGGTGGGGGAAGTCAATAGAAAATAAATTATCCCGTTTTTGGGAGTTTCAATTATAGTTTTGATGATTTCTAGATCAAAAGAAATTATTCCGTTTTTGGGAGTTTCATATATAATTGTGTAGATTTCTAGCCCGGGAGGATTCAAACCCGCGTCTACTGAAGTAATCTTCAGCCCGGGTATTATAGACTACTACATCCTCTGATCGACGAGTCTATCCGGTACCGACACAGATAAGAATGGTGGGGGAAGTTAATTTCATAGAAAATGTTCCAATTTTGAAAGCGCCTACCATTTTTCGAGTCTCCCTTTCCGTTCATCTCTCCTCGTCCGGCATTCGTTGATCTTAGTCACTGAAGTCTTCCATCTGCCGATGTGGAGGCCGTGTTGATCTCGGCTTGGTACGCGGTGCTGAAATAAATAGTTTAATTAAAAGTGAATGATATAACGTGTTGTGGGAAACCATAAGAAATAGACAAAACAATAAACTAATTAGAAAGACCGCCTTCTAGGCCGGAATGAGAAGAGAATGACTGATTATTGGTCTTCTAGCTGATGTGTGCAGAGGGCGGGGCCTGTTGTCAGCATCTGGAATGATTTCCCAAGAAGATAAGGTGGCAGATGGTAATATGTGAAGAAGAACAATGTCACAGACAATATAGTCAAAAAAGTGTCAAAAAAGCGATGGGGCAATTTTATATCAGATTTTCCTGGCATGGAAAATGTTGGCTTCTTCAAGATACTGTAACTAGATACTGTAGATTGTCTTGCTATAAGAAGCCACTAGAAAACAAAAACTCGAGAATCTCATATGAAAGTTCTGAATTTTATTTTACGTCGACACAGAAAAAGGTCTATGAAAATTAGATAAGGTTCACTCTAATTCACTAATGACTCAAATTTTTAGAAAGGTTTGTTTTAAAAAGCGTTCAGAGAGTACGTATGATTAGTAGAGGTAGAACTGATACCGAGGGTACACTAAAGAAAAAGAGGAAAGAAGAGAACGACTGTCTACCACGGAGCAATGTTGGTCATATGACAGTAACCAGAGACCTGTATGACTGTAGGGGCGGGGCTTATTGCGCGTCTTTCTGAGCATCCATATGTCCAGATTCCCATAGAGAATGATTAGTGGCAGGTGGAACAGAAGAGCATGAAAATGAGATGTGTGATTGACATTTTCTCAATGGTCTATGTTCATAGTTTAATTTTATGAATCTGAAGTGCTCTGCAAGCGATTGATTTAAAACAACAGACTCTAATTGGTCTTCAGCCTATCTAGATAAAACTTTCCATTCATTTTATCTGTTGGAGTTACGAAAGCAGCGCGGCGGATATCGAGAAGACGCCGGACCGGGGGCGGAGTTGTAAACCTTTTTGTTTCTAAATTTGCAGTTCAATTCGTCATAAACAACTATTAATTTTTTGCTGTCAGTACGATGCCAAAAAGCAGCTGTATCAAAACGGTATTATCAGAATAGTTAGAGAGAAACCAAATCAAAGGTAAGAGACACAATGAGATTATGAAAGACATTTGACGACGACCTAAGCCGATGATCACGCGTAACAAATATTTCGACCAAAACTCAATATGACAGAAATACTCAAAAGAAAATGCAATCAGCCAGAACCTCGAATCAGAATTTTCAAAGATCGGAGGTGTGTAGAGCTAGGGACCCCAGATCAATTGAATTTTGAGCAAAACTGTTTGTGAATGCTACCCAACGGTGCTTAATGGGACAATGCCTAGTTTTAATATTCTGAACCTCCCCGAAAAATCAATGCATTAGTTTTTAAGATAACTTACCAATTCTGGAATCCGATGCCGAATGAACACGTTTCCCATGTATCCGAGTTGCCTCTCATCGTTGCATTTGGTGTATTGTCCTTTTCACTACGTCCAATCATTGATTCCATCGTGCGTTGTTAGGTGATGTTTTTGAAAAAAAAAAATTGAATAAGGAAAAATATTTTCTTGACACTTTGCAATCTCAACGTACCCTAGATCGGGAGGATTCAAACCCGCGTCTACTGAAGTAAACCTCAGCCCGGATAGTATAGACTCCTTCACCCTCTGGTCGAAGTGTGTCTAACCGGTTCCGACACAGATAAGAATGGTGGGGGAAGTCAATAGAAAATAAATTATCCCGTTTTTGGGAGTTGCATGTATAATTTCGTAGATTTCTAGCCTGGGAGGATTCAAACCCGCGTCTACTGAAGTAATCCTCAGCCCGGGTATTATAGACTACTACATCCTCTGATCGACGAGTCTATCCGGTACCGACACAGAAAAGAATGGTGGGGGAAGTCAATAACATAAAAAGTATTCCTGTTTTGCACTTACCAGTGGTTTGTGATAGGCATTTCTCTTCGTCGGGCACTCATCGAATCGTCGAAGTCATTGTATTGTTTTGCCCTTCAATCTGTTGTTGCGGAGTCAGTGATGGTGGTCTGCGGTGCTGAAAAAAATAATTGAATAATACGTGAATGCTACAACGCAAACTTGATAAGCTCATAAGAAGAAATAACTTGAGAGATTATGAAAGGTGTATAGGTAACACAGGTAGATCGAATGCATTGAGAAACTGAGAGAGCCAAAAAACAGACGACTGCTCGGTTGGGAGTGAATGGGACAACTGACTGTATTCTACCAGTCTGACCTTATTATGACTGAGGGCGTGTCTTATTTGTCATCACCTGTTTGATTTCCCAGGAAGATAACTGACAGGTGCGAGTGTGTGTGGGAGAGAAGAACAATGAGAAAACTGGCCGATTTCTTCACATTCAAATTTATTATGTCTTTATGATTTCAGTTCAAAAAAAAAGTCGGAACTTTATCATTCCGACAATAGATGTGAGAATCGAGGGTGTGAACTGGGATCATGCAGACTCAATAATTTTGAATGTGAAGAAATCGGCCAGTGTTCTCATTGATCTTCTCTCCCACACACACTCGCACCTGTCAGTTATCTTCCTGGAAAATCTAATAGATATATTGATCGAGCCAAAACAAATCTCATGCAGACAGGTGTGAACGACGGATTAATAGTTTATAAGAAGGCCAGCGCTCTTATTGTTCTTCACTTATCTTACTGGGAAATCAGACAGCAAACTGGACACGCCCCCAGTCCTAATGAGATCAGACGGGTGGAATACAGTCAGTTGTCCCTTTCACTCCCGCACTGAGCAGTCGTCTCTTTTTGAGCTCTCCCTGTTTTTAATTGCATTCGATCTACCCGCGCTGAATCTTAATTTCTCCCTTGAGTTACCTCTTCTTGTGAGCTTATCAGATTCACAAACTGATATTTTGATTTTCAGTTCAATTTTTCGTAAATTCAATCAAAGTATGAAAAGCAGTAAACTTTCTTTCTTTTCTTCTGACTTCCCCCACTATCTCTCTAGTCCTCTCCTCTCTACTTCATTTCTAAACCCAATTTAAGAACAATCTCTTCGAAAATTCGAATCATAATTCAACTAGAGTGAATCAAAACAAATGTTCCTACTTCTTCTATTTTGATGGCGAATAAAATTCATAACTTTCCTGCTAGTTTCACTAGTCTTTGTATTCCAGTCATTTTTCCATGTATGGAAAATCTGATATAAAATTGCCCCCCATCGCTCTTTTGACAGCCTTGGCATCACAAATATCTCCATTAATTTCTACTCTTTTCAAGAAAATACAAAATTTTATAACTAATCAATCTTCTCAGTTCTTTTTTGCATACTTGCAAAATTCCGGGCTGGCCCGGCCCGGCCCGGTCGGCCCGGATTTGAATTTTTGAATTTTTTTTCACTAGAATTTTTTTTTCAATAATTTTTTTGTCTGAAAATTTTCCAAATTTTTTCACAAGAATATCAAAAAATCAGTTTTAAGAGTTATGAGACCTCAAAATTCCAAAAATCGCTCCCCGTCGTCATATTTTCAGTACATTTCAATAGAAATTTCCCCTCGTCTGAACGTGAAATGCATTCATAAATGTTCATTTTTCGAATTTTTTCTTGAAAATTTTTGAAAATATTGCTTTCACGTGTAGCACGAATAGAATTTCTATTAAAATGTACTGAAAAAGTGCACGACTAGCATCGATTTTTGACATTTTGAGGTCTCATAACTCGCTTTAGACGCATTTTCAGACATGAAACCAAAAGAAATGTATCTTTTTCCTGGCTTTCTGTATCGATTCATATCAAAAACCCTCAATTTAGAACTAGTTGTGTCCCCCTTTAAAATTTTTTTGCCAAAAAAATTGAAAAATTTTCGAAAAAAAAAACATTGAACTTTTTTAGTACTGAAAATCCGGGCCGAACCGGGCCGCGGGCCGGGCCGGGCCGGAGAAATTCTGATTTCGGCCCGGCCCGGCCCGGCCCGGCCCGGCCCGTTGCAACTCTGCTTTTTTGATCTCTTAGTTTTTCCAAAAGTTACTGTTCCCTGACCCCTATTATTGGCTCCTACTGCGGTAGATCAAACAAACAGCAGATGTCTTTATCCAACGAAAACATGTCAATTAATTCACACGTTGTCTCCCTCGGTATGATGTCTGTGACATTGTTCTTCACATATTACCATCTGCCACCTTATCTTCTTGGGAAATCATACCGGACGCTGACAATAGGCCCCGCCCTCTGCACACATCTGCTAGAAGACCAGTACTCAGTCATTCTCTCCTCATTCCGGCATAGAAGGCGGTCTTTCTAATTAGTCTATTGTTTTGTCTATTTCTTATAGTTTCCCACAACACGTTATATCATTCACTTTTAATTAAACTATTTATTTCAGCACCGCGTACCAAGCCGAGATCAACACGGCCTCCACATCGGCAGATGGAAAACTTCAGTGACTAAGATCGACGAATACCGGACGAGGAGAGATGATCGCGTAAAGGGAGACTCGAAAACTGGTAAGCGCTTTCAAAATTGGAACATTTTCTATGAAGTTAACTTTCCCCACCATTCTTATCTGTGTCGGTACCGGTTAGACACACTTCGACCAGAGGGTGAAGGAGTCTATAATAAACGGGCTGAAGTTTTCTTCAGTAGACGCGGGTTTGAATCCTCCCGGGTTAGAAATCAACGAAATTATAATTGAAATTCCTAAAAACAGGACTTTTTTAAATCTAGAAATCAACGAAATTATAATTGAAATTCCTAAAAACAGGGTACTTTTTATGAAATTAACTTCCCCCACCATTCTTATCTGTGTCGGTACCGGTTAGACACACTTCGACCAGAGGGTGAAGGAGTCTATAATAAACGGGCTGAAGTTTTCTTCAGTAGACGCGGGTTTGAATCCTCCCGGGTTAGAAATCAACGAAATTATAATAGAAATTCCTAAAAACAGGACTTTTTTAAATCTAGAAATCAATAAAATTATGATTGAAATTCCTAAAAACAGGGTACTTTTTATGAAATTAACTTCCCCCACCATTCTTATCTGTGTCGGAACCGGTTAGACACACTTCGACCAGAGGGTGAAGGAGTCTATAATAAACGGGCTGAAGTTTTCTTCAGTAGACGCGGGTTTGAATCCTCCCGGGTTAGAAATCAACGAAATTATAATAGAAATTCCTAAAAACAGGACTTTTTTAAATCTAGAAATCAATAAAATTATGATTGAAATTCCTAAAAACAGGACTTTTTTAAATCTAGAAATCAATAAAATTATGATTGAAATTCCTAAAAACAGGGTACTTTTTATGAAATTAAGTTCCCCCACCATTCTTATCTGTGTCGGAACCGGTTAGACACACTTCGACCAGAGGGTGAAGGAGTCTATAATAAACGGGCTGAAGTTTTCTTCAGTAGACGCGGGTTTGAATCCTCCCGGGTTAGAAATCAACGAAATTATAATAGAAATTCCTAAAAACAGGACTTTTTTAAATCTAGAAATCAATAAAATTATAATTGAAATTCCTAAAAACAGGACTTTTTTAAATCTAGAAATCAACGAAATTATAATTGAAATTCCTAAAAACAGGGTACTTTTTATGAAATTAAGTTCCCCCACCATTCTTATCTGTGTCGGAACCGGTTAGACACACTTCGACCAGAGGGTGAAGGAGTCTATAATAAACGGGCTGAAGTTTTCTTCAGTAGACGCGGGTTTGAATCCTCCCGGGTTAGAAATCAACGAAATTATAATAGAAATTCCTAAAAACAGGACTTTTTTAAATCTAGAAATCAATAAAATTATAATTGAAATTCCTAAAAACAGGACTTTTTTAAATCTAGAAATCAACGAAATTATAATTGAAATTCCTAAAAACAGGGTACTTTTTATGAAATTAACTTCCCCCACCATTCTTATCTGTGTCGGAACCGGTTAGACACACTTCGACCAGAGGGTGAAGGAGTCTATAATAAACGGGCTGAAGTTTTCTTCAGTAGACGCGGGTTTGAATCCTCCCGGGTTAGAAATCAACGAAATTATAATAGAAATTCCTAAATACAGGACTTTTTTAAATCTAGAAATCAATAAAATTATGATTGAAATTCCTAAAAACAGGGTACTTTTTATGAAAATAACTTCCCCAACCATTCTTATCTGTGTCGGAACCGGTTAGACACACTTCGACCAGAGGATGTAGTAGTCTATAATACCCGGGCTGAAGATTACTTCAGTAGACGCGGGTTTGAATCCTCCCGGGTTAGAAATCAACGTAATTATAATTGAAATTCCTAAAAACAGGACTTTTTTAAATCTAGAAATCAACGAAATTATGATTGAAATTCCTAAAAACAGGGTACTTTTTATGAAAATAACTTCCCCAACCATTCTTATCTGTGTCGGAACCGGTTAGACACACTTCGACCAGAGGGTGAAGGAGTCTATAATAAACGGGCTGAAGTTTTCTTCAGTAGACGCGGGTTTGAATCCTCCCGGGTTAGAAATCAACGAAATTATAATAGAAATTCCTAAAAACAGGACTTTTTTAAATCTAGAAATCAATAAAATTATGATTGAAATTCCTAAAAACAGGACTTTTCTAAATCTAGAAATCAATAAAATTATGATTGAAATTCCTGAAAACAGGGTACTTTTTATGAAATTAACTTCCCCCCCCCCCATTCTTATCTGTGTCGGTACCGGATAGACTCATCGATCTGAGGATGTAGTAGTCTATAATACCCGGGCTGAAGTTTTCTTTAGTTGACGCGGGTTTGAATCCTCCCGATCTAGGGTTCGTTGAGATTGCTATCAAAGTATCAAGAAATAAGTTACTTTCTTTCTTTTAATTGACTTCTTCACCCAATCTTCTTTCTTGTTATCAAAATCAACCAACGACGGAGTCATCAAGGATCGGACTCATCGACAAGGACAATACACGCAACGATGAGAAGCGAGTCTGCTCATTATTTCATTAAGCACTACTGATTCCAGAATTGGAGAGTAAAAATGACTTCTTTTATGGCAGATCGACGATAATGCAATCTCCATGATGTTTTAGAACACAGCTCACAGTGGTTTTCAGAACGATTCATGATGCCACCTCGTATATTTCACATTCTCGATCTTCCCCTTTCCTCTTGACTCTGCTGCATCTCCGATCGGATTAGAGGTGATCCACTTATCTCGAGTCCACTGCTTTTCAACCTTGAGGGCTCACAACGATGTCTACAGCAGGGCCTACTGCATTCGGGTATCCAACTGGGAGTACGTCAAACTTCCTTGATCCTTGTCGACGATGTTATGAAAGCGTGGCTGGACATTCACTAGGCTACGGCTTGCTAGTTCTCGCCACTACAAGAGTGTTTGTGGTTGAATCAGATGTCGCATTGGACCTGTTTTTTCATCATTTTCAGACAAGTTCACTTCATCTGGATTAGGAACAATTATCCTACAACCGTTGTAAGAGCACTCTTAGTTCTAATCAAAACTTTCATTCGCGATTTTGAAACTGATTAGACAGAAAAGTTGATCACAAAATGGAACGACGAGATGCAGAATGTGAATAATCAAGTACAGTACCGGCCATAAAGAATGCGACACTTGCAGTTTGACCATTGATAACTTCTTAGGATGTGCCGGTACAAAAAAGTTGTCAACTATAAAAATGAAGCTCTACTTTTGATCTATATACTCCATAAAAATCAATATTGTGAGACTATCAGGAATGCCGTTTCACACTCACAAAGTTGACCATTTTCAACTAAAAACAGCAAGTTTCGCATTCTTTTGACCAGTACTGTATCTTGAACACAGGTCAATTCTTATTTGAACTTGCTATTTTGGGGTTAATTAAATAAGGAGCGGCTATGTTCTTTAGACCATAAATATATGCGGCGGCGGAGACTGACGATGAAAGAAATAGAAGAATCGGGGGTAAGGGTTACATGAGGACTCGCACTACAAAGAAGAATGTTGAAATGAGTTTATTAGAGAAGAGCATCTCCGTTTCAACCGTTAAGATAGATGGACTTTGGTAGATCATGCCGTTTAAAAATAGTTTTCATATAAGTGAATTCCTCTATCTACCACCATTCGAAACTTGGCAGTAGTCTTCTGGGATATGCGTACCGCTTCAATTGGATTGTAGTGAGTATGAATTTCCGTTGGAATCTTGTCGTCCACTTTTTCCAGAAACCCTTTCTCTATTTGGTTCTTTCTGACCTTCGTCATGGTTTCGACATCGAAAATTGAAAATCCAGCTGAAGTATCACCAAAAAACTCGGTTTCTTCACAGCTTTAGTAAGACTGATTTTGCATTAAAATCGAGTCGGCAGAACGAATGAACAATTTTAAAATATGAAAATTCACAAAGTTGTATAAAATGTCTTTCTCTACACGGCTTACTAAAGTCCGAAAAAGAACTGCAAGGAAATTTTTGATCTCCTCTCATAAAACGAAAAATTTGAGAAATTTGCAGGTAAAAAAGTGTATTTTTAATTTTTAGCGTAAAGCTCAAAGTCGGAAAACTCACTTCAATAAAGCTTAATGTGATCACAGGGTCAAATTTTGTCCATATGAATTCAAATAATTTTCCCGCGAAACCGGAAGCTCAGTGAAGCGCGTTTGCACACGACTTGGCAGCTTGCCAAGCGAGTCGCCGATCAGCATAATGCCGCCTGCATGCGGGACCTTTTAACGTGGGCACAGTAAGACGAACGATAGGGAGTGAAATTTTTCGAATGAATCTGACTTTTCTTCCATTTTTCTCGCTATTTTCGAGAAAACTTCGCACAAAAATGTTGAATTCACTAAAAAGAGAAAAATACAAATTTTTAATACACAAAAAAAAATTTTTTTGGATAAATTTTTTGAATTTCGCGCTAATTTTACGCTAAATTTTTTGGAGCGCAGTTGCTTCATATGGACAGTCTATGACCCTGTGTGTGATGAATACATCAAGAAAAAAACAATTTTTCTTCTTAAAACCATGATATCATGTCATTTGTGTGTTGCTTTTGATAAAATTTCTAAGAACACAACATTTTCCACGGAAATTTTTTGGCGAATTCTCTACTTCAAACTGTATCCAGCTCTCTATTTGTCGACGTCTCCATCTCAATTGTAGCTCAAAATATCCAGAATAAATAGATCTTCATTTCTGATGGATGGATGACTTTTTTGCCGAATAAGTTTCGAGAAATAAGGAAGAACTGATTTTTCAGGCCAAAACTTCGATCTGTATCAGCGCCTTTATTTTTACTCCAATTTACTTTTTTCCGAAATGTTGCTTTTATCTTTCTCGTGTTTTGTAATAAACAGTTTTCACTATTTATTTCCTTTATTGTTCGTAATTAATAAAATCAAAATTTTTAGTTGAAAAATTAATAAAAATTATTTCTGACTACTGTAGCGTGCGGCCTTTGCGCTCCGCTAAAAACTTTCGCTTGCAGTATTTTCTCGCTGTGTGGGAGACTGTGCTCTACAAGAAACTGATATGCATTCTGAGAACGAATTTTTTGAAATCGAGTTATTCAAGCTTTTTATGCGATCTGGAAAAAAAGAAACCAGCGTGCTCAACAAGAGCTGTTCACAAAACAATTTTTTGACCATGCTGTTATGTCCACTTCGCTTCTCTTTTACATTTTTCTGTCTTAAATTTAACAGACAGTATGCCAGAAGAAATCAACGAAATCTTATTGAATTGGTTTGAAGCTTAAGTTAATCTGAGGCCTCTAAATGGAGTTTAACGTGACGATGATGATGGTCGGGCCACTGTAACATAATCGCTCTCACAGTCTTCCCAATCTTCTGGAAATTCCATTTTTAATCTATCTAGAACGCTGCCCGACCTATCAGTTTAGGAGTAGCAAGTTTGACGTGATGAGTCGAAAAGGTGCAGAATATAATGATAAGTCTTCGAAACAAACATTTGAATAATTTTGAAACAATAATAGTTTATTTTTGAAACAATAATAGCAAAGATTTTCGACAAGTCTGGTTTCTACAGAGAACAATATTCCGAAAATCATCTTATTATTTGCTAATCAACAAGAACTGAAAACAGCAAAAAAAGAAAGAAAGACCTCCGATGATGGACGATGCGAATTCAAACACAAAAGACAAAAAGGAGAAGAGAAAGAAAACGGTTGATCTTTCCCAATTCGAAAAAAAATACGCCTTCATATTTTATGATACCTGAATTCACTGAACATAACTTATGAATTTCCGACTCCTTCTTAGTAAGATCTCACAAGGGAATGATCCTGAGTGTGACTCGAGTTTCTCAACGATGTTCTCACCAAAAATAGGCATTACTGAGACTAGAACAACACTATATGTTTTAGGTGCAACAAACTCGTTTCCAGCGAATAGCAAACATTTTTCATTTTTTTCAAATTTTTTGGTCGAGTCATTTTGAGACATCGTAATTTTGTTCATTTTGAAAGATTTCATAAAATTCAAAGTGTTATAAAAAGGTGAAGATATGGGCTACAAAAAAGCTTACTGGACTTTATTACGAAAACTAAAACCTATAAAGACACGATTCATAAATGTGAAAATTGTCAGTACTCATAAATTCAGGAAAGTAGCCATTTTCGAAAAAAGGTCTCGGGGGACCATGTATATCCGAATATGGCTCACTTTTCATTTTAGAGACTTAGAGCCCATTTCCACGTACCTCTATACGTTCGAGTTTTCCACTGAAAACGCAAAAACACAGATTATGGCGGAATGTTGTTAAAACATGTTAAAACACAGTTTTTAAAAACCAATATTCTGTTTTGACAACTCTATGATCGCAGGTAAAACGAATGTGATTTTGTTTCAAAACTATGAGTGATTTGAACGAGAATCTAACACTTCTGAATCTCAATCGATACGAGACGAAAATGGAGTGGGAGCATATGTAGTCATTTCACAGAAAATTTTCGTCTTGTAGTCTGATAACTTGATGAGAAATTGCATCTGTCTGACACCTTCTTTTCTTTTTGTTTTTCCAACGTCAAGGTTATTTCAGATATTTTCCGAGGGCACATACTGAACAGTTGCCAGCTGCAAAAAGCGAGATGTCGATATAATTTTGTCCATTGAACATTGTCACCTGTGCCCAGATAAAATATTTCTTTAAACGGTTTTGTATTCTGCCACAACGAAAACCTTACCGAATATAAAAATTGTGAAACTTCTCCACAACTGCTCAATGAGTCTTTTGGTAAAGCGCCATGTCTGAAACTTACTTTGCTTCAACAACTCGAGGATGTATCAGACATTTGTAACATTAAAACACCAAAGGATTTTTATGTTATACTCCAGTGCCAACAAAGCATTCCATCATCTGAACTCACTAGCATCACCAAACTTGTCAAAATCGAACCGAGCCGGCCGACCCGATTCAAAAAGGTACCCACTTTTTTGACTAAACTAAACTGACGACCACCGTTTTCTGTCGAATAAAAAGGCTTACTTGGTTGGTCCCTAGTACATCAAAGTTTACGACTTGGAAAATATCACCCGCGAGACCTCAAATTAACAGATTTCGTGCATTTCGTGATGTTGTTTATTTTTATTTTGTAGCATTGATTCACCTAAAAAACTGCTCCGTGATTCTTAACCTCCAGGAGACGGAGAGTATCTCAATTTTGATTTGAAACCTTTATTTATTCATTCACTGCAAGACGAGGCGGGAACGAACGAGTAGGAGAAAAATATTTAATACGTGACTCTGCGCGTAACGATACCAATTGATGCCCCATCAGAATTCTTCTCCGTTTTTGCAGTCCTGTTTTTTTTTCTTTTTTTTCAGAGTTCCTGTTATTGTCTATTAGAATTAGTTTACGACAATGACACGGATAGATCAACTCAATTCGTCTGTGAAGTGGGGGAGTGTTGGGAATGCACGCTATCTTCAGAACCGTAGTATTGCACTCTCTTGAGTACTCATTCCCTGAATTCTTCTACTACGAACCTCTTCTCTACTACTATCATTATTATGAATTGTCGTAGTATATTCGTCCTACATAATAGCGATATAGTCTGATTATTATATGTCACAGATTCGAAAAAAGCAAAAAGTAAAATCATTATTCCAGTTTTTCAAATAACTCACTGATTCTGGAATCCGTATTACCTGATGAAGACATTTTCCGTGCAACCGATTCCGTTGTTGATAGATATTTTTTGAAACGAAGTAAAGTTATATAAATAAATCAATTGAAAAGACATAAGGAACAGGTTTTCGTTATAATTTTTTTAAATGGATTTCTGATTAAATCTAGCCCGGGAGGATTCAAACCCGCGTCTACTGAAGTAATCTTCAGCCCGGGTATTATAGACTACTACATCCTCTGATCGACGAGTCTATCCGGTACCGACACAGATAAGAATGGTGGGGGAAGTTAATTTCATAGAAAATGTTCCAATTTGAAAGCGCCTACCATTTTTCGAGTCTCCCTTTCCGTTCATCTCTCCTCGTCCGGCATTCGTTGATCTTAGTCACTGAAGTCTTCCATCTGCCGATGTGGAGGCCGTGTTGATCTCGGCTTGGTACGCGGTGCTGAAATAAATAGTTTAATTAAAAGTGAATGATATAACGTGTTGTGGGAAACCATAAGAAATAGACAAAACAATAAACTAATTAGAAAGA